>NW_026061707.1:15039615-16386731 GCF_023897955.1 Schistocerca gregaria
CTTCAAAGTTATAATTAAAAGAATAATCTTTTAGGCCTTAGTAAAATTTTACACCTCTAGAATTGCAGTCTAGAATCATAATTGAATATAAGACCTAAATATGATAAGAGAGAAAACATCTCATAAGTAGATTTACAATCTACCACCTAAAATTCAGCCATCTTACCGCAAAAATGATTATTCTCAACAAACCATAAGGACATTGGTACTTTATACTTCATATTTGGAGCATGAGCAGGAATAGTAGGAACATCAATAAGAATACTTATTCGTGCTGAACTTGGCCAACCCGGATCTCTAATTGGGGATGACCAGATTTATAATGTTATTATTACAGCTCACGCATTCGTAATAATTTTCTTTATAGTAATACCTATTATAATTGGTGGATTTGGTAATTGACTTGTTCCACTAATAATTGGTGCACCAGATATAGCATTTCCACGAATAAATAATATAAGTTTTTGATTACTACCACCTTCACTAACCCTTCTTCTTACATCTTCTATAGTAGATAATGGTGCTGGTACAGGATGAACAGTTTACCCTCCTCTAGCAGGAGCTATTGCACACGGGGGTGCATCTGTAGATCTAGCTATTTTTTCACTGCACTTAGCAGGTGTATCATCTATTCTTGGTGCAGTGAATTTCATTACAACAGCAATTAATATACGATCAGAAAGTATAACTTTAGATCAAACACCTTTATTTGTATGATCTGTAGCTATTACAGCATTACTTCTCCTTCTTTCACTTCCAGTTTTAGCAGGAGCTATTACTATATTATTAACAGATCGAAATTTAAATACATCATTCTTTGACCCTGCAGGAGGGGGTGACCCACATCTATTTTGATTCTTTGGACACCCAGAAGTTTATATTTTAATTCTACCGGGGTTCGGAATTATTTCACATATTGTATGTCAAGAAAGAGGAAAAATTGAATCATTTGGAACATTAGGTATAATTTATGCTATACTATCAATTGGAGTAATAGGATTTATTGTATGAGCACATCATATATTTACAGTAGGAATGGATGTTGACACACGAGCATATTTTACATCAGCAACAATAATTATTGCTGTACCTACAGGAATTAAGGTATTTAGATGATTAGCTACATTATATGGAACTAAATTCAAGTTCAATCCACCATTATTATGAGCTCTAGGATTTATTTTCCTATTTACAATTGGTGGATTAACAGGATTAGTATTAGCAAATTCATCACTTGATATTGTATTACATGATACATATTATGTAGTAGCCCACTTTCATTATGTATTATCTATAGGAGCAGTATTTGCAATTATAGGAGGTGTCATTCAATGATATCCACTATTTACAGGATTAACTATAAATAATACATGATTAAAAATCCAATTTACAATTATATTCATTGGAGTAAATTTAACATTCTTTCCTCAACACTTCCTAGGATTAGCAGGAATACCTCGACGATACTCTGACTACCCAGACGCATATACATCATGAAACGTAGTATCAAGAATTGGGTCTACAATTTCTATTGTAGGAATCATTATATTCATTGTAATTATATGAGAAAGAATGATTACAAACCGAGCAATTATATTTAGAGCTAACATAAGAAGATCAACAGAATGACTACAAAATAACCCTCCTGCAGAACATAGTTACTCAGAATTACCATTAACCTCTAGATTCTAATATGGCAGATTAGTGCAGTAGATTTAAGCTCTACAAATAAAGGTTTGACCTTTTATTAGAAAATATTTATTAATGGCAACATGATCAAATTTATCTCTTCAAGATGGAGCTTCACCATTAATGGAGCAATTATCATTCTTTCATGATCATACTATGGTCGTATTATTATTAATTACAGTAATTGTAGGTTATGCCCTAAGTTATATATTATTTATTGCCTATACTAACCGTAATATACTTCATGGACATTTAATTGAAACAATCTGAACAGCTTTACCAGCAATTACATTAATTTTTATTGCCCTTCCATCATTACGACTATTATATTTACTTGATGATTCAGTAGATGCAATAATTACAATTAAAACCATTGGACGACAATGATATTGAAGATATGAATATTCAGATTTCATAGACGTAGAATTTGACACTTATATAACACCAGAACAAGACCTAGAAAATGATGGATTCCGACTACTAGATGTAGATAACCGAACAATCCTACCAATAAATACAGAAGTACGAGTATTAACAAGAGCATCAGATGTTCTACACTCATGAGCAGTTCCTGCATTAGGGGTTAAAATTGATGCAACGCCAGGTCGGTTAAATCAAGGAACATTCACAATAAATCGACCTGGATTATTCTTTGGACAATGCTCAGAAATCTGTGGAGCAAACCACAGATTTATACCAATTGTAATTGAAAGAACTTCAGTAAATTTATTTATTAAGTGATTATCTAAGATAATTTAAGGAGTTAGTTAAAATAAATAACATTAGAGTGTCAATCTAAAGTAACTAAAAAAAATTAGTACACCTTGAAATTCATCAGATGACTGAAAGTAAGTAATGGTCTCTTAAACCAAATAATAGTAAATTAACGACTACTTCTGATGGGGAAATTATATCCAAATCCCTCAAATATCCCCTCTTATATGATTCTCACTATTCATTATATTTTCAGCTACATTAATCTTGTTTAATCAAATAAACTTCTTCTCATTTAAACCTAACCTTATTAAAAGAGCAGAAAAAGGAACAATTGAAATAAAAAACTTAAATTGAAAATGATAACAAATCTATTCTCAACATTTGACCCATCAACTAACATCTTTAATTTATCATTAAATTGAACTAGAACATTTCTAGGACTATTATTAATCCCATCACTATTTTGACTTACACCATCACGAATTAACATTATCTGAAATAAACTAAATTTAACCTTACATAATGAATTTAAAACACTTCTTGGACCAAAATCATTTAATGGAACAACATTCATTTTCATCTCAATTTTTATTATAATATTATTTAACAATTTCATAGGATTATTCCCTTATATTTTTACTAGAACAAGACATTTAGCATTAACATTTGCAATTGCCCTACATATATGGCTAAGATTTATATTATTTGGATGAATTAACCATACTAATCATATATTTACACACCTTGTACCACAAGGTACACCGCCTGCATTAATATCATTTATAGTACTAATTGAAACAATTAGTAATGTTATTCGACCAGGTACATTAGCAGTACGGTTGGCAGCAAATATAATTGCAGGACACTTATTATTAACCTTATTAGGAAACACAGGACCATCTATAGCAATAAACTTAATCTCATTACTAATTAATGGACAAATACTTCTATTAATTCTAGAATCAGCAGTAGCAATAATTCAAGCCTATGTTTTCTCAATTCTAAGAACTCTATATTCTAGAGAAGTATATTAAAACTATGTTAACAACTCACTCAAACCACCCATTCCACTTAGTAGACTATAGACCTTGACCATTAACAGGAGCAATTGGAGCAATAGTCCTAGTATAAGGACTAGCAAAATGATTCCACCTATTTAATATTAACTTATTCATAATTGGATTTGGAAATACCCTACTAACTATAATTCAATGATGACGAGATGTAGTACGAGAAGGAACATATGAAGGATTACATACAGGATTTGTATCAATTGGATTACGATGAGGAATAATTTTATTTATTGCATCAGAGGTATTATTTTTCGTTTCTTTTTTTTGAGCATTCTTTAGAAGAAGATTAGCACCAACAATTGAACTAGGAATACTATGACCTCCAATAGGAATTCAACCCTTTAACGCTATACAAATTCCATTACTTAATACAGCTATTCTTTTATCATCAGGAGTAACAGTAACATGAGCACATCATAGTTTAATGGAATCTAATCATACTCAAGCACTACAAGGATTATTCTTCACAGTGTTATTAGGACTATACTTTACAATACTTCAAGCATATGAATATTGAGAAGCACCTTTTACCATTGCAGATGCAGTTTATGGATCAACATTCTTTGTTGCAACAGGATTCCATGGTTTACACGTAATTATTGGAACAATCTTTTTATCAACATGTCTACTTCGACACTCAATAAATCAATTTTCACCAAGACATCACTTTGGATTTGAAGCAGCAGCATGATACTGACACTTCGTAGACGTAGTATGATTATTCTTATATATCTCTATTTATTGATGAGGTAGATAATGGTTTTTCTAGTATAAATAGTACATTTGACTTCCAATCAGAAAGCTTGATATAAATCAAGAAAAACAATTCTAATTCTATCAACAAGAGTTTTCATTAGATTTATTATTCCAATAATTGTTATAATCCTGGCAACAACATTATCAAAAAAATTAATTAATGATCGAGAAAAAAGATCACCATTTGAATGTGGGTTTGATCCAAAAAGATCAGCACGAATACCATTCTCAATACGATTCTTCCTAATAGCAGTAATCTTTTTAATTTTTGATGTAGAAATTGCACTAATTCTACCAATTGTAATTATTTTTAAAACTTCAGACATTATAATCTGAACAGTATCAACAATATTTTTTATTCTAGTTCTATTAGGAGGACTATACCATGAATGAAACCAAGGAGCATTACAATGAGCAGAATAAAGGGTTGTAGTTAAATATAACATTTGGGTTGCATTCAAAAAGTATTGATATTATCAATCAACCTTAAATAGAATAAGAAGCGAAATATTGCAGTCAGTTTCGACCTGGAAGATTGGTATGTACTACCCTTATTCTTATTAATTGAAGCCAAAAAGAGGCGTATTACTGTTAATAATATAATTGAACTATAATAGTTCCAATTAAGGAAATGTAAAGCCAATATGAAAGCTGCTAACTTTTTATATTAGCGGTTAAACTCCGTTAACATTTCTAAAATTTATATAGTTTAAATAAAACATTACATTTTCACTGTAAAAATAATATATCTATATTTATAAATACTTAAAAGTAAAAATACTTCCTTAACATCTTCAGTGTCACGCTCTAATTATAAGCTATTTAAGTAAACGAAAAACAATATTACCAAAATAAATATTCAAAAAATAAAAGTTAAAAGATAAATCTTGAAATTAGAATCATATCAACCTTGAATATAACCAATTAAATAAATAAATAATCTATATAAACCTTGACCACCAAGTAATTCACCTCAACCATAATCAAATGACTTAGATGAATAATAACCTATTTTTAAAGGAATATATCTAATAAACTTAGTTGAAAGAAAAGGTATAAATCATATAGAACCAGCAAATCTAACAAAAGAAAGTATACTTAAAGAAAATAAATTATGAGAAAAATCAAAATTAGAAATAAGATAACCTAAATAAGCACCTAAAATAACAACTGTAATAGTTAAAAACTTTAAATAATAAGGTAAAGCAATCACATGAGGAATAGGAAAAATTAATCAAGATAAAAGACTACCACCAAAAACAGCAACAAACAATAGACCAATTATTCCAAATGAAAAATAATAACCCTTATCATCAAAAGAAAATCTAGAATAAAAATTGTTATCACCAGATATTGAATAATAAAACAAACGAAAAGAATAAGAAGCAGTTAAACCAGTAGAAAAAAAATAAAGAAAAAAAATTAAACAATTAATTCATCTTAAACAAACCATCTCAAGAATTAAATCCTTTGAATAAAATCCCGCTAAAAAAGGTATTCCACACAAAGATAAACTAGAAACATTAAAACAAACTGAAGTTAAAGGTATGAAATTAACAATTGATCCTATAAAACGAATATCCTGAGAATCCTTCAAATTATGAATTATTGAACCTGCACATATAAATAATAATGCCTTAAATAAAGCATGAGCCAATAAATGAAAAAATGCAAGCTTTGGATAACCTATAGCCAAAATTCTTATTATTAAACCAAGTTGTCTTAAAGTAGAAAGAGCAATAATCTTCTTTAAATCAAACTCAAAATTAGCGCCCAATCCAGCCATAAATATAGTTATACAACAAATTAAAAGTAAAAATCAACCACAATTATAAGTATCCAATATTGGTCTAAAACGAATTAATAAATAAACACCAGCAGTAACAAGAGTAGAAGAATGAACTAAAGCAGAAACAGGAGTAGGAGCTGCTATAGCAGCAGGAAGTCATGAAGAGAAAGGAATCTGAGCTCTCTTAGTTATAGCTGCTAAAACAATTAATATAGTAATGAGCTTTATTTCAAAAGAATTAGAAATAAAATCATAATAATAAATATAATTTCAACCACCAAAATTTAACATTCATGCAATAGAAATTAAAATAGCAACATCACCAATACGATTAGAAAGTGCAGTTAATATACCAGCACTATAAGATTTTACATTTTGATAATAAATAACTAAACAATAAGAAACTAAACCTAAACCATCTCAACCTAATAAAATTCTAATTAAATTAGGACTAATAATTAAAAAACCTATAGAGAGAATAAATATTAAAACAATAATAATAAAACGATTTATATTCTTTTCACCAGATATATAATCCTCTCTATAATAAATAACCAAAGAAGAAATATATATAACAAAAGATATAAAAATAAGAGATATTCAATCCAAAATTAAAGTTATAACAACTATAGAACCATTTAAATTGAAAAGCTGTCACTCAACAAAAACTCTATAATCAATTATTAAATAATAAATACCTAAAATAAAAATTATAGTTCTCGAAATAAACAAAGAAAAAAAACTCAAAGAACAAATAGAAAATAAATTCACGGCCTAAGATGAAAAACTTCATATCATTGATTCCACAAAACAATATTTTTAATTAAAATACTTAAGCAAACTAAACAAAGAAATATTCATCCTTTAAACAGAGAATATTTAAAGGCAATCAATGTAAAAGTAAAAGATGATATTCACGAAAATAACCAAGAGAACAAGTATAAACACCAGAATAATAATTCCCATGCTGAGAATAAGAATATATATACAAAGTATAAACAGCTCTAAAAAAAGATAAAAAAATCAAAGCAAAGAATCTAAAAGAAGATCAAGATATAATTCTATTTAATAATCTAATTTCACCTACCAAATTTAAAGAAGGAGGAGCAGCCATATTTGATGATCTTAAAAGAAATCATCATAAAGCCATTCTTGGCATCAAATTAATTATACCCTTGTTAATTAATAATCTTCGTCTACCTAAACGTTCATAAATAATATTAGATAAACAAAATAAACCAGAAGAACATAAACCATGACCAACCATTAGAGAAAGAGAACCTACACAACCTCATCAATTCATAGTCATCAATCCACCAATAACCATTCTTATATGAGCAACAGAAGAATATGCAATTAAAGACTTTAAATCAACCTGACGAAAACAAAGAAATCTTACAATAACACCCCCAGATAAACCTAAAGACAATCAAAAATAATTAAACTTTTAACGCAAATAAGAAATAACCTTTATAACACGAAAAATACCATAACCACCTAACTTTAATAAAACACCAGCAAGAATTATTCTACCTGAAATAGGGGCCTCTACATGAGCCTTAGGAAGTCATAAATGAACCAAAAACATAGGTATCTTAACTAAAAAAGCCAAAATTATAAATACATAAAACATAAAATAATAAGTACCAAAATCAACCAATAAAGGAAAATATAAAGTATTAGAAAAATCATAAACCTTAAATAAAACTAATAATAAAGGTAATCTAGCAACCAAAGTATAAAAAATTAAATAAACACCAGCCTGCAAACGCTCAGGTTGATAACCCCAACCCAAAATTAAAAGTAAAGTAGGAACTAATCTAGCCTCAAAAAAAATATAAAAAGAAAGAAGACTTAATCTAGCAAATGAACAATAAAGCATAATTATTAAAATCAAAACCATAAAAACAATAAAGTTAGAATGATATGAACTTAAATAAACTGAACCTCTAGCAGTGATTATTAAAGAACAAATCCAAAAACTAAGTAAAATTAAACTAAAAGAAAAATAATCAATACCAAAATAATATCTAATTATATTCAAATCAGCATATGAATAAACACAAATTATAAAAACAAAACCCGACAGAAACATTAAAGAATGAACCAACCATCAACAATTATTTAATAAACAAAGAGGGATCAAAAAATAGTTATAAATAAATACTTTAACATAAAGATAAACCAAAAGAATTAAAAAAATCATTACCATGAGAACGAATTATTGAAACTAAAATAGAAAGACCTAAAGCACCCTCACAAACAGAAAAAACTAAAAAAATAACAGGAAAAAAATAATCATAATCAAACTCAATAAGAAAAACAATAACTAACATAAATAAAGAAAGAACAATATATTCTAATCTCAAAAGAACCATTAATAAATGTTTACGTTTAGAAGAAAAAACATAAACACCAGCAAAATAAATCAATAAAGAAGTAAAAATAGAGAATATAAACATTAGTTTTAATAGTTTAAAAAAAACGCCGGTCTTGTAAACCGGAAATATGTCCAGCCCCCACTTTTAAAACTTCAGAGGTGGAAAAGCTTCCATCATCGGTCCCCAAAACCGGTATTTTAAATACACTAACCCCTGAAAGGATCAAAATAATAATTATATCATTATCAAATGTAATAAATATTAATTTTATTAAATTAAGACACCCAATATCAATAATGCTTTTTATTATCCTTCAAACCTTCCTAGTTGGATTAATAACAGGAACAATAATAGAAAGATATTGATTATCATATATTTTATTTTTAACATTTCTTGGTGGTATACTAGTATTATTTATTTACATTACAAGAATTGCATCAAAAGAAATATTTCAGCCTAAATCAATTACTATAATTATTACATTAATAATGTGAGTATTTATCATATTAATATTAATTATTCTAGATATATCTATATTTATAGACTTTTTCAAAAACACCGAAACTATAAATATTGATAATTCAATCAATTATCAAGAAAAAACAATGTCTTTAGAAAAATTATATAATAGACCAACATTCACTATTACAATAATAATAATAATTTATTTATTTTTAGCACTACTAGCAGTTGTTAAAATCACCAATATTAATCAGGGACCTATTCGTAAAATAAGATAATTACTAATGAATAAACCCTTACGATTAAGACATCCTTTAATTAAAATTATTAATAACTCTTTAATTGACTTACCTGCCCCAACAAATATTTCATTTTGATGAAATTTTGGATCCCTATTAGGGTTATGTTTGGTAATTCAAATCGTAACTGGACTATTTTTAGCTATACATTATACATCAAATATTGAAATAGCATTCAGTAGTGTAGTACACATCTGCCGAGACGTAAATAATGGTTGAATTATCCGAACCTTACACGCAAATGGAGCATCTATATTTTTTATTTGTATTTCCTTACATGTAGGACGGGGAATTTACTATGGATCTTATATATATATACATACCTGAATAATTGGTACAGTGATTTTATTTTTAGTTATAGCAACAGCATTTATAGGATATGTCTTACCCTGAGGCCAAATATCTTTTTGAGGTACAACAGTAATTACTAATTTTTTATCAGCAATCTCATACTTAGGAACAGATTTAGTCCAATGAGTATGAGGAGGATTCGCTGTTGATAATGCAACATTAAATCGATTCTTCACATTCCATTTTGTATTACCATTTATTATTGCTGCTATAGCAGCAATTCATTTATTTTTTCTTCACCAAACAGGATCTAATAATCCTCTTGGACTAAATGGAGATATTGAAAAAATCCATTCCATCCATACTTTACCTTTAAGGATTCTATTACATTTGTAATAATAACATCATTATTAATTATACTATGTTTAATTAATCCTTACCTATTAGGAGATCCAGTTAACTTTGTACCTGCCAACCCATTAGTAACACCAGTTCACATTCAACCAGAATGATATTTCCTATTTGCATATGCAATTCTACGATCTATCCCTAATAAGTTAGGAGGTGTTATTGCATTATTTTTATCAATTAGAATCTTAATAATTTTACCAATTTATAATAAAACACCATTCCGAGGCATTCAATTTTACCCTATTAATCAAATTTTATTCTGAATTATAGTAGTTGTTGTATGCTTACTAACGTGAATTGGTAAACGACCTGTTGAAGAACCTTATATTATAACAGGTCAAATCTTAACAATTATTTACTTCACATATTTCTTAATTAATGTCCATGTCGCAAACGCATGAGATAAATTAATTAAGGAATAAAATTAATTAGCTTAGGAAAAGCATATGTTTTGAAAACATAAAATTAGAAGTTTAACTCTTCTATTAACTTTTCTCAAAAAATTTCACTAAACAAATGAGATAAATAAAATCTTTAAACCAACAAAGAAAATAAAAAAATTCAAAGATAAAGGTAAAAAACTTTTTCAAGCTAAGTACATTAATTTATCATAACGGAACCGTGGTAATGTTCCACGAACCCAAATAAAACCAAAAGATATAATAGCAAGCTTAATAAAAAATATAAAAGAATAAAAATCACCGCCCAAAAAAATTAAAGCCAATAACATTCTTATGAAGACAATTCTAGTATATTCAGCTAAAAAAATTAAAGTAAAACCACCCGCACCATACTCAATATTAAATCCTGAAACTAACTCAGATTCCCCTTCAGCAAAATCAAAAGGAGTACGATTAGTTTCAGCTAAGCAAGAAGCAAAACAAGCTAAAGCTAAAGGAAAAGAAATAATAATAAATCAACAATAAAGCTGATAGTTTATAAAATCAAACATATTAAAACTACCAATTAAAATAATTAAAGACAATAAAATTAAAGCTAAACTAACTTCATAAGAAATTGTTTGAGCAACAGAACGAAGAGAACCTAATAATGAATAATTTGAATTAGAAGATCAACCAGCAATTATAACAGTATAAACACCTAATCTAGTACAACATAAAAAAAATAAAAATCCATAAGAAAAAGAACACATATAAGTTAAATAAGGAAAAATTACTCAAACGGCTAAAGAAATCATTAAATTAAAAACAGGGGAAAAATAATAAAGTAGGTAATTAGATATAATAGGAATTGGCTGCTCCTTACAAATTAACTTAATAGCATCTCTAAATGGCTGAGGAATTCCAACAAAACCTACCTTATTTGGACCCTTTCGAATCTGAATATAACCTAAAACCTTACGCTCTAATAAACTTAAAAAGGCAACACTAATTAAAACACAAATAACCAATAAAAGAAAATTCAAAATAAATATAAATAAATCATAAAGTATCAATACTATTTGTAGAAAAAATCTACATAAATGAATTCTAAATTCAACACATTAATCTGTCAAAATAGTAAATAAATTAATATTAAACAATATAACAAAAAATATTTTAACCATATGGTCCTTTCGTACTAATATGGATTAACAATCTTAGGATAGAAACCGACCTGGCTCACGCCGGTCTGAACTCAGATCATGTAAGAATTTAAAGGTCGAATAGACCTAATCATTGGGCTCCTGCACCCAAAATTTTTCTTAATCCAACATCGAGGTCGCAATCTACTTTGTCGATATGAGCTCTCAAAAACAATTACGCTGTTATCCCTAAGGTAACTTAATCTTATGATCATAAATTATGGATCAAAATAACAAACATAAATAAATGATATAATAATGAAGAGTTTATCTATTCTTCATGTCACCCCAACAAAACATCATCATTAAATATAGAAAGACAAACAAAAAACTATATAAAAGTAAAATGTCAAGCTCTATAGGGTCTTCTCGTCCTAAAGAAGAATTTAAGCCTTTTGACTCAAAAGTTAAATTCAAAAATTTATTAAGAGACAGTTGATTTCTCGTCAAGCCATTCATTCCAGCCACTAATTAAGAGACTAATGATTATGCTACCTTTGCACGGTCAAAATACCGCGGCTCTTTAAAAATACGCTCAGTGAGCAGGCCAGACCTCAAAATATAAAAAAGAGGACATGTTTTTGATAAACAGGCGGAAATCAATTTTGCCTAGTTCCTTATAATAAGTTCACAAGGTAAAAATTTCATACAAATAAATATACTAATTCTATCATTATTACAAAAATTTTAAAATTAAATTAATAATCTTAATAAAAAACCTAAAATATTTATAAAATCAAAATAAAAAATAATGAACTAAAACGTAATCTTAAAGATAGCTGGTTTAAAGCTTACTATTATATTTTTATAAAATAAATTATAGGTTATTAACTTCAAAGCTTATCCCTTAAAGAATAAATAAGTTAATATTTTTACTTAAAAAATTAAATAAAAACAAATAACTTTAAAAAATTAAATTTTTTCTTAAGAAACTAGATATCTTGGGAAACGATTAACATCTCATTTCTATAAATAATTTAATAATAATTATGATACATTAACAATAAATTATTTATAAATCAACCCAAATCGAGACAAGTAAAATAAATACTAAAATTTTGATAAACCCTGATACAAAAGGTACAATAAATAAAATCTACTTAAAAAAATTTAAAATAATATTTCATAAAACACTTACATTACCAATAAACTATAATTTAAAAAATCAATTCTATAAAATATACTAAGACAAAAATACAATAAAATTATTTATATTAAATAATTAAATAAACAAAAAATAAATATAATAAAATAAATAATCAAGATATCCTGATTTGCACAAAAAAATTTTCAGTGTAAATGAAACACTTTACTAATAAGTTATATCTTGAAACTCTTCCTAGATACACTTTCCAGTACATCTACTATGTTACGACTTATCTCATCTAAATTGAAGCTACTTTAAAATAAAATAGAATAATCAATAATGAGAGCGACGGGCGATGTGTACACATCTCAGAGCCAATATCAGTTAAATTAAATAAATTAAATTACTATCAAATCCACCTTCATTAACAGTATTTCACTATCAAATTCGTTATAAACAAAAATCTATTGTAACCCACCTCCTCTTAACTATAAGCTGCACCTTGACCTGAAATATTTTATAATTATAAATCTTGAGAATTATAACTCTAAAAAGATTCTCTGATAACGGAGATATACAAACAAATAAATTAAGTAGAGTAAATCGTGTATTATCAATCATGGGGTAGGTTCCTCTGAATGGAATGAGATACCGCCAAATTCTTTGGGTTTAAAGACCTTAACTAATAGAACCCTGGTAAATATAATTAACATTTAAAATAATAGGGTATCTAATCCTAGTTTATTATTTAAATTTCACAAATTCATAAAAAGGGCCACAAATAAATTTTAACATTTCACCTTACAAATTTATATTCCAAAATCACTTGATAATTAAATCAAATTACTGCAAAAAGAAAATTTAGTCGAACAAAACTTACATATAATACAAAGAAAAAGTGAATAAACAAGCAAGAATAAAACTTTTAAAAATAAAAAATAAGAAAATTTTATATCTATTAATTCAGGAAAAAATAAAACATTCAAATATTTAAAGAAAAAAAAAGAAAAAAACCACAAACATTAACAAAAAAAAAAGAAACGCCCTATGTATGACCACAACAACTTCTCTATTATATATAATTAAAGATTAATACAGTTATAATAGATGTTATATTGTTTTCTATTAATGATTGTATTACAATTCATTTTGGTAAGAATCCAAGGAATGGTGGTAGTCCACCTAAAGATTATAAAGATAAGAATATTATGAATTTAATTTCGGTTTTTATATTTCTGGCTGAATAAATTTGATTTATGAAAAATAAATTTATTTGCTTAAATAATAAAACTATAATTAATCTTAATAGTGAGTAAATAATGAAGTATAGTTCTCAGATGTTTTCTCTGACTGTTAATGATCTAATTATTCAACCTAGATGTCTGATTGATGAATATGCTAAAAGTTGTCGTAAGGATGTTTGATTTAAACCTCCTATTGCCCCAATAATAATTCTTAAGATAATAATTGTTCAAATAAAAGTTCTTAATTGAATACAATAAGATAAGACCATTATTGGGGCGATTTTTTGTCATGTTATTAATGTTAAACAATTATTTCATCTTGATGCTCCTATAACTTCTGGAAATCAGAAATGGAAAGGTGCAGCTCCAATCTTTAATAATAGTCTAGATCTAATTATTATTGATGGGATAAATTCTGTTGCCCATCCCATGGGATATTTTATTTGAATCAGCAAAATTGAAAATAATAATATTGTCGATGCTATTGCTTGGACAATAAAATATTTAATTGATGATTTATTTATTATTATATTTTTATTTCTTGTTAGGAGCGGAATAAATGAAAGTAAGTTGATCTCAGTCCTATTCAAACCCCAAATCAGGAATTTGATGAAATGGACAGGATCGTTCCTATCATTAATGTTGATAGGAAGAGAAGTTTTGTAGAGTTGTTGGTCATTAAAAAGGAGAGGATTGATACCTCTATAAATGGGGTATGAACCCATTAGCTTGTTTAGCTTACCTTTTTACATTAAGGTGTATGATGCACGTTAGTTTTTGATACTAAAGGAGGTAGTTTAATTCTATCTTATGTAATTTTAATGAAGGTAATTTTATTTACTTTATTTACCCTATCAAGGTAACCCTTTAATCAGGCACTTCATTTATTTTATATATAAATCGAAAGTTTTTTTTGAAATTCTTTTATGTATTATTTTGTTTAATTAGGATTAATTTATCCTGCTCATTTTATTTTTTTTATATATATATATAATAAATAATTTATATTAATATATTACATTTAATTGAAATTAAAGTATTATAAGTTCATCTTACCATTATCAATTGATTATTTTAATGCAATTATTTACCTAGAATTATAGCTACTTATGTTTTTAGCTTAAAACAGGTTATTATAATATAATATATATAATAATATGTAATTTAATATTTAATATTATTATAATTGGATATAATAAATAAAATTATTAATTTAAATATAAAATATTATAATTAATATAAATAATTATATTAATTATAATAATATAATTATGTAAATTATCTATAATTAGATTATTTAACTAATATATATGAAAGTTAACTTAATATAAAAAAAAGAATTCATATTAATAACATATTATATTAAATTACATAATTGTATAAAATATATTTATTATATTATTTAATCTTTCTTTATTTATTAGTGAAAAGAAAGATTAAATAGGAAAGAATATAATACATTTATTGCTATACATGTTCCATATTAATCTTTAATTATATATAATAGAGAAGTTGTTGTGGTCATACATAGGGGCGTTTCTTTTTTTTTGTTAATGTTTGTGGTGTTTTTCTTTTTTTTTCTTTAAATATTTGAATCTTTTATTTTTTCCTGAATTAATAGATTTAAAATTTTCTTATTTTTTATTTTTAAAAGTTTTATTCTTGCTTGTTTATTCACTTTTTCTTTGTATTATATGTAAGTTTTGTTAGACTAAATGTTCTTTTTGCAGTAATTTGATTTAATTATCAAGTGATTTTGGATTTAGCAATTGATTTAGTATCGGCAGAATTCGTGCCAGCAGCCGTGGTTATAGGATTGATACAAGTGAATATTATTGGTTAAAACAGTTGTTTATATTATTAGGGTTGAAATATAAATTTGTAAGGTGAAATGTTAAAATTTATTTGTGGCCCTTTTTATGAATCTGTGAAATTTAAAAAATAAATTAGGATTAGATACCCTATTATTTTAAATGTTAATTATATTTACCAGGGTTCTATTAGTTAAGGTCTTTAAACCCAAAGAATTTGGCGGTATCTCATTCCATTCTGAGGAACCTACCCCATGATTGATAATATTCGATTTACTCTACTTAATTTATTTGTTTGTATATCTCCGTTATCAGAGAATCTTTTTAGAGTTATAATTCTCAAGATTTATAATTATAAAATATTTCAGGTCAAGGTGCAGCTTATAGTTAAGAGGAGGTGGGTTACAATAGATTTTTGTTTATAACGAATTTGATAGTGAAATACTGTTAATGAAGGTGGATTTGATAGTAATTTAATTTATTTAATTTAACTGATATTGGCTCTGAGATGTGTACACATCGCCCGTCGCTCTCATTATTGATTATTCTATTTTATTTTAAAGTAGCTTCAATTTAGATGAGATAAGTCGTAACATAGTAGATGTACTGGAAAGTGTATCTAGGAAGAGTTTCAAGATATAACTTATTAGTAAAGTGTTTCATTTACCCTGAAAATTTTTCTGTGCAAATCAGGATATCTTGATTATTTATTTTATTATATTTATTTTTTGTTTATTTAATTATTTAATATAAATAATTTTATTGTATTTTTGTCTTAGTATATTTTATAGAATTGATTTTTTAAATTATAGTTTATTGGTAATGTAAGTGTTTTATGAAATATTATTTTAAATTTTTTTAAGTAGATTTTATTTATTGTACCTTTTGTATCAGGGTTTATCAAAATTTTAGTATTTATTTTACTTGTCTCGATTTGGGTTGATTTATAAATAATTTATAGTTAATGTATCATAATTATTATTAAATTATTTATAGAAATGAGATGTTAATCGTTTCCCAAGATATCTAGTTTCTTAAGAAAAAATTTAATTTTTTAAAGTTATTTGTTTTATTTAATTTTTTAAGTAAAAATATTAACTTATTTATTCTTTAAGGGATAAGCTTTGAAGTTAATAACCTATAATTTATGTTATAGTAATATAAAAGTAAGCTTTAAACCAGCTATCTTTAATATTACGTTTTAGTTCATTATTTTTTATTTTGATTTTATAAATATTTTAGGTTTTTTATTAAGATTATTAATTTAATTTTAAAATTTTTGTAATAATGATAGAATTAGTATATTTATTTGTATGAAATTTTTACCTTGTGAACTTATTATAAGGAACTAGGCAAAATTGATTTCCGCCTGTTTATCAAAAACATGTCCTCTTGTTTATATTTTGAGGTCTGGCCTGCTCACTGAGCGTATTTTTAAAGAGCCGCGGTATTTTGACCGTGCAAAGGTAGCATAATCATTAGTCTCTTAATTAGTGGCTGGAATGAATGGCTTGACGAGAAATCAACTGTCTCTTAATAAATTTTTGAATTTAACTTTTGAGTCAAAAGGCTTAAATTCTTCTTTAGGACGAGAAGACCCTATAGAGCTTGACATGTTACTTAAAAATATTTTTTGTTATATTGTTTAATATTAATTTATTTACTATTTTGACAGATTAATGTGTTGAATTTAGAATTCATTTATGTAGATTTTTTCTACAAATAGTATTGATACTTTATGATTTATTTATATTTATTTTGAATTTTCTTTTATTGGTTATTTGTGTTTTAATTAGTGTTGCCTTTTTAAGTTTATTAGAGCGTAAGGTTTTAGGTTATATTCAGATTCGAAAGGGTCCAAATAAGGTAGGTTTTGTTGGAATTCCTCAGCCATTTAGAGATGCTATTAAGTTAATTTGTAAGGAGCAGCCAATTCCTATTATATCTAATTACCTACTTTATTATTTTTCCCCTGTTTTTAATTTAATGATTTCTTTAGCCGTTTGAGTAATTTTTCCTTATTTAACTTATATGTGTTCTTTTTCTTATGGATTTTTATTTTTTTTATGTTGTACTAGATTAGGTGTTTATACTGTTATAATTGCTGGTTGATCTTCTAATTCAAATTATTCATTATTAGGTTCTCTTCGTTCTGTTGCTCAAACAATTTCTTATGAAGTTAGTTTAGCTTTAATTTTATTGTCTTTAATTATTTTAATTGGTAGTTTTAATATGTTTGATTTTATAAACTATCAGCTTTATTGTTGATTTATTATTATTTCTTTTCCTTTAGCTTTAGCTTGTTTTGCTTCTTGCTTAGCTGAAACTAATCATACTCATTTTGATTTTGCTGAAGGGGAATCTGAGTTAGTTTCAGGATTTAATATTGAGTATGGTGCGGGTGGTTTTACTTTAATTTTTTTAGCTGAATATACTAGAATTGTCTTCATAAGAATGTTATTGGCTTTAATTTTTTTGGGCGGTGATTTTTATTCTTTTATATTTTTTATTAAGCTTGCTATTATATCTTTTGGTTTTATTTGGGTTCGTGGAACATTACCACGGTTCCGTTATGATAAATTAATGTACTTAGCTTGAAAAAGTTTTTTACCTTTATCTTTGAATTTTTTTATTTTCTTTGTTGGTTTAAAGATTTTATTTATCTCATTTGTTTAGTGAAATTTTTTGAGAAAAGTTAATAGAAGAGTTAAACTTCTAATTTTATGTTTTCAAAACATATGCTTTTCCTAAGCTAATTAACTTTATTCCTTAATTAATTTATCTCATGCGTTTGCGACATGGACATTAATTAAGAAACATGTGAAGTAAATAATTGTTAAGATTTGACCTGTTATAATATAAGGTTCTTCAACAGGTCGTTTACCAATTCACGTTAGTAAGCATACAACAACTACTATAATTCAGAATAAAATTTGATTAATAGGGTAAAATTGAATGCCTCGGAATGGTGTTTTATTATAAGATGGTAAAATTATTAAGATTCTAATTGATAAAAATAATGCAATAACACCTCCTAACTTATTAGGGATAGATCGTAGAATTGCATATGCAAATAGGAAATATCATTCTGGTTGAATGTGAACTGGTGTTACTAATGGGTTGGCAGGTACAAAGTTAACTGGATCTCCTAATAGGTAAGGATTAATTAAACATAGTATAATTAATAATGATGTTATTATTACAAATGTAATAGAATCCTTAAAGGTAAAGTATGGATGGAATGGAATTTTTTCAATATCTCCATTTAGTCCAAGAGGATTATTAGATCCTGTTTGGTGAAGACAAAATAAATGAATTGCTGCTATAGCAGCAATAATAAATGGTAATACAAAATGGAATGTGAAGAATCGATTTAATGTTGCATTATCAACAGCGAATCCTCCTCATACTCATTGGACTAAATCTGTTCCTAAGTATGGGATTGCTGATAATAAATTAGTAATTACTGTTGCTCCTCAAAAAGATATTTGGCCTCAGGGTAAGACATATCCTATAAATGCAGTTGCTATAACTAAAAATAAAATCACTGTACCAATTATTCAGGTATGTATATATATATAAGATCCATAGTAAATTCCCCGTCCTACATGTAAGTAAATACAAATAAAAAATATAGATGCTCCATTTGCGTGTAAGGTTCGGATAATTCAACCATTATTTACGTCTCGGCAGATGGGTACTACACTACTGAATGCTATTTCAATATTTGATGTATAATGTATAGCTAAAAATAGTCCAGTTACGATTTGAATTACCAAACATAACCCTAATAGGGATCCAAAATTTCATCAAAATGAAATATTTGTTGGGGCAGGTAAGTCAATTAAAGAGTTATTAATAATTTTAATAAAAGGATGTCTTAATCGTAAGGGTTTATTCATTAGTAATTATCTTATTTTACGAATAGGTCCCTGATTAATATTGGTGATTTTAACAACTGCTAGTAGTGCTAAAAATAAATAAATTATTATTATTATTGTAATAATGAATGTTGGTCTATTATATAATTTTTCTAAAGATATTGTTATTTCTTGATAATTGATTGAATTATCAATATTTATAGTTTCGGTGTTTTTGAAAAAGTCTATAAATATAGATATATCTAGAATAATTAATATTAATATGATAAATACTCACATTATTAATGTAATAATTATAGTGATTGATTTAGGCTGAAATATTTCGTTTGATGCAATTCTTGTAATGTAAATAAATAATACTAGTATACCACCAAGAAATGTTAAAAATAAAATATATGATAATCAATATCTTTCTAATATTGTTCCTGTTATTAATCCAACTAGGAAGGTTTGAAGGATAATAAAAAGCATTATTGATATTGGGTGTCTTAATTTAATAAAATTATTATTTATTACATTTGATAATGATATAATTATTATTTTGATCATTTCAGGGGTTAGTTTATTTAAAATACCGGTTTTGGGGACCGATGATGGAAGCTTTTCCACCTCTGAAGTTTTAAAAGTGGGGGCTGGACTTATTTCCGGTTTACAAGACCGGCGTTTTTTTTAAACTATTAAAACTAATGTTTATATTCTCTATTTTTACTTCTTTATTGATTTATTTTGCTGGTGTTTATGTTTTTTCTTCTAAATGTAAACATTTATTAATGGTTCTTTTGAGATTAGAATATATTGTTCTTTCTTTATTTATGTTAGTTATTGTTTTTCTTATTGAGTTTGATTATGATTATTTTTTTCCTGTTATTTTTTTAGTTTTTTCTGTTTGTGAGGGTGCTTTAGGTCTTTCTATTTTAGTTTCAATAATTCGTTCTCATGGTAATGATTTTTTTAATTCTTTTGGTTTATCTTTGTGTTAAAGTATTTATTTATAACTATTTTTTTGATCCCTCTTTGTTTATTAAATAATTGTTGATGGTTGGTTCATTCTTTAATGTTTCTGTCGGGTTTTGTTTTTATAATTTGTGTTTATTCGTATGCTGATTTGAATATAATTAGATATTATTTTGGTATTGATTATTTTTCTTTTAGTTTAATTTTACTTAGTTTTTGGATTTGTTCTTTAATAATCACTGCTAGAGGTTCAGTTTATTTAAGTTCATATCATTCTAATTTTTTTGTTTTTATGGTTTTGATTTTAATAATTATGCTTTATTGTTCATTTGCTAGATTAAGTCTTCTTTCTTTTTATATTTTTTTTGAGGCTAGATTAGTTCCTACTTTACTTTTAATTTTGGGTTGGGGTTATCAACCTGAGCGTTTGCAGGCTGGTGTTTATTTAATTTTTTATACTTTGGTTGCTAGATTACCTTTATTATTAGTTTTATTTAAGGTTTATGATTTTTCTAATACTTTATATTTTCCTTTATTGGTTGATTTTGGTTCTTATTATTTTATGTTTTATGTATTTATAATTTTGGCTTTTTTAGTTAAGATACCTATGTTTTTGGTTCATTTATGACTTCCTAAGGCTCATGTAGAGGCCCCTATTTCAGGTAGAATAATTCTTGCTGGTGTTTTATTAAAGTTAGGTGGTTATGGTATTTTTCGTGTTATAAAGGTTATTTCTTATTTGGGTTTAAAGTTTAATTATTTTTGATTGTCTTTAGGTTTATCTGGGGGTGTTATTGTAAGATTTATTTGTTTTCGTCAGGTTGATTTAAAGTCTTTAATTGCATATTCTTCTGTTACTCATATAAGAATGGTTTGTGGTGGATTGATGACTATGAATTGATGAGGTTGTGTAGGTTCTCTTTCTCTAATGGTTGGTCATGGTTTATGTTCTTCTGGTTTATTTTGTTTATCTAATATTATTTATGAACGTTTAGGTAGACGAAGATTATTAATTAACAAGGGTATAATTAATTTGATGCCAAGAATGGCTTTATGATGATTTCTTTTAAGATCATCAAATATGGCTGCTCCTCCTTCTTTAAATTTGGTAGGTGAAATTAGATTATTAAATAGAATTATATCTTGATCTTCTTTTAGATTCTTTGCTTTGATTTTTTTATCTTTTTTTAGAGCTGTTTATACTTTGTATATATATTCTTATTCTCAGCATGGGAATTATTATTCTGGTGTTTATACTTGTTCTCTTGGTTATTTTCGTGAATATCATCTTTTACTTTTACATTGATTGCCTTTAAATATTCTCTGTTTAAAGGGTGAATATTTCTTTGTTTAGTTTGCTTAAGTATTTTAATTAAAAATATTGTTTTGTGGAATCAATGATATGAAGTTTTTCATCTTAGGCCGTGAATTTATTTTCTATTTGTTCTTTGAGTTTTTTTTCTTTGTTTATTTCGAGAACTATAATTTTTATTTTAGGTATTTATTATTTAATAATTGATTATAGAGTTTTTGTTGAGTGAGAGCTTTTCAATTTAAATGGTTCTATAGTTGTTATAACTTTAATTTTGGATTGAATATCTCTTATTTTTATATCTTTTGTTATATATATTTCTTCTTTGGTTATTTATTATAGAGAGGATTATATATCTGGTGAAAAGAATATAAATCGTTTTATTATTATTGTTTTAATATTTATTCTTTCTATAGGTTTTTTAATTATTAGTCCTAATTTAATTAGAATTTTATTAGGTTGAGATGGTTTAGGTTTAGTTTCTTATTGTTTAGTTATTTATTATCAAAATGTAAAATCTTATAGTGCTGGTATATTAACTGCACTTTCTAATCGTATTGGTGATGTTGCTATTTTAATTTCTATTGCATGAATGTTAAATTTTGGTGGTTGAAATTATATTTATTATTATGATTTTATTTCTAATTCTTTTGAAATAAAGCTCATTACTATATTAATTGTTTTAGCAGCTATAACTAAGAGAGCTCAGATTCCTTTCTCTTCATGACTTCCTGCTGCTATAGCAGCTCCTACTCCTGTTTCTGCTTTAGTTCATTCTTCTACTCTTGTTACTGCTGGTGTTTATTTATTAATTCGTTTTAGACCAATATTGGATACTTATAATTGTGGTTGATTTTTACTTTTAATTGGTTGTATAACTATATTTATGGCTGGATTGGGCGCTAATTTTGAGTTTGATTTAAAGAAGATTATTGCTCTTTCTACTTTAAGACAACTTGGTTTAATAATAAGAATTTTGGCTATAGGTTATCCAAAGCTTGCATTTTTTCATTTATTGGCTCATGCTTTATTTAAGGCATTATTATTTATATGTGCAGGTTCAATAATTCATAATTTGAAGGATTCTCAGGATATTCGTTTTAAAGGATCAATTGTTAATTTCATACCTTTAACTTCAGTTTGTTTTAATGTTTCTAGTTTATCTTTGTGTGGAATACCTTTTTTAGCGGGATTTTATTCAAAGGATTTAATTCTTGAGATGGTTTGTTTAAGATGAATTAATTGTTTAATTTTTTTTCTTTATTTTTTTTCTACTGGTTTAACTGCTTCTTATTCTTTTCGTTTGTTTTATTATTCAATATCTGGTGATAATAATTTTTATTCTAGATTTTCTTTTGATGATAAGGGTTATTATATTTCATTTGGAATAATTGGTCTATTGTTTGTTGCTGTTTTTGGTGGTTGTCTTCTATCTTGATTAATTTTTCCTATTCCTCATGTGATTGCTTTACCTTATTATTTAAAGTTTTTAACTATTACAGTTGTTATTTTAGGTGCTTATTTAGGTTATCTTATTTCTAATTTTGATTTTTCTCATAATTTATTTTCTTTAAGTATACTTTCTTTTGTTAGATTTGCTGGTTCTATATGATTTATACCTTTTCTTTCAACTAAGTTTATTAGATATATTCCTTTAAAAATAGGTTATTATTCATCTAAGTCATTTGATTATGGTTGAGGTGAATTACTTGGTGGTCAAGTTTTATATAGATTATTTATTTATTTAATTGGTTATATTCAAGGTTGATATGATTCTAATTTCAAGATTTATCTTTTAACTTTTATTTTTTGAATATTTATTTTGGTAATATTGTTTTTCGTTTACTTAAATAGCTTATAATTAGAGCGTGACACTGAAGATGTTAAGGAAGTATTTTTACTTTTAAGTATTTATAAATATAGATATATTATTTTTACAGTGAAAATGTAATGTTTTATTTAAACTATATAAATTTTAGAAATGTTAACGGAGTTTAACCGCTAATATAAAAAGTTAGCAGCTTTCATATTGGCTTTACATTTCCTTAATTGGAACTATTATAGTTCAATTATATTATTAACAGTAATACGCCTCTTTTTGGCTTCAATTAATAAGAATAAGGGTAGTACATACCAATCTTCCAGGTCGAAACTGACTGCAATATTTCGCTTCTTATTCTATTTAAGGTTGATTGATAATATCAATACTTTTTGAAAGCAACCCAAATGTTATATTTAACTACAACCCTTTATTCTGTTCATTGTAATGCTCCTTGGTTTCATTCATGGTATAGTCCTCCTAATAGAACTAGAATAAAAAATATTGTTGATACTGTTCAGATTATAATGTCTGAAGTTTTAAAAATAATTACAATTGGTAGAATTAGTGCAATTTCTACATCAAAAATTAAAAAGATTACTGCGATTAGGAAGAATCGTATTGAGAATGGTATTCGTGCTGATCTTTTTGGATCAAACCCACATTCAAATGGTGATCTTTTTTCTCGATCATTAATTAATTTCTTTGATAGTGTTGTTGCCAGGATTATAACAATTATTGGAATAATAAATCTAATGAAAACTCTTGTTGATAGAATTAGAATTGTTTTTCTTGATTTATATCAAGCTTTCTGATTGGAAGTCAAATATACTATTTATACTAGAAAAACAATTATCTACCTCATCAATAAATAGAGATATATAAGAATAATCATACTACATCTACGAAGTGTCAGTATCATGCTGCTGCTTCAAATCCAAAGTGATGTCTTGGTGAAAATTGATTTATTGAGTTTCGAAGTAGACATGTTGATAAAAAGATTGTTCCAATAATTACGTGTAAACCATGGAATCCTGTTGCAACAAAGAATGTTGATCCATAAACTGCATCTGCAATGGTAAAAGGTGCTTCTCAATATTCATATGCTTGAAGTA
Source organism: Schistocerca gregaria (assembly GCF_023897955.1). NCBI lineage: Eukaryota > Metazoa > Arthropoda > Insecta > Orthoptera > Acrididae > Schistocerca > Schistocerca gregaria. Next base: position 15,064,292 of record NW_026061707.1, read on the forward strand.
TTGTAAAGTATATTCCTAATAACACTGTGAAGAATAATCCTTGTAGTGCTTGAGTATGATTAGATTCCATTAAACTATGATGTGCTCATGTTACTGTTACTCCTGATGCTAAAAGAATAGCTGTATTAAGTAATGGAATTTGTATAGGGTTAAAGGGTTGAATTCCTATTGGAGGTCATAGTATTCCTAGTTCAATTGTTGGTGCTAATCTTCTTCTAAAGAATGCTCAAAAAAAAAGAAACGAAAAATAATACCTCTGATGCAATAAATAAAATTATTCCTCATCGTAATCCAATTGATACAAATCCTGTATGTAATCCTTGATATGTTCCTTCTCGTACTACATCTCGTCATCATTGAATTATAGTTAGTAGGGTAATTCCAAATCCAATTATGAATAAGTTAATATTAAATAGGTGGAATCATTTTGCTAGTCCTGATACTAGGACTATTGCTCCAATTGCTCCTGTTAATGGTCAAGGTCTATAGTCTACTAAGTGGAATGGGTGGTTTGAGTGAGTTGTTAACATAGGTTTAATATACTTCTCTAGAATATAGAGTTCTTAGAATTGAGAAAACATAGGCTTGAATTATTGCTACTGCTGATTCTAGAATTAATAGAAGTATTTGTCCAATAATTAGTAATGAGATTAAGTTTATTGCTATAGATGGTCCTGTGTTTCCTAATAAGGTTAATAATAAGTGTCCTGCAATTATATTTGCTGCCAACCGTACTGCTAATGTACCTGGTCGAATAACATTACTAATTGTTTCAATTAGTACTATAAATGATATTAATGCAGGCGGTGTACCTTGTGGTACAAGGTGTGTAAATATATGATTAGTATGGTTAATTCATCCAAATAATATAAATCTTAGCCATATAGGTAGGGCAATTGCAAATGTTAATGCTAAATGTCTTGTTCTAGTAAAAATATAAGGGAATAATCCTATGAAATTGTTAAATAATATTATAATAAAAATTGAGATGAAAATGAATGTTGTTCCATTAAATGATTTTGGTCCAAGAAGTGTTTTAAATTCATTATGTAAGGTTAAATTTAGTTTATTTCAGATAATGTTAATTCGTGATGGTGTAAGTCAAAATAGTGATGGGATTAATAATAGTCCTAGAAATGTTCTAGTTCAATTTAATGATAAATTAAAGATGTTAGTTGATGGGTCAAATGTTGAGAATAGATTTGTTATCATTTTCAATTTAAGTTTTTTATTTCAATTGTTCCTTTTTCTGCTCTTTTAATAAGGTTAGGTTTAAATGAGAAGAAGTTTATTTGATTAAACAAGATTAATGTAGCTGAAAATATAATGAATAGTGAGAATCATATAAGAGGGGATATTTGAGGGATTTGGATATAATTTCCCCATCAAAAGTAGTCGTTAATTTACTATTATTTGGTTTAAGAAACCATTACTTACTTTCAGTCATCTGATGAATTTCAAGGTGTACTAATTTTTTTTAGTTACTTTAGATTGACACTCTAATGTTATTTATTTTAACTAACTCCTTAAATTATCTTAGATAATCACTTAATAAATAAATAAATTTAGATTGACACTCTAATGTTATTTATTTTAACTAACTCCTTAAATTATCTTAGATAATCACTTAATAAATAAATAAATTTACTGAAGTTCTTTCAATTACAATTGGTATAAATCTGTGGTTTGCTCCACAGATTTCTGAGCATTGTCCAAAGAATAATCCAGGTCGATTTATTGTGAATGTTCCTTGATTTAACCGACCTGGCGTCATCAATAAATAGAGTTATATAAGAATAATCATACTACGTCTACGAAGTGTCAGTATCATGCTGCTGCTTCAAATCCAAAGTGATGTCTTGGTGAAAATTGATTTATTGAGTGTCGAAGTAGACATGTTGATAAAAAGATTGTTCCAATAATTACGTGTAAACCATGGAATCCTGTTGCAACAAAGAATGTTGATCCATAAACTGCATCTGCAATGGTAAAAGGTGCTTCTCAATATTCATATGTTTGAAGTATTGTAAAGTATAGTCCTAATAACACTGTGAAGAATAATCCTTGTAGTGCTTGAGTATGATTAGATTCCATTAAACTATGATGTGCTCATGTTACTGTTACTCCTGATGCTAAAAGAATAGCTGTATTAAGTAATGGAATTTGTATAGGGTTAAAGGGTTGAATTCCTATTGGAGGTCATAGTATTCCTAGTTCAATTGTTGGTGCTAATCTTCTTCTAAAGAATGCTCAAAAAAAGAAACGAAAAATAATACCTCTGATGCAATAAATAAAATTATTCCTCATCGTAATCCAATTGATACAAATCCTGTATGTAATCCTTCATATGTTCCTTCTCGTACTACATCTCATCATCATTGAATTATAGTTAGTAGGGTAATTCCAAATCCAATTATGAATAAGTTAATATTAAATAGGTGGAATCATTTTGCTAGTCCTGATACTAGGACTATTGCTCCAATTGCTCCTGTTAATGGTCAAGGTCTATAGTCTACTAAGTGGAATGGGTGGTTTGAGTGAGTTGTTAACATAGGTTTAATATACTTCTCTAGAATATAGAGTTCTTAGAATTGAGAAAACATAGGCTTGAATTATTGCTACTGCTGATTCTAGAATTAATAGAAGTATTTGTCCAATAATTAGTAATGAGATTAAGTTTATTGCTATAGATGGTCCTGTGTTTCCTAATAAGGTTAATAATAAGTGTCCTGCAATTATATTTGCTGCCAACCATACTGCTAATGTACCTGGTCGAATAACATTACTAATTGTTTCAATTAGTACTATAAATGATATTAATGCAGGCGGTGTACCTTGTGGTACAAGGTGTGTAAATATATGATTAGTATGGTTAATTCATCCAAATAATATAAATCTTAGCCATATAGGTAGGGCAATTGCAAATGTTAATGCTAAATGTCTTGTTCTAGTAAAAATATAAGGGAATAATCCTATGAAATTGTTAAATAATATTATAATAAAAATTGAGATGAAAATGAATGTTGTTCCATTAAATGATTTTGGTCCAAGAAGTGTTTTAAATTCATTATGTAAGGTTAAATTTAGTTTATTTCAGATAATGTTAATTCGTGATGGTGTAAGTCAAAATAGTGATGGGATTAATAATAGTCCTAGAAATGTTCTAGTTCAATTTAATGATAAATTAAAGATGTTAGTTGATGGGTCAAATGTTGAGAATAGATTTGTTATCATTTTCAATTTAAGTTTTTTATTTCAATTGTTCCTTTTTCTGCTCTTTTAATAAGGTTAGGTTTAAATGAGAAGAAGTTTATTTGATTAAACAAGATTAATGTAGCTGAAAATATAATGAATAGTGAGAATCATATAAGAGGGGATATTTGAGGGATTTGGATATAATTTCCCCATCAGAAGTAGTCGTTAATTTACTATTATTTGGTTTAAGAGACCATTACTTACTTTCAGTCATCTGATGAATTTCAAGGTGTACTAATTTTTTTAGTTACTTTAGATTGACACTCTAATGTTATTTATTTTAACTAACTCCTTAAATTATCTTAGATAATCACTTAATAAATAAATTTACTGAAGTTCTTTCAATTACAATTGGTATAAATCTGTGGTTTGCTCCACAGATTTCTGAGCATTGTCCAAAGAATAATCCAGGTCGATTTATTGTGAATGTTCCTTGATTTAACCGACCTGGCGTTGCATCAATTTTAACCCCTAATGCAGGAATTGCTCATGAGTGTAGAACATCTGATGCTCTTGTTAATACTCGTACTTCTGTATTTATTGGTAGGATTGTTCGGTTATCTACATCTAGTAGTCGGAATCCATCATTTTCTAGGTCTTGTTCTGGTGTTATATAAGTGTCAAATTCTACGTCTAAAGTCCTTAGTATAATGAAATTAAGGTTGATGTTGAAATCAATCCTATTGTTGAAATTATTACTGTTATAGGAAGAATGATTCTTGATTTTTGGGACTTTATCTTTATAGATCACGAATTTTCTGTGTATGACATAATTAGAGCTGAGAATCTAATACGTATATAGTAGTAGAGTGTAATTGTAGTTAATACAACTATAATAGTTATAATAGTTGTTATATTGTTTTCTATTAATGATTGTATTACAATTCATTTTGGTAAGAATCCAAGGAATGGTGGTAGTCCACCTAAAGATAATAAAGATAAGAATATTATGAATTTAATTTCGGTTTTTATATTTCTGGCTGAATAAATTTGATTTATGAAAAATAAATTTATTTGCTTAAATAATAAAACTATAATTAATCTTAATAGTGAGTAAATAATGAAGTATAGTTCTCAGATGTTTTCTCTGACTGTTAATGATCTAATTATTCAACCTAGATGTCTGATTGATGAATATGCTAAAAGTTGTCGTAAGGATGTTTGATTTAAACCTCCTATTGCCCCAATAATAATTCTTAAGATAATAATTGTTCAAATAAAAGTTCTTAATTGAATACAATAAGATAAGACCATTATTGGGGCGATTTTTTGTCATGTTATTAATGTTAAACAATTATTTCATCTTGATGCTCCTATAACTTCTGGAAATCAGAAATGGAAAGGTGCAGCTCCAATCTTTAATAATAGTCTAGATCTAATTATTATTGATGGGATAAATTCTGTTTCCCATCCCATGGGATATTTTATTTGAATCAGCAAAATTGAAAATAATAATATTGTCGATGCTATTGCTTGGACAATAAAATATTTAATTGATGATTCATTTATTATTATATTTTTATTTCTTGTTAGGAGCGGAATAAATGAAAGTAAGTTGATCTCAAGTCCTATTCAAACCCCAAATCAGGAATTTGATGAAATGGACAGGATCGTTCCTATCATTAATGTTGATAGGAAGAGAAGTTTTGTAGAGTTGTTGGTCATTAAAAAGGAGAGGATTGATACCTCTATAAATGGGGTATGAACCCATTAGCTTGTTTAGCTTACCTTTTTACATTAAGGTGTATGATGCACGTTAGTTTTTGATACTAAAGGAGGTAGTTTAATTCTATCTTATGTAATTTTAATGAAGGTAATTTTATTTACTTTATTTACCCTATCAAGGTAACCCTTTAATCAGGCACTTCATTTATTTAATATATAAATCGAAAGTTTTTTTTTGAAATTCTTTTATGTATTATTTTGTTTAATTAGGATTAATTTATCCTGCTCATTTTATTTTTATATATATATATATATATAATAAATAATTTATATTAATATATAACATTTAATTGAAATTAAAGTATTATAAGTTCATCTTACCATTATCAATTGATTATTTTAATGCAATTATTTACCTAGGATTATAGCTACTTATGTTTTTAGCTTAAAATAGGTTATTATAATATAATATATATAATAATATGTAATTTAATATTTAATATTATTATAATTGGATATAATAAATAAAATTATTAATTTAAATATAAAATATTATAATTAATATAAATAATTATATTAATTATAATAATATAATTATGTAAATTATCTATAATTAGATTATTTAACTAATATATATGAAAGTTAACTTAATATAAAAAAAAGGACTCATATTAATAACATATTATATTAAGTTACATAATTGTATAAAATATTTTTATTATATTATTTAATCTTTCTTTATTTATTAGTGAAAAGAAAGATTAAATAAGAAAGAATATAATACATTTATTGCTATACATGTTCCATATTAATCTTTAATTATATATAATAGGGAAGTTGTTGTGGTCATACATAGGGGCGTTTCTTTTTTTTTTTGTTAATGTTTGTGGTTTTTTTCTTTTTTTTTCTTTAAATATTTGAATCTTTTATTTTTTCCTGAATTAATAGATTTAAAATTTTCTTATTTTTTATTTTTAAAAGTTTTATTCTTGCTTGTTTATTCACTTTTTCTTTGTATTATATGTAAGTTTTGTTAGACTAAATGTTCTTTTTGCAGTAATTTGATTTAATTATCAAGTGATTTTGGATTTAGCAATTGATTTAGTATCGGCATAATTCGTGCCAGCAGCCGCGGTTATACGATTGATACAAGTGAATATTATTGGTTAAAACAGTTGTTTATATTATTAGGGTTGAAATATAAATTTGTAAGGTGAAATGTTAAAATTTATTTGTGGCCCTTTTTATGAATCTGTGAAATTTAAATAATAAACTAGGATTAGATACCCTATTATTTTAAATGTTAATTATATTTACCAGGGTACTATTAGTTAAGGTCTTTAAACCCAAAGAATTTGGCGGTATCTCATTCCATTCAGAGGAACCTACCCCATGATTGATAATACACGATTTACTCTACTTAATTTATTTGTTTGTATATCTCCGTTATCAGAGAATCTTTTTAGAGTTATAATTCTCAAGATTTATAATTATAAAATATTACAGGTCAAGGTGCAGCTTATAGTTAAGAGGAGGTGGGTTACAATAGATTTTTGTTTATAACGGATTTGATAGTGAAATACTGTTAATGAAGGTGGATTTGATAGTAATTTAATTTATTTAATTTAACTGATATTGGGTCTGAGATGTGTACACATCGCCCGTCGCTCTCATTATTGATTATTCTATTTTATTTTAAAGTAGCTTCAATTTAGATGAGATAAGTCGTAACATAGTAGATGTACTGGAAAGTGTATCTAGGAAGAGTTTCAAGATATAACTTATTAGTAAAGTGTTTCATTTACACTGAAAATTTTTCTGTGCAAATCAGGATATCTTGATTATTTATTTTATTATATTTATTTTTTGTTTATTTAATTATTTAATATAAATAATTTTATTGTATTTTTGTCTTAGTATATTTTATAGAATTGATTTTTTAAATTATAGTTTATTGGTAATGTAAGTGTTTTATGAAATATTATTTTAAATTTTTTTAAGTAGATTTTATTTATTGTAACTTTGTATCAGGGTTTATCAAAATTTTAGTATTTATTTTACTTCTCTCGATTTGGGTTGATTTATAAATAATTTATAGTTAATGTATCATAATTATTATTAAATTATTTATAGAAATGAGATGTTAATCGTTTCCCAAGATATCTAGTTTCTTAAGAAAAAATTTAATTTTTTAAAGTTATTTGTTTTTATTTAATTTTTTAAGTAAAAATATTAACTTATTTATTCTTTAAGGGATAAGCTTTGAAGTTAATAACCTATAATTTATTTTATAGAAATATAATAGTAAGCTTTAAACCAGCTATCTTTAAGATTACGTTTTAGTTCATTATTTTTTATTTTGATTTTATAAATATTTTAGGTTTTTTATTAAGATTATTAATTTAATTTTAAAATTTTTGTAATAATGATAGAATTAGTATATCTATTTGTATGAAATTTTTACCTTGTGAACTTATTATAAGGAACTAGGCAAAATTGATTTCCGCCTGTTCATCAAAAACATGTCCTCTTGTTTATATTTTGAGGTCTGGCCTGCTCACTGAGCGTATTTTTAAAGAGCCGCGGTATTTTGACCGTGCAAAGGTAGCATAATCATTAGTCTCTTAATTAGTGGCTGGAATGAATGGCTTGACGAGAAATCAACTGTCTCTTAATAAATTTTTGAATTTATCTTTTGAGTCAAAAGGCTTAAATTCTTCTTTAGGACGAGAAGACCCTATAGAGCTTGACATTTTACTTTTATATAGTTTTTTGTTTGTCTTTCTATATTTAATGATGATGTTTTGTTGGGGTGACATGAAGAATAGATAAACTCTTCATTATTATATCATTTATTTATGTTTGTTATTTTGATCCATAATTTATGATCATAAGATTAAGTTACCTTAGGGATAACAGCGTAATTGTTTTTGAGAGCTCATATCGACAAAGCAGATTGCGACCTCGATGTTGGATTAAGAAAAATTTTGGGTGCAGGAGCCCAATGATTAGGTCTGTTCGACCTTTAAATTCTTACATGATCTGAGTTCAGACCGGCGTGAGCCAGGTCGGTTTCTATCCTAAGATTGTTAATCCATATTAGTACGAAAGGACCATATGGTTAAAATATTTTTTGTTATATTGATTAATATTAATTTATTTACTATTTTGACCGATTAATGTGTTGAATTTAGAATTCATTTATGTAGATTTTTTCTACAAATAGTATTGATACTTTATGATTTATTTATATTTATTTTGAATTTTCTTTTATTGGTTATTTGTGTTTTAATTAGTGTTGCCTTTTTAACTTTATTAGAGCGTAAGGTTTTAGGTTATATTCAGATTCGAAAGGGTCCAAATAAGGTAGGTTTTGTTGGAATTCCTCAGCCATTTAGAGATGCTATTAAGTTAATTTGTAAGGAGCAGCCTATTCCTATTATATCTAATTACCTACTTTATTATTTTTCCCCTGTTTTTAATTTAATGATTTCTTTAGCCGTTTGAGTAATTTTTCCTTATTTAACTTATATGTGTTCTTTTTCTTATGGATTTTTATTTTTTTATGTTGTACTAGATTAGGTGTTTATACTGTTATAATTGCTGGTTGATCTTCTAATTCAAATTATTCATTATTAGGTTCTCTTCGTTCTGTTGCTCAAACAATTTCTTATGAAGTTAGTTTAGCTTTAATTTTATTGTCTTTAATTATTTTAATTGGTAGTTTTTATATGTTTGATTTTATAAACTATCAGCTTTATTGTTGATTTATTATTATTTCTTTTCCTTTGGCTTTAGCTTGTTTTGCTTCTTGCTTAGCTGAAACTAATCGTACTCCTTTTGATTTTGCTGAAGGGGAATCTGAGTTAGTTTCAGGATTTAATATTGAGTATGGTGCGGGTGGTTTTACTTTAATTTTTTTAGCTGAATATACTAGAATTGTCTTCATAAGAATGTTATTGGCTTTAATTTTTTTGGGCGGTGATTTTTATTCTTTTATATTTTTTATTAAGCTTGCTATTATATCTTTTGGTTTTATTTGGGTTCGTGGAACATTACCACGGTTCCGTTATGATAAATTAATGTACTTAGCTTGAAAAAGTTTTTTACCTTTATCTTTGAATTTTTTTATTTTCTTTGTTGGTTTAAAGATTTTATTTATCTCATTTGTTTAGTGAAATTTTTTGAGAAAAGTTAATAGAAGAGTTAAACTTCTAATTTTATGTTTTCAAAACATATGCTTTTCCTAAGCTAATTAACTTTATTCCTTAATTAATTTATCTCATGCGTTTGCGACATGGACATTAATTAAGAAATATGTGAAGTAAATAATTGTTAAGATTTGACCTGTTATAATATAAGGTTCTTCAACAGGTCGTTTACCAATTCACGTTAGTAAGCATACAACAACTACTATAATTCAGAATAAAATTTGATTAATAGGGTAAAATTGAATGCCTCAGAATGGTGTTTTATTATAAAATGGTAAAATTATTAAGATTCTAATTGATAAAAATAATGCAATAACACCTCCTAACTTATTAGGGATAGATCGTAGAATTGCATATGCAAATAGGAAATATCATTCTGGTTGAATGTGAACTGGTGTTACTAATGGGTTGGCAGGTACAAAGTTATCTGGATCTCCTAATAGGTAAGGATTAATTAAACATAGTATAATTAATAATGATGTTATTATTACAAATGTAATAGAATCCTTAAAGGTAAAGTATGGATGGAATGGAATTTTTTCAATATCTCCATTTAGTCCAAGAGGATTATTAGATCCTGTTTGGTGAAGAAAAAATAAATGAATTGCTGCTATAGCAGCAATAATAAATGGTAATACAAAATGGAATGTGAAGACTCGATTTAATGTTGCATTATCAACAGCGAATCCTCCTCATACTCATTGGACTAAATCTGTTCCTAAGTATGGGATTGCTGATAATAAATTAGTAATTACTGTTGCACCTCAAAAAGATATTTGGCCTCAGGGTAAGACATATCCTATAAATGCAGTTGCTATAACTAAAAATAAAATCACTGTACCAATTATTCAGGTATGTATATATATATAAGATCCATAGTAAATTCCCCGTCCTACATGTAAGTAAATACAAATAAAAAATATAGATGCTCCATTTGCGTGTAAGGTTCGGATAATTCAACCATTATTTACGTCTCGGCAGATGTGTACTACACTACTGAATGCTATTTCAATATTTGATGTATAATGTATAGCTAAAAATAGTCCAGTTACGATTTGAATTACCAAACATAACCCTAATAGGGATCCAAAATTTCATCAAAATGAAATATTTGTTGGGGCAGGTAAGTCAATTAAAGAGTTATTATTAATTTTAATTAAAGGATGTCTTAATCGTAAGGGTTTATTCATTAGTAATTATCTTATTTTACGAATAGGTCCCTGATTAATATTGGTGATTTTAACAACTGCTAGTAGTGCTAAAAATAAATAAATTATTATTATTATTGTAATAATGAATGTTGGTCTATTTATTTGTTTGTTTATTTGTTTATAATCTGAACAGTATCAACAATATTTTTTATTCTAGTTCTATTAGGAGGACTATACCAAGAATGAAACCAAGGAGCATTACAATGAGCAGAATAAAGGGTTGTAGTTAAATATAACATTTGGGTTGCATTCAAAAAGTATTGATATTATCAATCAACCTTAAATAGAATAAGAAGCGAAATGTTGCAGTCAGTTTCGACCTGGAAGATTGGTATGTACTACCCTTATTCTTATTAATTGAAGCCAAAAAGAGGCGTATTACTGTTAATAATATAATTGAACTATAATAGTTCCAATTAAGGAAATGTAAAGCCAATATGAAAGCTGCTAACTTTTTATATTAGCGGTTAAACTCCGTTAACATTTCTAAAATTTATATAGTTTATTTGCTTAAATAATAAAACTATAATTAATCTTAATAGTGAGTAAATAATGAAGTATAGTTCTCAGATGTTTTCTCTGACTGTAATGAACTAATTATTCAACCTAGATGTCTGATTGATGAATATGCTAAAAGTTGTCGTAAGGATGTTTGATTTAAACCTCCTATTGCCCCAATAATAATTCTTAAGATAATAATTGTTCAAATAAAAGTTCTTAATTGAATACAATAAGATAAGACCATTATTGGGGCGATTTTTTGTCATGTTATTAATGTTAAACAATTATTTCATCTTGATGCTCCTATAACTTCTGGAAATCAGAAATGGAAAGGTGCAGCTCCAATCTTTAATAATAGTCTAGATCTAATTATTATTGATGGGATAAATTCTGTTGCCCATCCCATGGGATATTTTATTTGAATCAGCAAAATTGAAAATAATAATATTGTCGATGCTATTGCTTGGACAATAAAATATTTAATTGATGATTTATTTATTATTATATTTTTATTTCTTGTTAGGAGCGGAATAAATGAAAGTAAGTTGATCTCAGTCCTATTCAAACCCCAAATCAGGAATTTGATGAAATGGACAGGATCGTTCCTATCATTAATGTTGATAGGAAGAGAAGTTTTGTAGAGTTGTTGGTCATTAAAAAGGAGAGGATTGATACCTCTATAAATGGGGTATGAACCCATTAGCTTGTTTAGCTTACCTTTTTACATTAAGGTGTATGATGCACGTTAGTTTTTGATACTAAAGGAGGTAGTTTAATTCTATCTTATGTAATTTTAATGAAGGTAATTTTATTTACTTTATTTACCCTATCAAGGTAACCCTTTAATCAGGCACTTCATTTATTTTATATATAAATCGAAAGTTTTTTTTGAAATTCTTTTATGTATTATTTTGTTTAATTAGGATTAATTTATCCTGCTCATTTTATTTTTTTTATATATATATATAATAAATAATTTATATTAATATATTACATTTAATTGAAATTAAAGTATTATAAGTTCATCTTACCATTATCAATTGATTATTTTAATGCAATTATTTACCTAGGATTATAGCTACTTATGTTTTTAGCTTAAAACAGGTTATTATAATATAATATATATAATAATATGTAATTTAATATTTAATATTATTATAATTGGATATAATAAATAAAATTATTAATTTAAATATAAAATATTATAATTAATATAAATAATTATATTAATTATAATAATATAATTATGTAAATTATCTATAATTAGATTATTTAACTAATATATATGAAAGTTAACTTAATATAAAAAAAAGAATTCATATTAATAACATATTATATTAAATTACATAATTGTATAAAATATATTTATTATATTATTTAATCTTTCTTTATTTATTAGTGAAAAGAAAGATTAAATAGGAAAGAATATAATACATTTATTGCTATACATGTTCCATATTAATCTTTAATTATATATAATAGAGAAGTTGTTGTGGTCATACATAGGGGCGTTTCTTTTTTTTTGTTAATGTTTGTGGTTTTTTTCTTTTTTTTCTTTAAATATTTGAATCTTTTATTTTTTCCTGAATTAATAGATTTAAAATTTTCTTATTTTTTATTTTTAAAAGTTTTATTCTTGCTTGTTTATTCACTTTTTCTTTGTATTATATGTAAGTTTTGTTAGACTAAATGTTCTTTTTGCAGTAATTTGATTTAATTATCAAGTGATTTTGGATTTAGCAATTGATTTAGTATCGGCAGAATTCGTGCCAGCAGCCGTGGTTATAGGATTGATACAAGTGAATATTATTGGTTAAAACAGTTGTTTATATTATTAGGGTTGAAATATAAATTTGTAAGGTGAAATGTTAAAATTTATTTGTGGCCCTTTTTATGAATCTGTGAAATTTAAAAAATTAATTAGGATTAGATACCCTATTATTTTAAATGTTAATTATATTTACCAGGGTTCTATTAGTTAAGGTCTTTAAACCCAAAGAATTTGGCGGTATCTCATTCCATTCTGAGGAACCTACCCCATGATTGATAATATTCGATTTACTCTACTTAATTTATTTGTTTGTATATCTCCGTTATCAGAGAATCTTTTTAGAGTTATAATTCTAAAGATTTATAATTATAAAATATTTCAGGTCAAGGTGCAGCTTATAGTTAAGAGGAGGTGGGTTACAATAGATTTTTGTTTATAACGAATTTGATAGTGAAATACTGTTAATGAAGGTGGATTTGATAGTAATTTAATTTATTTAATTTAACTGATATTGGCTCTGAGATGTGTACACATCGCCCGTCGCTCTCATTATTGATTATTCTATTTTATTTTAAAGTAGCTTCAATTTAGATGAGATAAGTCGTAACATAGTAGATGTACTGGAAAGTGTATCTAGGAAGAGTTTCAAGATATAACTTATTAGTAAAGTGTTTCATTTACCCTGAAAATTTTTCTGTGCAAATCAGGATATCTTGATTATTTATTTTATTATATTTATTTTTTGTTTATTTAATTATTTAATATAAATAATTTTATTGTATTTTTGTCTTAGTATATTTTATAGAATTGATTTTTTAAATTATAGTTTATTGGTAATGTAAGTGTTTTATGAAATATTATTTTAAATTTTTTTAAGTAGATTTTATTTATTGTACCTTTTGTATCAGGGTTTATCAAAATTTTAGTATTTATTTTACTTGTCTTGATTTGGGTTGATTTATAAATAATTTATAGTTAATGTATCATAATTATTATTAAATTATTTATAGAAATGAGATGTTAATCGTTTCCCAAGATATCTAGTTTCTTAAGAAAAAATTTAATTTTTTAAAGTTATTTGTTTTTATTTAATTTTTTAAGTAAAAATATTAACTTATTTATTCTTTAAGGGATAAGCTTTGAAGTTAATAACCTATAATTTATGTTATAGTAATATAAAAGTAAGCTTTAAACCAGCTATCTTTAATATTACGTTTTAGTTCATTATTTTTTATTTTGATTTTATAAATATTTTAGGTTTTTTATTAAGATTATTAATTTAATTTTAAAATTTTTGTAATAATGATAGAATTAGTATATTTATTTGTATGAAATTTTTACCTTGTGAACTTATTATAAGGAACTAGGCAAAATTGATTTCCGCCTGTTTATCAAAAACATGTCCTCTTGTTTATATTTTGAGGTCTGGCCTGCTCACTGAGCGTATTTTTAAAGAGCCGCGGTATTTTGACCGTGCAAAGGTAGCATAATCATTAGTCTCTTAATTAGTGGCTGGAATGAATGGCTTGACGAGAAATCAACTGTCTCTTAATAAATTTTTGAATTTAACTTTTGAGTCAAAAGGCTTAAATTCTTCTTTAGGACGAGAAGACCCTATAGAGCTTGACATGTTACTTAAAAATATTTTTTGTTATATTGTTTAATATTAATTTATTTACTATTTTGACAGATTAATGTGTTGAATTTAGAATTCATTTATGTAGATTTTTTCTACAAATAGTATTGATACTTTATGATTTATTTATATTTATTTTGAATTTTCTTTTATTGGTTATTTGTGTTTTAATTAGTGTTGCCTTTTTAAGTTTATTAGAGCGTAAGGTTTTAGGTTATATTCAGATTCGAAAGGGTCCAAATAAGGTAGGTTTTGTTGGAATTCCTCAGCCATTTAGAGATGCTATTAAGTTAATTTGTAAGGAGCAGCCAATTCCTATTATATCTAATTACCTACTTTATTATTTTTCCCCTGTTTTTAATTTAATGATTTCTTTAGCCGTTTGAGTAATTTTTCCTTATTTAACTTATATGTGTTCTTTTTCTTATGGATTTTTATTTTTTTTATGTTGTACTAGATTAGGTGTTTATACTGTTATAATTGCTGGTTGATCTTCTAATTCAAATTATTCATTATTAGGTTCTCTTCGTTCTGTTGCTCAAACAATTTCTTATGAAGTTAGTTTAGCTTTAATTTTATTGTCTTTAATTATTTTAATTGGTAGTTTTAATATGTTTGATTTTATAAACTATCAGCTTTATTGTTGATTTATTATTATTTCTTTTCCTTTAGCTTTAGCTTGTTTTGCTTCTTGCTTAGCTGAAACTAATCATACTCCTTTTGATTTTGCTGAAGGGGAATCTGAGTTAGTTTCAGGATTTAATATTGAGTATGGTGCGGGTGGTTTTACTTTAATTTTTTTAGCTGAATATACTAGAATTGTCTTCATAAGAATGTTATTGGCTTTAATTTTTTTGGGCGGTGATTTTTATTCTTTTATATTTTTTATTAAGCTTGCTATTATATCTTTTGGTTTTATTTGGGTTCGTGGAACATTACCACGGTTCCGTTATGATAAATTAATGTACTTAGCTTGAAAAAGTTTTTTACCTTCATCTTTGAATTTTTTTATTTTCTTTGTAGGTTTAAAGATTTTATTTATCTCATTTGTTTAGTGAAATTTTTTGAGAAAAGTTAATAGAAGAGTTAAACTTCTAATTTTATGTTTTCAAAACATATGCTTTTCCTAAGCTAATTAACTTTATTCCTTAATTAATTTATCTCATGCATTTGCGACATGGACATTAATTAAGAAATATGTGAAGTAAATAATTGTTAAGATTTGACCTGTTATAATATAAGGTTCTTCAACAGTTCGTTTACCAATTCACGTTAGTAAGCATACAACAACTACTATAATTCAGAATATAATTTGATTAATAGGGTAAAATTGAATGCCTCGGAATGGTGTTTTATTATAAAATGGTAAAATTATTAAGATTCTAATTGATAAAAATAATGCAATAACACCTCCTAACTTATTAGGGATAGATCGTAGAATTGCATATGCAAATAGGAAATATCATTCTGGTTGAATGTGAACTGGTGTTACTAATGGGTTGGCAGGTACAAAGTTATCTGGATCTCCTAATAGGTAAGGATTATTTAAACATAGTATAATTAATAATGATGTTATTATTACAAATGTAATAGAATCCTTAAAGGTGAAGTATGGATGGAATGGAATTTTTTCAATATCTCCATTTAGTCCAAGAGGATTATTAGATCCTGTTTGGTGAAGAAAAAATAAATGAATTGCTGCTATAGCAGCAATAATAAATGGTAATACAAAATGGAATGTGAAGAATCGATTTAATGTTGCATTATCAACAGCGAATCCTCCTCATACTCATTGGACTAAATCTGTTCCTAAGTATGGGATTGCTGATAATAAATTAGTAATTACTGTTGCACCTCAAACAGATATTTGGCCTCAGGGTAAGACATATCCTATAAATGCAGTTGCTATAACTAAAAATAAAATCACTGTACCAATTATTCAGGTATGTATATATATATAAGATCCATAGTAAATTCCCCGTCCTACATGTAAGTAAATACAAATAAAAAATATAGATGCTCCATTTGCGTGTAAGGTTCGGATAATTCAACCATTATTTACGTCTCGGCAGATGTGTACTACACTACTGAATGCTATTTCAATATTTGATGTATAATGTATAGCTAAAAATAGTCCAGTTACGATTTGAATTACCAAACATAACCCTAATAGGGATCCAAAATTTCATCAAAATGAAATATTTGTTGGGGCAGTTAAGTCAATTAAAGAGTTATTAATAATTTTAATTAAAGGATGTCTTAATCGTAAGGGTTTATTCATTAGTAATTATCTTATTTTACGAATAGGTCCCTGATTAATATTGGTGATTTTAACAACTGCTAGTAGTGCTAAAAATAAATAAATTATTATTATTATTGTAATAGTGAATGTTGGTCTATTATATAATTTTTCTAAAGACATTGTTATTTCTTGATAATTGATTGAATTATCAATATTTATAGTTTCGGTGTTTTTGAAAAAGTCTATAAATATAGATCTATCTAGAATAATTAATATTAATATGATAAATACTCACATTATTAATGTAATAATTATAGTAATTGATTTAGGCTGAAATTTTTCTTTTGATGCAATTCTTGTAATGTAAATAAATAATACTAGTATACCACCAAGAAATGTTAAAAATAAAATATATGATAATCAATATCTTTCTATTATTGTTCCTGTTATTAATCCAACTAGGAAGGTTTGAAGGATAATAAAAAGCATTATTGATATTGGGTGTCTTAATTTAATAAAATTAATATTTATTACATTTGATAATGATATAATTATTATTTTGATCCTTTCAGGGGTTAGTGTATTTAAAATACCGGTTTTGGGGACCGATGATGGTAGCTTTTCCACCTCTGAAGTTTTAAAAGTGGGGGCTGGACTTATTTCCGGTTTACAAGACCGGCGTTTTTTTTAAACTATTAAAACTAATGTTTATATTCTCTATTTTTACTTCTTTATTGATTTATTTTGCTGGTGTTTATGTTTTTTCTTCTAAATGTAAACATTTATTAATGGTTCTTTTGAGATTAGAATATATTGTTCTTTCTTTATTTATGTTAGTTATTGTTTTTCTTATTGAGTTTGATTATGATTATTTTTTTCCTGTTATTTTTTTAGTTTTTTCTGTTTGTGAGGGTGCTTTAGGTCTTTCTATTTTAGTTTCAATAATTCGTTCTCATGGTAATGATTTTTTTAATTCTTTTGGTTTATCTTTATGTTAAAGTATTTATTTATAACTATTTTTTTGATCCCTCTTTGTTTATTAAATAATTGTTGATGGTTGGTTCATTCTTTAATGTTTCTGTCGGGTTTTGTTTTTATAATTTGTGTTTATTCATATGCTGATTTGAATATAATTAGATATTATTTTGGTATTGATTATTTTTCTTTTAGTTTAATTTTACTTAGTTTTTGGATTTGTTCTTTAATAATCACTGCTAGAGGTTCAGTTTATTTAAGTTCATATCAGTCTAATTTTTTTGTTTTTATGGTTTTGATTTTAATAATTATGCTTTATTGTTCATTTGCTAGATTAAGTCTTCTTTCTTTTTATATTTTTTTTGAGGCTAGATTAGTTCCTACTTTACTTTTAATTTTGGGTTGGGGTTATCAACCTGAGCGTTTGCAGGCTGGTGTTTATTTAATTTTTTATACTTTGGTTGCTAGATTACCTTTATTATTAGTTTTATTTAAGGTTTATGATTTTTCTAATACTTTATATTTTCCTTTATTGGTTGATTTTGGTTCTTATTATTTTATGTTTTATGTATTTATAATTTTGGCTTTTTTAGTTAAGATACCTATGTTTTTGGTTCATTTATGACTTCCTAAGGCTCATGTAGAGGCCCCTATTTCAGGTAGAATAATTCTTGCTGGTGTTTTATTAAAGTTAGGTGGTTATGGTATTTTTCGTGTTATAAAGGTTATTTCCTATTTGGGTTTAAAATTTAATTATTTTTGATTGTCTTTAGGTTTATCTGGGGGTGTTATTGTAAGATTTATTTGTTTTCGTCAGGTTGATTTAAAGTCTTTAATTGCATATTCTTCTGTTGCTCATATAAGAATGGTTATTGGTGGATTGATGACTATGAATTGATGAGGTTGTGTAGGTTCTCTTTCTCTAATGGTTGGTCATGGTTTATGTTCTTCTGGTTTATTTTGTTTATCTAATATTATTTATGAACGTTTAGGTAGACGAAGATTATTAATTAACAAGGGTATAATTAATTTGATGCCAAGAATGGCTTTATGATGATTTCTTTTAAGATCATCAAATATGGCTGCTCCTCCTTCTTTAAATTTGGTAGGTGAAATTAGATTATTAAATAGAATTATATCTTGATCTTCTTTTAGATTCTTTGCTTTGATTTTTTTATCTTTTTTTAGAGCTGTTTATACTTTGTATATATATTCTTATTCTCAGCATGGGAATTATTATTCTGGTGTTTATACTTGTTCTCTTGGTTATTTTCGTGAATATCATCTTTTACTTTTACATTGATTGCCTTTAAATATTCTCTGTTTAAAGGGTGAATATTTCTTTGTTTAGTTTGCTTAAGTATTTTAATTAAAAATATTGTTTTGTGGAATCAATGATATGAAGTTTTTCATCTTAGGCCGTGAATTTATTTTCTATTTGTTCTTTGAGTTTTTTTTCTTTGTTTATTTCGAGAACTATAATTTTTATTTTAGGTATTTATTATTTAATAATTGATTATAGAGTTTTTGTTGAGTGAGAGCTTTTCAATTTAAATGGTTCTATAGTTGTTATAACTTTAATTTTGGATTGAATATCTCTTATTTTTATATCTTTTGTTATATATATTTCTTCTTTGGTTATTTATTATAGAGAGGATTATATATCTGGTGAAAAGAATATAAATCGTTTTATTATTATTGTTTTAATATTTATTCTTTCTATAGGTTTTTTAATTATTAGTCCTAATTTAATTAGAATTTTATTAGGTTGAGATGGTTTAGGTTTAGTTTCTTATTGTTCAGTTATTTATTATCAAAATGTAAAATCTTATAGTGCTGGTATATTAACTGCACTTTCTAATCGTATTGGTGATGTTGCTATTTTAATTTCTATTGCATGAATGTTAAATTTTGGTGGTTGAAATTATATTTATTATTATGATTTTATTTCTAATTCTTTTGAAATAAAGCTCATTACTATATTAATTGTTTTAGCAGCTATAACTAAGAGAGCTCAGATTCCTTTCTCTTCATGACTTCCTGCTGCTATAGCAGCTCCTACTCCTGTTTCTGCTTTAGTTCATTCTTCTACTCTTGTTACTGCTGGTGTTTATTTATTAATTCGTTTTAGACCAATATTGGATACTTATAATTGTGGTTGATTTTTACTTTTAATTGTTTGTATAACTATATTTATGGCTGGATTGGGCGCTAATTTTGAGTTTGATTTAAAGAAGATTATTGCTCTTTCTACTTTAAGACAACTTGGTTTAATAATAAGAATTTTGGCTATAGGTTATCCAAAGCTTGCATTTTTTCATTTATTGGCTCATGCTTTATTTAAGGCATTATTATTTATATGTGCAGGTTCAATAATTCATAATTTGAAGGATTCTCAGGATATTCGTTTTATAGGATCAATTGTTAATTTCATACCTTTAACTTCAGTTTGTTTTAATGTTTCTAGTTTATCTTTGTGTGGAATACCTTTTTTAGCGGGATTTTATTCAAAGGATTTAATTCTTGAGTTGGTTTGTTTAAGATGAATTAATTGTTTAATTTTTTTTCTTTATTTTTTTTCTACTGGTTTAACTGCTTCTTATTCTTTTCGTTTGTTTTATTATTCAATATCTGGTGATAATAATTTTTATTCTAGATTTTCTTTTGATGATAAGGGTTATTATATTTCATTTGGAATAATTGGTCTATTGTTTGTTGCTGTTTTTGGTGGTAGTCTTTTATCTTGATTAATTTTTCCTATTCCTCATGTGATTGCTTTACCTTATTATTTAAAGTTTTTAACTATTACAGTTGTTATTTTAGGTGCTTATTTAGGTTATCTTATTTCTAATTTTGATTTTTCTCATAATTTATTTTCTTTAAGTATACTTTCTTTTGTTAGATTTGCTGGTTCTATATGATTTTGTACCTTTTCTTTCAACTAAGTTTATTAGATATATTCCTTTAAAAATAGGTTATTATTCATCTAAGTCATTTGATTATGGTTGAGGTGAATTACTTGGTGGTCAAGGTTTATATAGATTATTTATTTATTTAATTGGTTATATTCAAGGTTGAAATGATTCTAATTTCAAGATTTATCTTTTAACTTTTATTTTTTGAATATTTATTTTGGTAATATTGTTTTTCGTTTACTTAAATAGCTTATAATTAGAGCGTGACACTGAAGATGTTAAGGAAGTATTTTTACTTTTAAGTATTTATAAATATAGATATATTATTTTTACAGTGAAAATGTAATGTTTTATATAAACTATATAAATTTTAGAAATGTTAACGGAGTTTAACCGCTAATATAAAAAGTTAGCAGCTTTCATATTGGCTTTACATTTCCTTAATTGGAACTATTATAGTTCAATTATATTATTAACAGTAATACGCCTCTTTTTGGCTTCAATTAATAAGAATAAGGGTAGTACATACCAATCTTCCAGGTCGAAACTGACTGCAATATTTCGCTTCTTATTCTATTTAAGGTTGATTGATAATATCAATACTTTTTGAATGCAACCCAAATGTTATATTTAACTACAACCCTTTATTCTGCTCATTGTAATGCTCCTTGGTTTCATTCATGGTGTAGTCCTCCTAATAGAACTAGAATAAAAAATATTGTTGATACTGTTCAGATTATAATGTCTGAAGTTTTAAAAATAATTACAATTGGTAGAATTAGTGCAATTTCTACATCAAAAATTAAAAAGATTACTGCGATTAGGAAGAATCGTATTGAGAATGGTATTCGTGCTGATCTTTTTGGATCAAACCCACATTCAAATGGTGATCTTTTTTCTCGATCATTAATTAATTTTTTTGATAGTGTTGTTGCCAGGATTATAACAATTATTGGAATAATAAATCGAATGAAAACTCTTGTTGATAGAATTAGAATTGTTTTTCTTGATTTATATCAAGCTTTCTGATTGGAAGTCAAATGTACTATTTATACTAGAAAAACAATTATCTACCTCATCAATAAATAGAAATATATAAGAATAATCATACTACGTCCACGAAGTGTCAGTATCATGCTGCTGCTTCAAATCCAAAGTGATGTCTTGGTGAAAATTGATTTATTGAGTGTCGAAGTAGACATGTTGATAAAAAAATTGTTCCAATAATTACGTGTAAACCATGGAATCCTGTTGCAACAAAGAATGTTGATCCATAAACTGCATCTGCAATGGTAAAAGGTGCTTCTCAATATTCATATGCTTGAAGTATTGTAAAGTATAGTCCTAATAACACTGTGAAGAATAATCCTTGTAGTGCTTGAGTATGATTAGATTCCATTAAACTATGATGTGCTCATGTTACTGTTACTCCTGATGCTAAAAGAATAGCTGTATTAAGTAATGGAATTTGTATAGGGTTAAAGGGTTGAATTCCTATTGGAGGTCATAGTATTCCTAGTTCAATTGTTGGTGCTAATCTTCTTCTAAAGAATGCTCAAAAAAAAGAAACGAAAAATAATACCTCTGATGCAATAAATAAAATTATTCCTCATCGTAATCCAATTGATACAAATCCTGTATGTAATCCTTGATATGTTCCTTCTCGTACTACATCTCGTCATCATTGAATTATACTTAGTAGGGTAATTCCAAATCCAATTATGAATAAGTTAATATTAAATAGGTGGAATCATTTTGCTAGTCCTGATACTAGGACTATTGCTCCAATTGCTCCTGTTAATGGTCAAGGTCTATAGTCTACTAAGTGGAATGGGTGGTTTGAGTGAGTTGTTAACATAGGTTTAATATACTTCTCTAGAATATAGAGTTCTTAGAATTGAGAAAACATAGGCTTGAATTATTGCTACTGCTGATTCTAGAATTAATAGAAGTATTTGTCCAATAATTAGTAATGAAATTAAGTTTATTGCTATAGATGGTCCTGTGTTTCCTAATAAGGTTAATAATAAGTGTCCTGCAATTATATTTGCTGCCAACCGTACTGCTAATGTACCTGGTCGAATAACATTACTAAGTGTTTCAATTAGTACTATAAATGATATTAATGCAGGCGGTGTACCTTGTGGTACAAGGTGTGTAAATATATGATTAGTATGGTTAATTCATCCAAATAATATAAATCTTAGCCATATAGGTAGGGCAATTGCAAATGTTAATGCTAAATGTCTTGTTCTAGTAAAAATATAAGGGAATAATCCTATGAAATTGTTAAATAATATTATAATAAAAATTGAGATGAAAATGAATGTTGTTCCATTAAATGATTTTGGTCCAAGAAGTGTTTTAAATTCATTATGTAAGGTTAAATTTAGTTTATTTCAGATAATGTTAATTCGTGATGGTGTAAGTCAAAATAGTGATGGGATTAATAATAGTCCTAGAAATGTTCTAGTTCAATTTAATGATAAATTAAAGATGTTAGTTGATGGGTCAAATGTTGAGAATAGATTTGTTATCATTTTCAATTTAAGTTTTTTATTTCAATTGTTCCTTTTTCTGCTCTTTTAATAAGGTTAGGTTTAAATGAGAAGAAGTTTATTTGATTAAACAAGATTAATGTAGCTGAAAATATAATGAATAGTGAGAATCATATAAGAGGGGATATTTGAGGGATTTGGATATAATTTCCCCATCAGAAGTAGTCGTTCATTTACTATTATTTGGTTTAAGAGACCATTACTTACTTTCAGTCATCTGATGAATTTCAAGGCGTACTAATTTTTTTTAGTTACTTTAGATTGACACTCTAATGTTATTTATTTTAACTAACTCCTTAAATTATCTTAGATAATCACTTAATAAATAAATTTACTGAAGTTCTTTCAATTACAATTGGTATAAATATGTGGGTTGCTCCACAGATTTCTGAGCATTGTCCAAAGAATAATCCAGGTCGATTTATTGTGAATGTTCCTTGATTTAACCGACCTGGCGTTGCATCAATTTTAACCCCTAATGCAGGAACTGCTCATGAGTGTAGAACATCTGATGCTCTTGTTAATACTCGTACTTCTGTATTTATTGGTAGGATTGTTCGGTTATCTACATCTAGTAGTCGGAATCCATCATTTTCTAGGTCTTGTTCTGGTGTTATATAAGTGTCAAATTCTACGTCTATGAAGTCTGAATATTCATATCTTCAATATCATTGTCGTCCAATGGTTTTAATTGTAATTATTGCATCTACTGAATCATCAAGTAAATATAATAGTCGTAATGATGGAAGGGCAATAAAAATTAATGTAATTGCTGGTAAAGCTGTTCAGATTGTTGCAATTAAATGTCCATGAAGTATATTACGGTTAGTATAGGCAATAAATAATATATAACTTAGGGCATAACCTACAATTACTGTAATTAATAATAATACGACATTAGTATGATCATGAAAGAATGATAATTGCTCCATTAATGGTGAAGCTCCATCTTGAAGAGATAAATTTGATCATGTTGCCATTAATAAATATTTTCTAATAAAAGGTCAAACCTTTATTTGTAGAGCTTAAATCTACTGCACTAATCTGCCATATTAGAATCTAGAGATTAATGGTAATTCTGAGTAACTATGTTCTGCAGGAGGGTTATTTTGTAGTCATTCTGTTGATCTTCTTATGTTAGCTCTAAATATAATTGCTCGGTTTGTAATCATTCTTTCTCATATAATTACAATGAATATAATGATTCCTACAATAGAAATTGTAGACCCAATTCTTGATACTACGTTTCATGATGTATATGCGTCTGGGTAGTCAGAGTATCGTCGAGGTATTCCTGCTAATCCTAGGAAGTGTTGAGGAAAGAATGTTAAATTTACTCCAATGAATATAATTGTAAATTGGATTTTTAATCATGTATTATTTATAGTTAATCCTGTAAATAGTGGATATCATTGAATGACACCTCCTATAATTGCAAATACTGCTCCTATAGATAATACATAATGAAAGTGGGCTACTACATAATATGTATCATGTAATACAATATCAAGTGATGAATTTGCTAATACTAATCCTGTTAATCCACCAATTGTAAATAGGAAAATAAATCCTAGAGCTCATAATAATGGTGGATTGAACTTGAATTTAGTTCCATATAATGTAGCTAATCATCTAAATACCTTAATTCCTGTAGCTACAGCAATAATTATTGTTGCTGATGTAAAATATGCTCGTGTGTCAACATCCATTCCTACTGTAAATATATGATGTGCTCATACAATAAATCCTATTAGTCCAATTGATAGTATAGCATAAATTATACCTAATGTTCCAAATGATTCAATTTTTCCTCTTTCTTGACATACAATATGTGAAATAATTCCGAACCCCGGTAGAATTAAAATATAAACTTCTGGGTGTCCAAAGAATCAAAATAGATGTTGATATAGAATTGGGTCACCCCCTCCTGCAGGGTCAAAGAATGATGTATTTAAATTTCGATCTGTTAATAATATAGTAATAGCTCCTGCTAAAACTGGAAGTGAAAGAAGGAGAAGTAATGCTGTAATAGCTACAGATCATACAAATAAAGGTGTTTGATCTAAAGTTATACTATCTGATCGTATATTAATTGCTGTTGTAATGAAATTCACTGCACCAAGAATAGATGATACACCTGCTAAGTGCAGTGAAAAAATAGCTAGAGGGTCATAGAATGATGTATTTAAATTTCGATCTGTTAATAATATAGTAATAGCTCCTGCTAAAACTGGAAGTGAAAGAAGGAGAAGTAATGCTGTAATAGCTACAGATCATACAAATAAAGGCGTTTGATCTAAAGTTATACTTTCTGATCGTATATTAATTGCTGTTGTAATGAAATTCACTGCACCAAGAATAGATGATACACCTGCTAAGTGCAGTGAAAAAATAGCTAGATCTACAGATGCACCCCCGTGTGCAATAGCTCCTGCTAGAGGAGGGTAAACTGTTCATCCTGTACCAGCACCATTATCTACTATAGAAGATGTAAGAAGAAGGGTTAGTGAAGGTGGTAGTAATCAAAAACTTATATTATTTATTCGTGGAAATGCTATATCTGGTGCACCAATTATTAGTGGAACAAGTCAATTACCAAATCCACCAATTATAATAGGTATTACTATAAAGAAAATTATTACGAATGCGTGAGCTGTAATAATAACATTATAAATCTGGTCATCCCCAATTAGAGATCCGGGTTGGCCAAGTTCAGCACGAATAAGTATTCTTATTGATGTTCCTACTATTCCTGCTCATGCTCCAAATATGAAGTAAAAAGTACCAATGTCCTTATGGTTTGTTGAGAATAATCATTTTTGCGGTAAGATGGCTGAACTTTAGGTGGTAGACTGTATATCTACTTATGAGATGTTTTCTCTCTTATCATATTTAGGTCTTATATTCAATTATGATTCTAGACTGCAATTCTAGAGGTGTAAAATTTTACTAAGGCCTAAAAGATTATTCTTTTAATTATAACTTTGAAGGTTATTAGTTTGATTAACTTAAGTCCTTAGTATAATGAAATTAAGGTTGATGTTGAAATCAATCCTATTGTTGAAATTATTACTGTTATAGGAAGAATGATTCTTGATTTTTGGGACTTTATCTTTATAGATCACGAATTTTCTGTGCATGATATAATTAGAGCTGAGAATCTAATACGTATATAGTAGTAGAGTGTAATTGTAGTTAATACAACTATAATAGTTATAATAGTTGTTATATTGTTTTCTATTAATGATTGTATTACAATTCATTTTGGTAAGAATCCAAGGAATGGTGGTAGTCCACCTAAAGATAATAAAGATAAGAATATTATGAATTTAATTTCGGTTTTTATATTTCTGGCTGAATAAATTTGATTTATGAAAAATAAATTTATTTGCTTAAATAATAAAACTATAATTAATCTTAATAGTGAGTAAATAATGAAGTATAGTTCTCAGATGTTTTCTCTGACTGTTAATGATCTAATTATTCAACCTAGATGTCTGATTGATGAATATGCTAAAAGTTGTCGTAAGGATGTTTGATTTAAACCTCCTATTGCCCCAATAATAATTCTTAAGATAATAATTGTTCAAATAAAAGTTCTTAATTGAATACAATAAGATAAGACCATTATTGGGGCGATTTTTTGTCATGTTATTAATGTTAAACAATTATTTCATCTTGATGCTCCTATAACTTCTGGAAATCAGAAATGGAAAGGTGCAGCTCCAATCTTTAATAATAGTCTAGATCTAATTATTATTGATGGGATAAATTCTGTTTCCCATCCCATGGGATATTTTATTTGAATCAGCAAAATTGAAAATAATAATATTGTCGATGCTATTGCTTGGACAATAAAATATTTAATTGATGATTCATTTATTATTATATTTTTATTTCTTGTTAGGAGTGGAATAAATGAAAGTAAGTTGATCTCAAGTCCTATTCAAACCCCAAATCAGGAATTTGATGAAATGGACATTATCGTTCCTATCATTAATGTTGATAGGAAGAGAAGTTTTGTAGAGTTGTTGGTCATTAAAAAGGAGAGGATTGATACCTCTATAAATGGGGTATGAACCCATTAGCTTGTTTAGCTTACCTTTTTACATTAAGGTGTATGATGCACGTTAGTTTTTGATACTAAAGGAGGTAGTTTAATTCTGTCTTATGTAATTTTAATGAAGATAATTTTATTTACTTTATTTACCCTATCAAGGTAACCCTTTAATCAGGCACTTCATTTATTTAATATATAAATCGAAAGTTTTTTTTTGAAATTCTTTTATGTATTATTTTGTTTAATTAGGATTAATTTATCCTGCTCATTTTTATATATATATATATATATATAATAAATAATTTATATTAATATGTTACATTTCATTGAAATTAAAGTATTATAAGTTCATCTTACCATTATCAATTGATTATTTTAATGCAATTATTTACCTAGGATTATAGCTACTTATGTTTTTAGCTTAAAATAGGTTATTATAATATAATATATATAATAATATGTAATTTAATATTTAATATTATTATAATTGGATATAATAAATAAAATTATTAATTTAAATATAAAATATTATAATTAATTATCAAGTGATTTTGGATTTAGCAATTGATTTAGTATCGGCATAATTCGTGCCAGCAGCCGCGGTTATACGATTGATACAAGTGAATATTATTGGTTAAAACAGTTGTTTATATTATTAGGGTTGAAATATAAATTTGTAAGGTGAAATGTTAAAATTTATTTGTGGCCCTTTTTATGAATCTGTGAAATTTAAATAATAAACTAGGATTAGATACCCTATTATTTTAAATGTTAATTATATTTACCAGGGTACTATTAGTTAAGGTCTTTAAACCCAAAGAATCTGGCGGTATCTCATTCCATTCAGAGGAACCTACCCCATGATTGATAATACTGATATTGGCTCTGAGATGTGTACACATCGCCCGTCGCTCTCATTATTGATTATTCTATTTTATTTTAAAGTAGCTTCAATTTAGATGAGATAAGTCGTAACATAGTAGATGTACTGGAAAGTGTATCTAGGAAGAGTTTCAAGATATAACTTATTAGTAAAGTGTTTCATTTACACTGAAAATTTTTCTGTGCAAATCAGGATATCTTGATTATTTATTTTATTATATTTATTTTTTGTTTATTTAATTATTTAATATAAATAATTTTATTGTATTTTTGTCTTAGTATATTTTATAGAATTGATTTTTTAAATTATAGTTTATTGGTAATGTAAGTGTTTTATGAAATATTATTTTAAATTTTTTTAAGTAGATTTTATTTATTGTACCTTTTGTATCAGGGTTTATCAAAATTTTAGTATATATTTTACTTGTCTCGATTTGGGTTGATTTATAAATAATTTATAGTTAATGTATCACAATTATTATTAAATTATTTATAGAAATGAGATGTTAATCGTTTCCCAAGATATCTAGTTTTTTAAGAAAAAATTTAATTTTTTAAAGTTATTTGTTTTTATTTAATTTTTTAAGTAAAAATATTAACTTATTTATTCTTTAAGGGATAAGCTTTGAAGTTAATAACCTATAATTTATTTTATAGAAATATAATAGTAAGCTTTAAACCAGCTATCTTTAAGATTACGTTTTAGTTCATTATTTTTTATTTTGATTTTATAAATATTTTAGGTTTTTTATTAAGATTATTAATTTAATTTTAAAATTTTTGTAATAATGATAGAATTAGTATATTTATTTGTATGAAATTTTTACCTTGTGAACTTATTATAAGGAACTAGGCAAAATTGATTTCCGCCTGTTTATCAAAAACATGTCCTCTTGTTTATATTTTGAGGTCTGGCCTGCTCACTGAGCGTATTTTTAAAGAGCCGCGGTATTTTGACCGTGCAAAGGTAGCATAATCATTAGTCTCTTAATTAGTGGCTGGAATGAATGGCTTGACGAGAAATCAACTGTCCCTTAATAAATTTTTGAATTTAACTTTTGAGTCAAAAGGCTTAAATTCTTCTTTAGGACGAGAAGACCCTATAGAGCTTGACATTTTACTTTTATATAGTTTTTTGTTTGTCTTTCTATATTTAATGATGATGTTTTGTTGGGGTGACATGAAGAATAGATAAACTCTTCATTATTATATCATTTATTTATGTTTGTTATTTTGATCCATAATTTATGATCATAAGATTAAGTTACCTTAGGGATAACAGCGTAATTGTTTTTGAGAGCTCATATCGACAAAGCAGATTGCGACCTCGATGTTGGATTAAGAAAAATTTTGGGTGCAGGAGCCCAATGATTAGGTCTGTTCGACCTTTAAATTCTTACATGATCTGAGTTCAGACCGGCGTGAGCCAGGTCGGTTTCTATCCTAAGATTGTTAATCCATATTAGTACGAAAGGACCATATGGTTAAAATATTTTTTGTTATATTGATTAATATTAATTTATTTACTATTTTGACAGATTAATGTGTTGAATTTAGAATTCATTTATGTAGATTTTTTCTACAAATAGTATTGATACTTTATGATTTATTTATATTTATTTTGAATTTTCTTTTATTGGTTATTTGTGTTTTAATTAGTGTTGCCTTTTTAAGTTTATTAGAGCGTAAGGTTTTAGGTTATATTCAGATTCGAAAGGGTCCAAATAAGGTAGGTTTTGTTGGAATTCCTCAGCCATTTAGAGATGCTATTAAGTTAATTTGTAAGGAGCAGCCAATTCCTATTATATCTAATTACCTACTTTATTATTTTTCCCCTGTTTTTAATTTAATGATTTCTTTAGCCGTTTGAGTAATTTTTCCTTATTTAACTTATATGTGTTATTTTTCTTATGGATTTTTATTTTTTTTATGTTGTACTAGATTAGGTGTTTATACTGTTATAATTGCTGGTTGATCTTCTAATTCAAATTATTCATTATTAGGTTCTCTTCGTTCTGTTGCTCAAACAATTTCTTATGAAGTTAGTTTAGCTTTAATTTTATTGTCTTTAATTATTTTAATTGGTAGTTTTAATATGTTTGATTTTATAAACTATCAGCTTTATTGTTGATTTATTATTATTTCTTTTCCTTTAGCTTTAGCTTGTTTTGCTTCTTGCTTAGCTGAAACTAATCGTACTCCTTTTGATTTTGCTGAAGGGGAATCTGAGTTAGTTTCAGGATTTAATATTGAGTATGGTGCGGGTGGTTTTACTTTAATTTTTTTAGCTGAATATACTAGAATTGTCTTCATAAGAATGTTATTGGCTTTAATTTTTTTGGGCGGTGATTTTTATTCTTTTATATTTTTTATTAAGCTTGCTATTATATCTTTTGGTTTTATTTGGGTTCGTGGAACATTACCACGGTTCCGTTATGATAAATTAATGTACTTAGCTTGAAAAAGTTTTTTACCTTTATCTTTGAATTTTTTTATTTTCTTTGTTGGGTTAAAGATTTTATTTATCTCATTTGTTTAGTGAAATTTTTTGAGAAAAGTTAATAGAAGAGTTAAACTTCTAATTTTATGTTTTCAAAACATATGCTTTTCCTAAGCTAATTAACTTTATTCCTTAATTAATTTATCTCATGCGTTTGCGACATGGACATTAATTAAGAAATATGTGAAGTAAATAATTGTTAAGATTTGACCTGTTATAATATAAGGTTCTTCAACAGGTCGTTTACCAATTCACGTTAGTAAGCATACAACAACTACTATAATTCAGAATAAAATTTGATTAATAGGGTAAAATTGAATGCCTCGGAATGGTGTTTTATTATAAAATGGTAAAATTATTAAGATTCTAATTGATAAAAATAATGCAATAACACCTCCTAACTTATTAGGGATAGATCGTAGAATTGCATATGCAAATAGGAAATATCATTCTGGTTGAATGTGAACTGGTGTTACTAATGGGTTGGCAGGTACAAAGTTATCTGGATCTCCTAATAGGTAAGGATTAATTAAACATAGTATAATTAATAATGATGTTATTATTACAAATGTAATAGAATCCTTAAAGGTAAAGTATGGATGGAATGGAATTTTTTCAATATCTCCATTTAGTCCAAGAGGATTATTAGATCCTGTTTGGTGAAGAAAAAATAAATGAATTGCTGCTATAGCAGCAATAATAAATGGTAATACAAAATGGAATGTGAAGAATCGATTTAATGTTGCATTATCAACAGCGAATCCTCCTCATACTCATTGGACTAAATCTGTTCCTAAGTATGGGATTGCTGATAATAAATTAGTAATTACTGTTGCACCTCAAAAAGATATTTGGCCTCAGGGTACGACATATCCTATAAATGCAGTTGCTATAACTAAAAATAAAATCACTGTACCAATTATTCAGGTATGTATATATATATAAGATCCATAGTAAATTCCCCGTCCTACATGTAAGTAAATACAAATAAAAAATATAGATGCTCCATTTGCGTGTAAGGTTCGGATAATTCAACCATTATTTACGTCTCGGCAGATGTGTACTACACTACTGAATGCTATTTCAATATTTGATGTATAATGTATAGCTAAAAATAGTCCAGTTACGATTTGAATTACCAAACATAACCCTAATAGGGATCCAAAATTTCATCAAAATGAAATATTTGTTGGGGCAGGTAAGTCAATTAAAGAGTTATTAATAATTTTAATTAAAGGATGTCTTAATCGTAAGGGTTTATTCATTAGTAATTATCTTATTTTACGAATAGGTCCCTGATTAATATTGGTGATTTTAACAACTGCTAGTAGTGCTAAAAATAAATAAATTATTATTATTATTGTAATAATGAATGTTGGTCTATTATATAATTTTTCTAAAGATATTGTTATTTCTTGATAATTGATTGAATTATCAATATTTATAGTTTCGGTGTTTTTGAAAAAGTCTATAAATATAGATATATCTAGAATAATTAATATTAATATGATAAATACTCACATTATTAATGTAATAATTATAGTGATTGATTTAGGCTGAAATATTTCGTTTGATGCAATTCTTGTAATGTAAATAAATAATACTAGTATACCACCAAGAAATGTTAAAAATAAAATATATGATAATCAATATCTTTCTATTATTGTTCCTGTTATTAATCCAACTAGGAAGGTTTGAAGGATAATAAAAAGCATTATTGATATTGGGTGTCTTAATTTAATAAAATTAATATTTATTATATTTGATAATGATATAATTATTATTTTGATCATTTCAGGGGTTAGTTTATTTAAAATACCGGTTTTGGGGACCGATGATGGAAGCTTTTCCACCTCTGAAGTTTTAAAAGTGGGGGCTGGACTTATTTCCGGTTTACAAGACCGGCGTTTTTTTTAAACTATTAAAACTAATGTTTATATTCTCTATTTTTACTTCTTTATTGATTTATTTTGCTGGTGTTTATGTTTTTTCTTCTAAACGTAAACATTTATTAATGGTTCTTTTGAGATTAGAATATATTGTTCTTTCTTTATTTATGTTAGTTATTGTTTTTCTTATTGAGTTTGATTATGATTATTTTTTTCCTGTTATTTTTTTAGTTTTTTCTGTTTGTGAGGGTGCTTTAGGTCTTTCTATTTTAGTTTCAATAATTCGTTCTCATGGTAATGATTTTTTTAATTCTTTTGGTTTATCTTTATGTTAAAGTATTTATTTATAACTATTTTTTTGATCCCTCTTTGTTTATTAAATAATTGTTGATGGTTGGTTCATTCTTTAATGTTTCTGTCGGGTTTTGTTTTTATAATTTGTGTTTATTCATATGCTGATTTGAATATAATTAGATATTATTTTGGTATTGATTATTTTTCTTTTAGTTTAATTTTACTTAGTTTTTGGATTTGTTCTTTAATAATCACTGCTAGAGGTTCAGTTTATTTAAGTTCATATCATTCTAATTTTTTTGTTTTTATGGTTTTGATTTTAATAATTATGCTTTATTGTTCATTTGCTAGATTAAGTCTTCTTTCTTTTTATATTTTTTTTGAGGCTAGATTAGTTCCTACTTTACTTTTAATTTTGGGTTGGGGTTATCAACCTGAGCGTTTGCAGGCTGGTGTTTATTTAATTTTTTATACTTTGGTTGCTAGATTACCTTTATTATTAGTTTTATTTAAGGTTTATGATTTTTCTAATACTTTATATTTTCCTTTATTGGTTGATTTTGGTTCTTATTATTTTATGTTTTATGTATTTATAATTTTGGCTTTTTTAGTTAAGATACCTATGTTTTTGGTTCATTTATGACTTCCTAAGGCTCATGTAGAGGCCCCTATTTCAGGTAGAATAATTCTTGCTGGTGTTTTATTAAAGTTAGGTGGTTATGGTATTTTTCGTGTTATAAAGGTTATTTCTTATTTGGGTTTAAAGTTTAATTATTTTTGATTGTCTTTAGGTTTATCTGGGGGTGTTATTGTAAGATTTATTTGTTTTCGTCAGGTTGATTTAAAGTCTTTAATTGCATATTCTTCTGTTGCTCATATAAGAATGGTTATTGGTTGATTGATGACTATGAATTGATGAGGTTGTGTAGGTTCTCTTTCTCTAATGGTTGGTCATGGTTTATGTTCTTCTGGTTTATTTTGTTTATCTAATATTATTTATGAACGTTTAGGTAGACGAAGATTATTAATTAACAAGGGTATAATTAATTTGATGCCAAGAATGGCTTTATGATGATTTCTTTTAAGATCATCAAATATGGCTGCTCCTCCTTCTTTAAATTTGGTAGGTGAAATTAGATTATTAAATAGAATTATATCTTGATCTTCTTTTAGATTCTTTGCTTTGATTTTTTTATCTTTTTTTAGAGCTGTTTATACTTTGTATATATATTCTTATTCTCAGCATGGGAATTATTATTCTGGTGTTTATACTTGTTCTCTTGGTTATTTTCGTGAATATCATCTTTTACTTTTACATTGATTGCCTTTAAATATTCTCTGTTTAAAGGGTGAATATTTCTTTGTTTAGTTTGCTTAAGTATTTTAATTAAAAATATTGTTTTGTGGAATCAATGATATGAAGTTTTTCATCTTAGGCCGTGAATTTATTTTCTATTTGTTCTTTGAGTTTTTTTTCTTTGTTTATTTCGAGAACTATAATTTTTATTTTAGGTATTTATTATTTAATAATTGATTATAGAGTTTTTGTTGAGTGAGAGCTTTTCAATTTAAATGGTTCTATAGTTGTTATAACTTTAATTTTGGATTGAATATCTGTTATTTTTATATCTTTTGTTATATATATTTCTTCTTTGGTTATTTATTATAGAGAGGATTATAAATCAGTTGAAAAGAATATAAATCGTTTTATTATTATTGTTTTAATATTTATTCTTTCTATAGGTTTTTTAATTATTAGTCCTACTTTAATTAGAATTTTATTAGGTTGAGATGGTTTAGGTTTAGTTTCTTATTGTTTAGTTATTTATTATCAAAATGTAAAATCTTATAGCGCTGGTATATTAACTGCACTTTCTAATCGTATTGGTGATGTTGCTATTTTAATTTCTATTGCATGAATGTTAAATTTTGGTGGTTGAAATTATATTTATTATTATGATTTTATTTCTAATTCTTTTGAAATAAAGCTCATTACTATATTAATTGTTTTAGCAGCTATAACTAAGAGAGCTCAGATTCCTTTCTCTTCATGACTTCCTGCTGCTATAGCAGCTCCTACTCCTGTTTCTGCTTTAGTTCATTCTTCTACTCTTGTTACTGCTGGTGTTTATTTATTAATTCGTTTTAGACCAATATTGGATACTTATAATTGTGGTTGATTTTTACTTTTAATTGGTTGTATAACTATATTTATGGCTGGATTGGGCGCTAATTTTGAGTTTGATTTAAAGAAGATTATTGCTCTTTCTACTTTAAGACAACTTGGTTTAATAATAAGAATTTTGGCTATAGGTTATCCAAAGCTTGCATTTTTTCATTTATTGGCTCATGCTTTATTTAAGGCATTATTATTTATATGTGCAGGTTCAATAATTCATAATTTGAAGGATTCTCAGGATACTCGTTTTATAGGATCAATTGTTAATTTCATACCTTTAACTTCAGTTTGTTTTAATGTTTCTAGTTTATCTTTGTGTGGAATACCTTTTTTAGCGGGATTTTATTCAAAGGATTTAATTCTTGAGATGGTTTGTTTAAGATGAATTAATTGTTTAATTTTTTTTCTTTATTTTTTTTCTACTGGTTTAACTGCTTCTTATTCTTTTCGTTTGTTTTATTATTCAATATCTGGTGATAATAATTTTTATTCTAGATTTTCTTTTGATGATAAGGGTTATTATATTTCATTTGGAATAATTGGTCTATTGTTTGTTGCTGTTTTTGGTGGTAGTCTTTTATCTTGATTAATTTTTCCTATTCCTCATGTGATTGCTTTACCTTATTATTTAAAGTTTTTAACTATTACAGTTGTTATTTTAGGTGCTTATTTAGGTTATCTTATTTCTAATTTTGATTTTTCTCATAATTTATTTTCTTTAAGTATACTTTCTTTTGTTAGATTTGCTGGTTCTATATGATTTATACCTTTTCTTTCAACTAAGTTTATTAGATATATTCCTTTAAAAATAGGTTATTATTCATCTAAGTCATTTGATTATGGTTGAGGTGAATTACTTGGTGGTCAAGGTTTATATAGATTATTTATTTATTTAATTGCTTATATTCAAGGTTGATATGATTCTAATTTCAAGATTTATCTTTTAACTTTTATTTTTTGAATATTTATTTTGGTAATATTGTTTTTCGTTTACTTAAATAGCTTATAATTAGAGCGTGACACTGAAGATGTTAAGGAAGTATTTTTACTTTTAAGTATTTATAAATATAGATATATTATTTTTACAGTGAAAATGTAATGTTTTATTTAAACTATATAAATTCTAGAAATGTTAACGGAGTTTAACCGCTAATATAAAAAGTTAGCAGCTTTCATATTGGCTTTACATTTCCTTAATTGGAACTATTATAGTTCAATTATATTATTAACAGTAATACGCCTCTTTTTGGCTTCAATTAATAAGAATAAGGGTAGTACATACCAATCTTCCAGGTCGAAACTGACTGCAATATTTCGCTTCTTATTCTATTTAAGGTTGATTGATAATATCAATACTTTTTGAATGCAACCCAAATGTTATATTTAACTACAACCCTTTATTCTGCTCATTGTAATGCTCCTTGGTTTCATTCATGGTATAGTCCTCCTAATAGAACTAGAATAAAAAATATTGTTGATACTGTTCAGATTATAATGTCTGAAGTTTTAAAAATAATTACAATTGGTAGACTTAGTGCAATTTCTACATCAAAAATTAAAAAGATTACTGCGATTAGGAAGAATCGTATTGAGAATGGTATTCATGCTGATCTTTTTGGATCAAACCCACATTCAAATGGTGATCTTTTTTCTCGATCATTAATTAATTTTTTTGATAGTGTTGTTGCCAGGATTATAACAATTATTGGAATAATAAATCTAATGAAAACTCTTGTTGATAGAATTAGAATTGTTTTTCTTGATTTATATCAAGCTTTCTGATTGGATGTCAAATGTACTATTTATACTAGAAAAACAATTATCTACCTCATCAATAAATAGAGATATATAAGAATAATCATACTACGTCCACGAAGTGTCAGTATCATGCTGCTGCTTCAAATCCAAAGTGATGTCTTGGTGAAAATTGATTTATTGAGTGTCGAAGTAGACATGTTGATAAAAAGATTGTTCCAATAATTACGTGTAAACCATGGAATCCTGTTGCAACAAAGAATGTTGATCCATAAACTGTATCTGCAATGGTAAAAGGTGCTTTTCAATATTCATATGCTTGAAGTATTGTAAAGTATAGTCCTAATAACACTGTGAAGAATAATCCTTGTAGTGCTTGAGTATGATTAGATTCCATTAAACTATGATGTGCTCATGTTACTGTTACTCCTGATGCTAAAAGAATAGCTGTATTAAGTAATGGAACTTGTATAGGGTTAAAGGGTTGAATTCCTATTGGAGGTCATAGTATTCCTAGTTCAATTGTTGGTGCTAATCTTCTTCTAAACAATGCTCAAAAAAAAGAAACGAAAAATAATACCTCTGATGCAATAAATAAAATTATTCCTCATCGTAATCCAATTGATACAAATCCTGTATGTAATCCTTGATATGTTCCTTCCCGTACTACATCTCGTCATCATTGAATTATAGTTAGTAGGGTAATTCCAAATCCAATTATGAATAAGTTAATATTAAATAGGTGGAATCATTTTGCTAGTCCTGATACTAGGACTATTGCTCCAATTGCTCCTGTTAATGGTCAAGGTCTATAGTCTACTAAGTGGAATGGGTGGTTTGAGTGAGTTGTTAACATAGGTTGAATATACTTCTCTAGAATATAGAGTTCTTAGAATTGAGAAAACATAGGCTTGAATTATTGCTACTGCTGATTCTAGAATTAATAGAAGTATTTGTCCAATAATTAGTAATGAGATTAAGTTTATTGCTATAGATGTTCCTGTGTTTCCTAATAAGATTAATAATAAGTGTCCTGCAATTATATTTGCTGCCAACCGTACTGCTAATGTACCTGGTCGAATAACATTACTAATTGTTTCAATTAGTACTATAAATGATATTAATGCAGGCGGTGTACCTTGTGGTACAAGGTGTGTAAATATATGATTAGTATGGTTAATTCATCCAAATAATATAAATCTTAGCCATATAGGTAGGGCAATTGCAAATGTTAATGCTAAATGTCTTGTTCTAGTAAAAATATAAGGGAATAATCCTATGAAATTGTTAAATAATATTATAATAAAAATTGAGATGAAAATGAATGTTGTTCCATTAAATGATTTTGGTCCAAGAAGTGTTTTAAATTCATTATGTAAGGTTAAATTTAGTTTATTTCAGATAATGTTAATTCGTGATGGTGTAAGTCAAAATAGTGATGGGATTAATAATAGTCCTAGAAATGTTCTAGTTCAATTTAATGATAAATTAAACATGTTAGTTGATGGGTCAAATGTTGAGAATAGATTTGTTATCATTTTCAATTTAAGTTTTTTATTTCAATTGTTCCTTTTTCTGCTCTTTTAATAAGGTTAGGTTTAAATGAGAAGAAGTTTATTTGATTAAACAAGATTAATGTAGCTGAAAATATAATGAATAGTGAGAATCATATAAGAGGGGATATTTGAGGGATTTGGATATAATTTCCCCATCAGAAGTAGTCGTTAATTTACTATTATTTGGTTTAAGAGACCATTACTTACTTTCAGTCATCTGATGAATTTCAAGGTGTACTAATTTTTTTTAGTTACTTTAGATTGACACTCTAATGTTATTTATTTTAACTAACTCCTTAAATTATCTTAGATAATCACTTAATAAATAAATTTACTGAAGTTCTTTCAATTACAATTGGTATAAATCTGTGGTTTGCTCCACAGATTTCTGAGCATTGTCCAAAGAATAATCCAGGTCGATTTATTGTGAATGTTCCTTGATTTAACCGACCTGGCGTTGCATCAATTTTAACCCCTAATGCAGGAACTGCTCATGAGTGTAGAACATCTGATGCTCTTGTTAATACTCGTACTTCTGTATTTATTGGTAGGATTGTTCGGTTATCTACATCTAGTAGTCGGAATCCATCATTTTCTAGGTCTTGTTCTGGTGTTATATAAGTGTCAAATTCTACGTCTATGAAGTCTGAATATTCATATCTTCAATATCATTGTCGTCCAATGGTTTTAATTGTAATTATTGCATCTACTGAATCATCAAGTAAATATAATAGTCGTAATGATGGAAGGGCAATAAAAATTAATGTAATTGCTGGTAAAGCTGTTCAGATTGTTTCAATTAAATGTCCATGAAGTATATTACGGTTAGTATAGGCAATAAATAATATATAACTTAGGGCATAACCTACAATTACTGTAATTAATAATCATACGACCATAGTATGATCATGAAAGAATGATAATTGCTCCATTAATGGTGAAGCTCCATCTTGAAGAGATAAATTTGATCATGTTGCCATTAATAAATATTTTCTAATAAAAGGTCAAACCTTTATTTGTAGAGCTTAAA
Source organism: Schistocerca gregaria (assembly GCF_023897955.1). Lineage (NCBI taxonomy): Eukaryota > Metazoa > Arthropoda > Insecta > Orthoptera > Acrididae > Schistocerca > Schistocerca gregaria. Next base: position 15,103,377 of record NW_026061707.1, read on the forward strand.
TCTACTGCACTAATCTGCCATATTAGAATCTAGAGATTAATGCTAATTCTGAGTAACTATGTTCTGCAGGAGGGTTATTTTGTAGTCATTCTGTTGATCTTCTTATGTTAGCTCTAAATATAATTGCTCGGTTTGTAATCATTCTTTCTCATATAATTACAATGAATATAATGATTCCTACAATAGAAATTGTAGACCCAATTCTTGATACTACGTTTCATGATGTATATGCGTCTGGGTAGTCAGAGTATCGTCGAGGTCAAAGAATGATGTATTTAAATTTCGATCTGTTAATAATATAGTAATAGCTCCTGCTAAAACTGGAAGTGAAAGAAGGAGAAGTAATGCTGTAATAGCTACAGATCATTCAAATAAAGGTGTTTGATCTAAAGTTATACTTTCTGATCGTATATTAATTGCTGTTGTAATGAAATTCACTGCACCAAGAATAGATGATACACCTGCTAAGTGCAGTGAAAAAATAGCTAGATCTACAGATGCACCCCCGTGTGCAATAGCTCCTGCTAGAGGAGGGTAAACTGTTCATCCTGTACCAGCACCATTATCTACTATAGAAGATGTAAGAAGAAGGGTTAGTGAAGGTGGTAGTAATCAAAAACTTATATTATTTATTCGTGGAAATGCTATATCTGGTGCACCAATTATTAGTGGAACAAGTCAATTACCAAATCCACCAATTATAATAGGTATTACTATAAAGAAAATTATTACGAATGCGAGAGCTGTAATAATAACATTATAAATCTGGTCATCCCCAATTAGAGATCCGGGTTGGCCAAGTTCAGCACGAATAAGTATTCTTATTGATGTTCCTACTATTCCTGCTCATGCTCCAAATATGAAGTATAAAGTACCAATGTCCTTATGGTTTGTTGAGAATAATCATTTTTGCGGTAAGATGGCTGAATTTTAGGTGGTAGACTGTAAATCTACTTATGAGATGTTTTCTCTCTTATCATATTTAGGTCTTATATTCAATTATGATTCTTGACTGCAATTCTAGAGGTGTAAAATTTTACTAAGGCCTAAAAGATTGTTCTTTTAATTATAACTTTGAAGGTTATTAGTTTGATTAACTTAAGTCCTTAGTATAATGAAATTAAGGTTGATGTTGAAATCAATCCTATTGTTGAAATTATTACTGTTATAGGAAGAATGATTCTTGATTTTTGGGACTTTATCTTTATAGATCACGAATTTTCTGTGTATGATATAATTAGAGCTGAGAATCTAATACGTATATAGTAGTAGAGTGTAATTGTAGTAAATACAACTATAATAGTTATAATAGTTGTTATATTGTTTTCTATTAATGATTGTATTACTATTCATTTTGGTAAGAATCCAAGGAATGGTGGTAGTCCACCTAAAGATTATAAAGATAAGAATATTATGAATTTAATTTCGGTTTTTATATTTCTGGCTGAATAAATTTGATTTATGAAAAATAAATTTATTTGCTTAAATAATAAAACTATAATTAATCTTAATAGTGAGTAAATAATGAAGTATAGTTCTCAGATGTTTTCTCTGACTGTTAATGATCTAATTATTCAACCTAGATGTCTGATTGATGAATATGCTAAAAGTTGTCGTAAGGATGTTTGATTTAAACCTCCTATTGCCCCAATAATAATTCTTAAGATAATAATTGTTCAAATAAAAGTTCTTAATTGAATACAGTAAGATAAGACCATTATTGGGGCGATTTTTTGTCATGTTATTAATGTTAAACAATTATTTCATCTTGATGCTCCTATAACTTCTGGAAATCAGAAATGGAAAGGAGCAGCTCCAATCTTTAATAATAGTCTAGATCTAATTATTATTGATGGGATAAATTCTGTTTCCCATCCCATGGGATATTTTATTTGAATCAGCAAAATTGAAAATAATAATATTGTCGATGCTATTGCTTGGACAATAAAATATTTAATTGATGATTCATTTATTATTATATTTTTATTTCTTGTTAGGAGCGGAATAAATGAAAGTAAGTTGATCTCAAGTCCTATTCAAACCCCAAATCAGGAATTTGATGAAATGGACAGGATCGTTCCTATCATTAATGTTGATAGGAAGAGAAGTTTTGTAGAGTTGTTGGTCATTAAAAAGGAGAGGATTGATACCTCTATAAATGGGGTATGAACCCATTAGCTTGTTTAGCTTACCTTTTTACATTAAGGTGTATGATGCACGTTAGTTTTTGATACTAAAGGAGGTAGTTTAATTCTATCTTATGTAATTTTAATTAAGGTAATTTTATTTACTTTATTTACCCTATCAAGGTAACCCTTTAATCTGGCAGTTCATTTATTTAATATATAAATCGAATGTTTTTATTTGAAATTCTTTTATGTATTATTTTGTTTAATTAGGATTAATTTATCCTGCTCATTTTATTTTATATATATATATAATAAATAATTTATATTAATATATTACATTTAATTGAAATTAAAGTATTATAAGTTCATCTTACCATTATCAATTGTTTATATTAATGCAATTATTTACCTAGGATTATAGCTACTTATGTTTTTAGCTTAAAATAGGTTATTATAATATAATATATATAATAATATGTAATTTAATATTTAATATTATTATAATTGGATATAATAAATAAAATTATTAATTTAAATATAAAATATTATAATTAATATAAATAATTATATTAATTATAATTATATTATTATGTAAATTATCTATAATTAGATTATTTAACTAATATATATGAAAGTTAACTTAATATAAAAAAAAGAATTCATATTAATAACATATTATATTAAATTTCATAATTGTATAAAATATATTTATTATATTATTTAATCTTTCTTTATTTATTAGTGAAAAGAAAGATTGAATAAGAAAGAATATAATACATTTATTGATATACATGTTCCATATTAATCTTTAATTATATATAATAGAGAAGTTGTTGTGGTCATACATAGGGGCGTTTCTTTTTTTTTTGTTAATGTTTGTGGTTTTTTTCTTTTTTTTTTCTTTAAATATTTGAATCTTTTATTTTTTCCTGAATTAATAGATTTAAAATTTTCTTATTTTTTATTTTTAAAAGTTTTATTCTTGTTTGTTTATTCACTTTTTCTTTGTATTATATGTAAGTTTTGTTAGACTAAATGTTCTTTTTGCAGTAATTTGATTTAATTATCAAGTGATTTTGGATTTAGCAATTGATTTAGTATTGGCATAATTCGTGCCAGCAGCCGCGGTTATACGATTGATACAAGTGAATATTATTGGTTAAAACTGTTGTTTATATTATTAGTGTTAAAATATAAATTTGTAAGGTGAAATGTTAAAATTTATTTGTGGCCCTTTTTATGAATCTGTGAAATTTAAATAATAAACTAGGATTAGATACCCTATTATTTTAAATGTTAATTATATTTACCAGGGTACTATTAGTTAAGGTCTTTAAACCCAAAGAATTTGTCGGTATCTCATTCCATTCAGAGGAACCTACCCCATGATTGATAATACACGATTTACTCTACTTAATTTATTTGTTTGTATATCTCCGTTATCAGAGAATCTTTTTAGAGTTATAATTCTCAAGATTTATAATTATAAAATATTTCAGGTCAAGGTGCAGCTTATAGTTAAGAGGAGGTGGGTTACAATAGATTTTTGTTTATAACGAATTTGATAGTGAAATACTGTTAATGAAGGTGGATTTGATAGTAATTTAATTTATGTAATTTAACTGATATTGGCTCTGAGATGTGTACACATCGCCCGTCGCTCTCATTATTGATTATTCTATTTTATTTTAAAGTAGCTTCAATTTAGATGAGATAAGTCGTAACATAGTAGATGTACTGGAAAGTGTATCTAGGAAGAGTTTCAAGATATAACTTATTAGTAAAGTGTTTCATTTACACTGAAAATTTTTCTGTGCAAATCAGGATATCTTGATTATTTATTTTATTATATTTATTTTTTGTTTATTTAATTATTTAATATAAATAATTTTATTGTATTAGTGTCTTAGTATATTTTATAGAATTGATTTTTTAAATTATAGTTTATTGGTAATGTAAGTGTTTTATGAAATATTATTTTAAATTTTTTTAAGTAGATTTTATTTATTGTACCTTTTGTATCAGGGTTTATAAAAATTTTAGTATATATTTTACTTGTCTCGATTTGGGTTGATTTATAAATAATTTATAGTTAATGTATCATAATTATTATTAAATTATTTATAGAAATGAGATGTTAATCGTTTCCCAAGATATCTAGTTTCTTAAGAAAAAATTTAATTTTTTAAAGTTATTTGTTTTTATTTAATTTTTTAAGTAAAAATATTAACTTATTTATTCTTTAAGGGATAAGCTTTGAAGTTAATAACCTATAATTTATTTTATAGAAATATAATAGTAAGCTTTAAACCAGCTATCTTTAAGATTACGTTTTAGTTCATTATTTTTTATTTTGATTTTATAAATATTTTAGGTTTTTTATTAAGATTATTAATTTAATTTTAAAATTTTTGTAATAATGATAGAATTAGTATATTTATTTGTATGAAATTTTTACCTTGTGAACTTATTATAAGGAACTAGGCAAAATTGATTTCCACCTGTTTATCAAAAACATGTCCTCTTGTTTATATTTTGAGGTCTGGCCTGCTCACTGAGCGTATTTTTAAAGAGCCGCGGTATTTTGACCGTGCAAAGGTAGCATAATCATTAGTCTCTTAATTAGTGGCTGGAATGAATGGCTTGACGAGAAATCAACTGTCTCTTAATAAATTTTTCTTTAGGACGAAAAGACCCTATAGAGCTTGACATTTTACTTTTATATAGTTTTTTGTTTGTCTTTCTATATTTAATGATGATGTTTTGTTGGGGTGACATGAAGAATAGATAAACTCCTCATTATTATATCATTTATTTATGTTTGTTATTTTGATCCATAATTTATGATCATAAGATTAAGTTACCTTAGGGATAACAGCGTAATTGTTTTTGAGAGCTCATATCGACAAAGCAGATTGCGACCTCGATGTTGGATTAAGAAAAATTTTGGGTGCAGGAGCCCAATGATTAGGTCTGTTCGACCTTTAAATTCTTACATGATCTGAGTTCAGACCGGCGTGAGCCAGGTCGGTTTCTATCCTAAGATTGTTAATCCATATTAGTACGAAAGGACCATATGGTTAAAATATTTTTTGTTATATTGATTAATATTAATTTATTTACTATTTTGACAGATTAATGTGTTGAATTTAGAATTCATTTATGTAGATTTTTTCTACAAATAGTATTGATACTTTATGATTTATTTATATTTATTTTGAATTTTCTTTTATTGGTTATTTGTGTTTTAATTAGTGTTGCCTTTTTAACTTTATTAGAGCGTAAGGTTTTAGGTTATATTCAGATTCGAAAGGGTCCAAATAAGGTAGGTTTTGTTGGAATTCCTCAGCCATTTAGAGATGCTATTAAGTTAATTTGTAAGGAGCAGCCAATTCCTATTATATCTAATTACCTACTTTATTATTTTTCCCCTGTTTTTAATTTAATGATTTCTTTAGCTGTTTGAGTAATTTTTCCTTATTTAACTTATATGTGTTCTTTTTCTTATGGATTTTTATTTTTTTTATGTTGTACTAGATTAGGTGTTTATACTGTTATAATTGCTGGTTGATCTTCTAATTCAAATTATTCATTATTAGGTTCTCTTCGTTCTGTTGCTCAAACAATTTCTTATGAAGTTAGTTTAGCTTTAATTTTATTGTCTTTAATTATTTTAATTGGTAGTTTTAATATGTTTGATTTTATAAACTATCAGCTTTATTGTTGATTTATTATTATTTCTTTTCCTTTAGCTTTAGCTTGTTTTGCTTCTTGCTTAGCTGAAACTAATCGTACTCCTTTTGATTTTGCTGAAGGGGAATCTGAGTTAGTTTCAGGATTTAATATTGAGTATGGTACGGGTGGTTTTACTTTAATTTTTTTAGCTGAATATACTAGAATTGTCTTCATAAGAATGTTATTGGCTTTAATTTTTTTGGGCGGTGATTTTTATTCTTTTATATTTTTTATTAAGCTTGCTATTATATCCTTTGGTTTTATTTGGGTTCGTGGAACATTACCACGGTTCCGTTATGATAAATTAATGTACTTAGCTTGAAAAAGTTTTTTACCTTTATCTTTGAATTTTTTTATTTTCTTTGTTGGTTTAAAGATTTTATTTATCTCATTTGTTTAGTGAAATTTTTTGAGAAAAGTTAATGGAAGAGTTAAACTTCTAATTTTATGTTTTCAAAACATATGCTTTTCCTAAGCTAATTAACTTTATTCCTTAATTAATTTATCTCATGCGTTTGCGACATGGACATTAATTAAGAAATATGTGAAGTAAATAATTGTTAAGATTTGACCTGTTATAATATAAGGTTCTTCAACAGGTCGTTTACCAATTCACGTTAGTAAGCATACAACAACTACTATAATTCAGAATAAAATTTGATTAATAGGGTAAAATTGAATGCCTCAGAATGGTGTTTTATTATAAAATGGTAAAATTATTAAGATTCTAATTGATAAAAATAATGCAATAACACCTCCTAACTTATTAGGGATAGATCGTAGAATTGCATATGCAAATAGGAAATATCATTCTGGTTGAATGTGAACTGGTGTTACTAATGGGTTGGCAGGTACAAAGTTATCTGGATCTCCTAATAGGTAAGGATTAATTAAACATAGTATAATTAATAATGATGTTATTATTACAAATGTAATAGAATCCTTAAAGGTAAAGTATGGATGGAATGGAATTTTTTCAATATCTCCATTTAGTCCAAGAGGATTATTAGATCCTGTTTGGTGAAGAAAAAATAAATGAATTGCTGCTATAGCAGCAATAATAAATGGTAATACAAAATGGAATGTGATGAATCGATTTAATGTTGCATTATCAACAGCGAATCCTCCTCATACTCATTGGACTAAATCTATTCCTAAGTATGGGATTGCTGATAATAAATTAGTAATTACTGTTGCACCTCAAAAAGATATTTGGCCTCAGGGTAAGACATATCCTATAAATGCAGTTGCTATAACTAAAAATAAAATCACTGTACCAATTATTCAGGTATGTATATATATATATAAGATCCATAGTAAATTCCCCGTCCTACATGTAAGTAAATACAAATAAAAAATATAGATGCTCCATTTGCGTGTAAGGTTCGGATAATTCAACCATTATTTACGTCTCGGCAGATGTGTACAACACTACTGAATGCTATTTCAATATTTGATGTATAATGTATAGCTAAAAATAGTCCAGTTACGATTTGAATTACCAAACATAACCCTAATAGGGATCCAAAATTTCATCAAAATGAAATATTTGTTGGGGCAGGTAAGTCAATTAAAGAGTTATTAATAATTTTAATTAAAGGATGTCTTAATCGTAAGGGTCATTCATTAGTAATTATCTTATTTTACGAATAGGTCCCTGATTAATATTGGTGATTTTAACAACTGCTAGTAGTGCTAAAAATAAATAAATTATTATTATTATTGTAATAATGAATGTTGGTCTATTATATAATTTTTCTAAAGATATTGTTATTTCTTGATATTTGATTGAATTATCAATATTTATAGTTTCGGTGTTTTTGAAAAAGTCTATAAATATAGATATATCTAGAATAATTAATATTAATATGATAAATACTCACATTATTAATGTAATAATTATAGTGATTGATTTAGGCTGAAATATTTCGTTTGATGCAATTCTTGTAATGTAAATAAATAAAACTAGTATACCACCAAGAAATGTTAAAAATAAAATATATGATAATCAATATCTTTCTATTATTGTTCCTGTTATTAATCCAACTAGGAAGGTTTGAAGGATAATAAAAAGCATTATTGATATTGGGTGTCTTAATTTAATCTATAATTATATTATTTAACTAATATATATGAAAGTTAACTTAATATAAAAAAAAGAATTCATATTAATAACATATTATATTAAATTACATAATTGTATAAAATATATTTATTATATTATTTAATCTTTCTTTATTTATTAGTGAAAAGGAAGATTAAATAAGAAAGAATATAATACATTTATTGCTATACATGTTCCATATTAATCTTTAATTATATATAATAGAGAAGTTGTTGTGGTCATACATAAGGGCGTTTCTTTTTTATGTTAATGTTTGTGGTTTTTTTCTTTTTTTTTCTTTAAATATTTGAATCTTTTATTTTTTCCTGAATTAATAGATTTAAAATTTTCTTATTTTTTATTTTTAAAAGTTTTATTCTTGCTTGTTTATTCACTTTTTCTTTGTATTATATGTAAGTTTTGTTAGACTAAATGTTCTTTTTGCAGTAATTTGATTTAATTATCAAGTGATTTTGGATTTAGCAATTGATTTAGTATCGGCATAATTCGTGCCAGCAGCCGCGGTTATACGATTGATACAAGTGAATATTATTGGTTAAAACAGTTGTTTATATTATTAGGGTTGAAATATAAATTTGTAAGGTGAAATGTTAAAATTTATTTGTGGCCCTTTTTATGAATCTGTGAAATTTAAATAATAAACTAGGATTAGATACCCTATTATTTTAAATGTTAATTATATTTACCAGGGTACTATTAGTTAAGGTCTTTAAACCCAAAGAATTTGGCGGTATCTCATTCCATTCAGAGGAACCTACCCCATGATTGATAATACACAATTTACTCTACTTAATTTATTTGTTTGTATATCTCTGTTATCAGAGAATCTTTTTAGAGTTATAATTCTCAAGATTTATAATTATAAAATATTTCAGGTCAAGGTGCAGCTTATAGTTAAGAGGAGGTGGGTTACAATAGATTTTTGTTTATAACGGATTTGATAGTGAAATACTGTTAATGAAGGTGGATTTGATAGTAATTTAATTTATGTAATTTAACTGATATTGGCTCTGAGATGTGTACACATCGCCCGTCGCTCTCATTATTGATTATTCTATTTTATTTTAAAGTAGCTTCAATTTAGATGAGATAAGTCGTAACATAGTAGATGTACTGGAAAGTGTATCTAGGAAGAGTTTCAAGATATAACTTATTAGTAAAGTGTTTCATTTACACTGAAAATTTTTCTGTGCAAATCAGGATATCTTGATTATTTATTTTATTATATTTATTTTTTGTTTATTTAATTATTTAATATAAATAATTTTATTGTATTTTTGTCTTAGTATATTTTATAGAATTGATTTTTTAAATTATAGTTTATTGGTAATGTAAGTGTTTTATGAAATATTATTTTAAATTTTTTTAAGTAGATTTTATTTATTGTACCTTTTGTATCAGGGTTTATCAAAATTTTAGTATTTATTTTACTTGTCTCGATTTGGGTTGATTTATAAATAATTTATAGTTAATGTATCATAATTATTATTAAATTATTTATAGAAATGAGATGTTAATCGTTTCCCAAGATATCTAGTTTCTTAAGAAAAAATTTAATTTTTTAAAGTTATTTGTTTTTATTTAATTTTTTAAGTAAAAATATTAACTTATTTATTCTTTAAGGGATAAGCTTTGAAGTTAATAACCTATAATTTATTTTATAAAAATATAATAGTAAGCTTTAAACCAGCTATCTTTAAGATTACGTTTTAGTTCATTATTTTTTATTTTGATTTTATAAATATTTTAGGTTTTTTATTAAGATTATTAATTTAATTTTAAAATTTTTGTAATAATGATAGAATTAGTATATTTATTTGTATGAAATTTTTACCTTGTGAACTTATTATAAGGAACTAGGCAAAATTGATTTCCGCCTGTTTATCAAAAACATGTCCTCTTGTTTATATTTTGAGGTCTGGCCTGCTCACTAAGCATATTTTTAAAGAGCCGCGGTATTTTGACCGTGCAAAGGTAGCATAATCATTAGTCTCTTAATTAGTGGCTGGAATGAATGGCTTGACGAGAAATCAACTGTCTCTTAATAAATTTTTCTTTAGGACGAAAAGACCCTATAGAGCTTGACATTTTACTTTTATATAGTTTTTTGTTTGTCTTTCTATATTTAATGATGATGTTTTGTTGGGGTGACATGAAGAATAGATAAACTCCTCATTATTATATCATTTATTTATGTTTGTTATTTTGATCCATAATTTATGATCATAAGATTAAGTTACCTTAGGGATAACAGCGTAATTGTTTTTGAGAGCTCATATCGACAAAGCAGATTGCGACCTCGATGTTGGATTAAGAAAAATTTTGGGTGCAGGAGCCCAATGATTAGGTCTGTTCGACCTTTAAATTCTTACATGATCTGAGTTCAGACCGGCGTGAGCCAGGTCGGTTTCTATCCTAAGATTGTTAATCCATATTAGTACGAAAGGACCATATGGTTAAAATATTTTTTGTTATATTGATTAATATTAATTTATTTACTATTTTGACAGATTAATGTGTTGAATTTAGAATTCATTTATGTAGATTTTTTCTACAAATAGTATTGATACTTTATGATTTATTTATATTTATTTTGAATTTTCTTTTATTGGTTATTTGTGTTTTAATTAGTGTTGCCTTTTTAAGTTTATTAGAGCGTAAGGTTTTAGGTTATATTCAGATTCGAAAGGGTCCAAATAAGGTAGGTTTTGTTGGAATTCCTCAGCCATTTAGAGATGCTATTAAGTTAATTTGTAAGGAGCAGCCAATTCCTATTATATCTAATTACCTACTTTATTATTTTTCCCCTGTTTTTAATTTAATGATTTCTTTAGCCGTTTGAGTAATTTTTCCTTATTTAACTTATATGTGTTCTTTTTCTTATGGATTTTTATTTTTTTTATGTTGTACTAGATTAGGTGTTTATACTGTTATAATTGCTGGTTGATCTTCTAATTCAAATTATTCAGTATTAGGTTCTCTTCGTTCTGTTGCTCAAACAATTTCTTATGAAGTTAGTTTAGCTTTAATTTTATTGTCTTTAATTATTTTAATTGGTAGTTTTAATATGTTTGATTTTATAAACTATCAGCTTTATTGTTGATTTATTATTATTTCTTTTCCCTTAGCTTTAGCTTGTTTTGCTTCTTGCTTAGCTGAAACTAATCGTACTCCTTTTGATTTTGCTGAAGGGGAATCTGAGTTAGTTTCAGGATTTAATATTGAGTATGGTGCGGGTGGTTTTACTTTAATTTTTTTAGCTGAATATACTAGAATTGTCTTCATAAGAATGTTATTGGCTTTAATTTTTTTGGGCGGTGATTTTTATTCTTTTATATTTTTTATTAAGCTTGCTATTATATCTTTTGGTTTTATTTGGGTTCGTGGAACATTACCACGGTTCCGTTATGATAAATTAATGTACTTAGCTTGAAAAAGTTTTTTACCTTTATCTTTGAATTTTTTTATTTTCTTTGTTGGTTTAAAGATTTTATTTATCTCATTTGTTTAGTGAAATTTTTTGAGAAAAGTTAATGGAAGAGTTAAACTTCTAATTTTATGTTTTCAAAACATATGCTTTTCCTAAGCTAATTAACTTTATTCCTTAATTAATTTATCTCATGCGTTTGCGACATGGACATTAATTAAGAAATATGTGAAGTAAATAATTGTTAAGATTTGACCTGTTATAATATAAGGTTCTTCAACAGGTCGTTTACCAATTCACGTTAGTAAGCATACAACAACTACTATAATTCAGAATAAAATTTGATTAATAGGGTAAAATTGAATGCCTCGGAATGGTGTTTTATTATAAAATGGTAAAATTATTAAGATTCTAATTGATAAAAATAATGCAATAACACCTCCTAACTTATTAGGGATAGATCGTAGAATTGCATATGCAAATAGGAAATATCATTCTGGTTGAATGTGAACTGGTGTTACTAATGGGTTGGCAGGTACAAAGTTATCTGGATCTCCTAATAGGTAAGGATTAATTAAACATAGTATAATTAATAATGATGTTATTATTACAAATGTAATAGAATCCTTAAAGGTAAAGTATGGATGGAATGGAATTTTTTCAATATCTCCATTTAGTCCAAGAGGATTATTAGATCCTGTTTGGTGAAGAAAAAATAAATGAATTGCTGCTATAGCAGCAATAATAAATGGTAATACAAAATGGAATGTGAAGAATCGATTTAATGTTGCATTATCAACAGCGAATCCTCCTCATACTCATTGGACTAAATCTATTCCTAAGTATGGGATTGCTGATAATAAATTAGTAATTACTGTTGCACCTCAAAAAGATATTTGGCCTCAGGGTAAGACATATCCTATAAATGCAGTTGCTATAACTAAAAATAAAATCACTGTACCAATTATTCAGGTATGTATATATATATATATAAGATCCATAGTAAATTCCCCGTCCTACATGTAAGTAAATACAAATAAAAAATATAGATGCTCCATTTGCGTGTAAGGTTCGGATAATTCAACCATTATTTACGTCTCGGCAGATGTGTACAACACTACTGAATGCTATTTCAATATTTGATGTATAATGTATAGCTAAAAATAGTCCAGTTACGATTTGAATTACCAAACATAACCCTAATAGGGATCCAAAATTTCATCAAAATGAAATATTTGTTGGGGCAGGTAAGTCAATTAAAGAGTTATTAGTAATTTTAATTAAAGGATGTCTTAATCGTAAGGGTTTATTCATTAGTAATTATCTTATTTTACGAATAGGTCCCTGATTAATATTGGTGATTTTAACAACTGCTAGTAGTGCTAAAAATAAATAAATTATTATTATTATTGTAATAATGAATGTTGGTCTATTATATAATTTTTCTAAAGATATTGTTATTTCTTGATAATTGATTGAATTATCAATATTTATAGTTTCGGTGTTTTTGAAAAAGTCTATAATTATATAGATATATCTAGAATAATTAATATTAATATGATAAATACTCACATTATTAATGTAATAATTATAGTGATTGATTTAGGCTGAAATATTTCGTTTGATGCAATTCTTGTAATGTAAATAAATAATACTAGTATACCAACAAGAAATGTTAAAAATAAAATATATGATAATCTATATCTTTCTATTATTGTTCCTGTTATTAATCCAACTAGGAAGGTTTGAAGGATAATAAAAAGCATTATTGATATTGGGTGTCTTAATTTAATAAAATTAATATTTATTACATTTGATAATGATATAATTATTATTTTGATCATTTCAGGGGTTAGTTTATTTAAAATACCGGTTTTGGGGACCGATGATGGAAGCTTTTCCACCTCTGAAGTTTTAAAAGTGGGGGCTGGACTTATTTCCGGTTTACAAGACCGGCGTTTTTTTTAAACTATTAAAACTAATGTTTATATTCTCTATTTTTACTTCTTTATTGATTTATTTTGCTGGTGTTTATGTTTTTTCTTCTAAACGTAAACATTTATTAATGGTTCTTTTGAGATTAGAATATATTGTTCTTTCTTTATTTATGTTAGTTATTGTTTTTCTTATTGAGTTTGATTATGATTATTTTTTTCCTGTTATTTTTTTAGTTTTTTCTGTTTGTGAGGGTGCTTTAGGTCTTTCTATTTTAGTTTCAATAATTCGTTCTCATGGTAATGATTTTTTTAATTCTTTTGGTTTATCTTTATGTTAAAGTATTTATTTATAACTATTTTTTTGATCCCTCTTTGTTTATTAAATAATTGTTGATGGTTGGTTCATTCTTTAATGTTTCTGTCGGGTTTTGTTTTTATAATTTGTGTTTATTCATATGCTGATTTGAATATAATTAGATATTATTTTGGTATTGATTATTTTTCTTTTAGTTTAATTTTACTTAGTTTTTGGATTTGTTCTTTAATAATCACTGCTAGAGGTTCAGTTTATTTAAGTTCATATCATTCTAATTTTTTTGTTTTTATGGTTTTGATTTTAATAATTATGCTTTATTGTTCATTTGCTAGATTAAGTCTTCTTTCCTTTTATATTTTTTTTTGAGGCTAGATTAGTTCCTACTTTACTTTTAATTTTGGGTTGGGGTTATCAACCTGAGCGTTTGCAGGCTGGTGTTTATTTAATTTTTTATACTTTGGTTGCTAGATTACCTTTATTATTAGTTTTATTTAAGGTTTATGATTTTTCTAATACTTTATATTTTCCTTTATTGGTTGATTTTGGTTCTTATTATTTTATGTTTTATGTATTTATAATTTTGGCTTTTTTAGTTAAGATACCTATGTTTTTGGTTCATTTATGACTTCCTAAGGCTCATGTAGAGGCCCCTATTTCAGGTAGAATAATTCTTGCTGGTGTTTTATTAAAGTTAGGTGGTTATGGTATTTTTCGTGTTATAAAGGTTATTTCTTATTTGGGTTTAAAGTTTAATTATTTTTGATTGTCTTTAGGTTTATCTGGGGGTGTTATTGTAAGATTTATTTGTTTTCGTCAGGTTGATTTAAAGTCTTTAATTGCATATTCTACTGTTGCTCATATAAGAATGGTTATTGGTGGATTGATGACTATGAATTGATGAGGTTGTGTAGGTTCTCTTTCTCTAATGGTTGGTCATGGTTTATGTTCTTCTGGTTTATTTTGTTTATCTAATATTATTTATGAACGTTTAGGTAGACGATGATTATTAATTAACAAGGGTATAATTAATTTGATGCCAAGAATGGCTTTATGATGATTTCTTTTAAGATCATCAAATATGGCTGCTCCTCCTTCTTTAAATTTGGTAGGTGAAATTAGATTATTAAATAGAATTATATCTTGATCTTCTTTTAGATTCTTTGCTTTGATTTTTTTATCTTTTTTTAGAGCTGTTTATACTTTGTATATATATTCTTATTCTCAGCATGGGAATTATTATTCTGGTGTTTATACTTGTTCTCTTGGTTATTTTCGTGAATATCATCTTTTACTTTTACATTGATTGCCTTTAAATATTCTCTGTTTAAAGGGTGAATATTTCTTTGTTTAGTTTGCTTAAGTATTTTAATTAAAAATATTGTTTTGTGGAATCAATGATATGAAGTTTTTCATCTTAGGCCGTGAATTTATTTTCTATTTGTTCTTTGAGTTTTTTTTCTTTGTTTATTTCGAGAACTATAATTTTTATTTTAGGTATTTATTATTTAATAATTGATTATAGAGTTTTTGTTGAGTGAGAGCTTTTCAATTTAAATGGTTCTATAGTTGTTATAACTTTAATTTTGGATTGAATATCTCTTATTTTTATATCTTTTGTTATATATATTTCTTCTTTGGTTATTTATTATAGAGAGGATTATATATCTGGTGAAAAGAATATAAATCGTTTTATTATTATTGTTTTAATATTTATTCTTTCTATAGGTTTTTTAATTATTAGTCCTAATTTAATTAGAATTTTATTAGGTTGAGATGGTTTAGGTTTAGTTTCTTATTGTTTAGTTATTTATTATCAAAATGTAAAATCTTATAGTGCTGGTATATTAACTGCACTTTCTAATCGTATTGGTGATGTTGCTATTTTAATTTCTATTGCATGAATGTTAAATTTTGGTGGTTGAAATTATATTTATTATTATGATTTTATTTCTAATTCTTTTGAAATAAAGCTCATTACTATATTAATTGTTTTAGCAGCTATAACTAAGAGAGCTCAGATTCCTTTCTCTTCATGACTTCCTGCTGCTATAGCAGCTCCTACTCCTGTTTCTGCCTTAGTTCATTCTTCTACTCTTGTTACTGCTGGTGTTTATTTATTAATTCGTTTTAGACCAATATTGGATACTTATAATTGTGGTTGATTTTTACTTTTAATTGGTTCTATAACTATATTTATGGCTGGATTGGGCGCTAATTTTGAGTTTGATTTAAAGAAGATTATTGCTCTTTCTACTTTAAGACAACTTGGTTTAATAATAAGAATTTTGGCTATAGGTTATCCAAAGCTTGCATTTTTTCATTTATTGGCTCATGCTTTATTTAAGGCATTATTATTTATATGTGCAGGTTCAATAATTCATAATTTGAAGGATTCTCAGGATACTCGTTTTATAGGATCAATTGTTAATTTCATACCTTTAACTTCAGTTTGTTTTAATGTTTCTAGTTTATCTTTGTGTGGAATACCTTTTTTAGCGGGATTTTATTCAAAGGATTTAATTCTTGAGATGGTTTGTTTAAGATGAATTAATTGTTTAATTTTTTTTCTTTATTTTTTTTCTACTGGTTTAACTGCTTCTTATTCTTTTCGTTTGTTTTATTATTCAATATCTGGTGATAATAATTTTTATTCTAGATTTTCTTTTGATGATAAGGGTTATTATATTTCATTTGGAATAATTGGTCTATTGTTTGTTGCTGTTTTTGGTGGTAGTCTTTTATCTTGATTAATTTTTCCTATTCCTCATGTGATTGCTTTACCTTATTATTTAAAGTTTTTAACTATTACAGTTGTTATTTTAGGTGCTTATTTAGGTTATCTTATTTCTAATTTTGATTTTTCTCATAATTTATTTTCTTTAAGTATACTTTCTTTTGTTAGATTTGCTGGTTCTATATGATTTATACCTTTTCTTTCAACTAAGTTTATTAGATATATTCCTTTAAAAATAGGTTATTATTCATCTAAGTCATTTGATTATGGTTGAGGTGAATTACTTGGTGGTCAAGGTTTATATAGATTATTTATTTATTTAATTGCTTATATTCAAGGTTGATATGATTCTAATTTCAAGATTTATCTTTAAACTTTTATTTTTTGAATATTTGTTTTGGTATTATTGTTTTTCGTTTACTTAAATAGCTTATAATTAGAGCGTGACACTGAAGATGTTAAGGAAGTATTTTTACTTTTAAGTATTTATAAATATAGATATATTATTTTTACAGTGAAAATGTAATGTTTTATTTAAACTATATAAATTTTAGAAATGTTAACGGAGTTTAACCGCTAATATAAAAAGTTAGCAGCTTTCATATTGGCTTTACATTTCCTTAATTGGAACTATTATAGTTCAATTATATTATTAACAGTAATACGCCTCTTTTTGGCTTCAATTAATAAGAATAAGGGTAGTACATACCAATCTTCCAGGTCGAAACTGACTGCAATATTTCGCTTCTTATTCTATTTAAGGTTGATTGATAATATCAATACTTTTTGAATGCAACCCAAATGTTATATTTAACTACAACCCTTTATTCTGCTCATTGTAATGCTCCTTGGTTTCATTCATGGTATAGTCCTCCTAATAGAACTAGAATAAAAAATATTGTTGATACTGTTCAGATTATAATGTCTGAAGTTTTAAAAATAATTACAATTGGTAGAATTAGTGCAATTTCTACATCAAAAATTAAAAAGATTACTGCGATTAGAAGAATTGTATTGAGAATGGTATTCGTGCTGATCTTTTTGGATCAAACCCACATTCAAATGGTGATCTTTTTTCTCGATCATTAATTAATTTTTTTGATAGTGTTGTTGCCAGGATTATAACAATTATTGGAATAATAAATCTAATGAAAACTCTTGTTGATAGAATTAGAATTGTTTTTCTTGATTTATATCAAGCTTTCTGATTGGAAGTCAAATGTACTATTTATACTAGAAAAACAATTATCTACCTCATCAATAAATAGAGATATATAAGAATAATCATACTACGTCTACGAAGTGTCAGTATCATGCTGCTGCTTCAAATCCAAAGTGATGTCTTGGTGAAAATTGATTTATTGAGTGTCGAAGTAGACATGTTGATAAAAAGATTGTTCCAATAATTACGTGTAAACCATGGAATCCTGTTGCAACAAAGAATGTTGATCCATAAACTGCATCTGCAATGGTAAAAGGTGCTTCTCAATATTCATATGCTTGAAGTATTGTAAAGTATAGTCCTAATAACACTGTGAAGAATAATCCTTGTAGTGCTTGAGTATGATTAGATTCCATTAAACTATGATGTGCTCATGTTACTGTTACTCCTGATGCTAAAAGAATAGCTGTATTAAGTAATGGAATTTGTATAGGGTTAAAGGGTTGAATTCCTATTGGAGGTCATAGTATTCCTAGTTCAATTGTTGGTGCTAATCTTCTTCTAAAGAATGCTCAAAAAAAAGAAACGAAAAATAATACCTATGATGCAATAAATAAAATTATTCCTCATCGTAATCCAATTGATACAAATCCTGTATGTAATCCTAGATATGTTCCTTCTCGTACTACATCTTGTCATCATTGAATTATAGTTAGTAGGGTAATTCCAAATCCAATTATGAATAAGTTAATATTAAATAGGTGGAATCATTTTGCTAGTCCTGATACTAGGACTATTGCTCCAATTGCTCCTGTTAATGGTCAAGGTCTATAGTCTACTAAGTGGAATGGGTGGTTTGAGTGAGTTGTTAACATAGGTTTAATATACTTCTCTAGAATATAGAGTTCTTAGAATTGAGAAAACATAGGCTTGAATTATTGCTACTGCTGATTCTAGAATTAATAGAAGTATTTGTCCAATAATTAGTAATGAGATTAAGTTTATTGCTATAGATGGTCCTGTGTTTCCTAATAAGGTTAATAATAAGTGTCCTGCAATTATATTTGCTGCCAACCGTACTGCTAATGTACCTGGTCGAATAACATTACTAATTGTTTCAATTAGTACTATAAATGATATTAATGCAGGCGGTGTACCTTGTGGTACAAGGTGTGTAAATATATGATTAGTATGGTTAATTCATCCAAATAATATAAATCTTAGCCATATAGGTAGGGCAATTGCAAATGTTAATGCTAAATGTCTTGTTCTAGTAAAAATATAAGGGAATAATCCTATGAAATTGTTAAATAATATTATAATAAAAATTGAGATGAAAATGAATGTTGTTCCATTAAATGATTTTGGTCCAAGAAGTGTTTTAAATTCATTATGTAAGGTTAAATTTAGTTTATTTCAGATAATGTTAATTCGTGATGGTGTAAGTCAAAATAGTGATGGGATTAATAATAGTCCTAGAAATGTTCTAGTTCAATTTAATGATAAATTAAAGATGTTAGTTGATGGGTCAAATGTTGAGAATAGATTTGTTATCATTTTCAATTTAAGTTTTTTATTTCAATTGTTCCTTTTTCTGCTCTTTTAATAAGGTTAGGTTTAAATGAGAAGAAGTTTATTTGATTAAACAAGATTAATGTAGCTGAAAATATAATGAATAGTGAGAATCATATAAGAGGGGATATTTGAGGGATTTGGATATAATTTCCCCATCAGAAGTAGTCGTTAATTTACTATTATTTGGTTTAAGAGACCATTACTTACTTTCAGTCATCTGATGAATTTCAAGGTGTACTAATTTTTTTTAGTTACTTTAGATTGACACTCTAATGTTATTTATTTTAACTAACTCCTTAAATTATCTTAGATAATCACTTAATAAATAAATTTACTGAAGTTCTTTCAATTACAATTGGTATAAATCTGTGGTTTGCTCCACAGATTTCTGAGCATTGTCCAAAGAATAATCCAGGTCGATTTATTGTGAATGTTCCTTGATTTAACCGACCTGGCGTTGCATCAATTTTAACCCCTAATGCAGGAACTGCTCATGAGTGTAGAACATCTGATGCTCTTGTTAATACTCGTACTTCTGTATTTATTGGTAGGATTGTTCGGTTATCTACATCTAGTAGTCGGAATCCATCATTTTCTAGGTCTTGTTCTGGTGTTATATAAGTGTCAAATTCTACGTCTAAAGTCCTTAGTATAATGAAATTAAGGTTGATGTTGAAATCAATCCTATTGTTGAAATTATTACTGTTGTAAGAAGAATGATTCTTGATTTTTGGGACTTTATCTTTATAGATCACGAATTTTCTGTGTATGATATAATTAGAGCTGAGAATCTAATATGTATATAGTAGTAGAGTGTAATTGTAGTAAATACAACTATAATAGTTATAATAGTTGTTATATTGTTTTCTATTAATGATTGTATTACAATTCATTTTGGTAAGAATCCAAGGAATGGTGGTAGTCCACCTAAAGATAATAAAGATAAGAATATTATGAATTTAATTTCGGTGTTTATATTTCTGGCTGAATAAATTTGATTTATGAAAAATAAATTTATTTGCTTAAATAATAAAACTATAATTAATCTTAATAGTGAGTAAATAATGAAGTATAGTTCTCAGATGTTTTCTCTGACTGTTAATGATCTAATTATTCAACCTAGATGTCTGATTGATGAATATGCTAAAAGTTGTCGTAAGGATGTTTGATTTAAACCTCCTATTGCCCCAATAATAATTCTTAAGATAATAATTGTTCAAATAAAAGTTCTTAATTGAATACAATAAGATAAGACCATTATTGGGGCGATTTTTTGTCATGTTATTAATGTTAAACAATTATTTCATCTTGATGCTCCTATAACTTCTGGAAATCAGAAATGGAAAGGTGCAGCTCCAATCTTTAATAATAGTCTAGATCTAATTATTATTGATGGGATAAATTCTGTTTCCCATCCCATGGGATATTTTATTTGAATCAGCAAAATTGAAAATAATAATGTTGTCGATGCTATTGCTTGCACAATAAAATATTTAATTGATTATTTATTTATTATTATATTTTTATTTCTTGTTAGGAGCGGAATAAATGAAAGTAAGTTGATCTCAAGTCCTATTCAAACCCCAAATCAGGAATTTGATGAAATGGACAGGATCGTTCCTATCATTAATGTTGATAGGAAGAGAAGTTTTGTAGAGTTGTTCGTCATTAAAAAGGAGAGGATTGATACCTCTATAAATGGGGTATGAACCCATTAGCTTGTTTAGCTTACCTTTTTACATTAAGGTGTATGATGCACGTTAGTTTTTGATACTAAAGGAGGTAGTTTAATTCTATCTTATGTAATTTTAATGAAGGTAATTTTATTTACTTTATTTACCCTATCAAGGTAACCCTTTAATCAGGCACTTCATTTATTTAATATAAAAATCGAAAGTTTTTTTTGAAATTCTTTTATGTATTATTTTGTTTAATTAGGATTAATTTATCCTGCTCATTTTATTTTTATATATATATATATAATAAATAATTTATATTAATATATTACATTCAATTGAAATTAAAGTATTATAAGTTCATCTTACCATTATCAATTGATTATTTTAATGCAATTATTTACCTAGGATTATAGCTACTTATGTTTTTAGCTTAAAATAGGTTAATATAATATAATATATATAATAATATGTAATTTAATATTTAATATTATTATAATTGGATATAATAAATAAAATTATTAATTTAAATATAAAATATTATAATTAATATAAATAATTATATTAATTATAATAATATAATTATGTAAATTATCTATAATTAGATTATTTAACTAATATATATGAAAGTTAACTTAATATAAAAAAAGAATTCATATTAATAACATATTATATTAAAATACATAATTGTATAAAATATATTTATTATATTATTTAATCTTTCTTTATTTATTAGTGAAAAGAAAGATTAAATAAGAAAGAATATAATACATTTATTGCTATACATGTTCCATATTAATCTTTAATTATATATAATAGAGAAGTTGTTGTGGTTATACATAGGGGCGTTTCTTTTTTTTTGTTAATGTTTGTGGTTTTTTTCTTTTTTTTTCTTTAAATATTTGAATCTTTTATTTTTTCCTGAATTAATAGATTTAAAATTTTCTTATTTTTTATTGTTAAAAGTTTTATTCTTGCTTGTTTATTCACTTTTTCTTTGTATTATATGTAAGTTTTGTTAGACTAAATGTTCTTTTTGCAGTAATTTGATTTAATTATCAAGTGATTTTGGATTTAGCAATTGATTTAGTATCGGCATAATTCGTGCCAGCAGCCGCGGTTATACGATTGATACAAGTGAATATTATTGGTTAAAACAGTTGTTTATATTATTAGGGTTGATATATAAATTTGTAAGGTGAAATGTTAAAATTTATTTGTGGCCCTTTTTATGAATCTGTGAAATTTAAATAATAAACTAGGATTAGATACCCTATTATTTTAAATGTTAATTATATTTACCAGGGTACTATTAGTTAAGGTCTTTAAACCCAAAGAATTTTGCGGTATCTCATTCCATTCAGAGGAACCTACCCCATGATTGATAATACACGATTTACTCTACTTAATTTATTTGTTTGTATATCTCCGTTATCAGAGAATCTTTTTAGAGTTATAATTCTCAAGATTTATAATTATAAAATATTTCAGGTCAAGGTGCAGCTTATAGTTAAGAGGAGGTGGGTTACAATAAATTTTTGTTTATAACGGATTTGATAGTGAAATACTGTTAATGAAGGTGGATTTGATAGTAATTGAAATTATTTAATTTAACTGATATTGGCTCTGAGATGTGTACACATCGCCCGTCGCTCTCATTATTGATTATTCTATTTTATTTTAAAGTAGCTTCAATTTAGATGAGATAAGTCGTAACATAGTAGATGTACTGGAAAGTGTATCTAGGAAGAGTTTCAAGATATAACTTATTAGTAAAGTGTTTCATTTACACTGAAAATTTTTCTGTGCAAATCAGGATATCTTGATTATTTATTTTATTATATTTATTTTTTGTTTATTTAATTATTTAATATAAATAATTTTATTGTATTTTTGTCTTAGTATATTTTATAGAATTGATTTTTTAAATTATAGTTTATTGGTAATGTAAGTGTTTTATGAAATATTATTTTAAATTTTTTTAAGTAGATTTTATTTATTGTACCTTTTGTATCAGGGTTTATCAAAATTTTAGTATTTATTTTACTTGTCTCGATTTGGGTTGATTTATAAATAATTTATAGTTAATGTATCATAATTATTATTAAATTATTTATAGAAATGAGATGTTAATCGTTTCCCAAGATATCTAGTTTCTTAAGAAAAAATTTAATTTTTTAAAGTTATTTGTTTTTATTTAATTTTTTAAGTAAAAATATTAACTTATTTATTCTTTAAGGGATAAGCTTTGAAGTTAATAACCTATAATTTATTTTATAAAAATATAATAGTAAGCTTTAAACCAGCTATCTTTAAGATTACGTTTTAGTTCATTATTTTTTATTTAGATTTTATAAATATTTTAGGTTTTTTATTAAGATTATTAATTTAATTTTAAAATTTTTGTAATAATGATAGTTTTAGTATATTTATTTGTATGAAATTTTTACCTTGTGAACTTATTATAAGGAACTAGGCAAAATTGATTTCCGCCTGTTTATCAAAAACATGTCCTCTTGTTTATATTTTGAGGTCTGGCCTGCTCACTGAGCATATTTTTAAAGAGCCGCGGTATTTTGACCGTGCAAAGGTAGCATAATCATTAGTCTCTTAATTAGTGGCTGGAATGAATGGCTTGACGAGAAATCAACTGTCTCTTAATAAATTTTTCTTTAGGACGAAAAGACCCTATAGAGCTTGACATTTTACTTTTATATAGTTTTTTGTTTGTCTTTCTATATTTAATGATGATGTTTTGTTGGGGTGACATGAAGAATAGATAAACTCTTCATTATTATATCATTTATTTATGTTTGTTATTTTGATCCATAATTTATGATCATAAGATTAAGTTACCTTAGGGATAACAGCGTAATTGTTTTTGAGAGCTCATATCGACAAAGCAGATTGCGACCTCGATGTTGGATTAAGAAAAATTTTGGGTGCAGGAGCCCAATGATTAGGTCTGTTCGACCTTTAAATTCTTACATGATCTGAGTTCAGACCGGCGTGAGCCAGGTCGGTTTCTATCCTAAGATTGTTAATCCATATTAGTACGAAAGGACCATATGGTTAAAATATTTTTTGTTATATTGATTAATATTAATTTATTTACTATTTTGACAGATTAATGTGTTGAATTTAGAATTCATTTATGTAGATTTTTTCTACAAATAGTATTGATACTTTATGATTTATTTATATTTATTTTGAATTTTTTTTATTGGTTATTTGTGTTTTAATTAGTGTTGCCTTTTTAACTTTATTAGAGCGTAAGGTTTTAGGTTATATTCAGATTCGAAAGGGTCCAAATAAGGTAGGTTTTGTTGGAATTCCTCAGCCATTTAGAGATGCTATTAAGTTAATTTGTAAGGAGCAGCCAATTCCTATTATATCTCATTAATTACTTTATTATTTTTCCCCTGTTTTTAATTTAATGATTTCTTTAGCCGTTTGAGTAATTTATCCTTATTTAACTTATATGTGTTCTTTTTCTTATGGATTTTTATTTTTTTTATGTTGTACTAGATTAGGTGTTTATACTGTTATAATTGCTGGTTGATCTTCTAATTCAAATTATTCATTATTAGGTTCTCTTCGTTCTGTTGCTCAAACAATTTCTTATGAAGTTAGTTTAGCTTTAATTTTATTGTCTTTAATTATTTTAATTGGTAGTTTTAATATGTTTGATTTTATAAACTATCAGCTTTATTGTTGATTTATTATTATTTCTTTTCCTTTAGCTTTAGCTTGTTTTGCTTCTTGCTTAGCTGAAACTAATCGTACTCCTTTTGATTTTGCTGAAGGGGGATCTGATTTAGTTTCAGGATTTAATATTGAGTATGGTGCAGGTGGTTTTACTTTAATTTTTTTAGCTGAATATACTAGAATTGTCTTCATAAGAATGTTATTGGCTTTAATTTTTTTGGGCGGTGATTTTTATTCTTTTATATTTTTTATTAAGCTTGCTATTATATCTTTTGGTTTTATTTGGGTTCGTGGAACATTACCACGGTTCCGTTATGATAAATTAATGTACTTAGCTTGAAAAAGTTTTTTACCTTTATCTTTGAATTTTTTTATTTTCTTTGTTGGTTTAAAGATTTTATTTATCTCATTTGTTTAGTGAAATTTTTTGAGAAAAGTTAATAGAAGAGTTAAACTTCTAATTTTATGTTTTCAAAACATATGCTTTTCCTAAGCTAATTAACTTTATTCCTTAATTAATTTATCTCATGCGTTTGCGACATGGACATTAATTAAGAAATATGTGAAGTAAATAATTGTTAAGATTTGACCTGTTATAATATAAGGTTCTTCAGCAGGTCGTTTACCAATTCACGTTAGTAAGCATACAACAACTACTATAATTCAGAATAAAATTTGATTAATAGGGTAAAATTGAATGCCTCGGAATGGTGTTTTATTATAAAATGGTAAAATTATTAAGATTCTAAATAATAAAAATAATGCAATAACACCTCCTAACTTATTAGGGATAGATCGTAGAATTGCATATGCAAATAGGAAATATCATTCTGGTTGAATGTGAACTGGTGTTACTAATGGGTTGGCAGGTACAAAGTTATCTGGATCTCCTAATAGGTAAGGATTAATTAAACATAGTATAATTAATAATGATGTTATTATTACAAATGTAATAGAATCCTTAAAGGTAAAGTAAGGATGGAATGGAATTTTTTCAATATCTCCATTTACTCCAAGAGGATTATTATATCCTGTTTGGTGAAGAAAAAATAAATGAATTGCTGCTATAGCAGCAATAATAAATGGTAATACAAAATGGAATGTGAAGAATCGATTTAATGTTGCATTATCAACAGCGAATCCTCCTCATACTCATTGGACTAAATCTATTCCTAAGTATGGGATTGCTGATAATAAATTAGTAATTACTGTTGCACCTCAAAAAGATATTTGGCCTCAGGGTAAGACATATCCTATAAATGCAGTTGCTATAACTAAAAATAAAATCACTGTACCAATTATTCAGGTATGTATATATATATAAGATCCATAGTAAATTCCCCGTCCTACATGTAAGTAAATACAAATAAAAAATATAGATGCTCCATTTGCGTGTAAGGTTCGGATAATTCAACCATTATTTACGTCTCGGCAGATGTGTACTACACTACTGAATGCTATTTCAATATTTGATGTATAATGTATAGCTAAAAATAGTCCAGTTACGATTTGAATTACCAAACATAACCCTAATAGGGATCCAAAATTTCATCAAAATGAAATATTTGTTGGGGCAGGTAAGTCAATTAAAGAGTTATTAATAATTTTAATTAAAGGATGTCTTAATCATAAGGGTTTATTCATTAGTAATTATCTTATTTTACGAATAGGTCCCTGATTAATATTGGTGATTTTAACAACTGCTAGTAGTGCTAAAAATAAATAAATTATTATTATTATTGTAATAATGAATGTTGTTCTATTATATAATTTTTCTAAAGATATTGTTATTTCTTGATAATTGATTGAATTATCAATATTTATAGTTTCGGTGTTTTTGAAAAAGTCTATAAATTTAGATATATCTAGAATAATTAATATTAATATGATAAATACTCACATTATTAATGTAATAATTATAGTGATTGATTTAGGCTGAAATATTTCGTTTGATGCAATTCTTGTAATGTAAATAAATAATACTAGTATACCACCAAGAAATGTTAAAAATAAAATATATGATAATCAATATCTTTCTATTATTGTTCCTGTTATTAATCCAACTAGGAAGGTTTGAAGGATAATAAAAAGCATTATTGATATTGGGTGTCTTAATTTAATAAAATTAATATTTATTACATTTGATAATGATATAATTATTATTTTGATCATTTCAGGGGTTAGTTTATTTAAAATACCGGTTTTGGGGACCGATGATGGAAGCTTTTCCACCTCTGAAGTTTTAAAAGTGGGGGCTGGACTTATTTCCGGTTTACAAGACCGGCGTTTTTTTTAAACTATTAAAACTAATGTTTATATTCTCTATTTTTACTTCTTTATTGATTTATTTTGCTGGTGTTTATGTTTTTTCTTCTAAACGTAAACATTTATTAATGGTTCTTTTGAGATTAGAATATATTGTTCTTTCTTTATTTATGTTAGTTATTGTTTTTCTTATTGAGTTTGATTATGATTATTTTTTTCCTGTTATTTTTTTAGTTTTTTCTGTTTGTGAGGGTGCTTTAGGTCTTTCTATTTTAGTTTCAATAATTCGTTCTCATGGTAATGATTTTTTTAATTATTTTGGTTTATCTTTATGTTAAAGTATTTATTTATAACTATTTTTTTGATCCCTCTATGTTTATTAAATAATTGTTGATGGTTGGTTCATTCTTTGATGTTTCTGTCGGGTTTTGTTTTCATAATTTGTGTTTATTCATATGCTGATTTGAATATAATTAGATATTATTATGGTATTGATTATTTTTCTTTTAGTTTAATTTTACTTAGTTTTTGGAGTTGTTCTTTAATAATCACTGCTAGAGGTTCAGTTTATTTAAGTTCATATCATTCTAATTTTTTTGTTTTTATGGTTTTGATTTTAATAATTATGCTTTATTGTTCATTTGCTAGATTAAGTCTTCTTTCTTTTTATATTTTTTTTGAGGCTAGATTAGTTCCTACTTTACTTTTAATTTTTGGTTGGGGTTATCAACCTGAGCGTTTGCAGGCTGGTGTTTATTTAATTTTTTATACTTTGGTTGCTAGATTACCTTTATTATTAGTTTTATTTAAGGTTTATGATTTTTCTAATACTTTATATTTTCCTTTATTGGTTGATTTTGGTTCTTATTATTTTATGTTTTATGTGTTTATAATTTTGGCTTTTTTAGTTAAGATACCTATGTTTTTGGTTCATTTATGACTTCCTAAGGTTCATGTAGAGGCCCCTATTTCAGGTAGAATAATTCTTGCTGGTGTTTTATTAAAGTTAGGTGGTTATGGTATTTTTCGTGTTATAAAGGTTATTTCTTATTTGGGTTTAAAGTTTAATTATTTTTGATTGTCTTTAGGTTTATCTGGGGGTGTTATTGTAAGATTTATTTGTTTTCGTCAGGTTGATTTAAAGTCTTTAATTGCATATTCTTCTGTTGCTCATATAAGAATGGTTATTGGTGGATTGATGACTATGAATTGATGAGGTTGTGTAGGTCCTCTTTCTCTAATGGTTGGTCATGGTTTATGTTCTTCTGGTTTATTTTGTTTATCTAATATTATTTATGAACGTTTAGGTAGACGAAGATTATTAATTAACAAGGGTATAATTAATTTGATGCCAAGAATGGCTTTATGATGATTTCTTTTAAGATCATCAAATATGGCTGCTCCTCCTTCTTTAAATTTGGTAGGTGAAATTAGATTATTAAATAGAATTATATCTTGATCTTCTTTTAGATTCTTTGCTTTGATTTTTTTATCTTTTTTTAGAGCTGTTTATACTTTGTATATATATTCTTATTCTCTGCATGGGAATTATTATTCTGGTGTTTATACTTGTTCTCTTGGTTATTTTCGTGAATATCATCTTTTACTTTTACATTGATTGCCTTTAAATATTCTCTGTTTAAAGGGTGAATATTTCTTTGTTTAGTTTGCTTAAGTATTTTAATTAAAAATATTGTTTTGTGGAATCAATGATATGAAGTTTTTCATCTTAGGCTGTGAATTTATTTTCTATTTGTTCTTTGAGTTTTTTTTCTTTGTTTATTTCGAGAACTATAATTTTTATTTTAGGTATTTATTATTTAATAATTGATTATAGAGTTTTTGTTGAGTGAGAGCTTTTCAATTTAAATGGTTCTATAGTTGTTATAACTTTAATTTTGGATTGAATATCTCTTATTTTTATATCTTTTGTTATATATATTTCTTCTTTGGTTATTTATTATAGAGAGGATTATATATCTGGTGAAAAGAATATAAATCGTTTTATTATTATTGTTTTTCATATTTATTCTTTCTATAGGTTTTTTAATTATTAGTCCTAATTTAATTAGAATTTTATTAGGTTGAGATGGTTTAGGTTTAGTTTCTTATTGTTTAGTTATTTATTATCAAAATGTAAAATCTTATAGTGCTGGTATATTAACTGCACTTTCTAATCGTATTGGTGATGTTGCTATTTTAATTTCTTTTGCATGAATGTTAAATTTTGGTGGTTGAAATTATATTTATTATTATGATTTTATTTCTAATTCTTTTGAAATAAAGCTCATTACTATATTAATTGTTTTAGCAGCTATAACTAAGAGAGCTCAGATTCCTTTCTCTTCATGACTTCCTGCTGCTATAGCAGCTCCTACTCCTGTTTCTGCTTTAGTTCATTCTTCTACTCTTGTTACTGCTGGTGTTTATTTATTAATTCGTTTTAGACCAATATTGGATACTTATAATTGTGGTTGATTTTTACTTTTAATTGGTTGTATAACTATATTTATGGCTGGATTGGGCGCTAATTTTGAGTTTGATTTAAAGAAGATTATTGCTCTTTCTACTTTAAGACAACTTGGTTTAATAATAAGAATTTTGGCTATAGGTTATCCAAAGCTTGCATTTTTTCATTTATTGGCTCATGCTTTATTTAAGGCATTATTATTTATATGTGCAGGTTCAATAATTCATAATTTGAAGGATTCTCAGGATATTCGTTTTATAGGATCAATTGTTAATTTCATACCTTTAACTTCAGTTTGTTTTAATGTTTCTAGTTTATCTTTGTGTGGAATACCTTTTTTAGCGGGATTTTATTCAAAGGATTTAATTCTTGAGATGGTTTGTTTAAGATGAATTAATTGTTTAATTTTTTTTCTTTATTTTTTTTCTACTGGTTTAACTGCTTCTTATTCTTTTCGTTTGTTTTATTATTCAATATCTGGTGATAATAATTTTTATTCTAGATTTTCTTTTGATGATAAGGGTTATTATATTTCATTTGGAATAATTGGTCTATTGTTTGTTGCTGTTTTTGGTGGTAGTCTTTTATCTTGATTAATTTTTCCTATTCCTCATGTGATTGCTTTACCTTATTATTTAAAGTTTTTAACTATTACAGTTGTTATTTTAGGTGCTTATTTAGGTTATCTTATTTCTAATTTTGATTTTTCTCATAATTTATTTTCTTTAAGTATACTTTCTTTTGTTAGATTTGCTGGTTCTATATGATTTATACCTTTTCTTTCAACTAAGTTTATTAGATATATTCCTTTAAAAATAGGTTATTATTCATCTAAGTCATTTGATTATGGTTGAGGTGAATTACTTGGTGGTCAAGGTTTATATAGATTATTTATTTATTTAATTGCTTATATTCAAGGTTGATATGATTCTAATTTCAAGATTTATCTTTTAACTTTTATTTTTTGAATATTTATTTTGGTAATATTGTTTTTCGTTTACTTAAATAGCTTATAATTAGAGCGTGACACTGAAGATGTTAAGGAAGTATTTTTACTTTTAAGTATTTATAAATATAGATATATTATTTTTACAGTGAAAATGTAATGTTTTATTTAAACTATATAAATTTTAGAAATGTTAACGGAGTTTAACCGCTAATATAAAAAGTTTGCAGCTTTCATATTGGCTTTACATTTCCTTAATTGGAACTATTATAGTTCAATTATATTATTAACAGTAATACGCCTCTTTTTGGCTTCAATTAATAAGAATAAGGGTAGTACATACCAATCTTCCAGGTCGAAACTGACTGCAATATTTAGCTTCTTATTCTATTTAAGGTTGATTGATAATATCAATACTTTTTGAATGCAACCCAAATGTTATATTTAACTACAACCCTTTATTCTGCTCATTGTAATGCTCCTTGGTTTCATTCATGGTATAGTCCTCCTAATAGAACTAGAATAAAAAATATTGTTGATACTGTTCAGATTATAATGTCTGAAGTTTTAAAAATAATTACAATTGGTAGAATTAGTGCAATTTCTACATCAAAAATTAAAAAGATTACTGCGATTAGGAAGAATCGTATTGAGAATGGTATTCGTGCTGATCTTTTTGGATCAAACCCACATTCAAATGGTGATCTTTTTTCTCGATCATTAATTAATTTTTTTGATAGTGTTGTTGCCAGGATTATAACAATTATTGGAATAATAAATCTAATGTAAACTCTTGTTGATAGAATTAGAATTGTTTTTCTTGATTTATATCAAGCTTTCTGATTGGAAGTCAAATGTACCATTTATACTAGAAAAACAATTATCTACCTCATCAATAAATAGAGATATATAAGAATAATCATACTACGTCTACGAAGTGTCAGTATCATGCTGCTGCTTCAAATCCAAAGTGATGTCTTGGTGAAAATTGATTTATTGAGTGTCGAAGTAGACATGTTGATAAAAAGATTGTTCCAATAATTACGTGTAAACCATGGAATCCTGTTGCAACAAAGAATGTTGATCCATAAACTGCATCTGCAATGGTAAAAGGTGCTTCTCAATATTCATATGCTTGAAGTATTGTAAAGTATAGTCCTAATAACACTGTGAAGAATAATCCTTGTAGTGCTTGAGTATGATTAGATTCCATTAAACTATGATGTGCTCATGTTACTGTTACTCCTGATGCTAAAAGAATAGCTGTATTAAGTAATGGAATTTGTATAGGGTTAAAGGGTTGAATTCCTATTGGAGGTCATAGTATTCCTAGTTCAATTGTTGGTGCTAATCTTCTTCTAAAGAATGCTCAAAAAAAAGAAACGAAAAATAATACCTCTGATGCAATAAATAAAATTATTCCTCATCGTAATCCAATTGATACAAATCCTGTATGTAATACTTGATATGTTCCTTCTCGTACTACATCTCGT
This sequence comes from Schistocerca gregaria, assembly GCF_023897955.1. NCBI lineage: Eukaryota > Metazoa > Arthropoda > Insecta > Orthoptera > Acrididae > Schistocerca > Schistocerca gregaria. The sequence continues at coordinate 15,135,075 of NW_026061707.1, forward strand.
CATCATTGAATTATAGTTAGTAGGGTAATTCCAAATCCAATTATGAATAAGTTAATATTAAATAGGTGGAATCATTTTGCTAGTCCTGATACTAGGACTATTGCTCCAATTGCTCCTGTTAATGGTCAAGGTCTATAGTCTACTAAGTGGAATGGGTGGTTTGAGTGAGTTGTTAACATAGGTTTAATATACTTCTCTAGAATATAGAGTTCTTAGAATTGAGAAAACATAGGCTTGAATTATTGCTACTGCTGATTCTAGAATTAATAGAAGTATTTGTCCAATAATTAGTAATGAGATTAAGTTTATTGCTATAGATGGTCCTGTGTTTCCTAATAAGGTTAATAATAAGTGTCCTGCAATTATATTTGCTGCCAACCGTACTGCTAATGTACCTGGTCGAATAACATTACTAATTGTTTCAATTAGTACTATAAATGATATTAATGCAGGCGGTGTACCTTGTGGTACAAGGTGTGTACATATATATGATTAGTATGGTTAATTCATCCAAATAATATAAATCTTAGCCATATAGGTAGGGCAATTGCAAATGTTAATGCTAAATGTCTTGTTCTAGTAAAAATATAAGGGAATAATCCTATGAAATTGTTAAATAATATTATAATAAAAATTGAGATGAAAATGAATGTTGTTCCATTAAATGATTTTGGTCCAAGAAGTGTTTTAAATTCATTATGTAAGGTTAAATTTAGTTTATTTCAGATAATGTTAATTCGTGATGGTGTAAGTCAAAATAGTGATGGGATTAATAATAGTCCTAGAAATGTTCTAGTTCAATTTAATGATAAATTAAAGATGTTAGTTGATGGGTCAAATGTTGAGAATAGATTTGTTATCATTTTCAATTTAAGTTTTTTATTTCAATTGTTCCTTTTTCTGCTCTTTTAATAAGGTTAGGTTTAAATGAGAAGAAGTTTATTTGATTAAACAAGATTAATGTAGCTGAAAATATAATGAATAGTGAGAATCATATAAGAGGGGATATTTGAGGGATTTGGATATAATTTCCCCATCAGAAGTAGTCGTTAATTTACTATTATTTGGTTTAAGAGACCATTACTTACTTTCAGTCATCTGATGAATTTCAAGGTGTACTAATTTTTTTTAGTTACTTTAGATTGACACTCTAATGTTATTTATTTTAACTAACTCCTTAAATTATCTTAGGTAATCACTTAATAAATAAATTTACTGAAGTTCTTTCAATTACAATTGGTATAAATCTGTGGTTTGCTCCACAGATTTCTGAGCATTGTCCAAAGAATAATCCAGGTCGATTTATTGTGAATGTTCCTTGATTTAACCGACCTGGCGTTGCATCAATTTTAACCCCTAATGCAGGAACTGCTCATGAGTGTAGAACATCTGATGCTCTTGTTAATACTCGTACTTCTGTATTTATTGGTAGGATTGTTCGGTTATCTACATCCAGTAGTCGGAATCCATCATTTTCTAGGTCTTGTTCTGGTGTTATATAAGTGTCAAATTCTACGTCTAAAGTCCTTAGTATAATGAAATTAAGGTTGATGTTGAAATCAATCCTATTGTTGAAATTATTACTGTTATAGGAAGAATGATTCTTGATTTTTGGGACTTTATCTTTATAGATCACGAATTTTCTGTGTATGATATAATTAGAGCTGAGAATCTAATACGTATATAGTAGTAGAGTGTAATTGTAGTTAATACAACTATAATAGTTATAATAGTTGTTATATTGTTTTCTATTAATGATTGTATTACAATTCATTTTGGTAAGAATCCAAGGAATGGTTGTAGTCCACCTAAAGATAATAAAGATAAGAATATTATGAATTTAATTTCGGTTTTTATATTTCTGGCTGAATAAATTTGATTTATGAAAAATAAATTTATTTGCTTAAATAATAAAACTATAATTAATCTTAATAGTGAGTAAATAATGAAGTATAGTTCTCAGATGTTTTCTCTGACTGTTAATGATCTAATTATTCAACCTAGATGTCTGATTGATGAATATGCTAAAAGTTGTCGTAAGGATGTTTGATTTAAACCTCCTATTGCCCCAATAATAATTCTTAAGATAATAATTGTTCAAATAAAAGTTCTTAATTGAATACAATAAGATAAGACCATTATTGGGGCGATTTTTTGTCATGTTATTAATGTTAATCAATTATTTCATCTTGATGCTCCTATAACTTCTGGAAATCAGAAATGGAAAGGTGCAGCTCCAATCTTTAATAATAGTCTAGATCTAATTATTATTGATGGGATAAATTCTGTTTCCCATCCCATGGGATATTTTATTTGAATCAGCAAAATTGAAAATAATAATATTGTCGATGCTATTGCTTGGACAATAAAATATTTAATTGATGATTCATTTATTATTATATTTTTATTTCTTGTTAGGAGCGGAATAAATGAAAGTAAGTTGATCTCAAGTCCTATTCAAACCCCAAATCAGGAATTTGATGAAATGGACAGGATCGTTCCTATAATTAATGTTGATAGGAAGAGAAGTTTTGTAGAGTTGTTGGTCATTAAAAAGGAGAGGATTGATACCTCTATAAATGGGGTATGAACCCATTAGCTTGTTTAGCTTACCTTTTTACATTAAGGTGTATGATGCACGTTAGTTTTTGATACTAAAGGAGGTAGTTTAATTCTATCTTATGTAATTTTAATGAAGGTAATTTTATTTGCTTTATTTACCCTATCAAGGTAACCCTTTAATCAGGCACTTCATTAAATTAATATATAAATCGAAAGTTTTTTTTGGAAATTCTTTTATGTATTATTTTGTTTAATTACGATTAATTTATCCTGCTCATTTTATTTATATATATATATATATATATATATATATATATATATATATATATATATATATATATATATATATATATATATATATATATATATATATAATAAATAATTTATATTAATATATTACATTTAATTGAAATTAAAGTATTATAAGTTCATCTTACCATTATCAATTGATTATTTTAATGCAATTATTTACCTAGGATTATAGCTACTTATGTTTTTAGCTTAAAATAGGTTATTATAATATAATATATATAATAATATGTAATTTAATACTTAATATTATTATAATTGGATATAATAAATAAAATTATTAATTTAAATATAAAATATTATAATTAATATAAATAATTATATTAATTATAATAATATAATTATGCAAATTATCTATAATTAGATTATTTAACTAATATATATGAAAGTTAACTTAATATAAAAAAAAGAATTCATATTAATAACATATTATATTAAATTACATAATTGTATAAAATATATTTATTATATTATTTAATCTTTCTTTATTTATTAGTGAAAAGAAAGATTAAATAAGAAAGAATATAATACATTTATTGCTATACATGTTCCATATTAATCTTTAATTATATATAATAGAGAAGTTGTTGTGGTCATACATAGGGGCGTTTCTTTTTTTTTTGTTAATGTTTGTGGTTTTTTTCTTTTTTTTTCTTTAAATATTTGAATCTTTTATTTTTTCCTGAATTAATAGATTTAAAATTTTCTTATTTTTTATTTTTAAAAGTTTTATTTTTGCTTGTTTATTCACTTTTTCTTTGTATTATATGTAAGTTTTGTTAGACTAAATGTTCTTTTTGCAGTAATTTGATTTAATTATCAAGTGATTTTGGATTTAGCAATTGATTTAGTATCGGCATAATTCGTGCCAGCAGCCGCGGTTATACGATTGATACAAGTGAATATTATTGGTTAAAACAGTTGTTTATATTATTAGGGTTGAAATATAAATTTGTAAGGTGAAATGTTAAAATTTATTTGTGGCCCTTTTTATGAATCTGTGAAATTTAAATAATAAACTAGGATTAGATACCCTATTATTTTAAATGTTAATTATATTTACCAGGGTACTATTAGTTAAGGTCTTTAAACCCAAAGAATTTGGCGGTATCTCATTCCATTCAGAGGAACCTACCCCATGATTGATAATACACAATTTACTCTACTTAATTTATTTGTTTGTATATCTCCGTTATCAGAGAATCTTTTTAGAGTTATAATTCTCAAGATTTATAATTATAAAATATTTCAGGTCAAGGTGCAGCTTATAGTTAAGAGGAGGTGGGTTACAATAGATTTTTGTTTATAACGGATTTGATTGTGAAATACTGTTAATGAAGGTGGATTTGATAGTAATTTAATTTATGTAATTTAACTGATATTGGCTCTGAGATGTGTACACATCGCCCGTCGCTCTCATTATTGATTATTCTATTTTATTTTAAAGTAGCTTCAATTTAGATGAGATAAGTCGTAACATAGTAGATGTAGTGGAAAGTGTATCTAGGAAGAGTTTCAAGATATAACTTATTAGTAAAGTGTTTCATTTACACTGAAAATTTTTCTGTGCAAATCAGGATATCTTGATTATTTATTTTATTATATTTATTTTTTGTTTATTTAATTATTTAATATAAATAATTTTATTGTATTTTTGTCTTAGTATATTTTATAGAAATGATTTTTTAAATTATAGTTTATTGGTAATGTAAGTGTTTTATGAAATATTATTTTAAATTTTTTTAAGTAGATTTTATTTATTGTACCTTTTGTATCAGGGTTTATCAAAATTTTAGTATTTATTTTACTTGTCTCGATTTGGGTTGATTTATAAATAATTTATAGTTAATGTATCATAATTATTATTAAATTATTTATAGAAATGAGATGTTAATCGTTTCCCAAGATATCTAGTTTCTTAAGAAAAAATTTAATTTTTTAAAGTTATTTGTTTTTATTTAATTTTTTAAGTAAAAATATTAACTTATTTATTCTTTAAGGGATAAGCTTTGAAGTTAATAACCTATAATTTATTTTATAGAAATATAATAGTAAGCTTTAAACCAGCTATCTTTAAGATTACGTTATAGTTCATTATTTTTTATTTTGATTTTATAAATATTTTAGGTTTTTTATTAAGATTATTAATTTAATTTTAAAATTTTTGTAATAATGATAGAATTAGTATATTTATTTGTATGAAATTTTTACCTTGTGAACTTATTATAAGGAACTAGGCAAAATTGATTTCCTCCTGTTTATCAAAAACATGTCCTCTTGTTTATATTTTGAGGTCTGTCCTGCTCACTGAGCGTATTTTTAAAGAGCCGCGGTATTTTGACCGTGCAAAGGTAGCATAATCATTAGTCTCTTAATTAGTGGCTGGAATGAATAGCTTGACGAGATATCAACTGTCTCTTAATAAATTTTTGAATTTAACTTTTGAGTCAAAAGGCTTAAATTCTTCTTTAGGACGAGAAGACCCTATAGAGCTTGACATTTTACTTTTATATAGTTTTTTGTTTGTCTTTCTATATTTAATGATGATGTTTTGTTGGGGTGACATGAAGAGTAGATAAACTCTTCATTATTATATCATTTATTTATGTTTGTTATTTTGATCCATAATTTATGATCATAAGATTAAGTTACCTTAGGGATAACAGCGTAATTGTTTTTGAGAGCTCATATCGACAAAGCAGATTGCGACCTCGATGTTGGATTAAGAAAAATTTTGGGTGCAGGAGCCCAATGATTAGGTCTGTTCGACCTTTAAATTCTTACATGATCTGAGTTCAGACCGGCGTGAGCCAGGTCGGTTTCTATCCTAAGATTGTTAATCCATATTAGTACGAAAGGACCATATGGTTAAAATATTTTTTGTTATATTGATTAATATTAATTTATTTACTATTTTGACAGATTAATGTGTTGAATTTAGAATTCATTTATGTAGATTTTTTCTACAAATAGTATTGATACTTTATGATTTATTTATATTTATTTTGAATTTTTTTTATTGGTTATTTGTGTTTTAATTAGTGTTGCCTTTTTAACTTTATTAGAGCGTAAGGTTTTAGGTTATATTCAGATTCGAAAGGGTCCAAATAAGGTAGGTTTTGTTGGAATTCCTCAGCCATTTAGAGATGCTATTAAGTTAATTTGTAAGGAGCAGCCAATTCCTATTATATCTAATTACCTACTTTATTATTTTTCCCCTGTTTTTAATTTAATGATTTCTTTAGCCGTTTGAGTAATTTTTCCTTATTCAACTTATATGTGTTCTTTTTCTTATGGATTTTTATTTTTTTTATGTTGTACTAGATTAGGTGTTTATACTGTTATAATTGCTGGTTGATCTTCTAATTCAAATTATTCATTATTAGGTTCTCTTCGTTCTGTTGCTCAAACAATTTCTTATGAAGTTAGTTTAGCTTTAATTTTATTGTCTTTAATTATTTTAATTGGTAGTTTTAATATGTTTGATTTTATAAACTATCAGCTTTATTGTTGATTTATTATTATTTCTTTTCCCTTAGCTTAGCTTGTTTTGCTTCTTGCTTAGCTGAAACTAATCGTACTCCTTTTGATTTTGCTGAAGGGGAATCTGAGTTAGTTTCAGGACTTAATATTGAGTATGGTGCGGGTGGTTTTACTTTAATTTTTTTAGCTGAATATACTAGAATTGTCTTCATAAGAATGTTATTGGCTTTAATTTTTTTGGGCGGTGATTTTTATTCTTTTATATTTTTTATTAAGCTTGCTATTATATCTTTTGGTTTTATTTGGGTTCGTGGAACATTACCACGGTTCCGTTATGATAAATTAATGTACTTAGCTTGAAAAAGTTTTTTACCTTTATCTTTGAATTTTTTTATTTTCTTTGTTGGTTTAAAGATTTTATTTATCTCATTTGTTTAGTGAAATTTTTTGAGAAAAGTTAATAGAAGAGTTAAACTTCTAATTTTATGTTTTCAAAACATATGCTTTTCCTAAGCTAATTAACTTTATTCCTTAATTAATTTATCTCATGCATTTGCGACATGGACATTAATTAAGAAATATGTGAAGTAAATAATTGTTAAGATTTGACCTGTTATAATATAAGGTTCTTCAACAGGTCGTTTACCAATTCACGTTAGTAAGCATTCAACAACTACTATAATTCAGAATAAAATTTGATTAATAGGGTAAAATTGAATGCCTCGGAATGGTGTTTTATTATAAAATGGTAAAATTATTAAGATTCTAATTGATAAAAATAATGCAACAACACCTCCTAACTTATTAGGGATAGATCGTAGAATTGCATATGCAAATAGGAAATATCATTCTGGTTGAATGTGAACTGGTGTTACTAATGGGTTGGCAGGTACAAAGTTATCTGGATCTCCTAATAGGTAAGGATTAATTAAACATAGTATAATTAATAATGATGTTATTATTACAAATGTAATAGAATCCTTAAAGGTAAAGTATGGATGGAATGGAATTTTTTCAATATCTCCATTTAGTCCAAGAGGATTATTAGATCCTGTTTGGTGAAGAAAAAATAAATGAATTGCTGCTATAGCAGCAATAATAAATGGTAATACAAAATGGAATGTGAAGAATCGATTTAATGTTGCATTATCAACAGCGAATCCTCCTCATACTCATTGGACTAAATCTGTTCCTATGTATGGGATTGCTGATAATAAATTAGTAATTACTGTTGCACCTCAAAAAGGTATTTGGCCTCAGGGTAAGACATATCCTATAAATGCAGTTGCTATAACTAAAAATAAAATCACTGTACCAATTATTAAGGTATGTATATATATATAAGATCCATAGTAAATTCCCCGTCCTACATGTAAGTAAATACAAATAAAAAATATAGATGCTCCATTTGCGTGTAAGGTTCGGATAATTCAACCATTATTTACGTCTCGGCAGATGTGTACTACACTACTGAATGCTATTTCAATATTTGATGTATAATGTATAGCTAAAAATAGTCCAGTTACGATTTGAATGACCAAACATAACCCTAATAGGGATCCAAAATTTCATCAAAATGAAATATTTGTTGGGGCAGGTAAGTCAATTAAAGAGTTATTAATAATTTTAATTAAAGGATGTCTTAATCGTAAGGGTTTATTCATTAGTAATTATCTTATTTTACGAATAGGTCCCTGATTAATATTGGTGATTTTAACAACTGCTAGTAGTGCTAAAAATAAATAAATTATTATTATTATTGTAATAATGAATGTTGTTCTATTATATAATTTTTCTAAAGATATTGTTATTTCTTGATAATTGATTGAATTATCAATATTTATAGTTTCGGTGTTTTTGAAAAAGTCTATATATATAGATATATCTAGAATAGTTAATATTAATATGATAAATACTCACATTATTAATGTAATAATTATAGTGATTGATTTAGGCTGAAATATTTCGTTTGATGCAATTCTTGTAATGTAAATAAATAATACTAGTATACCACCAAGAAATGTTAAAAATAAAATATATGATAATCAATATCTTTCTATTATTGTTCCTGTTATTAATCCAACTAGGAAGGTTTGAAGGATAATAAAAAGCATTACTGATATTGGGTGTCTTAATTTAATAAAATTAATATTTATTACATTTGATAATGATATAATTATTATTTTGATCATTTCAGGGGTTAGTTTATTTAAAATACCGGTTTTGGGGACCGATGATGGAAGCTTTTCCACCTCTGAAGTTTTAAAAGTGGGGGCTGGACTTATTTCCGGTTTACAAGACCGGCGTTTTTTTTAAACTATTAAAACTAATGTTTATATTCTCTATTTTTACTTCTTTATTGATTTATTTTGCTGGTGTTTATGTTTTTTCTTCTAAACGTAAACATTTATTAATGGTTCTTTTGAGATTAGAATATATTGTTCTTTCTTTATTTATGTTAGTTATTGTTTTTCTTATTGAGTTTGATTATGATTATTTTTTTCCTGTTATTTTTTTAGTTTTTTCTGTTTGTGAGGGTGCTTTAGGTCTTTCTATTTTAGTTTCAATAATTCGTTCTCATGGTAATGATTTTTTTAATTCTTTTGGTTTATCTTTATGTTAAAGTATTTATTTATAACTATTTTTTTGATCCCTCTTTGTTTATTAAATAATTGTTGATGGTTGGTTCATTCTTTAATGTTTCTGTCGGGTTTTGTTTCTATAATTTGTGTTTATTCATATGCTGATTTGAATATAATTAGATATTATTTTGGTATTGATTATTTTTCTTTTAGTTTAATTTTACTTAGTTTTTGGATTTGTTCTTTAATAATCACTGCTAGAGGGTCAGTTTATTTAAGTTCATATCATTCTAATTTTTTTGTTTTTATGGTTTTGATTTTAATAATTATGCTTTATTGTTCATTTGCTAGATTAAGTCTTCTTTCTTTTTATATTTTTTTTGAGGCTAGATTAGTTCCTACTTTACTTTTAATTTTGGGTTGGGGTTATCAACCTGAGCGTTTGCAGGCTGGTGTTTATTTAATTTTTTATACTTTGGTTGCTAGATTACCTTTATTATTAGTTTTATTTAAGGTTTATGATTTTTCTAATACTTTATATTTTCCTTTATTGGTTGATTTTGGTTCTTATTATTTTATGTTTTATGTGTTTATAATTTTGGCTTTTTTAGTTAAGATACCTATGTTTTTGGTTCATTTATGACTTCCTAAGGCTCATGTAGAGGCCCCTATTTCAGGTAGAATAATTCTTGCTGGTGTTTTATTAAAGTTAGGTGGTTATGGTATTTTTCGTGTTATAAAGGTTATTTCTTATTTGGGTTTAAAGTTTAATTATTTTTGATTGTCTTTAGGTTTATCTGGGGGTGTTATTGTAAGATTTATTTGTTTTCGTCAGGTTGATTTAAAGTCTTTAATTGCATATACTTCTGTTGCTCATATAAGAATGGTTATTGGTGGATTGATGACTATGAATTGATGAGGTTGTGTAGGTCCTCTTTCTCTAATGGTTGGTCATGGTTTATGTTCTTCTGGTTTATTTTGTTTATCTAATATTATTTATGAACGTTTAGGTAGACGAAGATTATTAATTAACAAGGGTATAATTAATTTGATGCCAAGAATGGCTTTATGATGATTTCTTTTAAGATCATCAAATATGGCTGCTCCTCCTTCTTTAAATTTGGTAGGTGAAATTAGATTATTAAATAGAATTATATCTTGATCTTCTTTTAGATTCTTTGCTTTGATTTTTTTATCTTTTTTTAGAGCTGTTTATACTTTGTATATATATTCTTATTCTCAGCATGGGAATTATTATTCTGGTGTTTATACTTGTTCTCTTGGTTATTTTCGTAAATATCATCTTTACTTTTACATTGATTGCCTTTAAATATTCTCTGTTTAAAGGGTGAATATTTCTTTTTTTAGTTTGCTTAAGTATTTTAATTAAAAATATTGTTTTGTGGAATCAATGATATGAAGTTTTTCATCTTAGGCCGTGAATTTATTTTCTATTTGTTCTTTGAGTTTTTTTTCTTTGTTTATTTCGAGAACTATAATTTTTATTTTAGGTATTTATTATTTAATAATTGATTATAGAGTTTTTGTTGAGTGACAGCTTTTCAATTTAAATGGTTCTATAGTTGTTATAACTTTAATTTTGGATTGAATATCTTTTGTTATATATATTTCTTCTTTGGTTATTTATTATAGAGAGGATTATATATCTGGTGAAAAGAATATAAATCGTTTTATTATTATTGTTTTAATATTTATTCTTTCTATAGGTTTTTTAATTATTAGTCCTAATTTAATTAGAATTTTATTAGGTTGAGATGGTTTAGGTTTAGTTTCTTATTGTTTAGTTATTTATTATCAAAATGTAAAATCTTATAGTGCTGGTATATTAACTGCACTTTCTAATCGTATTGGTGATGTTGCTATTTTAATTTCTATTGCATGAATGTTAAATTTTGGTGGTTGAAATTATATTTATTATTATGATTTTATTTCTAATTCTTTTGAAATAAAGCTCATTACTATATTAATTGTTTTAGCAGCTATAACTAAGAGAGCTCAGATTCCTTTCTCTTCATGACATCCTGCTGCTATAGCAGCTCCTACTCCTGTTTCTGCTTTAGTTCATTCTTCTACTCTTGTTACTGCTGGTGTTTATTTATTAATTCGTTTTAGACCAATATTGGATACTTATAATTGTGGTTGTTTTTACTTTTAATTGGTTGTATAACTATATTTATGGCTGGATTGGGCGCTAATTTTGAGTTTGATTTAAAGAAGATTATTGCTCTTTCTACTTTAAGACAACTTGGTTTAATAATAAGAATTTTGGCTATAGGTTATCCAAAGCTTGCATTTTTTCATTTATTGGCTCATGCTTTATTTAAGGCATTATTATTTATATGTGCAGGTTCAATAATTCATAATTTGAAGGATTCTCAGGATATTCGTTTTATAGGATCTATTGTTAATTTCATACCTTTAACTTCAGTTTGTTTTAATGTTTCTAGTTTATCTTTGTGTGGAATACCTTTTTTAGCGGGATTTTATTCAAAGGATTTAATTCTTGAGATGGTTTGTTTAAGATGAATTAATTGTTTAATTTTTTTTCTTTATTTTTTTTCTACTGGTTTAGCTGCTTCTTATTCTTTTCGTTTGTTTTATTATTCAATATCTGGTGATAATAATTTTTATTCTAGATTTTCTTTTGATGATAAGGGTTATTATATTTCATTTGGAATAATTGGTCTATTGTTTGTTGCTGTTTTTGGTGGTAGTCTTTTATCTTGATTAATTTTTCCTATTCCTCATGTGATTGCTTTACCTTATTATTTAAAGTTTTTAACTATTACAGTTGTTATTTTAGGTGCTTATTTAGGTTATCTTATTTCTAATTTTGATTTTTCTCATAATTTATTTTCTTTAAGTATACTTTCTTTTGTTAGATTTGCTGGTTCTATATGATTTATACCTTTTCTTTCAACTAAGTTTATTAGATATATTCCTTTAAAAATAGGTTATTATTCATCTAAGTCATTTGATTATGGTTGAGGTGAATTACTTGGTGGTCAAGGTTTATATAGATTATTTATTTATTTAATTGGTTATATTCAAGGTTGATATGATTCTAATTTCAAGATTTATCTTTTAACTTTTATTTTTTGAATATTTATTTTGGTAATATTGTTTTTCGTGTACTTAAATAGCTTATAATTAGAGCGTGACACTGAAGATGTTAAGGAAGTATTTTTACTTTTAAGTATTTATAAATATAGATATATTATTTTTACAGTGAAAATGTAATGTTTTATTTAAACTATATAAATTTTAGAAATGTTAACGGAGTTTAACCGCTAATATAAAAAGTTAGCAGCTTTCATATTGGCTTTACATTTCCTTAATTGGAACTATTATAGTTCAATTATATTATTAACAGTAATACGCCTCTTTTTGGCTTCAATTAATAAGAATAAGGGTAGTACATACCAATCTTCCAGGTCGAAACTGACTGCAATATTTCGCTTCTTATTCTATTTAAGGTTGATTGATAATATCAATACTTTTTGAATGCAACCCAAATGTTATATTTAACTACAACCCTTTATTCTGCTCATTGTAATGCTCCTTGGTTTCATTCATGGTATAGTCCTCCTAATAGAACTAGAATAAAAATATTGTTGATACTGTTCAGATTATAATGTCTGAAGTTTTAAAAATAATTACAATTGGTAGAATTAGTGCAATTTCTACATCAAAAATTAAAAAGATTACTGCGATTAGGAAGAATCGTATTGAGAATGGTATTCGTGCTGATCTTTTTGGATCAAACCCACATTCAAATGGTGATCTTTTTTCTCGATCATTAATTAATTTTTTTGATAGTGTTGTTGCCAGGATTATAACAATTATTGGAATAATAAATCTAATGAAAACTCTTGTTGATAGAATTAGAATAGTTTTTCTTGATTTATATCAAGCTTTCTGATTGGAAGTCAAATGTACTATTTATACTAGAAAAACAATTATCTACCTCATCAATAAATAGAGATATATAAGAATAATCATACTACATCTACGAAGTGTCAGTATCATGCTGCTGCTTCAAATCCAAAGTGATGTCTTGGTGAAAATTGATTTATTGAGTGTCGAAGTAGACATGTTGATAAAAAGATTGTTCCAATAATTACGTGTAAACCATGGAACCCTGTTGCAACAAAGAATGTTGATCCATAAACTGCATCTGCAATGGTAAAAGGTGCTTCTCAATATTCATATGCTTGAAGTATTGTAAAGTATAGTCCTAATAACACTGTGAAGAATAATCCTTGTAGTGCTTGAGTATGATTAGATTCCATTAAACTATGATGTGCTCATGTTACTGTTACTCCTGATGCTAAAAGAATAGCTGTATTAAGTAATGGAATTTGTGTAGGGTTAAAGGGTTGAATTCCTATTGGAGGTCATAGTATTCCTAGTTCAATTGTTGGTGCTAATCTTCTTCTAAAGAATGCTCAAAAAAAAAGAAACGAAAAATAATACCTCTGATGCAATAAATAAAATTATTCCTCATCGTAATCCAATTGATACAAATCCTGTATGTAATCCTTGATATGTTCCTTCTCGTACTACATCTCGTCATCATTGAATTATAGTCAGTAGGGTAATTCCAAATCCAATTATGAATAAGTTAATATTAAATAGGTGGAATCATTTTGCTAGTCCTGATACTAGGACTATTGCTCCAATTGCTCCTGTTAATGGTCAAGGTCTATAGTCTACTAAGTGGAATGGGTGGTTTGAGTGAGTTGTTAACATAGGTTTAATATACTTCTCTAGAATATAGAGTTCTTAGAATTGAGAAAACATAGGCTTGAATTATTGCTACTGCTGATTCTAGAATTAATAGAAGTATTTGTCCAATAATTAGTAATGAGATTAAGTTTATTGCTATAGATGGTCCTGTGTTTCCTAATAAGGTTAATAATAAGTGTCCTGCAATTATATTTGCTGCCAACCGTACTGCTAATGTACCTGGTCGAATAACATTACTAATTATTTCAATTAGTACTATAAATGATATTAATGCAGGCGGTGTACCTTGTGGTACAAGGTGTGTAAATATATGATTAGTATGGTTAATTCATCCAAATAATATAAATCTTAGCCATATAGGTAGGGCAATTGCAAATGTTAATGCTAAATGTCTTGTTCTAGTAAAAATATAAGGGGATAATCCTATGAAATTGTTAAATAATATTATAATAAAAATTGAGATGAAAATGAATGTTGTTCCATTAAATGATTTTGGTCCAAGAAGTGTTTTAAATTCATTATGTAAGGTTAAATTTAGTTTATTTCAGATAATGTTAATTCGTGATGGTGTAAGTCAAAATAGTGATGGGATTAATAATAGTCCTAGAAATGTTCTAGTTCAATTTAATGATAAATTAAAGATGTTAGTTGATGGGTCAAATGTTGAGAATAGATTTGTTATCATTTTCAATTTAAGTTTTTTATTTCAATTGTTCCTTTTTCTGCTCTTTTAATAAGGTTAGGTTTAAATGAGAAGAAGTTTATTTGATTAAACAAGATTAATGTTGCTGAAAATATAATGAATAGTGAGAATCATATAAGAGGGGATATTTGAGGGATTTGGATATAATTTCCCCATCAGAAGTAGTCGTTAATTTACTATTATTTGGTTTAGGAGACCATTACTTACTTTCAGTCATCTGATGAATTTCAAGGTGTACTAATTTTTTTTAGTTACTTTAGATTGACACTCTAATGTTATTTATTTTAACTAACTCCTTAAATTATCTTAGATAATCACTTAATAAATAAATTTACTGAAGTTCTTTCAATTACAATTGGTATAAATCTGTGGTTTGCTCCACAGATTTCTGAGCATTGTCCAAAGAATAATCCAGGTCGATTTATTGTGAATGTTCCTTGATTTAACCGACCTGGCGTTGCATCAATTTTAACCCCTAATGCAGGAACTGCTCATGAGTGTAGAACATCTGATGCTCTTGTTAATACTCGTACTTCTGTATTTATTGGTAGGATTGTTCGGTTATCTACATCTAGTAGTCGGAATCCATCATTTTCTAGGTCTTGTTCTGGTGTTATATAAGTGTCAAATTCTACGTCTATGAAGTCTGAATATTCATATCTTCAATATCATTGTCGTCCAATGGTTTTAATTGTAATTATTGCATCTACTGAATCATCAAGTAAATATAATAGTCGTAATGATGGAAGGGCAATAAAAATTAATGTAATTGCTGGTAAAGCTGTTCAGATTGTTTCAATTAAATGTCCATGAAGTATATTACGGCTAGTATAGGCAATAAATAATATATAACTTAGGGCATAACCTACAATTACTGTAATTAATAATAATACGACCATAGTATGATCATGAAAGAATGATAATTGCTCCATTAATGGTGAAGCTCCATCTTGAAGAGATAAATTTGATCATGTTGCCATTAATAAATATTTTCTAATAAAAGGTCAAACCTTTATTTGTAGAGCTTAAATCTACTGCACTAATCTGCCATATTAGAATCTAGAGATTAATGGTAATTCTGAGTAACTATGTTCTGCAGGAGGGTTATTTTGTAGTCATTCTGTTGATCTTCTTATGTTAGCTCTAAATATAATTGCTCGGTTTGTAATCATTCTTTCTCATATAATTACAATGAATATAATGATTCCTACAATAGAAATTGTAGACCCAATTCTTGATACTACGTTTTATGATGTATATGCGTCTGGGTAGTCAGAGTATCGTCGAGGTATTCCTGCTAATCCTAGGAAGTGTTGAGGAAAGAATGTTAAATTTACTCCAATGAATATAATTGTAAATTGGATTTTTAATCATGTATTATTTATAGTTAATCCTGTAAATAGTGGATATCATTGAATGACACCTCCTATAATTGCAAATACTGCTCCTATAGATAATACATAATGAAAGTGGGCTACTACATAATATGTATCAAGTAATACAATAACAAGTGATGAATTTGCTAATACTAATCCTGTTAATCCACCAACTGTAAATAGGAAAATAAATCCTAGAGCTCATAATAATGGTGGATTGAACTTGAATTTAGTTCCATATAATGTAGCTAATCATCTAAATACCTTAATTCCTGTAGGTACAGCAATAATTATTGTTGCTGATGTAAAATATGCTCGTGTGTCAACATCCATTCCTACTGTAAATATATGATGTGCTCATACAATAAATCCTATTAGTCCAATTGATAGTATAGCATAAATTATACCTAATGTTCCAAATGATTCAATTTTTCCTCTTTCTTGACATACAATATGTGAAATAATTGCGAACCCCGGTAGAATTAAAATATAAACTTCTGGGTGTCCAAAGAATCAAAATAGATGTTGATATAGAATTGGGTCACCCCCTCCTGCAGGGTCAAAGAATGATGTATTTAAATTTCGATCTGTTAATAACATAGTAATAGCTCCTGCTAAAACTGGAAGTGAAAGAAGGAGAAGTAATGCTGTAATAGCTACAGATCATACAAATAAAGGTGTTTGATCTAAAGTTATACTTTCTGATCGTATATTAATTGCTGTTGTAATGAAATTCACTGCACCAAGAATAGATGATACACCTGCTAAGTGCAGTGAAAAAATAGCTAGATCTACAGATGCACCCCCGTGTGCAATAGCTCCTGCTAGAGGAGGGTAAACTGTTCATCCTGTACCAGCACCATTATCTACTATAGAAGATGTAAGAAGAAGGGTTAGTGAAGGTGGTAGTAATCAAAAACTTATATTATTTATTCGTGGAAATGCTATATCTGGTGCACCAATTATTAGTGGAACAAGTCAATTACCAAATCCACCAATTATAATAGGTATTACTATAAAGAAAATTAGAGATCCGGGTTGGCCAAGTTCAGCACGAATAAGTATTCTTATTGATGTTCCTACTATTCCTGCTCATGCTCCAAATATGAAGTATAAAGTACCAATGTCCTTATGGTTTGTTGAGAATAATCATTTTTGCGGTAAGATGGCTGAATTTTAGGTGGTAGACTGTAAATCTACTTATGAGATGTTTTCTCTCTTATCATATTTAGGTCTTATATTCAATTATGATTCTAGACTGCAATTCTACAGGTGTAAAATTTTACTAAGGCCTAAAAGATTATTCTTTTAATTATAACTTTGAAGGTTATTAGTTTGATTAACTTAAGTCCTTAGTATAATGAAATTAAGGTTGATGTTGAAGTCAATCCTATTGTTGAAATTATTACTGTTATAGGAAGAATGATTCTTGATTTTTGGGACTTTATCTTTATAGATCACGAATTTTCTGTGTATGATATAATTAGAGCTGAGAATCTAATACGTATATAGTAGTAGAGTGTAATTGTAGTTAATACAACTATAATAGTTATAATAGTTGTTATATTGTTTTCTATTAATGATTGTATTACAATTCATTTTGGTAAGAATCCAAGGAATGGTGGTAGTCCACCTAAAGATAATAAAGATAAGAATATTATGAATTTAATTTCGGTTTTTATATTTCTGGCTGAATAAATTTGATTTATGAAAAATAAATTTATTTGCTTAAATAATAAAACTATAATTAATCTTAATAGTGAGTAAATAATGAAGTATAGTTCTCAGATGTTTTCTCTGACTGTTAATGATCTAATTATTCAACCTAGATGTCTGATTGATGAATATGCTAAAAGTTGTCGTAAGGATGTTTGATTTAAACCTCCTATTGCCCCAATAATAATTCTTAAGATAATAATTGTTCAAATAAAAGTTCTTAATTGAATACAATAAGATAAGACCATTATTGGGGCGATTTTGTGTCATGTTATTAATGTTAAACAATTATTTCATCTTGATGCTCCTATAACTTCTGGAAATCAGAAATGGAAAGGTGCAGCTCCAATCTTTAATAATAGTCTAGATCTAATTATTATTGATGGGATAAATTCTGTTTCCCATCCCATGGGATATTTTATTTGAATCAGCAAAATTGAAAATAATAATATTGTCGATGCTATTGCTTGGACAATAAAATATTTAATTGATGATTCATTTATTATTATATTTTTATTCTTGTTAGGAGCGGAATAAATGAAAGTAAGTTGATCTCAAGTCCTATTCAAACCCCAAATCAGGAATTTGATGAAATGGACAGGATCATTCCTATCATTATGTTGATAGGAAGAGAAGTTTTGTAGAGTTGTTGGTCATTAAAAAGGAGAGGATTGATACCTCTATAAATGGGGTATGAACCCATTAGCTTGTTTAGCTTACCTTTTTACATTAAGGTGTATGATGCACGTTAGTTTTTGATACTAAAGGAGGTAGTTTAATTCTATCTTATGTAATTTTAATGAAGGTAATTTTATTTACTTTATTTACCCTATCAAGGTAACCCTTTAATCAGGCACTTCATTTATTTAATATATAAATCGAAAGTTTTTTTTTGAAATTCTTTTATGTATTATTTTGTTTAATTAGGATTAATTTATCCTGCTCATTTTATATTTTTTTATATATATAATAAATAATTTATATTAATATATTACATTTAATTGAAATTAAAGTATTATAAGTTCATCTTACCATTATCAATTGATTATTTTAATGCAATTATTTACCTAGGATTATACTGAGATGTGTACACATCGCCCGTCGCTCTCATTATTGATTATTCTATTTTATTTTAAAGTAGCTTCAATTTAGATGAGATAAGTCGTAACATAGTAGATGTACTGGAAAGTGTATCTAGGAAGAGTTTCAAGATATAACTTATTAGTAAAGTGTTTCATTTACACTGAAAATTTTTCTGTGCAAATCAGGATATCTTGATTATTTATTTTATTATATTTATTTTTTGTATATTTAATTATTTAATATAAATAATTTTATTGTATTTTTGTCTCAGTATATTTTATAGAATTGATTTTTTAAATTATAGTTTATTGGTAATGTAAGTGTTTTATGAAATATTATTTTAAATTTTTTTAAGTAGATTTTATTTATTGTACCTTTTGTATCAGGGTTTATCAAAATTTTAGTATTTATTTTACTTGTCTCGATTTGGGTTGATTTATAAATAATTTATAGTTAATGTATCATAACTATTATTAAATTATTTATAGAAATGAGATGTTAATCGTTTCCCAAGATATCTAGTTTCTTAAGAAAAAATTTAATTTTTTAAAGTTATTTGTTTTTATTTAATTTTTTAAGTAAAAATATTAACTTATTTATTCTTTAAGGGATAAGCTTTGAAGTTAATAACCTATAATTTATTTTATAGAAATATAATAGTAAGCTTTAAACCAGCTATCTTTAAGATTACGTTTTAGTTCATTATTTTTTATTTTGATTTTATAAATATTTTAGGTTTTTTATTAAGATTATTAATTTAATTTTAAAATTTTTGTAATAATGATAGAATTAGTATATTTATTTGTATGAAATTTTTACCTTGTGAACTTATTATAAGGAACTAGGCAAAATTGATTTCCGCCTGTTTATCAAAAACATGTCCTCTTGTTTATATTTTGAGGTCTGGCCTGCTCACTGAGCGTATTTTTAAAGAGCCGCGGTATTTTGACCGTGCAAAGGTAGCATAATCATTAGTCTCTTAATTAGTGGCTGGAATGAATGGCTTGACGAGAAATCAACTGTCTCTTAATAAATTTTTGAATTTAACTTTTGAGTCAAAAGGCTTAAATTCTTCTTTAGGACGAGAAGACCCTATAGAGCTTGACATTTTACTTTTATATAGTTTTTTGTTTGTCTTTCTATATTTAATGATGATGTTTTGTTGGGGTGACATGAAGAATAGATAAACTCTTCATTATTATATCATTTATTTATGTTTGTTATTTTGATCCATAATTTATGATCATAAGATTAAGTTACCTTAGGGATAACAGCGTAATTGTTTTTGAGAGCTCATATCGACAAAGCAGATTGCGACCTCGATGTTCGATTAAGAAAAATTTTGGGTGCAGGAGCCCAATGATTAGGTCTGTTCGACCTTTAAATTCTTACATGATCTGAGTTCAGACCAGCGTGAGCCAGGTCGGTTTCTATCCTAAGATTGTTAATCCATATTAGTACGAAAGGACCATATGGTTAAAATATTTTTTGTTATATTGATTAATATTAATTTATTTACTATTTTGACAGATTAATGTGTTGAATTTAGAATTCATTTATGTAGATTTTTTCTACAAATAGTATTGATACTTTATGATTTATTTATATTTATTTAGAATTTCTTTTATTGGTTATTTGTGTTTTAATTAGTGTTGCCTTTTTAACTTTATTAGAGCGTAAGGTTTTAGGTTATATTCAGATTCGAAAGGGTCCAAATAAGGTAGGTTTTGTTGGAATTCCTCAGCCATTTAGAGATGCTATTAAGTTAATTTGTAAGGAGCAGCCAATTCCTATTATATCTAATTACCTACTTTATTATTTTTCCCCTGTTTTTAATTTAATGATTTCTTTAGCCGTTTGAGTAATTTTTCCTTATTTAACTTATATGTGTTCTTTTTCTTATGGATTTTTATTTTTTTTATGTTGTACTAGATTAGGTGTTTATACTGTTATAATTGCTGGTTGATCTTCTAATTCAAATTATTCATTATTAGGTTCTCTTCGTTCTGTTACTCAAACAATTTCTTATGAAGTTAGTTTAGCTTTAATTTTATTGTCTTTAATTATTTTAATTGGTAGTTTTAATATGTTTGATTTTATAAACTATCAGCTTTATTGTTGATTTATTATTATTTCTTTTCCTTTAGCTTTAGCTTGTTTTGCTTCTTGCTTAGCTGAAACTAATCGTACTCCTTTTGATTTTGCTGAAGGGGAATCTGAGTTAGTTTCAGAATTTAATATTGAGTATGGTGCGGGTGGTTTTACTTTAATTTTTTAGCTGAATATACTAGAATTGTCTTCATAAGAATGTTACTGGCTTTAATTTTTTTGGGCGGTGATTTTTATTCTTTTATATTTTTTATTAAGCTTGCTATTATATCTTTTGGTTTTATTTGGGTTCGTGGAACATTACCAC
The DNA here is from genome assembly GCF_023897955.1 of Schistocerca gregaria. Lineage (NCBI taxonomy): Eukaryota > Metazoa > Arthropoda > Insecta > Orthoptera > Acrididae > Schistocerca > Schistocerca gregaria. The sequence continues at coordinate 15,156,075 of NW_026061707.1, forward strand.
GGTTCCGTTATGATAAATTAATGTACTTAGCTTGAAAAAGTTTTTTACCTTTATCTTTGAATTTTTTTATTTTCTTTGTTGGTTTAAAGATTTTATTTATCTCATTTGTTTAGTGAAATTTTTTGAGAAAAGTTAATAGAAGAGTTAAACTTCTAATTTTATGTTTTCAAAACATATGCTTTTCCTAAGCTAATTAACTTTATTCCTTAATTAATTTATCTCATGCGTTTGCGACATGGACATTAATTAAGAAATATGTGAAGTAAATAATTGTTAAGATTTGACCTGTTATAATATAAGGTTCTTCAACAGGTCGTTTACCAATTCACGTTAGTAAGCATACAACAACTACTATAATTCAGAATAAAATTTGATTAATAGGGTAAAATTGAATGCCTCGGAATGGTGTTTTATTATAAAATGGTAAAATTATTAAGATTCTAATTGATAAAAATAATGCAATAACACCTCCTAACTTATTAGGGATAGATCGTAGAATTGCATATGCAAATAGGAAATATCATTCTGGTTGAATGTGAACTGGTGTTACTAATGGGTTGGCAGGTACAAAGTTATCTGGATCTCCTAATAGGTAAGGATTAATTAAACATAGTATAATTAATAATGATGTTATTATTACAAATGTAATAGAATCCTTAAAGGTAAAGTATGGATGGAATGGAATTTTTTCAATATCTCCATTTAGTCCAAGAGGATTATTAGATCCTGTTTGGTGAAGAAAAAATAAATGAATTGCTGCTATAGCAGCAATAATAAATGGTAATACAAAATGGAATGTGAAGAATCGATTTATTGTTGCATTATCAACAGCGAATCCTCCTCATACTCATTGGACTAAATCTGTTCCTAAGTATGGGATTGCTGATAATAAATTAGTAATTACTGTTGTACCTCAAAAAGATATTTGGCCTCAGGGTAAGACATATCCTATAAATGCAGTTGCTATAACTAAAAATAAAATCACTGTACCAATTATTCAGGTATGTATATATATATAAGATCCATAGTAAATTCCCCGTCCTACATGTAAGTAAATACAAATAAAAAATATAGATGCTCCATTTGCGTGTAAGGTTCGGATAATTCAACCATTATTTACGTCTCGGCAGATGTGTACTACACTACTGAATGCTATTTCAATATTTGATGTATAATGTATAGCTAAAAATAGTCCAGTTACGATTTGAATTACCAAACATAACCCTAATAGGGATCCAAAATTTCATCAAAATGAAATATTTGTTGGGGCAGGTAAGTCAATTAAAGAGTTATTAATAATTTTAATTAAAGGATGTCTTAATCGTAAGGGTTTATTCCTTAGTAATTATCTTATTTTACGAATAGGTCCCTGATTAATATTGGTGATTTTAACAACTGCTAGTAGTGCTAAAAATAAATAAATTATTATTATTATTGTAATAATGAATGTTGGTCTATTATATAATTTTTCTAAAGATATTGTTATTTCTTGATAATTGATTGAATTATCAATATTTATAGTTTCGGTGTTTTTGAAAAAGTCTATAATTATATAGATATATCTAGAATAATTAATATTAATATGATAAATACTCACATTATTAATGTAATAATTATAGTGATTGATTTAGGCTGAAATATTTCGTTTGATGCAATTCTTGTAATGTAAATAAATAATACTAGTATACCACCAAGAAATGTTAAAAATAAAATATATGATAATCAATATCTTTCTATTATTGTTCCTGTTATTAATCCAACTAGGAAGGTTTGAAGGATAATAAAAAGCATTATTGATATTGGGTGTCTTAATTTAATAAAATTAATATTTATTACATTTGATAATGATATAATTATTATTTTGATCATTTCAGGGGTTAGTTTATTTAAAATACCGGTTTTGGGGACCGATGATGGAAGCTTTTCCACCTCTGAAGTTTTAAAAGTGGGGGCTGGACTTATTTCCGGTTTACAAGACCGGCGTTTTTTTTAAACTATTAAAACTAATGTTTATATTCTCTATTTTTACTTCTTTATTGATTTATTTTGCTGGTGTTTATGTTTTTTCTTCTAAACGTAAACATTTATTAATGGTTCTTTTGAGATTAGAATATATTGTTCTTTCTTTATTTATGTTAGTTATTGTTTTTCTTATTGAGTTTGATTATGATTATTTTTTTCCTGTTATTTTTTTAGTTTTTTCTGTTTGTGAGGGAGCTTTAGGTCTTTCTATTTTAGTTTCAATAATTCGTTCTCATGGTAATGATTTTTTTAATTCTTTTGGTTTATCTTTATGTTAAAGTATTTATTTATAACTATTTTTTTGATCCCTCTTTGTTTATTAAATAATTGTTGATGGTTGGTTCATTCTTTAATGTTTCTGTCGGGTTTTGTTTTTATAATTTGTGTTTATTCATATGCTGATTTGAATATAATTAGATATTATTTTGGTATTGATTATTTTTCTTTTAGTTTAATTTTACTTAGTTTTTGGATTTGTTCTTTAATAATCACTGCTAGAGGTTCAGTTTATTTAAGTTCATATCATTCTAATTTTTTTGTTTTTATGGTTTTGATTTTAATAATTATGCTTTATTGTTCATTTGCTAGATTAAGTCTTCTTTCTTTTTATATTTTTTTTGAGGCTAGATTAGTTCCTACTTTACTTTTAATTTTGGGTTGGGGTTATCAACCTGAGCGTTTGCAGGCTGGTGTTTATTTAATTTTTTATACTTTGGTTGCTAGATTACCTTTATTATTAGTTTTATTTAAGGTTTATGATTTTTCTAATACTTTATATTTTCCTTTATTGGTTGATTTTGGTTCTTATTATTTTATGTTTTATGTATTTATAATTTTGGCTTTTTTAGTTAAGATACCTATGTTTTTGGTTCATTTATGACTTCCTAAGGCTCATGTAGAGGCCCCTATTTCAGGTAGAATAATTCTTGCTGGTGTTTTATTAAAGTTAGGTGGTTATGGTATTTTTCGTGTTATAAAGGTTATTTCTTATTTGGGTTTAAAGTTTAATTATTTTTGATTGTCTTTAGGTTTATCTGGGGGTGTTATTGTAAGATTTATTTGTTTTCGTCAGGTTGATTTAAAGTCTTTAATTGCATATTCTACTGTTGCTCATATAAGAATGGTTATTGGTGGATTGATGACTATGAATTGATGAGGTTGTGTAGGTTCTCTTTCTCTAATGGTTGGTCATGGTTTATGTTCTTCTGGTTTATTTTGTTTATCTAATATTATTTATGAACGTTTAGGTAGACGAAGATTATTAATTAACAAGGGTATAATTAATTTGATGCCAAGAATGGCTTTATGATGATTTCTTTTAAGATCATCAAATATGGCTGCTCCTCCTTCTTTAAATTTGGTAGGTGAAATCAGATTATTAAATAGAATTATATCTTGATCTTCTTTTAGATTCTTTGCTTAGATTTTTTTATCTTTTTTTAGAGCTGTTTATACTTTGTATATATATTCTTATTCTCAGCATGGGAATTATTATTCTGGTGTTTATACTTGTTCTCTTGGTTATTTTCGTGAATATCATCTTTTACTTGTACATTGATTGCCTTTAAATATTCTCTGTTTAAAGGGTGAATATTTATTTGTTTAGTTTGCTTAAGTATTTTAATTAAAAATATTGTTTTGTGGAATCAATGATATGAAGTTTTTCATCTTAGGCTGTGAATTTATTTTCTATTTGTTCTTTGAGTTTTTTTTTCTTTGTTTATTTCGAGAACTATAATTTTTATTTTAGGTATTTATTATTTAATAATTGATTATAGAGTTTTTGTTGAGTGAGAGCTTTTCAATTTAAATGGTTCTATAGTTGTTATAACTTTAATTTTGGATTGAATATCTCTTATTTTTATATCTTTTGTTATATATATTTCTTCTTTGGTTATTTATTATAGAGAGGATTATATATCTGGTGAAAAGAATATAAATCGTTTTATTATTATTGTTTTAATATTTATTCTTTCTATAGGTTTTTTAATTATTAGTCCTAATTTAATTAGAATTTTATTAGGTTGAGATGGTTTAGGTTTAGTTTCTTATTGTTTAGTTATTTATTATCAAAATGTAAAATCTTATAGTGCTGGTATATTAACTGCACTTTCTAATCGTATTGGTGATGTTGCTATTTTAATTTCTATTGCATGAATGTTAAATTTTGGTGGTTGAAATTATATTTATTATTATGATTTTATTTCTAATTCTTTTGAAATAAAGCTCATTACTATATTAATTGTTTTAGCAGCTATAACTAAGAGAGCTCAGATTCCTTTCTCTTCATGACTTCCTGCTGCTATAGCAGCTCCTACTCCTGTTTCTGCTTTAGTTCATTCTTCTACTCTTGTTACTGCTGGTGTTTATTTATTAATTCGTTTTAGACCAATATTGGATACTTATAATTGTGGTTGATTTTTACTTTTAATTGGTTGTATAACTATATTTATGGCGGGATTGGGCGCTAATTTTGAGTTTGATTTAAAGAAGATTATTGCTCTTTCTACTTTAAGACAACTTGGTTTAATAATAAGAATTTTGGCTATAGGTTATCCAAAGCTTGCATTTTTTCATTTATTGGCTCATGCTTTATTTAAGGCATTATTATTTATATGTGCAGGTTCAATAATTCATAATTTGAAGGATACTCAGGATATTCGTTTTATAGGATCAATTGTTAATTTCATACCTTTAACTTCAGTTTGTTTTAATGTTTCTAGTTTATCTTTGTGTGGAATACCTTTTTTAGCGGGATTTTATTCAAAGGATTTAATTCTTGAGATGGTTTGTTTAAGATGAATTAATTGTTTAATTTTTTTTCTTTATTTTTTTTCTACTGGTTTAACTTCTTCTTATTCTTTTCGTTTGTTTTATTATTCAATATCTGGTGATAATAATTTTTATTCTAGATTTTCTTTTGATGATAAGGGTTATTATATTTCATTTGGAATAATTGGTCTATTGTTTGTTGCTGTTTTTGGTGGTAGTCTTTTATCTTGATTAATTTTTCCTATTCCTCATGTGATTGCTTTACCTTATTATTTAAAGTTTTTAACTATTACAGTTGTTATTTTAGGTGCTTATTTAGGTTATCTTATTTCTAATTTTGATTTTTCTCATAATTTATTTTCTTTAAGTATACTTTCTTTTGTTAGATTTGCTGGTTCTATATGATTTATACCTTTTCTTTCAACTAAGTTTATTAGATATATTCCTTTAAAAATAGGTTATTATTCATCTAAGTCATTTGATTATGGTTGAGGTGAATTACTTGGTGGTCAAGGTTTATATAGATTATTTATTTATTTAATTGGTTATATTCAAGGTTGATATGATTCTAATTTCAAGATTTATCTTTTAACTTTTATTTTTTGAATATTTATTTTGGTAATATTGTTTTTCGTTTACTTAAATAGCTTATAATTAGAGCGTGACACTGAAGATGTTAAGGAAGTATTTTTACTTTTAAGTATTTATAAATATAGATATATTATTTTTACAGTGAAAATGTAATGTTTTATTTAAACTATATAAATTTTAGAAATGTTAACGGAGTTTAACCGCTAATATAAAAAGTTTGCAGCTTTCATATTGGCTTTACATTTCCTTAATTGGAACTATTATAGTTCAATTATATTATTAACAGTAATACGCCTCTTTTTGGCTTCAATTAATAAGAATAAGGGTAGTACATACCAATCTTCCAGGTCGAAACTGACTGCAATATTTCGCTTCTTATTCTATTTAAGGTTGATTGATAATATCAATACTTTTTGAATGCAACCCAAATGTTATATTTAACTACAACCCTTTATTCTGCTCATTGTAATGCTCCTTGGTTTCATTCATGGTATAGTCCTCCTAATAGAACTAGAATAAAAAATATTGTTGATACTGTTCAGATTATAATGTCTGAAGTTTTAAAAATAATTACAATTGGTAGAATTAGTGCAATTTCTACATCAAAAATTAAAAAGATTACTGCGATTAGGAAGAATCGTATTGAGAATGGTATTCGTGCTGATCTTTTTGGATCAAACCCACATTCAAATGGTGATCTTTTTTCTCGATCATTAATTAATTTTTTTGATAGTGTTGTTGCCAGGATTATAACAATTATTGGAATAATAAATCTAATGAAAACTCTTGTTGATAGAATTAGAATTGTTTTTCTTGATTTATATCAAGCTTTCTGATTGGAAGTCAAATGTACTATTTATACTAGAAAAACAATTATCTACCTCATCAATAAATAGAGATATATAAGAATAATCATACTACGTCTACGAAGTGTCAGTATCATGCTGCTGCTTCAAATCCAAAGTGATGTCTTGGTGAAAATTGATTTATTGAGTGTCGAAGTAGACATGTTGATAAAAAGATTGTTCCAATAATTACGTGTAAACCATGGAATCCTGTTGCAACAAAGAATGTTGATCCATAAACTGCATCTGCAATGGTAAAAGGTGCTTCTCAATATTCATATGCTTGAAGTATTGTAAAGTATAGTCCTAATAACACTGTGAAGAATAATCCTTGTAGTGCTTGAGTATGATTAGATTCCATTAAACTATGATGTGCTCATGTTACTGTTACTCCTGATGCTAAGAGAATAGCTGTATTAAGTAATGGAATTTGTATAGGGTTAAAGGGTTGAATTCCTATTGGAGGTCATAGTATTCCTAGTTCAATTGTTGGTGCTAATCTTCTTCTAAAGAATGCTCAAAAAAAAGAAACGAAAAATAATACCTCTGATGCAATAAATAAAATTATTCCTCATCGTAATCCAATTGATACAAATCCTGTATGTAATACTTGATATGTTCCTTCTCGTACTACATCTTGTCATCATTGAATTATAGTTAGTAGGGTAATTCCAAATCCAATTATGAATAAGTTAATATTAAATAGGTGGAATCATTTTGCTAGTCCTGATACTAGGACTATTGCTCCAATTGCTCCTGTTAATGGTCAAGGTCTATAGTCTACTAAGTGGAATGGGTGGTTTGAGTGAGTTGTTAACATAGGTTTAATATACTTCTCTAGAATATAGAGTTCTTAGAATTGAGAAAACATAGGCTTGAATTATTGCTACTGCTGATTCTAGAATTAATAGAAGTAATTGTCCAATTATTAGTAATGAGATTAAGTTTATTGCTATAGATGGTCCTGTGTTTCCTAATAAGGTTAATAATAAGTGTCCTGCAATTATATTTGCTGCCAACCGTACTGCTAATGTACCTGGTCGAATAACATTACTAATTGTTTCAATTAGTACTATAAATGATATTAATGCAGGCGGTGTACCTTGTGGTACAAGGTGTGTAAATATATGATTAGTATGGTTAATTCATCCAAATAATATAAATCTTAGCCATATAGGTAGGGCAATTGCAAATGTTAATGCTAAATGTCTTGTTCTAGTAAAAATATAAGGGAATAATCCTATGAAATTGTTAAATAATATTATAATAAAAATTGAGATGAAAATGAATGTTGTTCCATTAAATGATTTTGGTCCAAGAAGTGTTTTAAATTCATTATGTAAGGTTAAATTTAGTTTATTTCAGATAATGTTAATTCGTGATGGTGTAAGTCAAAATAGTGATGGGATTAATAATAGTCCTAGAAATGTTCTAGTTCAATTTAATGATAAATTAAAGATGTTAGTTGATGGGTCAAATGTTGAGAATAGATTTGTTATCATTTTCAATTTAAGTTTTTTATTTCAATTGTTCCTTTTTCTGCTCTTTTAGTAAGGTTAGGTTTAAATGAGAAGAAGTTTATTTGATTAAACAAGATTAATGTAGCTGAAAATATAATGAATAGTGAGAATCATATAAGAGGGGATATTTGAGGGATTTGGATATAATTTCCCCATCAGAAGTAGTCGTTAATTTACTATTATTTGGTTTAAGAGACCATTACTTACTTTCAGTCATCTGATGAATTTCAAGGTGTACTAATTTTTTTTAGTTACTTTAGATTGACACTCTAATGTTATTTATTTTAACTAACTCCTTAAATTATCTTAGATAATCACTTAATAAATAAATTTACTGAAGTTCTTTCAATTACAATTGGTATAAATCTGTGGTTTGCTCCACAGATTTCTGAGCATTGTCCAAAGAATAATCCAGGTCGATTTATTGTGAATGTTCCTTGATTTAACCGACCTGGCGTTGCATCAATTTTAACCCCTAATGCAGGAACTGCTCATGAGTGTAGAACATCTGATGCTCTTGTTAATACTCGTACTTCTGTATTTATTGGTAGGATTGTTCGGTTATCTACATCTAGTAGTCGGAATCCATCATTTTCTAGGTCTTGTTCTGGTGTTATATAAGTGTCAAATTCTACGTCTATGAAGTCTGAATATTCATATCTTCAATATCATTGTCGTCCAATGGTTTTAATTGTAATTATTGCATCTACTGAATCATCAAGTAAATATAATAGTCGTAATGATGGAAGGGCAATAAAAATTAATGTAATTGCTGGTAAAGCTGTTCAGATTGTTTCAATTAAATGTCCATGAAGTATATTACGGTTAGTATAGGCAATAAATAATATATAACTTAGGGCATAACCTACAATTACTGTAATTAATAATAATACGACCATAGTATGATCATGAAAGAATGATAATTGCTCCATTAATGGTGAAGCTCCATCTTGAAGAGATAAATTTGATCATGTTGCCATTAATAAATATATTCTAATAAAAGGTCAAACCTTTATTTGTAGAGCTTAAATCTACTGCACTAATCTGCCATATTAGAATCTAGAGATTAATGGTAATTCTGAGTAACTATGTTCTGCAGGAGGGTTATTTTGTAGTCATTCTGTTGATCTTCTTATGTTAGCTCTAAATATAATTGCTCGGCTTGTAATCATTCTTTCTCATATAATTACAATGAATATAATGATTCCTACAATAGAAATTGTAGACCCAATTCTTGATACTACGTTTCATGATGTATATGCGTCTGGGTAGTCAGAGTATCGTCGAGGTATTCCTGCTAATCCTAGGAAGTGTTGAGGAAAGAATGTTAAATTTACTCCAATGAATATAATTGTAAATTGGATTTTTAATCATGTATTATTTATAGTTAATCCTGTAAATAGTGGATATCATTGAATGACACCTCCTATAATTGCAAATACTGCTCCTATAGATAATACATAATGAAAGTGGGCTACTACATAATATGTATCATGTAATACAATATCAAGTGATGAATTTGCTAATACTAATCCTGTTAATCCACCAAATGTAAATAGGAAAATAAATCCTAGAGCTCATAATAATGGTGGATTGAACTTGAATTTAGTTCCATATAATGTAGCTAATCATCTAAATACCTTAATTCCTGTAGGTACAGCAATAATTATTGTTGCTGATGTAAAATATGCTCGTGTGTCAACATCCATTCCTACTGTAAATATATGATGTGCTCATACAATAAATCCTATTAGTCCAATTGATAGTATAGCATAAATTATACCTAATGTTCCAAATGATTCAATTTTTCCTCTTTCTTGACATACAATATGTGAAATAATTCCGAACCCCGGTAGAATTAAAATATAAACTTCTGGGTGTCCAAAGAATCAAAATAGATGTTGATATAGAATTGGGTCACCCCCTCCTGCAGGGTCAAAGAATGATGTATTTAAATTTCGATCTGTTAATAATATAGTAATAGCTCCTGCTAAAACTGGAAGTGAAAGAAGGAGAAGTAATGCTGTAATAGCTACAGATCATACAAATAAAGGTGTTTGATCTAAAGTTATACTTTCTGATCGTATATTAATTGCTGTTGTAATGAAATTCACTGCACCAAGAATAGATGATACACCTGCTAAGTGCAGTGAAAAAATAGCTAGATCTACAGATGCAACCCCGTGTGCAATAGCTCCTGCTACAGGAGGGTAAACTGTTCATCCTGTACCAGCACCATTATCTACTATAGAAGATGTAAGAAGAAGGGTTAGTGAAGGTGGTAGTAATCAAAAACTTATATTATTTATTCGTGGAAATGCTATATCTGGTGCACCAATTATTAGTGGAACAAGTCAATTACCAAATCCACCAATTATAATAGGTATTACTATAAAGAAAATTATTACGAATGCGTGAGCTGTAATAATAACATTATAAATCTGGTCATCCCCAATTAGAGATCCGGGTTGGCCAAGTTCAGCACGAATAAGTATTCTTATTGATGTTCCTACTATTCCTGCTCATGCTCCAAATATGAAGTATAAAGTACCAATGTCCTTATGGTTTGTTGAGAATAATCATTTTTGCGGTAAGATGGCTGAATTTTAGGTGGTACACTGTAAATCTACTTATGAGATGTTTTCTCTCTTATCATATTTAGGTCTTATATTCAATTATGATTCTAGACTGCAATTCTAGAGGTGTAAAATTTTACTAAGGCCTAAAAGATTATTCTTTTAATTATAACTTTGAAGGTTATTAGTTTGATTAACTTAAGTCCTTAGTATAATGAAATTAAGGTTGATGTTGAAATCAATCCTATTGTTGAAATTATTACTGTTATAGGAAGAATGATTCTTGATTTTTGGGACTTTATCTTTATAGATCACGAATTTTCTGTGTATGATATAATTAGAGCTGAGAATCTAATACGTATATAGTAGTAGAGTGTAATTGTAGTTAATACAACTATAATAGTTATAATAGTTGTTATATTGTTTTCTATTAATGATTGTATTACAATTCATTTTGGTAAGAATCCAAGGAATGGTGGTAGTCCACCTAAAGATAATAAAGATAAGAATATTATGAATTTAATTTCGGTTTTTATATTTCTGGCTGAGTAAATTTGATTTATGAAAAATAAATTTATTTGCTTAAATAATAAAACTATAATTAATCTTAATAGTGAGTAAATAATGAAGTATAGTTCTCAGATGTTTTCTCTGACTGTTAATGATCTAATTATTCGACCTAAATGTCTGATTGATGAATATGCTAAAAGTTGTCGTAAGGATGTTTGATTTAAACCTCCTATTGCCCCAATAATAATTCTTAAGATAATAATTGTTCAAATAAAAGTTCTTAATTGAATACAATAAGATAAGACCATTATTGGGGCGATTTTTTGTCATGTTATTAATGTTAAACAATTATTTCATCTTGATGCTCCTATAACTTCTGGAAATCAGAAATGGAAAGGTGCAGCTCCAATCTTTAATAATAGTCTAGATCTAATTATTATTGGTGGGATAAATTCTGTTTCCCATCCCATGGGATATTTTATTTGAATCAGCAAAATTGAAAATAATAATATTGTCGATGCTATTGCTTGGACAATAAAATATTTAATTGATGATTCATTTATTATTATATTTTTATTTCTTGTTAGGAGCGGAATAAATGAAAGTAAGTTGATCTCAAGTCCTATTCAAACCCCAAATCAGGAATTTGATGAAATGGACAGGATCATTCCTATCATTATGTTGATAGGAAGAGAAGTTTTGTAGAGTTGTTGGTCATTAAAAAGGAGAGGATTGATACCTCTATAAATGGGGTATGAACCCATTAGCTTGTTTAGCTTACCTTTTTACATTAAGGTGTATGATGCACGTTAGTTTTTGATACTAAAGGAGGTAGTTTAATTCTATCTTATGTAATTTTAATTAAGGTAATTTTATTTACTTTATTTACCCTATCAAGGTAACCCTTTAATCAGGCACTTCAATTATTTAATATATAAATCGAAAGTTTTTTTTTGAAATTCTTTTATGTATTATTTTGTTTAATTAGGATTAATTAATCCTGCTCATTTTATATTTTTTATATATATATATAATAAATAATTTATATTAATATATTACACTTAATTGAAATTAAAGTATTATAAGTTCATCTTACCATTATCAATTGATTATTTTAATGCAATTATTTACCTAGGATTATACTGAGATGTGTACACATCGCCCGTCGCTCTCATTATTGATTATTCTATTTTATTTTAAGTAGCTTCAATTTAGATGAGATAAGTCGTAACATAGTAGATGTACTGGAAAGTGTATCTAGGAAGAGTTTCAAGATATAACTTATTAGTAAAGTGTTTCATTTACACTGAAAATTTTTCTGTGCAAATCAGGATATCTTGATTATTTATTTTATTATATTTATTTTTTGTATATTTAATTATTTAATATAAATAATTTTATTGTATTTTTGTCTCAGTATATTTTATAGAATTGATTTTTTAAATTATAGTTTATTGGTAATGTAAGTGTTTTATGAAATATTATTTAAAATTTTTTTAAGTAGATTTTATTTATTGTACCTTTTGTATCAGGGTTTATCAAAATTTTAGTATTTATTTTACTTGTCTCGATTTGGGTTGATTTATAAATAATTTATAGTTAATGTATCATAATTATTATTAAATTATTTATAGAAATGAGATGTTAATCGTTTCCCAAGATATCTAGTTTCTTAAGAAAAAATTTAATTTTTTAAAGTTATTTGTTTTTATTTAATTTTTTAAGTAAAAATATTAACTTATTTATTCTTTAAGGGATAAGCTTTGAAGTTAATAACCTATAATTTATTTTATAGAAATATAATAGTAAGCTTTAAACCAGCTATCTTTAAGATTACGTTTTAGTTCATTATTTTTTATTTTGATTTTATAAATATTTTAGGTTTTTTATTAAGATTATTAATTTAATTTTAAAATTTTTGTAATAATGATAGAATTAGTATATTTATTTGTATGAAATTTTTACCTTGTGAACTTATTATAAGGAACTAGGCAAAATTGATTTCCACCTGTTTATCAAAAACATGTCCTCTTGTTTATATTTTGAGGTCTGGCCTGCTCACTGAGCGTATTTTTAAAGAGCCGCGGTATTTTGACCGTGCAAAGGTAGCATAATCATTAGTCTCTTAATTAGTGGCTGGAATGAATGGCTTGACGAGAAATCAACTGTCTCTTAATAAATTTTTGAATTTAACTTTTGAGTCAAAAGGCTTAAATTCTTCTTTAGGACGAGAAGACCCTATAGAGCTTGACATTTTACTTTTATATAGTTTTTTGTTTGTCTTTCTATATTTAATGATGATGTTTTGTTGGGGTGACATGAAGAATAGATAAACTCTTCATTATTATATCATTTATTTATGTTTGTTATTTTGATCCATAATTTATGATCATAAGATTAAGTTACCTTAGGGATAACAGCGTAATTGTTTTTGAGAGCTCATATCGACAAAGCAGATTGCGACCTCGATGTTGGATTAAGAAAAATTTTGGGTGCAGGAGCCCAATGATTAGGTCTGTTCGACCTTTAAATTCTTACATGATCTGAGTTCAGACCGGCGTGAGCCAGGTCGGTTTCTATCCTAAGATTGTTAATCCATATTAGTACGAAAGGACCATATGGTTAAAATATTTTTTGTTATATTGATTAATATTAATTTATTTACTATTTTGACAGATTAATGTGTTGAATTTAGAATTCGTTTATGTAGATTTTTTCTACAAATAGTATTGATACTTTATGATTTATTTATATTTATTTTGAATTTTCTTTTATTGGTTATTTGTGTTTTAATTAGTGTTGCCTTTTTAACTTTATTAGAGCGTAAGGTTTTAGGTTATATTCAGATTCGAAAGGGTCCAAATAAGGTAGGTTTTGTTGGAATTCCTCAGCCATTTAGAGATGCTATTAAGTTAATTTGTAAGGAGCAGCCAATTCCTATTATATCTAATTACCTACTTTATTATTTTTCCCCTGTTTTTAATTTAATGATTTCTTTAGCCGTTTGAGTAATTTTTCCTTATTTAACTTATATGTGTTCTTTTTCTTATGGATTTTTATTTTTTTTATGTTGTACTAGATTAGGTGTTTATACTGTTATAATTGCTGGTTGATCTTCTAATTCAAATTATTCATTATTAGGTTCTCTTCGTTCTGTTGCTCAAACAATTTCTTATGAAGTTAGTTTAGCTTTAATTTTATTGTCTTTAATTATTTTAATTGGTAGTTTTAATATGTTTCATTTTATAAACTATCAGCTTTATTGTTGATTTATTATTATTTCTTTTCCTTTAGCTTTAGCTTCTTTTGCTTCTTGCTTAGCTGAAACTAATCGTACTCCTTTTGATTTTGCTGAAGGGGAATCTGAGTTAGTTTCAGAATTTAATATTGAGTATGGTGCGGGTGGTTTTACTTTAATTTTTTAGCTGAATATACTAGAATTGTCTTCATAAGAATGTTACTGGCTTTAATTTTTTTGGGCGGTGATTTTTATTCTTTTATATTTTTTATTAAGCTTGCTATTATATCTTTTGGTTTTATTTGGGTTCGTGGAACATTACCACGGTTCCGTTATGATAAATTAATGTACTTAGCTTGAAAAAGTTTTTTACCTTTATCTTTGAATTTTTTTATTTTCTTTGTTGGTTTAAAGATTTTATTTATCTCATTTGTTTAGTGAAATTTTTTGAGAAAAGTTAATAGAAGAGTTAAACTTCTAATTTTATGTTTTCAAAACATATGCTTTTCCTAAGCTAATTAACTTTATTCCTTAATTAATTTATCTCATGCGTTTGCGACATGGACATTAATTAAGAAATATGTGAAGTAAATAATTGTTAAGATTTGACCTGTTATAATATAAGGTTCTTCAACAGGTCGTTTACCAATTCACGTTAGTAAGCATACAACAACTACTATAATTCAGAATAAAATTTGATTAATAGGGTAAAATTGAATGTCTCGGAATGGTGTTTTATTATAAAATGGTAAAATTATTAAGATTCTAATTGATAAAAATAATGCAATAACACCTCCTAACTTATTAGGGATAGATCGTAGAATTGCATATGCAAATAGGAAATATCATTCTGGTTGAATGTGAACTGGTGTTACTAATGGGTTGGCAGGTACAAAGTTATCTGGATCTCCTAATAGGTAAGGATTAATTAAACATAGTATAATTAATAATGATGTTATTATTACAAATGTAATAGAATCCTTAAAGGTAAAGTATGGATGGAATGGAATTTTTTCAATATCTCCATTTAGTCCAAGAGGATTATTAGATCCTGTTTGGTGAAGAAAAAATAAATGAATTGCTGCTATAGCAGCAATAATAAATGGTAATACAAAATGGAATGTGAAGAATCGATTTAATGTTGCATTATCAACAGCGAATCCTCCTCATACTCATTGGACTAAATCTGTTCCTAAGTATGGGATTGCTGATAATAAATTAGTAATTACTGTTGTACCTCAAAAAGATATTTGGCCTCAGGGTAAGACATATCCTATAAATGCAGTTGCTATAACTAAAAATAAAATCACTGTACCAATTATTCAGTTATGTATATATATATATAAGATCCATAGTAAATTCCCCGTCCTACATGTAAGTAAATACAAATAAAAAATATAGATGCTCCATTTGCGTGTAAGGTTCAGATAATTCAACCATTATTTACGTCTCGGCAGATGTGTACTACACTACTGAATGCTATTTCAATATTTGATGTATAATGTATAGCTAAAAATAGTCCAGTTACGATTTGAATTACCAAACATAACCCTAATAGGGATCCAAAATTTCATCAAAATGAAATATTTGTTGGGGCAGGTAAGTCAATTAAAGAGTTATTAATAATTTTAATTAAAGGATGTCTTAATCGTAAGGGTTTATTCATTAGTAATTATCTTATTTTACGAATAGGTCCCTGATTAATATTGGTGATTTTAACAACTGCTAGTAGTGCTAAAAATAAATAAATTATTATTATTATTGTAATAATGAATGTTGGTCTATTATATAATTTTTCTAAAGATATTGTTATTTCTTGATAATTGATTGAATTATCAATATTTATAGTTTCGGTGTTTTTGAAAAAGTCTATAAATATAGATATATCTAGAATAATTAATATTAATATGATAAATACTCACATTATTAATGTAATAATTATAGTGATTGATGTAGGCTGAAATATTTCGTTTGATGCAATTCTTGTAATGTAAATAAATAATACTAGTATACCACCAAGAAATGTTAAAAATAAAATATATGATAATCAATATCTTTCTATTATTGTTCCTGTTATTAATCCAACTAGGAAGGTTTGAAGGATAATAAAAAGCATTATTGATATTGGGTGTCTTAATTTAATAAAATTAATATTTATTACATTTGATAATGATATAATTATTATTTTGATCATTTCAGGGGTTAGTTTATTTAAAATACCGGTTTTGGGGACCGATGATGGAAGCTTTTCCACCTCTGAAGTTTTAAAAGTGGGGGCTGGACTTATTTCCGGTTTACAAGACCGGCGTTTTTTTTAAACTATTAAAACTAATGTTTATATTCTCTATTTTTACTTCTTTATTGATTTATTTTGCTGGTGTTTATGTTTTTTCTTCTAAACGTAAACATTTATTAATGGTTCTTTTGAGATTAGAATATATTGTTCTTTCTTTATTTATGTTAGTTATTGTTTTTCTTATTGAGTTTGATTATGATTATTTTTTTCCTGTTATTTTTTTAGTTTTTTCTGTTTGTGAGGGTGCTTTAGGTCTTTCTATTTTAGTTTCAATAATTCGTTCTCATGGTAATGATTTTTTTAATTCTTTTGGTTTATCTTTATGTTAAAGTATTTATTTATAACTATTTTTTTGATCCCACTTTGTTTATTAAATAATTGTTGATGGTTGGTTCATTCTTTAATGTTTCTGTCGGGTTTTGTTTTTATAATTTGTGTTTATTCATATGCTGATTTGAATATAATTAGATATTATTTTGGTATTGATTAATCTTCTTTTAGTTTAATTTTACTTAGTTTATGGATTTGTTCTTTAATAATCACTGCTAGAGGTTCAGTTTATTTAAGTTCATATCATTCTAATTTTTTTGTTTTTATGGTTTTGATTTTAATAATTATGCTTTATTGTTCATTTGCTAGATTAAGTCTTCTTTCTTTTTATACTTTTTTTGAGGCTAGATTAGTTCCTACTTTACTTTTAATTTTGGGTTGGGGTTATCAACCTGAGCGTTTGCAGGCTGGTGTTTATTTAATTTTTTATACTTTGGTTGCTAGATTACCTTTATTATTAGTTTTATTTAAGGTTTATGATTTTTCTAATACTTTATATTTTCCTTTATTGGTTGATTTTGGTTCTTATTATTTTATGTATTTATAATTTTGGCTTTTTTAGTTAAGATACCTATGTTTTTGGTTCATTTATGACTTCCTAAGGCTCATGTAGAGGCCCCTATTTCAGGTAGAATAATTCTTGCTGGTGTTTTATTAAAGTTAGGTGGTTATGGTATTTTTCGTGTTATAAAGGTTATTTCTTATTTGGGTTTAAAGTTTAATTATTTTTGATTGTCTTTAGGTTTATCTGGGGGTGTTATTGTAAGATTTATTTGTTTTCGTCAGGTTGATTTAAAGTCTTTAATTGCATATTCTACTGTTGCTCATATAAGAATGGTTATTGGTGGATTGATGACTATGAATTGATGAGGTTGTGTAGGTTCTCTTTCTCTAATGGTTGGTCATGGTTTATGTTCTTCTGGTTTATTTTGTTTATCTAATATTATTTATGAACGTTTAGGTAGATGAAGATTATTAATTAACAAGGGTATAATTAATTTGATGCCAAGAATGGCTTTATGATGATTTCTTTTAAGATCATCAAATATGGCTGCTCCTCCTTCTTTAAATTTGGTAGGTGAAATTAGATTATTAAATAGAATTATATCTTGATCTTCTTTTAGATTCTTTGCTTTGATTTTTTTATCTTTTTTTAGAGCTGTTTATACTTTGTATATATATTCTTATTCTCAGCATGGGAATTATTATTCTGGTGTTTATACTTGTTCTCTTGGTTATTTTCGTGAATATCATCTTTTACTTTTACATTGATTGCCTTTAAATATTCTCTGTTTAAAGGGAGAATATTTCTTTGTTTAGTTTGCTTAAGTATTTTAATTAAAAATATTGTTTTGTGGAATCAATGATATGAAGTTTTTCATCTTAGGCCGTGAATTTATTTTCTATTTGTTCTTTGAGTTTTTTTTCTTTGTTTATTTCGAGAACTATAATTTTTATTTTAGGTATTTATTATTTAATAATTGATTATAGAGTTTTTGTTGAGTGAGAGCTTTTCAATTTAAATGGTTCTATAGTTGTTATAACTTTAATTTTGGATTGAATATCTCTTATTTTTATATCTTTTGTTATATATATTTCTTCTTTGGTTATTTATTATAGAGAGGATCATATATCTGGTGAAAAGAATATAAATCGTCTTATTATTATTGTTTTAATATTTATTCTTTCTATAGGTTTTTTAATTATTAGTCCTAATTTAATTAGAATTTTATTAGGTTGAGATGGTTTAGGTTTAGTTTCTTATTGTTTAGTTATTTATTATCAAAATGTAAAATCTTATAGTGCTGGTATATTAACTGCACTTTCTAATCGTATTGGTGATGTTGCTATTTCAATTTCTATTGCATGAATGTTAAATTTTGGTGGTTGAAATTATATTTATTATTATGATTTTATTTCTAATTCTTTTGAAATAAAGCTCATTACTATATTAATTGTTTTAGCAGCTATAACTAAGAGAGCTCAGATTCCTTTCTCTTCATGACTTCCTGCTGCTATAGCAGCTCCTACTCCTGTTTCTGCTTTAGTTCATTCTTCTACTCTTGTTACTGCTGGTGTTTATTTATTAATTCGTTTTAGACCAATATTGGATACTTATAATTGTGGTTGATTTTTACTTTTAATTGGTTGTATAACTATATTTATGGCGGGATTGGGCGCTAATTTTGAGTTTGATTTAAAGAAGATTATTGCTCTTTCTACTTTAAGACAACTTGGTTTAATAATAAGAATTTTGGCTATAGGTTATCCAAAGCTTGCATTTTTTCATTTATTGGCTCATGCTTTATTTAAGGCATTATTATTTATATGTGCAGGTTCAATAATTCATAATTTGAAGGATTCTCAGGATATTCGTTTTATAGGATCAATTGTTAATTTCATACCTTTAACTTCAGTTTGTTTTAATGTTTCTAGTTTATCTTTGTGTGGAATACCTTTTTTAGCGGGATTTTATTCAAAGGATTTAATTCTTGAGATTGTTTGTTTAAGATGAATTAATTGTTTAATTTTTTTTCTTTATTTTTTTTCTACTGGTTTAACTGCTTCTTATTCTTTTCGTTTGTTTTATTATTCAATATCTGGTGATAATAATTTTTATTCTAGATTTTCTTTTGATGATAAGGGTTATTATATTTCATTTGGAATAATTGGTCTATTGTTTGTTGCTGTTTTTGGTGGTAGTCTTTTATCTTGATTAATTTTTCCTATTCCTCATGTGATTGCTTTACCTTATTATTTAAAGTTTTTAACTATTACAGTTGTTATTTTAGGTGCTTATTTAGGTTATCTTATTTCTAATTTTGATTTTTCTCATAATTTATTTTCTTTAAGTATACTTTCTTTTGTTAGATTTGCTGGTTCTATATGATTTATACCTTTTCTTTCAACTAAGTTTATTAGATATATTCCTTTAAAAATAGGTTATTATTCATCTAAGTCATTTGATTATGGTTGAGGTGAATTACTTGGTGGTCAAGGTTTATATAGATTATTTATTTATTTAATTGGTTATATTCAAGGTTGATATGATTCTAATTTCAAGATTTATCTTTTAACTTTTATTTTTTGAATATTTATTTTGGTAATATTGTTTTTCGTTTACTTAAATAGCTTATAATTAGAGCGTGACACTGAAGATGTTAAGGATGTATTTTTACTTTTAAGTATTTATAAATATAGATATATTATTTTTACAGTGAAAATGTAATGTTTTATTTAAACTATATAAATTTTAGAAATGTTAACGGAGTTTAACCGCTAATATAAAAAGTTAGCAGCTTTCATATTGGCTTTACATTTCCTTAATTGGAACTATTATAGTTCAATTATATTATTAACAGTAATATGCCTCTTTTTGGCTTCAATTAATAAGAATAAGGGTAGTACATACCAATCTTCCAGGTCGAAACTGACTGCAATATTTCGCTTCTTATTCTATTTAAGGTTGATTGATAATATCAATACTTTTTGAATGCAACCCAAATGTTATATTTAACTACAACCCTTTATTCTGCTCATTGTAATGCTCCTTGGTTTCATTCATGGTATAGTCCTCCTAATAGAACTAGAATTAAAAATATTGTTGATACTGTTCAGATTATAATGTCTGAAGTTTTAAAAATAATTACAATTGGTAGAATTAGTGCAATTTCTACATCAAACATTAAAAAGATTACTGCGATTAGGAAGAATCGTATTGAGAATGGTATTCGTGCTGATCTTTTTGGATCAAACCCACATTCAAATGGTGATCTTTTTTCTCGATCATTAATTAATTTTTTTGATAGTGTTGTTGCCAGTATTATAACAATTATTGGAATAATAAATCTAATGAAAACTCTTGTTGATAGAATTAGAATTGTTTTTCTTGATTTATATCAAGCTTTCTGATTGGAAGTCAAATGTACTATTTATACTAGAAAAACAATTATCTACCTCATCAATAAATAGAGATATATAAGAATAATCATACTACGTCTACGAAGTGTCAGTATCATGCTGCTGCTTCAAATCCAAAGTGATGTCTTGGTGAAAATTGATTTATTGAGTGTCGAAGTAGACATGTTGATAAAAAGATTGTTCCAATAATTACGTGTAAACCATGGAATCCTGTTGCAACAAAGAATGTTGATCCATAAACTGCATCTGCAATGGTAAAAGGTGCTTCTCAATATTCATATGCTTGAAGTATTGTAAAGTATAGTCCTAATAACACTGTGAAGAATAATCCTTGTAGTGCTTGAGTATGATTAGATTCCATTAAACTATGATGTGCTCATGTTACTGTTACTCCTGATGCTAAGAGAATAGCTGTATTAAGTAATGGAATTTGTATAGGGTTAAAGGGTTGAATTCCTATTGGAGGTCATAGTATTCCTAGTTCAATTGTTGGTGCTAATCTTCTTCTAAAGAATGCTCAAAAAAAAGAAACGAAAAATAATACCTCTGATGCAATAAATAAAATTATTCCTCATCGTAATCCAATTGATACAAATCCTGTATGTAATCCTTGATATGTTCCTTCTCGTACTACATCTCGTCATCATTGAATTATAGTTAGTAGGGTAATTCCAAATCCAATTATGAATAAGTTAATATTAAATAGGTGGAATCATTTTGCTAGTCCTGATACTAGGACTATTGCTCCAATTGCTCCTGTTAATGGTCAAGGTCTATAGTCTACTAAGTGGAATGGGTGGTTTGAGTGAGTTGTTAACATAGGTTTAATATACTTCTCTAGAATATAGAGTTCTTAGAATTGAGAAAACATAGGCTTGAATTATTGCTACTGCTGATTCTAGAATTAATAGAAGTATTTGTCCAATAATTAGTAATGAGATTAAGTTTATTGCTATAGATGGTCCTGTGTTTCCTAATAAGGTTAATAATAAGTGTCCTGCAATTATATTTGCTGCCAACCATACTGCTAATGTACCTGGTCGAATAACATTACTAATTGTTTCAATTAGTACTATAAATGATATTAATGCAGGCGGTGTACCTTGTGGTACAAGGTGTGTAAATATATGATTAGTATGGTTAATTCATCCAAATAATATAAATCTTAGCCATATAGGTAGGGCAATTGCAAATGTTAATGCTAAATGTCTTGTTCTAGTAAAAATATAAGGGAATAATCCTATGAAATTGTTAAATAATATTATAATAAAAATTGAGATGAAAATGAATGTTGTTCCATTAAATGATTTTGGTCCAAGAAGTGTTTTAAATTCATTATGTAAGGTTAAATTTAGTTTATTTCAGATAATGTTAATTCGTGATGGTGTAAGTCAAAATAGTGATGGGATTAATAATAGTCCTAGAAATGTTCTAGTTCAATTTAATGATAAATTAAAGATGTCAGTTGATGGGTCAAATGTTGAGAATAGATTTGTTATCATTTTCAATTTAAGTTTTTTATTTCAATTGTTCCTTTTTCTGCTCTTTTAATAAGGTTAGGTTTAAATGAGAAGAAGTTTATTTGATTAAACAAGATTAATGTAGCTGAAAATATAATGAATAGTGAGAATCATATAAGAGGGGATATTTGAGGGATTTGGATATAATTTCCCCATCAGAAGTAGTCGTTAATTTACTATTATTTGGTTTAAGAGACCATTACTTACTTTCAGTCATCTGATGAATTTCAAGGTGTACTAATTTTTTTTAGTTACTTTAGATTGACACTCTAATGTTATTTATTTTAACTAACTCCTTAAATTATCTTAGATAATCACTTAATAAATAAATTTACTGAAGTTCTTTCAATTACAATTGGTATAAATCTGTGGTTTGCTCCACAGATTTCTGAGCATTGTCCAAAGAATAATCCAGGTCGATTTATTGTGAATGTTCCTTGATTTAACCGACCTGGCGTTGCATCAATTTTCACCCCTAATGCAGGAACTGCTCATGAGTGTAGAACATCTGATGCTCTTGTTAATACTCGTACTTCTGTATTTATTGGTAGGATTGTTCGGTTATCTACATCTAGTAGTCGGAATCCATCATTTTCTAGGTCTTGTTCTGGTGTTATATAAGTGTCAAATTCTACGTCTATGAAGTCTGAATATTCATATCTTCAATATCATTGTCGTCCAATGGTTTTAATTGTAATTATTGCATCTACTGAATCATCAAGTAAATATAATAGTCGTAATGATGGAAGGGCAATAAAAATTAATGTAATTGCTGGTAAAGCTGTTCAGATTGTTTCAATTAAATGACCATGAAGTATATTACGGTTAGTATAGGCAATAAATAATATATAACTTAGGGCATAACCTACAATTACTGTAATTAATAATAATACGACCATAGTATGATCATGAAAGAATGATAATTGCTCCATTAATGGTGAAGCTCCATCTTGAAGAGATAAATTTGATCATGTTGCCATTAATAAATATATTCTAATAAAAGGTCAAACCTTTATTTGTAGAGCTTAAATCTACTGCACTAATCTGCCATATTAGAATCTAGAGATTAATGGTAATTCTGAGTAACTATGTTCTGCAGGAGGGTTATTTTGTAGTCATTCTGTTGATCTTCTTATGTTAGCTCTAAATATAATTGCTCGGTTTGTAATCATTCTTTCTCATATAATTACAATGAATATAATGATTCCTACAATAGAAATTGTAGACCCAATTCTTGATACTACGTTTCATGATGTATATGCGTCTGGGTAGTCAGAGTATCGTCGAGGTATTCCTGCTAATCCTAGGAAGTGTTGAGGAAAGAATGTTAAATTTACTCCAATGAATATAATTGTAAATTGGATTTTTAATCATGTATTATTTATAGTTAATCCTGTAAATAGTGGATATAATTGAATGACACCTCCTATAATTGCAAATACGGCTCCTATAGATAATACATAATATTAGATAAACAAAATAAACCAGAAGAACATAAACCATGACCAACCATTAGAGAAAGAGAACCTACACAACCTCATCAATTCATAGTCATCAATCCACCAATAACCATTCTTATATGAGCAACAGAAGAATATGCAATTAAAGACTTTAATCAACCTGACGAAAACAAATAAATCTTACAATAACACCCCCAGATAAACCTAAAGACAATCAAAAATAATTAAACTTTAAACCCAAATAAGAAATAACCTTTATAACACGAAAAATACCATAACCACCTAACTTTAATAAAACACCAGCGAGAATTATTCTACCTGAAATAGGGGCCTCTACATGAGCCTTAGGAAGTCATAAATGAACCAAAAACATAGGTATCTTAACTAAAAAAGTCAAAATTATAAATACATAAAACATAAAATAATAAGAACCAAAATCAACCAATAAAGGAAAATATAAAGTATTAGAAAAATCATAAACCTTAAATAAAACTAATAATAAAGGTAATCTAGCAACCAAAGTATAAAAAATTAAATAAACACCAGCCTGCAAACGCTCAGGTTGATAACCCCAACCCAAAATTAAAAGTAAAGTAGGAACTAATCTAGCCTCAAAAAAATTATAAAAAGAAAGAAGACTTAATCTAGCAAATGAACAATAAAGCATAATTATTAAAATCAAAACCATAAAAACAAAAAAATTAGAATGATATGAACTTAAATAAACTGAACCTCTAGCAGTGATTATTAAAGAACAAATCCAAAAACTAAGTAAAATTAAACTAAAAGAAAAATAATC
Organism: Schistocerca gregaria; assembly: GCF_023897955.1. Taxonomy (NCBI): domain Eukaryota; kingdom Metazoa; phylum Arthropoda; class Insecta; order Orthoptera; family Acrididae; genus Schistocerca; species Schistocerca gregaria. The sequence continues at coordinate 15,180,475 of NW_026061707.1, forward strand.
AATACCAAAATAATATCTAATTATATTCAAATCAGCATATGAATAAACACAAATTATAAAAACAAAACCCGACAGAAACATTAAAGAATGAACCAACCATCAACAATTATTTAATAAACAAAGAGGGATCAAAAAATTAGTTATAAATAAATACTTTAACATAAAGATAAACCAAAAGAATTAAAAAAATCATTACCATGAGAACGAATTATTGAAACTAAAATAGAAAGACCTAAAGCACCCTCACAAACAGAAAAAACTAAAAAAATAACAGGAAAAAAATAATCATAATCAAACTCAATAAGAAAAACAATAACTAACATAAATAAAGAAAGAACAATATATTCTAATCTCAAAAGAACCATTAATAAATGTTTACGTTTAGAAGAAAAAACATAAACACCAGCAAAATAAATCAATAAAGGAGTAAAAATAGAGAATATAAACATTAGTTTTAATAGTTTAAAAAAAACGCCGGTCTTGTAAACCGGAAATAAGTCCAGCCCCCACTTTTAAAACTTCAGAGGTGGAAAAGCTTCCATCATCGGTCCCCAAAACCGGTATTTTAAATAAACTAACCCCTGAAATGATCAAAATAATAATTATATCATTATCAAATGTAATAAATATTAATTTTATTAAATTAAGACACCCAATATCAATAATGCTTTTTATTATCCTTCAAACCTTCCTAGTTGGATTAATAACAGGAACAATAATAGAAAGATATTGATTATCATATATTTTATTTTTAACATTTCTTGGTGGTATACTAGTATTATTTATTTACATTACAAGAATTGCATCAAACGAAATATTTCAGCCTAAATCAATCACTATAATTATTACATTAATAATGTGAGTATTTATCATATTAATATTAATTATTCTAGATATATCTATATAATTATAGACTTTTTCAAAAACACCGAAACTATAAATATTGATAATTCAATCAATTATCAAGAAATAACAATATCTTTAGAAAAATTATATAATAGACCAACATTCATTATTACAATAATAATAATAATTTATTTATTTTTAGCACTACTAGCAGTTGTTAAAATCACCAATATTAATCAGGGACCTATTCGTAAAATAAGATAATTACTAAGGAATAAACCCTTACGATTAAGACATCCTTTAATTAAAATTATTAATAACTCTTTAATTGACTTACCTGCCCCAACAAATATTTCATTTTGATGAAATTTTGGATCCCTATTAGGGTTATGTTTGGTAATTCAAATCGTAACTGGACTATTTTTAGCTATACATTATACATCAAATATTGAAATAGCATTCAGTAGTGTAGTACACATCTGCCGAGACGTAAATAATGGTTGAATTATCCGAACCTTACACGCAAATGGAGCATCTATATTTTTTATTTGTATTTACTTACATGTAGGACGGGGAATTTACTATGGATCTTATATATATATACATACCTGAATAATTGGTACAGTGATTTTATTTTTAGTTATAGCAACTGCATTTATAGGATATGTCTTACCCTGAGGCCAAATATCTTTTTGAGGTACAACAGTAATTACTAATTTATTATCAGCAATCCCATACTTAGGAACAGATTTAGTCCAATGAGTATGAGGAGGATTCGCTGTTGATAATGCAACAATAAATCGATTCTTCACATTCCATTTTGTATTACCATTTATTATTGCTGCTATAGCAGCAATTCATTTATTTTTTCTTCACCAAACAGGATCTAATAATCCTCTTGGACTAAATGGAGATATTGAAAAAATTCCATTCCATCCATACTTTACCTTTAAGGATTCTATTACATTTGTAATAATAACATCATTATTAATTATACTATGTTTAATTAATCCTTACCTATTAGGAGATCCAGATAACTTTGTACCTGCCAACCCATTAGTAACACCAGTTCACATTCAACCAGAATGATATTTCCTATTTGCATATGCAATTCTACGATCTATCCCTAATAAGTTAGGAGGTGTTATTGCATTATTTTTATCAATTAGAATCTTAATAATTTTACCATTTTATAATAAAACACCATTCCGAGGCATTCAATTTTACCCTATTAATCAAATTTTATTCTGAATTATAGTAGTTGTTGTATGCTTACTAACGTGAATTGGTAAACGACCTGTTGAAGAACCTTATATTATAACAGGTCAAATCTTAACAATTATTTACTTCACATATTTCTTAATTAATGTCCATGTCACAAACGCATGAGATAAATTAATTAAGGAATAAAGTTAATTAGCTTAGGAAAAGCATATGTTTTGAAAACATAAAATTAGAAGTTTAACTCTTCTATTAACTTTTCTCAAAAAATTTCACTAAACAAATGAGATAAATAAAATCTTTAAACCAACAAAGAAAATAAAAAAATTCAAAGATAAAGGTAAAAAACTTTTTCAAGCTAAGTACATTAATTTATCATAACGGAACCGTGGTAATGTTCCACGAACCCAAATAAAACCAAAAGATATAATAGCAAGCTTAATAAAAAATATAAAAGAATAAAAACCATGCCCAAAAAAATTAAAGCCAATAACATTCTTATGAAGACAATTCTAGTATATTCAGCTAAAAAAATTAAAGTAAAACCACCCGCACCATACTCAATATTAAATCCTGAAACTAACTCAGATTCCCCTTCAGCAAAATCAAAAGGAGTACGATTAGTTTCGGCTAAGCAAGAAGCAAAACAAGCTAAAGCTAAAGGAAAAGAAATAATAATAAATCAACAATAAAGCTGATAGTTTATAAAATCAAACATATTAAAACTACCAATTAAAATAATTAAAGACAATAAAATTAAAGCTAAACTAACTTCATAAGAAATTGTTTGAGCAACAGAACGAAGAGAACCTAATAATGAATAATTTGAATTAGAAGATCAACCAGCAATTATAACAGTATAAACACCTAATCTAGTACAACATAAAAAAAATAAAAATCCATAAGAAAAAGAACACATATAAGTTAAATAAGGAAAAATTACTCAAACGGCTAAAGAAATCATTAAATTAAAAACAGGGGAAAAATAATAAAGTAGGTAATTAGATATAATAGGAATTGGCTGCTCCTTACAAATTAACTTAATAGCATCTCTAAATGGCTGAGGAATTCCAACAAAACCTACCTTATTTGGACCCTTTCGAATCTGAATATAACCTAAAACCTTACGCTCTAATAAAATTAAAAAGGCAACACTAATTAAAACACAAATAACCAATAAAAGAAAATTCAAAATAAATATAAATAAATCATAAAGTATCAATACTATTTGTAGAAAAAATCTACATAAATGAATTCTAAATTCAACACATTAATCTGTCAAAATAGTAAATAAATTAATATTAATCAATATAACAAAAAATATTTTAACCATATGGTCCTTTCGTACTAATATGGATTAACAATCTTAGGATAGAAACCGACCTGGCTCACGCCGGTCTGAACTCAGATCATGTAAGAATTTAAAGGTCGAACAGACCTAATCATTGGGCTCCTGCACCCAAAATTTTTCTTAATCCAACATCGAGGTCGCAATCTGCTTTGTCGATATGAGCTCTCAAAAACAATTACGCTGTTATCCCTAAGGTAACTTAATCTTATGATCATAAATTATGGATCAAAATAACAAACATAAATAAATGATATAATAATGAAGAGTTTATCTATTCTTCATGTCACCCCAACAAAACATCATCATTAAATATAGAAAGACAAACAAAAAACTATATAAAAGTAAAATGTCAAGCTCTATAGGGTCTTCTCGTCCTAAAGAAGAATTTAAGCCTTTTGACTCAAAAGTTAAATTCAAAAATTTATTAAGAGACAGTTGATTTCTCGTCAAGCCATTCATTCCAGCCACTAATTAAGAGACTAATGATTATGCTACCTTTGCACGGTCAAAATACCGCGGCTCTTTAAAAATACGCTCAGTGAGCAGGCCAGACCTCAAAATATAAACAAGAGGACTGTTTTTGATAAACAGGCGGAAATCAATTTTGCCTAGTTCCTTATAATAAGTTCACAAGGTAAAAATTTCATACAAATAAATATACTAATTCTATCATTATTACAAAAATTTTAAAATTAAATTAATAATCTTAATAAAAAACCTAAAATATTTATAAAATCAAAATAAAAAATAATGAACTAAAACGTAATCTTAAAGATAGCTGGTTTAAAGCTTACTATTATATTTCTATAAAATAAATTATAGGTTATTAACTTCAAAGCTTATCCCTTAAAGAATAAATAAGTTAATATTTTTACTTAAAAAATTAAATAAAAACAAATAACTTTAAAAAATTAAATTTTTTCTTAAGAAACTAGATATCTTGGGAAACGATTAACATCTCATTTCTATAAATAATTTAATAATAATTATGATACATTAACTATAAATTATTTATAAATCAACCCAAATCGAGACAAGTAAAATAAATACTAAAATTTTGATAAACCCTGATACAAAAGGTACAATAAATAAAATCTACTTAAAAAAATTTAAAATAATATTTCATAAAACACTTACATTACCAATAAACTATAATTTAAAAAATCATTTCTATAAAATAAACTAAGACAAAAATACAATAAAATTATTTGTATTAAATAATTAAATAAACAAAAAATAAATATAATAAAATAAATAATCAAGATATCCTGATTTGCACAGAAAAATTTTCAGTGTAAATGAAACACTTTACTAATAAGTTATATCTTGAAACTCTTCCTAGATACACTTTCCAGTACATCTACTATGTTACGACTTATCTCATCTAAATTGAAGCTACTTTAAAATAAAATAGAATAATCAATAATGAGAGCGACGGGCGATGTGTACACATCTCAGAGCCAATATCAGTTAAATTAAATAAATTAAATTACTATCAAATCCACCTTCATTAACAGTATTTCACTATCAAATCCGTTATAAACAAAAATCTATTGTAACCCACCTCCTCTTAACTATAAGCTGCACCTTGACCTGAAATATTTTATAATTATAAATCTTGAGAATTATAACTCTAAAAAGATTCTCTGATAACGGAGATATACAAACAAATAAATTAAGTAGAGTAAATCGTGTATTATCAATCATGGGGTAGGTTCCTCTGAATGGAATGAGATACCGCCAAATTCTTTGGGTTTAAAGACCTTAACTAATAGTACCCTGGTAAATATAATTAACATTTAAAATAATAGGGTATCTAATCCTAGTTTATTATTTAAATTTCACAGATTCATAAAAAGGGCCACAAATAAATTTTAACATTTCACCTTACAAATTTATATTTCAACCGTAATAATATAAACAACTGTTTTAACCAATAATATTCACTTGTATCAATCGTATAACCGCGGCTGCTGGCACGAATTATGCCGATACTAAATCAATTGCTAAATCCAAAATCACTTGATAATTAAATCAAATTACTGCAAAAAGAACATTTAGTCTAACAAAACTTACATATAATACAAAGAAAAAGTGAATAAACAAGCAAGAATAAAACTTTTAAAAATAAAAAATAAGAAAATTTTAAATCTATTAATTCAGGAAAAAATAAAAGATTCAAATATTTAAAGAAAAAAAAAGAAAAAAACCACAAACATTAACAAAAAAAAAAAGAAACGACCCTATGTATGACCACAACAACTTCTCTATTATATATAATTAAAGATTAATATGGAACATGTATAGCAATAAATGCATTATATTCTTTCTTATTGAATCTTTCTTTTCACTAATAAATAAAGAAAGATTAAATAATATAATAAATATATTTTATACAATTATGTAATTTAATATAATATGTTATTAATATGATTTCTTTTTTTATATTAATTTAACTTTCATATATATTAGTTAAATAATCTAATTATAGATAATGTACATAATTATATTATTACAATTAATATAATTATTTATATTCATTATAATATTTTATATTTAAATTAATAATTTTATTTATTATATCCAATTATAATAATATTAAAAATTAAATTACATATTATTATATATATTATATTATAATAACCTATTTTAAGCTAAAAACATAAGTAGCTTTAATCCTAGGTAAATAATTGCATTAAAATAATCAATTGATAATGGTAAGATGAACTTATAATACTTTAATTTCAATTAAATGTAATATATTAATATAAATTATTTATTATATATATATATATAAAAAAATGAGCAGGATAAATTAATCCTAATTAAACAAAATAATACATAAAAGAGTTTAAAAAAAAAACTTTCGATTTATATATTAAATAAATGAAGTGCCTGATTAAAGGGTTACCTTGATAGGGTAAATAAAGTAAATAAAATTACCTTCATTAAAATTACATAAGATAGAATTAAACTACCTCCTTTAGTACCAAAAACTAACGTGCATCATACACCTTAATGTAAAAAGGTAAGCTAAACAAGCTAATGCGTTCATACCCCATTTATAGAGGTATCAATCCTCTCCTTTTTAATGACCAACAACTCTACAAAACTTCTCTTCCTATCAACATTAATGATAGGAACGATCCTGTCCATTTCATCAAATTCCTGATTTGGGGTTTGAATAGGACTTGAGATCAACTTACTTTCATTTATTCCGCTCCTAACAAGAAATAAAAATATAATAATAAATGAATCATCAATTAAATATTTTATTGTCCAAGCAATAGCATCGACAATATTATTATTTTCAATTTTGCTGATTCAAATAAAATATCCCATGGGATGGGAAACAGAATTTATCCCATCAATAATAATTAGATCTAGACTATTATTAAAGATTGGAGCTGCACCTTTCCATTTCTGATTTCCAGAAGTTATAGGAGCATCAAGAGGAAATAATTGTTTAACATTAATAACATGACAAAAAATCGCCCCAATAATGGTCTTATCTTATTGTATTCAATTAAGAACTTTTATTTGAACAATTATTATCTTAAGAATTATTATTGGGGCAATAGGAGGTTTAAATCAAACATCCTTACGACAACTTTTAACATATTCATCAATCAGACATCTAGGTTGAATAATTAGATCATTAACAGTCAGAGAAAACATCTGAGAACTATACTTCATTATTTACTCACTATTAAGATTAATTATAGTTTTATTATTTAAGCAAATAAATTTATTTTTCATAAATCAAATTTATTCAGCCAGAAATATAAAAACCGAAATTAAATTCATAATATTCTTATCTTTATTATCTTTAGGTGGACTACCACCATTCCTTGGATTCTTACCAAAATGAATTGTAATACAATCATTAATAGAAAACAATATAACAACTATTATAACTATTATAGTTGTATTAACTACAATTACACTCTACTACTATATACGTATTAGATTCTCAGCTCTAATTATATCATACACAGAAAATTCGTGATCTATAAAGATAAAGTCCCAAAAATCAAGAATCATTCTTCCTATAACAGTAATAATTTCAACAATAGGATTGATTTCAACATCAACCTTAATTTCATTATACTAAGGACTTAAGTTAATCAAACTAATAACCTTCAAAGTTATAATTAAAAGTATAATCTTTTAGGCCTTAGTAAAATTTTACACCTCTAGAATTGCAGTCTAGAATCATAATTGAATATAAGACCTAAATATGATAAGAGAGAAAACATCTCATAAGTAGATTTACAGTGTACCACCTAAAATTCAGCCATCTTACCGCAAAAATGATTATTCTCAACAAACCATAAGGACATTGGTACTTTATACTTCATATTTGGAGCATGAGCAGGAATAGTAGGAACATCAATAAGAATACTTATTCGTGCTGAACTTGGCCAACCCGGATCTCTAATTGGGGATGACCAGATTTATAATGTTATTATTACAGCTCACGCATTCGTAATAATTTTCTTTATAGTAATACCTATTATAATTGGTGGATTTGGTAATTGACTTGTTCCACTAATAATTGGTGCACCAGATATAGCATTTCCACGAATAAATAATATAAGTTTTTGATTACTACCACCTTCACTAACCCTTCTTCTTACATCTTCTATAGTAGATAATGGTGCTGGTACAGGATGAACAGTTTACCCTCCTCTAGCAGGAGCTATTGCACACGGGGGTGCATCTGTAGATCTAGCTATTTTTTCACTGCACTTAGCAGGTGTATCATCTATTCTTGGTGCAGTGAATTTCATTACAACAGCAATTAATATACGATCAGAAAGTATAACTTTAGATTAAACACCTTTATTTGTATGATCTGTAGCTATTACAGCATTACTTCTCCTTCTTTCACTTCCAGTTTTAGCAGGAGCTATTACTATATTATTAACAGATCGAAATTTAAATACATCATTCTTTGACCCTGCAGGAGGGGGTGACCCAATTCTATATCAACATCTATTTTGATTCTTTGGACACCCAGAAGTTTATATTTTAATTCTACTGGGGTTCGGAATTATTTCACATATTGTATGTCAAGAAAGAGGAAAAATTGAATCATTTGGAACATTAGGTATAATTTATGCTATACTATCAATTGGACTAATAGGATTTATTGTATGAGCACATCATATATTTACAGTAGGAATGGATGTTGACACACGAGCATATTTTACATCAGCAACAATAATTATTGCTGTACCTACAGGAATTAAGGCATTTAGATGATTAGCTACATTATATGGAACTAAATTCAAGTTCAAACCACCATTATTATGAGCTCTAGGATTTATTTTCCTATTTACAATTGGTGGATTAACAGGAATAGCAAATTCATCACTTGATATTGTATTACATGATACATATTATGTAGTAGCCCACTTTCATTATGTATTATCTATAGGAGCAGTATTTGCAATTATAGGAGGTGTCATTCAATGATATCCACTATTTACAGGATTAACTATAAATAATACATGATTAAAAATCCAATTTACAATTATATTCATTGGAGTAAATTTAACATTCTTTCCTCAACACTTCCTAGGATTAGCAGGAATACCTCGACGATACTCTGACTACCCAGACGCATATACATCATGAAACGTAGTATCAAGAATTGGGTCTACAATTTCTATTGTAGGAATCATTATATTCATTGTAATTATATGAGAAAGAATGATTACGAACCGAGCAATTATATTTAGAGCTAACATAAGAAGATCAACAGAATGACTACAAAATAACCCTCCTGCAGAACATAGTTACTCAGAATTACCATTAATCTCTAGATTCTAATATGGCAGATTAGTGCAGTAGATTTAAGCTCTACAAATAAAGGTTTGACCTTTTATTAGAAAATATTTATTAATGGCAACATGATCAAATTTATCTCTTCAAGATGGAGCTTCACCATTAATGGAGCAATTATCATTCTTTCATGATCATACTATGGTCGTATTATTATTAATTACAGTAATTGTAGGTTATGCCCTAAGTTATATATTACTTATTGCCTATACTAACCGTAATATACTTCATGGACATTTAATTGAAACAATCTGAACAGCTTTACCAGCAATTACATTAATTTTTATTGCCCTTCCATCATTACGACTATTATATTTACTTGATGATTCAGTAGATGCAATAATTACAATTAAAACCATTGGACGACAATGATATTGAAGATATGAATATTCAGACTTCATAGACGTAGAATTTGACACTTATATAACACCAGAACAAGACCTAGAAAATGATGGATTCCGACTACTAGATGTAGATAACCGAACAATCCTACCAATAAATACAGAAGTACGAGTATTAACAAGAGCATCTGATGTTCTACACTCATGAGCAGTTCCTGCATTAGGGGTTAAAATTGATGCAACGCCAGGTCGGTTAAATCAAGGAACATTCACAATAAATCGACCTGGATTATTCTTTGGACAATGCTCAGAAATCTGTGGAGCAAACCACAGATTTATACCAATTGTAATTGAAAGAACTTCAGTAAATTTATTTATTAAGTGATTATCTAAGATAATTTAAGGAGTTAGTTAAAATAAATAACATTAGAGTGTCAATCTAAAGTAACTAAAAAAAATTAGTACACCTTGAAATTCATCAGATGACTGAAAGTAAGTAATGGTCTCTTAAACCAAATAATAGTAAATTAACGACTACTTCTGATGGGGAAATTATATCCAAATCCCTCAAATATCCCCTCTTATATGATTCTCACTATTCATTATATTTTCAGCTACATTATTCTTGTTTAATCAAATAAACTTCTTCTCATTTAAACCTAACCTTATTAAAAGAGCAGAAAAAGGAACAATTGAAATAAAAAACTTAAATTGAAAATGATAACAAATCTATTCTCAACATTTGACCCATCAACTAACATCTTTAATTTATCATTAAATTGAACTAGAACATTTCTAGGACTATTATTAATCCCATCACTATTTTGACTTACACCATCACGAATTAACATTATCTGAAATAAACTAAATTTAACCTTACATAATGAATTTAAAACACTTCTTGGACCAAAATCATTTAATGGGACAACATTCATTTTCATCTCAATTTTTATTATAATATTATTTAACAATTTCATAGGATTATTCCCTTATATTTTTACTAGAACAAGACATTTAGCATTAACATTTGCAATTGCCCTACCTATATGGCTAAGATTTATATTATTTGGATGAATTAACCATACTAATCATATATTTATTATATTATTTAATCTTTCTTTATTTATTAGTGAAAAGAAAGATTAAATAAGAAAGAATATAATACATTTATTGCTATACATGTTCCATATTAATCTTTAATTATATATAATAGAGATGTTGTTGTGGTCATACATAGGGGCGTTTCTTTTTTTTTTGTTAATGTTTGTGGTTTTTTTCTTTTTTTTCTTTAAATATTTGAATCTTTTATTTTTTCCTGAATTAATAGATTTAAAATTTTCTTATTTTTTATTTTTAAAAGTTTTATTCTTGCTTGTTTATTCACTTTTTCTTTGTATTATATGTAAGTTTTGTTAGACTAAATGTTCTTTTTGCAGTAATTTGATTTAATTATCAAGTGATTTAGGATTTAGCAATTGATTTAGTATCGGCATAATTCGTGCCAGCAGCCGCGGTTATACGATTGATACAAGTGAATATTATTGGTTAAAACAATTGTTTATATTATTAGGGTTGAAATATAAATTTGTAAGGTGAAATGTTAAAATTTATTTGTGGCCCTTTTTATGAATCTGTGAAATTTAAATAATAAACTAGGATTAGATACCCTATTATTTTAAATGTTAATTATATTTACCAGGGTACTATTAGTTAAGGTCTTTAAACCCAAAGAATTTGGCGGTATCTCATTCCATTCAGAGGAACCTACCCCATGATTGATAATACACGATTTACTCTACTTAATTTATTTGTTTGTATATCTCCGTTATCAGAGAATCTTTTTAGAGTTATAATTCTCAAGATTTATAATTATAAAATATTTCAGGTCAAGGTGCAGCTTATAGTTAAGAGGAGGTGGGTTACAATAGATTTTTGTTTATAACGGATTTGATAGTGAAATACTGTTAATGAAGGTGGATTTGATAGTAATTTAATTTATTTAATTTAACTGATATTGGCTCTGAGATGTGTACACATCGCCCGTCGCTCTCATTATTGATTATTCTATTTTATTTTAAAGTAGCTTCAATTTAGATGAGATAAGTCGTAACATAGTAGATGTACTGGAAAGTGTATCTAGGAAGAGTTTCAAGATATAACTTATTAGTAAAGTGTTTCATTTACACTGAAAATTTTTCTGTGCAAATCAGGATATCTTGATTATTTTTTTTATTATATTTATTTTTTGTTTATTTAATTATTTAATATAAATAATTTTATTGTATTTTTGTCTTAGTATATTTTATAGAATTGATTTTTTAAATTATAGTTTATTGGTAATGTAAGTGTTTTATGAAATATTATTTTAAATTTTTTTAAGTAGATTTTATTTATTGTACCTTTTGTATCAGGGTTTATCAAAATTTTAGTATTTATTTTACTTGTCTCGATTTGGGTTGATTTATAAATAATTTATAGTTAATGTATCATAATTATTATTAAATTATTTATAGAAATGAGATGTTAATCGTTTCCCAAGATATCTAGTTTCTTAAGAAACAATTTAATTTTTTAAAGTTATTTGTTTTTAATTAATTTTTTAAGTAAAAATATTAACTTATTTATTCTTTAAGGGATAAGCTTTGAAGTTAATAACCTATAATTTATTTTATAGAAATATAATAGTAAGCTTTAAACCAGCTATCTTTAAGATTACGTTTTAGTTCATTATTTTTTATTTTGATTTTATAAATATTTTAGGTTTTTTAATAAGATTATTAATTTAATTTTAAAATTTTTGTAATAATGATAGAATTAGTATATTTATTTGTATGAAATTTTTACCTTGTGAACTTATTATAAGGAACTAGGCAAAATTGATTTCCGCCTGTTTATCAAAAACATGTCCTCTTGTTTATATTTTGAGGTCTGGCCTGCTCACTGAGCGTATTTTTAAAGAGCCGCGGTATTTTGACCGTGCAAAGGTAGCATAATCATTAGTCTCTTAATTAGTGGCTGGAATGAATGGCTTGACGAGAAATCAACTGTCTCTTAATAAATTTTTGAATTTAACTTTTGAGTCAAAAGGCTTAAATTCTTCTTTAGGACGAGAAGACCCTATAGAGCTTGACATTTTACTTTTATATAGTTTTTTGTTTGTCTTTCTATATTTAATGATGATGTTTTGTTGGGGTGACATGAAGAATAGATAAACTCTTCATTATTATATCATTTATTTATGTTTGTTATTTTGATCCATAATTTATGATCATAAGATTAAGTTACCTTAGGGATAACAGCGTAATTGTTTTTGAGAGCTCATATCGACAAAGCAGATTGCGACCTCGATGTTGGATTAAGAAAAATTTTGGGTGCAGGAGCCCAATGATTAGGTCTGTTCGACCTTTAAATTCTTACATGATCTGAGTTCAGACCGGCGTGAGCCAGGTCGGTTTCTATCCTAAGATTGTTAATCCATATTAGTACGAAAGGACCATATAATTAAAATATTTTTTGTTATATTGATTAATATTAATTTATTTACTATTTTGACAGATTAATGTGTTGAATTTAGAATTCATTTATGTAGATTTTTTCTACAAATAGTATTGATACTTTATGATTAATTTATATTTATTTTGAATTTTCTTTTATTGGTTATTTGTGTTTTAATTAGTGTTGCCTTTTTAACTTTATTAGAGTGTAAGGTTTTAGGTTATATTCAGATTCGAAAGGGTCCAAATAAGGTAGGTTTTGTTGGAATTCCTCAGCCATTTAGAGATGCTATTAAGTTAATTTGTAAGGAGCAGCCAATTCCTATTATATCTAATTACCTACTTTATTATTTTTCCCCTGTTTTTAATTTAATGATTTCTTTAGCCGTTTGAGTAATTTTTCCTTATTTAACTTATATGTGTTCTTTTTCTTATGGATTTTTATTTTTTTTATGTTGTACTAGATTAGGTGTTTATACTGTTATAATTGCTGGTTGATCTTCTAATTCAAATTATTCATTATTAGGTTCTCTTCGTTCTGTTGCTCAAACAATTTCTTATGAAGTTAGTTTAGCTTTAATTTTATTGTCTTTAATTATTTTAATTGGTAGTTTTAATATGTTTGATTTTATAAACTATCAGCTTTATTGTTGATTTATTATTATTTCTTTTCCTTTAGCTTTAGCTTGTTTTGCTTCTTGCTTAGCTGAAACTAATCGTACTCCTTTTGATGTTGCTGAAGGGGAATCTGAGTTAGTTTCAGAATTTAATATTGAGTATGGTGCGGGTGGTTTTACTTTAATTTTTTAGCTGAATATACTAGAATTGTCTTCATAAGAAAGTTACTGGCTTTAATTTTTTTGGGCGGTGATTTTTATTCTTTTATATTTTTTATTAAGCTTGCTATTATATCTTTTGGTTTTATTTGGGTTCGTGGAACATTACCACGGTTCCGCTATGATAAATTAATGTACTTAGCTTGAAAAAGTTTTTTACCTTTATCTTTGAATTTTTTTATTTTCTTTGTTGGTTTAAAGATTTTATTTATCTCATTTGTTTAGTGAAATTTTTTGAGAAAAGTTAATAGAAGAGTTAAACTTCTAATTTTATGTTTTCAAAACATATGCTTTTCCTAAGCTAATTAACTTTATTCCTTAATTAATTTATCTCATGCGTTTGCGACATGGACATTAATTAAGAAATATGTGAAGTAAATAATTGTTAAGATTTGACCTGTTATAATATAAGGTTCTTCAACAGGTCGTTTACCAATTCACGTTAGTAAGCATACAACAACTACTATAATTCAAAATAAAATTTGATTAATAGGGTAAAATTGAATGCCTCGGAATGGTGTTTTATTATAAAATGGTAAAATTATTAAGATTCTAATTGATAAAAATAATGCAATAACACCTCCTAACTTATTAGGGATAGATCGTAGAATTGCATATGCAAATAGGAAATATCATTCTGGTTGAATGTGAACTGGTGTTACTAATGGGTTGGCAGGTACAAAGTTATCTGGATCTCCTAATAGGTAAGGATTAATTAAACATAGTATAATTAATAATGATGTTATTATTACAAATGTAATAGAATCCTTAAAGCTAAAATATGGATGGAATGGAATTTTTTCAATATCTCCATTTAGTCCAAGAGGATTATTAGATCCTGTTTGGTGAAGAAAAAATAAATGAATTGCTGCTATAGCAGCAATAATAAATGGTAATACAAAATGGAATGTGAAGAATCGATTTAATGTTGCATTATCAACAGCGAATCCTCCTCATACTCATTGGACTAAATCTGTTCCTAAGTATGGGATTGCTGATAATAAATTAGTAATTACTGTTGCACCTCAAAAAGATATTTGGCCTCAGGGTAAGACATATCCTATAAATGCAGTTGCTATAACTAAAAATAAAATCACTGTACCAATTATTCAGGAATGTATATATATATAAGATCCATAGTAAATTCCCCGTCCTACATGTAAGTAAATACAAATAAAAAATATAGATGCTCCATTTGCGTGTAAGGTTCGGATAATTCAACCATTATTTACGTCTCGGCAGATAAACAACAACTTCTCTATTATATATAATTAAAGATTAATATGGAACATGTATAGCAATAAACGTATTATATTCTTTCTTATTTTATCTTTCTTTTCACTAATAAATAAAGAAAGATTAAATAATATAATAAATATATTTTATACAATTATGTAATTTAATATAATATGTTATTAATATGAATTCTTTTTTTTATATTAAGTTAACTTTCATATATATTAGTTAAATAATCTAATTATAGATAATTTACATTATTATATTATTATAATTAATATTTATTTATATTAATTATAATATTTTATATTTTAATTAATAATTTTATTTATTATATCCAATTATAATAATATTAAATATTAAATTACATATTATTATATATATTATATTATAATAACCTATTTTAAGCTAAAAACATAAGTAGCTATAATCCTAGGTAAATAATTGCATTAAAATAATCAATTGATAATGGTAAGATGAACTTATAATACTTTAATTTCAATTAAATGTAATATATTAATATAAATTATTTATTATATATATATATATATATATAAATAAAATGAGCAGGATAAATTAATCCTAATTAAACAAAATAATACATAAAAGAATTTCAAAAAAAAACTTTCGATTTATATATTAAATAAATGAAGTGCCTGATTAAAGGGTTACCTTGATAGGGTAAATAAAGTAAATAAAATTACCTTCATTAAAATTACATAAGATAGAATTAAACTACCTCCTTTAGTATCAAAAACTAACGTGCATCATACACCTTAATGTAAAAAGGTAAGCTAAACAAGCTAATGGGTTCATACCCCATTTATAGAGGTATCAATCCTCTCCTTTTTAATGACCAACAACTCTAAAAACTTCTCTTCCTATCAACATTAATGATAGGAACGATCCTGTCCATTTCATCAAATTCCTGATTTGGGGTTTGAATAGGACTTGAGATCAACTTACTTTCATTTATTCCGCTCCTAACAAGAAATAAAAATATAATAATAAATGAATCATCAATTAAATATTTTATTGTCCAAGCAATAGCATCGACAATATTATTATTTTCAATTTTGCTGATTCAAATAAAATATCCCATGGGATGGGAAACAGAATTTATCCCATCAATAATAATTAGATCTAGACTATTATTAAAGATTGGAGCTGCACCTTTCCATTTCTGATTTCCAGAAGTTATAGGAGCATCAAGATGAAATAATTGTTTAACATTAATAACATGACAAAAAATCGCCCCAATAATGGTCTTATCTTATTGTATTCAATTAAGAACTTTTATTTGAACAATTATTATCTTAAGAATTATTATTGGGGCAATAGGAGGTTTAAATCAAACATCCTTACGACAACTTTTAGCATATTCATCAATCAGACATTTAGGTTGAATAATTAGATCATTAACAGTCAGAGAAAACATCTGAGAACTATACGTCATTATTTACTCACTATTAAGATTAATTATAGTTTTATTATTTAAGCAAATAAATTTATTTTTCATAAATCAAATTTATTCGGCCAGAAATATAAAAACCGAAATTAAATTCATAATATTCTTATCTTTATTATCTTTAGGTGGACTACCACCATTCCTTGGATTCTTACCAAAATGAATTGTAATACAATCATTAATAGAAAACAATATAACAACTATTATAACTATTATAGTTGTATTTACTACAATTACACTCTACTACTATATACGTATTAGATTCTCAGCTCTAATTATATCATACACAGAAAATTCGTGATCTATAAAGATAAAGTCCCAAAAATCAAGAATCATTCTTCCTATAACAGTAATAATTTCAACAATAGGATTGACTTCAACATCAACCTTAATTTCATTATACTAAGGACTTAAGTTAATCAAACTAATAACCTTCAAAGTTATAATTAAAAGAATAATCTTTTAGGCCTTAGTAAAATTTTACACCTCTAGAATTGCAGTCTAGAATCATAATTGAATATAAGACCTAAATATGATAAGAGAGAAAACATCTCATAAGTAGATTTACAGTGTACCACCTAAAATTCAGCCATCTTACCGCAAAAATGATTATTCTCAACAAACCATAAGGACATTGGTACTTTATACTTCATATTTGGAGCATGAGCAGGAATAGTAGGAACATCAATAAGAATACTTATTCGTGCTGAACTTGGCCAACCCGGATCTCTAATTGGGGATGACCAGATTTATAATGTTATTATTACAGCTCACGCATTCGTAATAATTTTCTTTATAGTAATACCTATTATAATTGGTGGATTTGGTAATTGACTTGTTCCACTAATAATTGGTGCACCAGATATAGCATTTCCACGAATAAATAATATAAGTTTTTGATTACTACCACCTTCACTAACCCTTCTTCTTACATCTTCTATAGTAGATAATGGTGCTGGTACAGGATGAACAGTTTACCCTCCTGTAGCAGGAGCTATTGCACACGGGGTTGCATCTGTAGATCTAGCTATTTTTTCACTGCACTTAGCAGGTGTATCATCTATTCTTGGTGCAGTGAATTTCATTACAACAGCAATTAATATACGATCAGAAAGTATAACTTTAGATCAAACACCTTTATTTGTATGATCTGTAGCTATTACAGCATTACTTCTCCTTCTTTCACTTCCAGTTTTAGCAGGAGCTATTACTATATTATTAACAGATCGAAATTTAAATACATCATTCTTTGACCTCGACGATACTCTGACTACCCAGACGCATATACCTCATGAAACGTAGTATCAAGAATTGGGTCTACAATTTCTATTGTAGGAATCATTATATTCATTGCAATTATATGAGAAAGAATGATTACAAACCGAGCAATTATATTTAGAGCTAACATAAGAAGATCAACAGAATGACTACAAAATAACCCTCCTGCAGAACATAGTTACTCAGAATTACCATTAATCTCTAGATTCTAATATGGCAGATTAGTGCAGTAGATTTAAGCTCTACAAATAAAGGTTTGACCTTTTATTAGAATATATTTATTAATGGCAACATGATCAAATTTATCTGTTCAAGATGGAGCTTCACCATTAATGGAGCAATTATCATTCTTTCATGATCATACTATGGTCGTATTATTATTAATTACAGTAATTGTAGGTTATGCCCTAAGTTATATATTATTTATTGCCTATACTAACCGTAATATACTTCATGGACATTTAATTGAAACAATCTGAACAGCTTTACCAGCAATTACATTAATTTTTATTGCCCTTCCATCATTACGACTATTATATTTACTTGATGATTCAGTAGATGCAATAATTACAATTAAAACCATTGGACGACAATGATATTGAAGATATGAATATTCAGACTTCATAGACGTAGAATTTGACACTTATATAACACCAGAACAAGACCTAGAAAATGATGGATTCCGACTACTAGATGTAGATAACCGAACAATCCTACCAATAAATACAGAAGTACGAGTATTAACAAGAGCATCTGATGTTCTACACTCATGAGCAGTTCCTGCATTAGGGGTTAAAATTGATGCAACGCCAGGTCGGTTAAATCAAGGAACATTCACAATAAATCGACCTGGATTATTCTTTGGACAATGCTCAGAAATCTGTGGAGCAAACCACAGATTTATACCAATTGTAATTGAAAGAACTTCAGTAAATTTATTTATTAAGTGATTATCTAAGATAATTTAAGGAGTTAGTTAAAATAAATAACATTAGAGTGTCAATCTAAAGTAACGAAAAAAAAATTAGTACACCTTGAAATTCATCAGATGACTGAAAGTAAGTAATGGTCTCTTAAACCAAATAATAGTAAATTAACGACTACTTCTGATGGGGAAATTATATCCAAATCCCTCAAATATCCCCTCTTATATGATTCTCACTATTCATTATATTTTCAGCTACATTAATCTTGTTTAATCAAATAAACTTCTTCTCATTTAAACCTAACCTTATTAAAAGAGCAGAAAAAGGAACAATTGAAATAAAAAACTTAAATTGAAAATGATAACAAATCTATTCTCAACATTTGACCCATCAACTAACATCTTTAATTTATTATTAAATTGAACTAGAACATTTCTAGGACTATTATTAATCCCATCACTATTTTGACTTACACCATCACGAATTAACATTATCTGAAATAAACTAAATTTAACCTTACATAATGAATTTAAAACACTTCTTGGACCAAAATCAGTTAATGGAACAACATTCATTTTCATCTCAATTTTTATTATAATATTATTTAACAATTTCATAGGTTTATTCCCTTATATTTTTACTAGAACAAGACATTTAGCATTAACATTTGCAATTGCCCTACCTATATGGCTAAGATTTATATTATTTGGATGAATTAACCATACTAATCATATATTTACACACCTTGTACCACAAGGTACACCGCCTGCATTAATATCATTTATAGTACTAATTGAAACAGTTAGTAATGTTATTCGACCAGGTACATTAGCAGTACGGTTGGCAGCAAATATAATTGCAGGACACTTATTATTAACCTTATTAGGAAACACAGGACCATCTATAGCAATAAACTTAATCTCATTACTAATTATTGGACAAATACTTCTATTAATTCTAGAATCAGCAGTAGCAATAATTCAAGCCTATGTTTTCTCAATTCTAAGAACTCTATATTCTAGAGAAGTATATTAAACCTATGTTAACAACTCACTCAAACCACCCATTCCACTTAGTAGACTATAGACCTTGACCATTAACAGGAGCAATTGGAGCAATAGTCCTAGTATCAGGACTAGCAAAATGATTCCACCTATTTAATATTAACTTATTCATAATTGGATTTGGAATTACCCTACTAACTATAATTCAATGATGACGAGATGTAGTACGAGAAGGAACATATCAAGGATTACATACAGGATTTGTATCAATTGGATTACGATGAGGAATAATTTTATTTATTGCATCAGAGGTATTATTTTTCGTTTCTTTTTTTTGAGCATTCTTTAGAAGAAGATTAGCACCAACAATTGAACTAGGAATACTATGACCTCCAATAGGAATTCAACCCTTTAACCCTATACAAATTCCATTACTTAATACAGCTATTCTTTTAGCATCAGGAGTAACAGTAACATGAGCACATCATAGTTTAATGGAATCTAATCATACTCAAGCACTACAAGGATTATTCTTCACAGTGTTATTAGGACTATACTTTACAATACTTCAAGCATATGAATATTGAAAAGCACCTTTTACCATTGCAGATGCAGTTTATGGATCAACATTCTTTGTTGCAACAGGATTCCATGGTTTACACGTAATTATTGGAACAATCTTATTATCAACATGTCTACTTCGACACTCAATAAATCAATTTTCACCAAGACATCACTTTGGATTTGAAGCAGCAGCATGATACTGACACTTCGTAGACGTAGTATGATTATTCTTATATATCTCTATTTATTGATGAGGTAGATAATTGTTTTTCTAGTATAAATAGTACATTTGACTTCCAATCAGAAAGCTTGATATAAATCAAGAAAAACAATTATAATTCTATCAACAAGAGTTTTCATTAGATTTATTATTCCAATAATTGTTATAATCCTGGCAACAACACTATCAAAAAAATTAATTAATGATCGAGAAAAAAGATCACCATTTGAATGTGGGTTTGATCCAAAAAGATCAGCACGAATACCATTCTCAATACGATTCTTCCTAATCGCAGTAATCTTTTTAATTTTTGATGTAGAAATTGCACTAATTCTACCAATTGTAATTATTTTTAAAACTTCAGACATTATAATCTGAACAGTATCAACAATATTTTTTATTCTAGTTCTATTAGGAGGACTATACCATGAATGAAACCAAGGAGCATTACAATGAGCAGAATAAAGGGTTGTAGTTAAATATAACATTTGGGTTGCATTCAAAAAGTATTGATATTATCAATCAACCTTAAATAGAATAAGAAGCGAAATATTGCAGTCAGTTTCGACCTGGAAGATTGGTATGTACTACCCTTATTCTTATTAATTGAAGCCAAAAAGAGGCGTATTACTGTTAATAATATAATTGAACTATAATAGTTCCAATTAAGGAAATGTAAAGCCAATATGAAAGCTGCAAACTTTTTATATTAGCGGTTAAACTCCGTTAACATTTCTAAAATTTATATAGTTTAAATAAAACATTACATTTTCACTGTAAAAATAATATATCTATATTTATAAATACTTAAAAGTAAAAATACTTCCTTAACATCTTCAGTGTCACGCTCTAATTATAAGCTATTTAAGTAAACGAAAAACAATATTACCAAAATAAATATTCAAAAAATAAAAGTTAAAAGATAAATCTTGAAATTAGAATCATATCAACCTTGAATATAACCAATTAAATAAATAAATAATCTATATAAACCTTGACCACCAAGTAATTCACCTCAACCATAATCAAATGACTTAGATGAATAATAACCTATTTTTAAAGGAATATATCTAATAAACTTAGTTGAAAGAAAAGGTATAAATCATATAGAACCAGCAAATCTAACAAAAGAAAGTATACTTAAAGAAAATAAATTATTAGAAAAATCAAAATTAGAAATCAGATAACCTAAATAAGCACCTAAAATAACAACTGTAATAGTTAAAAACTTTAAATAATAAGGTAAAGCAATCACATGAGGAATAGGAAAAATTAATCAAGATAAAAGACTACCACCAAAAACAGCAACAAACAATAGACCAATTATTCCAAATGAAATATAATAACCCTTATCATCAAAAGAAAATCTAGAATAAAAATTATTATCACCAGATATTGAATAATAAAACAAACGAAAAGAATAAGAAGCAGTTAAACCAGTAGAAAAAAAAATAAAGAAAAAAATTAAACAATTAATTCATCTTAAACAAACCATCTCAAGAATTAAATCCTTTGAATAAAATCCCGCTAAAAAAGGTATTCCACACAAAGACAAACTAGAAACATTAAAACAAACTGAAGTTAAAGGTATGAAATTAACAATTGATCCTATAAAACGAACATCCTGAGAATCCTTCAAATTATGAATTATTGAACCTGCACATATAAATAATAATGCCTTAAATAAAGCATGAGCCAATAAATGAAAAAAAGCAAGCTTTGGATAACCTATAGCCAAAATTCTTATTATTAAACCAAGTTGTCTTAAAGTAGAAAGAGCAATAATCTTCTTTAAATCAAACTCAAAATTAGCGCCCAATCCAGCCATAAATATAGTTATACAACCAATTAAAAGTAAAAATCAACCACAATTATAAGTATCCAATATTGGTCTAAAACGAATTAATAAATAAACACCAGCAGTAACAAGAGTAGAAGAATGAACTAAAGCAGAAACAGGAGTAGGAGCTGCTATAGCAGCAGGAAGTCATGAAGAGAAAGGAATCTGAGCTCTCTTAGTTATAGCTGCTAAAACAATTAATATAGTAATGAGCTTTATTTCAAAAGAATTAGAAATAAAATCATAATAATAAATATAATTTCAACCACCAAAATTTAACATTCATGCAATAGAAATTAAAATAGCAACATCACCAATACGATTAGAAAGTGCAGTTAATATACCAGCACTATAAGATTTTACATTTTGATAATAAATAACTAAACAATAAGAAACTAATCCTAAACCATCTCAACCTAATAAAATTCTAATTAAATTAGGACTAATAATTAAAAAACCTATAGAAAGAATAAATATTAAAACAATAATAATAAAACGATTTATATTCTTTTCACCAGATATATAATCCTCTCTATAATAAATAACCAAAGAAGAAATATATATAACAAAAGATATAAAAATAAGAGATATTCAATCCAAAATTAAAGTTATAACAACTATAGAACCATTTAAATTGAAAAGCTCTCACTCAACAAAAACTCTATAATCAATTATTAAATAATAAATACCTAAAATAAAAATTATAGTTCTCGAAATAAACAAAGAAAAAAAACTCAAAGAACAAATAGAAAATAAATTCACGGCCTAAGATGAAAAATTTCATATCATTGATTCCACAAAACAATATTTTTAATTAAAATACTTAAGCAAACTAAACAAATAAATATTCACCCTTTAAACAGAGAATATTTAAAGGCAATCAATGTACAAGTAAAAGATGATATTCACGAAAATAACCAAGAGAACAAGTATAAACACCAGAATAATAATTCCCATGCTGAGAATAAGAATATATATACAAAGTATAAACAGCTCTAAAAAAAGATATAAAATCAAAGCAAAGAATCTAAAAGAAGATCAAGATATAATTCTATTTAATAATCTAATTTCACCTACCAAATTTAAAGAAGGAGGAGCAGCCATATTTGATGATCTTAAAAGAAATCATCATAAAGCCATTCTTGGCATCAAATTAATTATACCCTTGTTAATTAATAATCTTCGTCTACCTAAACGTTCATAAATAATATTAGATAAACAAAATAAACCAGAAGAACATAAACCATGACCAACCATTAGAGAAAGAGAACCTACACAACCTCATCAATTCATAGTCATCAATCCACCAATAACCATTCTTATATGAGCAACAGAAGAATATGCAATTAAAGACTTTAAATCAACCTGACGAAAACAAATAAATCTTACAATAACACCCCCAGATAAACCTAAAGACAATCAAAAATAATTAAACTTTAAACCCAAATAAGAAATAACCTTTATAACACGAAAAATACCATAACCACCTAACTTTAATAAAACACCAGCAAGAATTATTCTACCTGAAATAGGGGCCTCTACATGAGCCTTAGGAAGTCATAAATGAACCAAAAACATAGGTATCTTAACTAAAAAAGCCAAAATTATAAATACATAAAACATAAAATAATAAGAACCAAAATCAACCAATAAAGGAAAATATAAAGTATTAGAAAAATCATAAACCTTAAATAAAACTAATAATAAAGGTAATCTAGCAACCAAAGTATAAAAAATTAAATAAACACCAGCCTGCAAACGCTCAGGTTGATAACCCCAACCCAAAATTAAAAGTAAAGTAGGAACTAATCTAGCCTCAAAAAAAATATAAAAAGAAAGAAGACTTAATCTAGCAAATGAACAATAAAGCATAATTATTAAAATCAAAACCATAAAAACAAAAAAATTAGAATGATATGAACTTAAATAAACTGAACCTCTAGCAGTGATTATTAAAGAACAAATCCAAAAACTAAGTAAAATTAAACTAAAAGAAAAATAATCAATACCAAAATAATATCTAATTATATTCAAATCAGCATATGAATAAACACAAATTATAAAAACAAAACCCGACAGAAACATTAAAGAATGAACCAACCATCAACAATTATTTAATAAACAAAGAGGGATCAAAAAAATAGTTATAAATAAATACTTTAACATAAAGATAAACCAAAAGAATTAAAAAAATCATTACCATGAGAACGAATTATTGAAACTAAAATAGAAAGACCTAAAGCACCCTCACAAACAGAAAAAACTAAAAAAATAACAGGAAAAAAATAATCATAATGAAACTCAATAAGAAAAACAATAACTAACATAAATAAATAAGAACAATATATTCTAATCTCAAAAGAACCATTAATAAATGTTTACGTTTAGAAGAAAAAACATAAACACCAGCAAAATAAATCAATAAAGAAGTAAAAATAGAGAATATAAACATTAGTTTTAATAGTTTAAAAAAAACGCCGGTCTTGTAAACCGGAAATAAGTCCAGCCCCCACTTTTAAAACTTCAGAGGTGGAAAAGCTTCCATCATCGGTCCCCAAAACCGGTATTTTAAATAAACTAACCCCTGAAATGATCAAAATAATAATTATATCATTATCAAATGTAATAAATATTAATTTTATTAAATTAAGACACCCAATATCAATAATGCTTTTTATTATCCTTCAAACCTTCCTAGTTGGATTAATAACAGGAACAATAATAGAAAGATATTGATTATCATATATTTTATTTTTAACATTTCTTGGTGGTATACTAGTATTATTTATTTACATTACAAGAATTGCATCAAACGAAATATTTCAGCCTAAATCAATCACTATAATTATTACATTAATAATGTGAGTATTTATCATATTAATATTAATTATTCTAGATATATCTATATTTATAGACTTTTTCAAAAACACCGAAACTATAAATATTGATAATTCAATCAATTATCAAGAAATAACAATATCTTTAGAAAAATTATATAATAGACCAACATACATTATTACAATAATAATAATAATTTATTTATTTTTAGCACTACTAGCAGTTGTTAAAATCACCAATATTAATCAGGGACCTATTCGTAAAATAAGATAATTACAAATGAATAAACCCTTACGATTAAGACATCCTTTAATTAAAAT
Organism: Schistocerca gregaria; assembly: GCF_023897955.1. Lineage (NCBI taxonomy): Eukaryota > Metazoa > Arthropoda > Insecta > Orthoptera > Acrididae > Schistocerca > Schistocerca gregaria. The sequence goes on from NW_026061707.1 coordinate 15,206,108, forward strand.
TATTAATAACTCTTTAATTGACTTACCTGCCCCAACAAATATTTCATTTTGATGAAATTTTGGATCCCTATTAGGGTTATGTTTGGTAATTCAAATCGTAACTGGACTATTTTTAGCTATACATTATACATCAAATATTGAAATAGCATTCAGTAGTGTAGTACACATCTGCCGAGACGTAAATAATGGTTGAATTATCCGAACCTTACACGCAAATGGAGCATCTATATTTTTTATTTGTATTTACTTACATGTAGGATGGGGAATTTACTATGGATCTTATATATATATACATACCTGAATAATTGGTACAGTGATTTTATTTTTAGTTATAGCAACTGCATTTATAGGATATGTCTTACCCTGAGGCCAAATATCTTTTTGAGGTGCAACAGTAATTACTAATTTATTACCAGCAATCCCATACTTAGGAACAGATTTAGTCCAATGAGTATGAGGAGGATTCGCTGTTGATAATGCAACATTAAATCGATTCTTCACATTCCATTTTGTATTACCATTTATTATTGCTGCTATAGCAGCAATTCATTTATTTTTTCTTCACCAAACAGGATCTAATAATCCTCTTGGACTAAATGGAGATATTGAAAAAATTCCATTCCATCCATACTTTACCTTTAAGGATTCTATTACATTTGTAATAATATCATCATTATTAATTATACTATGTTTAATTAATCCTTACCTATTAGGAGATCCAGATAACGTTGTACCTGCCAACCCATTAGTAACACCAGTTCACATTCAACCAGAATGATATTTCCTATTTGCATATGCAATTCTACGATCTATCCCTAATAAGTTAGGAGGTGTTATTGCATTATTTTTATCAATTAGAATCTTAATAATTTTACCATTTTATAATAAAACACCATTCCGAGGCATTCAATTTTACCCTATTAATCAAATTTTATTCTGAATTATAGTAGTTGTTGTATGCTTACTAACGTGAATTGGTAAACGACCTGTTGAAGAACCTTATATTATAACAGGTCAAATCTTAACAATTATTTACTTCACATATTTCTTAATTAATGTCCATGTCGCAAACGCATGAGATAATTTAATTAAGGAATAAAGTTAATTAGCTTAGGAAAAGCATATGTTTTGAAAACATAAAATTAGAAGTTTAACTCTTCTATTAACTTTTCTCAAAAAATTTCACTAAACAAATGAGATAAATAAAATCTTTAAACCAACAAAGAAAATAAAAAAATTCAAAGATAAAGGTAAAAAACTTTTTCAAGCTAAGTACATTAATTTATCATAACGGAACCGTGGTAATGTTCCACGAACCCAAATAAAACCAAAAGATATAATAGCAAGCTTAATAAAAAATATAAAAGAATAAAAATCACCGCCCAAAAAAATTAAAGCCAGTAACATTCTTATGAAGACAATTCTAGTATATTCAGCTAAAAAAATTAAAGTAAAACCACCCGCACCATACTCAATATTAAATCCTGAAACTAACTCAGATTCCCCTTCAGCAAAATCAAAAGGAGTACGATTAGTTTCAGCTAAGCAAGAAGCAAAACAAGCTAAAGCTAAAGGAAAAGAAATAATAATAAATCAACAATAAAGCTGATAGTTTATAAAATCAAACATATTAAAACAACCAATTAAAATAATTAAAGACAATAAAATTAAAGCTAAACTAACTTCATAAGAAATTGTTTGAGCAACAGAACGAAGAGAACCTAATAATGAATAATTTGAATTAGAAGATCAACCAGCAATTATAACAGTATAAACACCTAATTTAGTACAACATAATAAAAATAAAAATCCATAAGAAAAAGAACACATATAAGTTAAATAAGGAAAAATTACTCAAACGGCTAAAGAAATCATTAAATTAAAAACAGGGGAAAAATAATAAAGTAGGTAATTAGATATAATAGGAATTGGCTGCTCCTTACAAATTAACTTAATAGCATCTCTAAATGGCTGAGGAATTCCAACAAAACCTACCTTATTTGGACCCTTTCGAATCTGAATATAACCTAAATCCTTACGCTCTAATAAAGTTAAAAAGGCAACACTAATTAAAACACAAATAACCAATAAAAGAAAATTCAAAATAAATATAAATAAATCATAAAGTATCAATACTATTTGTAGAAAAAATCTACATAAATGAATTCTAAATTCAACACATTAATCTGTCAAAATAGTAAATAAATTAATATTAATCAATATAACAAAAAATATTTTAACCATATGGTCCTTTTGTACTAATATGGATTAACAATCTTAGGATAGAAACCAACCTGGCTCACGCCGGTCTGAACTCAGATCATGTAAGAATTTAAAGGTCGAACAGAGCTAATCATTGGGCTCCTGCACCCAAAATTTTTCTTAATCCAACATCGAGGTCGCAATCTGCTTTGTCGATATGAGCTCTCAAAAACAATTACGCTGTTATCCCTAAGGTAACTTAATCTTATGATCATAAATTATGGATCAAAATAACAAACATAAATAAATGATATAATAATGAAGAGTTTATCTATTCTTCATGTCACCCCAACAAAACATCATCATTAAATATAGAAAGACAAACAAAAAACTATATAAAAGTAAAATGTCAAGCTCTATAGGGTCTTCTCGTCCTAAAGAAGAATTTAAGCCTTTTGACTCAAAAGTTAAATTTAAAAATTTATTAAGAGACAGTTGATTTCTCGTCAAGCCATTCATTCCAGCCACTAATTAAGAGACTAATGATTATGCTACCTTTGCAAGGTCAAAATACCGCGGCTCTTTAAAAATACGCTCAGTGAGCAGGCCAGACCTCAAAATATAAACAAGAGGACATGTTTTTGATAAACAGGCGGAAATCAATTTTGCCTAGTTCCTTATAATAAGTTCACAAGGTAAAAATTTCATACAAATAAATATACTAATTCTATCATTATTACAAAAATTTTAAAATTAAATTAATAATCTTAATAAAAAACCTAAAATATTTATAAAATCAAAATAAAAAATAATGAACTAAAACGTAATCTTAAAGATAGCTGGTTTAAAGCTTACTATTATATTTCTATAAAATAAATTATAGGTTATTAACTTCAAAGCTAATCCCTTAAAGAATAAATAAGTTAATATTTTTACTTAAAAAATTAAATAAAAACAAATAACTTTAAAAAATTAAATTTTTTCTTAAGAAACTAGATATCTTGGGAAACGATTAACATCTCATTTCTATAAATAATTTAATAATAATTATGATACATTAACTATAAATTATTTATAAATCAACCCAAATCGAGACAAGTAAAATAAATACTAAAATTTTGATAAACCCTGATACAAAAGGTACAATAAATAAAATCTACTTAAAAAAATTTAAAATAATATTTCATAAAACACTTACATTACCAATAAACTATAATTTAAAAAATCAATTCTATAAAATATACTAAGACAAAAATACAATAAAATTATTTATATTAAATAATTAAATAAACAAAAAATAAATATAATAAAATAAATAATCAAGATATCCTGATTTGCACAGAAAAATTTTCAGTGTAAATGAAACACTTTACTAATAAGTTATATCTTGAAACTCTTCCTAGATACACTTTCCAGTACATCTACTATGTTACGACTTATCTCATCTAAATTGAAGCTACTTTAAAATAAAATAGAATAATCAATAATGAGAGCGACGGGCGATGTGTACACATCTCAGAGCCAATATCAGTTAAATTAAATAAATTAAATTACTATCAAATCCACCTTCATTAACAGTATTTCACTATCAAATCCGTTATAAACAAAAATCTATTGTAACCCACCTCCTCTTAACTATAAGCTGCACCTTGACCTGAAATATTTTATAATTATAAATCTTGAGAATTATAACTCTAAAAAGATTCTCTGATAACGGAGATATACAAACAAATAAATTAAGTAGAGTAAATCGTGTATTATCAATCATGGGGTAGGTTCCTCTGAATGGAATGAGATACCGCCAAATTCTTTGGGTTTAAAGACCTTAACTAATAGTACCCTGGTAAATATAATTAACATTTAAAATAATAGGGTATCTAATCCTAGTTTATTATTTAAATTTCACAGATTCATAAAAAGGGCCACAAATAAATTTTAACATTTCACCTTACAAATTTATATTTCAACCCTAATAATATAAACAACTGTTTTAACCAATAATATTCACTTGTATCAATCGTATAACCGCGGCTGCTGGCACGAATTATGCCGATTCTAAATCAATTGCTAAATCCAAAATCACTTGATAATTAAATCAAATTACTGCAAAAAGAACATTTAGTCTAACAAAACTTACATATAATACAAAGAAAAAGTGAATAAACATGCAAGAAAAAAACTTTTAAAAATAAAAAATAAGAAAATTTTAAATCTATTAATTCAGGAAAAAATAAAAGATTCAAATATTTAAAGAAAAAAAAGAAAAAAACCACAAACATTAACAAAAAAAAAAAGAAACGCCCCTATGTATGACCACAACAACTTCTCTATTATATATAATTAAAGATTAATATGGAACATGTATAGCAATAAATGTATTATATTCTTTCTTATTTAATCTTTCTTTTCACTAATAAATAAAGAAAGATTAAATAATATAATAAATATATTTTATACAATTATGTAATTTAATATAATATGTTATTAATATGAATTCTTTTTTTTATATTAAGTTAACTTTCATATATATTAGTTAAATAATCTAATTATAGATAATTTACATAATTATATTATTATAATTAATATAATTATTTATATTAATTATAATATTTTATATTTAAATTAATAATTTTATTTATTATATCCAATTATAATAATATTAAATATTAAATTACATATTATTATATATATTATATTATAATAACCTATTTTAAGCTAAAAACATAAGTAGCTATAATCCTAGGTAAATAATTCCATTAAAATAATCAATTTATAATGGTAAGATGAACTTATAATACTTTAATTTCAATTAAATGTAATATATTAATATAAATAATTTATTATATATATATATATAAAAAAAATAAAATGAGGGGTTTGAATAGGACTTGAGATCAACTTACTTTCATTTATTCCGCTCCTAACAAGAAATAAAAATATAATAATAAATGAATCATCAATTAAATATTTTATTGTCCAAGCAATAGCATCGACAATATTATTATTTTCAATTTTGCTGATTCAAATAAAATATCCCATGGGATGGGAAACAGAATTTATCCCATCAATAATAATTAGATCTAGACTATTATTAAAGATTGGAGCTGCACCTTTCCATTTCTGATTTCCAGAAGTTATAGGAGCATCAAGATGAAATAATTGTTTAACATTAATAACATGACAAAAAATCGCCCCAATAATGGTCTTATCTTATTGTATTCAATTAAGAACTTTTATTTGAACAATCATTATCTTAAGAATTATTATTGGGGCAATAGGCGGTTTAAATCAAACATCCTTACGACAACTTTTAGCATATTCATCAATCAGACATCTAGGTTGAATAATTAGATCATTAACAGTCAGAGAAAACATCTGAGAACTATACTTCATTATTTACTCACTATTAAGATTAATTATAGTTTTATTATTTAAGCAAATAAATTTATTTTTCTTAAATCAAATTTATTCAGCCAGAAATATAAAAACCGAAATTAAATTCATAATATTCTTATCTTTATTATCTTTAGGTGGACTACCACCATTCCTTGGATTCTTACCAAAATGAATTGTAATACAATCATTAATAGAAAACAATATAACAACTATTATAACTATTATAGTTGTATTAACTACAATTACACTCTACTACTATATACGTATTTGATTCTCAGCTCTAATTATATCATACACAGAAAATTCGTGATCTATAAAGATAAAGTCCCAAAAATCAAGAATCATTCTTCCTATAACAGTAATAATTTCAACAATAGGATTGATTTCAACATCAACCTTAATTTCATTATACTAAGGACTTAAGTTAATCAAACTAATAACCTTCAAAGTTATAATTAAAAGAATAATCTTTTAGGCCTTAGTAAAATTTTACACCTCTAGAATTGCAGTCTAGAATCATAATTGAATATAAGACCTAAATATGATAAGAGAGAAAACATCTCATAAGTAGATTTACAGTCTACCACCTAAAATTCAGCCATCTTACCGCAAAAATGATTATTCTCAACAAACCATAAGGACATTGGTACTTTATACTTCATATTTGGAGCATGAGCAGGAATAGTAGGAACATCAATAAGAATACTTATTCGTGCTGAACTTGGCCAACCCGGATCTCTAATTGGGGATGACCAGATTTATAATGTTATTATTACAGCTCACACATTCGTAATAATTTTCTTTATAGTAATACCTATTATAACTGGTGGATTTGGTAATTGACTTGTTCCACTAATAATTGGTGCACCAGATATAGCATTTCCATGAATAAATAATACAAGTTTTTGATTACTACCACCTTCACTAACCCTTCTTCTTACATCTTCTATAGTAGATAATGGTGCTGGTACAGGATGAACAGTTTACCCTCCTCTAGCAGGAGCTATTGCACACGGGGGTGCATCTGTAGATCTAGCTATTTTTTCACTGCACTTAGCAGGTGTATCATCTATTCTTGGTGCAGTGAATTTCATTACAACAGCAATTAATATACGATCAGAAAGTATAACTTTAGATCAAATCTCTAGATTCTAATATGGCAGATTAGTGCAGTAGATTTAAGCTCTACAAATAAAGGTTTGACCTTTTATTAGAATATATTTATTAATGGCAACATGATCAAATTTATCTCTTCAAGATGGAGCTTCACCATTAATGGAGCAATTATCATTCTTTCATGATCATACTATGGTCGTATTATTATTAATTACAGTAATTGTAGGTTATGCCCTAAGTTATATATTATTTATTGCCTATACTAACCGTAATATACTTCATGGACATTTAATTGAAACAATCTGAACAGCTTTACCAGCAATTACATTAATTTTTATTGCCCTTCCATCATTACGACTATTATATTTACTTGATGATTCAGTAGATGCAATAATAACAAGTAAAACCATTGGACGACAATGATATTGAAGATATGAATATTCAGACTTCATAGACGTAGAATTTGACACTTATATAACACCAGAACAAGACCTAGAAAATGATGGATTCCGACTACTAGATGTAGATAACCGAACAATCCTACCAATAAATACAGAAGTACGAGTATTAACAAGAGCATCAGATGTTCTACACTCATGAGCAGTTCCTGCATTAGGGGTTAAAATTGATGCAACGCCAGGTCGGTTAAATCAAGGAACATTCACAATAAATCGACCTGGATTATTCTTTGGACAATGCTCAGAAATCTGTGGAGCAAACCACAGATTTATACCAATTGTAATTGAAAGAACTTCAGTAAATTTATTTATTAAGTGATTATCTAAGATAATTTAAGGAGTTAGTTAAAATAAATAACATTAGAGTGTCAATCTAAAGTAACTAAAAAAAATTAGTACACCTTGAAATTCATCAGATGACTGAAAGTAAGTAATGGTCTCTTAAACCAAATAATAGTAAATTAACGACTACTTCTGATGGGGAAATTATATCCAAATCCCTCAAATATCCCCTCTTATATGATTCTCACTATTCATTATATTTTCAGCTACATTAATCTTGTTTAATCAAATAAACTTCTTCTCATTTAAACCTAACCTTATTAAAAGAGTAGAAAAAGGAACAATTGAAATAAAAAACTTAAATTGAAAATGATAACAAATCTATTCTCAACATTTGACCCATCAACTAACATCTTTAATTTATCATTAAATTGAACTAGAACATTTCTAGGACTATTATTAATCCCATCACTATTTTGACTTACACCATCACGAATTAACATTATCTGAAATAAACTAAATTTAACCTTACATAATGAATTTAAAACACTTCTTGGACCAAAATCATTTAATGGAACAACATTCATTTTCATCTCAATTTTTATTATAATATTATTTAATAATTTCATAGGATTATTCCCTTATATTTTTACTAGAACAAGACATTTAGCATTAACATTTGCAATTGCCCTACCTATATGGCTAAGATTTATATTATTTGGATGAATTAACCATACTAATTATATATTTACACACCTTGTACCACAAGGTACACCGCCTGCATTAATATCATTTATAGTACTAATTGAAACAATTAGTAATGTTATTCGACCAGGTACATTAGCAGTATGGTTGGCAGCAAATATAATTGCAGGACACTTATTATTAACCTTATTAGGAAACACAGGACCATCTATAGCAATAAACTTAATCTCATTACTAATTATTGGACAAATACTTCTATTAATTCTAGAATCAGCAGTAGCAATAATTCAAGCCTATGTTTTCTCAATTCTAAGAACTCTATATTCTAGAGAAGTATATTAAACCTATGTTAACAACTCACTCAAACCACACATTCCACTTAGTAGACTATAGACCTTGACCATTAACAGGAGCAATTGGAGCAATAGTCCTAGTATCAGGACTAGCAAAATGATTCCACCTATTTAATATTAACTTATTCATAATTGGATTTGGAATTACCCTACTAACTATAATTCAATGATGACGAGATGTAGTACGAGAAGGAACATATCAAGGATTACATACAGGATTTGTATCAATTGGATTACGATGAGGAATAATTTTATTTATTGCATCAGAGGTATTATTTTTCGTTTCTTTTTTTGAGCATTCTTTAGAAGAAGATTAGCACCAACAATTGAACTAGGAATACTATGACCTCCAATAGGAATTCAACCCTTTAACCCTATACAAATTCCATTACTTAATACAGCTATTCTTTTAGCATCAGGAGTAACAGTAACATGAGCACATCATAGTTTAATGGAATCTAATCATACTCAAGCACTACAAGGATTATTCTTCACAGTGTTATTAGGACTATACTTTACAATACTTCAAGCATATGAATATTGAGAAGCACCTTTTACCATTGCAGATGCAGTTTATGGATCAACATTCTTTGTTGCAACAGGATTCCATGGTTTACACGTAATTATTGGAACAATCTTTTTATCAACATGTCTACTTCGACACTCAATAAATCAATTTTCACCAAGACATCACTTTGGATTTGAAGCAGCAGCATGATACTGACACTTCGTAGACGTAGTATGATTATTCTTATATATCTCTATTTATTGATGAGGTAGATAATTGTTTTTCTAGTATAAATAGTACATTTGACTTCCAATCAGAAAGCTTGATATAAATCAAGAAAAACAATTCTAATTCTATCAACAAGAGTTTTCATTAGATTTATTATTCCAATAATTGTTATAATCCTGGCAACAACACTATCAAAAAAATTAATTAATGATCGAGAAAAAAGATCACCATTTGAATGTGGGTTTGATCCAAAAAGATGAGCACGAATACCATTCTCAATACGATTCTTCCTAATCGCAGTAATCTTTTTAATTTTTGATGTAGAAATTGCACTAATTCTACCAATTGTAATTATTTTTAAAACTTCAGACATTATAATCTGAACAGTATCAACAATATTTTTTATTCTAGTTCTATTAGGAGGACTATACCATGAATGAAACCAAGGAGCATTACAATGAGCAGAATAAAGGGTTGTAGTTAAATATAACATTTGGGTTGCATTCAAAAAGTATTGATATTATCAATCAACCTTAAATAGAATAAGAAGCGAATTATTGCAGTCAGTTTCGACCTGGAAGATTGGTATGTACTACCCTTATTCTTATTAATTGAAGCCAAAAAGAGGCGTATTACTGTTAATAATATAATTGAACTATAATAGTTCCAATTAAGGAAATGTAAAGCCAATATGAAAGCTGCTAACTTTATATATTAGCGGTTAAACTCCGTTAACATTTCTAAAATTTATATAGTTTAAATAAAACATTACATTTCCACTGTAAAAATAATATATCTATATTTATAAATACTTAAAAGTAAAAATACTTCCTTAACATCTTCAGTGTCACGCTCTAATTATAAGCTATTTAAGTAAACGAAAAACAATATTACCAAAATAAATATTCAAAAAATAAAAGTTAAAAGATAAATCTTGAAATTAGAATCATATCAACCTTGAATATAACCAATTAAATAAATAAATAATCTATATAAACCTTGACCACCAAGTAATTCACCTCAACCATAATCAAATGACTTAGATGAATAATAACCTATTTTTAAAGGAATATATCTAATAAACTTAGTTGAAAGAAAAGGTATAAATCATATAGAACCAGCAAATCTAACAAAAGAAAGTATACTTAAAGAAAATAAATTATGAGAAAAATCAAAATTAGAAATAAGATAACCTAAATAAGCACCTAAAATAACAACTGTAATAGTTAAAAACTTTAAATAATAAGGTAAAGCAATCACATGAGGAATAGGAAAAATTAATCAAGATAAAAGACTACCACCAAAAACAGCAACAAACAATAGACCAATTATTCCAAATGAAATATAATAACCCTTATCATCAAAAGAAAATCTAGAATAAAAATTATTATCACCAGATATTGAATAATAAAACAAACGAAAAGAATAAGAAGCAGTTAAACCAGTAGAAAAAAAATAAAGAAAAAAATTAAACAATTAATTCATCTTAAACAAACCATCTCAAGAATTTAATCCTTTGAATAAAATCCCGCTAAAAAAGGTATTCCACACAAAGATAAACTAGAAACATTAAAACAAACTGAAGTTAAAGGTATGAAATTAACAATTGATCCTATAAAACGAATATCCTGAGAATCCTTCAAATTATGAATTATTGAACCTGCACATATAAATAATAATGCCTTAAATAAAGCATGAGCCAATAAATGAAAAAATGCAAGCTTTGGATAACCTATAGCCAAAATTCTTATTATTAAACCAAGTTGTCTTAAAGTAGAAAGAGCAATAATCCTCTTTAAATCAAACTCAAAATTAGCGCCCAATCCAGCCATAAATATAGTTATACAACCAATTAAAAGTAAAAATCAACCACAATTATAAGTATCCAATATTGGTCTAAAACGAATTAATAAATAAACACCAGCAGTAACAAGAGTAGAAGAATGAACTAAAGCAGAAACAGGAGTAGGAGCTGCTATAGCAGCAGGAAGTCATGAAGAGAAAGGAATCTGAGCTCTCTTAGTTATAGCTGCTAAAACAATTAATATAGTAATGAGCTTTATTTCAAAAAAATTAGAAATAAAATCATAATAATAAATATAATTTCAACCACCAAAATTTATCATTCATGCAATAGAAATTAAAATAGCAACATCACCAATACGATTAGAAAGTGCAGTTAATATACCAGCACTATAAGATTTTACATTTTGATAATAAATAACTAAACAATAAGAAACTAAACCTAAACCATCTCAATCTAATAAAATTCTAATTAAATTAGGACTAATAATTAAAAAACCTATAGAAAGAATAAATATTAAAACAATTATAATAAAACGATTTATATTCTTTTCACCAGATATATAATCCTCTCTATAATAAATAACCAAAGAAGAAATATATATAACAAAAGATATAAAAATAAGAGATATTCAATCCAAAATTAAAGTTATAACAACTATAGAACCATTTAAATTGAAAAGCTCTCACTCAACAAAAACTCTATAATCAATTATTAAATAATAAATACCTAAAATAAAAATTATAGTTCTCGAAATAAACAAAGAAAAAAAACTCAAAGAACAAATAGAAAATAAATTCACGGCCTAAGATGAAAAACTTCATATCATTGATTCCACAAAACAATATTTTTAATTAAAATACTTAAGCAAACTAAACAAAGAAATATTCATCCTTTAAACAGAGAATATTTAAAGGCAATCAATGTAAAAGTAAAAGATGATATTCACGAAAATAACCAAGAGAACAAGTATAAACACCAGAATAATAATTCCCATGCTGAGAATAAGAATATATATACAAAGTATAAACAGCTCTAAAAAAAGATAAAAAAATCAAAGCAAAGAATCTAAAAGAAGATCAAGATATAATTCTATTTAATAATCTAATTTCACCTACCAAATTTAAAGAAGGAGGAGCAGCCATATTTGATGATCTTAAAAGAAATCATCATAAAGCCATTCTTGGCATCAAATTAATTATAACCTTGTTAATTAATAATCTTCGTCTACCTAAACGTTCATAAATACTATTAGATAAACAAAATAAACCAGAAGAACATAAACCATGACCAACCATTAGAGAAAGAGAACCTACACAACCTCATCAATTCATAGTCATCAATCCACCAATAACCATTCTTATATGAGCAACAGAAGAATATGCAATTAAAGACTTTAAATCAACCTGATGAAAACAAATAAATCTTACAATAACACCCCCAGATAAACCTAAAGACAATCAAAAATAATTAAACTTTAAACCCAAATAAGAAATAACCTTTATAACACGAAAAATACCATAACCACCTAACTTTAATAAAACACCAGCAAGAATTATTCTACCTGAAACAGGGGCCTCTACATGAGCCTTAGGAAGTCATAAATGAACCAAAAACATAGGTATCTTAACTAAAAAAGCCAAAATTATAAATACATAAAACATAAAATAATAAGAACCAAAATCAACCAATAAAGGAAAATATAAAGTATTAGAAAAATCATAAACCTTAAATAAAACTAATAATAAAGGTAATCTAGCAACCAAAGTATAAAAAATTAAATAAACACCAGCCTGCAAACGCTCAGGTTGATAACCCCAACCCAAAATTAAAAGTAAAGTAGGAACTAATCTAGCCTAAAAAAAAATATAAAAAGAAAGAAGACTTAATCTAGCAAATGAACAATAAAGCATAATTATTAAAATCAAAACCATAAAAACAAAAAAATTTGAATGATATGAACTTAAATAAACTGAACCTCTAGCAGTGATTATTAAAGAACAAATCCAAAAACTAAGTAAAATTAAACTAAAAGAAAAATAATCAATACCAAAATAATATCTAATTATATTCAAATCAGCATATGAATAAACACAAATTATAAAAACAAAACCCGACAGAAACATTAAAGAATGAACCAACCATCAACAATTATTTAATAAACAAAGAGGGATCAAAAAAATAGTTATAAATAAATACTTTAACATAAAGATAAACCAAAAGAATTAAAAAAATCATTACCATGAGAACGAATTATTGAAACTAAAATAGAAAGACCTAAAGCACCCTCACAAACAGAAAAAACTAAAAAAATAACGGGAAAAAATAATCATAATCAAACTCAATAAGAAAAACAATAACTAACATAAATAAAGAAAGAACAATATATTCTAATCTCAAAAGAACCATTAATAAATGTTTACGTTTAGAAGAAAAAATATAAACACCAGCAAAATAAATCAATAAAGAAGTAAAAATAGAGAATATAAACATTAGTTTTAATAGTTTAAAAAAACGCCGCTCTTGTAAACCGGAAATAAGTCCAGCCCCCACTTTTAAAACTTCAGAGGTGGAAAAGCTTCCATCATCGGTCCCCAAAACCGGTATTTTAAATAAACTAACCCATGAAATGATCAAAATAATAATTATATCATTATCAAATGTAATAAATATTAATTTTATTAAATTAAGACACCCAATATCAATAATGCTTTTTATTATCCTTCAAACCTTCCTAGTTGGATTAATAACAGGAACAATAATAGAAAGATATTGATTATCATATATTTTATTTTTAACATTTCTTGGTGGTATACTAGCATTATTTATTTACATTACAAGAATTGCATCAAACGAAATATTTCAGCCTAAATCAATCACTATAATTATTACATTAATAATGTGAGTATTTATCATATTAATATTAATTATTCTAGATATATCTATATTTATAGACTTTTTCAAAAACACCGAAACTATAAATATTGATAATTCAATCAATTATCAAGAAATAACAATATCTTTAGAAAAATTATATAATAGACCAACATTCATTATTACAATAATAATAATAATTTATTTATTTTTAGCACTACTAGCAGTTGTTAAAATCACCAATATTAATCAGGGACCTATTCGTAAAATAAGATAATTACTAATGAATAAACCCTTACGATTAAGACATCCTTTAATTAAAATTATTAATAACTCTTTAATTGACTTACCTGCCCCAACAAATATTTCATTTTGATGAAATTTTGGATCCCTATTAGGGTTATGTTTGGTAATTCAAATCGTAACTGGACTATTTTTAGCTATACATTATACATCAAATATTGAAATAGCATTCAGTAGTGTAGTACACATCTGCCGAGACGTAAATAATGGTTGAATTATCCGAACCTTACACGCAAATGGAGCATCTATATTTTTTATTTGTATTTACTTACATGTAGGACAGGGAATTTACTATGGATCTTATATATATATACATACCTGAATAATTGGTACAGTGATTTTATTTTTAGTTATAGCAACTGCATTTATAGGATATGTCTTACCCTGAGGCCAAATATCTTTTTGAGGTGCAACAGTAATTACTAATTTATTATCAGCAATCCCATACTTAGGAACAGATTTAGTCCAATGAGTATGAGGAGGATTCGCTGTTGATAATGCAACATTAAATCGATTCTTCACATTCCATTTTGTATTACCATTTATTATTTCTGCTATAGCAGCAATTCATTTATTTTTTCTTCACCAAACAGGATCTAATAATCCTCTTGGACTAAATGGAGATATTGAAAAAATTCCATTCCATCCATACTTTACCTTTAAGGATTCTATTACATTTGTAATAATAACATCATTATTAATTATACTATGTTTAATTAATCCTTACCTATTAGGAGATCCAGATAACTTTGTACCTGCCAACCCATTAGTAACACCAGTTCACATTCAACCAGAATGATATTTCCTATTTGCATATGCAATTCTACGATCTATCCCTAATAAGTTAGGAGGTGTTATTGCATTATTTTTATCAATTAGAATCTTAATAATTTTACCATTTTATAATAAAACACCATTCCGAGGCATTCAATTTTACCCTATTAATCAAATTTTATTCTGAATTATAGTAGTTGTTGTATGCTTACTAACGTGAATTGGTAAACGACCTGTTGAAGAACCTTATATTATAACAGGTCAAATCTTAACAATTATTTACTTCACATATTTCTTAATTAATGTCCATGTCGCAAACGCATGAGATAAATTAATTAAGGAATAAAGTTAATTAGCTTAGGAAAAGCATATGTTTTGAAAACATAAAATTAGAAGTTTAACTCTTCTATTAACTTTTCTCAAAAAATTTCACTAAACAAATGAGATAAATAAAATCTTTAAACCAACAAAGAAAATAAAAAAATTCAAAGATAAAGGTAAAAAACTTTTTCAAGCTAAGTACATTAATTTATCATAACGGAACCGTGGTAATGTTCCACGAACCCAAATAAAACCAAAAGATATAATAGCAAGCTTAATAAAAAATATAAAAGAATAAAAATCACCGCCCAAAAAAATTAAAGCCAATAACATTCTTATGAAGACAATTCTAGTATATTCAGCTAAAAAAATTAAAGTAAAACCACCCGCACCATACTCAATATTAAATCCTGAAACTAACTCAGATTCCCCTTCAGCAAAATCAAAAGGAGTACGATTAGTTTCAGCTAAGCAAGAAGCAAAACAAGCTAAAGCTAAAGGAAAAGAAATAATAATAAATCAACAATAAAGCTGATAGTTTATAAAATCAAACATATTAAAACTACCAATTAAAATAATTAAAGACAATAAAATTAAAGCTAAACTAACTTCATAAGAAATTGTTTGAGCAACAGAACGAAGAGAACCTAATAATGAATAATTTGAATTAGAAGATCAACCAGCAATTATAACAGTATAAACACCTAATCTAGTACAACATAAAAAAATAAAAATCCATAAGAAAAAGAACACATATAAGTTAAATAAGGAAAAATTACTCAAACGGCTAAAGAAATCATTAAATTAAAAACAGGGGAAAAATAATAAAGTAGGTAATTAGATATAATAGGAATTGGCTGCTCCTTACAAATTAACTTAATAGCATCTCTAAATGGCTGAGGAATTCCAACAAAACCTACCTTATTTGGACCCTTTCGAATCTGAATATAACCTAAAACCTTATGCTCTAATAAAGTTAAAAAGGCAACACTAATTAAAACACAAATAACCAATAAAAGAAAATTCAAAATAAATATAAATAAATCATAAAGTATCAATACTATTTGTAGAAAAAATCTACATAAATGAATTCTAAATTCAACACATTAATCTGTCAAAATAGTAAATAAATTAATATTAATCAATATAACAAAAAATATTTTAACCATATGGTCCTTTCGTACTAATATGGATTAACAATCTTAGGATAGAAACCGACCTGGCTCACGCCGGTCTGAACTCAGATCATGTAAGAATTTAAAGGTCGAACAGACCTAATCATTGGGCTCCTGCACCCAAAATTTTTCTTAATCCAACATCGAGGTCGCAATCTGCTTTGTCGATATGAGCTCTCAAAAACAATTACGCTGTTATCCCTAAGGTAACTTAATCTTATGATCATAAATTATGGATCAAAATAACAAACATAAATAAATGATATAATAATGAAGAGTTTATCTATTCTTCATGTCACCCCAACAAAACATCATCATTAAATATAGAAAGACAAACAAAAAACTATATAAAAGTAAAATGTCAAGCTCTATAGGGTCTTCTCGTCCTAAAGAAGAATTTAAGCCTTTTGACTCAAAAGTTAAATTCAAAAATTTATTAAGAGACAGTTGATTTCTCGTCAAGCCATTCATTCCCGCCACTAATTAAGAGACTAATGATGATGCTACCTTTGCACGGTCGAAATACCGCGGCTCTTTAAAAATATGCTCAGTGAGCAGGCCAGACCTCAAAATATAAACAAGAGGACATGTTTTTGATAAACAGGCGGAAATCAATTTTGCCTAGTTCCTTATAATAAGTTCACAAGGTAAAAATTTCATACAAATAAATATACTAATTCTATCATTATTACAAAAATTTTAAAATTAAATTAATAATCTTAATAAAAAACCTAAAATATTTATAAAATCAAAATAAAAAATAATGAACTAAAACGTAATCTTAAAGATAGCTGGTTTAAAGCTTACTATTATATTTCTATAAAATAAATTATAGGTTATTAACTTCAAAGCTTATCCCTTAAAGAATAAATAAGTTAATATTTTTACTTAAAAAAATTAATAAAAACAAATAACTTTAAAAAATTAAATTTTTTCTTAAGAAACTAGATATCTTGGGAAACGTTTAACATCTCATTTCTATAAATAATTTAATAATAATTATGATACATTAACTATAACTTATTTATAAATCAACCCAAATCGAATCAAGTAAAATAAATACTAAAATTTTGATAAACCCTGATACAAAAGGTACAATAAATAAAATCTACTTAAAAAAATTTAAAATAATATTTCATAAAACACTTACATTACACCAATAAACTATAATTTAAAAAATCAATTCTATAAAATATACTAAGACAAAAATACAATAAAATTATTTATATTAAATAATTAAATAAACAAAAAATAAATATAATAAAATAAATAATCAAGATATCCTGATTTGCACAGAAAAATTTTCAGTGTAAATGAAACACTTTACTAATAAGTTATATCTTGAAACTCTTCCTAGATACACTTTCCAGTACATCTACTATGTTACGACTTATCTCATCTAAATTGAAGCTACTTTAAAATAAAATAGAATAATCAATAATGAGAGCGACAGGCGATGTGTACACATCTCAGAGCCAATATCAGTTAAATTAAATAAATTAAATTACTATCAAATCCACCTTCATTAACAGTATTTCACTATCAAATCCGTTATAAACAAAAATCTATTGTAACCCACCTCCTCTTAACTATAAGCTGCACCTTGACCTGAAATATTTTATAATTATAAATCTTGAGAATTATAACTCTAAAAAGATTCTCTGATAACGGAGATATACAAACAAATAAATTAAGTAGAGTAAATCGTGTATTATCAATCATGGGGTAAGTTCCTCTGAATGGAATGAGATACCGCCAAATTCTTTGGGTTTAAAGACCTTAACTAATAGTACCCTGGTAAATATAATTAACATTTAAAATAATAGGGTATCTAATCCTAGTTTATTATTTAAATTTCACAGATTCATAAAAAGGGCCACAAATAAATTTTAACATTTCACCTTACAAATTTATATTTCAACCCTAATAATATAAACAACTGTTTTAACCAATAATATTCACTTGTATCAATCGTATAACCGCGGCTGCTGGCACGAATTATGCCGATACTAAATCAATTGCTAAATCCAAAATCACTTGATAATTAAATCAAATTACTGCAAAAAGAACATTTAGTCTAACAAAACTTACATATAATACAAAGAAAAAGTGAATAAACAAGCAAGAATAAAACTTTTAAAAATAAAAAATAAGAAAATTTTAAATCTATTAATTCAGGAAAAAATAAAAGATTCAAATATTTAAAGAAAAAAAAAAGAAAAAAACCACAAACATTAACAAAAAAAAAAGAAACGCCCCTATGTATGACCACAACAACTTCTCTATTATATATAATTAAAGATTAATATGGAACATGTATAGCAATAAATGTATTATATTCTTTCTTATTTAATCTTTCTTTTCACTAATAAATAAAGAAAGATTAAATAATATAATAAATATATTTTATACAATTATGTAATTTAATATAATATGTTATTAATATGAATTCTTTTTTTTATATTAAGTTAACTTTCATATATATTAGTTAAATAATCAAATTATAGATAATTTACATAATTATATTATTATAATTAATATAATTATTTATATTAATTATAATATTTTATATTTAAATTAATAATTTTATTTATTATATCCAATTATAATAATATTAAATATTAAATTACATATTATTATATATATTATATTATAATAACCTATTTTAAGCTAAAAACATAAGTAGCTATAATCCTAGGTAAATAATTGCATTAAAATAATCAATTGATAATGGTAAGATGAACTTATAATACTTTAATTTCAATTAAATGTAATATATTAATATAAATTATTTATTATATATATATATATATAAAAATTAAATGAGCAGGATAAATTAATCCTAATTAAACAAAATAATACATAAAAGAATTTCAAAAAAAACTTTCGATTTATATATTAAATAAATGAAGTGCCTGATTAAAGGGTTACCTTGATAGGGTAAATAAAGTAAATAAAATTACCTTCATTAAAATTACATAAGATAGAATTAAACTACCTCCTTTAGTATCAAAAACTAACGTGCATCATACACCTTAATGTAAAAAGGTAAGCTAAACAAGCTAATGGGTTCATACCCCATTTATAGAGGTATCAATCCTCTCCTTTTTAATGACCAACAACTCTACAAAACTTCTCTTCCTATCAACATTAATGATAGGAACGATCCTGTCCACTTCATCAAATTCCTGATTTGGGGTTTGAATAGGACTTGAGATCAACTTACTTTCATTTATTCCGCTCCTAACAAGAAATAAAAATATAATAATAAATGAATCATCAATTAAATATTTTATTGTCCAAGCAATAGCATCGACAATATTATTATTTTCAATTTTGCTGATTCAAATAAAATATCCCATGGGATGGGAAACAGAATTTATCCCATCAATAATAATTAGATCTAGACTATTATTAAAGATTGGAGCTGCACCTTTCCATTTCTGATTTCCAGAAGTTATAGGAGCATCAAGATGAAATAATTGTTTAACATTAATAACATGACAAAAAATCGCCCCAATTATGGTCTTATCTTATTGTATTCAATTAAGAACTTTTATTTGAACAATTATTATCTTAAGAATTATTATTGGGGCAATAGGAGGTTTAAATCAAACATCCTTACGACAACTTTTAGCATATTCATCAATCAGACATCTAGGTTGAATAATTAGATCATTAACATTCAGAGAAAACATCTGAGAACTATACTTCATTATTTACTCACTATTAAGATTAATTATAGTTTTATTATTTAAGCAAATAAATTTATTTTTCATAAATCAAATTTATTCAGCCAGAAATATAAAAACCGAAATTAAATTCATAATATTCTTATCTTTATTATCTTTAGGTGGACTACCACCATTCCTTGGATTCTTACCAAAATGAATTGTAATACAATCATTAATAGAAAACAATATAACAATTATTATAACTATTATAGTTGTATTAACTACAATTACACTCTACTACTATATACGTATTAGATTCTCAGCTCTAATTATATCATACACAGAAAATTCGTGATCTATAAAGATAAAGTCCCAAAAATCAAGAATCATTCTTCCTATAACAGTAATAATTTCAACAATAGGATTGATTTCAACATCAACCTTAATTTCATTATACTAAGGACTTTAGACGTAGAATTTGACACTTATATAACACCAGAACAAGACCTAGAAAATGATGGATTCCGACTACTAGATGTAGATAACCGAACAATCCTACCAATAAATACAGAAGTACGAGTATTAACAAGAGCATCAGATGTTCTACACTCATGAGCAGTTCCTGCATTAGGGGTTAAAATTGATGCAACGCCCGGTCGGTTAAATCAAGGAACATTCACAATAAATCGACCTGGATTATTCTTTGGACAATGCTCAGAAATCTGTGGAGCTAACCACAGATTTATACCAATTGTAATTGAAAGAACTTCAGTAAATTTATTTATTAAGTGATTATCTAAGATAATTTAAGGAGTTAGTTAAAATAAATAACATTAGAGTGTCATTCTAAAGTAACTAAAAAAAATTAGTACACCTTGAAATTCATCAGATGACTGAAAGTAAGTAATGGTCTCTTAAACCAAATAATAGTAAATTAACGACTACTTCTGATGGGGAAATTATATCCAAATCCCTCAAATATCCCCTCTTATATGATTCTCACTATTCATTATATTTTCAGCTACATTAATCTTGTTTAATCAAATAAACTTCTTCTCATTTAAACCTAACCTTATTAAAAGAGCAGAAAAAGGAACAATTGAAATAAAAATCTTAAATTGAAAATGATAACAAATCTATTCTCAACATTTGACCCATCAACTAACATGTTTAATTTATCATTAAATTGAACTAGAACATTTCTAGGACTATTATTAATCCCATCACTATTTTGACTTACACCATCACGAATTAACATTATCTGAAATAAACTAAATTTAACCTTACATAATGAATTTAAAACACTTCTTGGACCAAAATCATTTAATGGAACAACATTCATTTTCATCTCAATTTTTATTATAATATTATTTAACAATTTCATAGGATTATTCCCTTATATTTTTACTAGAACAAGACATTTAGCATTAACATTTGCAATTGCCCTACCTATATGGCTAAGATTTATATTATTTGGATGAATTAACCATACTAATCATATATTTACACACCTTGTACCACAAGGTACACCGCCTGCATTAATATCATTTATAGTACTAATTGAAACAATTAGTAATGTTATTCGACCAGGTACATTAGCAGTACGGTTGGCAGCAAATATAATTGCAGGACACTTATTATTAACCTTATTAGGAAACACAGGACCATCTATAGCAATAAACTTAATCTCATTACTAATTATTGGACAAATACTTCTATTAATTCTAGAATCAGCAGTAGCAATAATTCAAGCCTATGTTTTCTCAATTCTAAGAACTCTATATTCTAGAGAAGTATATTAAACCTATGTTAACAACTCACTCAAACCACCCATTCCACTTAGTAGACTATAGACCTTGACCATTAACAGGAGCAATTGGAGCAATAGTCCTAGTATCAGGACTAGCAAAATGATTCCACCTATTTAATATTAACTTATTCATAATTGGATTTCGAATTACCCTACTAACTATAATTCAATGATGACGAGATGTAGTACGAGAAGGAACATATCAAGGATTACATACAGGATTTGTATCAATTGGATTACGATGAGGAATAATTTTATTTATTGCATCAGAGGTATTATTTTTCGTTTCTTTTTTTTGAGCATTCTTTAGAAGAAGATTAGCACCAACAATTGAACTAGGAATACTATGACCTCCAATAGGAATTCAACCCTTTAACCCTATACAAATTCCATTACTTAATACAGCTATTCTTTTAGCATCAGGAGTAACAGTAACATGAGCACATCATAGTTTAATGGAATCTAATCATACTCAAGCACTACAAGGATTATTCTTCACAGTGTTATTAGGACTATACTTTACAATACTTCAAGCATATGAATATTGAGAAGCACCTTTTACCATTGCAGATGCAGTTTATCGATCAACATTCTTTGTTGCAACAGGATTCCATGGTTTACACGTAATAATTGGAACAATCTTTTTATCAACATGTCTACTTCGACACTCAATAAATCAATTTTCACCAAGACATCACTTTGGATTTGAAGCAGCAGCATGATACTGACACTTCGTAGATGTAGTATGATTATTCTTATATATCTCTATTTATTGATGAGGTAGATAATTGTTTTTCTAGTATAAATAGTACATTTGACTTCCAATCAGAAAGCTTGATATAAATCAAGAAAAACAATTCTAATTCTATCAACAAGAGTTTTCATTAGATTTATTATTCCAATAATTGTTATAATCCTGGCAACAACACTATCAAAAAAATTAATTAATGATCGAGAAAAAAGATCACCATTTGAATGTGGGTTTGATCCAAAAAGATCAGCACGAATACCATTCTCAATACGATTCTTCCTAATCGCAGTAATCTTTTTAATTTTTGATGTAGAAATTGCACTAATTCTACCAATTGTAATTATTTTTAAAACTTCAGACATTATAATCTGAACAGTATCAACAATATTTTTTATTCTAGTTCTATTAGGAGGACTATACCATGAATGAAACCAAGGAGCATTACAATTTTCAGAATAAAGGGTTGTAGTTAAATATAACATTTGGGTTGCATTCAAAAAGTATTGATATTATCAATCAACCTTAAATAGAATAAGAAGCGAAATATTGCAGTCAGTTTCGACCTGGAAGATTGGTATGTACTACCCTTATTCTTATTAATTGAAGCCAAAAAGAGGCGTATTACTGTTAATAATATAATTGAACTATAATAGTTCCAATTAAGGAAATGTAAAGCCAATATGAAAGCTGCTAACTTTTTATATTAGCGGTTAAACTCCGTTAACATTTCTAAAATTTATATAGTTTAAATAAAACATTACATTTTCACTGTAAAAATAATATATCTATATTTATAAATACTTAAAAGTAAAAATACTTCCTTAACATCTTCAGTGTCACGCTCTAATTATAAGCTATTTAAGTAAACGAAAAACAATATTACCAAAATAAATATTCAAAAAATAAAAGTTAAAAGATAAATCTTGAAATTAGAATCATATCAACCTTGAATATAACCAATTAAATAAATAAATAATCTATATAAACCTTGACCACCAAGTAATTCACCTCAACCATAATCAAATGACTTAGATGAATAATAACCTATTTTTAAAGTAATATATCTAATAAACTTAGTTGAAAGAAAAGGTATAAATCATATAGAACCAGCAAATCTAACAAAAGAAAGTATACTTAAAGAAAATAAATTATGAGAAAAATCAAAATTAGAAATAAAATAACCTAAATAAGCACCTAAAATAACAACTGTAATAGTTAAAAACTTTAAATAATAAGGTAAAGCAATCACATGAGGAATAGGAAAAATTAATCAAGATAAAAGACTACCACCAAAAACAGCAACAAACAATAGACCAATTATTCCAAATGAAATATAATAACCCTTATCATCAAAAGAAAATCTAGAATAAAAATTATTATCACCAGATATTGAATAATAATAATAACATTCATGCAATAGAAATTAAAATAGCAACATCACCAATACGATTAGAAAGTGCAGTTAATATACCAGCACTATAAGATTTTACATTTTGATAATAAATAACTAAACAATAAGAAACTAAACCTAAACCATCTCAACCTAATAAAATTCTAATTAAATTAGGACTAATAATTAAAAAACCTATAGAAAGAATAAATATTAAAACAATAATAATAAAACGATTTATATTCTTTTCACCAGATATATAATCCTCTCTATAATAAATAACCAAAGAAGAAATATATATAACAAATGATATAAAAATAAGAGATATTCAATCCAAAATTAAAGTTATAACAACTATAGAACCATTTAAATTGAAAAGCTCTCACTCAACAAAAACTCTATAATCAATTATTAAATAATAAATACCTAAAATAAAAATTATAGTTCTCGAAATAAACAAAGAAAAAAAACTCAAAGAACAAATAGAAAATAAATTCACGGCCTAAGATGAAAAACTTCATATCATTGATTCCACAAAACAATATTTTTAATTAAAATACTTAAGCAAACTAAACAAAGAAATATTCACCCTTTAAACAGAGAATATTTAAAGGCAATCAATGTAAAAGTAAAAGATGATATTCACGAAAATAACCAAGAGAACAAGTATAAACACCAGAATAATAATTCCCATGCTGAGAATAAGAATATATATACAAAGTATAAACAGCTCTAAAAAAAGATAAAAAAATCAAAGCAAAGAATCTAAAAGAAGATCAAGATATAATTCTATTTAATAATCTAATTTCACCTACCAAATTTAAAGAAGGAGGAGCAGCCATATTTGATGATCTTAAAAGAAATCATCATAAAGCCATTCTTGGCATCAAATTAATTATACCCTTGTTAATTAATAATCTTCGTCTACCTAAACGTTCATAAATAATATTAGATAAACAAAATAAACCAGAAGAACATAAACCATGACCAACCATTAGAGAAAGAGAACCTACACAACCTCATCAATTCATAGTCATCAATCCACCAATAACCATTCTTATATGAGCAACAGAAGAATATGCAATTAAAGTCTTTAAATCAACCTGACGAAAACAAATAAATCTTACAATAACACCCCCAGATAAACCTAAAGACAATCAAAAATAATTAAACTTTAAACCCAAATAAGAAATAACCTTTATAACACGAAAAATACCATAACCACCTAACTTTAATAAAACACCAGCAAGAATTATTCTACCTGAAATAGGGGCCTCTACATGAGCCTTAGGAAGTCATAAATGAACCAAAAACATAGGTATCTTAACTAAAAAAGCCAAAATTATAAATACATAAAACATAAAATAATAAGAACCAAAATCAACCAATAAAGGAAAATATAAAGTATTAGAAAAATCATAAACCTTAAATAAAACTAATAATAAAGGTAATCTAGCAACCAAAGTATAAAAAATTAAATAAACACCAGCCTGCAAACGCTCAGGTTGATAACTCCAACCCAAAATTAAAAGTAAAGTAGGAACTAATCTAGCCTCAAAAAAAATATAAAAAGAAAGAAGACTTAATCTAGCAAATGAACAATAAAGCATAATTATTAAAATCAAAACCATAAAAACAAAAAAATTAGAATGATATGAACTTAAATAAACTGAACCTCTAGCAGTGATTATTAAAGAACAAATCCAAAAACTAAGTAAAATTAAACTAAAAGAAAAATAATCAATACCAAAATAATATCTAATTATATTCAAATCAGCATATGAATAAACACAAATTATAAAAACAAAACCCGACAGAAACATTAAAGAATGAACCAACCATCAACAATTATTTAATAAACAAAGAGGGATCAAAAAAATAGTTATAAATAAATACTTTAACATACAGATAAACCAAAAGAATTAAAAAAATCATTACCATGAGAACGAATTATTGAAACTAAAATAGAAAGACCTAAAGCACCCTCACAAACAGAAAAAACTAAAAAAATAACAGGAAAAAAATAATCATAATCAAACTCAATAAGAAAAACAATAACTAACATAAATAAAGAAAGAACAATATATTCTAATCTCAAAAGAACCATTAATAAATGTTTATGTTTAGAAGAAAAAAAACACCAGCAAAATAAATCAATAAAGAAGTAAAAATAGAGAATATAAACATTAGTTTTAATAGTTTAAAAAAAACGCCGGTCTTGTAAACCGGAAATAAGTCCAGCCCCCACTTTTAAAACTTCAGAGGTGGAAAAGCTTCCATCATCGGTCCCCAAAACCGGTATTTTAAATAAACTAACCCCTGAAATGATCAAAATAATAATTATATCATTATCAAATGTAATAAATATTAATTTTATTAAATTAAGACATCCAATATCAATAATGCTTTTTATTATCCTTCAAACCTTCCTAGTTGGATTAATAACAGGAACAATAATAGAAAGATATTGATTATCATTTATTTTATTTTTAACATTTCTTGGTGGTATACTAGTATTATTTATTTACATTACAAGAATTGCATCAAACGAAATATTTCAGCCTAAATCAATCACTATAATTATTACATTAATAATGTGAGTATTTATCATATTAATATTAATTATTCTAGATATATCTATATTTATAGACTTTTTCAAAAACACCGAAACTATAAATATTGATAATTCAATCAATTATCAAGAAATAACAATATCTTTAGAAAAATTATATAATAGACCAACATTCATTATTACAATAATAATAATAATTTATTTATTTTTAGCACTACTAGCAATTGTTAAAATCACCAATTTTAATCAGGGACCTATTCGTAAAATAAGATAATTACTAATGAATAAACCCTTACATCCTTTACTTAAAATTATTAATAACTCTTTAATTGACTTACCTGCCCCAACAAATATTTCATTTTGATGAAATTTTGGATCCCTATTAGGGTTATGTTTGGTAATTCAAATCGTAACTGGACTATTTTTAGCTATACATTATACATCAAATATTGAAATAGCATTCAGTAGTGTAGTACACATCTGCCGAGACGTAAATAATGGTTGAATTATCCGAACCTTACACGCAAATGGAGCATCTATATTTTTTATTTGTATTTACTTACATGTAGGACGGGGAATTTACTATGGATCTTATATATATATATATATACATACCTGAATAATTGGTACAGTGATTTTATTTTTAGTTATAGCAACTGCATTTATAGGATATGTCTTACCCTGAGGCCAAATATCTTTTTGAGGTGCAACAGTAATTACTAATTTATTATCAGCAATCCCATACTTAGGAACAGATTTAGTCCAATGAGTATGAGGAGGATTCGCTGTTGATAATGCAACATTAAATCGATTCTTCACATTCCATTTTGTATTACCATTTATTATTGCTGCTATAGCAGCAATTCATTTATTTTTTCTTCACCAAACAGGATCTAATAATCCTCTTGGACTAAATGGAGATATTGAAAAAATTCCATTCCATCCATACTTTACCTTTAAGGATTCTATTACATTTGTAATAATAACATCATTATTAATTATACTATGTTTAATTAATCCATACCTATTAGGAGATCCAGATAACTTTGTACCTGCCAACCCATTAGTAACACCAGTTCACATTCAACCAGAATGATATTTCCTATTTGCATATGCAATTCTACGATCTATCCGTAATAAGTTAGGAGGTGTTATTGCATTATTTTTATCAATTAGAATCTTAATAATTTTACCATTTTATAATAAAACACCATTCCGAGGCATTCAATTTTACGTTATTAATCAAATTTTATTCTGAATTATAGTAGTTGTTGTATGCTTACTAACGTGAATTGGTAAACGACCTGTTGAAGAACCTTATATTATAACAGGTCAAATCTTAACAATTATTTACTTCACATATTTCTTAATTAATGTCCATGTCGCAAACGCATGAGATAAATTAGTTAAGGAATAAAGTTAATTAGCTTAGGAAAAGCATATGTTTTGAAAACATAAAATTAGAAGTTTAACTCTTCTATTAACTTTTCTCAAAAAATTTCACTAAACAAATGAGATAAATAAAATCTTTAAACCAACAAAGAAAATAAAAAAATTCAAAGATAAAGGTAAAAAACTTTTTCAAGCTAAGTACATTAATTTATCATAACGGAACGTGGTAATGTTCCACGAACCCAAATAAAACCAAAAGATATAATAGCAAGCTTAATAAAAAATATAAAAGAATAAAAATCACCGCCCAAAAAAATTAAAGCCAATAACATTCTTATGAAGACAATTCTAGTATATTCAGCTAAAAAAATTAAAGTAAAACCACCCGCACCATACTGAATATTAAATCCTGAAACTAACTCAGATTCTCCTTCAGCAAAATCAAAAGGAGTACGATTAGTTTCAGCTAAGCAAGAAGCAAAACAAGCTAAAGCTAAAGGAAAAGAAATAATAATAAATCAACAATAAAGCTGATAGTTTATAAAATCAAACATATTAAAACTACCAATTAAAATAATTAAAGACAATAAAATTAAAGCTAAACTAACTTCATAAGAAATTGTTTGAGCAACAGAACGAAGAGAACCTAATAATGAATAATTTGAATTAGAAGATCAACCAGCAATTATAACAGTATAAACACCTAATCTAGTACAACATAAAAAAAATAAAAATCCATAAGAAAAAGAACACATATAAGTTAAATAAGGAAAAATTACTCAAACGGCTAAAGAAATCATTAAATTAAAAACAGGGGAAAAATAATAAAGTAGGTAATTAGATATAATAGGAATTGGCTGCTCCTTACAAATTAACTTAATAGCATCGCTAAATGGCTGAGGAATTCCAACAAAACCTACCTTATTTGGACCCTTTCGAATCTGAATATAACCTAAAACCTTACGCTCTAATAAAGTTAAAAAGGCAACACTAATTAAAACACAAATAACCAATAAAAGAAAATTCAAAATAAATATAAATAAATCATAAAGTATCAATACAATTTGTAGAAAAAATCTACATAAATGAATTCTAAATTCAACACATTAATCTGTCAAAATAGTAAATAAATTAATATTAAACAATATAACAAAAAATATTTTAACCATATGGTCCTTTCGTACTAATATGGATTAACAATCTTAGGATAGAAACCGACCTGGCTCACGCCGGTCTGAACTCAGATCATGTAAGAATTTAAAGGTCGAACAGACCTAATCATTGGGCTCCTGCACCCAAAATTTTTCTTAATCCAACATCGAGGTCGCAATCTGCTTTGTCGATATGAGCTCTCAAAAACAATTACGCTGTTATCCCTAAGGTAACTTAATCTTATGATCATAAATTATGGATCAAAATAACAAACATAAATAAATGATATAATAATGAAGAGTTTATCTATTCTTCATGTCACCCCAACAAAACATCATCATTAAATATAGAAAGACAAACAAAAAACTATATAAAAGTAAAATGTCAAGCTCTATAGGGTCTTCTCGTCCTAAAGAAGAATTTAAGCCTTTTGACTCAAAAGTTAAATTCAAAAATTTATTAAGAGACAGTTGATTTCTCGTCAAGCCATTCATTCCAGCCACTAATTAAGAGACTAATGATTATGCTACCTTTGCACGGTCAAAATACCGCGGCTCTTTAAAAATACGCTCAGTGAGCAGGCCAGACCTCAAAATATAAACAAGAGGACATGTTTTTGATAAACAGGCGGAAATCAATTTTGCCTAGTTCCTTATAATAAGTTCACAAGGTAAAAATTTCATACAAATAAATATACTAATTCTATCATTATTACAAAAATTTTAAAATTAAATTAATAATCTTAATAAAAAACCTAAAATATTTATAAAATCAAAATAAAAAATAATGAACTAAAACGTAATCTTAAAGATAACTGGTTTAAAGCTTACAATTAAATTTCTATAAAATAAATTATAGGTTATTAACTTCAAAGCTTATCCCTTAAAGAATAAATAAGTTAATATTTTTACTTAAAAAATTAAATAAAAACAAATAACTTAAAAAAATTAAATTTTTTCTTAAGAAACTAGATATCTTGGGAAACGATTAACATCTCATTTCTATAAATAATTTAATAATAATTATGATACATTAACTATAAATTATTTATAAATCAACCCAATTCGAGACAAGTAAAATAAATACTAAAATTTTGATAAACCCTGATACATAAGGTACAATAAATAAAATCTACTTAAAAAAATTTAAAATAATATTTCATAAAACACTTACATTACCAATAAACTATAATTTAAAAAATCAATTCTATAAAATATACTAAGACAAAAATACAATAAAATTATTTATATTAAATAATTAAATATACAAAAAATAAATATAATAAAATAAATAATCAAGATATCCTGATTTGCACAGAAAAATTTTCAGTGTAAATGAAACACTTTACTAATAAGTTATATCTTGAAACTCTTCCTAGATACGCTTTCCAGTACATCTACTATGTTACGACTTATCTCATCTAAATTGAAGCTACTTTAAAATAAAATAGAATAATCAATAATGAGAGTGACGGGCGATGTGTACACATCTCAGAGCCAATATCAGTTAAATTAAATAAATTAAATTACTATCAAATCCACCTTCATTAACAGTATTTCACTATCAAATCCGTTATAAACAAAAATCTATTGTAACCCACCTCCTCTTAACTATAAGCTGCACCTTGACCTGAAATATTTTATAATTATAAATCTTGAGAATTATAACTCTAAAAAGATTCTCTGATAACGGAGATATACAAACAAATAAATTAAGTAGAGTAAATCGTGTATTATCAATCATGGGGTAGGTTCCTCTGAATGGAATGAGATACCGCCAAATTCTTTGGGTTTAAAGACCTTAACTAATAGTACCCTGGTAAATATAATTAACATTTAAAATAATAGGGTATCTAATCCTAGTTTATTATTTAAATTTCACAGATTCATAAAAAGGGCCACAAATAAATTTTAACATTTCACCTTACAAATTTATATTTCAACCCTAATAATATAAACAACTGTTTTAACCAATAATATTCACTTGTATCAATCGTATAACCGCGGCTGCTGGCACGAATTATGCCGATACTAAATCAATTGCTAAATCCAAAATCACTTGATAATTAAATCAAATTACTGCAAAAAGAACATTTAGTCCAACAAAACTTACGTATAATACAAAGAAAAAGTGAATAAACAAGCAAGAATAAAACTTTTAAAAATAAAAAATAAGAAAATTTTAAATCTATTAATTCAGGAAAAAATAAAAGATTCAAATATTTAAAGAAAAAAAAAGAAAAAAACCACAAACATTAACAAAAAAAAAAGAAACGCCCCTATGTATGACCACAACAACTTCTCTATTATATATAATTAAAGATTAATATGGAACATGTATAGCAATAAATGTATTATATTCTTTCTTATTTAATCTTTCTTTTCACTAATAAATAAAGAAAGATTAAATAATATAATAAATATATTTTATACAATTATGTAATTTAATATAATATGTTATTAATATGAATTCTTTTTTTTATATTAAGTTAACTTTCATATATATTAGTTAAATAATCTAATTATAGATAATTTACATAATTATATTATTATAATTAATATAATTATTTATATTAATAATAATATTTTATATTTAAATTAATAATTTTATTTATTATATCCAATTATAATAATATTAAATATTAAATTACATATTATTATATATATTATATTATAATAACCTATTTTAAGCTAAAAACATAAGTAGATATTATCCTAGGTAAAAAATTGCATTAAAATAATGAATTAATAATGGTAAGATGAACTTATAATACTTTAATTTCAATTAAATGTAATATATTAATATAAATTATTTATTATATATATATATATAAAAATAAAATGAGCAGGATAAATTAATCCTAATTAAACAAAATAATACATAAAAGAATTTCAAAAAAAACTTTCGATTTATATATTAAATAAATGAAGTGCCTGATTAAAGGGTTACCTTGATAGGGTAAATAAAGTAAATAAAATTACCTTCATTAAAATTACATAAGATAGAATTAAACTACCTCCTTTAGTATCAAAAACTAACGTGCATCATACACCTTAATGTAAAAAGGTAAGCTAAACAAGCTAATGGGTTCATACCCCATTTATAGAGGTATCAATCCTCTCCTTTTTAATGACCAACAACTCTACAAAACTTCTCTTCCTATCAACATTAATGATAGGAACGATCCTGTCCATTTCATCAAATTCCTGATTTGGGGTTTGAATAGGACTTGAGATCAACTTACTTTCATTTATTCCGCTCCTAACAAGAAATAAAAATATAATAATAAATGAATCATCAATTAAATATTTTATTGTCCAAGCAATAGCATCGACAATATTATTATTTTCAATTTTGCTGATTCAAATAAAATATCCCATGGGATGGGAAACAGAATTTATCCCATCAATAATAATTAGATCTAGACTATTATTAAAGATTGGAGCTGCACCTTTCCATTTCTGATTTCCAGAAGTTATAGGAGCATCAAGATGAAATAATTGTTTAACATTAATAACATGACAAAAAATCGCCCCAATAATGGTCTTATCTTATTGTATTCAATTAAGAACTTTTATTTGAACAATTATTATCTTAAGAATTATTATTGGGGCAATAGGAGGTTTAAATCAAACATCCTTACGACAACTTTTAGCATATTCATCAATCAGACATCTAGGTTGAATAATTAGATCATTAACAGTCAGAGAAAACATCTGAGAACTATACTTCATTATTTACTCACTATTAAGATTAATCATAGTTTTATTATTTAAGCAAATAAATTTATTTTTCATAAATCAAATTTATTCAGCCAGAAATATAAAAACCGAAATTAAATTCATAATATTCTTATCTTTATTATCTTTAGGTGGACTACCACCATTCCTTGGATTCTTACCAAAATGAATTGTAATACAATCATTAATAGAAAACAATATAACAACTATTATAACTATTATAGTTGTATTAACTACAATTACACTCTACTACTATATACGTATTAGATTCTCAGCTCTAATTATATCATACACAGAAAATTCGTGATCTATAAAGATAAAGTCCCAAGAATCAAGAATCATTCTTCCTATAACAGTAATATTTTCAACAATAGGATTGATTTCAACATCAACCTTAATTTCATTATACTAAGGACTTAAGTTAATCAAACTAATAACCTTCAAAGTAATAATTAAAAGAATAATCTTTTAGGCCTTAGTAAAATTTTACACCTCTAGAATTGCAGTCTAGAATCATAATTGAATATAAGACCTAAATATGATAAGAGAAAAAACATCTCATAAGTAGATTTACAATCTACCACCTAAAATTCAGCCATCTTACCGCAAAAATGATTATTCTCAACAAACCATAAGGACATTGGTACTTTATACTTCATATTTGGAGCATGAGCAGGAATAGTAGGAACATCAATAAGAATACTTATTCGTGCTGAACTTGGCCAACCCGGATCTCTAATTGGGGATGACCAGATTTATAATGTTATTATTACAGCTCACGCATTCGTAATAATTTTCTTTATAGTAATACCTATTATAATTGGTGGATTTGGTAATTGACTTGTTCCACTAATAATTGGTGCACCAGATATAGCATTTCCACGAATAAATAATATAAGTTTTTGATTACTACCACCTTCACTAACCCTTCTTCTTACATCTTCTATAGTAGATAATGGTGCTGGTACAGGATGAACAGTTTACCCTCCTCTAGCAGGAGCTATTGCACACGGGGGTGCATCTGTAGATCTAGCTATTTTTTCACTGCACTTAGCAGGTGTATCATCTATTCTTGGTGCAGTGAATTTCATTACAACAGCAATTAATATACGATCAGAAAGTATAACTTTAGATCAAACACCTTTATTTGTATGATCTGTAGCTATTGCAGCATTACTTCTCCTTCTTTCACTTCCAGTTTTAGCAGGAGCTATTACTATATTATTAACAGATCGAAATTTAAATACATCATTCTTTGACCCTACAGGAGGGGGTGACCCAATTCTATATCAACATCTATTTTGATTCTTTGGACACCCAGAAGTTTATATTTTAATTCTACCGGGGTTCGGAATTATTTCACATATTGTATGTCAAGAAAGAGGAAAAATTGAATCATTTGGAACATTAGGTATAATTTATGCTATACTATCAATTGGACTAATAGGATTTATTGTATGAGCACATCATATATTTACAGTAGGAATGGATGTTGACACACGAGCATATTTTACATCAGCAACAATAATTATTGCTGTACCTACAGGAATTAAGGTATTTAGATGATTAGCTACATTATATGGAACTAAATTCAAGTTCAATCCACCATTATTATGAGCTCTAGGATTTATTTTCCTATTTACAATTGGTGGATTAACAGGATTAGTATTAGCAAATTCATCACTTGATATTGTATTACATGATACATATTATGTAGTAGCCCACTTTCATTATGTATTATCTATAGGAGCAGTATTTGCAATTATAGGAGGTGTCATTCAATGATATCCACTATTTACAGGATTAACTATAAATAATACATGATTAAAAATCCAATTTACAATTATATTCATTGGAGTAAATTTAACATTCTTTCCTCAACACTTCCTAGGTTTAGCAGGAATACCTCGACGATACTCTGACTACCCAGACGCATATACATCATGAAACGTAGTATCAAGAATTGGGTCTACAATTTCTATTGTAGGAATCATTATATTCATTGTAATTATATGAGAAAGAATGATTACAAACCGAGCAATTATATTTAGAGCTAACATAAGAAGATCAACAGAATGACTACAAAATAACCCTCCTGCAGAACATAGTTACTCAGAATTACCATTAATCTCTAGATTCTAATATGGCAGATTAGTGCAGTAGATTTAAGCTCTACAAATAAAGGTTTGACCTTTTATTAGAAAATATTTATTAATGGCAACATGATCAAATTTATCTCTTCAAGATGGAGCTTCACCATTAATGGAGCAATTATCATTCTTTCATGATCATACTATGGTCGTATTATTATTAATTACAGTAATTGTAGGTTATGCCCTAAGTTATATATTATTTATTGCCTATACTAACTGTAATATACTTCATGGACATTTAATTGCAACAATCTGAACTGCTTTACCAGCAATTACGTTAATTTTTATTGCCCTTCCATCATTATGACTATTATATTTACTTGATGATTCAGTAGATGCAATAATTACAATTAAAACCATTGGACGACAATGATATTGAAGATATGAATATTCAGACTTCATAGACGTAGAATTTGACACTTATATAACACCAGAACAAGACCTAGAAAATGATGGATTCCGACTACTAGATGTAGATAACCGAACAATCCTACCAATAAATACAGAAGTACGAGTATTAACAAGAGCATCAGATGTTCTACACTCATGAGCAGTTCCTGCATTAGGGGTGAAAATTGATGCAACGCCAGGTCGGTTAAATCAAGGAACATTCACAATAAATCGACCTGGATTATTCTTTGGACAATGCTCAGAAATCTGTGGAGCAAACCACAGATTTATACCAATTGTAATTGAAAGAACTTCAGTAAATTTATTTATTAAGTGATTATCTAAGATAATTTAAGGAGTTAGTTAAAATAAATAACATTAGAGTGTCAATCTAAAGTAACTAAAAAAAATTAGTACACCTTGAAATTCATCAGATGACTGAAAGTAAGTAATGGTCTCTTAAACCAAATAATAGTAAATTAACGACTACTTCTGATGGGGAAATTATATCCAAATCCCTCAAATATCCCCTCTTATATGATTCTCACTATTCATTATATTTTCAGCTACATTAATCTTGTTTAATCAAATAAACTTCTTCTCATTTAAACCTAACCTTACTAAAAGAGCAGAAAAAGGAACAATTGAAATAAAAAACTTAAATTGAAAATGATAACAAATCTATTCTCAACATTTGACCCATCAACTAACATCTTTAATTTATCATTAAATTGAACTAGAACATTTCTAGGACTATTATTAATCCCATCACTATTTTGACTTACACCATCACGAATTAACATTATCTGAAATAAACTAAATTTAACCTTACATAATGAATTTAAAACACTTCTTGGACCAAAATCATTTAATGGAACAACATTCATTTTCATCTCAATTTTTATTATAATATTATTTAACAATTTCATAGGATTATTCCCTTATATTTTTACTAGAACAAGACATTTAGCATTAACATTTGCAATTGCCCTACCTATATGGCTAAGATTTATATTATTTGGATGAATTAACCATACTAATCATATATTTACACACCTTGTACCACAAGGTACACCGCCTGCATTAATATCATTTATAGTACTAATTGAAACAATTAGTAATGTTATTCGACCAGGTACATTAGCAGTACGGTTGGCAGCAAATATAATTGCAGGACACTTATTATTAACCTTATTAGGAAACACAGGACCATCTATAGCAATAAACTTAATCTCATTACTAATTATTGGACAAATACTTCTATTAATTCTAGAATCAGCAGTAGCAATAATTCAAGCCTATGTTTTCTCAATTCTAAGAACTCTATATTCTAGAGAAGTATATTAAACCTATGTTAACAACTCACTCAAACCACCCATTCCACTTAGTAGACTATAGACCTTGACCATTAACAGGAGCAATTGGAGCAATAGTCCTAGTATCAGGACTAGCAAAATGATTCCACCTATTTAATATTAACTTATTCATAATTGGATTTGGAATTACCCTACTAACTATAATTCAATGATGACGAGATGTAGTACGAGAAGGAACATATCAAGGATTACATACAGGATTTGTATCAATTGGATTACGATGAGGAATAATTTTATTTATTGCATCAGAGGTATTATTTTTCGTTTCTTTTTTTGAGCATTCTTTAGAAGAAGATTAGCACCAACAATTGAACTAGGAATACTATGACCTCCAATAGGAATTCAACCCTTTAACCCTATACAAATTCCATTACTTAATACAGCTATTGATCCTTTAAAACGAATATCCTGAGAATCCTTCAAATTATGAATTATTATTGGGGCAATAGGAGGTTTAAATCAAACATCCTTACGACAACTTTTAGCATATTCATCAATCAGACATCTAGGTTGAATAATTAGATCATTAACAGTCAGAGAAAACATCTGAGAACTATACTTCATTATTTACTCACTATTAAGATTAATTATAGTTTTATTATTTAAGCAAATAAATTTATTTTTCTTAAATCAAATTTATTCAGCCAGAAATATAAAAACCGAAATTAAATTCATAATATTCTTATCTTTATTATCTTTAGGTGGACTACCACCATTCCTTGGATTCTTACCAAAATGAATTGTAATACAATCATTAATAGAAAACAATATAACAACTATTATAACTATTATAGTTGTATTAACTACAATTACACTCTACTACTATATACGTATTAGATTCTCAGCTCTAATTATATCATACACAGAAAATTCGTGATCTATAAAGATAAAGTCCCAAGAATCAAGAATCATTCTTCCTATAACAGTAATATTTTCAACAATAGGATTGATTTCAACATCAACCTTAATTTCATTATACTAAGGACTTAAGTTAATCAAACTAATAACCTTCAAAGTAATAATTAAAAGAATAATCTTTTAGGCCTTAGTAAAATTTTACACCTCTAGAATTGCAGTCTAGAATCATAATTGAATATAAGACCTAAATATGATAAGAGAAAAAACATCTCATAAGTAGATTTACAATCTACCACCTAAAATTCAGCCATCTTACCGCAAAAATGATTATTCTCAACAAACCATAAGGACATTGGTACTTTATACTTCATATTTGGAGCATGAGCAGGAATAGTAGGAACATCAATAAGAATACTTATTCGTGCTGAACTTGGCCAACCCGGATCTCTAATTGGGGATGACCAGATTTATAATGTTATTATTACAGCTCACGCATTCGTAATAATTTTCTTTATAGTAATACCTATTATAATTGGTGGATTTGGTAATTGACTTGTTCCACTAATAATTGGTGCACCAGATATAGCATTTCCACGAATAAATAATATAAGTTTTTGATTACTACCACCTTCACTAACCCTTCTTCTTACATCTTCTATAGTAGATAATGGTGCTGGTACAGGATGAACAGTTTACCCTCCTCTAGCAGGAGCTATTGCACACGGGGGTGCATCTGTAGATCTAGCTATTTTTTCACTGCACTTAGCAGGTGTATCATCTATTCTTGGTGCAGTGAATTTCATTACAACAGCAATTAATATACGATCAGAAAGTATAACTTTAGATCAAACACCTTTATTTGTATGATCTGTAGCTATTGCAGCATTACTTCTCCTTCTTTCACTTCCAGTTTTAGCAGGAGCTATTACTATATTATTAACAGATCGAAATTTAAATACATCATTCTTTGACCCTACAGGAGGGGGTGACCCAATTCTATATCAACATCTATTTTGATTCTTTGGACACCCAGAAGTTTATATTTTAATTCTACCGGGGTTCGGAATTATTTCACATATTGTATGTCAAGAAAGAGGAAAAATTGAATCATTTGGAACATTAGGTATAATTTATGCTATACTATCAATTGGACTAATAGGATTTATTGTATGAGCACATCATATATTTACAGTAGGAATGGATGTTGACACACGAGCATATTTTACATCAGCAACAATAATTATTGCTGTACCTACAGGAATTAAGGTATTTAGATGATTAGCTACATTATATGGAACTAAATTCAAGTTCAATCCACCATTATTATGAGCTCTAGGATTTATTTTCCTATTTACAATTGGTGGATTAACAGGATTAGTATTAGCAAATTCATCACTTGATATTGTATTACATGATACATATTATGTAGTAGCCCACTTTCATTATGTATTATCTATAGGAGCAGTATTTGCAATTATAGGAGGTGTCATTCAATGATATCCACTATTTACAGGATTAACTATAAATAATACATGATTAAAAATCCAATTTACAATTATATTCATTGGAGTAAATTTAACATTCTTTCCTCAACACTTCCTAGGATTAGCAGGAATACCTCGACGATACTCTGACTACCCAGACGCATATACATCATGAAACGTAGTATCAAGAATTGGGTCTACAATTTCTATTGTAGGAATCATTATATTCATTGTAATTATATGAGAAAGAATGATTACAAACCGAGCAATTATATTTAGAGCTAACATAAGAAGATCAACAGAATGACTACAAAATAACCCTCCTGCAGAACATAGTTACTCAGAATTACCATTAATCTCTAGATTCTAATATGGCAGATTAGTGCAGTAGATTTAAGCTCTACAAATAAAGGTTTGACCTTTTATTAGAAAATATTTATTAATGGCAACATGATCAAATTTATCTCTTCAAGATGGAGCTTCACCATTAATGGAGCAATTATCATTCTTTCATGATCATACTATGGTCGTATTATTATTAATTACAGTAATTGTAGGTTATGCCCTAAGTTATATATTATTTATTGCCTATACTAACTGTAATATACTTCATGGACATTTAATTGCAACAATCTGAACAGCTTTACCAGCAATTACGTTAATTTTTATTGCCCTTCCATCATTACGACTATTATATTTACTTGATGATTCAGTAGATGCAATAATTACAATTAAAACCATTGGACGACAATGATATTGAAGATATGAATATTCAGACTTCATAGACGTAGAATTTGACACTTATATAACACCAGAACAAGACCTAGAAAATGATGGATTCCGACTACTAGATGTAGATAACCGAACAATCCTACCAATAAATACAGAAGTACGAGTATTAACAAGAGCATCAGATGTTCTACACTCATGAGCAGTTCCTGCATTAGGGGTGAAAATTGATGCAACGCCAGGTCGGTTAAATCAAGGAACATTCACAATAAATCGACCTGGATTATTCTTTGGACAATGCTCAGAAATCTGTGGAGCAAACCACAGATTTATACCAATTGTAATTGAAAGAACTTCAGTAAATTTATTTATTAAGTGATTATCTAAGATAATTTAAGGAGTTAGTTAAAATAAATAACATTAGAGTGTCAATCTAAAGTAACTAAAAAAAATTAGTACACCTTGAAATTCATCAGATGACTGAAAGTAAGTAATGGTCTCTTAAACCAAATAATAGTAAATTAACGACTACTTCTGATGGGGAAATTATATCCAAATCCCTCAAATATCCCCTCTTATATGATTCTCACTATTCATTATATTTTCAGCTACATTAATCTTGTTTAATCAAATAAACTTCTTCTCATTTAAACCTAACCTTACTAAAAGAGCAGAAAAAGGAACAATTGAAATAAAAAACTTAAATTGAAAATGATAACAAATCTATTCTCAACATTTGACCCATCAACTAACATCTTTAATTTATCATTAAATTGAACTAGAACATTTCTAGGACTATTATTAATCCCATCACTATTTTGACTTACACTATCACGAATTAACATTATCTGAAATAAACTAAATTTAACCTTACATAATGAATTTAAAACACTTCTTGGACCAAAATCATTTAATGGAGCAACATTCATTTTCATCTCAATTTTTATTATAATATTATTTAACAATTTCATAGGATTATTCCCTTATATTTTTACTAGAACAAGACATTTAGCATTAACATTTGCAATTGCCCTACCTATATGGCTAAGATTTATATTATTTGGATGAATTAACCATACTAATCATATATTTACACACCTTGTACCACAAGGTACACCGCCTGCATTAATATCATTTATAGTACTAATTGAAACAATTAGTAATGTTATTCGACCAGGTACATTAGCAGTACGGTTGGCAGCAAATATAATTGCAGGACACTTATTATTAACCTTATTAGGAAACACAGGACCATCTATAGCAATAAACTTAATCTCATTACTAATTATTGGACAAATACTTCTATTAATTCTAGAATCAGCAGTAGCAATAATTCAAGCCTATGTTTTCTCAATTCTAAGAACTCTATATTCTAGAGAAGTATATTAAACCTATGTTAACAACTCACTCAAACCACCCATTCCACTTAGTAGACTATAGACCTTGACCATTAACAGGAGCAATTGGAGCAATAGTCCTAGTATCAGGACTAGCAAAATGATTCCACCTATTTAATATTAACTTATTCATAATTGGATTTGGAATTACCCTACTAACTATAATTCAATGATGACGAGATGTAGTACGAGAAGGAACATATCAAGGATTACATACAGGATTTGTATCAATTGGATTACGATGAGGAATAATTTTATTTATTGCATCAGAGGTATTATTTTTCGTTTCTTTTTTTGAGCATTCTTTAGAAGAAGATTAGCACCAACAATTGAACTAGGAATACTATGACCTCCAATAGGAATTCAACCCTTTAACCCTATACAAATTCCATTACTTAATACAGCTATTCTTTTAGCATCAGGAGTAACAGTAACATGAGCACATCATAGTTTAATGGAATCTAATCATACTCAAGCACTACAAGGATTATTCTTCACAGTGTTATTAGGACTATACTTTACAATACTTCAAGCATATGAATATTGAGAAGCACCTTTTACCATTGCAGATGCAGTTTATGGATCAACATTCTTTGTTGCAACAGGATTCCATGGTTTACACGTAATTATTGGAACAATCTTTTTATCAACATGTCTACTTCGACACTCAATAAATCAATTTTCACCAAGACATCACTTTGGATTTGAAGCAGCAGCATGATACTGACACTTCGTAGACGTAGTATGATTATTCTTATATATCTCTATTTATTGATGAGGTAGATAATTGTTTTTCTAGTATAAATAGTACATTTGACTTCCAATCAGAAAGCTTGATATAAATCAAGAAAAACAATTCTAATTCTATCAACAAGAGTTTTCATTAGATTTATTATTCCAATAATTGTTATAATCCTGGCAACAACACTATCAAAAAAATTAATTAATGATCGAGAAAAAGATCACCATTTGAATGTGGGTTTGATCCAAAAAGATCAGCACGAATACCATTCTCAATACGATTCTTCCTAATCGCAGTAATCTTTTTAATTTTTGATGTAGAAATTGCACTAATTCTACCAATTGTAATTATTTTTAAAACTTCAGACATTATAATCTGAACAGTATCAACAATATTTTTTATTCTAGTTCTATTAGGAGGACTATACCATGAATGAAACCAAGGAGCATTACAATGAGCAGAATAAAGGGTTGTAGTTAAATATAACATTTGGGTTGCATTCAAAAAGTATTGATATTATCAATCAACCTTAAATAGAATAAGAAGCGAAATATTGCAGTCAGTTTCGACCTGGAAGATTGGTATGTACTACCCTTATTCTTATTAATTGAAGCCAAAAAGAGGCGTATTACTGTTAATAATATAATTGAACTATAATAGTTCCAATTAAGGAAATGTAAAGCCAATATGAAAGCTGCTAACTTTTTATATTAGCAGTTAAACTCCGTTAACATTTCTAAAATTTATATAGTTTAAATAAAACATTACATTTTCACTGTAAAAATAATATATCTATATTTATAAATACTTAAAAGTAAAAATACTTCCTTAACATCTTCAGTGTCACGCTCTAATTATAAGCTATTTAAGTAAACGAAAAACAATATTACCAAAATAA
Source organism: Schistocerca gregaria (assembly GCF_023897955.1). Taxonomy (NCBI): domain Eukaryota; kingdom Metazoa; phylum Arthropoda; class Insecta; order Orthoptera; family Acrididae; genus Schistocerca; species Schistocerca gregaria. Next base: position 15,249,115 of record NW_026061707.1, read on the forward strand.
ATATTCAAAAAATAAAAGTTAAAAGATAAATCTTGAAATTAGAATCATATCAACCTTGAATATAACCAATTAAATAAATAAATAATCTATATAAACCTTGACCACCAAGTAATTCACCTCAACCATAATCAAATGACTTAGATGAATAATAACCTATTTTTAAAGGAATATATCTAATAAACTTAGTTGAAAGAAAAGGTATAAATCATATAGAACCAGCAAATCTAACAAAAGAAAGTATACTTAAAGAAAATAAATTATGAGAAAAATCAAAATTAGAAATAAGATAACCTAAATAAGCACCTAAAATAACAACTGTAATAGTTAAAAACTTTAAATAATAAGGTAAAGCAATCACATGAGGAATAGGAAAAATTAATCAAGATAAAAGACTACCACCAAAAACAGCAACAAACAATAGACCAATTATTCCAAATGAAATATAATAACCCTTATCATCAAAAGAAAATCTAGAATAAAAATTATTATCACCAGATATTGAATAATAAAACAAACGAAAAGAATAAGAAGCAGTTAAACCAGTAGAAAAAAAATAAAGAAAAAAAATTAAACAATTAATTCATCTTAAACAAACCATCTCAAGAATTAAATCCTTTGAATAAAATCCCGCTAAAAAAGGTATTCCACACAAAGATAAACTAGAAACATTAAAACAAACTGAAGTTAAACGTATGAAATTAACAATTGATCCTATAAAACGAATATCCTGAGAATCCTTCAAATTATGAATTATTGAACCTGCACATATAAATAATAATGCCTTAAATAAAGCATGAGCCAATAAATGAAAAAATGCAAGCTTTGGATAACCTATAGCCAAAATTCTTATTATTAAACCAAGTTGTCTTAAAGTAGAAAGAGCAATAATCCTCTTTAAATCAAACTCAAAATTAGCGCCCAATCCAGCCATAAATATAGTTATACAACCAATTAAAAGTAAAAATCAACCACAATTATAAGTATCCAATATTGGTCTAAAACGAATTAATAAATAAACACCAGCAGTAACAAGAGTAGAAGAATGAACTAAAGCAGAAACAGGAGTAGGAGCTGCTATAGCAGCAGGAAGTCATGAAGAGAAAGGAATCTGAGCTCTCTTAGTTATAGCTGCTAAAACAATTAATATAGTAATGAGCTTTATTTCAAAAGAATTAGAAATAAAATCATAATAATAAATATAATTTCAACCACCAAAATTTAACATTCATGCAATAGAAATTAAAATAGCAACATCACCAATACGATTAGAAAGTGCAGTTAATATACCAGCACTATAAGATTTTACATTTTGATAATAAATAACTAAACAATAAGAAACTAAACCTAAACCATCTCAACCTAATAAAATTCTAATTAAATTAGGACTAATAATTAAAAAACCTATAGAAAGAATAAATATTAAAACAATAATAATAAAACGATTTATATTCTTTTCACCAGATATATAATCCTCTCTATAATAAATAACCAAAGAAGAAATATATATAACAAAAGATATAAAAATAAGAGATATCAATCCAAAATTAAAGTTATAACAACTATAGAACCATTTAAATTGAAAAGCTCTCACTCAACAAAAACTCTATAATCAATTATTAAATAATAAATACCTAAAATAAAAATTATAGTTCTCGAAATAAACAAAGAAAAAAAACTCAAAGAACAAATAGAAAATAAATTCACGGCCTAAGATGAAAAACTTCATATCATTGATTCCACAAAACAATATTTTTAATTAAAATACTTAAGCAAACTAAACAAAGAAATATTCACCCTTTAAACAGAGAATATTTAAAGGCAATCAATGTAAAAGTAAAAGATGATATTCACGAAAATAACCAAGAGAACAAGTATAAACACCAGAATAATAATTCCCATGCTGAGAATAAGAATATATATACAAAGTATAAACAGCTCTAAAAAAAGATAAAAAAATCAAAGCAAAGAATCTAAAAGAAGATCAAGATATAATTCTATTTAATAATCTAATTTCACCTACCAAATTTAAAGAAGGAGGAGCAGCCATATTTGATGATCTTAAAAGAAATCATCATAAAGCCATTCTTGGTATCAAATTAATTATACCCTTGTTAATTAATAATCTTCGTCTACCTAAACGTTCATAAATAATATTAGATAAACAAAATAAACCAGAAGAACATAAACCATGACCAACCATTAGAGAAAGAGAACCTACACAACCTCATCATTTCATAGTCATCAATCCACCAATAACCATTCTTATATGAGCAACAGAAGAATATGCAATTAAAGACTTTAAATCAACCTGACGAAAACAAATAAATCTTACAATAACACCCCCAGATAAACCTAAAGACAATCAAAAATAATTAAACTTTAAACCCAAATAAGAAATAACCTTTATAACACGAAAAATACCATAACCACCTAACTTTAATAAAACACCAGCAAGAATTATTCTACCTGAAATAGGGGCCTCTACATGAGCCTTAGGAAGTCATAAATGAACCAAAAACATAGGTATCTCAACTAAAAAAGCCAAAATTATAAATACATAAAACATAAAATAATAAGAACCAAAATCAACCAATAAAGGAAAATATAAAGTATTAGAAAAATCATAAACCTTAAATAAAACTAATAATAAAGGTAATCTAGCAACCAAAGTATAAAAAATTAAATAAACACCAGCCTGCAAACGCTCAGGTTGATAACCCCAACCCAAAATTAAAAGTAAAGTAGGAACTAATCTAGCCTCAAAAAAAATATAAAAAGAAAGAAGACTTAATCTAGCAAATGAACAATAAAGCATAATTATTAAAATCAAAACCATAAAAACAAAAAAATTAGAATGATATGAACTTAAATAAACTGAACCTCTAGCAGTGATTATTAAAGAACAAATCCAAAAACTAAGTAAAATTAAACTAAAAGAAAAATAATCAATACCAAAATAATATCTAATTATATTCAAATCAGCATATGAATAAACACAAATTATAAAAACAAAACCCGACAGAAACATTAAAGAATGAACCAACCATCAACAATTATTTAATAAACAAAGATGGATCAAAAAAATAGTTATAAATAAATACTTTAACATAAAGATAAACCAAAAGAATTAAAAAAATCATTACCATGAGAACGAATTATTGAAACTAAAATAGAAAGACCTAAAGCACCCTCACAAACAGAAAAAACTAAAAAAATAACAGGAAAAAAATAATCATAATCAAACTCAATAAGAAAAACAATAACTAACATAAATAAAGAAAGAACAATATATTCTAATCTCAAAAGAACCATTAATAAATGTTTACGTTTAGAAGAAAAAACATAAACACCAGCAAAATAAATCAATAAAGAAGTAAAAATAGAGAATATAAACATTAGTTTTAATAGTTTAAAAAAAACGCCGGTCTTGTAAACCGGAAATAAGTCCAGCCCCCACTTTTAAAACTTCAGAGGTGAAAAAGCTTCCATCATCGGTCCCCAAAACCGGTATTTTAAGTAAACTAACCCCTGAAATGATCAAAATAATAATTATATCATTATCAAATGTAATAAATATTAATTTTATTAAATTAAGACACCCAATATCAATAATGCTTTTTATTATCCTTCAAACCTTCCTAGTTGGATTAATAACAGGAACAATAATAGAAAGATATTGATTATCATATATTTTATTTTTAACATTTCTTGGTGGTATACTAGTATTATTTATTTACATTACAAGAATTGCATCAAACGAAATATTTCAGCCTAAATCAATCACTATAATTATTACATTAATAATGTGAGTATTTATCATATTAATATTAATTATTCTAGATATATCTATATTTATAGACTTTTTCAAAAACACCGAAACTATAAATATTGATAATTCAATCAATTATCAAGAAATAACAATATCTTTAGAAAAATTATATAATAGACCAACATTCATTATTACAATAATAATAATAATTTATTTATTTTTAGCACTACTAGCAGTTGTTAAAATCACCAATATTAATCAGGGACCTATTCGTAAAATAAGATAATTACTAATGAATAAACCCTTACGATTAAGACATCCTTTAATTAAAATTATTAATAACTCTTTAATTGACTTACCTGCCCCAACAAATATTTCATTTTGATGAAATTTTGGATCCCTATTAGGGTTATGTTTGGTAATTCAAATCGTAACTGGACTATTTTTAGCTATACATTATACATCAAATATTGAAATAGCATTCAGTAGTGTAGTACACATCTGCCGAGACGTAAATAATGGTTGAATTATCCGAACCTTACACGCAAATGGAGCATCTATATTTTTTATTTGTATTTACTTACATGTAGGATGGGGAATTTACTATGGATCTTATATATATATATACATACCTGAATAATTGGTACAGTGAATTTATTTTTAGTTATAGCAACTGCATTTATAGGATATGTCTTACCCTGAGGCCAAATATCTTTTTGAGGTGCAACAGTAATTACTAATTTATTATCAGCAATCCCATACTTAGGAACAGATTTAGTCCAATGAGTATGAGGAGGATTCGCTGTTGATAATGCAACATTAAATCGATTCTTCACATTCCATTTTGTATTACCATTTATTATTGCTGCTATAGCAGCAATTCATTTATTTTTTCTTCACCAAACAGGATCTAATAATCCTCTTGGACTAAATGGAGAGATTAAATAGGAAAGAATATAATACATTTATTGCTATACACGTTCCATATTAATCTTTAATTATATATAATAGAGAAGTTGTTGTGGTCATACATAGGGGCGTTTCTTTTTTTTTTTGTTAATGTTTGTGGTTTTTTCTTTTTTTTTCTTTAAATATTTGAATCTTTTATTTTTTCCTGAATTAATAGATTTAAAATTTTCTTATTTTTTATTTTTAAAAGTTTTATTCTTGCTTGTTTATTCACTTTTTCTTTGTATTATATGTAAGTTTTGTTAGACTAAATGTTCTTTTTGCAGTAATTTGATTTAATTATCATGTGATTTTGGATTTAGCAATTGATTTAGTATCGGCATAATTCGTGCCAGCAGCCGCGGTTATACGATTGATACAAGTGAATATTATTGGTTAAAACAGTTGTTTATATTATTAGGGTTGAAATATAAATTTGTAAGGTGAAATGTTAAAATTTATTTGTGGCCCTTTTTATGAATCTGTGAAATTTAAATAATAAACTAGGATTAGATACCCTATTATTTTAAATGTTAATTATATTTACCAGGGTACTATTAGTTAAGGTCTTTAAACCCAAAGAATTTGGCTGTATCTCATTCCATTCAGAGGAACCTACCCCATGATTGATAATACACGATTTACTCTACTTAATTTATTTGTTTGTATATCTCCGTTATCAGAGAATCTTTTTAGAGTTATAATTCTCAAGATTTATAATTATAAAATATTTCAGGTCAAGGTGCAGCTTATAGTTAAGAGGAGGTGGGTTACAATAGATTTTTGTTTATAACGGATTTGATAGTGAAATACTGTTAATGAAGGTGGATTTGATAGTAATTTAATTTATTTAATTTAACTGATATTGGCTCTGAGATGTGTACACATCGCCCGTCGCTCTCATTATTGATTATTCTATTTTATTTTAAAGTAGCTTCAATTTAGATGAGATAAGTCGTAACATAGTAGATGTACTGGAAAGTGTATCTAGGAAGAGTTTCAAGATATAACTTATTAGTAAAGTGTTTCATTTACACTGAAAATTTTCTGTGCAAATCAGGATATCTTGATTATTTATTTTATTATATTTATTTTTTGTTTATTTAATTATTTAATATAAATAATTTTATTGTATTTTTGTCTTAGTATATTTTATAGAATTGATTTTTTAAATTATAGTTTATTGGTAATGTAAGTGTTTCACGAAATATTATTTTAAATTTTTTTAAGTAGAATTTATTTATTGTACCTTTTGTATCAATGTTTATCAAAATTTTAGTATTTATTTTACTTGTCTCGATTTGGGTTGATTTATAAATAATTTATAGTTAATGTATCATAATTATTATTAAATTATTTATAGAAATGAGATGTTAATCGTTTCCCAAGATATCTAGTTTCTTAAGAAAAAATTTAATTTTTTAAAGTTATTCGTTTTTATTTAATTTTTTAAGTAAAAATATTAACTTATTTATTCTTTAAGGGATAAGCTTTGAAGTTAATAACCTATAATTTATTTTATAGAAATATAATAGTAAGCTTTAAACCAGCTATCTTTAAGATTACGTTTTAGTTCATTATTTTTTATTTTGATTTTATAAATATTTTAGGTTTTTTATTAAGATTATTAATTTAATTTTAAAATTTTTGTAATAATGATAGTTTTAGTATATTTATTTGTATGAAATTTTTACCTTGTGAACTTATTATAAGGAACTAGGCAAAATTGATTTCCGCCTGTTTATCAAAAACATGTCCTCTTGTTTATATTTTGAGGTCTGGCCTGCTCACTGAGCGTATTTTTAAAGAGCCGCGGTATTTTGACCGTGCAAAGGTAGCATAATCATTAGTCTCTTAATTAGTGGCTGGAATGAATGGCTTGACGAGAAATCAACTGTCTCTTAATAAATTTTTGAATTTAACTTTTGAGTCAAAAGGCTTAAATTCTTCTTTAGGACGAGAAGACCCTATAGAGCTTGACATTTTACTTTTATATAGTTTTTTGTTTGTCTTTCTATATTTAATGATGATGTTTTGTTGGGGTGACATGAAGAATAGATAAACTCTTCATTATTATATCATTTATTTATGTTTGTTATTTTGATCCATAATTTATGATCATAAGATTAAGTTACCTTAGGGATAACAGCGTAATTGTTTTTGAGAGCTCATATCGACAAAGCAGATTGCGACCTCGATGTTGGATTAAGAAAAATTTTGGGTGCAGGAGCCCAATGATTAGGTCTGTTCGACCTTTAAATTCTTACATGATCTGAGTTCAGACCGGCGTGAGCCAGGTCGGTTTCTATCCTAAGATTGTTAATCCATATTAGTACGAAAGGACCATATGGTTAAAATATTTTTTGTTATATTGTTTAATATTAATTTATTTACTATTTTGACAGATTAATGTGTTGAATTTAGAATTCATTTATGTAGATTTTTTCTACAAATTGTATTGATACTTTATGATTTATTTATATTTATTTTGAATTTTCTTTTATTGGTTATTTGTGTTTTAATTAGTGTTGCCTTTTTAACTTTATTAGAGCGTAAGGTTTTAGGTTATATTCAGATTCGAAAGGGTCCAAATAAGGTAGGTTTTGTTGGAATTCCTCAGCCATTTAGCGATGCTATTAAGTTAATTTGTAAGGAGCAGCCAATTCCTATTATATCTAATTACCTACTTTATTATTTTTCCCCTGTTTTTAATTTAATGATTTCTTTAGCCGTTTGAGTAATTTTTCCTTATTTAACTTATATGTGTTCTTTTTCTTATGGATTTTTATTTTTTTTATGTTGTACTAGATTAGGTGTTTATACTGTTATAATTGCTGGTTGATCTTCTAATTCAAATTATTCATTATTAGGTTCTCTTCGTTCTGTTGCTCAAACAATTTCTTATGAAGTTAGTTTAGCTTTAATTTTATTGTCTTTAATTATTTTAATTGGTAGTTTTAATATGTTTGATTTTATAAACTATCAGCTTTATTGTTGATTTATTATTATTTCTTTTCCTTTAGCTTTAGCTTGTTTTGCTTCTTGCTTAGCTGAAACTAATCGTACTCCTTTTGATTTTGCTGAAGGGGAATCTGAGTTAGTTTCAGGATTTAATATTGAGTATGGTGCGGGTGGTTTTACTTTAATTTTTTAGCTGAATATACTAGAATTGTCTTCATAAGAATGTTATTGGCTTTAATTTTTTTGGGTGGTGATTTTTATTCTTTTATATTTTTTATTTAGCTTGCTATTATATCTTTTGGTTTTATTTGGGTTCGTGGAACATTACCACGGTTCCGTTATGATAAATTAATGTACTTAGCTTGAAAAAGTTTTTTACCTTTATCTTTGAATTTTTTTATTTTCTTTGTTGGTTTAAAGATTTTATTTATCTCATTTGTTTAGTGAAATTTTTTGAGAAAAGTTAATAGAAGAGTTAAACATCTAATTTTATGTTTTCAAAACATATGCTTTTCCTAAGCTAATTAACTTTATTCCTTAATTAATTTATCTCATGCGTTTGCGACATGGACATTAATTAAGAAATATGTGAAGTAAATAATTGTTAAGATTTGACCTGTTATAATATAAGGTTCTTCAACAGGTCGTTTACCAATTCACGTTAGTAAGCATACAACAACTACTATAATTCAGAATAAAATTTGATTAATAGGGTAAAATTGAATGCCTCAGAATGGTGTTTTATTATAAAATGGTAAAATTATTAAGATTCTAATTGATAAAAATAATGCAATAACACCTCCTAACTTATTAGGGATAGATCGTAGAATTGCATATGCAAATAGGAAATATCATTCTGGTTGAATGTGAACTGGTGTTACTAATGGGTTGGCAGGTACAAAGTTATCTGGATCTCCTAATAGGTAAGGATTAATGAAACATAGTATAATTAATAATGATGATATTATTACAAATGTAATAGAATCCTTAAAGGTAAAGTATGGATGGAATGGAATTTTTTCAATATCTCCATTTAGTCCAAGAGGATTATTAGATCCTGTTTGGTGAAGAAAAAATAAATGAATTGCTGCTATAGCAGCAATAATAAATGGTAATACAAAATGGAATGTGAAGAATCGATTTAATGTTGCATTATCAACAGCGAATCCTCCTCATACTCATTGGACTAAATCTGTTCCTAAGTATGGGATTGCTGATAATAAATTAGTAATTACTGTTGCACCTCAAAAAGATATTTGGCCTCAGGGTAAGACATATCCTATAAATGCAGTTGCTATAACTAAAAATAAAATCACTGTACCAATTATTCAGGTATGTATATATATATATAAGATCCATAGTAAATTCCCCGTCCTACATGTAAGTAAATACAAATAAAAAATATAGATGCTCCATTTGCGTGTAAGGTTCGGATAATTCAACCATTATTTACGTCTCGGCAGATGTGTACTACACTACTGAATATAAGGGAATAATCCTATGAAATTGTTAAATAATAATATAATAAAAATTGAGATGAAAATGAATGTTGTTCCATTAAATGATTTTGGTCCAAGAAGTGTTTTAAATTCATTATGTAAGGTTAAATTTAGTTTATTTCAGATAATGTTAATTCGTGATGGTGTAAGTCAAAATAGTGATGGGATTAATAATAGTCCTAGAAATGTTCTAGTTCAATTTAATGATAAATTAAAGATGTTAGTTGATGGGTCAAATGTTGAGAATAGATTTGTTATCATTTTCAATTTAAGTTTTTTATTTCAATTGTTCCTTTTTCTGCTCTTTTAATAAGGTTAGGTTTAAATGAGAAGAAGTTTATTTGATTAAACAAGATTAATGTAGCTGAAAATATAATGAATAGTGAGAATCATATAAGAGGGGATATTTGAGGGATTTGGATATAATTTCCCCATCAGAAGTAGTCGTTAATTTACTATTATTTGGTTTAAGAGACCATTACTTACTTTCAGTCATCTGATGAATTTCAAGGTGTACTAATTTTTTTTAGTTACTTTAGATTGACACTCTAATGTTATTTATTTTAACTAACTCCTTAAATTATCTTAGATAATCACTTAATAAATAAATTTACTGAAGTTCTTTCAATTACAATTGGTATAAATCTGTGGTTTGCTCCACAGATTTCTGAGCATTGTCCAAAGAATAATCCAGGTCGATTTATTGTGAATGTTCCTTGATTTAACCGACCTGGCGTTGCATCAATTTTAACCCCTAATGCAGGAACTGCTCATGAGTGTAGAACATCTGATGCTCTTGTTAATACTCGTACTTCTGTATTTATTGGTAGGATTGTTCGGTTATCTACATCTAGTAGTCGGAATCCATCATTTTCTAGGTCTTGTTCTGGTGTTTATAAGTGTCAAATTCTACGTCTATGAAGTCTGAATATTCATATCTTCAATATCATTGTCGTCCAATGGTTTTAATTGTAATTATTGCATCTACTGAATCATCAAGTAAATATAATAGTCGTAATGATGGAAGGGCAATAAAAATTAACGTAATTGCTGGTAAAGCTGTTCAGATTGTTTCAATTAAATGTCCATGAAGTATATTACGGTTAGTATAGGCAATAAATAATATATAACTTAGGGCATAACCTACAATTACTGTAATTAATAATAATACGACCATAGTATGATCATGAAAGAATGATAATTGCTCCATTAATGGTGAAGCTCCATCTTGAAGAGATAAATTTGATCATGTTGCCATTAATAAATATTTTCTAATAAAAGGTCAAACCTTTATTTGTAGAGCTTAAATCTACTGCACTAATCTGCCATATTAGAATCTAGAGATTAATGGTAATTCTGAGTAACTATGTTCTGCAGGAGGGTTATTTTGTAGTCATTCTGTTGATCTTCTTATGTTAGCTCTAAATATAATTGCTCGGTTTGTAATCATTCTTTCTCATATAATTACAATGAATATAATGATTCCTACAATAGAAATTGTAGACCCAATTCTTGATACTACGTGTCATGATGTATATGCGTCTGGGTAGTCAGAGTATCGTCGAGGTATTCCTGCTAATCCTAGGAAGTGTTGAGGAAAGAATGTTAAATTTACTCCAATGAATATAATTGTAAATTGGATTTTTAATCATGTATTATTTATAGTTAATCCTGTAAATAGTGGATATCATTGAATGACACCTCCTATAATTGCAAATACTGCTCCTATAGATAATACATAATGAAAGTGGGCTACTACATAATATGTATCATGTAATACAATATCAAGTGATGAATTTGCTAATACTAATCCTGTTAATCCACCAATTGTAAATAGGAAAATAAATCCTAGAGCTCATAATAATGGTGGATTGAACTTGAATTTAGTTCCATATAATGTAGCTAATCATCTAAATACCTTAATTCCTGTAGGTACAGCAATAATTATTGTTGCTGATGTAAAATATGCTCGTGTGTCAACATCCATTCCTACTGTAAATATATGATGTGCTCATACAACAAAATCCTATTAGTCCAATTGATAGTATAGCATAAATTATACCTAATGTTCCAAATGATTCAATTTTTCCTCTTTCTTGACATACAATATGTGAAATAATTCCGAACCCCGGTAGAATTAAAATATAAACTTCTGGGTGTCCAAAGAATCAAAATAGATGTTGATATAGAATTGGGTCACCCCCTCCTGCAGGGTCAAAGAATGATGTATTTAAATTTCGATCTGTTAATAATATAGTAATAGCTCCTGCTAAAACTGGAAGTGAAAGAAGGAGAAGTAATGCTGTAATAGCTACAGATCATACAAATAAAGGTGTTTGATCTAAAGTTATACTTTCTGATCGTATATTAATTGCTGTTGTAATGAAATTCACTGCACCAAGAATAGATGATACACCTGCTAAGTGCAGTGAAAAAATAGCTAGATCTACAGATGCACCCCCGTGTGCAATAGCTCCTGCTAGAGGAGGGTAAACTGTTCATCCTGTACCAGCACCATTATCTACTATAGAAGATGTAAGAAGAAGGGTTAGTGAAGGTGGTAGTAATCAAAAACTTATATTATTTATTCGTGGAAATGCTATATCTGGTGCACAAATTATTAGTGGAACAAGTCAATTACCAAATCCACCAATTATAATAGGTATTACTATAAAGAAAATTATTACGAATGCATGAGCTGTAATAATAACATTATAAATCTGGTCATCCCCAATTAGAGATCCGGGTTGGCCAAGTTCAGCACGAATAAGTATTCTTATTGATGTTCCTACTATTCCTGCTCATGCTCCAAATATGAAGTATAAAGTACCAATGTCCTTATGGTTTGTTGAGAATAATCATTTTTGCGGTAAGATGGCTGAATTTTAGGTGGTAGACTGTAAATCTACTTATGAGATGTTTTCTCTCTTATCATATTTAGGTCTTATATTCAATTATGATTCTAGACTGCAATTCTAGAGGTGTAAAATTTTACTAAGGCCTAAGAGATTATTCTTTTAATTATAACTTTGAAGGTTATTAGTTTGATTAACTTAAGTCCTTAGTATAATGAAATTAAGGTTGATGTTGAAATCAATCCTATTGTTGAAAATATTACTGTTATAGGAAGAATGATTCTTGATTTTTGGGACTTTATCTTTATAGATCACGAATTTTCTGTGTATGATATAATTAGAGCTGAGAATCTAATACGTATATAGTAGTAGAGTGTAATTGTAGTTAATACAACTATAATAGTTATAATAGTTGTTATATTGTTTTCTATTAATGATTGTATTACAATTCATTTTGGTAAGAATCTAAGGAATGGTGGTAGTCCACCTAAAGATAATAAAGATAAGAATATTATGAATTTAATTTCGGTTTTTATATTTCTGGCTGAATAAATTTGATTTATGAAAAATAAATTTATTTGCTTAAATAATAAAACTATAATTAATCTTAATAGTGAGTAAATAATGAAGTATAGTTCTCAGATGTTTTCTCTGACTGTTAATGATCTAATTATTCAACCTAGATGTCTGATTGATGAATATGCTAAAAGTTGTCGTAAGGATGTTTGATTTAAACCTCCTATTGCCCCAATAATAATTCTTAAGATAATAATTGTTCAAATAAAAGTTCTTAATTGAATACAATAAGATAAGACCATTATTGGGGCGATTTTTTGTCATGTTATTAATGTTAAACAATTATTTCATCTTGATGCTCCTATAACTTCTGGAAATCAGAAATGGAAAGGTGCAGCTCCAATCTTTAATAATAGTCTAGATCTAATTATTATTGATGGGATAAATTCTGTTTCCCATCCCATGGGATATTTTATTTGAATCAGCAAAATTGAAAATAATAATATTGTCGATGCTATTGCTTGGACAATAAAATATTTAATTGATGATTCATTTATTATTATATTTTTATTTCTTGTTAGGAGCAGAATAAATGAAAGTAAGTTGATCTCAAGTCCTATTCAAACCCCAAATCAGGAATTTGATGAAATGGACAGGATCGTTCCTATCATTAATGTTGATAGGAAGAGAAGTTTTGTAGAGTTGTTGGTCATTAAAAAGGAGAGGATTGATACCTCTATAAATGGGGTATGAACCCATTAGCTTGTTTTCTTACCTTTTTACATTAAGGTGTATGATGCACGTTAGTTTTTGATACTAAAGGAGGTAGTTTAAATCTATCTTATGTAATTTTAATGAAGGTATTTTATTTACTTTATTTACCCTATCAAGGTAACCCTTTAATCAGGCACTTCATTTATTTAATATATAAATCGAAAGTTTTTTTTTGAAATTCTTTTATGTATTATTTTGTTTCATTAGGATTAATTTATCCTGCTCATTTTATTTTTTTTATATATATATATAATAAATAATTTATATTAATATATTACATTTAATTGATATTAAAGTATTATAAGTTCATCTTACCATTATCAATTGATTATTTTAATGCAATTATTTACCTAGGATTATAGCTACTTATGTTTTTAGCTTAAAATAGGTTATTATAATATAATATATATAATAATATGTAATTTAATATTTAATATTATTATAATTGGATATAATAAATAAAATTATTAATTTAAATATGAAATATTATAATTAATATAATTATTTATATCCAATAGGAATTCAACCCTTTAACCCTATACAAATTCCATTACTTAATACAGCTATTCTTTTAGCATCAGGAGTAACAGTAACATGAGCACATCACAGTTTAATGGAATCTAATCATACTCAAGCACTACAAGGATTATTCTTCACAGTGTTATTAGGACTATACTTTACAATTCTTCAAGCATATGAATATTGAGAAGCACCTTTTACCATTGCAGATGCAGTTTATGGATCAACATTCTTTGTTGCAACAGGATTCCATGGTTTACACGTAATTATTGGAACAATCTTTTTATCAACATGTCTACTTCGACACTCAATAAATCAATTTTCACCAAGACATCACTTTGGATTTGAAGCAGCAGCATGATACTGACACTTCGTAGACGTAGTATGATTATTCTTATATATCTCTATTTATTGATGAGGTAGATAATTGTTTTTCTAGTATAAATAGTACATTTGACTTCCAATCAGAAAGCTTGATATAAATCAAGAAAAACAATTCTAATTCTATCAACAAGAGTTTTCATTAGATTTATTATTCCAATAATTGTTATAATCCTGGCAACAACACTATCAAAAAAATTAATTAATGATCGAGAAAAAAGATCACCATTTGAATGTGGGTTTGATCCAAAAAGATCAGCACGAATACCATTCTCAATACGATTCTTCCTAATCGCAGTAATCTTTTTAATTTTTGATGTAGAAATTGCACTAATTCTACCAATTGTAATTATTTTTAAAACTTCAGACATTATAATCTGAACAGTATCAACAATATTTTTTATTCTAGTTCTATTAGGAGGACTATACCATGAATGAAACCAAGGAGCATTACAATGAGCAGAATAAAGGGTTGTAGTTAAATATAACATTTGGGTTGCATTCAAAAAGTATTGATATTATCAATCAACCTTAAATAGAATAAGAAGCGAAATATTGCAGTCAGTTTCGACCTGGAAGATTGGTATGTACTACCCTTATTCTTATTAATTGAAGCCAAAAAGAGGCGTATTACTGTTAATAATATAATTGAACTATAATAGTTCCAATTAAGGAAATGTAAAGCCAATATGAAAGCTGCTAACTTTTTATATTAGCGGCTAAACTCCGTTAACATTTCTAAAATTTATATAGTTTAAATAAAACATTACATTTTCACTGTAAAAATAATATATCTATATTTATAAATACTTAAAAGTAAAAATACTTCCTTAACATCTTCAGTGTCACGCTCTAATTATAAGCTATTTAAGTAAACGAAAAACAATATTACCAAAATAAATATTCAAAAAATAAAAGTTAAAAGATAAATCTTGAAATTAGAATCATATCAACCTTGAATATAACCAATTAAATAAATAAATAATCTATATAAACCTTGACCACCAAGTAATTCACCTCAACCATAATCAAATGACTTAGATGAATAATAACCTATTTTTAAAGGAATATATCTAATAAACTTAGTTGAAAGAAAAGGTATAAATCATATAACCAGCAAATCTAACAAAAGAAAGTATACTTAAAGAAAATAAATTATGAGAAAAATCAAAATTAGAAATAAGATAACCTAAATAAGCACCTAAAATAACAACTGTAATAGTTAAAAACTTTAAATAATAAGGTAAAGCAATCACATGAGGAATAGGAAAAATTAATCAAGATAAAAGACTACCACCAAAAACAGCAACAAACAATAGACCAATTATTCCAAATGAAATATAATAACCCTTATCATCAAAAGAAAATCTAGAATAAAAATTATTTTCACCCGATATTGAATAATAAAACAAACGAAAAGAATAAGAAGCAGTTAAACCAGTAGAAAAAAAATAAAGAAAAAAATTAAACAATTAATTCATCTTAAACAAACCATCTCAAGAATTAAATCCTTTGAATAAAATCCCGCTAAAAAAGGTATTCCACACAAAGATAAACTAGAAACATTAAAACAAACTGAAGTTAAAGGTATGAAATTAACAATTGATCCTATAAAACGAATATCCTGAGAATCCTTCAAATTATGAATTATTGAACCTGCACATATAAATAATAATGCCTTAAATAAAGCATGAGCCAATAAATGAAAAAATGCAAGCTTTGGATAACCTATAGCCAAAATTCTTATTATTAAACCAAGTTGTCTTAAAGTAGAAAGAGCAATAATCTTCTTAAATCAAACTCAAAATTAGCGCCCAATCCAGCCATAAATATAGTTATACAACCAATTAAAAGTAAAAATCAACCACAATTATAAGTATCCAATATTGGTCTAAAACGAATTAATAAATAAACACCAGCAGTAACAAGAGTAGAAGAATGAACTAAAGCAGAAACAGGAGTAGGAGCTGCTATAGCAGCAGGAAGTCATGAAGAGAAAGGAATCTGAGCTCTCTTAGTTATAGCTGCTAAAACAATTATTATAGTAATGAGCTTTATTTCAAAAGAATTAGAAATAAAATCATAATAATAAATATAATTTCAACCACCAAAATTTAACATTCATGCAATAGAAATTAAAATAGCAACATCACCAATACGATTAGAAAGTGCAGTTAATATACCAGCACTATAAGATTTTACATTTTGATAATAAATAACTAAACAATAAGAAACTAAACCTAAACCATCTCAACCTAATAAAATTCTAATTAAATTAGGACTAATAATTAAAAAACCTATAGAAAGAATAAATATTAAAACAATAATAATAAAACGATTTATATTCTTTTCACCAGATATATAATCCTCTCTATAATAAATAACCATAGAAGAAATATATATAACAAAAGATATAAAAATAAGAGATATTCAATCCAAAATTAAAGTTATAACAACTATAGAACCATTTAAATTGAAAAGCTCTCACTCAACAAAAACTCTATAATCAATTATTAAATAATAAATACCTAAAATAAAAATTATAGTTCTCGAAATAAACAAAGAAAAAAAACTCAAAGAACAAATAGAAAATAAATTCACGGCCTAAGATGAAAAACTTCATATCATTGATTCCACAAAACAATATTTTTAATTAAAATACTTAAGCAAACTAAACAAAGAAATATTCACCCTTTAAACAGAGAATATTTAAAGGCAATCAATGTAAAAGTAAAAGATGATATTCACGAAAATAACCAAGAGAACAAGTATAAACACCAGAATAATAATTCCCATGCTGAGAATAAGAATATATATACAAAGTATAAACAGCTCTAAAAAAAGATAAAAAAATCAAAGCAAAGAATCTAAAAGAAGATCAAGATATAATTCTATTTAATAATCTAATTTCACCTACCAAATTTAAAGAAGGAGGAGCAGCCATATTTGATGATCTTAAAAGAAATCATCATAAAGCCATTCTTGGCATCAAATTAATTATACCCTTGTTAATTAATAATCTTCGTCTACCTAAACGTTCATAAATAATATTAGATAAACAAAATAAACCAGAAGAACATAAACCATGACCAACCATTAGAGAAAGAGAACCTACACAACCTCATCAATTCATAGTCATCAATCCACCAATAACCATTCTTTTATGAGCAACAGAAGAATATGCAATTAAAGACTTTAAATCAACCTGACGAAAACAAATAAATCTTACAATAACACCCCCAGATAAACCTAAAGACAATCAAAAATAATTAAACTTTAAACCCAAATAAGAAATAACCTTTATAACACGAAAAATACCATAACCACCTAACTTTAATAAAACACCAGCAAGAATTATTCTACCTGAAATAGGGGCCTCTACATGAGCCTTAGGAAGTCATTAATGAACCAAAAACATAGGTATCTCAACTAAAAAAGCCAAAATTATAAATACTTAAAACATAAAATAATAAGAACCAAAATCAACCAATAAAGGAAAATATAAAGTATTAGAAAAATCATAAACCTTAAATAAAACTAATAATAAAGGTAATCTAGCAACCAAAGTATAAAAAATTAAATAAACACCAGCCTGCAAACGCTCAGGTTGATAACCCCAACCCAAAATTAAAAGTAAAGTAGGAACTAATCTAGCCTCAAAAAAAATATAAAAAGAAAGAAGACTTAATCTAGCAAATGAACAATAAAGCATAATTATTAAAATCAAAACCATAAAAACAAAAAAATTAGAATGATATGAACTTAAATAAACTGAACCTCTAGCAGTGATTATTAAAGAACAAATCCAAAAACTAAGTAAAATTAAACTAAAAGAAAAATAATCAATACCAAAATAATATCTAATTATATTCAAATCAGCATATGAATAAACACAAATTATAAAAACAAAACCCGACAGAAAAATTAAAGAATGAACCAACCATCAACAATTATTTAATAAACAAAGAGGGATCAAAAAAATAGTTATAAATAAATACTTTAACATAAAGATAAACCAAAAGAATTAAAAAAATCATTACCATGAGAACGAATTATTGAAACTAAAATAGAAAGACCTAAAGCACCCTCACAAACAGAAAAAACTAAAAAAATAACAGGAAAAAAATAATCATAATCAAACTCAATAAGAAAAACAATAACTAACATAAATAAAGAAAGAACAATATATTCTAATCTCAAAAGAACCATTAATAAATGTTTACGTTTAGAAGAAAAAACATAAACACCAGCAAAATAAATCAATAAAGAAGTAAAAATTGAGAATACAAACATTAGTTTTAATAGTTTAAAAAAAACGCCGGTCTTGTAAACCGGAAATAAGTCCAGCCCCCACTTTTAAAACTTCAGAGGTGGAAAAGCATCCATCATCGGTCCCCAAAACCGGTATTTTAAATAAACTAACCCCTGAAATGATCAAAATAATAATTATATCATTATCAAATGTAATAAATATTAATTTTATTAAATTAAGACACCCAATATCAATAATGCTTTTTATTATCCTTCAAACCTTCCTAGTTGGATTAATAACAGGAACAATAATAGAAAGATATTGATTATCATATATTTTATTTTTAAAATTTCTTGGTGGTATACTAGTATTATTTATTTACATTACAAGAATTGCATCAAACGAAATATTTCAGCCTAAATCAATCACTATAATTATTACATTAATAATGTGAGTATTTATCATATTAATATTAATTATTCTAGATATATCTATATTTATAGACTTTTTCAAAAACACCGAAACTATAAATATTGATAATTCAATCAATTATCAAGAAATAACAATATCTTTAGAAAAATTATATAATAGACCAACATTCATTATTACAATAATAATAATAATTCATTTATTTTTAGCACTACTAGCAGTTGTTAAAATCACCAATATTAATCAGGGACCTATTCGTAAAATAAGATAATTACTAATGAATAAACCCTTACGATTAAGACATCCTTTAATTAAAATTATTAATAACTCTTTAATTGACTTACCTGCCCCAACAAATATTTCATTTTGATGAAATTTTTGATCCCTATTAGGGTTATGTTTGGTAATTCAAATCGTAACTGGACTATTTTTAGCTATACATTATACATCAAATATTGAAATAGCATTCAGTAGTGTAGTACACATCTGCCGAGACGTAAATAATGGTTGAATTATCCGAACCTTACACGCAAATGGAGCATCTATATTTTTTATTTGTATTTACTTACATGTAGGACGGGGAATTTACTATGGATCTTATATATATATATACATACCTGAATAATTGGTACAGTGATTTTATTTTTAGTTATAGCAACTGCATTTATAGGATATGTCTTACCCTGAGGCCAAATATCTTTTTGAGGTGCAACAGTAATTACTAATTTATTATCAGCAATCCCATACTTAGGAACAGATTTAGTCCAATGAGTATGAGGAGGATTCGCTGTTGATAATGCAACATTAAATCGATTCTTCACATTCCATTTTGTATTACCATTTATTATTGCTGCTATAGCAGCAATTCATTTATTTTTTCTTCACCAAACAGGATCTAATAATCCTCTTGGACTAAATGGAGATATTGAAAAAATTCCATTCCATCCATACTTTACCTTTAAGGATTCTATTACATTTGTAATAATAACATCATTATTAATTATACTATGTTTAATTAATCCTTACCTATTAGGAGATCCAGATAACTTTGTACCTGCCAACCCATTAGTAACACCAGTTCACATTCAACCAGAATGATATTTCCTATTTGCATATGCAATTCTACGATCTATCCCTAATAAGTTAGGAGGTGTTATTGCATTATTTTTATCAATTAGAATCTTAATAATTTTACCATTTTATAATAAAACACCATTCCGAGGCATTCAATTTTACCCTATTAATCAAATTTTATTCTGAATTATAGTAGTTGTTGTATGCTTACTAACGTGAATTGGTAAACGACCTGTTGAAGAACCTTATATTATAACAGGTCAAATCTTAACAATTATTTACTTCACATATTTCTTAATTAATGTCCATGTCGCAAACGCATGAGATAAATTAATTAAGGAATAAAGTTAATTAGCTTAGGAAAAGCATATGTTTTGAAAACATAAAATTAGAAGTTTAACTCTTCTATTAACTTTTCTCAAAAAATTTCACTAAACAAATGAGATAAATAAAATCTTTAAACCAACAAAGAAACTAAAAAAAATTCAAAGATAAAGGTAAAAAACTTTTTCAAGCTAAGTACATTAATTTATCATAACGGAACCGTGGTAATGTTCCACGAACCCAAATAAAACCAAAAGATATAATAGCAAGCTTAATAAAAAATATAAAAGAATAAAAATCACCGCCCAAAAAAATTAAAGCCAATAACATTCTTATGAAGACAATTCTAGTATATTCAGCTAAAAAAATTAAAGTAAAACCACCCGCACCATACTCAATATTAAATCCTGAAACTAACTCAGATTCCCCTTCAGCAAAATCAAAAGGAGTACGATTAGTTTCAGCTAAGCCAGAAGCAAAACAAGCTAAAGCTAAAGGACAAGAAATAATAATAAATCAACAATAAAGCTGATAGTTTATAAAATCAAACATATTAAAACTACCAATTAAAATAATTAAAGACAATAAAATTAAAGCTAAACTAACTTCATAAGAAATTGTTTGAGCAACAGAACGAAGAGAACCTAATAATGAATAATTTGAATTAGAAGATCAACCAGCAATTATAACAGTATAAACACCTAATCTAGTACAACATAAAAAAAATAAAAATCCATAAGAAAAAGAACACATATAAGTTAAATAAGGAAAAATTACTCAAACGGCTAAAGAAATCATTAAATTAAAAACAGGGGAAAAATAATAAAGTAGGTAATTAGATATAATAGGAATTGGCTGCTCCTTACAAATTAACTTAATAGCATCTCTAAATGGCTGAGGAATTCCAACAAAACCTACCTTATTTGGACCCTTTCGAATCTGAATATAACCTAAAACCTTACGCTCTAATAAAGTTAAAAAGGCAACACTAATTAAAACACAAATAACCAATAAAAGAAAATTCAAAATAAATATAAATAAATCATAAAGTATCAATACTATTTGTAGAAAAAATCTACATAAATGAATTCTAAATTCAACACATTAATCTGTCAAAATAGTAAAATAATTAATATTAATCAGTTTAACAAAAAATATTTTAACCATATGGTCCTTTCGTACTAATATGGATTAACAATCTTAGGATAGAAACCGACCTGGCTCACGCCGGTCTGAACTCAGATCATGTAAGAATTTAAAGGTCGAACAGACCTAATCATTGGGCTCCTGCACCCAAAATTTTTCTTAATCCAACATCGAGGTCGCAATCTGCTTTGTCGATATGAGCTCTCAAAAACAATTACGCTGTTATCCCTAAGGTAACTTAATCTTATGATCATAAATTATGGATCAAAATAACAAACATAAATAAATGATATAATAATGAAGAGTTTATCTATTCTTCATGTCACCCCAACAAAACATCATCATTAAATATAGAAAGACAAACAAAAAACTATATAAAAGTAAAATGTCAAGCTCTATAGGGTCTTCTCGTCCTAAAGAAGAATTTAAGCCTTTTGACTCAAAAGTTAAATTCAAAAATTTATTAAGAGACAGTTGATTTCTCGTCAAGCCATTCATTCCAGCCACTAATTAAGAGACTAATGATTATGCTACCTTTGGACGGTCAAAATACCGCGGCTCTTTAAAAATACGCTCAGTGAGCAGGCCAGACCTCAAAATATAAACAAGAGGACATGTTTTTGATAAAGATAGCAAGCAAGAATAAAACTTTTAAAAATAAAAAATAAGAAAATTTTAAATCTATTAATTCAGGAAAAAATAAAAGATTCAAATATTTAAAGAAAAAAAAAGAAAAAAACCACAAACATTAACAAAAAAAAAAAAAGAAACGCCCCTATGTATGACCACAACAACTTCTCTATTATATATAATTAAAGATTAATATGGAACATGTATAGCAATAAATGTATTATATTCTTTCTTATTTAATCTTTCTTTTCACTAATAAATAAAGAAAGATTAAATAATATAATAAATATATTTTGTACAATTATGTAATTTATTATAATATGTTATTAATATGAATTCTTTTTTTATATTAAGTTAACTTTCATATATATTAGTTAAATAATCTAATTATAGATATTATAATAACCTATTTTAAGCTAAAAACATAAGTAGCTATAATCCTAGGTAAATAATTGCATTAAAATAATCAATTGATAATGGTAAGATGAACTTATAATACTTTAATTTCAATTAAATGTAATATATTAATATAAATTATTTATTATATATATATATAAAAAAATAAAATGAGCAGGATAAATTAATCCTAATTAAACAAAATAATACATAAAAGAATTTCAAAAAAAAAACTTTCGATTTATATATTAAATAAATGAAGTGCCTGAATAAAGGGTTACCTTGATAGGGTAAATAAAGTAAATAAAATTACCTTCATTAAAATTACATAAGATAGAATGAAACTACCTCCTTTAGTATCAAAAACTAACGTGCATCATACACCTTAATGTAAAAAGGTAAGCTAAACAAGCTAATGGGTTCATACCCCATTTATAGAGGTATCAATCCTCTCCTTTTTAATGACCAACAACTCTACAAAACTTCTCTTCCTATCAACATTAATGATAGGAACGATCCTGTCCATTTCATCAAATTCCTGATTTGGGGTTTGAATAGGACTTGAGATCAACTTACTTTCATTTATTCCGCTCCTAACAAGAAATAAAAATATAATAATAAATGAATCATCAATTAAATATTTTATTGTCCAAGCTATAGCATCGACAATATTATTATTTTCAATTTTGCTGATTCAAATAAAATATCCCATGGGATGGGAAACAGAATTTATCCCATCAATAATAATTAGATCTAGACTGTTATTAAAGATTGGAGCTGCACCTTTCCATTTCTGATTTCCAGAAGTTATAGGAGCATCAAGATGAAATAATTGTTTAACATTAATAACATGACAAAAAATCGCCCCAATAATGGTCTTATCTTATTGTATTCAATTAAGAACTTTTATTTGAACAATTATTATCTTAAGAATTATTATTGGGGCAATAGGAGGTTTAAATCAAACATCCTTACGACAACTTTTAGCATATTCATCAATCAGACATCTAGGTTGAATAATTAGATCATTAACAGTCAGAGAAAACATCTGAGAACTATACTTCATTATTTACTCACTATTAAGATTAATTATAGTTTTATTATTTAAGCAAATAAATTTATTTTTCATAAATCAAATTTATTCAGCCAGAAATATAAAAACCGAAATTAAATTCATAATATTCTTATCTTTATTATCTTTAGGTGGACTACCACCATTCCTTGGATTCTTACCAAAATGAATTGTAATACAATCATTAATAGAAAACAATATAACAACTATTATAACTGTATTAATCTTTAATTATATATAATAGAGAAGTTGTTGTGGTCATACATATGGGCGTTTCTTTTTTTTTTGTTAATGTTTGTGGTTTCTTTCTTTTTTTTTCTTTAAATATTTGAATCTTTTATTTTTTCCTGAATTAATAGATTTAAAATTTTCTTATTTTTTATTTTTAAAAGTTTTATTCTTGCTTGTTTATTCACTTTTTCTTTGTATTATATGTAAGTTTTGTTAGACTAAATGTTCTTTTTGCAGTAATTTGATTTAATTATCAAGTGATTTTGGATTTAGCAATTGATTTAGTATCGGCATAATTTGTGCCAGCAGCCGCGGTTATACGATTGATACAAGTGAATATTATTGGTTAAAACAGTTGTTTATATTATTAGGGTTGAAATATAAATTTGTAAGGTGAAATGTTAAAATTTATTTGTGGCCCTTTTTATGAATCTGTGAAATTTAAATAATAAACTAGGATTAGATACCCTATTATTTTAAAAGTTAATTATATTTACCAGGGTACTATTAGTTAAGGTCTTTAAACCCAAAGAATTTGGCGGTATCTCATTCCATTCAGAGGAACCTACCCCATGATTGATAATACACGATTTACTCTACTTAATTTATTTGTTTGTATATCTCCGTTATCAGAGAATCTTTTTAGAGTTATAATTCTCAAGATTTATAATTATAAAATATTTCAGGTCAAGGTGCAGCTTATAGTTAAGAGGAGGTGAGTTACAATAGATTTTTGTTAATAACGGATTTGATAGTGAAATACTGTTAATGAAGGTGGATTTGATAGTAATTTAATTTATTTAATTTAACTGATATTGGCTCTGAGATGTGTACACATCGCCCGTCGCTCTCATTATTGATTATTCTATTTTATTTTAAAGTAGCTTCAATTTAGATGAGATAAGTCGTAACATAGTAGATGTACTGGAAAGTGTATCTAGGAAGAGTTTCAAGATATAACTTATTAGTAAAGTGTTTCATTTACACTGAAAATTTTTCTGTGCAAATCAGGATATCTTGATTATTTATTTTATTATATTTATTTTTTGTTTATTTAATTATTTAATATAAATAATTTTATTGTATTTTTGTCTTAGTATATTTTATAGAATTGATTTTTTAAATTATAGTTTATTGGTAATGTAAGTGTTTTATGAAATATTATTTTAAATTTTTTTAAGTAGATTTTATTTATTGTACCTTTTGTATCAGGGTTTATCAAAATTTTAGTATTTATTTTACTTGTCTCGATTTGGTTTGATTTATAAATAATTTATAGTTAATGTATCATAATTATTATTAAATTATTTATAGAAATGAGATGTTAATCGTTTCCCAAGATATCTAGTTTCTTAAGAAAAAATTTAATTTTTTAAAGTTATTTGTTTTTATTTAATTTTTTAAGTAAAAATATTAACTTATTTATTCTTTAAGGGATAAGCTTTGAAGTTAATAACCTATAATTTATTTTATAGAAATATAATAGTAAGCTTTAAACCAGCTATCTTTAAGATTACGTTTTAGTTCATTATTTTTTATTTTGATTTTATAAATATTTTAGGTTTTTTATTAAGATTATTAATTTAATTTTAAAATTTTTGTAATAATGATAGAATTAGTATATTTATTTGTATGAAATTTTTACCTTGTGAACTTATTATAAGGAAATAGGCAAAATTGATTTCCGCCTGTTTATCAAAAACATGTCCTCTTGTTTATATTTTGAGGTCTGGCCTGCTCACTGAGCGTATTTTTAAAGAGCCGCGGTATTTTGACCGTGCAAAGGTAGCATAATCATTAGTCTCTTAATTAGTGGCTGGAATGAATGGCTTGACGAGAAATCAACTGTCTCTTAATAAATTTTTAAATTTAACTTTTGAGTCAAAAGGCTTAAATTCTTCTTTAGGACGAGAAGACCCTATAGAGCTTGACATTTTACTTTTATATAGTTTTTTGTTTGTCTTTCTATATTTAATGATGATGTTTTGTTGGGGTGACATGAAGAATACATAAACTCTTCATTATTATATCATTTATTTATGTTTGTTATTTTGATCCATAATTTATGATCATAAGATTAAGTTACCTTAGGGATAACAGCGTAATTGTTTTTGAGAGCTCATATCGACAAAGCAGATTGCGACCTCGATGTTGGATTAAGAAAAATTTTGGGTGCAGGAGCCCAATGATTAGGTCTGTTCGACCTTTAAATTCTTACATGATCTGAGTTCAGACCGGCGTGAGCCAGGTCGGTTTCTATCCAAAGATTGTTAATCCATATTAGTACGAAAGGACCATATGGTTAAAATATTTTTTGTTATATTGATTAATATTAATTTATTTACTATTTTGACAGATTAATGTGTTGAATTTAGAATTCATTTATGTAGATTTTTTCTACAAATAGTATTGATACTTTATGATTTATTTATATTTATTTTGAATTTTCTTTTATTGGTTATTTGTGTTTTAATTAGTGTTGCCTTTTTAACTTTATTAGAGCGTAAGGTTTTAGGTTATATTCAGATTCGAAAGGGTCCAAATAAGGTAGGTTTTGTTGGAATTCCTCAGCCATTTAGAGATGCTATTAAGTTAATATGTAAGGAGCAGCCAATTCCTATTATATCTAATTACCTACTTTATTATTTTTCCCCTGTTTTTAATTTAATGATTTCTTTAGCCGTTTGAGTAATTTTTCCTTATTTAACTTATATGTGTTCTTTTTCTTATGGATTTTTATTTTTTTTATGTTGTACTAGATTAGGTGTTTATACTGTTATAATTGCTGGTTGATCTCCTAATTCAAATTATTCATTATTAGGTTCTCTTCGTTCTGTTGCTCAAACAATTTCTTATGAAGTTAGTTTAGCTTTAATTTTATTGTCTTTAATTATTTTAATTGGTAGTTTTAATATGTTTGATTTTATAAACTATCAGCTATATTGTTGATTAATTATTATTTCTTTTCCTTTAGCTTTAGCTTGTTTTGCTTCTTGCTTAGCTGAAACTAATCGTACTCCTTTTGATTTTGCTGAAGGGGAATCTGAGTTAGTTTCAGGATTTAATATTGAGTATGGTGCGGGTGGTTTTACTTTAATTTTTTTAGCTGAATATACTAGAATTGTCTTCATAAGAATGTTATTGGCTTTAATTTTTTTGGGCGGTGATTTTTATTCTTTTATATTTTTTATTTAGCTTGCTATTATATCTTTTGGTTTTATTTGGGTTCGTGGAACATTACCACGGTTCCGTTATGATAAATTAATGTACTTAGCTTGAAAAAGTTTTTTACCTTTATCTTTGAATTTTTTTATTTTCTTTGTTGGTTTAAAGATTTTATTTATCTCATTTGTTTAGTGAAATTTTTTGAGAAAAGTTAATAGAAGAGTTAAACTTCTAATTTTATGTTTTCAAAACATATGCTTTTCCTAAGCTAATTAACTTTATTCCTTAATTAATTTATCTCATGTGTTTGCGACATGGACATTAATTAAGAAATATGTGAAGTAAATAATTGTTAAGATTTGACCTGTTATAATATAAGGTTCTTCAACAGGTCGTTTACCAATTCACGTTAGTAAGCATACAACAACTACTATAATTCAGAATAAAATTTGATTAATAGGGTAAAATTGAATGCCTCGGAATGGTGTTTTATTATAAAATGGTAAAATTATTAAGATTCTAATTGATAAAAATAATGCAATAACACCTCCTAACTTATTAGGGATAGATCGTAGAATTGCATATGCAAATAGGAAATATCATTCTGGTTGAATGTGAACTGGTGTTACTAATGGGTTGGCAGGTACAAAGTTATCTGGATCTCCTAATAGGTAAGGATTAATTAAACATAGTATAATTAATAATGATGTTATTATTACAAATGTAATAGAATCCTTAAAGGTAAAGTATGGATGGAATGGAATTTTTTCAATATCTCCATTTAGTCCAAGAGGATTATTAGCTCCTGTTTGGTGAAGAAAAAATAAATGAATTGCTGCTATAGCAGCAATAATAAATGGTAATACAAAATGGAATGTGAAGAATCGATTTAATGTTGCATTATCAACAGCGAATCCTCCTCATACTCATTGGACTAAATCTGTTCCTAAGTATGGGATTGCTGATAATAAATTAGTAATTACTGTTGCACCTCAAAAAGTTATTTGGCCTCAGGGTAAGACATATCCTATAAATGCAGTTGCTATAACTAAAAATAAAATCACTGTACCAATTATTCAGGTATGTATATATATATAAGATCCATAGTAAATTCCCCGTCCTACATGTAAGTAAATACAAATAAAAAATATAGATGCTCCATTTGCGTGTAAGGTTCGGAAGATTCAACCATTATTTACGTCTCGGCAGAAGTGTACTACACTACTGAATGCTATTTCAATATTTGATGTATAATGTATAGCTAAAAATAGTCCAGTTACGATTTGAATTACCAAACATAACCCTAATAGGGATCCAAAATTTCATCAAACTGAAATATTTGTTGGGGCAGGTAAGTCAATTAAAGAGTTATTAATAATGTTAATTAAAGGATGTCTTAATCGTAAGGGTTTATTCATTAGTAATTATCTTATTTTACGAATAGGTCCCTGATTAATATTGGTGATTTTAACAACTGCTAGTAGTGCTAAAAATAAATAAATTATTATTATTATTGTAATAATGAATGTTGGTCTATTATATAATTTTTCTAAAGATATTGTTATTTCTTGATAATTGATTGAATTATCAATATTTATAGTTTCGGTGTTTTTGAAAAAGTCTATAAATATAGATATATCTAGAATAATTAATATTAACATGATAAATACTCACATTATTAATGTAATAATTATAGTGATTGATTTAGGCTGAAATATTTCGTTTGATGCAATACTTGTAATGTAAATAAATAATACTATTACCCCACCAAGAAATGTTAAAAATAAAATATATGATAATCAATATCTTTCTATTATTGTTCCTGTTATTAATCCAACTAGGAAGGTTTGAAGGATAGTAAAAAGCATTATTGATATTGGGTGTCTTAATTTAATAAAATTAATATTTATTACATTTGATAATGATATAATTATTATTTTGATCATTTCAGGGGTTAGTTTATTTAAAATACCGGTTTTGGGGACCGATGATGGAAGCTTTTCCACCTCTGAAGTTTTAAAAGTGGGGGCTGGACTTATTTCCGGTTTACAAGACCGGCGTTTTTTTTAAACTATTAAAACTAATGTTTATATTCTCTATTTTTACTTCTTTATTGATTTATTTTGCTGGTGTTTATGTTTTTTCTTCTAAACGTAAACATTTATTAATGGTTCTTTTGAGATTAGAATATATTGTTCTTTCTTTATTTATGTTAGTTATTGTTTTTCTTATTGAGTTTGATTATGATTATTTTTTTCCTGTTATTTTTTTAGTTTTTTCTGTTTGTGAGGGTGCTTTAGGTCTTTCTATTTTAGTTTCAATAATTCGTTCTCATGGTAATGATTTTTTTAATTCTTTTGGTTTGTCTTTATGTTAAAGTATTTATTTATAACTATTTTTTTGATCCCTCTTTGTTTATTAAATAATTGTTGATGGTTGGTTCATTCTTTAATGTTTCTGTCGGGTTTTGTTTTTATAATTTGTGTTTATTCATATGCTGATTTGAATATAATTAGATATTATTTTGGTATTGATTATTTTTCTTTTAGTTTAATTTTACTTAGTTTTTGGATTTGTTCTTTAATAATCACTGCTAGAGGTTCAGTTTATTTAAGTTCATATCATTCAAATTTTTTTGTTTTTCTGGTTTTGATTTTAATAATTATGCTTTATTGTTCATTTGCTAGATTAAGTCTTCTTTCTTTTTATATTTTTTTTGAGGCTAGATTAGTTCCTACTTTACTTTTAATTTTGGGTTGGGGTTATCAACCTGAGCGTTTGCAGGCTTGTGTTTATTTAATTTTTTATACTTTGGTTGCTAGATTACCTTTATTATTAGTTTTATTTAAGGTTTATGATTTTTCTAATACTTTATATTTTCCTTTATTGGTTGATTTTGGTTCTTATTATTTTATGTTTTATGTATTTATAATTTTGGCTTTTTTAGTTAAGATACCTATGTTTTTGGTTCATTTATGACTTCCTAAGGCTCAAGTAGAGGCCCCTATTTCAGGTAGAATAATTCTTGCTGGTGTTTTATTAAAGTTAGGTGGTTATGGTATTTTTCGTGTTATAAAGGTTATTTCTTATTTGGGTTTAAAGTTTAATTATTTTTGATTGTCTTTAGGTTTATCTGGGGGTGTTATTGTAAGATTTATTTGTTTTCGTCAGGTTGATTTAAAGTCTTTAATTGCATATTCTTCTGTTGCTCATATAAGAATGGTTATTGGTTGATTGATGACTCTGAATTGATGAGGTTGTGTAGGTTCTCTTTCTCTAATGGTTGGTCATGGTTTATGTTCTTCTGGTTTATTTTGTTTATCTAATATTATTTATGAACGTTTAGGTAGACGAAGATTATTAATTAA
The DNA here is from genome assembly GCF_023897955.1 of Schistocerca gregaria. Lineage (NCBI taxonomy): Eukaryota > Metazoa > Arthropoda > Insecta > Orthoptera > Acrididae > Schistocerca > Schistocerca gregaria. The sequence continues at coordinate 15,279,424 of NW_026061707.1, forward strand.
CAAGGGTATAATTAATTTGATGCCAAGAATGGCTTTATGATGATTTCTTTTAAGATCATCAAATATGGCTGCTCCTCCTTCTTTAAATTTGGTAGGTGAAATTAGATTATTAAATAGAATTATATCTTGATCTTCTTTTAGATTCTTTGCTTTGATTTTTTTATCTTTCTTTAGAGCTGTTTATACTTTGTATATATATTCTTATTCTCAGCATGGGAATTATTATTCTGGTGTTTATACTTGTTCTCTTGGTTATTTTCGTGAATATCATCTTTTACTTTTACATTGATTGCCTTTAAATATTCTCTGTTTAAAGGGTGAATATTTCTTTGTTTAGTTTGCTTAAGTATTTTAATTAAAAATATTGTTTTGTGGAATCAATGATATGAAGTTTTTCATCTTACGCCGTGAATTTATTTTCTATTTGTTCTTTGAGTTTTTTTTCTTTGTTTATTTCGAGAACTATAATTTTTATTTTAGGTATTTATTATTTAATAATTGATTATAGAGTTTTTGTTGAGTGAGAGCTTTTCAATTTAAATGGTTCTATAGTTGTTATAACTTTAATTTTGGATTGAATATCTCTTATTTTTATATCTTTTGTTATATATATTTCTTCTATGGTTATTTATTATAGAGAGGATTATATATCTGGTGAAAAGAATATAAATCGTTTTATTATTATTGTTTTAATATTTATTCTTTCTATAGGTTTTTTAATTATTAGTCCTAATTTAATTAGAATTTTATTAGGTTGAGATGGTTTAGGTTTAGTTTCTTATTGTTTAGTTATTTATTATCAAAATGTAAAATCTTATAGTGCTGGTATATTAACTGCACTTTCTAATCGTATTGGTGATGTTGCTATTTTAATTTCTATTGCATGAATGTTAAATTTTGGTGGTTGAAATTATATTTATTATTATGATTTTATTTCTAATTCTTTTGAAATAAAGCTCATTACTATAATAATTGTTTTAGCAGCTATAACTAAGAGAGCTCAGATTCCTTTCTCTTCATGACTTCCTGCTGCTATAGCAGCTCCTACTCCTGTTTCTGCTTTAGTTCATTCTTCTACTCTTGTTACTGCTGGTGTTTATTTATTAATTCGTTTTAGACCAAATTGGATACTTATAATTGTGGTTGATTTTTACTTTTAATTGGTTGTATAACTATATTTATGGCTGGATTGGGCGCTAATTTTGAGTTTGATTTAAAGAGGATTATTGCTCTTTCTACTTTAAGACAACTTGGTTTAATAATAAGAATTTTGGCTATAGGTTATCCAAAGCTTGCATTTTTTCATTTATTGGCTCATGCTTTATTTAAGGCATTATTATTTATATGTGCAGGTTCAATAATTCATAATTTGAAGGATTCTCAGGATATTCGTTTTATAGGATCAATTGTTAATTTCATACATTTAACTTCAGTTTGTTTTAATGTTTCTAGTTTATCTTTGTGTGGAATACCTTTTTTAGCGGGATTTTATTCAAAGGATTTAATTCTTGAGATGGTTTGTTTAAGATGAATTAATTGTTTAATTTTTTTCTTTATTTTTTTTCTACTGGTTTAACTGCTTCTTATTCTTTTCATTTGTTTTATTATTCAATATCTGGTGATAATAATTTTTATTCTAGATTTTCTTTTGATGATAAGGGTTATTATATTTCATTTGGAATAATTGGTCTATTGTTTGTTGCTGTTTTTGGTGGTAGTCTTTTATCTTGATTAATTTTTCCTATTCCTCATGTGATTGCTTTACCTTATTATTTAAAGTTTTTAACTATTACAGTTGTTATTTTAGGTGCTTATTTAGGTTATCTTATTTCTAATTTTGATTTTTCTCATAATTTATTTTCTTTAAGTATACTTTCTTTTGTTAGATTTGCTGGTTCTATATGATTTATACCTTTTCTATCAACTAAGTTTATTAGATATATTCCTTTAAAAATAGGTTATTATTCATCTAAGTCATTTGATTATGGTTGAGGTGAATTACTTGGTGGTCAAGGTTTATATAGATTATTTATTTATTTAATTGGTTATATTCAAGGTTGATATGATTCTAATTTCAAGATTTATCTTTTTACTTTTATTTTTTGAATATTTATTTTGGTAATATTGTTTTTCGTTTACTTAAATAGCTTATAATTAGAGCGTGACACTGAAGATGTTAAGGAAGTATTTTTACTTTTAAGTATTTATAAATATAGATATATTATTTTTACAGTGAAAATGTAATGTTTTATTTAAACTATATAAATTTTAGAAATGTTAACGGAGTTTAACCGCTAATATAAAAAGTTAGCAGCTTTCATATTGGCTTTACATTTCCTTAATTGGAACTATTATAGTTCAATTATATTATTAACAGTAATACGCCTCTTTTTGGCTTCAATTAATAAGAATAAGGGTAGTACATACCAATCTTCCAGGTCGAAACTGACTGCAATATTTCGCTTCTTATTCTATTTAAGGTTGATTGATAATATCAATACTTTTTGAATGCAACCCAAATGTTATATTTAACTACAACCCTTTATTCTGCTCATTGTAATGCTCCTTGGTTTCATTCATGGTATAGTCCTCCTAATAGAACTAGAATAAAAAATATTGTTGATACTGTTCAGATTATAATGTCTGAAGTTTTAAAAATAATTACAATTGGTAGAATTAGTGCAATTTCTACATCAAAAATTAAAAAGATTACTGCGATTAGGAAGAATCGTATTGAGAATGGTATTCGTGCTGATCTTTTTGGATCAAACCCACATTCAAATGGTGATCTTTTTTCTCGATCATTAATTAATTTTTTTGATAGTGTTGTTGCCAGGATTATAACAATTATTGGAATAATAAATCTAATGAAAACTCTTGTTGATAGAATTAGAATAGTTTTTCTTGATTTATATCAAGCTTTCTGATTGGAAGTCAAATGTACTATTTATACTAGAAAAACAATTATCTACCTCATCAATAAATAGAGATATATAAGAATAATCATACTACGTCTACGAAGTGTCAGTATCATGCTGCTGCTTCAAATCCAAAGTGATGTCTTGGTGAAAATTGATTTATTGAGTGTCGAAGTAGACATGTTGATAAAAAGATTGTTCCAATAATTACGTGTAAACCATGGAATCCTGTTGCAACAAAGAATGTTGATCCATAAACTGCATCTGCAATGGTAAAAGGTGCTTCTCAATATTCATATGCTTGAAGTATTGTAAAGTATAGTCCTAATAACACTGTGAAGAATAATCCTTGTAGTGCTTGAGTATGATTAGATTCCATTAAACTATGATGTGCTCATGTTACTGTTACTCCTGATGCTAAATGAATAGCTGTATTAAGTAATGGAATTTGTATAGGGTTAAAGGGTTGAATTCCTATTGGATATAAATAATTATATTAATTATAATATTTTATATTTAAATTAATAATTTTATTTATTATATCCAATTATAATAATATTAAATATCAAATTACATATTATTATATATATTATATTATAATAACCTATTTTAAGCTAAAAACATAAGTAGCTATAATCCTAGGTAAATAATTGCATTAAAATAATCAATTGATAATGGTAAGATGAACTTATAATACTTTAATTTCAATTAAATGTAATATATTAATATAAATTATTTATTATATATATATATAAAAAAAATGAGCAGGATAAATTAATCCTAATTATACAAAATAATACATAAAAGAATTTCAAAAAAAACTTTCGATTTATATATTAAATAAATGAAGTGCCTGATTAAAGGGTTACCTTGATAGGGTAAATAAAGTAAATAAAATTACCTTCATTAAAATTACATAAGATAGAATTAAACTACCTCCTTTAGTATCAAAAACTAACGTGCATCATACACCTTAACGTAAAAAGGTAAGCTAAACAAGGTAATGGGTTCATACCCCATTTATAGAGGTATCAATCCTCTCCTTTTTAATTACCAACAACTCTACAAAACTTCTCTTCCTATCAACATTAATGATAGGAACGATCCTGTCCATTTCATCAAATTCCTGATTTGGGGTTTGAATAGGACTTGAGATCAACTTACTTTCATTTATTCTGCTCCTAACAAGAAATAAAAATATAATAATAAATGAATCATCAATTAAATATTTTATTGTCCAAGCAATAGCATCGACAATATTATTATTTTCAATTTTTTGGTATGTACTACCCTTATTCTTATTAATTGAAGCCAAAAAGAGGCGTATTACTGTTAATAATATAATTGAACTATAATAGTTCCAATTAAGGAAATGTAAAGCCAATATGAAAGCTGCTAACTTTTTATATTAGCGGTTAAACTCCATTAACATTTCTAAAATTTATATAGTTTAAATAAAACATTTCATTTTAACTGTAAAAATATTATATCTATATTTATAAATACTTAAAAGTAAAAATACTTCCTTAACATCTTCAGTGTCACGCTCTAATTATAAGCTATTAAAGTAAACGAAAAACAATATTACCAAAATAAATATTCAAAAAATAAAAGTTAAAAGATAAATCTTGAAATTAGAATCATATCAACCTTGAATATAACCAATTAAATAAATAAATAATCTATATAAACCTTGACCACCAAGTAATTCACCTCAACCATAATCAAATGACTTAGATGAATAATAACCTATTTTTAAAGGAATATATCTAATAAACTTAGTTGAAAGAAAAGGTATAAATCATATAGAACCAGCAAATCTAACAAAAGAAAGTATACTTAAAGAAAATAAATTATGAGAAAAATCAAAATTAGAAATAAGATAACCTAAATAAGCACCTAAAATAACAACTGTAATAGTTAAAAACTTTAAATAATAAGGTAAAGCAATCACATGAGGAATAGGAAAAATTAATCAAGATAAAAGACTACCACCAAAAACAGCAACAAACAATAGACCAATTATTCCAAATGAAATATAATAACCCTTATCATCAAAAGAAAATCTAGAATAAAAATTATTATCACCAGATATTGAATAATAAAACAAACGAAAAGAATAAGAAGCAGTTAAACCAGTAGAAAAAAAATAAAGAAAAAAAATTAAACAATTAATTCATCTTAAACAAACCATCTCAAGAATTAAATCCTTTGAATAAAATCCCGCTAAAAAAGGTATTCCACACAAAGATAAACTAGAAACATTAAAACAAACTGAAGTTAAAGGTATGAAATTAACAATTGATCCTATAAAACGAATATCCTGAGAATCCTTCAAATTATGAATTATTGAACCTGCACATATAAATAATAATGCCTTAAATAAAGCATGAGCCAATAAATGAAAAAATGCAAGCTTTGGATAACCTATAGCCAAAATTCTTATTATTAAACCAAGTTGTCTTAAAGTAGAAAGAGCAATAATCCTCTTTAAATCAAACTCAAAATTAGCGCCCAATCCAGCCATAAATATAGTTATACAACCAATTAAAAGTAAAAATCAACCACAATTATAAGTATCCAATATTGGTCTAAAACGAATTAATAAATAAACACCAGCAGTAACAAGAGTAGAAGAATGAACTAAAGCAGAAACAGGAGTAGGAGCTGCTATAGCAGCAGGAAGTCATGAAGAGAAAGGAATCTGAGCTCTCTTAGTTATAGCTGCTAAAACAATTATTATAGTAATGAGCTTTATTTCAAAAGAATTAGAAATAAAATCATAATAATAAATATAATTTCAACCACCAAAATTTAACATTCATGCAATAGAAATTAAAATAGCAACATCACCAATACGATTAGAAAGTGCAGTTAATATACCAGCACTATAGGATTTTACATTTTGATAATAAATAACTAAACAATAAGAAACTAAACCTAAACCATCTCAACCTAATAAAATTCTAATTAAATTAGGACTAATAATTAAAAAACCTATAGAAAGAATAAATATTAAAACAATAATAATAAAACGATTTATATTCTTTTCACCAGATATATAATCCTCTCTATAATAAATAACCAAAGAAGAAATATATATAACAAAAGATATAAAAATAAGAGATATTCAATCCAAAATTAAAGTTATAACAACTATAGAACCATTTAAATTGAAAAGCTCTCACTCAACAAAAACTCTATAATCAATTGTTAAATAATAAATACCTAAAATAAAAATTATAGTTCTCGAAATAAACAAAGAAAAAAAACTCAAAGAACAAATAGAAAATAAATTCACGGCCTAAGATGAAAAACTTCATATCATTGATTCCACAAAACAATATTTTTAATTAAAATACTTAAGCAAACTAAACAAAGAAATATTCACCCTTTAAACAGAGAATATTTAAAGGCAATCAATGTAAAAGTAAAAGATGATATTCACGAAAATAACCAAGAGAACAAGTATAAACACCAGAATAATAATTCCCATGCTGAGAATAAGAATATATATACAAAGTATAAACAGCTCTAAAAAAAGATAAAAAAATCAAAGCAAAGAATCTAAAAGAAGATCATGATATAATTCTATTTAATAATCTAATTTCACCTACCAAATTTAAAGAAGGAGGAGCAGCCATATTTGATGATCTTAAAAGAAATCATCATAAAGCCATTCTTGGCATCAAATTAATTATACCCTTGTTAATTAATAATCTTCGTCTACCTAAACGTTCATAAATAATATTAGATAAACAAAATAAACCAGAAGAACATAAACCATGACCAACCATTAGAGAAAGAGAACCTACACAACCTCATCAATTCATAGTCATCAATCCACCAATAACCATTCTTATATGAGCAACAGAAGAATATGCAATTAAAGCCTTTAAATCAACCTGACGAAAACAAATAAATCTTACAATAAAACCCCCAGATAAACCTAAAGACAATCAAAAATAATTAAACTTTAAACCCAAATAAGAAATAACCTTTATAACACGAAAAATACCATAACCACCTAACTTTAATAAAACACCAGCAAGAATTATTCTACCTGTAATAGGGGCCTCTACATGAGCCTTAGGAAGTCATAAATGAACCAAAAACATAGGTATCTCAACTAAAAAAGCCAAAATTATAAATACATAAAACATAAAATAATAAGAACCAAAATCAACCAATAAAGGAAAATATAAAGTATTAGAAAAATCATAAACCTTAAATAAAACTAATAATAAAGGTAATCTAGCAACCAAAGTATAAAAAATTAAATAAACACCAGCCTGCAAACGCTCAGGTTGATAACCCCAACCCAAAATTAAAAGTAAAGTAGGAACTAATCTAGCCTCAAAAAAAATATAAAAAGAAAGAAGACTTAATCTAGCAAATGAACAATAAAGCATAATTATTAAAATCAAAACCAGAAAAACAAAAAAATTTGAATGATATGAACTTAAATAAACTGAACCTCTAGCAGTGATTATTAAAGAACAAATCCAAAAACTAAGTAAAATTAAACTAAAAGAAAAATAATCAATACCAAAATAATATCTAATTATATTCAAATCAGCATATGAATAAACACAAATTATAAAAACAAAACCCGACAGAAACATTAAAGAATGAACCAACCATCAACAATTATTTAATAAACAAAGAGGGATCAAAAAAATAGTTATAAATAAATACTTTAACATAAAGATAAACCAAAAGAATTAAAAAAATCATTACCATGAGAACGAATTATTGAAACTAAAATAGAAAGACCTAAAGCACCCTCACAAACAGAAAAAACTAAAAAAAAACAGGAAACAAATAATCATAATCAAACTCAATAAGAAAAACAATAACTAACATAAATAAAGAAAGAACAATATATTCTAATCTCAAAAGAACCATTAATAAATGTTTACGTTTAGAAGAAAAAACATAAACACCAGCAAAATAAATCAATAAAGAAGTAAAAATAGAGAATATAAACATTAGTTTTAATAGTTTAAAAAAAACGCCGGTCTTGTAAACCGGAAATAAGTCCAGCCCCCACTTTTAAAACTTCAGAGGTGGAAAAGCTTCCATCATCGGTCCCCAAAACCGGTATTTTAAATAAACTAACCCCTGAAATGATCAAAATAATAATTATATCATTATCAAATGTAATAAATATTAATTTTATTAAATTAAGACACCCAATATCAATAATGCTTTTTATTATCCTTCAAACCTTCCTAGTTGGATTAATAACAGGAACAATAATAGAAAGATATTGATTATCATATATTTTATTTTTAACATTTCTTGGTGGTATACTAGTATTATTTATTTACATTACAAGAATTGCATCAAACGAAATATTTCAGCCTAAATCAATCACTATAATTATTACATTAATAATGTGAGTATTTATCATATTAATATTAATTATTCTAGATATATCTATATTTATAGACTTTTTCAAAAACACCGAAACTATAAATATTGATAATTCAATCAATTATCAAGAAATAACAATATCTTTAGAAAAATTATATAATAGACCAACATTCATTATTACAATAATAATAATAATTCATTTATTTTTAGCACTACTAGCAGTTGTTAAAATCACCAATATTAATCAGGGACCTATTCGTAAAATAAGATAATTACTAATGAATAAACCCTTACGATTAAGACATCCTTTAATTAAAATTATTAATAACTCTTTAATTGACTTACCTGCCCCAACAAATATTTCATTTTGATGAAATTTTGGATCCCTATTAGGGTTATGTTTGGTAATTCAAATCGTAACTGGACTATTTTTAGCTATACATTATACATCAAATATTGAAATAGCATTCAGTAGTGTAGTACACATCTGCCGAGACGTAAATAATGGTTGAATTATCCGAACCTTACACGCAAATGGAGCATCTATATTTTTTATTTGTATTTACTTACATGTAGGACGGGGAATTTACTATGGATCTTATATATATATATACATACCTGAATAATTGGTACAGTGATTTTATTTTTAGTTATAGCAACTGCATTTATAGGATATGTCTTACCCTGAGGCCAAATATCTTTTTGAGGTGCAACAGTAATTACTAATTTATTATCAGCAATCCCATACTTAGGAACAGATTTAGTCCAATGAGTATGAGGAGGATTCGCTGTTGATAATGCAACATTAAATCGATTCTTCACATTCCATTTTGTATTACCATTTATTATTGCTGCTATAGCAGCAATTCATTTATTTTTTCTTCACCAAACAGGATCTAATAATCCTCTTGGACTAAATGGAGATATTGAAAAAATTCCATTCCATCCATACTTTACCTTTAAGGATTCTATTACATTTGTAATAATAACATCATTATTAATTATACTATGTTTAATTAATCCTTACCTATTAGGAGATCCAGATAACTTTGTACCTGCCAACCCATTAGTAACACCAGTTCACATTCAACCAGAATGATATTTCCTATTTGCATATGCAATTCTACGATCTATCCCTAATAAGTTAGGAGGTGTTATTGCATTATTTTTATCAATTAGAATCTTAATAATTTTACCATTTTATAATAAAACACCATTCCGAGGCATTCAATTTTACCCTATTAATCAAATTTTATTCTGAATTATAGTAGTTGTTGTATGCTTACTAACGTGAATTGGTAAACGACCTGTTGAAGAACCTTATATTATAACAGGTCAAATCTTAACAATTATTTACTTCACATATTTCTTAATTAATGTCCATGTCGCAAACGCATGAGATAAATTAATTAAGGAATAAAGTTAATTAGCTTAGGAAAAGCATATGTTTTGAAAACATAAAATTAGAAGTTTAACTCTTCTATTAACTTTTCTCAAAAAATTTCACTAAACAAATGAGATAAATAAAATCTTTAAACCAACAAAGAAAATAAAAAAATTCAAAGATAAAGGTAAAAACTTTTTCAAGCTAAGTACATTAATTTATCATAACGGAACCGTGGTAATGTTCCACGAACCCAAATAAAACCAAAAGATATAATAGCAAGCTTAATAAAAAATATAAAAGAATAAAAATCACCACACAAAAAAATTAAAGCCAATAACATTCTTATGAAGACAATTCTAGTATATTCAGCTAAAAAAATTAAAGTAAAACCACCCGCACCATACTCAAATTAAATCCTGAAACTAACTCAGATTCCCCTTCAGCAAAATCAAAAGGAGTACGATTAGTTTCAGCTAAGCAAGAAGCAAAACAAGCTAAAGCTAAAGGAAAAGAAATAATAATAAATCAACAATAAAGCTGATAGTTTATAAAATCAAACATATTAAAACTACCAATTAAAATAATTAAAGACTATAAAATTGAAGCTAAACTAACTTCATAAGAAATTGTTTGAGCAACAGAACGAAGAGAACCTAATAATGAATAATTTGAATTAGAAGATCAACCAGCAATTATAACAGTATAAACACCTAATCTAGTACAACATAAAAAAATTAAAAATCCATAAGAAAAAGAACACATATAAGTTAAATAAGGAAAAATTACTCAAACGGCTAAAGAAATCATTAAATTAAAAACAGGGGAAAAATAATAAAGTAGGTAATTAGATATAATAGGAATTGGCTGCTGCTTACAAATTAACTTAATAGCATCTCTAAATGGCTGTGGAATTCCAACAAAACCTACCTTATTTGGACCCTTTCGAATCTGAATATAACCTAAAACCTTATGCTCTAATAAAGTTAAAAAGGCAACACTAATTAAAACACAAATAACCAATAAAAGAAAATTCAAAATAAATATAAATAAATCATAAAGTATCAATACTATTTGTAGAAAAAATCTACATAAATGAATTCTAAATTCAACACATTAATCTGTCAAAATAGTAAATAAATTAATATTAATCAATATAACAAAAAATATTTTAACCATATGGTCCTTTCGTACTAATATGGATTAACAATCTTAGGATAGAAACCGACCTGGCTCACGCCGGTCTGAACTCAGATCATGTAAGAATTTAAAGGTCGAACAGACCTAATCATTGGGCTCCTGCACCCAAAATTTTTCTTAATCCAACATCGAGGTCGCAATCTGCTTTGTCGATATGAGCTCTCAAAAACAATTACGCTGTTATCCCTAAGGTAACTTAATCTTATGATCATAAATTATGGATCAAAATAACAAACATAAATAAATGATATAATAATGAAGAGTTTATCTATTCTTCATGTCACCCCAACAAAACATCATCATTAAATATAGAAAGACAAACAAAAAACTATATAAAAGTAAAATGTCAAGCTCTATAGGGTCTTCTCGTCCTAAAGAAGAATTTAAGCCTTTTGACTCAAAAGTTAAATTCAAAAATTTATTAAGAGACAGTTGATTTCTCGTCAAGCCATTCATTCCAGCCACTAATTAAGAGACTAATGATTATGCTACCTTTGCACGGTCAAAATACCGCGGCTCTTTAAAAATACGCTCAGTGAGCAGGCCAGACCTCAAAATATAAACAAGAGGACATGTTTTTGATAAACAGGCGGAAATCAATTTTGCCTAGTTCCTTATAATAAGTTCACAAGGTAAAAATTTCATACAAATAAATATACTAATTCTATCATTATTACAAAAATTTTAAAATTAAATTAATAATCTTAATAAAAAACCTAAAATATTTATAAAATCAAAATAAAAAATAATGAACTAAAACGTAATCTTAAAGATAGCTGGTTTAAAGCTTACTATTATATTTCTATAAAATAAATTATAGGTTATTAACTTCAAAGCTTATCCCTTAAAGAACAAATAAGTTAATATTTTTACTTAAAAAATTAAATAAAAACAAATAACTTTAAAAAATTAAATTTTTTCTTAAGAAACTAGATATCTGGGAAACGATTAACATCTCATTTCTATAAATAATTTAATAATAATTATGATACATTAACTATAAATTATTTATAAATCAACCCAAATCGAGACAAGTAAAATAAATACTAAAATTTTGATAAACCCTGATACAAAAGGTACAATAAATAAAATCTACTTAAAAAAATTTAAAATAATATTTCATAAAACACTCACATTACCAATAAACTATAATTTAAAAAATCAATTCTAAAAAATATACTAAGACAAAAATACAATAAAATTATTTATATTAAATAATGAAATAAACAAAAAATAAATATAATAAAATAAATAATCAAGATATCCTGATTTGCACAGAAAAATTTTCAGTGTAAATGAAACACTTTACTAATAAGTTATATCTTGAAACTCTTCCTAGATACACTTTCCAGTACATCTACTATGTTACGACTTATCTCATCTAAATTGAAGCTACTTTAAAATAAAATAGAATAATCAATAATGAGAGTGACGGGCGATGTGTACACATCTCAGAGCCAATATCAGTTAAATTAAATAAATTAAATTACTATCAAATCCACCTTCATTAACAGTATTTCACTATCCTCTTAACTATAAGCTGCACCTTGACCTGAAATATTTTATAATTATAAATCTTGAGAATTATAACTCTAAAAAGATTCTCTGATAACGGACATATACAAACAAATAAATTAAGTAGAGTAAGTCGTGTATTATCAATCATGGGGTAGGTTCCTCTGAATGGAATGAGATACCGCCAAATTCTTTGGGTTTAAAGACCTTAACTAATAGTACCCTGGTAAATATAATTAACATTTAAAATAATAGGGTATCTAATCCTAGTATATTATTTAAATTTCACAGATGCATAAAAAGGGCCACAAATAAATTTTAACATTTCACCTTACAAATTTATATTTCAACCCTAATAATATAAACAACTGCTTTAACCAATAATATTCACTTGTATCAATCGTATAACCGCGGCTGCTGGCACGAATTATGCCGATACTAAATCAATTGCTAAATCCAAAATCACTTGATAATTAAATCAAATTACTGCAAAAAGAACATTTAGTCTAACAAAACTTACATATAATACAAAGAAAAAGCAAGAATAAAACTTTTAAAAATAAAAAATAAGAAAATTTTAAATCTATTAATTCAGGAAAAAATAAAAGATTCAAATATTTAAAGAAAAAAAAAGAAAAAACCACAAACATTAACAAAAAAATAAAGAAACGCCCCTATGTATGACCACAACAACTTCTCTATTATATATAATTAAAGATTAATATGGAACATGTATAGCAATAAATGTATTATATTCTTTCTTATTTAATCTTTCTTTTCACTAAAAAATAAAGAAAGATTAAATAATATAATAAATATATTTTATACAATTATGTAATTTAATATAATATGTTATTAATATGAATTCTTTTTTTATATAAAGTTAACTTTCATATATATTAGTTAAATAATCTAACTATAGATAATTTACATAATTATATTATTATAATTAATATAATTATATATATTAATTATAATATTTTATATTTAAATTAATAATTTTATTTATTATATCCAATTATAATAATATTAAATATTAAATTACATATTATTATATATATTATATTATAATAACCTATTTTAAGCTAAAAACATAAGTAGCTATAATCCTAGGTAAATAATTGCATTAAAATAATCAATTGATAATGGTAAGATGAACTTATAATACTTTAATTTCAATTAAATGTAATATATTAATATAAATTATTTATTATATATATATATATATAAAAAATTAAATGAGCAGGATAAATTAATCCTAATTAAACAAAATAATACATAAAAGAATTTCAAAAAAAAACTTTCGATTTATATATTAAATAAATTAAGTGCCTGATTAAAGGGTTACCTTGATAGGGTAAATAAAGTAAATAAAATTACCTTCATTAAAATTACATAAGATAGAATTAAACTACCTCCTTTAGTATCAAAAACTAACGTGCATCATACACCTTAATGTAAAAAGGTAAGCTAAACAAGCTAATGGGTTCATTCCCCATTTATAGAGGTATCAATCCTCTCCTTTTTAATGACCAACAACTCTACAAAACTTCTCTTCCTATCAACATTAATGATAGGAACGATCCAGTCCATTTCATCAAATTCCTGATTTGGGGTTTGAATAGGACTTGAGTTCAACTTACATTCATTTATTCCGCTCCTAACAAGAAATAAAAATATAATAATAAATGAATCATCAATTAAATATTTTATTGTCCAAGCAATAGCATCGACAATATTATTACTTTCAATTTTGCTGATTCAAATAAAACATCCCATGGGATGGGAAACAGAATTTATCCCATCAATAATAATTAGATCTAGACTATTATTAAAGATTGGAGCTGCACCTTTCCATTTCTGATTTCCAGAAGTTATAGGAGCATCAAGATGAAATAATTGTTTAACATTAATAACATGACAAAAAATCGCCCCAATAATGGTCTTATCTTATTGTATTCAATTAAGAACTTTTATTTGAACAATTATTATCTTAAGAATTATTATTGGGGCAATAGGAGGTTTAAATCAAACATCCTTACGACAACTTTTAGCATATTCATCAATCAGACATCTAGGTTGAATAATTAGATCATTAACAGTCAGAGAAAACATCTGAGAACTATACTTCATTATTTACTCACTATTAAGTTTAATTATAGTTTTATTATTTAAGCAAATAAATTTATTTTTCATAAATCAAATTTATTCAGCCAGAAATATAAAAACCGAAATTAAATTCATAATATTCTTATCTTTATTATCTTTAGGTGGACTACCACCATTCCTTGGATTCTTACCAAAATGAATTGTAATACAATCATTAATAGAAAACAATATAACAACTATTATAACTATTATAGTTGTATTAACTATAATTACACTCTACTACTATATACGTATTACATTCTCAGCTCTAATTATATCATACACAGAAAATTCGTGATCTATAAAGATAAAGTCCCAAAAATCAAGAATCATTCTTCCTATAACAGTAATAATTTCAACAATAGGATTGATTTCAACATCAACCTTAATTTCATTATACTAAGGACTTTAGACGTAGAATTTGACACTTATATAACACCAGAACAAGACCTAGAAAATGATGGATTCCGACTACTAGATGTAGATAACCGAACAATCCTACCAATAAATACAGAAGTACGAGTATTAACAAGTGCATCAGATGTTCTACACTCATGAGCAGTTCCTGCATTAGGGGTTAAAATTGATGCAACGCCAGGTCGGTTAAATCAAGGAACATTCACAATAAATCGACCTGGATTATTCTTTGGACAATGCTCAGAAATCTGTGGAGCAAACCACAGATTTATACCAATTGTAATTGAAAGAACTTCAGTAAATTTATTTATTAAGTGATTATCTAAGATAATTTAAGGAGTTAGTTAAAATAAATAACATTAGAGTGTCAATCTAAAGTAACTAAAAAAAATTAGTACACCTTGAAATTCATCAGATGACTGAAAGTAAGTAATGGTCTCTTAAACCAAATAATAGTAAATTAACGACTACTTCTGATGGGGAAATTATATCCAAATCCCTCAAATATCCCCTCTTATATGATTCTCACTATTCATTATATTTTCAGCTACATTAATCTTGTTTAATCAAATAAACTTCTTCTCATTTAAACCTAACCTTATTAAAAGAGCAGAAAAAGGAACAATTGAAATAAAAAACTTAAATTGAAAATGATAACAAATCTATTCTCAACATTTGACCCATCAACTAACATCTTTAATTTATCATTAAATTGAACTAGAACATATCTAGGACTATTATTAATCCCATCACTAATTTGACTTACACCATCACGAATTAACATTATCTGAAATAAACTAAATTTAACCTTACATAATGAATTTAAAACACTTCTTGGACCAAAATCATTTAATGGAACAACATTCATTTTCATCTCAATTTTTATTATAATATTATTTAACAATTTCATAGGATTATTCCCTTATATTTTTACTAGAACAAGACATTTAGCATTAACATTTGCAATTGCCCTACCTATATGGCTAAGATTTATATTATTTGGATGAATTAACCATACTAATCATATATTTACACACCTTGTACCACAAGGTACACCGCCTGCATTAATATCATTTATAGTACTAATTGAAACAATTAGTAATGTTATTCGACCAGGTACATTAGCAGTACGGTTGGCAGCAAATATAATTGCAGGACACTTATTATTAACCTTATTAGGAAACACAGGACCATCTATAGCAATAAACTTAATCTCATTACTAATTATTGGACAAATACTTCTATTAATTCTAGAATCAGCAGTAGCAATAATTCAAGCCTATGTTTTCTCAATTCTAAGAACTCTATATTCTAGAGAAGTATATTAAACCTATGTTAACAACTCACTCAAACCACCCATTCCACTTAGTAGACTATAGACCTTGACCATTAACAGGAGCAATTGGAGCAATAGTCCTAGTATCAGGACTAGCAAAATGATTCCACCTATTTAATATTAACTTATTCATAATTGGATTTGGAATTACCCTTCTAACTATAATTCAATGATGACGAGATGTAGTACGAGAAGGAACATATCAAGGATTACATACAGGATTTGTATCAATTGGATTACGATGAGGAATAATTTTATTTATTGCATCAGAGGTATTATTTTTCGTTTCTTTTTTTTGAGCATTCTTTAGAAGAAGATTAGCACCAACAATTGAACTAGGAATACTATGACCTCCAATAGGAATTCAACCCCTTAACCCTATACAAATTCCATTACTTAATACAGCTATTCTTTTAGCATCAGGAGTAACAGTAACATGAGCACATCATAGTTTAATGGAATCTAATCATACTCAAGCACTACAAGGATTATTCTTCACAGTGTTATTAGGACTATACTTTACAATACTTCAAGCATATGAATATTGAGAAGCACCTTTTACCATTGCAGATGCAGTTTATGGATCAACATTCTTTGTTGCAATAGGATTCCATGGTTTACACGTAATTATTGGAACAATCTTTTTATCAACATGTCTACTTCGACACTCAATAAATCAATTTTCACCAAGACATCACTTTGGATTTGAAGCAGCAGCATGATACTGACACTTCGTAGACGTAGTATGATTATTCTTATATATCTCTATTTATTGATGAGGTAGATAATTGTTTTTCTAGTATAAATAGTACATTTGACTTCCAATCAGAAAGCTTGATATAAATCAAGAAAAACAATTCTAATTCTATCAACAAGAGTTTTCATTAGATTTATTATTCCAATAATTGTTATAATCCTGGCAACAACACTATCAAAAAAATTAATTAATTATCGAGAAAAAAGATCACCATTTGAATGTGGGTTTGATCCAAAAAGATCAGCACGAATACCATTCTCAATACGATTCTTCCTAATCGCAGTAATCTTTTTAATTTTTGATGTAGAAATTGCACTAATTCTACCAATTGTAATTATTTTTAAAACTTCAGACATTATAATCTGAACAGTATCAACAATATTTTTTATTCTAGTTCTATTAGGAGGACTACACCATGAATGAAACCAAGGAGCATTACAATGAGCAGAATAAAGGGTTGTAGTTAAATATAACATTTGGGTTGCATTCAAAAAGTATTGATATTATCAATCAACCTTAAATAGAATAAGAAGCGAAATATTGCAGTGAGTTTCGACCTGGAAGATTGGTATGTACTACCCTTATTCTTATTAATTGAAGCCAAAAAGAGGCGTATTACTGTTAATAATATAATTGAACTATAATAGTTCCAATTAAGGAAATGTAAAGCCAATATGAAAATGCTAACTTTTTATATTAGCGGTTAAACTCCGTTAACATTTCTAAAATTTATATAGTTTAAATAAAACATTACATTTTCACTGTAAAAATAATATATCTATATTTATAAATACTTAAAAGTAAAAATACTTCCTTAACATCTTCAGTGTCACGCTCTAATTATAAGCTATTTAAGTAAACGAAAAACAATATTACCAAAATAAATATTCAAAAAATAAAAGTTAAAAGATAAATCTTGAAATTAGAATCATATCAACCTTGAATATAACCAATTAAATAAATAAATAATCTATATAAACCTTGACCACCAAGTAATTCACCTCAACCATAATCAAATGACTTAGATGAATAATAACCTATTTTTAAAGGAATATATCTAATAAACTTAGTTGAAAGAAAAGGTATAAATCATATAGAACCAGCAAATCTAACAAAAGAAAGTATACTTAAAGAAAATAAATTATGAGAAAAATCAAAATTAGAAATAAGATAACCTAAATAAGCACCTAAAATAACAACTGTAATAGTTAAAAACTTTAAATAATAAGGTAAAGCAATCACATGAGGAATAGGAAAAATTAATCAAGATAAAAGACTACCACCAAAAACAGCAACAAACAATAGACCAATTATTCCAAATGAAATATAATAACCCTTATCATCAAAAGAAAATCTAGAATAAAAATTATTATCACCAGATATTGAATAATAAAACAAACGAAAAGAATAAGAAGCAGTTAAACCAGTAGAAAAAAAATAAAGAAAAAAATTAAACAATTAATTCATCTTAAACAAACCATCTCAAGAATTAAATCCTTTGAATAAAATCCCGCTAAAAAAGGTATTCCACACAAAGATAAACTAGAAACATTAAAACAAACTGAAATTAAAGGTATGAAATTAACAATTGATCCTATAAAACGAATATCCTGAGAATCCTTCAAATTATGAATTATTGAACCTGCACATATAAATAATAATGCCTTAAATAAAGCATGAGCCAATAAATGAAAAAATGCAAGCTTTGGATAACCTATAGCCAAAATTCTTATTATTAAACCAAGTTGTCTTAAAGTAGAAAGAGCAATAATCTTCTTTAAATCAAACTCAAAATTAGCGCCCAATCCAGCCATAATTATAGTTATACAACCAATTAAAAGTAAAAATCAACCACAATTATAAGTATCCAATATTGGTCTAAAACGAATTAATAAATAAACACCAGCAGTAACAAGAGTAGAAGAATGAACTAAAGCATAAACAGGAGTAGGAGCTGCTATAGCAGCAGGAAGTCATGAAGAGAAAGGAATCTGAGCTCTCTTAGTTATAGCTACTAAAACAATTAATATAGTAATGAGCTTTATTTCAAAAGAATTAGAAATAAAATCATAATAATAAATATAATTTCAACCACCAAAATTTAACATTCATGCAATAGAAATTAAAATAGCAACATCACCAATACGATTAGAAAGTGCAGTTAATATACCAGCACTATAAGATTTTACATTTTGATAATAAATAACTAAACAATAAGAAACTAAACGTAAACCATCTCAACCTAATAAAATTCTAATTAAATTAGGACTAATAATTAAAAAACCTATAGAAAGAATAAATATTAAAACAATAATAATAAAACGATTTATTTTCTTTTCACCAGATATATAATCCTCTCTATAATAAATAACCAAAGAAGAAATATATATAACAAAAGATATAAAAATAAGAGATATTCAATCCAAAATTAAAGTTATAACAACTATAGAACCATTTAAATTGAAAAGCTCTCACTCAACAAAAACTCTATAATCAATTATTAAATAATAAATACCTAAAATAAAAATTATAGTTCTCGAAATAAACAAAGAAAAAAAACTCAAAGAACAAATAGAAAATAAATTCACGGCCTAAGATGAAAAACTTCATATCATTGATTCCACAAAACAATATTTTTAATTAAAATACTTAAGCAAACTAAACAAAGAAATATTCACCCTTTAAAAAGAGAATATTTAAAGGCAATCAATGTAAAAGTAAAAGATGATATTCACGAAAATAACCAAGAGAACAAGTATAAACACCAGAATAATAATTCCCATGCTGAGAATAAGAATATATATACAAAGTATAAACAAGCAAAGAATCTAAAAGAAGATCAAGATATAATTCTATTTAATAATCTAATTTCACCTACCAAATTTAAAGAAGGAGGAGCAGCCATATTTGATGATCTTAAAAGAAATCATCATAAAGCCATTCTTGGCATCAAATTAATTATACCCTTGTTAATTAATAATCTTCGTCTACCTAAACGTTCATAAATAATATTAGATAAACAAAATAAACCAGAAGAACATAAACCATGACCAACCATTAGAGAAAGAGAACCTACACAACCTCATCAATTCATAGTCATCAATCCACCAATAACCATTCTTATATGAGCAACAGAAGAATATGCAATTAAAGACTTTAAATCAACCTGACGAAAACAAATAAATCTTACAATAACACCCCCAGATAAACCTAAAGACAATCAAAAATAATTAAACTTTAAACCCAAATAAGAAATAACCTTTATAACACGAAAAATACCATAACCACCTAACTTTAATAAAACACCAGCAAGAATTATTCTACCTGAAATAGGGGCCTCTACATGAGCCTTAGGAAGTCATAAATGAACCAAAAACATAGGTATCTCAACTAAAAAAGCCAAAATTATAAATACATAAAACATGAAATAATAAGAACCAAAATCAACCAATAAAGGAAAATATAAAGTATTAGAAAAATCATAAACCTTAAATAAAACTAATAATAAAGGTAATCTAGCAACCAAAGTATAAAAAATTAAATAAACACCAGCCTGCAAACGCTCAGGTTGATAACCCCAACCCAAAATTAAAAGTAAAGTAGGAACTAATCTAGCCTCAAAAAAAATATAAAAAGAAAGAAGACTTCATCTAGCAAATGAACAATAAAGCATAATTATTAAAATCAAAACCATAAAAACAAAAAAATTAGAATGATATGAACTTAAATAAACTGAACCTCTAGCAGTGATTATTAAAGAACAAATCCAAAAACTAAGTAAAATTAAACTAAAAGAAAAATAATCAATACCAAAATAATATCTAATTATATTCAAATCAGCATATGAATAAACACAAATTATAAAAACAAAACCCGACAGAAACATTAAAGAATGAACCAACCATCAACAATTATTTAATAAACAAAGAGGGATCAAAAAAATAGTTATAAATAAATACTTTAACATAAAGACAAACCAAAAGAATTAAAAAAATCATTACCATGAGAACGAATTATTGAAACTAAAATAGAAAGACCTAAAGCACCCTCACAAACAGAAAAAACTAAAAAAATAACAGGAAAAAAATAATCATAATCAAACTCAATAAGAAAAACAATAACTAACATAAATAAAGAAAGAACAATATATTCTAATCTCAAAAGAACCATTAATAAATGTTTACGTTTAGAAGAAAAAACATAAACACCAGCAAAATAAATCAATAAAGAAGTAAAAATAGAGAATATAAACATTAGTTTTAATAGTTTAAAAAAAACGCCGGTCTTGTAAACCGGAAATAAGTCCAGCCCCCACTTTTAAAACTTCAGAGGTGGAAAAGCTTCCATCATCGGTCCCCAAAACCGGTATTTTAAATAAACTAACCCCTGAAATGATCAAAATAATAATTATATCATTATCAAATGTAATAAATATTAATTTTATTAAATTAAGACACCCAATATCAATAATGCTTTTTATTATCCTTCAAACCTTCCTAGTTGGATTAACAGGAACAATAATAGAAAGATATTGATTATCATATATTTTATTTTTAACATTTCTTGGTGGTATACTAGTATTATTTATTTACATTACAAGAATTGCATCAAACGAAATATTTCAGCCTAAATCAATCACTATAATTATTACATTAATAATGTGAGTATTTATCATATTAATATTAATTATTCTAGATATATCTATATTTATAGACTTTTTCAAAAACACCGAAACTATAAATATTGATAATTCAATCAATTATCAAGAAATAACAATATCTTTAGAAAAATTATATAATAGACCAACATTCATTATTACAATAATAATAATAATTCATTTATTTTTAGCACTACTAGCAGTTGTTAAAATCACCAATATTAATCAGGGACCTATTCGTAAAATAAGATAATTACTAATGAATAAACCCTTACGATTAAGACATCCTTTAATTAAAATTATTAATAACTCTTTAATTGACTTACCTGCCCCAACAAATATTTCATTTTGATGAAATTTTGGATCCCTATTAGGGTTATGTTTGGTAATTCAAATCGTAACTGGACTATTTTTAGCTATACATTATACATCAAATATTGAAATAGCATTCAATAGTGTAGTACACATCTGCCGAGACGTAAATAATGGTTGAATTATCCGAACCTTACACGCAAATGGAGCATCTATATTTTTTATTTGTATTTACTTACATGTAGGACGGGGAATTTACTATGGATCTTATATATATATATACATACCTGAATAATTGGTACAGTGATTTTATTTTTAGTTATAGCAACTGCATTTATAGGATATGTCTTACCCTGAGGCCAAATATCTTTTTGAGGTGCAACAGTAATTACTAATTTATTATCAGCAATCCCATACTTAGGAACAGATTTAGTCCAATGAGTATGAGGAGGATTCGCTGTTGATAATGCAACATTAAATCGATTATTCACATTCCATTTTGTATTACCATTTATTATTGCTGCTATAGCAGCAATTCATTTATTTTTTCTTCACCAAACAGGATCTAATAATCCTCTTGGACTAAATGGAGATATTGAAAAAATTCCATTCCATCCATACTTTACCTTTAAGGATTCTATTACATTTGTAATAATAACATCATTATTAATTATACTATGTTTAATTAATCCTTACCTATTAGGAGATCCAGATAACTTTGTACCTGCCAACCCATTAGTAACACCAGTTCACATTCAACCAGAATGATATTTCCTATTTGCATATGCAATTCTACGATCTATCCCTAATAAGTTAGGAGGTGTTATTGCATTATTTTTATCAATTAGAATCTTAATAATTTTACCATTTTATAATAAAACACCATTCCGAGGCATTCAATTTTACCCTATTAATCAAATTTTATTCTGAATTATAGTAGTTGTTGTATGCTTACTAACGTGAATTGGTAAACGACCTGTTGAAGAACCTTATATTATAACAGGTCAAATCTTAACAATTATTTACATCACATATTTCTTAATTAATGTCCATGTCGCAAATGCATGAGATAAATTAATTAAGGAATAAAGTTAATTAGCTTAGGAAAAGCATATATTTTGAAAACATAAAATTAGAAGTTTAACTCTTCTATTAACTTTTCTCAAAAAATTTCACTAAACAAATGAGATAAATAAAATCTTTAAACCAACAAAGAAAATAAAAAATTCAAAGATAAAGGTAAAAACTTTTTCAAGCTAAGTACATTAATTTATCATAACAGAACCGTGGTAATGTTCCACGAACCCAAATAAAACCAAAAGATATAATAGCAAGCTTAATAAAAAATATAAAAGAATAAAAATCACCACACAAAAAAATTAAAGCCAATAACATTCTTATGAAGACAATTCTAGTATATTCAGCTAAAAAAATTAAAGTAAAACCACCCGCACCATACTCAAATTAAATTCTGAAACTAACTCAGATTCCCCTTCAGCAAAATCAAAAGGAGTACGATTAGTTTCAGCTAAGCAAGAAGCAAAACAAGCTAAAGCTAAAGGAAAAGAAATAATAATAAATCAACAATAAAGCTGATAGTTTATAAAATCAAACATATTAAAACTACCAATTAAAATAATTAAAGACAATAAAATTAATGCTAAACTAACTTCATAAGAAATTGTTTGAGCAACAGAACGAAGAGAACCTAATGATGAATAATTTGAAGTAGAAGATCAACCAGCAATTATAACAGTATAAACACCTAATCTAGTACAACATAAAAAAAATAAAAATCCATAAGAAAAAGAACACATATAAGTTAAATAAGGAAAAATTACTCAAACGGCTAAAGAAATCATTAAATTAAAAACAGGGGAAAAATAATAAAGTAGGTAATTAGATATAATAGGAATTGGCTGCTGCTTACAAATTAACTTAATAGCATCTCTAAATGGCTGTGGAATTCCAACAAAACCTACCTTATTTGGACCCTTTCGAATCTGAATATAACCTAAAACCTTACGCTCTAATAAAGTTAAAAAGGCAACACTAATTAAAACACAAATAACCAATAAAAGAAAATTCAAAATAAATATAAATAAATCATAAAGTATCAATACTATTTGTAGAAAAAATCTACATAAATGAATTCTAAATTCAACACATTAATCTGTCAAAATAGTAAATAAATTAATATTAATCAATATAACAAAAAATATTTTAACCATATGGTCCTTTCGTACTAATATGGATTAACAATCTTAGGATAGAAACCGACCTGGCTCACGCCGGTCTGAACTCAGATCATGTAAGAATTTAAAGGTCGAACAGACCTAATCATTGGGCTCCTGCACCCAAAATTTTTCTTAATCCAACATCGAGGTCGCAATCTGCTTTGTCGATATGAGCTCTCAAAAACAATTACGCTGTTATCCCTAAGGTAACTTAATCTTATGATCATAAATTATGGATCAAAATAACAAACATAAATAAATGATATAATAATGAAGAGTTTATCTATTCTTCATGTCACCCCAACAAAACCTCATCATTAAATATAGAAAGACAAACAAAAAACTATATAAAAGTAAAATGTCAAGCTCTATAGGGTCTTCTCGTCCTAAAGAAGAATTTAAGCCTTTTGACTCAAAAGTTAAATTCAAAAATTTATTAAGAGACAGTTGATTTCTCGTCAAGCCATTCATTCCAGCCACTAATTAAGAGACTAATGATTATGCTACCTTTGCACGGTCAAAATACCGCGGCTCTTTAAAAATACGCTCAGTGAGCAGGCCAGACCTCAAAATATAAACAAGAGGACATGTTTTTGATAAACAGGCGGAAATCAATTTTGCCTAATTCCTTATAATAAGTTCACAAGGTAAAAATTTCATACAAATAAATATACTAATTCTATCATTATGACAAAAATTTTAAAATTAAATTAATAATCTTAATAAAAAACCTAAAATATTAATAAAATCAAAATAAAAAATAATGAACTAAAACGTAATCTTAAAGATAGCTGGTTTAAAGCTTACTATTAATTTCTATAAAATAAATTATAGGTTATTAACTTCAATCGTATAACCGCGGCTGCTGGCACGAATTATGCCGATAATAAATCAATTGCTAAATCCAAAATCACTTGATAATTAAATCAAATTACTGCAAAAAGAACATTTAGTCTAACAAAACTTACATATAATACAAAGAAAAAGTGAATAAACAAGCAAGAATAAAACTTTTAAAAATAAAAAATAAGAAAATTTTAAATCTATTAATTCAGGAAAAAATAATAGATTCAAATATTTAAAGAAAAAAAAAGAAAAAAACCACAAACATTAACAAAAAAAAAAGAAACGCACCTATGTATGACCACAACAACTTCTCTATTATATATAATTAAAGATTAATATGGAACATGTATAGCAATAAATGTATTATATTCTTTCTTATTTAATCTTTCTTTTCACTAATAAATAAATAAAGATAAAATAATATAATAAATATATTTTATACAATTATGTAATTTAATATAATATGTTATTAATATGAATTCTTTTTTTATATTAAGTTAACTTTCATATATATTAGTTAAATAATCTAATTATAGATAATTTACATAATTATATTATTATAATTAATATAATTATTTATATTAATTATAATATTTTATATTTAAATTAAAAATTTTATTTATTATATCCAATTATAATAATATTAAATATTAAATTACATATTATATATATATTATATTATAATAATCTATTTTAAGCTAAAAACATAAGTAGCTATAATCCTAGGTAAATAATTGCATTAAAATAATCAATTGATAATGGTAAGATGAACTTATAATACTTTAATTTCAATTAAATGTAATATATTAATATAAATTATTTATTATATATATATAAAAAAAATGAGCAGGATAAATTAATCCTAACTAAACAAAATAATACATAAAAGAATTTCAAAAAAAAACTTTCGATTTATATATTAAATAAATGAAGTGCCTGATTAAAGGGTTACCTTGATAGGGTAAATAAAGTAAATAAAATTACCTTCATTAAAATTACATAAGATAGAATTAAACTACCTCCTTTAGTATCAAAAACTAACATGCATCATACACCTTAATGTAAAAAGGTAAGCTAAACAAGCTAATGGGTTCATACCCCATTTATAGAGGTATCAATCCTCTCCTTTTTAATGACCAACAACTCTACAAAACTTCTCTTCCTATCAACATTAATGATAGGAACGATCCTGTCCATTTCATCAAATTCCTGATTTGGGGTTTGAATAGGACTTGAGATCAACTTACTTTCATTTATTCCGCTCCTAACAAGAAATAAAAATATAATAATAAATGAATCATCAATTAAATATTTTATTGTCCAAGCAATAGCATCGACAATATTATTATTTTCAATTTTGCTGATTCAAATAAAATATCCCATGGGATGGGAATCAGAATTTATCCCATCAATAATAATTAGATCTAGACTATTATTAAAGATTGGAGCTGCACCTTTCCATTTCTGATTTCCAGAAGTTATAGGAGCATCAAGATGAAATAATTGTTTAACATTAATAACATGACAAAAAATCGCCCCAATTATGGTCTTATCTTATTGTATTCAATTAAGAACTTTTATTTGAACAATTATTATCTTAAGAATTATTATTGGGGCAATAGGAGGTTTAAATCAAACATCCTTACGACAACTTTTAGCATATTCATCAATCAGACATCTAGGTTGAATAATTAGATCATTAACAGTCAGAGAAAACATCTGAGAACTATACTTCATTATTTACTCACTATTAAGATTAATTATAGTTTTATTATTTAAGCAAATAAATTTATTTTTCATAAATCAAATTTATTCAGCCAGAAATATAAAAACCGAAATTAAATTCATAATATTCTTATCTTTATTATCTTTAGGTGGACTACCACCATTCCTTGGATTCTTACCAAAATGAATTGTAATACAATCATTAATAGAAAACAATATAACAACTATTATAACTATTATAGTTGTATTAACTACAATTACACTCTACTACTATATACGTATTAGATTCTCAGCTCTAATTATATCATACACAGAAAATTCGTGATCTATAAAGATAAAGTCCCAAAAATCAAGAATCATTCTTCCTATAACAGTAATAATTTCAACAATAGGATTGATTTCAACATCAACCTTAATTTCATTATTCTAAGGACTTTAGACGTAGAATTTGACACTTATATAACACCAGAACAAGACCTAGAAAATGATGGATTCCGACTACTAGATGTAGATAACCGAACAATCCTACCAATAAATACAGAAGTACGAGTATTAACAAGAGCATCAGATGTTCTACACTCATGAGCAGTTCCTGCATTAGGGGTTAAAATTGATGCAACGCCAGGTCGGTTAAATCAAGGAACATTCACAATAAATCGACCTGGATTATTCTTTGGACAATGCTCAGAAATCTGTGGAGCAAACCACAGATTTATACCAATTGTAATTGAAAGAACTTCAGTAAATTTATTTATTAAGTGATTATCTAAGATAATTTAAGGAGTTAGTTAAAATAAATAACATTAGAGTGTCAATCTAAAGTAACTAAAAAAAATTAGTACACCTTGAAATTCATCAGATGACTGAAAGTAAGTAATGGTCTCTTAAACCAAATAATAGTAAATTAACGACTACTTCTGATGGGGAAATTATATCCAAATCCCTCAAATATCCCCTCTTATATGATTCTCACTATTCATTATATTTTCAGCTACATTAATCTTGTTTAATCAAATAAACTTCTTCTCATTTAAACCTAACCTTATTAAAAGAGCAGAAAAAGGAACAATTGAAATAAAAAACTTAAATTGAAAATGATAACAAATCTATTCTCAACATTTGACCCATCAACTAACATCTTTAATTTATCATTAAATTGAACTAGAACATTTCTAGGACTATTATTAATCCCATCACTATTTTGACTTACACCATCACGAATTAACATTATCTGAAATAAACTAAATTTAACCTTACATAATGAATTTAAAACACTTCTTGGACCAAAATCATTTAATGGAACAACATTCATTTTCATCTCAATTTTTATTATAATATTATTTAACAATTTCATAGGATTATTCCCTTATACTTTTACTAGAACAAGACATTTAGCATTAACATTTGCAATTGCCCTACCTATATGGCTAAGATTTATATTATTTGGATGAATTAACCATACTAATCATATATTTACACACCTTGTACCACAAGGTACACCGCCTGCATTAATATCATTTATAGTACTAATTGAAACAATTAGTAATGTTATTCGACCAGGTACATTAGCAGTACGGTTGGCAGCAAATATAATTGCAGGACACTTATTATTAACCTTATTAGGAAACACAGGACCATCAATAGCAATAAACTTAATCTCATTACTAATTATTGGACAAATACTTCTATTAATTCTAGAATCAGCAGTAGCAATAATTCAAGCCTATGTTTTCTCAATTCTAAGAACTCTATATTCTAGAGAAGTATATTAAACCTATGTAAACAACTCACTCAAACCACCCATTCCACTTAGCAGACTATAGACCTTGACCATTAACAGGAGCAATTGGAGAAATAGTCCTAGTATCAGGACTAGCAAAATGATTCCACCTATTTAATATTAACTTATTCATAATTGGATTTGGAATTACCCTACTAACTATAATACAATGATGACGAGATGTAGTACGAGAAGGAACATATCAAGGATTACATACAGGATTTGTATCAATTGGATTACGATGAGGAATAATTTTATTTATTGCATCAGAGGTATTATTTTTCGTTTCTTTTTTTTGAGCATTCTTTAGAAGAAGATTAGCACCAACAATTGAACTAGGAATACTATGACCTCCAATAGGAATTCAACCCTTTAACCCTATACAAATTCCATTACTTAATACAGCTATTCTTTTAGCATCAGGAGTAACAGTAACATGAGCACATCATAGTTTAATGGAATCTAATCATACTCAAGCACTACAAGGATTATTCTTCACAGTGTTATTAGGACTATACTTTACAATACTTCAAGCATATGAATATTGAGAAGCACCTTTTACCATTGCAGATGCAGTTTATGGATCAACATTCTTTGTTGCAACAGGATTCCATGGTTTACACGTAATTATTGGAACAATCTTTTTATCAACATGTCTACTTCGACACTCAATAAATCTATTTTCACCAAGACATCACTTTGGATTTGAAGCAGCAGCATGATACTGACACTTCGTAGACGTAGTATGATTATTCTTATATATCTCTATTTATCGATGAGGTAGATAATTGTTTTTCTAGTATAAATAGTACATTTGACTTCCAATCAGAAAACTTGATATAAATCAAGAAAAACAATTCTAATTCTATCAACAATAGTTTTCATTAGATTTATTATTCCAATAATTGTTATAATCCTGGCAACAACACTATCAAAAAAATTAATTAATGATCGAGAGAAAAGATCACCAGTTGAATGTGGGTTTGATCCAAAAAGATCAGCACGAATACCATTCTCAATACGATTCTTCCTAATCGCAGTAATCTTTTTAATTTTTGATGTAGAAATTGCACTAATTCTACCAATTGTAATTATTTTTAAAACTTCAGACATTATAATCTGAACAGTATCAACAATATTTTTTATTCTAGTTCTATTAGGAGGACTATACCATGAATGAAACCAAGGAGCATTACAATGAGCAGAATAAGGGGTTGTAGTTAAATATAACATTTGGGTTGCATTCAAAAAGTATTGATATTATCAATCAACCTTAAATAGAATAAGAAGCGAAATATTGCAGTCAGTTTCGACCTGGAAGATTGGTATGTACTACCCTTATTCTTATTAATTGAAGCCAAAAAGAGGCGTATTACTGTTAATAATATAATTGAACTATAATAGTTCCAATTAAGGAAATGTAAAGCCAATATGAAAGCTGCTAACTTTTTATATTAGCGGTTAAACTCCGTTAACATTTCTAGAATTTATATAGTTTAAATAAAACATTACATTTTCACTGTAAAAATAATATATCTATATTTATAAATACTTAAAAGTAAAAATACTTCCTTAACATCTTCAGTGTCACGCTCTAATTATAAGCTATTTAAGTAAACGAAAAAAAATATTACCAAAATAAATATTCAAAAAATAAAAGTTAAAAGATAAATCTTGAAATTAGAATCATATCAACCTTGAATATAACCAATTAAATAAATAAATAATCTATATAAACCTTGACCACCAAGTAATTCACCTCAACCATAATCAAATGACTTAGATGAATAATAACCTATTTTTAAAGGAATATATCTAATAAACTTAGTTGAAAGAAAAGGTATAAATCATATAGAACCAGCAAATCTAACAAAAGAAAGTATACTTAAAGAAAATAAATTATGAGAAAAATCAAAATTAGAAATAAGATAACCTAAATAAGCACCTAAAATAACAACTGTAATAGTTAAAAACTTTAAATAATAAGGTAAAGCAATCACATGAGGAATAGGAAAAATTAATCAAGATAAAAGACTACCACCAAAAACAGCAACAAACAATAGACCAATTATTCCAAATGAAATATAATAACCCTTATCATCAAAAGAAAATCTAGAATAAAAATTATTATCACCAGATATTGAATAATAAAACAAACGAAAAGAATAAGAAGCAGTTAAACCAGTAGAAAAAAAATAAAGAAAAAAATTAAACAATTAATTCATCTTAAACAAACCATCTCAAGAATTAAATCCTTTGAATAAAATCCCGCTAAAAAAGGTATTCCACACAAAGATAAACTAGAAACATTAAAACAAACTGAAGTTAAAGGTATGAAATTAACAATTGATCCTATAAAACGAATATCCTGAGAATCCTTCAAATTATGAATTATTGAACCTGCACATATAAATAATAATGCCTTAAATAAAGCATGAGCCAATAAATGAAAAAATGCAAGCTTTGGATAACCTATAGCCAAAATTCTTATTATTAAACCAAGTTGTCTTAAAGTAGAAAGAGCAATAATCTTCTTTAAATCAAACTCAAAATTAGCGCCCAATCCAGCCATAAATATAGTTATACAACCAATTAAAAGTAAAAATCAACCACAATTATAAGTATCCAATATTGGTCTAAAACGAATTAATAAATAAACACCAGTAGTAACAAGAGTAGAAGAATGAACTAAAGCAGTAACAGGAGTAGGAGCTGCTATAGCAGCAGGAAGTCATGAAGAGAAAGGAATCTGAGCTCTCTTAGTTATAGCTGCTAAAACAATTAATATAGTAATGAGCTTTATTTCAAAAGAATTAGAAATAAAATCATAATAATAAATATAATTTCAACCACCAAAATTTAACATTCATGCAATAGAAATTAAAATAGCAACATCACCAATACGTTTAGAAAGTGCAGTTAATATACCAGCACTATAAGATTTTACATTTTGATAATAAATAACTAAACAATAAGAAACTAAACCTAAACCATCTCAACCTAATAAAATTCTAATTAAATTAGGACTAATAATTAAAAAACCTATAGAAAGAATAAATATTAAAACAATAATAATAAAACGATTTATATTCTTTTCACCAGATATATAATCCTCTCTATAATAAATAACCACGAAGAAATATATATAACAAAAGATATAAAAATAAGAGACATTCAATCCAAAATTAAAGTTATAACAACTATAGAACCATTTAAATTGAAAAGCTCTCACTCAACAAAAACTCTATAATCAATTATTAAATAATAAATACCTAAAATAAAAATTATAGTTCTCGAAATAAACAAAGAAAAAAAACTCAAAGAACAAATAGAAAATAAATTCACGGCCTAAGATGAAAAACTTCATATCATTGATTCCACAAAACAATATTTTTAATTAAAATACTTAAGCAAACTAAACAAAGAAATATTCACCCTTTAAACAGAGAATATTTAAAGGCAATCAATGTAAAAGTAAAAGATGATATTCACGAAAATAACCAAGAGAACAAGTATAAACACCAGAATAATAATTCCCATGCTGAGAATAAGAATATATATACAAAGTATAAACAGCTCTAAAAAAAGATAAAAAAATCAAAGCAAAGAATCTAAAAGAAGATCAAGATATAATTCTATTTAATAATCTAATTTCACCTACCAAATTTAAAGTAGGAGGAGCAGCCATATTTGATGATCTTAAATGAAATCATCATAAAGCCATTCTTGGCATCAAATTAATTATACCCTTGTTAATTAATAATCTTCGTCTACCTAAACGTTCATAAATAAAATTAGATAAACAAAATAAACCAGAAGAACATAAACCATGACCAACCATTAGAGAAAGAGAACCTACACAACCTCATCAATTCATAGTCATCAATCCACCAATAACCATTCTTATATGAGCAACAGAAGAATATGCAATTAAAGACTTTAAATCAACCTGACGAAAACAAATAAATCTTACAATAACACCCCCAGATAAACCTAAAGACAATCAAAAATAATTAAACTTTAAACCCAAATAAGAATTAACCTTTATAACACGAAAAATACCATAACCACCTAACTTTAATAAAACACCAGCAAGAATTATTCTACCTGAAATAGGGGCCTCTACATGAGCCTTAGGAAGTCATAAATGAACCAAAAACATAGGTATCTTAACTAAAAAAGCCAAAATTATAAATACATAAAACATAAAATAATAAGAACCAAAATCAACCAATAAAGGAAAATATAAAGTATTAGAAAAATCATAAACCTTAAATAAAACTAATAATAAAGGTAATCTAGCAACCAAAGTATAAAAAATTAATAAACACCAGCCTGCAAACGCTCAGGTTGATAACCCCAACCCAAAATTAAAAGTAAAGTAGGAACTAATCTAGCCTCAAAAAAAATATAAAAAGAAAGAAGACTTAATCTAGCAAATGAACAATAAAGCATAATTATTAAAATCAAAACCATAAAAACAAAAAAATTAGAATGATATGAACTTAAATAAACTGAACCTCTAGCAGTGATTATTAAAGAACAAATCCAAAAACTAAGTAAAATTAAACTAAAAGAAAAATAATCAATACCAAAATAATATCTAATTATATTCAAATCAGCATATGAATAAACACAAATTATAAAAACAAAACCCGACAGAAACATTAAAGAATGAACCAACCATCAACAATTATTTAATAAACAAAGAGGGATCAAAAAAATAGTTATAAATAAATACTTTAACATAAAGATAAACCAAAAGAATTAAAAAAATCATTACCATGAGAACGAATTATTGAAACTAAAATAGAAAGACCTAAAGCACCCTCACAAACAGAAAAAACTAAAAAAATAACAGGAAAAAAATAATCATAATCAAACTCAATAAGAAAAACAATAACTAACATAAATAAAGAAAGAACAATATATTCTAATCTCAAAAGAACCATTAATAAATGTTTACGTTTAGAAGAAAAAACATAAACACCAGCAAAATAAATCAATAAAGAAGTAAAAATAGAGAATATAAACATTAGTTTTAATAGTTTAAAAAAAACGCCGGTCTTGTAAACCGGAAATAAGTCCAGCCCCCACTTTTAAAACTTCAGAGGTGGAAAAGCTTCCATCATCGGTCCCCAAAACCGGTATTTTAAATAAACTAACCCCTGAAATGATCAAAATAATAATTATATCATTATCAAATGTAATAAATATTAATTTTATTAAATTAAGACACCCAATATCAATAATGCTTTTTATTATCCTTCAAACCTTCCTAGTTGGATTAATAACAGGAACAATAATAGAAAGATATTGATTATCATATATTTTATTTTTAACATTTCTTGGTGGTATACTAGTATTATTTATTTACATTACAAGAATTGCATCAAACGAAATATTTCAACCTAAATCAATCACTATAATTATTACATTAATAATGTGAGTATTTATCATATTAATATTAATTATTCTAGATATATCTATATTTATAGACTTTTTCGAAAACACCGAAACTATAAATATTGATAATTCAATCAATTATCAAGAAATAACAATATCTTTAGAAAAATTATATAATAGACCAACATTCATTATTACAATAATAATAATAATTTATTTATTTTTAGCACTACTAGCAGTTGTTAAAATCACCAATATTAATCAGGGACTTATTCATAAAATAAGATAATTACTAATGAATAAACCCTTACGATTAAGACATCCTTTAATTAAAATTATTAATAACTCTTTAATTGACTTACCTGCCCCAACAAATATTTCATTTTGATGAAATTTTGGATCCCTATTAGGGTTATGTTTGGTAATTCAAATCGTAACTGGACTATTTTTAGCTATACATTATACATCAAATATTGAAATAGCATTCAGTAGTGTAGTACACATCTGCCGAGACGTAAATAATGGTTGAATTATCCGAACCTTACACGCAAATGGAGCATCTATATTTTTTATTTGTATTTACTTACATGTAGGACGGGGAATTTACTATGGATCTTATATATATATACATACCTGAATAATTGGTACAGTGATTTTATTTTTAGTTATAGCAACTGCATTTATAGGATATGTCTTACCCTGAGGCCAAATATCTTTTTGAGGTGCAACAGTAATTACTAATTTATTATCAGCAATCCCATACTTAGGAACAGATTTAGTCCAATGAGTATGAGGAGGATTCGCTGTTGATAATGCAACATTAAATCGATTCTTCACATTCCATTTTGTATTACCATTTATTATTGCTGCTATAGCAGCAATTCATTTATTTTTTCTTCACCAAACAGGATCTAATAATCCTCTTGGACTAAATGGAGATATTGAAAAAATTCCATTCCATCCATACTTTACCTTTAAGGATTCTATTACATTTGTAATAATAACATCATTATTAATTATACTATGTTTAATTAATCCTTACCTATTAGGAGATCCAGATAACTTTGTACCTGCCAACCCATTAGTAACACCAGTTCACATTCAACCAGAATGATATTTCCTATTTGCATATGCAATTCTACGATCTATCCCTAATAAGTTAGGAGGTGTTATTGCATTATTTTTATCAATTAGAATCTTAATAATTTTACCATTTTATAATAAAACACCATTCCGAGGCATTCAATTTTACCCTATTAATCAAATTTTATTCTGAATTATAGTAGTTGTTGTATGCTTACTAACGTGAATTGGTAAACGACCTGTTGAAGAACCTTATATTATAACAGGTCAAATCTTAACAATTATTTACTTCACATATTTCTTAATTAATGTCCATGTCGCAAACGCATGAGATAAATTAATTAAGGAATAAAGTTAATTAGCTTAGGAAAAGCATATGTTTTGAAAACATAAAATTAGAAGTTTAACTCTTCTATTAACTTTTCTCAAAAAATTTCACTAAACAAATGAGATAAATAAAATCTTTAAACCAACAAAGAAAATAAAAAAATTCAAAGATAAAGGTAAAAAACTTTTTCAAGCTAAGTACATTAATTTATCATAACGGAACCGTGGTAATGTTCCACGAACCCAAATAAAACCAAAAGATATAATAGCAAGCTTAATAAAAAATATAAAAGAATAAAAATCACCGCCCAAAAAAATTAAAGCCAATAACATTCTTATGAAGACAATTCTAGTATATTCAGCTAAAAAAATTAAAGTAAAACCACCCGCACCATACTCAATATTAAATCCTGAAACTAACTCAGATTCCCCTTCAGCAAAATCAAAAGGAGTACGATTAGTTTCAGCTAAGCAAGAAGCAAAACAAGCTAAAGCTAAAGGAAAAGAAATAATAATAAATCAACAATAAAGCTGATAG
This sequence comes from Schistocerca gregaria, assembly GCF_023897955.1. Classification (NCBI taxonomy): domain Eukaryota; kingdom Metazoa; phylum Arthropoda; class Insecta; order Orthoptera; family Acrididae; genus Schistocerca; species Schistocerca gregaria. The sequence goes on from NW_026061707.1 coordinate 15,315,389, forward strand.
TTTATAAAATCAAACATATTAAAACTACCAATTAAAATAATTAAAGACAATAAAATTAAAGCTAAACTAACTTCATAAGAAATTGTTTGAGCAACAGAACGAAGAGAACCTAATAATGAATAATTTGAATTAGAAGATCAACCAGCAATTATAACAGTATAAACACCTAATCTAGTACAACCTTAAAAACATAAAAATCCATAAGAAAAAGAACACATATAAGTTAAATAAGGAAAAATTACTCAAACGCTAAAGAAATCATTAAATTAAAAACAGGGGAAAAATAATAAAGTAGGTAATTAGATATAATAGGAATTGGCTGCTCCTTACAAATTAACTTAATAGCATCTCTAAATGGCTGAGGAATTCCAACAAAACCTACCTTATCTGGACCCTTTCGAATCTGAATATAACCTAAAACCTTACGCTCTAATAAAGTTAAAAAGGCAACACTAATTAAAACACAAATAACCAATAAAAGAAAATTCAAAATAAATATAAATAGATCATAAAGTATCAATACTATTTGTAGAAAAAATCTACATAAATGAATTCTAAATTCAACACATTAATCTGTCAAAATAGTAAATAAATTAATATTAATCAATATAACAAAAAATATTTTAACCATATGGTCCTTTCGTACTAATATGGATTAACAATCTTAGGATAGAAACCGACCTGGCTCACGCCGGTCTGAACTCAGATCATTTAAGAATTTAAAGGTCGAACAGACCTAATCATTGGGCTCCTGCACCCAAAATTTTTCTTAATCCAACATCGAGGTCGCAATCTGCTTTCTCGATATGAGCTCTCAAAAACAATTACGCTGTTATCCCTAAGGTAACTTAATCTTATGATCATAAATTATGGATCAAAATAACAAACATAAATAAATGATATAATAATGAAGAGTTTATCTATTCTTCATGTCACCCCAACAAAACATCATCATTAAATATAGAAAGACAAACAAAAAACTATATAAAAGTAAAATGTCAAGCTCTATAGGGTCTTCTCGTCCTAAAGAAGAATTTAAGCCTTTTGACTCAAAAGTTAAATTCAAAAATTTATTAAGAGACAGTTGATTTCTCGTCAAGCCATTCATTCCAGCCACTAATTAAGAGACTAATGATTATGCTACCTTTGCACGGTCAAAATACCGCGGCTCTTTAAAAATACGCTCAGTGAGCAGGCCAGACCTCAAAATATAAACAAGAGGACATGTTTTTGATAAACAGGTGGAAATCAATTTTGCCTAGTTCCTTATAATAAGTTCACAAGGTAAAAATTTCATACAAATAAATATACTAATTAAATCATTATTACAAAAATTTTAAAATTAAATTAATAATCTTAATAAAAAACCTAAAATATTTATAAAATCAAAATAAAAAATAATGAACTAAAACGTAATCTTAAAGATAGCTGGTTTAAAGCTTACTATTATATTTCTATAAAATAAATTATAGGTTATTAACTTCAAAGCTTATCCCTTAAAGAATAAATAAGTTAATATTTTTATTTAAAAAATTAAATAAAAACAAATAACTTTAAAAAATTAAATTTTTTCTTAAGAAACTAGATATCTTGGGAAACGATTAACATCTCATTTCTATAAATAATTTAATAATAATTATGATACATTAACTATAAATTATTTATAAATCAACCCAAATCGAGACAAGTAAAATAAATACTAAAATTTTGATAAACCCTGATACAAAAGGTACAATAAATATAATCTACTTAAAAAAATTTAAAATATTATTTCATAAAACACTTACATTACACCAATAAACTATAATTTAAAAAATCAATTCTATAAAATATACTAAGACAAAAATACAATAAAATTATTTATATTAAATAATTAAATAAACAAAAAATAAATATAATAAAATAAATAATCAAGATATCCTGATTTGCACAGAAAAATTTTCAGTGTAAATGAAACACTTTACTAATAAGTTATATCTTGAAACTCTTCCTAGATACACTTTCCAGTACATCTACTATGTTACGACTTATCTCATCTAAATTGAAGCTACTTTAAAATAAAATAGAATAATCAATAATGAGAGCGACGGGCGATGTGTACACATCTCAGAGCCAATATCAGTTAAATTAAATAAACTAAATAACTATCAAATCCACCTTCATTAACAGTATTTCACTATCAAATTCGTTATAAACAAAAATCTATTGTAACCCACCTCCTCTTAACTATAAGCTGCACCTTGACCTGAAATATTTTATAATTATAAATCTTGAGAATTATAACTCTAAAAAGATTCTCTGATAACGGAGATATACAAACAAATAAATTAAGTAGAGTAAATCGTGTATTATCAATCATGGGGTAGGTTCCTCTGAATGGAATGAGATACCGCCAAATTCTTTGGGTTTAAAGACCTTAACTAATAGTACCCTGGTAAATATAATTAACATTTAAAATAATAGGGTATCTAATCCTAGTTTATTATTTAAATTTCACAGATTCATAAAAAGGGCCACAAATAAATTTTAACATTTCACCTTACAAATTTATATTTCAACCCTAATAATATAAACAACTGTTTTAACCAATAATATTCACTTGTATCAATCGTATAACCGCGGCTGCTGGCACGAATTATGCCGATACTAAATCAATTGCTAAATCCAAAATCACTTGATAATTAAATCAAATTACTGCAAAAAGAACATTTAGTCTAACAAAACTTACATATAATACAAAGAAAAAGTGAATAAACAAGCAAGAATAAAACTTTTAAAAATAAAAAATAAGAAAATTTTAAATCTATTAATTCTGGAAAAAATAAAAGATTCAAATATTTAAAGAAAAAAAAGAAAAAACCCACAAACATTAACAAAAAAAAAAGAAACGCCCCTATGTATGACCACAACAACTTCTCTATTATATATAATTAAAGATTAATATGGAACATGTATAGCAATAAATGTATTATATTCTTTCTTATTTAATCTTTCTTTTCACTAAAAAATAAAGAAAGATTAAATAATATAATAAATATATTTTATACAATTATGTAATTTAATATAATATGTTATTAATATGAATTCTTTTTTTTTATATTAAGTTAACTTTTATATATATTAGTTAAATAATCTAATTATAGATAATTTACATAATTATATTATTATAATTAATATAATTATTTATATTAATTATAATATTTTATATTTAAATTAATAATTTTATTTATTATATCCAATTATAATAATATTAAATATTAAGTTACATATTATTATAAATATTATATTATAAAACCCTATTTTAAGCTAAAAACATAAGTAGCTATAATCCCAGGTAAATAATTACATTAAAATAATCAATTGATAATGGTAAGATGAACTTATAATACTTTAATTTCAATTAAATGTAATATATTAATATAAATTATTTATTATATATATATATAAAAAAATAAAATGAGCAGGATAAATTAATCCTAATTAAACAAAATAATACATAAAAGAATTTCAAAAAAAAAACTTTCGATTTATATATTAAAAAAATGAAGTGCCTGATTAAAGGGTTACCTTGATAGGGTAAATAAAGTAAATAAAATTACCTTCATTAAAATTACATAAGATAGAATGAAACTACCTCCTTTAGTATCAAAAACTAACGTGCATCATACACCTTAATGTAAAAAGGTAAGCTAAACAAGCTAATGGGTTCATACCCCATTTATAGAGGTATCAATCCTCTCCTTTTTAATGACCAACAACTCTACAAAACTTCTCTTCCTATCAACATTAATGATAGGAACGATCCTGTCCATTTCATCAAATTCCTGATTTGGGGTTTGAATAGGACTTGAGATCAACTTACTTTCATTTATTCCGCTCCTAACAAGAAATAAAAATATAATAATAAATGAATCATCAATTAAATATTTTATTGTCCAAGCAATAGCATCGACAATATTATTATTTTCAATTTTGCTGATTCAAATAAAATATCCCATGGGATGGGAAACAGAATTTATCCCATCAATAATAATTAGATCTAGACTATTATTAAAGATTGGAGCTGCACCTTTCCATTTCTGATTTCCAGAAGTTATAGGAGCATCAAGATGAAATAATTGTTTAACATTAATAACATGACAAAAAATCGCCCCAATAATGGTCTTATCTTATTGTATTCAATTAAGAACTTTTATTTGAACAATTATTATCTTAAGAATTATTATTGGGGCAATAGGAGGTTTAAATCAAACATCCTTACGACAACTTTTAGCATATTCATCAATCAGACATCTAGGTTGAATAATTAGATCATTAACAGTCAGAGAAAACATCTGAGAACTATACTTCATTATTTACTCACTATTAAGATTAATTATAGTTTTATTATTTAAGCAAATAAATTTATTTTTCATAAATCAAATTTATTCAGCCAGAAATATAAAAACCGAAATTAAATTCATAATATTCTTATCTTTATTATCTTTAGGTGGACTACCACCATTCCTTGGATTCTTACCAAAATGAATTGTAATACAATCATTAATAGAAAACAATATAACAACTATTATAACTATTATAGTTGTATTAACTACAATTACACTCTACTACTATATACGTATTAGATTCTCAGCTCTAATTATATCATACACAGAAAATTCGTGATCTATAAAGATAAAGTCCCAAAAATCAAGAATCATTCTTCCTATAACAGTAATAATTTCAACAATAGGATTGATTTCAACATCAACCTTAATTTCATTATACTAAGGACTTAAGTTAATCAAACTAATAACCTTCAAAGTTATAATTAAAAGAATAATCTTTTAGGCCTTAGTAAAATTTTACACCTCTAGAATTGCAGTCTAGAATCATAATTGAATATAAGACCTAAATATGATAAGAGAGAAAACATCCCATAAGTAGATTTACAGTCTACCACCTAAAATTCAGCCATCTTACCGCAAAAATGATTATTCTCAACAAACCATAAGGACATTGGTACTTTATACTTCATATTTGGAGCATGAGCAGGAATAGTAGGAACATCAATAAGAATACTTATTCGTGCTGAACTTGGCCAACCCGGATCTCTAATTGGGGATGACCAGATTTATAATGTTATTATTACAGCTCACGCATTCGTAATAATTTTCTTTATAGTAATACCTATTATAATTGGTGGATTTGGTAATTGACTTGTTCCACTAATAATTGGTGCACCAGATATAGCATTTCCACGAATAAATAATATAAGTTTTTGATTACTACCACCTTCACTAACCCTTCTTCTTACATCTTCTATAGTAGATAATGGTGCTGGTACAGGATGAACAGTTTACCCTCCTCTAGCAGGAGCTATTGCACACGGGGGTGCATCTGTAGATCTAGCTATTTTTTCACTGCACTTAGCAGGTGTATCATCTATTCTTGGTGCAGTGAATTTCATTACAACAGCAATTAATATACGATCAGGAAGTATAACTTTAGATCAAACACCTTTATTTGTATGATCTGTAGCTATTACAGCATTACTTCTCCTTCTTTCACTTCCAGTTTTAGCAGGAGCTATTACTATATTATTAACAGATCGAAATTTAAATACATCATTCTTTGACCCTGCAGGAGGGGGTGACCCAATTCTATATCAACATCTATTTTAATTCTTTGGACACCCAGAAGTTTATATTTTAATTCTACCGGGGTTCGGAATTATTTCACATATTGTATGTCAAGAAAGAGGAAAAATTGAATCATTTGGAACATTAGGTATAATTTATGCTATACTATCAATTGGACTAATAGGATTTATTGTATGAGCACATCATATATTTACAGTAGGAATGGATGTTGACACACGAGCATATTTTACATCAGCAACAATAATTATTGCTGTACCTACAGGAATTAAGGTATTTAGATGATTAGCTACATTATATGGAACTAAATTCAAGTTCAATCCACCATTATTATGAGCTCTAGGATTTATTTTCCTATTTACAATTGGTGGATTAACAGGATTAGTATTAGCAAATTCATCACTTGATATTGTATTACATGATACATATTATGTAGTAGCCCACTTTCATTATGTATTATCTATAGGAGCAGTATTTGCAATTATAGGAGGTGTCATTCAATGATATCCACTATTTACAGGATTAACTATAAATAATACATGATTAAAAATCCAATTTACAATTATATTCATTGGAGTAAATATAACATTCTTTCCTCAACACTTCCTAGGATTAGCAGGAATACCTCGACGATACTCTGACTACCCAGACGCATATACATCATGAAACGTAGTATCAAGAATTGGGTCTACAATTTCTATTGTAGGAATCATTATATTCATTGTAATTATATGAGAAAGAATGATTACAAACCGAGCAATTATATTTAGAGCTAACATAAGAAGATCAACAGAATGACTACAAAATAACCCTCCTGCAGAACATAGTTACTCAGAATTACCATTAATCTCTAGATTCTAATATGGCAGATTAGTGCAGTAGATTTAAGCTCTACAAATAAAGGTTTGACCTTTTATTAGAAAATATTTATTAATGGCAACATGATCAAATTTATCTCTTCAAGATGGAGCTTCACCATTAATGGAGCAATTATCATTCTTTCATGATCATACTATGGTCGTATTATTATTAATTACAGTAATTGTAGGTTATGCCCTAAGTTATATATTATTTATTGCCTATACTAACCGTAATATACTTCATGGACATTTAATTGAAACAATCTGAACAGCTTTACCAGCAATTACATTAATTTTTATTGCCCTTCCATCATTACGACTATTATATTTACTTGATGATTCAGTAGATGCAATAATTACAATTAAAACCATTGGACGACAATGATATTGAAGATATGAATATTCAGACTTCATAGACGTAGAATTTGACACTTATATAACACCAGAACAAGACCTAGAAAATGATGGATTCCGACTACTAGATGTAGATAACCGAACAATCCTACCAATAAATACAGAAGTACGAGTATTAACAAGAGCATCAGATGTTCTACACTCATGAGCAGTTCCTGCATTAGGGGTTAAAATTGATGCAACGCCAGGTCGGTTAAATCAAGGAACATTCACAATAAATCGACCTGGATTATTCTTTGGACAATGCTCAGAAATCTGTGGAGCAAACCACAGATTTATACCAATTGTAATTGAAAGAACTTCAGTAAATTTATTTATTAAGTGATTATCTAAGATAATTTAAGGAGTTAGTTAAAATAAATAACATTAGAGTGTCAATCTAAAGTAACTAAAAAAAATTTGTACACCTTGAAATTCATCAGATGACTGAAAGTAAGTAATGGTCTCTTAAACCAAATAATAGTAAATTAACGACTACTTCTGATGGGGAAATTATATCCAAATCCCTCAAATATCCCCTCTTATATGATTCTCACTATTCATTATATTTTCAGCTACATTAATCTTGTTTAATCAAATAAACTTCTTCTCATTTAAACCTAACCTTATTAAAAGAGCAGAAAAAGGAACAATTGAAATAAAAAACTTAAATTGAAAATGATAACAAATCTATTCTCAACATTTGACCCATCAACTAACATCTTTAATTTATCATTAAATTGAACTAGAACATATCTAGGACTATTATTAATCCCATCACTATTTTGACTTACACCATCACGAATTAACATTATCTGAAATAAACTAAATTTAACCTTACATAATGAATTTAACACACTTCTTGGACCAAAATCATTTAATGGAACAACATTCATTTTCATCTCAATTTTTATTATAATATTATTTAACAATTTCATAGGATTATTCCCTTATATTTTTACTAGAACAAGACATTTAGCATTAACATTTGCAATTGCCCTACCTATATGGCTAAGATTTATATTATTTGGATGAATTAACCATACTAATCATATATTTACACACCTTGTACCACAAGGTACACCGCCTGCATTAATATCATTTATAGTACTAATTGAAACAATTAGTAATGTTATTCGACCAGGTACATTAGCAGTACGGTTGGCAGCAAATATAATTGCAGGACACTTATTATTAACCTTATTAGGAAACACAGGACCATCTATAGCAATAAACTTAATCTCATTACTAATTATTGGACAAATACTTCTATTAATTCTAGAATCAGCAGTAGCAATAATTCAAGCCTATGTTTTCTCAATTCTAAGAACTCTATATTCTAGAGAAGTATATTAAACCTATGTTAACAACTCACTCAAACCACCCATTCCACTTAGTAGACTATAGACCTTGACCATTAACAGGAGCAATTGGAGCAATAGTCCTAGTATCAGGACTAGCAAAATGATTCCACCTATTTAATATTAACTTATTCATAATTGGATTTGGAATTACCCTACTAACTATAATTCAATGATGACGAGATGTAGTACGAGAAGGAACATATCAAGGATTACATACAGGATTTGTATCAATTGGATTACGATGAGGAATAATTTTATTTATTGCATCAGAGGTATTATTTTTCGTTTCTTTTTTTTGAGCATTCTTTAGAAGAAGATTAGCACCAACAATTGAACTAGGAATACTATGACCTCCAATAGGAATTCAACCCTTTAACCCTATACAAATTCCATTACTTAATACAGCTATTCTTTTAGCATCAGGAGTAACAGTAACATGAGCACATCATAGTTTAATGGAATCTAATCATACTCAAGCACTACAAGGATTATTCTTCGCAGTGTTATTAGGACTATGCTTTACAATACTTCAAGCATATGAATATTGAGAAGCACCTTTTACCATTGCAGATGCAGTTTATGGATCAACATTCTTTGTTGCAACAGGATTCCATGGTTTACACGTAATTATTGGAACAATCTTTTTATCAACATGTCTACTTCGACACTCAATAAATCAATTTTCACCAAGACATCACTTTGGATTTGAAGCAGCAGCATGATACTGACACTTCGTAGACGTAGTATGATTATTCTTATATATCTCTATTTATTGATGAGGTAGATAATTGTTTTTCTAGTATAAATAGTACATTTGACTTCCAATCAGAAAGCTTGATATAAATCAAGAAAAACAATTCTAATTCTATCAACAATAGTTTTCATTAGATTTATTATTCCAATAATTGTTATAATCCTGGCAACAACACTATCAAAAAAATTAATTAATGATCGAGAAAAAAGATCACCATTTGAATGTGGGTTTGATCCAAAAAGATCAGCACGAATACCATTCTCAATACGATTCTTCCTAATCGCAGTAATCTTTTTAATTTTTGATGTAGAAATTGCACTAATTCTACCAATTGTAATTATTTTTAAAACTTCAGACATTATAATCTGAACAGTATCAACAATATTTTTTATTCTAGTTCTATTAGGAGGACTATACCATGAATGAAACCAAGGAGCATTACAATGAGCAGAATAAAGGGTTGTAGTTAAATATAACATTTGGGTTGCATTCAAAAAGTATTGATATTATCAATCAACCTTAAATAGAATAAGAAGCGAAATATTGCAGTCAGTTTCGACCTGGAAGATTGGTATGTACTACCCTTATTCTTATTAATTGAAGCCAAAAAGAGGCGTATTACTGTTAATAATATAATTGAACTATAATAGTTCCAATTAAGGAAACGTAAAGCCAATATGAAAGCTGCTAACTTTTTATATTAGCGGTTAAACTCCGTTAACATTTCTAGAATTTATATAGTTTAAATAAAACATTACATTTTCACTGTAAAAATAATATATCTATATTTATAAATACTTAAAAGTAAAAATACTTCCTTAACATCTTCAGTGTCACGCTCTAATTATAAGCTATTTAAGTAAACGAAAAAAAATATTACCAAAATAAATATTCAAAAAATAAAAGTTAAAAGATAAATCTTGAAATTAGAATCATATCAACCTTGAATATAACCAATTAAAAAAATATATAATCTATATAAACCTTGACCACCAAGTAATTCATCTCAACCATAATCAAATGACTTAGATGAATAATAACCTATTTTTAAAGGAATATATCTAATAAACTTAGTTGAAAGAAAAGGTATAAATCATATAGAACCAGCAAATCTAACAAAAGAAAGTATACTTAAAGAAAATAAATTATGAGAAAAATCAAAATTAGAAATAAGATAACCTAAATAAGCACCTAAAATAACAACTGTAATAGTTAAAAACTTTAAATAATAAGGTAAAGCAATCACATGAGGAATAGGAAAAATTAATCAAGATAAAAGACTACCACCAAAAACAGCAACAAACAATAGACCAATTATTCCAAATGAAATATAATAACCCTTATCATCAAAAGAAAATCTAGAATAAAAATTATTATCACCAGATATTGAATAATAAAACAAACGAAAAGAATAAGAAGCAGTTAAACCAGTAGAAAAAAAATAAAGAAAAAAATTAAACAATAATTCATCTTAAACAAACCATCTCAAGAATTAAATCCTTTGAATAAAATCCCGCTAAAAAAGGTATTCCACACAAAGATAAACTAGAAACATTAAAACAAACTGAAGTTAAAGGTATGAAATTAACAATTGATCCTATAAAACGAATATCCTGAGAATCCTTCAAATTATGAATTATTGAACCTGCACATATAAATAATAATGCCTTAAATAAAGCATGAGCCAATAAATGAAAAAATGCAAGCTTTGGATAACCTATAGCCAAAATTCTTATTATTAAACCAAGTTGTCTTAAAGTAGAATCCAGCAATAAATATAGTTATACAACCAATTAAAAGTAAAAATCAACCACAATTATAAGTATCCAATATTGGTCTAAAACGAATTAATAAATAAACACCAGCAGTAACAAGAGTAGAAGAATGAACTAAAGCAGAAACAGGAGTAGGAGCTGCTATAGCAGCAGGAAGTCATGAAGAGAAAGGAATCTGAGCTCTCTTAGTTATAGCTGCTAAAACAATTAATATAGTAATGAGCTTTATTTCAAAAGAATTAGAAATAAAATCATAATAATAAATATAATTTCAACCACCAAAATTTAACATTCATGCAATAGAAATTAAAATAGCAACATCACCAATACGATTAGAAAGTGCAGTTAATATACCAGCACTATAAGATTTTACATTTTGATAATAAATAACTAAACAATAAGAATCTAAACCTAAACCATCTCAACCTAATAAAATTCTAATTAAATTAGGACTAATAATTAAAAAACCTATAGAAAGAATAAATATTAAAACAATAATAATAAAACGATTTATATTCTTTTCACCAGATATATAATCCTCTCTATAATAAATAACCAAAGAAGAAATATATATAACAAAAGATATAAAAATAAGAGATATTCAATCCAAAATTAAAGTTATAACAACTATAGAACCATTTAAATTGAAAAGCTCTCACTCAACAAAAACTCTATAATCAATTATTAAATAAGAAATACCTAACATAAAAATTATAGTTCTCGAAATAAACAAAGAAAAAAAACTCAAAGAACAAATAGAAAATAAATTCACGGCCTAAGATGAAAAACTTCATATCATTGATTCCACAAAACAATATTTTTAATTAAAATACTTAAGCAAACTAAACAAAGAAATATTCACCCTTTAAACAGAGAATATTTAAAGGCAATCAATGTAAAAGTAAAAGATGATATTCACGAAAATAACCAAGAGAACAAGTATAAACACCAGAATAATAATTCCCATGCTGAGAATAAGAATATATATACAAAGTATAAACAGCTCTAAAAAAAGATAAAAAAATCAAAGCAAAGAATCTAAAAGAAGATCAAGATATAATTCTAATTAATAATCTAATTTCACCTACCAAATTTAAAGAAGGAGGAGCAGCCATATTTGATGATCTTAAATGAAATCATCATAAAGCCATTCTTGGCATCAAATTAATTATACCCTTGTTAATTAATAATCTTCGTCTACCTAAACGTTCATAAATAATATTAGATAAACAAAATAAACCAGAAGAACATAAACCATGACCAACCATTAGAGAAAGAGAACCTACACAACCTCATCAATTCATAGTCATCAATCCACCAATAACCATTCTTTTATGAGCAACAGAAGAATATGCAATTAAAGACTTTAAATCAACCTGACGAAAACAAATAAATCTTACAATAACACCCCCAGATAAACCTAAAGACAATCAAAAATAATTAAACTTTAAACCCAAATAAGAAATAACCTTTATAACACGAAAAATACCATAACCACATAACTTTAATAAAACACCAGCAAGAATTATTCTACCTGAAATAGGGGCCTCTACATGAGCCTTAGGAAGTCATAAATGAACCAAAAACATAGGTATCTCAACTAAAAAAGCCAAAATTATAAATACATAAAACATAAAATAATAAGAACCAAAATCAACCAATAAAGGAAAATATAAAGTATTAGAAAAATCATAAACCTTAAATAAAACTAATAATAAAGGTAATCTAGCAACCAAAGTATAAAAAATTAAATAAACACCAGCCTGCAAACGCTCAGGTTGATAACCCCAACCCAAAATTAAAAGTAAAGTAGGAACTAATCTAGCCTCAAAAAAAATATAAAAAGAAAGAAGACTTAATCTAGCAAATGAACAATAAAGCATAAGTATTAAAATCAAAACCATAAAAACAAAAAAATTAGAATGATATGAACTTAAATAAACTGAACCTCTAGCAGTGATTATTAAAGAACAAATCCAAAAACTAAGTAAAATTAAACTAAAAGAAAAATAATCAATACCAAAATAATATCTAATTATATTCAAATCAGCATATGAATAAACACAAATTATAAAAACAAAACCCGACAGAAACATTAAAGAATGAACCAACCATCAACAATTATTTAATAAACAAAGAGGGATAAAAAAAATAGTTATAAATAAATACTTTAACATAAAGATAAACCAAAAGAATTTAAAAAATCATTACCATGAGAACGAATTATTGAAACTAAAATAGAAAGACTTAAAGCACCCTCACAAACAGAAAAAACTAAAAAAAAAACAGGAAAAAAATAATCATAATCAAACTCAATAAGAAAAACAATAACTAACATAAATAAAGAAAGAACAATATATTCTAATCTCAAAAGAACCATTAATAAATGTTTACGTTTAGAAGAAAAAACATAAACACCAACAAAATAAATCAATAAAGAAGTAAAAATAGAGAATATAAACATTAGTTTTAATAGTTTAAAAAAAAAACGCCGGTCTTGTAAACCGGAAATAAGTCCAGCCCCCACTTTTAATACTTCAGAGGTGGAAAAGCTTCCATCATCGGTCCCCAAAACCGGTATTTTAAATAAACTAACCCCTGAAATGATCAAAATAATAATTATATCATTATCAAATGTAATAAATATTAATTTTATTAAATTAAGACACCCAATATCAATAATGCTTTTTATTATCCTTCAAACCTTCCTAGTTGGATTAATAACAGGAACAATAATAGAAAGATATTGATTATCATATATTTTATTTTTAACATTTCTTGGTGGTATACTAGTATTATTTATTTACATTACAAGAATTGCATCAAACGAAATATTTCAGCCTAAATCAATCACTATAATTATTACATTAATAATGTGAGTATTTATCATATTAATATTAATTATTCTAGATATATCTATATTTATAGACTTTTTCAAAAACACCGAAACTATAAATATTGATAATTCAATCAATTATCAAGAAATAACAATATCTTTAGAAAAATTATATAATAGACCAACATTCATTATTACAATAATAATAATAATTTATTTATTTTTAGCACTACTAGCAGTTGTTAAAATCACCAATATTAATCAGGGACCTATTCGTAAAATAAGATAATTACTAATGAATAAACCCTTACGATTAAGACATCCTTTAATTAAAATTATTAATAACTCTTTAATTGACTTACCTGCCCCAACAAATATTTCATTTTGATGAAATTTTGGATCCCTATTAGGGTTATGTTTGGTAATTCAAATCGTAACTGGACTATTTTTAGCTATACATTATACATCAAATATTGAAATAGCATTCAGTAGTGTAGTACACATCTGCCGAGACGTAAATAATGGTTGAATTATCCGAACCTTACACGCAAATGGAGCATCTATATTTTTTATTTGTATTTACTTACATGTAGGACGGGGAATTTACTATGGATCTTATATATATATATATATACATACCTGAATAAATGGTACAGTGATTTTATTTTTAGTTATAGCAACTGCATTTATAGGATATGTCTTACCCTGAGGCCAAATATCTTTTTGAGGTGCAACAGTAATTACTAATTTATTATCAGCAATCCCATACTTAGGAACAGATTTAGTCCAATGAGTATGAGGAGGATTCGCTGTTGATAATGCAACATTAAATCGATTCTTCACATTCCATTTTGTATTACCATATATTATTGCTGCTACAGCAGCAATTCATTTATTTTTTCTTCACCAAACAGGATCTAATAATCCTCTTGGAGTAAATGGAGATATTGAAAAAATTCCATTCCATCCATACTTTACCTTTAAGGATTCTATTACATTTGTAATAATAACATCATTATTAATTATACTATGTTTAATTAATCCTTACCTATTAGGAGATCCAGATAACTTTGTACCTGCCAACCCATTAGTAACACCAGTTCACATTCAACCAGAATGATATTTCCTGTTTGCATATGCAATTCTACGATCTATCCCTAATAAGTTAGGAGGTGTTATTGCATTATTTTTATCAATTAGAATCTTAATAATTTTACCATTTTATAATAAAACACCATTCCGAGGCATTCAATTTTACCCTATTAATCAAATTTTATTCTGAATTATAGTAGTTGTTGTATGCTTACTAACGTGAATTGGTAAACGACCTGTTGAAGAACCTTATATTATAACAGGTGAAATCTTAACAATTATTTACTTCACATTTTTCTTAATTAATGTCCATGTCGCAAACGCATGAGATAAATTAATTAAGGAATAAAGTTAATTAGCTTAGGAAAAGCATATGTTTTGAAAACATAAAATTAGAAGTTTAACTCTTCTATTAACTTTTCTCAAAAAATTTCACTAAACAAATGAGATAAATAAAATCTTTAAACCAACAAAGAAAATAAAAAAAATTCAAAGATAAAGGTAAAAAACTTTTTCAAGCTAAGTACATTAATTTATCATAACGGAACCGTGGTAATGTTCCACGAACCCAAATAAAACCAAAAGGTATAATAGCAAGCTTAATAAAAAATATAAAAGAATAAAAATCACCGCCCAAAAAAATTAAAGCCAATAACATTCTTATGAAGACAATTCTAGTATATTCAGCTAAAAAAATTAAAGTAAAACCACCCGCACCATACTCAATATTAAATCCTGAAACTAACTCAGATTCCCCTTCAGCAAAATCAAAAGGAGTAAGATTAGTTTCAGCTAAGCAAGAAGCAAAACAAGCTAAAGCTAAAGGAAAAGAAATAATAATAAATCAACAATAAAGCTGATAGTTTATAAAATCAAACATATTAAAACTACCAATTAAAATAATTAAAGACAATAAAATTAAAGCTAAACTAACTTCATAAGAAATTGTTTGAGCAACAGAACGAGGAGAACCTAATAATGAATAATTTGAATTAGAAGATCAACCAGCAATTATAACAGTATAAACACCTAATCTAGTACAACATAAAAAAAATAAAAATCCATAAGAAAAAGAACACATATAAGTTAAATAAGGAAAAATTACTCAAACGGCTAAAGAAATCATTAAATTAAAAACAGGGGAAAAATAATAAAGTAGGTAATTAGATATAATAGGAATTGGCTGCTCCTTACAAATTAACTTAATAGCATCTCTAAATGGCTGAGGAATTCCAACAAAACCTACCTTATTTGGACCCTTTCGAATCTGAATATAACCTAAAACCTTACGCTCTAATAAAGTTAAAAAGGCAACACTAATTAAAACACAAATAACCAATAAAAGAAAATTCAAAATAAATATAAATAAATCATAAAGTATCAATACTATTTGTAGAAAAAATCTACATAAATGAATTCTAAATTCAACACATTAATCTGTCAAAATAGTAAATAAATTAATATTAATCAATATAACAAAAAATATTTTAACCATATGGTCCTTTCGTACTAATATGGATTAACAATCTTAGGATAGAAACCGACCTGGCTCACGCCGGTCTGAACTCAGATCATGTAAGAATTTAAAGGTCGAACAGACCTAATCATTGGGCTCCTGCACCCAAAATTTTTCTTAATCCAACATCGAGGTCGCAATCTGCTTTGTCGATATGAGCTCTCAAAAACAATTACGCTGTTATCCCTAAGGTAACTTAATCTTATGATCATAAATTATGGATCAAAATAACAAACATAAATAAATGATATAATAATGAAGAGTTTATCTATTCTTCATGTCACCCCAACAAAACATCATCATTAAATATAGAAAGACAAACAAAAAACTATATAAAAGTAAAATGTCAAGCTCTATAGGGTCTTCTCGTCCTAAAGAAGAATTTAAGCCTTTTGACTCAAAAGTTAAATTCAAAAATTTATTAAGGGACAGTTAATTTCTCGTCAAGCCATTCATTCCAGCCACTAATTAAGAGACTAATGATTATGCTACCTTTGCACGGTCAAAATACCGCGGCTCTTTAAAAATATGCTCAGTGAGCAGGCCAGACCTCAAAATATAAACAAGAGGACATGTTTTTGATAAACAGGCGGAAATCAATTTTGCCTAGTTCCTTATAATAAGTTCACAAGGTAAAAATTTCATACAAATAAATATACTAATTCTATCATTATTACAAAAATTTTAAAATTAAATTAATAATCTTAATAAAAAACCTAAAATATTTATAAAATCAAAATAAAAAATAATGAACTAAAACGTAATCTTAAAGATAGCTGGTTTAAAGCTTACTATTATATTTCTATAAAATAAATTATAGGTTATTAACTTCAAAGCTTATCCCTTAAAGAATAAATAAGTTAATATTTTTACTTAAAAAATTAAATAAAAACAAATAACTTTAAAAAATTAAATTTTTTCTTAAGAAACTAGATATCTTGGGAAACGATTAACATCTCATTTCTATAAATAATTTAATAATAATTATGATACATTAACTATAAATTATTTATAAATCAACCCAAATCGAGACAAGTAAAATAAATACTAAAATTTTTATAAACCCTGATACAAAAGGTACAATAAATAAAATCTACTTAAAAAAATTTAAAATAATATTTCATAAAACACTTACATTACCAATAAACTATCATTTAAAAAATCAATTCTATAAAATATACTAAGACAAAAATATAATAAAATTATTTATATTAAATAATTAAATAAACAAAAAATAAATATAATAAAATAAATAATGAAGATATCCTGATTTGCACAGAAAAATTTTCAGTGTAAATGTAACACTTTACTAATAAGTTATATCTTGAAACTCTTCCTAGATACACTTTCCAGTACATCTACTATGTTACGACTTATCTCATCTAAATTGAAGCTACTTTAAAATAAAATAGAATAATCAATAATGAGAGCGACGGGCGATGTGTACATATCTCAGAGCCAATATCAGTTAAATTAAATAAATTAAATTACTATCAAATCCACCTTCATTAACAGTATTTCACTATCAAATCCGTTATAAACAAAAATCTATTGTAACCCACCTCCTCTTAACTATAAGCTGCACCTTGACCTGAAATATTTTATAATTATAAATCTTGAGAATTATAACTCTAAAAATATTCTCTGATAACGGAGATATACAAACAAATAAATTAAGTAGAGTAAATCGTGTATTATCAATCATGGGGTACGTTCCTCTGAATGAAATGAGATACCGCCAAATTCTTTGGGTTTAAAGACCTTAACTAATAGTACCCTGGTAAATATAATTAACATTTAAAATAATAGGGTATCTAATCCTAGTTTATTATTTAAATTTCACAGATTCATAAAAAGGGCCACAAATAAATTTTAACATTTCACCTTACAAATTTATATTTCAACCCTAATAATATAAACAACTGTTTTAACCAATAATATTCACTTGTATCAATCGTATAACCGCGGCTGCTGGCACGAATTATGCCGATACTAAATCAATTGCTAAATCCAAAATCACTTGATAATTAAATCAAATTACTGCTAAAAGAACATTTAGTCTAACAAAACTTACATATAATACAAAGAAAAAGTGAATAAACAAGCAAGAATAAAACTTTTAAAAATAAAAAATAAGAAAATTTTAAATCTATGAATTCAGGAAAAAATAAAAGATTCAAATATTTAAAGAAAAAAAAGGAAAAAACCACAAACATTAACAAAAAAAAAGAAACGCACCTATGTATGACCACAACAACTTCTCTATTATATATAATTAAAGATTAATATGGAACATGTATAGCAATAAATGTATTATATTCTTTCTTATTTAATCTTTCTTTTCACTAATAAATAAAGAAAGATTAAATAATATAATAAATATATTTTATACAATTATGTAATTTAATATAATATGTTATTAACATGAATTCTTTTTTTATATTACGTTAACTTTCATATATATTAGTTAAATAATCTAATTATAGATAATTTACATAATTATATTATTATAATTAATATAATTATTTATATTAATTATAATATTTTATATTTAAATTAATAATTTTATTTATTATGTCCAATTATAATAATATTAAATATTAAATTACATATTATTATATATATTATATTATAATAACCTATTTTAAGCTAAAAACATAAGTATCTATAATCCTAGGTAAATAATTGCATTAAAATTATCAATTAATAATGGTAAGATGAACTTATAATACTTTAATTTCAATTAAATGTAATATATTAATATAAATTATTTATTATATATATATATAAAAAAATAAAATGAGCAGGATAAATTAATCCTAATTAAACAAAATAATACATAAAAGAATTTCAAAAAAAAACTTTCGATTTATATATTAAATAAATGAAGTGCCTGATTAAAGGGTTACCTTGATAGGGTAAATAAAGTAAATAAAATTACCTTCATTAAAATTACATAAGATAGAATTAAACTACCTCCTTTAGTATCAAAAACTAACGTGCATCATACACCTTAATGTAAAAAGGTAAGCTAAACAAGCTAATGGGTTCATACCCCATTTATAGAGGTATCAATCCTCTCCTTTTTAATGACCAACAACTCTACAAAACTTCTCTTCCTATCAACATTAATGATAGGAACGATCCTGTCCATTTCATCAAATTCCTGATTTGGGGTTTGAATAGGATTTGAGATCAACTTACTTTCATTTATTCCGCTCCTAACAAGAAATAAAAATATAATAATAAATGAATCATCAATTAAATATTTTATTGTCCAAGCAATAGCATCGACAATATTATTATTTTCAATTTTGCTGATTCAAATAAAATATCCCATGGGATGGGAAACAGAATTTATCCCATCAATAATAATTAGATCTAGACTATTATTAAAGATTGGAGCTGCACCTTTCCATTTCTGATTTCCAGAAGTTATAGGAGCATCAAGATGAAATAATTGTTTAACATTAATAACATGACAAAAAATCGCCCCAATAATGGCCTTATCTTATTGTATTCAATTAAGAACTTTTATTTGAACAATTATTATCTTAAGAATTATTATTGGGGCATCTTCTATAGTAGATAATGGTGCTGGTACAGGATGAACAGTTTACCCTCCTCTAGCAGGAGCTATTGCACACGGGGGTGCATCTGTAGATCTAGCTATTTTTTCACTGCACTTAGCAGGTGTATCATCTATTCTTGGTGCAGTGAATTTCATTACAACAGCAATTAGTATACGATCAGAAAGTATAACTTTAGATCAAACACCTTTATTTGTATGATCTGTAGCTATTACAGCATTACTTCTCCTTCTTTCACTTCCAGTTTTAGCAGGAGCTATTACTATATTATTAACAGATCGAAATTTAAATACATCATTCTTTGACCCTGCAGGAGGGGGTGACCCAATTCTATATCAACATCTATTTTGATTCTTTGGACACCCAGAAGTTTATATTTTAATTCTACCGGGGTTCGGAATTATTTCACATATTGTATGTCAAGAAAGAGGAAAAATTGAATCATTTGGAACATTAGGTATAATTTATGCTATACTATCAATTGGACTAATAGGATTTATTGTATGAGCACATCATATATTTACAGTAGGAATGGATGTTGACACACGAGCATATTTTACATCAGCAACAATAATTATTGCTGTACCTACAGGAATTAAGGTATTTAGATGATTAGCTACATTATATGGAACTAAATTCAAGTTCAATCCACCATTATTATGAGCTCTAGGATTTATTTTCCTATTTACAATTGGTGGATTAACAGGATTAGTATTAGCAAATTCATCACTTGATATTGTATTACATGATACATATTATGTAGTAGCCCACTTTCATTATGTATTATCTATAGGAGCAGTATTTGCAATTATAGGAGGTGTCATTCAATGATATCCACTATTTACAGGATTAACTATAAATAATACATGATTAGAAATCCAATTTACAATTATATTCATTGGAGTAAATTTAACATTCTTTCCTCAACACTTCCTAGGATTAGCAGGAATACCTCGATGATACTCTGACTACCCAGACGCATATACATCATGAAACGTAGTATCAAGAATTGGGTCTACAATTTCTATTGTAGGAATCATTATATTCATTGTAATTATATGAGAAAGAATGATTACAAACCGAGCAATTATATTTAGAGCTAACATAAGAAGATCAACAGAATGACTACAAAGTAACCCTCCTGCAGAACATAGTTACTCAGAATTACCATTAATCTCTAGATTCTAATATGGCAGATTAGTGCAGTAGATTTAAGCTCTACAAATAAAGGTTTGACCTTTTATTAGAAAATATTTATTACTGGCAACATGATCAAATTTATCTCTTCAAGATGGAGCTTCACCATTAATGGAGCAATTATCATTCTTTCATGATCATACTATGGTCGTATTATTATTAATTACAGTAATTGTAGGTTATGCCCTAAGTTATATATTATTTATTGCCTATACTAACCGTAATATACTTCATGGACATTTAATTGATACAATCTGAACAGCTTTACCAGCAATTACATTAATTTTTATTGCCCTTCCATCATTACGACTATTATATTTACTTGATGATTCAGTAGATGCAATAATTACAATTAAAACCATTGGACGACAATGATATTGAAGATATGAATATTCAGACTTCATAGACGTAGAATTTGACACTTATATAACACCAGAACAAGACCTAGAAAATGATGGATTCCGACTACTAGATGTAGATAACGGAACAATCCTACCAATAAATACAGAAGTACGAGTATTAACAAGAGCATCTGATGTTCTACACTCATGAGCAGTTCCTGCATTAGGGGTTAAAATTGATGCAACGCCAGGTCGGTTAAATCAAGGAACATTCACAATAAATCGACCTGGATTATTCTTTGGACAATGCTCAGAAATCTGTGGAGCAAACCACAGATTTATACCAATTGTAATTGAAAGAACTTCAGTAAATTTATTTATTAAGTGATTATCTAAGATAATTTAAGGAGTTAGTTAAAATAAATAACATTAGAGTGTCAATCTAAAGTAACTAAAAAAATTAGTACACCTTGAAATTCATCAGATGACTGAAAGTAAGTATGGTCTCTTAAACCAAATAATAGTAAATTAACGACTACTTCTGATGGGGAAATTATATCCAAATCCCTCAAATATCCCTCTTATATGATTCTCACTATTCATTATATTTTCAGCTACATTAATCTTGTTTAATCAAATAAACTTCTTCTCATTTAAACCTAACCTTATTAAAAGAGCAGAAAAAGGAACAATTGAAATAAAAAACTTAAATTGAAAATGATAACAAATCTATTCTCAACATTTGACCCATCAACTAACATCTTTAATTTATCATTAAATTGAACTAGAACATTTCTAGGACTATTATTAATCCCATCACTATTTTGACTTACACCATCACGAGTTAACATTATCTGAAATAAACTAAATTTAACCTTACATAATGAATTTAAAACACTTCTTGGACCAAAATCATTTAATGGAACAACATTCATTTTCATCTCAATTTTTATTATAATATTATTTAACAATTTCATAGGATTATTCCCTTATATTTTTACTAGAACAAGACATTTAGCATTAACATTTGCAATTGCCCTACCTATATGGCTAAGATTTATATTATTTGGATGAATTAACCATACTAATCATATATTTACACACCTTGTACCACAAGGTACACCGCCTGCATTAATATCATTTATAGTAGTAATTGAAACAATTAGTAATGTTATTCGACCAGGTACATTAGCAGTACGGTTGGCAGCAAATATAATTGCAGGACACTTATTATTAACCTTATTAGGAAACACAGGACCATCTATAGCAATAAACTTAATCTCATTACTAATTATTGGACAAATACTTCTATTAATTCTAGAATCAGCAGTAGCAATAATTCAAGCCTATGTTTTCTCAATTCTAAGAACTCTATATTCTAGAGAAGTATATTAAACCTATGTTAACAACTCACTCAAACCACCCATTCCACTTAGTAGACTATAGACCTTGACCATTAACAGGAGCAATTGGAGCAATAGTCCTAGTATCAGGACTAGCAAAATGATTCCACCTATTTAATATTAACTTATTCATAATTGGATTTGGAATTACCCTACTAACTATAATTCAATGATGACGAGATGTAGTACGAGAAGGAACATATCAAGGATTACATACAGGATTTGTATCAATTGGATTACGATGAGGAATAATTTTATTTATTGCATCAGAGGTATTATTTTTCGTTTCTTTTTTTTGAGCATTCTTTAGAAGAAGATTAGCACCAACAATTGAACTAGAAATACTATGACCTCCAATAGGAATTCAACCCTTTAACCCTATACAAATTCCATTACTTAATACAGCTATTCTTTTAGCATCAGGAGTAACAGTAACATGAGCACATCATAGTTTAATGGAATCTAATCATACTCAAGCACTACAAGGATTATACTTCACAGTGTTATTAGGACTATACTTTACAATACTTCAAGCATATGAATATTGAGAAGCACCTTTTACCATTGCAGATGCAGTTTATGGATCAACATTCTTTGTTGCAACAGGATTCCATGGTTTACACGTAATTATTGGAACAATCTTTTTATCAACATGTCTACTTCGACACTCAATAAATCAATTTTCACCAAGACATCACTTTGGATTTGAAGCAGCAGCATGATACTGACACTTCGTAGACGTAGTATGATTATTCTTATATATCTCTATTTATTGATGAGGTAGATAATTGTTTTTCTAGTATAAATAGTACATTTGACTTCCAATCAGAAAGCTTGATATAAATCAAGAAAAACAATTCTAATTCTATCAACAAGAGTTTTCATTAGATTTATTATTCCAATAATTGTTATAATCCTGGCAACAACACTATCAAAAAAATTAATTAATGATCGAGAAAAAAGATCACCATTTGAATGTGGGTTTGATCCAAAAAGATCAGCACGAATACCATTCTCAATATGATTCTTCCTAATCGCAGTAATCTTTTTAATTTTTGATGTAGAAATTGCACTAATTCTACCAATTGTAATTATTTTTAAAACTTAAGACACTATAATCTGAACAGTATCAACAATATTTTTTATTCTAGTTCTATTAGGAGGACTATACCATGAATGAAACCAAGGAGCATTACAATGAGCAGAAAAAAAGGGTTGTAGTTAAATATAACATTTGGGTTGCATTCAAAAAGTATTGATATTATCAATCAACCTTAAATAGAATAAGAAGCGAAATATTGCAGTCAGTTTCGACCTGGAAGATTGGTATGTACTACCCTTATTCTTATTAATTGAAGCCAAAAAGAGGCGTATTACTGTTAATAATATAATTGAACTATAATAGTTCCAATTAAGGAAATGTAAAGCCAATATGAAAGCTGCTAACTTTTTATATTAGCGGTTAAACTCCGTTAACATTTCTAAAATTTATATAGTTTAAATAAAACATTACATTTTCACTGTAAAAATAATATATCTATATTTATAAATACTTAAAAGTAAAAATACTTCCTTAACATCTTCAGTGTCACGCTCTAATTATAAGCTATTTAAGTAAACGAAAAACAATATTACCAAAATAAATATTCAAAAAATAAAAGTTAAAAGATAAATCTTGAAATTAGAATCATATCAACCTTGAATATAACCAATTAAATAAATAAATAATCTATATAAACCTTGACCACCAAGTAATTCACCTCAACCATAATCAAATGACTTAGATGAATAATAACCTATTTTTAAAGGAATATATCTAATAAACTTAGTTGAAAGAAAAGGTATAAATCATATAGAACCAGCAAATCTAACAAAAGAAAGTATACTTAAAGAAAATAAATTATGAGAAAAATCAAAATTAGAAATAAGATAACCTAAATAAGCACCTAAAATAACAACTGTAATAGTTAAAAACTTTAAATAATAAGGTAAAGCAATCACATGAGGAATAGGAAAAATTAATCAAGATAAAAGACTACCACCAAAAACAGCAACAAACAATAGACCAATTATTCCAAATGAAATATAATAACCCTTATCATCAAAAGAAAATCTAGAATAAAAATTATTATCACCAGATATTGAATAATAAAACAAACGAAAAGAATAAGAAGCAGTTAAACCAGTAGAAAAAAAATAAAGAAAAAAAATTAAACAATTAATTCATCTTAAACAAACCATCTCAAGAATTAAATCCTTTGAATAAAATCCCGCTAAAAAAGGTATTCCACACAAAGATAAACTAGAAACATTAAAACAAACTGAAGTTAAAGGTATGAAATTAACAATTGATCCTATAAAACGAATATCCTGAGAATCCTTCAAATTATGAATTATTGAACCTGCACATATAAATAATAATGCCTTAAATAAAGCATGAGCCAATAAATGAAAAAATGCAAGCTTTGGATAACCTATAGCCAAAATTCTTATTATTAAACCAAGTTGTCTTAAAGTAGAAAGAGCAATAATCTTCTTTAAATCAAACTCAAAATTAGCGCCCAATCCAGCCATAAATATAGTTATACAACCAATTAAAAGTAAAAATCAACCACAATTATAAGTATCCAATATTGGTCTAAAACGAATTAATAAATAAACACCAGCAGTAACAAGAGTAGAAGAATGAACTAAAGCAGAAACAGGAGTAGGAGCTGCTATAGCAGCAGGAAGTCATGAAGAGAAAGGAATCTGAGCTCTCTTAGTTATAGCTGCTAAAACAATTAATATAGTAATGAGCTTTATTTCAAAAGAATTAGAAATAAAATCATAATAATAAATATAATTTCAACCACCAAAATTTAACATTCATGCAATAGAAATTAAAATAGCAACATCACCAATACGATTAGAAAGTGCAGTTAATATACCAGCACTATAAGATTTTACATTTTGATAATAAATAACTAAACAATAAGAAACTAAACCTAAACCATCTCAACCTAATAAAATTCTAATTAAATTAGGACTAATAATTAAAAAACCTATAGAAAGAATAAATATTAAAACAATAATAATAAAACGATTTATATTCTTTTCACCAGATATATAATCCTCTCTATAATAAATAACCAAAGAAGAAATATATATAACAAAAGATATAAAAATAAGAGATATTCAATCCAAAATTAAAGTTATAACAACTATAGAACCATTTAAATTGAAAAGCTCTCACTCAACAAAAACTCTATAATCGATTATTAAATAATAAATACCTAAAATAAAAATTATAGTTCTCGAAATAAACAAAGAAAAAAAACTCAAAGAACAAATAGAAAATAAATTCACGGCCTAAGATGAAAAACTTCATATCATTGATTCCACAAAACAATATTTTTAATTAAAATACTTAAGCAAACTAAACAAAGAAATATTCACCCTTTAAACAGAGAATATTTAAAGGCAATCAATGTAAAAGTAAAAGATGATATTCACGAAAATAACCAAGAGAACAAGTATAAACACCAGAATAATAATTCCCATGCTGAGAATAAGAATATATATACAAAGTATAAACAGCTCTAAAAAAAGATAAAAAAATCAAAGCAAAGAATCTAAAAGAAGATCAAGATATAATTCTAATTAATAATCTAATTTCACCTACCAAATTTAAAGAAGGAGGAGCAGCCATATTTGATGATCTTAAAAGAAATCATCATAAAGCCATTCCTGGCATCAAATTAATTATACCCTTGTTAATTAATAATCTTCGTCTACCTAAACGTTCATAAATAATATTAGATAAACAAAATAAACCAGAAGAACATAAACCATGACCAACCATTAGAGAAAGAGAACCTACACAACCTCATCAATTCATAGTCATCAATCCACCAATAACCATTCTTATATGAGCAACAGAAGAATATGCAATTAAGACTTTAAATCAACCTGACGAAAACAAATAAATCTTACAATAACACCCCCAGATAAACCTAAAGACAATCAAAAATAATTAAACTTTAAACCCAAATAAGAAATAACCTTTATAACACGAAAAATACCATAACCACCTAACTTTAATAAAACACCAGCAAGAATTATTCTACCTGAAATAGGGGCCTCTACATGAGCCTTAGGAAGTCATAAATGAACCAAAAACATAGGTATCTTAACTAAAAAAGCCAAAATTATAAATACATAAAACATAAAATAATAAGAACCAAAATCAACCAATAAAGGAAAATATAAAGTATTAGAAAAATCATAAACCTTAAATAAAACTAATAATAAAGGTAATCTAGCAACCAAAGTATAAAAAATTAAATAAACACCAGCCTGCAAACGCTCAGGTTGATAACCCCAAACCAAAATTAAAAGTAAAGTAGGAACTAATCTATCCTCAAAAAAATATAAAAAGAAAGAAGACTTAATCTAGCAAATGAACAATAAAGCATAATTATTAAAATCAAAACCATAAAAACAAAAAAATTAGAATGATATGAACTTAAATAAACTGAACCTCTAGCAGTGATTATTAAAGAACAAATCCAAAAACTAAGTAAAATTAAACTAAAAGAAAAATAATCAATACCAAAATAATATCTAATTATATTCAAATCAGCATATTAATAAACACAAACTATAAAAACAAAACCCGACAGAAACATTAAAGAATGAACCAACCATCAACAATTATTTAATAAACAAAGAGGGATCAAAAAAATAGTTATAAATAAATACTTTAACATAAAGATAAACCAAAAGAATTAAAAAAATCATTACCATGAGAACGAATTATTGAAACTAAAATAGAAAGACCTAAAGCACCCTCACAAACAGAAAAAACTAAAAAAATAACAGGAAAAAAATAATCATAATCAAACTCAATAAGAAAAACAATAACTAACATAAATAAAGAAAGAACAATATATTCTAATCTCAAAAGAACCATTAATAAATGTTTACGTTTAGAAGAAAAAACATAAACACCAGCAAAATAAATCAATAAAGAAGTAAAAATAGAGAATACAAACATTAGTTTTAATAGTTTAAAAAAAACGCCAGTCTTGTAAACCGGAAATAAGTCCAGCCCCCACTTTTAAAACTTCAGAGGTGGAAAAGCTTCCATCATCGGTCCCCAAAACCGGTATTTTAAATAAACTAACCCCTGAAATGATCAAAATAATAATTATATCATTATCAAATGTAATAAATATTAATTTTATTAAATTAAGACACCCAATATCAATAATGCTTTTTATTATCCTTCAATCCTTCCTAGTTGGATTAATAACAGGAACAATAATAGAAAGATATTGATTATCATATATTTTATTTTTAACATTTCTTGGTGGTATACTAGTATTATTTATTTACATTACAAGAATTGCATCAAACGAAATATTTCAGCCTAAATCAATCACTATAATTATTACATTAATAATGTGAGTATTTATCATATTAATATTAATTATTCTAGATATATCTATATTTATAGACTTTTTCAAAAACACCGAAACTATAAATATTGATAATTCAATCAATTATCAAGAAATAACAATATCTTTAGAAAAATTATATAATAGACCAACATTCATTATTACAATAATAATAATAATTTATTTATTTTTAGCACTACTAGCAGTTGTTAAAATCACCAATATTAATCAGGGACCTATTCGTAAAATAAGATAATTACTAATGAATAAACCCTTACGATTAAGACATCCTTTAATTAAAATTATTAATAACTCTTTAATTGACTTACCTGCCCCAACAAATATTTCATTTTGATGAAATTTTGGATCCCTATTAGGGTTATGTTTGGTAATTCAAATCGTAACTGGACTATTTTTAGCTATACATTATACATCAAATATTGAAATAGCATTCAGTAGTGTAGTACACATCTGCCGAGACGTAAATAATGGTTGAATTATCCGAACCTTACACGCAAATGGAGCATCTATATTTTTTATTTGTATTTACTTACATGTAGGACGGGGAATTTACTATGGATCTTATATATATATATATACATACCTGAATAATTGGTACAGTGATTTTATTTTTAGTTATAGCAACTGCATTTATAGGATATGTCTTACCCTGAGGCCAAATATCTTTTTGAGGTGCAACAGTAATTACTAATTTATTATCAGCAATCCCATACTTAGGAACAGATTTAGTCCAATGAGTATGAGGAGGATTCGCTGTTGATAATGCAACATTAAATCGATTCTTCACATTCCATTTTGTATTACCATTTATTATTGCTGCTATAGCAGCAATTCATTTATTTTTTCTTCACCAAACAGGATCTAATAATCCTCTTGGACTAAATGGAGATATTGAAAAAATTCCATTCCATCCATACTTTACCTTTAAGGATTCTATTACATTTGTAATAATAACATCATTATTAATTATACTATGTTTAATTAATCCTTACCTATTAGGAGATCCAGATAACTTTGTACCTGCCAACCCATTAGTAACACCAGTTCACATTCAACCAGAATGATATTTCCTATTTGCATATGCAATTCTACGATCTATCCCTAATAAGTTAGGAGGTGTTATTGCATTATTTTTATCAATTAGAATCTTAATAATTTTACCATTTTATAATAAAACACCATTCCGAGGCATTCAATTTTACCCTATTAATCAAATTTTATTCTGAATTATAGTAGTTGTTGTATGCTTACTAACGTGAATTGGTAAACGACCTGTTGAAGAACCTTATATTATAACAGGTCAAATCTTAACAATTATTTACTTCACATATTTCTTAATTAATGTCCATGTCGCAAATGCATGAGATAAATTAATTAAGGAATAAAGTTAATTAGCTTAGGAAAAGCATATGTTTTGAAAACATAAAATTAGAAGTTTAACTCTTCTATTAACTTTTCTCACAAGATTTCACTAAACAAATGAGATAAATAAAATCTTTAAACCAACAAAGAAAATAAAAAAATTCAAAGATAAAGGTAAAAAACATTTTCAAGCTAAGTACATTAATTTATCATAACGGAACCATGGTAATGTTCCACGAACCCAAATAAAACCAAAAGATATAATAGCAAGCTTAATAAAAAATATAAAAGAATAAAAATCGCCGCCCAAAAAAATTAAAGCCAATAACATTCTTATGAAGACAATTCTAGTATATTCAGCTAAAAAAATTAAAGTAAAACCACCCGCACCATACTCAATATTAAATCCTGAAACTAACTCAGATTCCCCTTCAGCAAAATCAAAAGGAGTACGATTAGTTTCAGCTAAGCAAGAAGCAAAACAAGCTAAAGCTAAAGGAAAAGAAATAATAATAAATCAACAATAAAGCTGATAGTTTATAAAATCAAACATATTAAAACTACCAATTAAAATAATTAAAGACAATAAAATTAAAGCTAAACTAACTTCATAAGAAATTGTTTGAGCAACAGAACGAAGAGAACCTAATAATGAATAATTTGAATTAGAAGATCAACCAGCAATTATAACAGTATAAACACCTAATCTAGTACAACATAAAAAAAAATAAAAATCCATAAGAAAAAGAACACATATAAGTTAAATAAGGAAAAATTACTCAAACAGCTAAAGAAATCATTAAATTAAAAACAGGGGAAAAATAATAAAGTAGGTAATTAGATATAATAGGAATTGGCTGCTCCTTACAAATTAACTTAATAGCATCTCTAAATGGCTGAGGAATTCCAACAAAACCTACCTTATTTGGACCCTTTCGAATCTGAATATAACCTAAAACCTTACGCTCTAATAAAGTTAAAAAGGCAACACTAATTAAAACACAAATAACCAATAAAAGAAAATTCAAAATAAATATAAATAAATCATAAAGTATCAATACTATTTGTAGAAAAAATCTACATAAATGAATTCTAAATTCAACATATTAATCTGTCAAAATAGTAAATAAATTAATATTAATCAATATAACAAAAAATATTTTAACCATATAGTCCTTTCGTACTAATATGGATTAACAATCTTAGGACAGAAACCGACCTGGCTCACGCCGGTCTGAACTCAGATCATGTAAGAATTTAAAGGTCGAACAGACCTAATCATTGGGCTCCAGCACCCAAAATTTTTCTTAATCCAACATCGAGGTCGCAATCTGCTTTGTCGATATGAGCTCTCAAAAACAATTACGCTGTTATCCCTAAGGTAACTTAATCTTATGATCTTAAATTATGGATCAAAATAACAAACATAAATAAATGATATAATAATGAAGAGTTTATCTATTCTTCATGTCACCCCAACAAAACATCATCATTAAATATAGAAAGACAAACAAAAAACTATATAAAAGTAAAATGTCAAGCTCTATAGGGTCTTCTTGTCCTAAAGAAGAATTTAAGCCTTTTGACTCAAAAGTTAAATTCAAAAATTTATTAAGAGACAGTTGATTTCTCGTCAAGCCATTCATTCCAGCCACTAATTAAGAGACTAATGATTATGCTACCTTTGCACGGTCAAAATACCGCGGCTCTTTAAAAATACGCTCAGTGAGCAGGCCACACCTCAAAATATAAACAAGAGGACATGTTTTTGATAAACAGGCGGAAATCAATTTTGCCTAGTTCCTTATAATAAGTTCACAAGGTAAAAATTTCATACAAATAAATATACTAATTCTATCATTATTACAAAAATTTTAAAATTAAATTAATAATCTTAATAAAAAACCTAAAATATTTATAAAATCAAAATAAAAAATAATGAACTAAAGCGTAATCTTAAAGATAGCTGGTTTAAAGCTTACTATTATATTTCTATAAAATAAATTATAGGTTATTAACTTCAAAGCTTATCCCTTAAAGAATAAATAAGTTAATATTTTTACTTAAAAAATTAAATAAAAACAAATAACTTTAAAAAATTAAATTTTTTCTTAAGAAACTAGATATCTTGGGAAACGATTAACATCTCATTTCTATAAATAATTCAATAATAATTATGATACATTAACTATAAATTATTTATAAATCAACCCAAATCGAGACAAGTAATATAAATACTAAAATTTTGATAAACCCTGATACAAAAGGTACAATAAATAAAATCTACTTAAAAAAATTTAAAATAATATTTCATAAAACACTTACATTACACCAATAAACTATAATTTAAAAAATCAATTCTATAAAATATACTAAGACAAAAATACAATAAAATTATTTATATTAAATAATTAAATAAACAAAAAATAAATATAATAAAATAAATAATGAAGATATCCTGATTTGCACAGAAAAATTTGTCAGTGTAAATGAAACACTTTACTAATAAGTTATATCTTGAAACTCTTCCTAGATACACTTTCCAGTACATCTACTATGTTACGACTTATCTCATCTAAATTGAAGCTACTTTAAAATAAAATAGAATAATCAATAATGAGAGCGACGGGCGATGTGTACACATCTCAGAGCCAATATCAGTTAAATTAAATAAATTAAATTACTATCAAATCCACCTTCATTAACAGTATTTCACTATCAAATCCGTTATAAACAAAAATCTATTGTAACCCACCTCCTCTTAACTATAAGCTGCACCTTGACCTGAAATATTTTATAATTATAAATCTTGAGAATTATAACTCTAAAAAGATTCTCTGATAACGGAGATATACAAACAAATAAATTAAGTAGAGTAAATCGTGTATTATCAATCATGGGGTAGGTTCCTCTGAATGGAATGAGATACCGCCAAATTCTTTGGGTTTAAAGACCTTAACTAATAGTACCCTGGTAAATATAATTAACATTTAAAATAATAGGGTATCTAATCCTAGTTTATTATTTAAATTTCACAGATTCATAAAAAGGGCCACAAATAAATTTTAACATTTCACCTTACAAATTTATATTTCAACCCTAATAATATAAACAACTGTTTTAACCAATAATATTCACTTGTATCAATCGTATAACCGCGGCTGCTGGCACGAATTATGCCGATACTAAATCAATTGCTAAATCCAAAATCACTTGATAATTAAATCAAATTACTGCAAAAAGAACATTTAGTCTAACAAAACTTACATATAATACAAAGAAAAAGTGAATAAACAAGCAAGAATAAAACTTTTAAAAATAAAAAATAAGAAAATTTTAAATCTATTAATTCAGGAAAAAATAAAAGATTCAAATATTTAAAGAAAAAAAAGAAAAAAACCACAAACATTAACAAAAAAAAAGGAACGCCCCTATGTATGACCACAACAACTTCTCTATTATATATAATTAAAGCAGGCCACACCTCAAAATATAAACAAGAGGACATGTTTTTGATAAACAGGCGGAAATCAATTTTGCCTAGTTCCTTATAATAAGTTCACAAGGTAAAAATTTCATACAAATAAATATACTAATTCTATCATTATTACAAAAATTTTAAAATTAAATTAATAATCTTAATAAAAAACCTAAAATATTTATAAAATCAAAATAAAAAATAATGAACTAAAGCGTAATCTTAAAGATAGCTGGTTTAAAGCTTACTATTATATTTCTATAAAATAAATTATAGGTTATTAACTTCAAAGCTTATCCCTTAAAGAATAAATAAGTTAATATTTTTACTTAAAAAATTAAATAAAAACAAATAACTTTAAAAAATTAAATTTTTTCTTAAGAAACTAGATATCTTGGGAAACGATTAACATCTCATTTCTATAAATAATTCAATAATAATTATGATACATTAACTATAAATTATTTATAAATCAACCCAAATCGAGACAAGTAATATAAATACTAAAATTTTGATAAACCCTGATACAAAAGGTACAATAAATAAAATCTACTTAAAAAAATTTAAAATAATATTTCATAAAACACTTACATTACACCAATAAACTATAATTTAAAAAATCAATTCTATAAAATATACTAAGACAAAAATACAATAAAATTATTTATATTAAATAATTAAATAAACAAAAAATAAATATAATAAAATAAATAATGAAGATATCCTGATTTGCACAGAAAAATTTGTCAGTGTAAATGAAACACTTTACTAATAAGTTATATCTTGAAACTCTTCCTAGATACACTTTCCAGTACATCTACTATGTTACGACTTATCTCATCTTATTATAATAATATTATAATTATTTATATTAATTATAATATTTTATATTTAAATTAATAATTTTATTTATTATATCCAATTATAATAATATTAAATATTAAATTACATATTATTATATATATTATATCATAAATACCTATTTTAAGCTAAAAACATAAGTAGCTATAATCCTAGGTAAATAATTGCATTAAAATAATCAATTGATAATGGTAAGATGAACTTATAATACTTTAATTTCAATTAAATGTAATATATTAATATAAATTATTTATTATATATATATATAAAAAAAATAAAATGAGCAGGATAAATTAATCCTAATTAAACAAAATAATACATAAAAGAATTTCAAAAAAAAAACTTTCGATTTATATATTAAATAAATGAAGTGCCTGATTAAAGGGTTACCTTTATAGGCTAAATAAAGTAAATAAAATTACCTTCATTAAAATTACATAAGATAGAATTAAACTACCTCCTTTAGTATCAAAAACTAACGTGCATCATACACCTTAATGTAAAAAGGTAAGCTAAACAAGCTAATGGGTTCATACCCCATTTATAGAGGTATCAATCCTCTCCTTTTTAATGACCAACAACTCTACAAAACTTCTCTTCCTATCAACATTAATGATAGGAACGATCCTGTCCATTTCATCAAATTCCTGATTTGGGGTTTGAATAGGACTTGAGATCATCTTACTTTCATTTATTCCGCTCCTAACAAGAAATAAAAATATAATAATAAATGAATCATCAATTAAATATTTTATTGTCCAAGCAATAGCATCGACAATATTATTATTTTCAATTTTGCTGATTCAAATAAAATATCCCATGGGATGGGAAACAGAATTTATCCCATCAATAATAATTAGATCTAGACTATTATTAAAGATTGGAGCCGCACCTTTCCATTTCTGATTTCCAGAAGTTATAGGAGCATCAAGATGAAATAATTGTTTAACATTAATAACATGACAAAAAATCGCCCCAATAATGGTCTTATCTTATTGTATTCAATTAAGAACTTTTATTTGAACAATTATTATCTTAAGAATTATTATTGGGGCAATAGGAGGTTTAAATCAAACATCCTTACGACAACTTTTAGCATATTCATCAATCAGACATCTAGGTTGAATAATTAGATCATAAACAGTCAGAGAAAACATCTGAGAACTATACTTCATTATTTACTCACTATTAAGATTAATTATAGTTTTATTATTTAAGCAAATAAATTTATTTTTCATAAATCAAATTTATTCAGCCAGAAATATAAAAACCGAAATTAAAATCATAATATTCTTATCTTTATTATCTTTAGGTGGACTACCACCATTCCTTGGATTCTTACCAAAATGAATTGTAATACAATCATTAATAGAAAACAATATAACAACTATTATAACTGTATTAATCTTTAATTATATATAATAGAGAAGTTGTTGTGGTCATACATAGGGGCGTTTCTTTTTTTTTTGGTAATGTTTGTGGTTTTTTTCTTTTTTTTTCTTTAAATATTTGAATCTTTTATTTTTTCCTGAATTAATAGATTTAAAATTTTCTTATTTTTTATTTTTAAAAGTTTTATTCTTGCTTGTTTATTCACTTTTTCTATGTATTATATGTAAGTTTTGTTAGACTAAATGTTCTTTTTGCAGTAATTTGATTTAATTATCAAGTGATTTTGGATTTAGCAATTGATTTAGTATTGGCATAATTCGTTCCAGCAGCCGCGGTTATACGATTGATACAAGTGAATATTATTGGTTAAAACAGTTGTTTATATTATTAGGGTTGAAATATAAATTTGTAAGGTGAAATGTTAAAATTTATTTGTGGCCCTTTTTATAAATCTGTGAAATTTAAATAATAAAGTAGGATTAGATACCCTATTATTTTAAATGTTAATTATATTTACCAGGGTACTATTAGTTAAGGTCTTTAAACCCAAAGAATTTGGCGGTATCCCATTCCATTCAGAGGAACCTACCCCATGATTGATAATACACGATTTACTCTACTTAATTTATTTGTTTGTTTATCTCCATTATCAGAGAATCTTTTTAGAGTTATAATTCTCAAGATTTATAATTATAAAATATTTCAGGTCAAGGTGCAGCTTATAGTTAAGAGGAGGTGGGTTACAATAGATTTTTGTTTATAACGGATTTGATAGTGAAATACTGTTAATGAAGGTGGATTTGATAGTAATTTAATTTATTTAATTTAACTGATATTGGCTCTGAGATGTGTACACATCGCCCGTCGCTCTCATTATTGATTATTCTATTTTATTTTAAAGTAGCTTCAATTTAGATGAGATAAGTCGTAACATAGTAGATGTACTGGAAAGTGTATCTAGGAAGAGTTTCAAGATATAACTTATTAGTAAAGTGTTTCATTTACACTGAAAATTTTTCTGTGCAAATCAGGATATCTTGATTATTTATTTTATTATATTTATTTTTTGTTTATTTAATTATTTAAAATAAATAATTTTATTGTATTTTTGTCTTAGTATATTTTATAGAATTGATTTTTTAAATTATAGTTTATTGGTAATGTAAG
The DNA here is from genome assembly GCF_023897955.1 of Schistocerca gregaria. Classification (NCBI taxonomy): domain Eukaryota; kingdom Metazoa; phylum Arthropoda; class Insecta; order Orthoptera; family Acrididae; genus Schistocerca; species Schistocerca gregaria. Next base: position 15,351,871 of record NW_026061707.1, read on the forward strand.
TGTTTTATGAAATATTATTTTAAATTTTTTTAAGTAGATTTTATTTATTGTACCTTTTGTATCAGGGTTTATCAAAATTTTAGTATTTATTTTACTTGTCTCGATTTGGGTTGATTTATAAATAATTTATAGTTAATGTATCATAATTATTATCAAATTATTTATAGAAATGAGATGTTAATCGTTTCCCAAGATATCTAGTTTCTTAAGAAAAAATTTAATTTTTTAAAGTTATTTGTTTTTATTTAATTTTTTAAGTAAAAATATTAACTTATTTATTCTTTAAGGGATAAGCTTTGAAGTTAATAACCTATAATTTATTTTATAGAAATATAATAGTAAGCTTTAAACCAGCTATCTTTAAGATTACGCTTTAGTTCATTATTTTTTATTTTGATTTTATAAATATTTTAGGTTTTTTATTAAGATTATTAATTTAATTTTAAAATTTTTGTAATAATGATAGAATTAGTATATTTATTTGTATGAAATTTTTACCTTGTGAACTTATTATAAGGAACTAGGCAAAATTGATTTCCGCCTGTTTATCAAAAACATGTCCTCTTGTTTATATTTTGAGGTCTGGCCTGCTCACTGAGCGTATTTTTAAAGAGCCGCGGTATTTTGACCGTGCAAAGGTAGCATAATCATTAGTCTCTTAATTAGTGGCTGGAATGAATGGCTTGACGAGAAATCAACTGTCCCTTAATAAATTTTTGAATTTAACTTTTGAGTCAAAAGGCTTAAATTCTTCTTTAGGACGAGAAGACCCTATAGAGCTTGACATTTTACTTTTATATAGTTTTTTGTTTGTCTTTCTATATTTAATGATGATGTTTTGTTGGGGTGACATGAAGAATAGATAAACTCTTCATTATTATATCATTTATTTATGTTTGTTATTTTGATCCATAATTTATGATCATAAGATTAAGTTACCTTAGGGATAACAGCGTAATTGTTTTTGAGAGCTCATATCGACAAAGCAGATTGCGACCTCGATGTTGGATTAAGAAAAATTTTGGGTGCAGGAGCCCAATGATTAGGTCTGTTCGACCTTTAAATTCTTACATGATCTGAGTTCAGACCGGCGTGAGCCAGGTCGGTTTCTATCCTAAGATTGTTAATCCATATTAGTACGAAAGGACCATATGGTTAAAATAATTTTTGTTATATTGATTAATATTAATTTATTTACTATTTTGACAGATTAATGTGTTGAATTTAGAATTCATTTATGTAGATTTTTTCTACAAATAGTATTGATACTTTATGATTTATTTATATTTATTTTGAATTTTCTTTTATTGGTTATTTGTGTTTTAATTAGTGTTGCCTTTTTAACTTTATTAGAGCGTAAGGTTTTAGGTTATATTCAGATTCGAAAGGGTCCAAATAAGGTAGGTTTTGTTGGAATTCCTCAGCCATTTAGAGATGCTATTAAGTTAATTTGTAAGGAGCAGCCAATTCCTATTATATCTAATTACCTACTTTATTATTTTTCCCCTGTTTTTAATTTAATGATTTCTTTAGCCGTTTGAGTAATTTTTCCTTATTTAACTTATATGTGTTCTTTTTCTTATGGATTTTTAATTTTTTTATGTTGTACTAGATTAGGTGTTTATACTGTTATAATTGCTGGTTGATCTTCTAATTCAAATTATTCATTATTAGGTTCTCTTCGTTCTGTTGCTCAAACAATTTCTTATGAAGTTAGTTTAGCTTTAATTTTATTGTCTTTAATTATTTTAATTGGTAGTTTTAATATGTTTGATTTTATAAACTATCAGCTCTATTGTTGATTTATTATTATTTCTTTTCCTTTAGCTTTAGCTTGTTTTGCTTCTTGCTTAGCTGAAACTAATCGTACTCCTTTTGATTTTGCTGAAGGGGAATCTGAGTTAGTTTCAGGATTTAATATTGAGTATGGTGCGGGTGGTTTTACTTTAATTTTTTTAGCTGAATATACTAGAATTGTCTTCATAAGAATGTTATTGGCTTTAATTTTTTTGGGCGGTGATTTTTATTCTTTTATATTTTTTATTAAGCTTGCTATTATATCTTTTGGTTTTATTTGGGTTCGTGGAACATTACCACGGTTCCGTTATGATAAATTAATGTACTTAGCTTGAAAAAGTTTTTTACCTTTATCTTTGAATTTTTTTATTTTCTTTGTTGGTTTAAAGATTTTATTTATCTCATTTGTTTAGTGAAATCTTTTGAGAAAAGTTAATAGAAGAGTTAAACTTCTAATTTTATGTTTTCAAAACATATGCTTTTCCTAAGATAATTAACTTTATTCCTTAATTAATTTATCTCATGCGTTTGCGACATGGACATTAATTAAGAAATATGTGAAGTAAATAATTGTTAAGATTTGACCTGTTATAATATAAGGTTCTTCAACAGGTCGTTTACCAATTCACGTTAGTAAGCATACAACAACTACTATAATTCAGAATAAAATTTGATTAATAGGGTAAAATTGAATGCCTCGGAATGGTGTTTTATTATAAAATGGTAAAATTATTAAGATTCTAATTGATAAAAATAATGCAATAACACCTCCTAACTTATTAGGGATAGATCGTAGAATTGCATATGCAAATAGGAAATATCATTCTGGTTGAATGTGAACTGGTGTTACTAATGGGTTGGCAGGTACAAAGTTATCTGGATCTCCTAATAGGTAAGGATTAATTAAACATAGTATAATTAATAATGATGTTATTATTACAAATGTAATAGAATCCTTAAAGGTAAAGTATGGATGGAATGGAATTTTTTCAATATCTCCATTTAGTCCAAGAGGATTATTAGATCCTGTTTGGTGAAGAAAAAATAAATGAATTGCTGCTATAGCAGCAATAATAAATGGTAATACAAAATGGAATGTGAAGAATCGATTTAATGTTGCATTATCAACAGCGAATCCTCCTCATACTCATTGGACTAAATTTGTTCCTAAGTATGGGATTGCTGATAATAAATTAGTAATTACTGTTGTACCTCAAAAAGATATTTGGCCTCAGGGTAAGACATATCCTATAAATGCAGTTGCTATAACTAAAAATAAAATCACTGTACCAATTATTCAGGTATGTATATATATATATATAAGATCCATAGTAAATTCCCCGTCCTACATGTAAGTAAATACAAATAAAAAATATAGATGCTCCATTTGCGTGTAAGGTTCGGATAATTCAACCATTATTTACGTCTCGGCAGATGTGTACTACACTACTGAATGCTATTTCAATATTTGATGTATAATGTATAGCTAAAAATAGTCCAGTTACGATTTGAATTACCAAACATAACCCTAATAGGGATCCAAAATTTCATCAAAATGAAATATTTGTTGGGGCAGGTAAGTCAATTAAAGAGTTATTAATAATTTTAATTAAAGGATGTCTTAATCGTAAGGGTTTATTCATTAGTAATTATCTTATTTTACGAATAGGTCCCTGATTAATATTGGTGATTTTAACAACTGCTAGTAGTGCTAAAAATAAATAAATTATTATTATTATTGTAATAATGAATGTTGGTCTATTATATAATTTTTCTAAAGATATTGTTATTTCTTGATAATTGATTGAATTATCAATATTTATAGTTTCGGTGTTTTTGAAAAAGTCTATAAATATAGATATATCTAGAATAATTAATATTAATATGATAAATACTCACATTATTAATGTAATAATTATAGTGATTGATTTAGGCTGAAATATTTCGTTTGATGCAATTCTTGTAATGTAAATAAATAATACTAGTATACCACCAAGAAATGTTAAAAATAAAATATATGATAATCAATATCTTTCTTTTATTGTTCCTGTTATTAATCCAACTAGGAAGGTTTGAAGGATAATAAAAAGCATTATTGATATTGGGTGTCTTAATTTAATAAAATTAATATTTATTACATTTGATAATGATATAATTATTATTTTGATCATTTCAGGGGTTAGTTTATTTAAAATACCGGTTTTGGGGACCGATGATGGAAGCTTTTCCACCTCTGAAGTTTTAAAAGTGGGGGCTGGACTTATTTCCGGTTTACAAGACCGGCGTTTTTTTTAAACTATTAAAACTAATGTTTATATTCTCTATTTTTACTTCTTTATTGATTTATTTTGCTGGTGTTTATGTTTTTTCTTCTAAACGTAAACATTTATTAATGGTTCTTTTGAGATTAGAATATATTGTTCTTTCTTTATTTATGTTAGTTATTGTTTTTCTTATTGAGTTTGATTATGATTATTTTTTTCCTGTTATTTTTTTAGTTTTTTCTGTTTGTGAGGGTGCTTTAGGTCTTTCTATTTTAGTTTCAATAATTCGTTCTCATGGTAATGATTTTTTTAATTCTTTTGGTTTATCTTTATGTTAAAGTATTTATTTATAACTATTTTTTTGATCCCTCTTTGTTTATTAAATAATTGTTGATGGTTGGTTCATTCTTTAATGTTTCTGTCGGGTTTTGTTTTTATAATTTGTGTTTATTCATATGCTGATTTGAATATAATTAGATATTATTTTGGTATTGATTATTTTTCTTTTAGTTTAATTTTACTTAGTTTTTGGATTTGTTCTTTAATAATCACTGCTAGAGGTTCAGTTTATTTAAGTTCATATCATTCTAATTTTTTTGTTTTTATGGTTTTGATTTTAATAATTATGCTTTATTGTTCATTTGCTAGATGAAGTCTTCTTTCTTTTTATATTTTTTTTGAGGCTAGATTAGTTCCTACTTTACTTTTAATTTTGGGTTGGGGTTATCAACCTGAGCGTTTGCAGGCTGGTGTTTATTTAATTTTTTATACTTTGGTTGCTAGATTACCTTTATTATTAGTTTTATTTAAGGTTTATGATTTTTCTAATACTTTATATTTTCCTTTATTGGTTGATTTTGGTTCTTATTATTTCATGTTTTATGTATTTATAATTTTGGCTTTTTTAGTTGAGATACCTATGTTTTTGGTTCATTTATGACTTCCTAAGGCTCATGTAGAGGCCCCTATTTCAGGTAGAATAATTCTTGCTGGTGTTTTATTAAAGTTAGGTGGTTATGGTATTTTTCGTGTTATAAAGGTTATTTCTTATTTGGGTTTAAAGTTTAATTATTTTTGATTGTCTTTAGGTTTATCTGGGGGTGTTATTGTAAGATTTATTTGTTTTCGTCAGGTTGATTTAAAGTCTTTAATTGCATATTCTTCTGTTGCTCATATAAGAATGGTTATTGGTGGATTGATGACTATGAATTGATGAGGTTGTGTAGGTTCTCTTTCTCTAATGGTTGGTCATGGTTTATGTTCTTCTGGTTTATTTTGTTTATCTAATATTATTTATGAACGTTTAGGTAGACGAAGATTATTAATTAACAAGGGTATAATTAATTTGATGCCAAGAATGGCTTTATGATGATTTCTTTTAAGATCATCAAATATGGCTGCTCCTCCTTCTTTAAATTTGGTAGGTGAAATTAGATTATTAAATAGAATTATATCTTGATCTTCTTTTAGATTCTTTGCTTGTTTATACTTTGTATATATATTCTTATTCTCAGCATGGGAATTATTATTCTGGTGTTTATACTTGTTCTCTTGGTTATTTTCGTGAATATCATCTTTTACTTTTACATTGATTGCCTTTAAATATTCTCTGTTTAAAGGGTGAATATTTCTTTGTTTAGTTTGCTTAAGTATTTTAATTAAAAATATTGTTTTGTGGAATCAATGATATGAAGTTTTTCATCTTAGGCCGTGAATTTATTTTCTATTTGTTCTTTGAGTTTTTTTTCTTTGTTTATTTCGAGAACTATAATTTTTATTTTAGGTATTTATTATTTAATAATTAACTACAGAGTTTTTGTTGAGTGAGAGCTTTTCAATTTAAATGGTTCTATAGTTGTTATAACTTTAATTTTGGATTGAATATCTCTTATTTTTATATCTTTTGTTATATATATTTCTTCTTTGGTTATTTATTAGAGAGAGGATTATATATCTGGTGAAAAGAATATAAATCGTTTTATTATTATTGTTTTAATATTTATTCTTTCTATAGGTTTTTTAATTATTAGTCCTAATTTAATTAGAATTTTATTAGGTTGAGATGGTTTAGGTTTAGTTTCTTATTGTTTAGTTATTTATTATCAAAATGTAAAATCTTATAGTGCTGGTATATTAACTGCACTTTCTAATCGTATTGGTGATGTTGCTATTTTAATTTCTATTGCATGAATGTTAAATTTTGGTGGTTGAAATTATATTTATTATTATGATTTTATTTCTAATTCTTTTGAAATAAAGCTCATTACTATATTAATTGTTTTAGCAGCTATAGCTAAGAGAGCTCAGATACCTTTCTCTTCATGACTTCCTGCTGCTATAGCAGCTCCTACTCCTGTTTCTGCTTTAGTTCATTCTTCTACTCTTGTTACTGCTGGTGTTTATTTATTAATTCGTTTTAGACCAATATTGGATACTTATAATTGTGGTTGATTTTTACTTTTAATTGGTTGTATAACTATATTTAAGGCTGGATTGGGCGCTAATTTTGAGTTTGATTTAAAGAAGATTATTGCTCTTTCTACTTTAAGACAACTTGGTTTAATAATAAGAATTTTGGCTATAGGTTATCCAAAGCTTGCATTTTTTCATTTATTGGCTCATGCTTTATTTAAGGCATTATTATTTATATGTGCAGGTTCAATAATTCATAATTTGAAGGATTCTCAGGATATTCGTTTTATAGGATCAATTGTTAATTTCATACCTTTAACTTCAGTTTGTTTTAATGTTTCTAGTTTATCTTTGTGTGGAATACCTTTTTTAGCGGGATTTTATTCAAAGGATTTAATTCTTGAGATGGTTTGTTTAAGATGAATTAATTGTTTAATTTTTTTTCTTTATTTTTTTTCTACTGGTTTAACTGCTTCTTATTCTTTTCGTTTGTTTTATTATTCAATATCTGGTGATAATAATTTTTATTCTAGATTTTCTTTTGATGATAAGGGTTATTATATTTCATTTGGAATAATTGGTCTATTGTTTGTTGCTGTTTTTGGTGGTAGTCTTTTATCTTGATTAATTTTTCCTATTCCTCATGTGATTGCTTTACCTTATTATTTAAAGTTTTTAACTATTACAGTTGTTATTTTAGGTGCTTATTTAGGTTATCTTATTTCTAAATTTGTTTTTTCTCATAATTTATTTTCTTTAAGTATACTTTCTTTTGTTAGATTTGCTGGTTCTATATGATTTATACCTTTTCTTTCAACTAAGTTTATTAGATATATTCCTTTAAAAATAGGTTATTATTCATCTAAGTCATTTGATTATGGTTGAGGTGAATTACTTGGTGGTCAAGGTTTATATAGATTATTTATTTATTTAATTGGTTATATTCAAGGTTGATATGATTCTAATTTAAGATTTATCTTTTAACTTTTATTTTTTGAATATTTATTTTGGTAATATTGTTTTTCGTTTACTTAAATAGCTTATAATTAGAGCGTGACACTGAAGATGTTAAGGAAGTATTTTTACTTTTAAGTATTTATAAATATAGATATATTATTTTTACAGTGAAAATGTAATGTTTTATTTAAACTATATAAATTTTAGAAATGTTAACGGAGTTTAACCGCTAATATAAAAAGTTAGCAGCTTTCATATTGGCTTTACATTTCCTTAATTGGAACTATTATAGTTCAATTATATTATTAACAGTAATACGCCTCTTTTTGGCTTCAATTAATAAGAATAAGGGTAGTACATACCAATCTTCCAGGTCGAAACTCACTGCAATATTTCGCTTCTTATTCTATTTAAGGTTGATTGATAATATCAATACTTTTTGAATGCAACCCAAATGTTATATTTAACTACAACCCTTTATTCTGCTCATTGTAATGCTCCTTGGTTTCATTCATGGTATAGTCCTCCTAATAGAACTAGAATAAAAAATATTGTTGATACTGTTCAGATTATAATGTCTGAAGTTTTAAAAATAATTACAATTGGTAGAATTAGTGCAATTTCTACATCAAAAATTAAAAAGATTACTGCGATTAGGAAGAATCGTATTGAGAATGGTATTCGTGCTGATCTTTTTGGATCAAACCCACATTCAAATGGTGATCTTTTTTCTCGATCATTAATTAATTTTTTTGATAGTGTTGTTGCCAGGATTATAACAATTATTGGAATAATAAATCTAATGAAAACTCTTGTTGATAGAATTAGAATTGTTTTTCTTGATTTATATCAAGCTTTCTGATTGGAAGTCAAATGTACTATTTATACTAGAAAAACAATTATCTACCTCATCAATAAATAGAGATATATAAGAATAATCATACTACGTCTACGAAGTGTCAGTATCATGCTGCTGCTTCAAATCCAAAGTGATGTCTTGGTGAAAATTGATTTATTGAGTGTCGAAGTAGACATGTTGATAAAAAGATTGTTCCAATAATTACGTGTAAACCATGGAATCCTGTTGCAACAAAGAATGTTGATCCATAAACTGCATCTGCAATGGTAAAAGGTGCTTCTCAATATTCATATGCTTGAAGTATTGTAAAGTATAGTCCTAATAACACTGTGAAGAATAATCCTTGTAGTGCTTGAGTATGATTAGATTCCATTAAACTATGATGTGCTCATGTTACTGTTACTCCTGATGCTAAAAGAATAGCTGTATTAAGTAATGGAATTTGTATAGGGTTAAAGGGTTGAATTCCTATGGGAGGTCATAGTATTCCTAGTTCAATTGTTGGTGCTAATCTTCTTCTAAAGAATGCTCAAAAAAAAGAAACGAAAAATAATACCTCTGATGCAATAAATAAAATTATTCCTCATCGTAATCCAATTGATACAAATCCTGTATGTAATCCTTGATATGTTCCTTCTCGTACTACATCTCTTCATCATTGAATTATAGTTAGTAGGGTAATTCCAAATCCAATTATGAATAAGTTAATATTAAATAGGTGGAATCATTTTGCTAGTCCTGATACTAGGACTATTGCTCCAATTGCTCCTGTTAATGGTCAAGGTCTATAGTCTACTAAGTGGAATGGGTGGTTTGAGTGAGTTGTTAACATAGGTTTAATATACTTCTCTAGAATATAGAGTTCTTGGAATTGAGAAAACATAGGCTTGAATTATTGCTACTGCTGATTCTAGAATTAATAGAAGTATTTGTCCAATAATTAGTAATGAGATTAAGTTTATTGCTATAGATGGTCCTGTGTTTCCTAATAAGGTTAATAATAAGTGTCCTGCAATTATATTTGCTGCCAACCGTACTGCTAATGTACCTGGTCGAATAACATTACTAATTGTTTCAATTAGTACTATAAATGATATTAATGCAGGCGGTGTACCTTGTGGTACAAGGTGTGTAAATATATGATTAGTATGGTTAATTCATCCAAATAATATAAATCTTAGCCATATAGGTAGGGCAATTGCAAATGTTAATGCTAAATGTCTTGTTCTAGTAAAAATGTAAGGGAATAATCCTATGAAATTGTTAAATAATATTATAATAAAAATTGAGATGAAAATGAATGTTGTTCCATTAAATGATTTTGGTCCAAGAAGTGTTTTAAATTCATTATGTAAGGTTAAATTTAGTTTATTTCAGATAATGTTAATTCGTGATGGTGTAAGTCAAAATAGTGATGGGATTAATAATAGTCCTAGAAATGTTCTAGTTCAATTTAATGATAAATTAAAGATGTTAGTTGATGGGTCAAATGTTGAGAATAGATTTGTTATCATTTTCAATTTAAGTTTTTTATTTCAATTGTTCCTTTTTCTGCTCTTTTAATAAGGTTAGGTTTAAATGAGAAGAAGTTTATTTGATTAAACAAGATTAATGTAGCTGAAAATATAATGAATAGTGAGAATCATATAAGAGGGGATATTTGTGGGATTTGGATATAATTTCCCCATCAGAAGTAGTCGTTAATTTACTATTATTTGGTTTAAGAGACCATTACTTACTTTCAGTCATCTGATGAATTTCAAGGTGTACTAATTTTTTTTAGTTACTTTAGATTGACACTCTAATGTTATTTATTTTAACTAACTCCTTAAATTATCTTAGATAATCACTTAATAAATAAATTTACTGAAGTTCTTTCAATTACAATTGGTATAAATCTGTGGTTTGCTCCACAGATTTCTGAGCATTGTCCAAAGAATAATCCAGGTCGATTTATTGTGAATGTTCCTTGATTTAACCGACCTGGCGTTGCATCAATTTTAACCCCTAATGCAGGAACTGCTCATGAGTGTAGAACATCTGATGCTCTTGTTAATACTCGTACTTCTGTATTTATTGGTAGGATTGTTCGGTTATCTACATCTAGTAGTCGGAATCCATCATTTTCTAGGTCTTGTTCTGGTGTTATATAAGTGTCAAATTCTACGTCTATGAAGTCTGAATATTCATATCTTCAATATCATTGTCGTCCAATGGTTTTAATGGTAATTATTGCATCTACTGAATCATCAAGTAAATATAATAGTCGTAATGATGGAAGGGCAATAAAAATTAATGTAATTGCTGGTAAAGCTGTTCAGATTGTTTCAATTAAATGTCCATGAAGTATATTACGGTTAGTATAGGCAATAAATAATATATAACTTAGGGCATAACCTACAATTACTGTAATTAATAATAATACGACCATAGTATGATCATGAAAGAATGATAATTGCTCCATTAATGGTGAAGCTCCATCTTGAAGAGATAAATTTGATCATGTTGCCATTAATAAATATTTTCTAATAAAAGGTCAAACCTTTATTTGTAGAGCTTAAATCTACTGCACTAATCTGCCATATTAGAATCTAGAGATTAATGGTAATTCTGAGTAACTATGTTCTGCAGGAGGGTTTTTTGTAGTCATTCTGTTGATCTTCTTATGTTAGCTCTAAATATAATTGCTCGGTTTGTTATCATTCTTTCTCATATAATTACAATGAATATAATGATTCCTACAATAGAAATTGTAGACCCAATTCTTGATACTACGTTTCATGATGTATATGCGTCTGGGTAGTCAGAGTATCGTCGAGGTATTCCTGCTAATCCTAGGAAGTGTTGAGGAAAGAATGTTAAATTTACTCCAATGAATATAATTGTAAATTGGATTTTTAATCATGTATTATTTATAGTTAATCCTGTAAATAGTGGATATCATTGAATGACACCTCCTATAATTGCAAATACTGCTCCTATAGATAATACATAATGAAAGTGGGCTACTACATAATATGTATCATGTAATACAATATCAAGTGATGAATTTGCTAATACTAATCCTGTTAATCCACCAATTGTAAATAGGAAAATAAATCCTAGAGCTCATAATAATGGTGGATTGAACTTGAATTTAGTTCCATATAATGTAGCTAATCATCTAAATACCTTAATTCCTGTAGGTACAGCAATAATTATTGTTGCTGATGTAAAATATGCTCGTGTGTCAACATCCATTCCTACTGTAAATATATGATGTGCTCATACAATAAATCCTATTAGTCCAATTGATAGTATAGCATAAATTATACCTAATGTTCCAAATGATTCAATTTTTCCTCTTTCTTGACATACAATATGTGAAATAATTCCGAACCCCGGTAGAATTAAAATATAAACTTCTGGGTGTCCAAAGAATCAAAATAGATGTTGATATAGAATTGGGTCACCCCCTCCTGCAGGGTCAAAGAACGATGTATTTAAATTTCGATCTGTTAATAATATAGTAATAGATCCTGCTGAAACTGGAAGTGAAAGAAGGAGAAGTAATGCTGTAATAGCTACAGATCATTCAAATAAAGGTGTTTGATTTAAAGTTATACTTTCTGATCGTATATTAATTGCTGTTGTAATGAAATTCACTGCACCAAGAATAGATGATACACCTGCTAAGTGCAGTGAAAAAATAGCTAGATCTACAGATGCACCCCTGTGTGCAATAGCTCCTGCTAGAGGAGGGTAAACTGTTCATCCTGTACCAGCACCATTATCTACTATAGAAGATGTAAGAAGAAGGGTTATTGAAGGTGGTAGTAATCAAAAACTTATATTATTTATTCGTGGAAATGCTATATCTGGTGCACCAATTATTAGTGGAACAAGTCAATTACCAAATCCACCAATTATAATAGGTATTACTATAAAGAAAATTATTACGAATGCGTGAGCTGTAATAATAACATTATAAATCTGGTCATCCCCAATTAGATATCTGGGTTGGCCAAGTTCAGCACGAATAAGTATTCTTATTGATGTTCCTACTATTCCTGCTCATGCTCCAAATATGAAGTATAAAGTACCAATGTCCTTATGGTTTGTTGAGAATAATCATTTTTGCGGTAAGATGGCTGAATTTTAGGTGGTAGACTGTAAATCTACTTATGAGATGTTTTCTCTCTTATCATATTTAGGTCTTATATTCAATTATGATTCTAGACTGCAATTCTAGAGGTGTAAAATTTTACTAAGGCCTAAAAGATTATTCTTTTAATTATAACTTTGAAGGTTATTAGTTTGATTAACTTAAGTCCTTAGTATAATGAAATTAAGGTTGATGTTGAAATCAATCCTATTGTTGAAATTATTACTGTTATAGGAAGAATGATTCTTGATTTTTGGGACTTTATCTTTATAGATCACGAATTTTCTGTGTATGATATAATTAGAGCTGAGAATCTAATACGTATATAGTAGTAGAGTGTAATTGTAGTTAATACAACTATAATAGTTATAATGGTTGTTATATTGTTTTCTATTAATGATTGTATTACAATTCATTTTGGTAAGAATCCAAGGAATGGTGGTAGTCCACCTAAAGATAATAAAGATAAGAATATTATGAATTTAATTTCGGTTTTTATATTTCTGGCTGAATAAATTTGATTTATGAAAAATAAATTTATTTGCTTAAATAATAAAACTATAATTAATCTTAATAGTGAGTAAATAATGAAGTATAGTTCTCAGATGTTTTCTCTGACTGTTAATGAACTAATTATTCAACCTAGATGTCTGATTGATGAATATGCTAAAAGTTGTCGTAAGGATGTTTGATTTAAACCTCCTATTGCCCCAATAATAATTCTTAAGATAATAATTGTTCAAATAAAAGTTCTTAATTGAATACAATAAGATAAGACCATTATTGGGGCGATTTTTTGTCATGTTATTAATGTTAAACAATTATTTCATCTTGATGCTCCTATAACTTCTGGAAATCAGAAATGGAAAGGTGCAGCTCCAATCTTTAATAATAGTCTAGATCTAATTATTATTGATGGGATAAATTCTGTTTCCCATCCCATGGGATATTTTATTTGAATCAGCAAAATTGAAAATAATAATATTGTCGATGCTATTGCTTGGACAATAAAATATTTAATTGATGATTCATTTATTATTATATTTTTATTTCTTGTTAGGAGCGGAATAAATGAAAGTAAGTTGATCTCAAGTCCTATTCAAACCCCAAATCAGCAATTTGATGAAATGGACAGGATCGTTCCTATCATTAATGTTGATAGGAAGAGAAGTTTTGTAGAGTTGTTGGTCATTAAAAAGGAGAGGATTGATACCTCTATAATTGGGGTATGAACCCATTAGCTTGTTTAGCTTACCTTTTTACATTAAGGTGTATGATGCACGTTAGTTTTTGATACTAAAGGAGGTAGTTTAATTCTATCTTATGTAATTTTAATGAAGGTAATTTTATTTACTTTATTTACCCTATCAAGGTAACCCTTTAATCAGGCACTTCATTTATTTAATATATAAATCGAAAGTTTTCTTTTAAAATTCTTTTATGTATTATTTTGTTTAATTAGGATTAATTTATCCTGCTCATTTTTTTATCTATATATATAATAAATAATTTATATTAATATATTACATTTAATTGAAATTAAAGTATTATAAGTTCATCTTACCATTATCAATTGATTATTTTAATGCAATTATTTACCTAGGATTATAGCTACTTATGTTTTTAGCTTAAAATAGATTATTATAATATAATATTTATATAACATGTAATTTAATATTTAATATTATTATAATTGGATATAATAAATAAAATTATTAATTAAATATAAAATATTATAATTAATATAAATAATTATATTAATTATAATAATATAATTATGTAAATTATCTATAATTAGATTATTTAACTAATATAAATGAAAGTTAACTTAATATAAAAAAAGAATTCATATTAATAACATATTATATTAAATTACATAATTGTATAAAATATATTTATTAAATTATTTAATCTTTTTTTATTTATTAGTGAAAACAAAGATTAAATAAGAAAGAATATAATACATTTATTTCTATACATGTTCCATATTAATCTTTAATTATATATAATAGAGAAGTTGTTGTGGTCATACATAGGGGCGTTTCTTTTTTTTTGTTAATGTTTGTGGTTTTTTTCTTTTTTTTCTTTAAATATTTGAATCTTTTATTTTTCCTGAATTAATAGATTTAAAATTTTCTTATTTTTTATTTTTAAAAGTTTTATTCTTGCTTGTTTATTCACTTTTTCTTTGTATTATATGTAAGTTTTGTTAGACTAAATGTTCTTTTTGCAGTAATTAGATTTAATTATCAAGTGATTTTGGATTTAGCAATTGATTTAGTATCGGCATAATTCGTGCCAGCAGCCGCGGTTATACGATTGATACAAGTGAATATTATTGGTTAAAACAGTTGTTTATATTATTAGGGTTGAAATATAAATTTGTAAGGTGAAATGTTAAAATTTATTTGTGGCCCTTTTTATGAATCTGTGAAATTTAAATAATAAACTAGGATTAGATACCCTATTATTTTAAATGTTAATTATATTTACCAGGGTACTATTAGTTAAGGTCTTTAAACCCAAAGAATTTGGCGGTATCTCATTCCATTCAGAGGAACCTACCCCATGATTGATAATACACGATTTACTCTACTTAATTTATTTGTTTGTATATCTCCGTTATCAGAGAATCTTTTTAGAGTTATAATTCTCAAGATTTATAATTATAAAATATTTCAGGTCAAGGTGCAGCTTATAGTTAAGAGGAGGTGGGTTACAATAGATTTTTGTTTATAACGGATTTGATAGTGAAATACTGTTAATGAAGGTGGATTTGACAGTAATTTAATTTATTTAATTTAACTGATATTGGCTCTGAGATGTTTACACATCGCCCGTCGCTCTCATTATTGATTATTCTATTTTATTTTAAAGTAGCTTCAATTTAGATGAGATAAGTCGTAACATAGTAGATGTACTGGAAAGTGTATCTAGGAAGAGTTTCAAGATATTACTTATTAGTAAAGTGTTTCATTTACACTGAAAATTTTTCTGTGCAAATCAGGATATCTTGATTATTTATTTTATTATATTTATTTTTTGTTTATTTAATTATTTAATATAAATAATTTTATTGTATTTTTGTCTTAGTATATTTTATAGAATTGATTTTTTAAATTATAGTTTATTGGTAATGTAAGTGTTTTATGAAATATTATTTTAAATTTTTTTAAGTAGATTTTATTTATTGTACCTTTTGTATCAGGGTTTATCAAAATTTTAGTATTTATTTTACTTGTCTTGATTTGGGTTGATTTATTAATAATTTATAGTTAATGTATCATAATTATTATTAAATTATTTATAGAAATGAGATGTTAATCGTTTCCCAAGATATCTAGTTTCTTAAGAAAAAATTTAATTTTTTAAAGTTATTTGTTTTTATTTAATTTTTTAAGTAAAAATATTAACTTATTTATTCTTTAAGGGATAAGCTTTGAAGTTAATAACCTATAATTTATTTTATAGAAATATAATAGTAAGCTTTAAACCAGCTATCTTTAAGATTACGCTTTAGTTCATAATTTTTTATTTTGATTTTATAAATATTTTAGGTTTTTTATTAAGATTATTAATTTAATTTTAAAATTTTTGTAATAATGATAGAATTAGTATATTTATTTGTATGAAATTTTTACCTTGTGAACTTATTATAAGGAACTAGGCAAAATTGATTTCCGCCTGTTTATCAAAAACATGTCCTCTTGTTTATATTTTGAGGTCTGGCCTGCTCACTGAGCGTATTTTTAAAGAGCCGCGGTATTTTGACCGTGCAAAGGTAGCATAATCATTAGTCTCTTAATTAGTGGCTGGAATGAATGGCTTGACGAGAAATCAACTGTCTCTTAATAAATTTTTGGATTTAACTTTTGAGTCAAAGGGCTTAAATTCTTCTTTAGGACGAGAAGACCCTATAGAGCTTGACATTTTACTTTTATATAGTTTTTTGTTTGTCTTTCTAAATTTAATGATGATGTTTTGTTGGGGTGACATGAAGAATAGATAAACTCTTCATTATTATATCATTTATTTATGTTTGTTATTTTGATCCATAATTTATGATCATAAGATTAAGTTACCTTAGGGATAACAGCATAATTGTTTTTGAGAGCTCATATCGACAAAGCAGATTGCGACCTCGATGTTGGATTAAGAAAAATTTTGGGTGCAGGAGCCCAATGATTAGGTCTGTTCGACCTTTAAATTCTTACATGATCTGAGTTCAGACCGGCGTGAGCCAGGTCGGTTTCTATCCAAAGATTGTTAATCCATATTAGTACGAAAGGACCATATGGTTAAAATATTTTTTGTTATATTGATTAATATTAATTTATTTACTATTTTGACAGATTAATGTGTTGAATTTAGAATTCATTTATGTAGATTTTTTCTACAAATAGTATTGATACTTTATGATTTATTTATATTTATTTTGAATTTTCTTTTATTGGTTATTTGTGTTTTAATTAGTGTTGCCTTTTTAACTGTATTAGAGCGTAAGGTTTTAGGTTATATTCAGATTCGAAAGGGTCCAAATAAGGTAGGTTTTGTTGGAATTCCTCAGCCATTTAGAGATGCTATTAAGTTAATTTGTAAGGAGCAGCCAATTCCTATTATATCTAATTACCTACTTTATTATTTTTCCCCTGTTTTTAATTTAATGATTTCTTTAGCCGTTTGAGTAATTTTTCCTTATTTAACTTATATGTGTTCTTTTTCTTATGGATTTTTATTTTTTTTATGTTGTACTAGATTAGGTGTTTATACTGTTATAATTGCTGGTTGATCTCCTAATTCAAATTATTCATTATTAGGTTCTCTTCGTTCTGTTGCTCAAACAATTTCTTATGAAGTTAGTTTAGCTTTAATTTTATTGTCTTTAATTATTTTAATTGGTAGTTTTAATATGTTTGATTTTATAAACTATCAGCTTTATTGTTGATTTATTATTATTTCTTTTCCTTTAGCTTTAGCTTGTTTTGCTTCTTGCTTAACTGAAACTAATCGTACTCCTTTTGATTTTGCTGAAGGGGAATCTGAGTTAGTTGCAGGATTTAATATTGAGTATGGTGCGGGTGGTTTTACTTTAATTTTTTTAGCTGAATATACTAGAATTGTCTTCATAAGAATGTTATTGGCTTTAATTTTTTTGGGCGGTGATTTTTATTCTTTTATATTTTTTATTAAAGTTAGGTGGCTATGGTATTTTTCGTGTTATAAAGGTTATTTCTTATTTGGGTTTAAAGTTTAATTATTTTTGATTGTCTTTAGGTTTATCTGGGGGTGTTATTGTAAGATTTATTTGTTTTCGTCAGGTGGATTTAAAGTCTTTAATTGCATATTCTTCTGTTGCTCATATAAGAATGGTTATTGGTGGATTGATGACTATGAATTGATGAGGTTGTGTAGGTTCTCTTTCTCTAATGGTTGGTCATGGTTTATGTTCTTCTGGTTTATTTTGTTTAACTAATATTATGTATTATCTATAGGAGCAGTATTTGCCCCAACAAATATTTCATTTTGATGAAATTTTGGATCCATATTATTCAAATCGTAACTGGACTATTTTTAGCTATACATTATACATCAAATATTGAAATAGCATTCAGTAGTGTAGTACACATCTGCCGAGACGTAAATAATGGTTGAATTATCCGAACCTTACACGCAAATGGAGCATCTATATTTTTTATTTGTATTTACTTACATGTAGGATGGGGAATTTACTATGGATCTTATATATATATACATACCTGAATAATTGGTACAGTGATTTTATTTTTAGTTATAGCAACTGCATTTATAGGATATGTCTTACCCTGAGGCCAAATATCTTTTTGAGGTGCAACAGTAATTACTAATTTATTATCAGCAATCCCATACTTAGGAACAGATTTAGTCCAATGAGTATGAGGAGGATTCGCTGTTGATAATGCAACATTAAATCGATTCTTCACATTCCATTTTGTATTACCATTTATTATTGCTGCTATAGCAGCAATTCATTTATTTTTTCTTCACCAAACAGGATCTAATAATCCTCTTGGACTAAATGGAGATATTGAAAAAATTCCATTCCATCCATACTTTACCTTTAAGGATTCTATTACATTTGTAATAATAACATCATTATTAATTATACTATGTTTAATTAATCCTTACCTATTAGGAGATCCAGATAACTTTGTACCTGCCAACCCATTAGTAACACCAGTTCACATTCAACCAGAATGATATTTCCTATTTGCATATGCAATTCTACGATCTATCCCTAATAAGTTAGGAGGTGTTATTGCATTATTTTTATCAATTAGAATCTTAATAATTTTACCATTTTATAATAAAACACCATTCGGAGGCATTCAATTTTACCCTATTAATCAAATTTTATTCTGAATTATAGTAGTTGTTGTATGCTTACTAACGTGAATTGGTAAACGACCTGTTGAAGAACCTTATATTATAACAGGTCAAATCTTAACAATTATTTACTTCACATATTTCTTAATTAATGTCCATGTCGCAAACGCATGAGATAAATTAATTAAGGAATAAAGTTAATTAGCTTAGGAAAAGCATATGTTTTGAAAACATAAAATTAGAAGTTTAACTCTTCTATTAACTTTTCTCAAAAAATTTCACTAAACAAATGAGATAAATAAAATCTTTAAACCAACAAAGAAAATAAAAAAATTCAAAGATAAAGGTAAAAAACTTTTTCAAGCTAAGTACATTAATTTATCATAATGGAACCATGGTAATGTTCCACGAACCCAAATAAAACCAAAAGATATAATAGCAAGCTTAATAAAAAATATAAAAGAATAAAAATCACCGCCCAAAAAAATTAAAGCCAATAACATTCTTATGAAGACATTTCTAGTATATTCAGCTAAAAAAATTAAAGTAAAACCACCCGCACCATACTCAATATTAAATCCTGAAACTAACTCAGATTCCCCTTCAGCAAAATCAAAAGGAGTACGATTAGTTTCAGCTAAGCAAGAAGCAAAACAAGCTAAAGCTAAAGGAAAAGAAATAATAATAAATCAACAATAAAGCTGATAGTTTATAAAATCAAACATATTAAAACTACCAATTAAAATAATTAAAGACAATAAAATTAAAGCTAAACTAACTTCATAAGAAATTGTTTGAGCAACAGAACGAAGAGAACCTAATAATGAATAATTTGAATTAGAAGATCAACCAGCAATTATAACAGTATAAACACCTAATCTAGTACAACATAAAAAAAATAAAAATCCATAAGAAAAAGAACACATATAAGTTAAATAAGGAAAAATTACTCAAACGGCTAAAGAAATCATTAAATTAAAAACAGGGGAAAATAATAAAGTAGGTAATTAGATATAATAGGAATTGGCTGCTCCTTACAAATTAACTTAATAGCATCTCTAAATGGCTGAGGAATTCCAACAAAACCTACCTTATTTGGACCCTTTCGAATCTGAATATAACCTAAAACCTTACGCTCTAATAAAGTTAAAAAGGCAACACTAATTAAAACACAAATAACCAATAAAAGAAAATTCAAAATAAATATAAATAAATCTTAAAGTATCAATACTATTTGTAGAAAAAATCTACATAAATGAATTCTAAATTCAACACATTAATCTGTCAAAATAGTAAATAAATTAATATTAATCAATATAACAAAAAATATTTTAACCATATGGTCCTTTCGTACTAATATGGATTAACAATCTTAGGATAGAAACCGACCTGGCTCACGCCGGTCTGAACTCAGATCATGTAAGAATTTAAAGGTCGAACAGACCTAATCATTGGGCTCCTGCACCCAAAATTTTTCTTAATCCAACATCGAGGTCGCAATCTGCTTTGTCGATATGAGCTCTCAAAAACAATTACGCTGTTATCCCTAAGGTAACTTAATCTTATGATCATAAATTATGGATCAAAATAACAAACATAAATAAATGATATAATAATGAAGAGTTTATCTATTCTTCATGTCACCCCAACAAAACCTCATCATTAAATATAGAAAGACAAACAAAAAACTATATAAAAGTAAAATGTCAAGCTCTATAGGGTCTTCTCGTCCTAAAGAAGAATTTAAGCCTTTTGACTCAAAAGTTAAATTCAAAAATTTATTAAGAGACAGTTGATTTCTCGTCAAGCCATTCATTCCAGCCACTAATTAAGAGACTAATGATTATGCTACCTTTGCACGGTCAAAATACCGCGGCTCTTTAAAAATACGCTCAGTGAGCAGGCCAGACCTCAAAATATAAACAAGAGGACATGTTTTTGATAAACAGGTGGAAATCAATTTTGCCTAGTTCCTTATAATAAGTTCACAAGGTAAAAATTTCATACAAATAAATATACTAATTTTATCATTATTACAAAAATTTTAAAATTAAATTAATAATCTTAATAAAAAACCTAAAATATTTATAAAATCAAAATAAAAAATAATGAACTAAAACGTAATCTTAAAGATAGCTGGTTTAAAGCTTACTATTATATTTCTATAAAATAAATTATAGGTTATTAACTTCAAAGCTTATCCCTTAAAGAATAAATAAGTTAATATTTTTACTTAAAAAATTAAATAAAAACAAATAACTTTAAAAAATTAAATTTTTTCTTAAGAAACTAGATATCTTGGGAAACGATTAACATCTCATTTCTATAAATAATTTAATAATAATTATGATACATTAACTATAACTTATTTATAAATCAACCCAAATCGAGACAAGTAAAATAAATACTAAAATTTTGATAAACCCTGATACAAAAGGTACAATAAATAAAATCTACTTAAAAAAATGTAAAATAATATTTCATAAAACACTTACATTACCAATAAACTATAATTTAAAAAATCAATTCTATAAAATATACTAAGACAAAAATACAATAAAATTATTTATATTAAATAATTAAATAAACAAAAAATAAATATAATAAAATAAATAATCAAGATATCCTGATTTGCACAGAAAAATTTTCAGTGTAAATGAAACACTTTACTAATAAGTTATATCTTGAAACTCTTCCTAGATACACTTTCCAGTACATCTACTATGTTACGACTTATCTCATCTAAACTGAAGCTACTTTAAAATAAAATAGAATAATCAATAATGTGAGCGACGGGCGATGTGTACACATCTCAGAGCCAATATCAGTTAAATTAAATAAATTAAATTACTATCAAATCCACCTTCATTAACAGTATTTCACTATCAAATCCGTTATAAACAAAAATCTATTGTAACCCACCTCCTCTTAACTATAAGCTGCACCTTGACCTGAAATATTTTATAATTATAAATCTTGAGAATTATAACTCTAAAAAGATTCTCTGATAACGGAGATATACAAGCAAATAAATTAAGTAGAGTAAATCGTGTATTATCAATCATGGGGTAGGTTCCTCTGAATGGAATGAGATACCGCCAAATTCTTTGGGTTTAAAGACCTTAACTAATAGTACCCTGGTAAATATAATTAACATTTAAAATAATAGGGTATCTAATCCTAGTTTATTATTTAAATTTCACAGATTCATAAAAAGGGCCACAAATAAATTTTAACATTTCACCTTACAAATTTATATTTCAACCCTAATAATATAAACAACTGTTTTAACCAATAATATTCACTTGTATCAATCATATAACCGCGGCTGCTGGCACGAATTATGCCGATACTAAATCAATTGCTAAATCCAAAATCACTTGATAATTAAATCAAATTACTGCAAAAAGAACATTTAGTCTAACAAAACTTACATATAATACAAAGAAAAAGTGAATAAACAAGCAAGAATAAAACTTTTAAAAATAAAAAATAAGAAAATTTTAAATCTATTAATTCAGGAAAAAATAAAAGATTCAAATATTTAAAGAAAAAAAAGAAAAAAACCACAAACATTAACAAAAAAAAAAAGAAACGCCCCTATGTATGACCACAACAACTTCTCTATTATATATAATTAAAGATTTATATGGAACTTGTATAGCAATAAATGTATTATATTCTTTCTTATTTAATCTTTCTTTTCACTAATAAATAAAGAAAGATTAAATAATATAATAAATATATTTTATACAATTATGTAATTTAATATAATATGTTATTAATATGAATTCTTTTTTTTATATTAAGTTAACTTTCATATATATTAGTTAAATAATCTAATTATAGATAATTTACATAATTATATTATTATAATTAATATAATTATTTATATTAATTATAATATTTTATATTTAAATTAATAATTTTATTTATTATATCCAATTATAATAATATTAAATATTAAATTACATATTATTATATATATTATATTATAATAACCTATTTTAAGCTAAAAACATAAGTAGCTATAATCCTAGGTAAATAATTGCATTAAAATAATCAATTGATAATGGTAAGATGAACTTATAATACTTTAATTTCAATTAAATGTAATATATTAATATAAATTATTTATTATATATATATATATATAAAAAATGAGCAGGATAAATTAATCCTAATTAAACAAAATAATACATAAAAGAATTTCAAAAAAAACTTTCGATTTATATATTAAATAAATGAAGTGCCTGATTAAAGGGTTACCTTGATAGGGTAAATAAAGTAAATAAAATTACCTTAATTAAAATTACATAAGAATGAATTAAACTACCTCCTTTAGTATCAAAAACTAACGTGCATCATACACCTTAATGTAAAAAGGTAAGCTAAACCAGCTAATGGGTTCATACCCCATTTATAGAGGTATCAATCCTCTCCTTTTTAATGACCAACAACTCTACAAAACTTCTCTTCCTATCAACATTAATGATAGGAACGATCCTGTCCATTTCATCAAATTCCTGATTTGGGGTTTGAATAGGACTTGAGATCAACTTACTTTCATTTATTCCGCTCCTAACAAGAAATAAAAATATAATAATAAATGAATCATCAATTAAATATTTTATTGTCCAAGCAATAGCATCGACAATATTATTATTTTCAATTTTGCTGATTCAAATAAAATATCCCATGGGATGGGAAACAGAATTTATCCCATCAATAATAATTAGATCTAGACTATTATTAAAGATTGGAGCTGCACCTTTCCATTTCTGATTTCCAGAAGTTATAGGAGCATCAAGATGAAATAATTATTTAACATTAATAACATGACAAAAAATCGCCCCAATAATGGTCTTATCTTATTGTATTCAATTAAGAACTTTTATTTGAACAATTATTATCTTAAGAATTATTATTGGGGCAATAGGAGGTTTAAATCAAACATCCTTACGACAACTTTTAGCTTATTCATCAATCAGACATCTAGGTTGAATAATTAGATCATTAACAGTCAGAGAAAACATCTGAGAACTATACTTCATTATTTACCCACTATTAAGATTAATTATAGTTTTATTATTTAAGCAAATAAATTTATTTTTCATAAATCAAATTTATTCAGCCAGAAATATAAAAACCGAAATTAAATTCATAATATTCTTATCTTTATTATCTTTAGGTGGACTACCACCATTCCTTGGATTCTTACCAAAATGAATTGTAATACAATCATTAATAGAAAACAATATAACAACTATTATAACTATTATAGTTGTATTAACTACAATAACACTCTACTACTATATACATATTAGATTCTCAGCTCTAATTATATCATACACAGAAAATTCGTGATCTATAAAGATAAAGTCCCAAAAATCAAGAATCATTCTTCCTATAACAGTAATAATTTCAACAATAGGATTGATTTCAACATCAACCTTAATTTCATTATACTAAGGACTTAAGTTAATCAAACTAATAACCTTCAAAGTTATAATTAAAAGAATAATCTTTTAGGCCTTAGTAAAATTTTACACCTCTAGAATTGCAGTCTAGAATCATAATTGAATATAAGACCTAAATATGATAAGAGAGAAAACATCTCATAAGTAGATTTACAGTCTACCACCTAAAATTCAGCCATCTTACCGCAAAAATGATTATTCTCAACAAACCATAAGGACATTGGTACTTTATACTTCATATTTGGAGCATGAGCAGGAATAGTAGGAACATCAATAAGAATACTTATTCGTGCTGAACTTGGCCAATCCGGATCTCTAATTGGGGATGACCAGATTTATAATGTTATTATTACAGCTCACGCATTCATAATAATTTTCTTTATAGTAATACCTATTATAATTGGTGGATTTGGTAATTGACTTGTTCCACTAATAATTGGTGCACCAGATATAGCATTTCCACGAATAAATAATATAAGTTTTTGATTACTACCACCTTCACTAACCCTTCTTCTTACATCTTCTATAGTAGATAATGGTGCTGGTACAGGATGAACAGTTTACCCTCCTCTAGCAGGAGCTATTGCACACGGGGGTGCATCTGTAGATCTAGCTATTTTTTCACTGCACTTAGCAGGTGTATCATCTATTCTTGGTGCAGTGAATTTCATTACAACAGCAATTAATATACGATCAGAAAGTATAACTTTAGATCAAACACCTTTATTTATATGATCTGTAGCTATTACAGCATTACTTCTCCTTCTTTCACTTCCAGTTTCAGCAGGAGCTATTACTATATTATTAACAGATCGAAATTTAAATACATCATTCTTTGACCCTGCAGGAGGAGGTGACCCAATTCTATATCAACATCTATTTTGATTCTTTGGACACCCAGAAGTTTATATTTTAATTCTACCGGGGTTGGGAATTATTTCACATATTGTATGTCAAGAAAGAGGAAAAATTGAATCATTTGGAACATTAGGTAAAATTTATGCTATACTATCAATTGGACTAATAGGATTTATTGTATGAGCACATCATATATTTACAGTAGGAATGGATGTTGACATACGAGCATATTTTACATCAGCAACAATAATTATTGCTGTACCTACAGGAATTAAGGTATTTAGATGATTAGCTACATTATATGGAACTAAATTCAAGTTCAATCCACCATTATTATGAGCTCTAGGATTTATTTTCCTATTTACAATTGGTGGATTAACAGGATTAGTATTAGCAAATTCATCACTTGATATTGTATTACATGATACATATTATGTAGTAGCCCACTTTCATTATGTATTATCTATAGGAGCAGTATTTGCAATTATAGGAGGTGTCATTCAATGATATCCACTATTTACAGGATTAACTATAAATAATACATGATTAAAAATCCAATTTACAATTATATTCATTGGAGTAAATTTAACATTCTTTCCTCAACACTTCCTAGGATTAGCAGGAATACCTCGACGATACTCTGACTACCCAGACGCATATACATCATGAAACGTAGTATCAAGAATTGGGTCTACAATTTCTATTGTAGGAATCATTATATTCATTGTAATTATATGAGAAAGAATGATAACAAACCGAGCAATTATATTTAGAGCTAACATAAGAAGATCAACAGAATGACTACAAAAAACCCTCCTGCAGAACATAGTTACTCAGAATTACCATTAATCTCTAGATTCTAATATGGCAGATTAGTGCAGTAGATTTAAGCTCTACAAATAAAGGTTTGACCTTTTATTAGAAAATATTTATTAATGGCAACATGATCAAATTTATCTCTTCAAGATGGAGCTTCACCATTAATGGAGCAATTATCATTCTTTCATGATCATACTATGGTCGTATTATTATTAATTACAGTAATTGTAGGTTATGCCCTAAGTTATATATTATTTATTGCCTATACTAACCGTAATATACTTCATGGACATTTAATTGAAACAATCTGAACAGCTTTACCAGCAATTACATTACATTACCTCTGATGCAATAAATAAAATTATTCCTCATCGTAATCCAATTGATACAAATCCTGTATGTAATCCTTGATATGTTCCTTCTCGTACTACATCTCGTCATCATTGAATTATAGTTAGTAGGGTAATTCCAAATCCAATTATGAATAAGTTAATATTAAATAGGTGGAATCATTTTGCTAGTCCTGATACTAGGACTATTGCTCCAATTGCTCCTGTTAATGGTCAAGGTCTATAGTCTACTAAGTGGAAAGGGTGGTTTGAGTGAGTTGTTAACATAGGTTTAATATACTTCTCTAGAATATAGAGTTCTTAGAATTGAGAAAACATAGGCTTGAATTATTGCTACTGCTGATTCTAGAATTAATAGAAGTATTTGTCCAATAATTAGTAATGAGATTAAGTTTATTGCTATAGATGGTCCTGTGTTTCCTAATAAGGTTAATAATAAGTGTCCTGCAATTATATTTGCTGCCAACCGTACTGCTAATGTACCTGGTCGAATAACATTACTAATTGTTTCAATTAGTACTATAAATGATATTAATGCAGGCGGTGTACCTTGTGGTACAAGGTGTGTAAATATATGATTAGTATGGTTAATTCATCCAAATAATATAAATCTTAGCCATATAGGTAGGGCAATTGCAAATGTTAATGCTAAATGTCTTGTTCTAGTAAAAATATAAGGGAATAATCCTATGAAATTGTTAAATAATATTATAATAAAAATTGAGATGAAAATGAATGTTGTTCCATTAAATGATTTTGGTCCAAGAAGTGTTTTAAATTCATTATGTAAGGTTAAATTTAGTTTATTTCAGATAATGTTAATTCGTGATGGTGTAAGTCAAAATAGTGATGGGATTAATAATAGTCCTAGAAATGTTCTAGTTCAATTAAATGATAAATTAAAGATGTTAGTTGATGGGTCAAATGTTGAGAATAGATTTGTTATCATTTTCAATTTAAGTTTTTTATTTCAATTGTTCCTTTTTCTGCTCTATTAATGAGGTTAGGTTTAAATGAGAAGAAGTTTATTTGATTAAACAAGATTAATGTAGCTGAAAATATAATGAATAGTGAGAATCATATAAGAGGGGATATTTGAGGGATTTGGATATAATTTCCCCATCAGAAGTAGTCGTTAATTTACTATTATTTGGTTTAGGAGACCATTACTTACTTTCAGTCATCTGATGAATTTCAAGGTGTACTAATTTTTTTTAGTTACTTTAGATTGACACTCTAATGTTATTTATTTTAACTAACTCCTTAAATTATCTTAGATAATCACTTAATAAATAAATTTACTGAAGTTCTTTCAATTACAATTGGTATAAATCTGTGGTTTGCTCCACAGATTTCTGAGCATTGTCCAAAGAATAATCCAGGTCGATTTATTGTGAATGTTCCTTGATTTAACCGACCTGGCGTTGCATCAATTTTAACCCCTAATGCAGGAACTGCTCATGAGTGTAGAACATCTGATGCTCTTGTTAATACTCGTACTTCTGTATTTATTGGTAGGATTGTTGGGTTATCTACATCTAGTAGTCGGAATCCATCATTTTCTAGGTCTTGTTCTGGTGTTATATAAGTGTCAAATTCTACGTCTATGAAGTCTGAATATTCATATCTTCAATATCATTGTCGTCCAATGGTTTTAATTGTAATTATTGCATCTACTGAATCATCAAGTAAATATAATAGTCGTAATGATGGAAGGGCAATAAAAATTAATGTAATTGCTGGTAAAGCTGTTCAGATTGTTTCAATTAAATGTCCATGAAGTATATTACGGTTAGTATAGGCAATAAATAATATATAACTTAGGGCATAACCTACAATTACTGTAATTAATAATAATACGACCATAGTATGATCATGAAAGAATGATAATTGCTCCATTCATGGTGAAGCTCCATCTTGAAGAGATAAATTTGATCATGTTGCCATTAATAAATATTTTCTAATAAAAGGTCAAACCTTTATTTGTAGAGCTTAAATCTACTGCACTAATCTGCCATATTAGAATCTAGAGATTAATGGTAATTCTGAGTAACTATGTTCTGCAGGAGAGTTATTTTGTAGTCATTCTGTTGATCTTCTTATGTTAGCTCTAAATATAATTGCTCGGTTTGTAATCATTCTTTCTCATATAATTACAATGAATATAATGATTCCTACAATAGAAATTGTAGACCCAATTCTTGATACTACGTTTCATGATGTATATGCGTCTGGGTAGTCAGAGTATCGTCGAGGTATTCCTGCTAATCCTAGGAAGTGTTGAGGAAAGAATGTTAAATTTACTCCAATGAATATAATTGTAAATTGGATTTTTAATCATGTATTATTTATAGTTAATCCTGTAAATAGTGGATATCATTGAATGACGCCTCCTATAATTGCAAATACTGCTCCTATAGATAATACATAATGAAAGTGGGCTACTACATAATATGTATCATGTAACACAATATCAAGTGATGAATTTGCTAATACTAATCCTGTTAATCCACCAATTGTAAATAGGAAAATAAATCCTAGAGCTCATAATAATGGTGTATTGAACTTGAATTTAGTTCCATATAATGTAGCTAATCATCTAAATACCTTAATTCCTGTAGGTACAGCAATAATTATTGTTGCTGATGTAAAATATGCTCGTGTGTCAACATCCATTCCTACTGTAAATATATGATGTGCTCATACAATAAATCCTATTAGTCCAATTGATAGTATAGCATAAATTATACCTAATGTTCCAAATGATTCAATTTTTCCTCTTTCTTGACATACAATATGTGAAATAATTCCGAACCCCGGTAGAATTAAAATATAAACTTCTGGGTGTCCAAAGAATCAAAATAGATGTTGATATAGAATTGGGTCACCCCCTCCTGCAGGGTCAAAGAATGATGTATTTAAATTTCGATCTGTTAATAATATAGTAATAGCTCCTGCTAAAACTGGAAGTGAAAGAAGGAGAAGTAATGCTGTAATAGCTACAGATCATACAAATAAAGGTGTTTGATCTAAAGTTATACTTTCTGATCGTATATTAATTGCTGTTGTAATGAAATTCACTGCACCAAGAATAGATGATACACCTGCTAAGTGCAGTGAAAAAATAGCTAGATCTACAGATGCACCCCCGTGTGCAATAGCTCCTGCTAGAGGAGGGTAAACTGTTCATCCTGTACCAGCACCATTATCTACTATAGAAGATGTAAGAAGAAGGGTTAGTGAAGGTGGTAGTAATCAAAAACTTATATTATTTATTCGTGGAAATGCTATATCTGGTGCACCAATTATTAGTGGAACAAGTCAATTACCAAATCCACCAATTATAATAGGTATTACTATAAAGAAAATTATTACGAATGCGTGAGCTGTAATAATAACATTATAAATCTGGTCATCCCCAATTAGAGATCCGGGTTGGCCAAGTTCAGCACGAATAAGTATTCTTATTGATGTTCCTACTATTCCTGCTCATGCTCCAAATATGAAGTATAAAGTACCAATGTCCTTATGGTTTGTTGAGAATAATCATTTTTGCGGTAAGATGGCTGAATTTTAGGTGGTAGACTGTAAATCTACTTATGAGATGTTTTCTCTCTTATCATATTTAGGTCTTATATTCAATTATGATTCTAGACTGCAATTCTAGAGGTGTAAAATTTTACTAAGGCCTAAAAGATTATACTTTTAATTATAACTTTGAAGGTTATTAGTTTGATTAACTTAAGTCCTTAGTATAATGAAATTAAGGTTGATGTTGAAATCAATCCTATTGTTGAAATTATTACTGTTATAGGAAGAATGATTCTTGATTTTTGGGACTTTATCTTTATAGATCACGAATTTTCTGTGTATGATATAATTAGAGCTGAGAATCTAATACGTATATAGTAGTAGAGTGTAATTGTAGTTAATACAACTATAATAGTTGTTATATTGTTTTCTATTAATGATTGTGTTACAATTCATTTTGGTAAGAATCCAAGGAATGGTGGTAGTCCACCTAAAGATAATAAAGATAAGAATATTATGAATTTAATTTCGGTTTTTATATTTCTGGCTGAATAAATTTGATTTATGAAAAATAAATTTATTTGCTTAAATAATAAAACTATAATTAATCTTAATAGTGAGTAAATAATGAAGTATAGTTCTCAGATGTTTTCTCTGACTGTTAATGATCTAATTATTCAACCTAGATGTCTGATTGATGAATATGCTAAAAGTTGTCGTAAGGATGTTTGATTTAAACCTCCTATTGCCCCAATAATAATTCTTAAGATAATAATTGTTCAAATAAAAGTTCTTAATTGAATACAATAAGATAAGACCATTATTGGGGCGATTTTTTGTCATGTTATTAATGTTAAACAATTATTTCATCTTGATGCTCCTATAACTTCTGGAAATCAGAAATGGAAAGGTGCAGCTCCAATCTTTAATAATAGTCTAGATCTAATTATTATTGATGGGATAAATTCTGTTTCCCATCCCATGGGATATTTTATTTGAATCAGCAAAATTGAAAATAATAATATTGTCGATGCTATTGCTTGGACAATAAAATATTTAATTGATGATTCATTTATTATTATATTTTTATTTCTTGTTAGGAGCGGAATAAATGAAAGTAAGTTGATCTCAAGTCCTATTCAAACCCCAAATCAGGAATTTGATTAAATGGACAGGATCGTTCCTATCATTAATGTTGATAGGAAGAGAAGTTTTGTAGAGTTGTTGGTCATTAAAAAGGAGAGGATTGATACCTCTATAAATGGGGTATGAACCCATTAGCTTGTTTAGCTTACCTTTTTACATTAAGGTGTATGATGCACGTTAATTTTTGATACTAAAGGAGGTAGTTTAATTCTATCTTATGTAATTTTAATGAAGGTAATTTTATTTACTTTATTTACCCTATCAAGGTAACCCTTTAATCAGGCACTTCATTTATTTAATATATAAATCGAAAGTTTTTTTTTGAAATTCTTTTATGTATTATTTTGTTTAATTAGGATTAATTTATCCTGCTCATTTTATTTTTTATATATATATATATATATAATAAATAATTTATATTTATATATTACATTTAATTGAAATTAAAGTATTATAAGTTCATCTTACCATTATCAATTGATTATTTTAATGCAATTATTTACCTAGGATTATAGCTACTTATGTTTTTAGCTTAAAATAGGTTATTATAATATAATATATATAATAATATGTAATTTAATATTTAATATTATTATAATTGGATATAATAAATAAAATTATTAATTTAAATATAAAATATTATAATTAATATAAATAATTATATTAATTATAATAATATAATTATGTAAATTATCTAAAATTAGTTTATTTAACTAATATATATGAAAGTTAACTTAATATAAAAAAAAGAATTCATATTAATAACATATTATATTAAATTACATAATTGTATAAAATATATTTATTATATTATTTAATCTTTCTTTATTTATTAGTGAAAAGAAAGATTAAATAAGAAAGAATATAATACATTTATTGCTATACATGTTCCATATTAATCTTTAATTATATATAATAGAGAAGTTGTTGTGGTCATACATAGGGACGTTTCTTTTTTTTGTTAATGTTTGTGGTTTTTTTCTTTTTTTTCTTTAAATATTTGAATCTTTTATTTTTTCCTGAATTAATAGATTTAAAATTTTCTTATTTTTTATTTTTAAAAGTTTTATTCTTGCTTGTTTATTCACTTTTTCTTTGTATTATATGTAAGTTTTGTTAGACTAAATGTTCTTTTTGCAGTAATTTGATTTAATTATCAAGTGATTTTGGATTTAGCAATTGATTTAGTATCGGCATAATTCGTGCCAGCAGCCGCGGTTATACGATTGATACAAGTGAATATTATTGGTTAAAACAGTTGTTTATATTATTAGGGTTGAAATATAAATTTGTAAGGTGAAATGTTAAAATTTATTTGTGGCCCTTTTTATGAATCTGTGAAATTTAAATAATAAACTAGGATTAGATACCCTATTATTTTAAATGTTAATTATATTTACCAGGGTACTATTAGTTAAGGTCTTTAAACCCAAAGAATTTGGCGGTATCTCATTCCATTCAGAGGAACCTACCCCATGATTGATAATACACGATTTACTCTACTTAATTTATTTGTTTGTATATCTCCGTTATCAGAGAATCTTTTTAGAGTTATAATTCTCAAGATTTATAATTATAAAATATTTCAGGTCAAGGTGCAGCTTATAGTTAAGAGGAGGTGGGTTACAATAGATTTTTGTTTATAACGGATTTGATAGTGAAATACTGTTAATGAAGGTGGATTTGATAGTAATTTAATTTATTTAATTTAACTGATATTGGCTCTGAGATGTGTACACATCGCCCGTCGCTCTCATTATTGATTATTCTATTTTATTTTAAAGTAGCTTCAATTTAGATGAGATAAGTCGTAACATAGTAGATGTACTGGAAAGTGTATCTAGGAAGAGTTTCAAGATATAACTTATTAGTAAAGTGTTTCATTTACACTGAAAATTTTTCTGTGCAAATCAGGATATCTTGATTATTTATTTTATTATATTTATTTTTTGTTTATTTAATTATTTAATATAAATAATTTTATTGTATTTTTGTCTTAGTATATTTTATAGAATTGATTTTTTAAATTATAGTTTATTGGTAATGTAAGTGTTTTATGAAATATTATTTTAAATTTTTTTAAGTAGATTTTATTTATTGTACCTTTTGTATCAGGGTTTATCAAAATTTTAGTATTTATTTTACTTGTCTCGATTTGGGTTGATTTATAAATAATTTATAGTTAATGTATCATAATTATTATTAAATTATTTATAGAAATGAGATGTTAATCGTTTCCCAAGATATCTAGTTTCTTAAGAAAAAATTTTATTTTTTAAAGTTATTTGTTTTTATTTAATTTTTTAAGTAAAAATATTAACTTATTTATTCTTTAAGGGATAAGCTTTGAAGTTAATAACCTATAATTTATTTTATAGAAATATAATAGTAAGCTTTAAACCAGCTATCTATAAGATTACGTTTTAGTTCATTATTTTTTATTTTGATTTTATAAATATTTTAGGTTTTTTATTAAGATTATTAATTTAATTTTAAAATTTTTGTAATAATGATAGAATTAGTATATTTATTTGTATGAAATTTTTACCTTGTGAACTTATTATAAGGAACTAGGCAAAATTGATTTCCGCCTGTCTATCAAAAACGTGTCCTCTTGTTTATATTTTGAGGTCTGGCCTGCTCACTGAGCGTATTTTTAAAGAGCCGCGGTATTTTGACCGTGCAAAGGTAGCATAATCATTAGTCTCTTAATTAGTGGCTGGAATGAATGGCTTGACGAGAAATCAACTGTCTCTTAATAAATTTTTGAATTTAACTTTTGAGTCAAAAGGCTTAAATTCTTCTTTAGGACGAGAAGACCCTATAGAGCTTGACATTTTACTTTTATATAGTTTTTTGTTTGTCTTTCTATATTTAATGATGAGGTTTTGTTGGGGTGACATGAAGAATAGATAAACTCTTCATTATTATATCATTTATTTATGTTTGTTATTTTGATCCATAATTTATGATCATAAGATTAAGTTACCTTAGGGATAACAGCGTAATTGTTTTTGAGAGCTCATATCGACAAAGCAGATTGCGACCTCGATGTTGGATTAAGAAAAATTTTGGGTGCAGGAGCCCAATGATTAGGTCTGTTCGACCTTTAAATTCTTAAATGATCTGAGTTCAGACCGGCGTGAGCCAGGTCGGTTTCTATCCTAAGATTGTTAATCCATATTAGTACGAAAGGACCATATGGTTAAAATATTTTTTGTTATATTGATTAATATTAATTTATTTACTATTTTGACAGATTAATGTGTTGAATTTAGAATTCATTTATGTAGATTTTTTCTACAAATAGTATTGATACTTTATGATTTATTTATATTTATTTTGAATTTTCTTTTATTGGTTATTTGTGTTTTAATTAGTGTTGCCTTTTTAACTTTATTAGAGCGTAAGGTTTTAGGTTATATTCAGATTCGAAAGGGTCCAAATAAGGTAGGTTTTGTTGGAATTCCTCAGCCATTTAGAGATGCTATTAAGTTAATTTGTAAGGAGCAGCCAATTCCTATTATATCTAATTACCTACTTTATTATTTTTCCCCTGTTTTTAATTTAATGATTTCTTTAGCCGTTTGAGTAATTTTTCCTTATTTAACTTATATGTGTTCTTTTTCTTATGGATTTTTATTTTTTTTATGTTGTACTAGATTAGGTGTTTATACTGTTATAATTGCTGGTTGATCTTCTAATTCAAATTATTCATTATTAGGTTCTCTTCGTTCTGTTGCTCAAACAATTTCTTATGAAGTTAGTTTAGCTTTAATTTTATTGTCTTTAATTATTTTAATTGGTAGTTTTAATATGTTTGATTTTATAAACTATCTGCTTTATTGTTGATTTATTATTATTTCTTTTCCTTTAGCTGTAGCTTGTTTTGCTTCTTGCTTAGCTGAAACTAATCGTACTCCTTCTGATTTTGCTGAAGGGGAATCTGAGTTAGTTTCAGGATTTAATATTGAGTATGGTGCAGGTGGTTTTACTTTAATTTTTTTAGCTGAATATACTAGAATTGTCTTCATAAGAATGTTATTGGCTTTAATTTTTTTGGGCGGTGATTTTTATTCTTTTATATTGTTTATTAAGCTTGCTATTATATCTTTTGGTTTTATTTGGGTTCGTGGAACATTACCACGGTTCCGTTATGATAAATTAATGCACTTAGCTTGAAAAAGTTTTTTACCTTTATCTTTGAATTTTTTTATTTTCTTTGTTGGTTTAAAGATTTTATTTATCTCATTTGTTTAGTGAAATTTTTTGAGAAAAGTTAATAGAAGAGTTAAACTTCTAATTTTATGTTTTCAAAACATATGCTTTTCCTAAGCTAATTAACTTTATTCCTTAATTAATTTATCTCATGCGTTTGCGACATGGACATTAATTAAGAAATATGTGAAGTAAATAATTGTTAAGATTTGACCTGTTATAATATAAGGTTCTTCAACAGGTCGTTTACCAATTCACCTTAGTTAGCATACAACAACTACTATAATTCAGAATAAAATTTGATTAATAGGGTAAAATTGAATGCCTCGGAATGGTGTTTTATTATAAAATGGTAAAATTATTAAGATTCTAATTGATAAAAATAATGCAATAACACCTCCTAACTTATTAGGGATAGATCGTAGAATTGCATATGCAAATAGGAAATATCATTCTGGTTGAATGTGAACTGGTGTTACTAATGGGTTGGCAGGTACAAAGTTATCTGGATCTCCTAATAGGTAAGGATTAATTAAACATAGTATAATTAATAATGATGTTATTATTACAAATGTAATAGAATCCTTAAAGGTAAAGTATGGATGGAATGGAATTTTTTCAATATCTCCATTTAGTCCAAGAGGATTATTAGATCCTGTTTGGTGAAGAAAAAATAAATGAATTGCTGCTATAGCAGCAATAATAAATGGTAATACAAAATGGAATGTGAAGAATCGATTTAATGTTGCATTATCAACAGCGAATCCTCCTCATACTCATTGGACTAAATCTGTTCCTAAGTATGGGATTGCTGATAATAAATTAGTAATTACTGTTGCACCTCAAAAAGATATTTGGCCTCAGGGTAAGACATATCCTATAAATGCAGTTGCTATAACTAAAAATAAAATCACTGTACCAATTATTCAGGTATGTATATATATATATATAAGATCCATAGTAAATTCCCCGTCCTACATGTAAGTAAATACAAATAAAAAATATAGATGCTCCATTTGCGTGTAAGGTTCGGATAATTCAACCATTATTTACGTCTCGGCAGATGTGTACTACACTACTGAATGCTATTTCAATATTTGATGTATAATGTATAGCTAAAAATAGTCCAGTTACGATTTGAATTACCAAACATAACCCTAATAGGGATCCAAAATTTCATCAAAATGAAATATTTGTTGGGGCAGGTAAGTCAATTAAAGAGTTATTAATAATTTTAATTAAAGGATGTCTTAATCGTAAGGGTTTATTCATTAGTAATTATCTTATTTTACGAATAGGTCCCTGATTAATATTGGTGATTTTAACAACTGCTAGTAGTGCTAAAAATAAATAAATTATTATTATTATTGTAATAATGAATGTTGGTCTATTATATAATTTTTCTAAAGATATTGTTATTTCTTGATAATTGATTGAATTATCAATATTTATAGTTTCAGTGTTTTTGAAAAAGTCTATAAATATAGATATATCTAGAATAATTAATATTAATATGATAAATACTCACATTATTAATGTAATAATTATAGTGATTGATTTAGGCTGAAATATTTCGTTTGATGCAATTCTTGTAATGTAAATAAATAATACTAGTATACCACCAAGAAATGTTAAAAATAAAATATATGATAATCAATATCTTTCTATTATTGTTCCTGTTATTAATCCAACTAGGAAGGTTTGAAGGATAATAAAAAGCGTTATTGATATTGGGTGTCTTAATTTAATAAAATTAATATTTATTACATTTGATAATGATATAATTATTATTTTGATCATTTCAGGGGTTAGTTTATTTAAAATACCGGTTTTGGGGACCGATGATGGAAGCTTTTCCACCTCTGAAGTTTTAAAAGTGGGGGCTGGACTTATTTCCGGTTTACAAGACCGGCGTTTTTTTTAAACTATTAAAACTAATGTTTATATTCTCTATTTTTACTTCTTTTTTGATTTATTTTGCTGGTGTTTATGTTTTTTCTTCTAAACGTAAACATTTATTAATGGTTCTTTTGAGATTAGAATATATTGTTCTTTCTTTATTTATGTTAGTTATTGTTTTTCTTATTGAGTTTGATTATGATTATTTGTTTCCTGTTATTTTTTTAGTTTTTTCTGTTTGT
Organism: Schistocerca gregaria; assembly: GCF_023897955.1. NCBI lineage: Eukaryota > Metazoa > Arthropoda > Insecta > Orthoptera > Acrididae > Schistocerca > Schistocerca gregaria. The sequence goes on from NW_026061707.1 coordinate 15,389,210, forward strand.
GAGGGTGCTTTAGGTCTTTCTATTTTAGTTTCAATAATTCGTTCTCATGGTAATGATTTTTTTAATTCTTTTGGTTTATCTTTATGTTAAAGTATTTATTTATAGCTATTTTTTTGATCCCTCTTTGTTTATTAAATAATTGTTGATGGTTGGTTCATTCTTTAATGTTTCTGTCGGGTTTTGTTTTTATAATTTGTGTTTATTCATATGCTGATTTGAATATAATTAGATATTATTTTGGTATTGATTATTTTTCTTTTAGTTTAATTTTACTTAGTTTTTGGATTTGTTCTTTAATAGTCACTGCTAGAGGTTCAGTTTATTTAAGTTCATATCATTCTAATTTTTTTGTTTTTATGGTTTTGATTTTAATAATTATGCTTTATTGTTCATTTGCTAGATTAAGTCTTCTTTCTTTTTATATTTTTTTTGAGGCTAGATTAGTTCCTACTTTACTTTTAATTTTGGGTTGGGGTTATCAACCTGAGCGTTTGCAGGCTGGTGTTTATTTAATTTTTTATACTTTGGTTGCTAGATTACCTTTATTATTAGTTTTATTTAAGGTTTATGATTTTTCTAATACTTTATATTTTCCTTTATTGGTTGATTTTGGTTCTTATTATTTTATGTTTTATGTATTTATAATTTTGGCTTTTTTAGTTAAGATACCTATGTTTTTGGTTCATTTATGACTTCCTAAGGCTCATGTAGAGGCCCCTATTTCAGGTAGAATAATTCTTGCTGGTGTTTTATTAAAGTTAGGTGGTTATGGTATTTTTCGTGTTATAAAGGTTATTTCTTATTTGGGTTTAAAGTTTAATTATTTTTTATTGTCTTTAGGTTTATCTGGGGGTGTTATTGTAAGATTTATTTGTTTTCGTCAGGTTGATTTAAAGTCTTTAATTGCATATTCTTCTGTTGCTCATATAAGAATGGTTATTGGTGGATTGATGACTATGAATTGATGAGGTTGTGTAGGTTCTCTTTCTCTAATGGTTGGTCATGGTTTATGTTCTTCTGGTTTATTTTGTTTATCTAATATTATGTATTATCTATAGGAGCAGTATTTGCAATTATAGGAGGTGTCATTCAATGATATCCACTATTTACAGGATTAACTATAAATAATACATGATTAAAAATCCAATTTACAATTATATTCATTGGAGTAAATTTAACATTCTTTCCTCAACACTTCCTAGGATTAGCAGGAATACCTCGACGATACTCTGACTACCCAGACGCATATACATCATGAAACGTAGTATCAAGAATTGGGTCTACAATTTCTATTGTAGGAATCATTATATTCATTGTAATTATATGAGAAAGAATGATTACAAACCGAGCAATTATATTTAGAGCTAACATAAGAAGATCAACAGAATGACTACAAAATAACCCTCCTGCAGAACATAGTTACTCAGAATTACCATTAATCTCTAGATTCTAATATGGCAGATTAGTGCAGTAGATTTAAGCTCTACAAATAAAGGTTTGACCTTTTATTAGAAAATATTTATTAATGGCAACATGATCAAATTTATCTCTTCAAGATGGAGCTTCACCATTAATGGAGCAATTATCATTCTTTCACGATCATACTATGGTCGTATTATTATTAATTACAGTAATTGTAGGTTATGCCCTAAGTTGTATATTATTAATTGCCTATACTAACTGTAATATACTTCATGGACATTTAATTGAAACAATCTGAACAGCTTTACCAGCAATTACATTAATTTTTATTGCCCTTCCATCATTACGACTATTATATTTACTAGATGATTCAGTAGATGCAATAATTACAATTAAAACCATTGGACGACAATGATATTGAAGATATGAATATTCAGACTTCATAGACGTAGAATTTGACACTTATATAACACCAGAACAAGACCTAGAAAATGATGGATTCCGACTACTAGATGTAGATAACCGAACAATCCTACCAATAAGTACAGAAGTACGAGTATTAACAAGAGCATCAGATGTTCTACACTCATGAGCAGTTCCTGCATTAGGGGTTAAAATTGATGCAACGCCAGGTCGGTTAAATCAAGGAACATTCACAATAAATCGACCTGGATTATTCTTTGGACAATGCTCAGAAATCTGTGGAGCAAACCACAGATTTATACCAATTGTAATTGAAAGAACTTCAGTAAATTTATTTATTAAGTGATTATCTAAGATAATTTAAGGAGTTAGTTAAAATAAATAACATTAGAGTGTCAATCTAAAGTAACTAAAAAAAATTAGTACACCTTGAAATTCATCAGATGACTGAAAGTAAGTAATGGTCTCTTAAACCAAATAATAGTAAATTAACGACTACTTCTGATGGGGAAATTATATCCAAATCCCTCAAATATCCCCTCTTATATGATTCTCACTATTCATTATATTTTCAGCTACATTAATCTTGTTTAATCAAATAAACTTCTTCTCATTTAAACCTAACCTTATTAAAAGAGCAGAAAAAGGAACAATTGAAATAAAAAACTTAAATTGAAAATGATAACAAATCTATTCTCAACATTTGACCCATCAACTAACATCTTTAATTTATCATTAAATTGAACTAGAACATTTCTAGGACTATTATTAATCCCATCACTATTTTGTCTTACACCATCACGAATTAACATTATCTGAAATAAACTAAATTTTACCTTACATAATGAATTTAAAACACTTCTTGGACCAAAATCATTTAATGGAACAACATTCATTTTCATCTCAATTTTTATTATAATATTATTTAACAATTTCATAGGATTATTCCCTTATATTTTTACTAGAACAAGACATTTAGCATTAACATTTGCAATTGCCCTACCTATATGGCTAAGATTTATATTATTTGGATGAATTAACCATACTAATCATATATTTACACACCTTGTACCACAAGGTACACCGCCTGCATTAATATCATTTATAGTACTAATTGAAACAATTAGTAATGTTATTCGACCAGGTACATTAGCAGTACGGTTGGCAGCAAATATAATTGCAGGACACTTATTATTAACCTTATTAGGAAACACAGGACCATCTATAGCAATAAACTTAATCTCATTACTAATTATTGGACAAATACTTCTATTAATTCTAGAATCAGCAGTAGCAATAATTCAAGCCTATGTTTTCTCAATTCTAAGAACTCTATATTCTAGAGAAGTATATTAAACCTATGTAAACAACTCACTCAAACCACCCATTCCACTTAGTAGACTATAGACCTTGACCATTAACAGGAGTAATTGGAGCAATAGTCCTAGTATCAGGACTAGCAAAATGATTCCACCTATTTAATATTAACTTATTCATAATTGGATTTGGAATTACCCTACTAACTATAATTCAATGATGACGAGATGTAGTACGAGAAGGAACATATCAAGGATTACATACAGGATTTGTATCAATTGGATTACGATGAGGAATAATTTTATTTATTGCATCAGAGGTATTATTTTTCGTTTCTTTTTTTTGAGCATTCTTTAGAAGAAGATTAGCACCAACAATTGAACTAGGAATACTATGACCTCCAATAGGAATTCAACCCTTTATCCCTATACAAATTCCATTACTTAATACAGCTATTCTTTTAGCATCAGGAGTAACAGTAACATGAGCACATCATAGTTTAATGGAATCTAATCATACTCAAGCACTACAAGGATTATTCTTCACAGTGTTATTAGGACTATACTTTACAATACTTCAAGCATATGAATATTGAGAAGCACCTTTTACCATTGCAGATGCAGTTTATGGATCAACATTCTTTGTTGCAACAGGATTCCATGGTTTACACGTAATTATTGGAACAATCTTTTTATCAACATGTCTACTTCGACACTCAATAAATCAATTTTCACCAAGACATCACTTTGGATTTGAAGCAGCAGCATGATACTGACACTTCGTAGACGTAGTATGATTATTCTTATATATCTCTATTTATTGATGAGGTAGATAATTGTTTTTCTAGTATAAATAGTACATTTGACTTCCAATCAGAAAGCTTGATATAAATCAAGAAAAACAATTCTAATTCTATCAACAAGAGTTTTCATTAGATTTATTATTCCAATAATTGTTATAATCCTGGCAACAACACTATCAAAAAAATTAATTAATGATCGAGAAAAAAGATCACCATTTGAATGTGGGTTTGATCCAAAAAGATCAGCACGAATACCATTCTCAATACGATTCTTCCTAATCGCAGTAATCTTTTTAATTTTTGATGTAGAAATTGCACTAATTCTACCAATTGTAATTATTTTTAAAACTTCAGACATTATAATCTGAACAGTATCAACAATATGTTTTATTCTAGTTCTATTAGGAGGACTATACCATGAATGAAACCAAGGAGCATTACAATGAGCAGAATAAAGGGTTGTAGTTAAATATAACATTTGGGTTGCATTCAAAAAGTATTGATATTATCAATCAACCTTAAATAGAATAAGAAGCGAAATATTGCAGTCAGTTTCGACCTGGAAGATTGGTATGTACTACCCTTATTCTTATTAATTGAAGCCAAAAAGAGGCGTATTACTGTTAATAATATAATTGAACTATAATAGTTCCAATTAAGGAAATGTAAAGCCAATATGAAAGCTGCTAACTTTTTATATTAGCGGTTAAACTCCGTTAACATTTCTAAAATTTATATAGTTTAAATAAAACATTACATTTTCACTGTAAAAATAATATATCTATATTTATAAATACTTAAAAGTAAAAATACTTCCTTAACATCTTCAGTGTCACGCTCTAATTATAAGCTATTTAAGTAAACGAAAAACAATATTACCAAAATAAATATTCAAAAAATAAAAGTTAAAAGATAAATCTTGAAATTAGAATCATATCAACCTTGAATATAACCAATTAAATAAATAAATAATCTATATAAACCTTGACCACCAAGTAATTCACCTCAACCATAATCAAATGACTTAGATGAATAATAACCTATTTTTAAAGGAATATATCTAATAAACTTAGTTGAAAGAAAAGGTATAAATCATATAGAACCAGCAAATCTAACAAAAGAAAGTATACTTAAAGAAAATAAATTATGAGAAAAAACAAATTTAGAAATAAGATAACCTAAATAAGCACCTAAAATAACAACTGTAATAGTTAAAAACTTTAAATAATAAGGTAAAGCAATCACATGAGGAATAGGAAAAATTAATCAAGATAAAAGACTACCACCAAAAACAGCAACAAACAATAGACCAATTATTCCAAATGAAATATAATAACCCTTATCATCAAAAGAAAATCTAGAATAAAAATTATTATCACCAGATATTGAATAATAAAACAAACGAAAAGAATAAGAAGCAGTTAAACCAGTAGAAAAAAGATAAAGAAAAAAAATTAAACAATTAATTCATCTTAAACAAACCATCTCAAGAATTAAATCCTTTGAATAAAATCCCGCTAAAAAAGGTATTCCACACAAAGATAAACTAGAAACATTAAAACAAACTGAAGTTAAAGGTATGAAATTAACAATTGATCCTATAAAACGAATATCCTGAGAATCCTTCAAATTATGAATTATTGAACCTGCACATATAAATAATAATGCCTTAAATAAAGCATGAGCCAATAAATGAAAAAATGCAAGCTTTGGATAACCTATAGCCAAAATTCTTATTATTAAACCAAGTTGTCTTAAAGTAGAAAGAGCAATAATCTTCTTTAAATCAAACTCAAAATTAGCGCCCAATCCAGCCATAAATATAGTTATACAACCAATTAAAAGTAAAAATCAACCACAATTATAAGTATCCAATATTGGTCTAAAACGAATTAATAAATAAACACCAGCAGTAACAAGAGTAGAAGAATGAACTAAAGCAGAAACAGGAGTAGGAGCTGCTATAGCAGCAGGAAGTCATGAAGAGAAAGGAATCTGAGCTCTCTTAGTTATAGCTGCTAAAACAATTAATATAGTAATGAGCTTTATTTCAAAAGAATTAGAAATAAAATCATAATAATAAATATAATTTCAACCACCAAAATTTAACATTCATGCAATAGAAATTAAAATAGCAACATCACCAATACGATTAGAAAGTGCAGTTAATATACCAGCACTATAAGATTTTACATTTTGATAATAAATAACTAAACAATAAGAAACTAAACCTAAACCATCTCAACCTAATAAAATTCTAATTAAATTAGGACTAATAATTAAAAAATCTATAGAAAGAATAAATATTAAAACAATAATAATAAAACGATTTATATTCTTTTCACCAGATATATAATCCTCTCTATAATAAATAACCAAAGAAGAAATATATATAACAAAAGATATAAAAATAAGAGATATTCAATCCAAAATTAAAGTTATAACAACTATAGAACCATTTAAATTGAAAAGCTCTCACTCAACAAAAACTCTATAATCAATTATTGAATAATAAATACCTAAAATAAAAATTATAGTTCTCGAAATAAACAAAGAAAAAAAACTCAAAGAACAAATAGAAAATAAATTCACGGCCTAAGATGAAAAACTTCATATCATTGATTCCACAAAACAATATTTTTAATTAAAATACTTAAGCAAACTAAACAAAGAAATATTCACCCTTTAAACAGAGAATATTTAAAGGCAATCAATGTAAAAGTAAAAGATGATATTCACGAAAATAACCAAGAGAACAAGTATAAACACCAGAATAATAATTCCCATGCTGAGAATAAGAATATATATACAAAGTATAAACAGCTCTAAAAAAAGATAAAAAAATCAAAGCAAAGAATCTAAAAGAAGATCAAGATATAATTCTATTTAATAATCTAATTTCACCTACCAAATTTAAAGAAGGAGGAGCAGCCATATTTGATGATCTTAAAAGAAATCATCATAAAGCCATTCTTGGCATCAAATTAATTATACCCTTGTTAATTAATAATCTTCGTCTACCTAAACGTTCATAAATAATATTAGATAAACAAAATAAACCAGAAGAACATAAACCATGACCAACCATTAGAGAAAGAGAACCTACACAACCTCATCAATTCATAGTCATCAATCCACCAATAACCATTCTTATATGAGCAACAGAAGAATATGCAATTAAAGACTTTAAATCAACCTGACGAAAACAAATAAATCTTACAATAACACCCCCAGATAATCCTAAAGACAATCAAAAATAATTAAACTTTAAACCCAAATAAGAAATAACCTTTATAACACGAAAAATACCATAACCACCTAACTTTAATAAAACACCAGCAAGAATTATTCTACCTGAAATAGGGGCCTCTACATGAGCCTTAGGAAGTCATAAATGAACCAAAAACATAGGTATCTTAACTAAAAAAGCCAAAATTATAAATACAAAAACATAAAATAATAAGAACCAAAATCAACCAATAAAGGAAAATATAAAGTATTAGAAAAATCATAAACCTTAAATAAAACTAATAATAAAGGTAATCTAGCAACCAAAGTATAAAAAATTAAATAAACACCAGCCTGCAAACGCTCAGGTTGATAACCCCAACCCAAAATTAAAAGTAAAGTAGGAACTAATCTAGCCTCAAAAAAATTATAAAAAGAAAGAAGACTTAATCTAGCAAATGAACAATAAAGCATAATTATTAAAATCAAAACCATAAAAACAAAAAAATTAGAATGATATGAACTTAAATAAACTGAACCTCTAGCAGTGATTATTAAAGAACAAATCCAAAAACTAAGTAAAATTAAACTAAAAGAAAAATAATCAATACCAAAATAATATCTAATTATATTCAAATCAGCATATGAATAAACACAAATTATAAAAACAAAACCCGACAGAAACATTAAAGAATGAACCAACCATCAACAATTATTTAATAAACAAAGAGGGATCAAAAAAATAGTTATAAATAAATACTTTAACATAAAGGTAAACCAAAAGAATTAAAAAAATCATTACCATGAGAACGAATTATTGAAACTAAAATAGAAAGACCTAAAGCACCCTCACAAACAGAAAAAACTAAAAAAATAACAGGAAAAAAATAATCATAATCAAACTCAATAAGAAAAACAATAACTAACATAAATAAAGAAAGAACAATATATTCTAATCTCAAAAGAACCATTAATAAATGTTTACGTTTAGAATTAAAAACATAAACACCAGCAAAATAAATCAATAAAGAAGTAAAAATAGAGAATATAAACATTAGTTTTAATAGTTTAAAAAAAACGCCGGTCTTGTAAACCGGAAATAAGTCCAGCCCCCACTTTTAAAACTTCAGAGGTGGAAAAGCTTCCATCATCGGTCCCCAAAACCGGTATTTTAAATAAACTAACCCCTGAAATGATCAAAATAATAATTATATCATTATCAAATGTAATAAATATTAATTTTATTAAATTAAGACACCCAATATCAATAATGCTTTTTATTATCCTTCAAACCTTCCTAGTTGGATTAATAACAGGAACAATAATAGAAAGATATTGATTATCATATATTTTATTTTTAACATTTCTTGGTGGTATACTAGTATTATTTATTTACATTACAAGAATTGCATCAAACGAAATATTTCAGCCTAAATCAATCACTATAATTATTACATTAATAATGTGAGTATTTATCATATTAATATTAATTATTCTAGATATATCTATATTTATAGACTTTTTCAAAAACACCGAAACTATAAATATTGATAATTCAATCAATTATCAAGAAATAACAATATCTTTAGAAAAATTATATAATAGACCAACATTCATTATTACAATAATAATAATAATAATTTATTTATTTTTAGCACTACTAGCAGTTGTTAAAATCACCAATATTAATCAGGGACCTATTCGTAAAATAAGATAATTACTAATGAATAAACCCTTACGATTAAGACATCCTTTAATTAAAATTATTAATAACTCTTTAATTGACTTACCTGCCCCAACAAATATTTCATTTTGATGAAATTTTGGATCCCTATTAGGGTTATGTTTGGTAATTCAAATCGTAACTGGACTATTTTTAGCTATGCATTATACATCAAATATTGAAATAGCATTCAGTAGTGTAGTACACATCTGCCGAGACGTAAATAATGGTTGAATTATCCGAACCTTACACGCAAATGGAGCATCTATATTTTTTATTTGTATCTACTTACATGTAGGACGGGGAATTTACTATGGATCTGATATATATATACATACCTGAATAATTGGTACAGTGATTCTATTTTTAGTTATAGCAACTGCATTTATAGGATATGTCTTACCCTGAGGCCAAATATCTTTTTGAGGTGCAACAGTAATTACTAATTTATTATCAGCAATCCCATACTTAGGAACAGATTTAGTCCAACGAGTATGAGGAGGATTCGCTGTTGATAATGCAACATTAAATCGATTCTTCACATTCCATTTTGTATTACCATTTATTATTGCTGCTATAGCAGCAATTCATTTATTTTTTCTTCACCAAACAGGATCTAATAATCCTCTTGGACTAAATGGAGATATTGAAAAAATTCCATTCCATCCATACTTTACCTTTAAGGATTCTATTACATTTGTAATAATAACATCATTATTAATTATACTATGTTTAATTAATCCTTACCTATTAGGAGATCCAGATAACTTTGTACCTGCCAACCCATTAGTAACACCAGTTCACATTCAACCAGAATGATATTTCCTATTTGCATATGCAATTCTATGATCTATCCCTAATAAGTTAGGAGGTGTTATTGCATTATTTTTATCAATTAGAATCTTAATAATTTTACCATTTTATAATAAAACACCATTCCGAGGCATTCAATTTTACCCTATTAATCAAATTTTATTCTGAATTATAGTAGTTGTTGTATGCTTACTAACGTGAATTGGTAAACGACCTGTTGAAGAACCTTATATTATAACAGGTCAAATCTTAACAATTATTTACTTCACATATTTCTTAATTAATGTCCATGTCGCAAACACATGAGATAAATTAATTAAGGAATAAAGTTAATTAGCTTAGGAAAAGCATATGTTTTGAAAACATAAAATTAGAAGTTTAACTCTTCTATTAACTTTTCTCAAAAAATTTCATTAAACAAATGAGATAAATAAAATCTTTAAACCAACAAAGAAAATAAAAAAATTCAAAGATAAAGGTAAAAAACTTTTTCAAGCTAAGTACATTAATTTATCATAACGGAACCGTGGTAATGTTCCACGAACCCAAATAAAACCAAAAGATATAATAGCAAGCTTAATAAAAAATATAAAAGAATAAAAATCACCGCCCAAAAAAATTAAAGCCAATAACATTCTTATGAAGACAATTCTAGTATATTTAGCTAAAAAAATTAAAGTAAAACCACCCGCACCATACTCAATATTAAATCATGAAACTAAATCAGATTCCCCTTCAGCAAAATCAAAAGGAGTACGATTAGTTTCAGCTAAGCAAGAAGCAAAACAAGCTAAAGCTAAAGGAAAAGAAATAATAATAAATCAACAATAAAGCTGATAGTTTATAAAATCAAACATATTAAAACTACCAATTAAAATAATTAAAGACAATAAAATTAAAGCTAAACTAACTTCATAAGAAATTGTTTGAGCAACAGAACGAAGAGAACCTAATAATGAATAATTTGAATTAGAAGATCAACCAGCAATTATAACAGTATAAACACCTAATCTAGTACAACATAAAAAGAATAAAAATCCATAAGAAAAAGAACACATATAAGTTAAATAAGGAAAAATTACTCAAACGGCTAAAGAAATCATTAAATTAAAAACAGGGGAAAAATAATAAAGTAGGTAATTAGATATAATAGGAATTGGCTGCTCCTTACAAATTAACTTAATAGCATCTCTAAATGGCTGAGGAATTCCAACAAAACCTACCTTATTTGGACCCTTTCGAATCTGAATATAACCTAAAACCTTACGCTCTAATAAACTTAAAAAGGCAACACTAATTAAAACACAAATAACCAATAAAAGAAAATTCAAAATAAATATAAATAAATCATAAAGTATCAATACTATTTGTAGAAAAAATCTACATAAATGAATTCTAAATTCAACACATTAATCTTTAAAAATAGTAAATAAATTAATATTAATCAATATAACAAAAAATATTTTAACCATATGGTCCTTTCGTACTAATATGGATTAACAATCTTAGGATAGAAACCGACCTGGCTCACGCCGGTCTGAACTCAGATCATGTAAGAATTTAAAGGTCGAACAGACCTAATCATTGGGCTCCTGCACCCAAAATTTTTCTTAATCCAACATCGAGGTCGCAATCTGCTTTGTCGATATGAGCTCTCAAAAACAATTACGCTGTTATCCCTAAGGTAACTTAATCTTATGATCATAAATTATGGATCAAAATAACAAACATAAATAAATGATATAATAATGAAGAGTTTATCTATTCTTCATGTCACCCCAACAAAACATCATCATTAAATATAGAAAGACAAACAAAAAACTATATAAAAGTAAAATGTCAAGCTCTATAGGGTCTTCTCGTCCTAAAGAAGAATTTAAGCCTTTTGACTCAAAAGTTAAATTCAAAAATTTATTAAGAGACAGTTGATTTCTCGTCAAGCCATTCATTCCAGCCACTAATTAAGAGACTAATGATTATGCTACCTTTGCACGGTCAAAATACCGCGGCTCTTTAAAAATACGCTGAGTGAGCAGGCCAGACCTCAAAATATAAACAAGAGGACATGTTTTTGATAAACAGGCGGAAATCAATTTTGCCTAGTTCCTTATAATAAGTTCACAAGGTAAAAATTTCATACAAATAAATATACTAATTCTATCATTATTACAAAAATTTTAAAATTAAATTAATAATCTTAATAAAAAACCTAAAATATTTATAAAATCAAAATAAAAAATAATGAACTAAATCGTAATCTTAAAGATAGCTGGTTTAAAGCTTACTATTATATTTCTATAAAATAAATTATAGGTTATTAACTTCAAAGCTTATCCCTTAAAGAATAAATAAGTTAATATTTTTACTTAAAAAATTAAATAAAAACAAATAACTTTAAAAAATTAAATTTTTTCTTAAGAAACTAGATATCTTGGGAAACGATTAACATCTCATTTCTATAAATAATTTAATAATAATTATGATACATTAACTATAAATTATTTATAAATCAACCCAATTCGAGACAAGTAAAATAAATACTAAAATTTTGATAAACCCTGATACAAAAGGTACAATAAATAAAATCTACTTAAAAAAATTTAAAATAATATTTCATAAAACACTTACATTACCAATAAACTATAATTTAAAAAATCAATTCTATAAAATATACTAAGACAAAAATACAATAAAATTATTTATATTAAATAATTAAATAAACAAAAAATAAATATAATAAAATAAATAATCAAGATATCCTGATTTGCACAGAAAAATTTTCAGTGTAAATGAAACACTTTACTAATAAGTTATATCTTGAAACTCTTCCTAGATACACTTTCCAGTACATCTACTATGTTACGACTTATCTCATCTAAATTGAAGCTACTTTAAAATAAAATAGAATAATCAATAATGAGAGTGACGGGCGATGTGTACACATCTCAGAGCCAATATCAGTTAAATTAAATAAATTAAATTACTATCAAATCCACCTTTATTAACAGTATTTCACTATCAAATCCGTTATAAACAAAAATCTATTGTAACCCACCTCCTCTTAACTATAAGCTGCACCTTGACCTGAAATATTTTATAATTATAAATCTTGAGAATTATAACTCTAAAAAGATTCTCTGATAACGGAGATATACAAACAAATAAATTAAGTAGAGTAAGTCGTGTATTATCAATCATGGGGTAGGTTCCTCTGAATGGAATGAGATACCGCCAAATTCTTTGGGTTTAAAGACCTTAACTAATAGTACCCTGGTAAATATAATTAACATTTAAAATAATAGGGTATCTAATCCTAGTTTATTATTTAAATTTCACAGATTCATAAAAAGGGCCACAAATAAATTTTAACATTTCACCTTACAAATTTATATTTCAACCCTAATAATATAAACAACTGTTTTAACCAATAATATTCACTTGTATCAATCGTATAACCGCGGCTGCTGGCACGAATTATGCCGATACTAAATCAATTGCTAAATCCAAAATCACTTGATAATTAAATCAAATTACTGCAAAAAGAACATTTAGTCTAACAAAACTTACATATAATACAAAGAAAAAGTGAATAAACAAGCAAGAATAAAACTTTTAAAAATAAAAAATAAGAAAATTTTAAATCTATTAATTCAGGAAAAAATAAAAGATTCAAATATTTAAAGAAAAAAAAAAGAAAAAAACCACAAACATTAACAAAAAAAAAGAAACGCCCCTATGTATGACCACAACAACTTCTCTATTATATATAATTAAAGATTAATATGGAACATGTATAGCAATAAATGTATTATATTCTTTCTTATTTAATCTTTCTTTTCACTAATAAATAAAGAAAGATTAAATAATATAATAAATATATTTTATACAATTATGTAATTTAATATAATCTGTTATTAATATGAATTCTTTTTTTTATATTAAGTTAACTTTCATATATATTAGTTAAATAATCTAATTATAGATAATTTACATAATTATATTATTATAATTAATATAATTATTTATATTAATTATAATATTTTATATTTAAATTAATAATTTTATTTATTATATCCAATTATAATAATATTAAATATTAAATTAATTATTATTATATATATATTATTATAATAACCTATTTTAAGCTAAAAACATAAGTAGCTATAATCCTAGGTAAATAATTGCATTAAAATAATCAATTGATAATGGTAAGATGAACTTATAATACTTTAATTTCAATTAAATGTAATATATTAATATAAATTATTTACTATATATATATATAAAAAAAAAAATGAGCAGGATAAATTAATCCTAATTAAACAAAATAATACATAAAAGAATTTCAAAAAAAAACTTTCGATTTATATATTAAATAAATGAAGTGCCTGATTAAAGGGTTACCTTGATAGGGTAAATAAAGTAAATAAAATTACCTTCATTAAAATTACATAGATTGAATTAAACTACCTCCTTTAGTATCAAAAACTAACGTGCATCATACACCTTAATGTAAAAAGGTAAGCTAAACAAGCTAATGGGTTCATACCCCATTTATAGAGGTATCAATCCTCTCCTTTTTAATGACCAACAACTCTACAAAACTTCTCCTCCCATCAACATTAATGATAGGAACGATCCTGTCCATTTCATCAAATTCCTGATTTGGGGTTTGAATAGGACTTGAGATCAACTTACTTTCATTTATTCCGCTCCTAACAAGAAATAAAAATATAATAATAAATGAATCATCAATTAAATATTTTATTGTCCAAGCAATAGCATCGACAATATTATTATTTTCAATTTTGCTGATTCAAATAAAATATCCCATGGGATGGGAAACAGAATTTATCCCATCAATAATAATTAGATCTAGACTATTATTAAAGATTGGAGCTGCACCTTTCCATTTCTGATTTCCAGAAGTTATAGGAGCATCAAGATGAAATAATTGTTTAACATTAATAACATGAAAAAAAATCGCCCCAATAATGGTCTTATCTTATTGTATTCAATTAAGAACTTTTATTTGAACAATTATTATCTTAAGAATTATTATTGGGGCAATAGGAGGTTTAAATCAAACATCCTTACGACAACTTTTAGCATATTCATCAATCAAACATCTAGGTTGAATAATTAGATCATTAACAGTCAGAGAAAACATCTGAGAACTATACTTCATTATTTACTCACTATTAAGATTAATTATAGTTTTATTATTTAAGCAAATAAATTTATTTTTCATAAATCAAATTTATTCAGCCAGAAATATAAAAACCGAAATTAAATTCATAATATTCTTATCTTTATTATCTTTAGGTGGACTACCACCATTCCTTGGATTCTTACCAAAATGAATTGTAATACAATCATTAATAGAAAACAATATAACAACTATTATAACTATTATAGTTGTATTAACTACAATTACACTCTACTACTATATACGTATTAGATTCTCAGCTCTAATTATATCATACACAGAAAATTCGTGATCTATAAAGATAAAGTCCCAAAAATCAAGAATCATTCTTCCTATAACAGTAATAATTTCAACAATAGGATTGATTTCAACATCAACCTTAATTTCATTATACTAAGGACTTAAGTTAATCAAACTAATAACCTTCAGAGTTATAATTAAAAGAATAATCGTTTAGGCCTCAGTAAAATTTTACACCTCTAGAATTGCAGTCTAGAATCATAATTGAATATAAGACCTAAATATGATAAGAGAGAAAACATCTCATAAGTAGATTTGCAGTCTACCACCTAAAATTCAGCCATCTTACCGCAAAAATGATTATTCTCAACAAACCATAAGGACATTGGTACTTTATACTTCATATTTGGAGCATGAGCAGGAATAGTAGGAACATCAATAAGAATACTTATTCGTGCTGAACTTGGCCAACCCGGATCTCTAATTGGGGATGACCAGATTTATAATGTTAATATTACAGCTCACGCATTCGTAATAATTTTCTTTATAGTAATACCTATTATAATTGGTGGATTTGGTAATTGACTTGTTCCACTAATAATTGGTGCACCAGATATAGCATTTCCATGAATAAATAATATAAGTTTTTGATTACTACCACCTTCACTAACCCTTCTTCTTACATCTTCTATAGTAGATAATGGTGCTGGTACAGGATGAACAGTTTACCCTGCTCTAGCAGGAGCTATTGCACACGGGGGTGCATCTGTAGATCTAGCTATTTTTTCACTGCACTTAGCAGGTGTATCATCTATTCTTGGTGCAGTGAATTTCATTACAACAGCAATTAATATACGATCAGAAAGTATAACTTTAGATCAAACACCTTTATTTGTATGATCTGTAGCTATTACAGCATTACTTCTCCTTCTTTCACTTCCAGTTTTAGCAGGAGCTATTACTATATTATTAACAGATCGAAATTTAAATACATCATTCTTTGACCTCGACGATACTCTGACTACCCAGACGCATATACCTCATGAAACGTAGTATCAAGAATTGGGTCTACAATTTCTATTGTAGGAATCATTATATTCATTGCAATTATATGAGAAAGAATGATTACAAACCGAGCAATTATATTTAGAGCTAACATAAGAAGATCAACAGTATGACTACAAAATAACCCTCCTGCAGAACATAGTTACTCAGAATTACCATTAATCTCTAGAATCTAATATGGCAGATTAGTGCAGTAGATTTAAGCTCTACAAATAAAGGTTTGACCTTTTATTAGAAAATATTTATTAATGGCAACATGATCAAATTTATCTCTTCAAGATGGAGCTTCACCATTAATGAAGCAATTATCATTCTTTCATGATCATACTATGGTCGTATTATTATTAATTACAGTAATTGTAGGTTATGCCCTAAGTTATATATTATTTATTGCCTATACTAACCGTAATATACTTCATGGACATTTAATTGAAACAATCTGAACAGCTTTACCAGCAATTACATTAATTTTTATTGCCCTTCCATCATTACGACTATTATATTTACTTGATGATTCAGTAGATGCAATAATTACAAGTAAAACCATTGGACGACAATGATATTGAAGATATGAATATTCAGACTTCATAGACGTAGAATTTGACACTTATATAACACCAGAACAAGACCTAGAAAATGATGGATTCCGACTACTAGATGTAGATAACCGAACAATCCTACCAATAAATACAGAAGTACGAGTATTAACAAGAGCATCAGATGTTCTACACTCATGAGCAGTTCCTGCATTAGGGGTTAAAATTGATGCAACGCCAGGTCGGTTAAATCAAGGAACATTCACAATAAATCGACCTGGATTATTCTTTGGACAATGCTCAGAAATCTGTGGAGCAAACCACAGATTTATACCAATTGTAATTGAAAGAACTTCAGTAAATTTATTTATTAAGTGATTATCTAAGATAATTTAAGGAGTTAGTTAAAATAAATAACATTAGAGTGTCAATCTAAAGTAACTAAAAAAAATTTGTACACCTTGAAATTCATCAGATGACTGAAAGTAAGTAATGGTCTCTTAAACCAAATAATAGTAAATTAACGACTACTTCTGATGGGGAAATTATATCCAAATCCCTCAAATATCCCCTCTTATATGATTCTCACTATTCATTATATTTTCAGCTACATTAATCTTGTTTAATCAAATAAACTTCTTCTCATTTAAACCTAACCTTATTAAAAGAGTAGAAAAAGGAACAATTGAAATAAAAAACTTAAATTGAAAATGATAACAAATCTATTCTCAACATTTGACCCATCAACTAACATCTTTAATTTATCATTAAATTGAACTAGAACATTTCTAGGACTATTATTAATCCCATCACTATTTTGACTTACACCATCACGTATTAACATTATCTGAAATAAACTAAATTTAACCTTACATAATGAATTTAAAACACTTCTTGGACCAAAATTATTTAATGGAACAACATTCATTTTCATCTCAATTTTTATTATAATATTATTTAACAATTTCATAGGATTATTCCCTTATATTTTTACTAGAACAAGACATTTAGCATTAACATTTGCAATTGCCCTACCTATATGGCTAAGATTTATATTATTTGGATGAATTAACCATACTAATCATATATTTACACACCTTGTACCACAAGGTACACCGCCTGCATTAATATCATTTATAGTACTAATTGAAACAATTAGTAATGTTATTCGACCAAGTACATTAGCAGTATGGTTGGCAGCAAATATAATTGCAGGACACTTATTATTAACCTTATTAGGAAACACAGGACCATCTATAGCAATAAACTTAATCTCTTTACTAATTATTGGACAAATACTTCTATTAATTCTAGAATCAGCAGTAGCAATAATTCAAGCCTATGTTTTCTCAATTCTAAGAACTCTATATTCTAGAGAAGTATATTAAACCTATGTTAACAACTCACTCAAACCACCCATTCCACTTAGTAGACTATAGACCTTGACCATTAACAGGAGCAATTGGAGCAATAGTCCTAGTATCAGGACTAGCAAAATGATTCCACCTATTTAATATTAACTTATTCATAATTGGATTTGGAATTACCCTACTAACTATAATTCAATGATGACGAGATGTAGTACGAGAAGGAACATATCAAGGATTACATACAGGATTTGTATCAATTGGATTACGATGAGGAATAATTTTATTTATTGCATCAGAGGTATTATTTTTCGTTTCTTTTTTTTGAGCATTCTTTGGAAGAAGGTTAGCACCAACAATTGAACTAGGAATACTATGACCTCCAATAGGAATTCAACCCTTTAACCCTATACAAATTCCATTACTTAATACAGCTATTCTTTTAGCATCAGGAGTAACAGTAACATGAGCACATCATAGCTTAATGGAATCTAATCATACTCAAGCACTACAAGGATTATTCTTCACAGTGTTATTAGGACTATACTTTACAATACTTCAAGCATATGAATATTGAGAAGCACCTTTTACCATTGCAGACGCAGTTTATGGATCAACATTCTTTGTTGCAACAGGATTCCATGGTTTACACGTAATTATTGGAACAATCTTTTTATCAACATGTCTACTTCGACACTCAATAAATCAATTTTCACCCAGACATCACTTTGGATTTGAAGCAGCAGCATGATACTGACACTTCGTAGATGTAGTATGATTATTCTTATATATCTCTATTTATTGATGAGGTAGATAATTGTTTTTCTAGTATAAATAGTACATTTGACTTCCAATCAGAAAGCTTGATATAAATCAAGAAAAACAATTCTAATTCTATCAACAAGAGTTTTCATTAGATTTATTATTCCAATAATTGTTATAATCCTGGCAACAACACTATCAAAAAAATTAATTAATGATCGAGAAAAAAGATCACCATTTGAATGTGGGTTTGATCCAAAAAGATCAGCACGAATACCATTCTCAATACGATTCTTCCTAATCGCAGTAATCTTTTTAATTTTTGATGTAGAAATTGCACTAATTCTACCAATTGTAATTATTTTTAAAACTTCAGACATTATAATCTGAACAGTATCAACAATATTTTTTATTCTAGTTCTATTAGGAGGACTATACCATGAATGAAACCAAGGAGCATTACAATGAGCAGAATAAAGGGTTGTAGTTAAATATAACATTTGGGTTGCATTCAAAAAGTATTGATATTATCAATCAACCTTAAATAGAATAAGAAGCGAAATATTGCAGTCAGTTTCGACCTGGAAGATTGGTATGTACTACCCTTATTCTTATTAATTGAAGCCAAAAAGAGGCGTATTACTGTTAATAATATAATTGAACTATAATAGTTCCAATTAAGGAAATGTAAAGCCAATATGAAAGCTGCTAACTTTTTATATTAGCGGTTAAACTCCGTTAACATTTCTAAAATTTATATAGTTTAAATAAAACATTTCATTTTCACTGTAAAAATAATATATCTATATTTATAAATACTTAAAAGTAAAAATACTTCCTTAACATCTTCAGTGTCACGATCTAATTATAAGCTATTTAAGTAAACGAAAAACAATATTACCAAAATAAATATTCAAAAAATAAAAGTAAAAAGATAAATCTTGAAATTAGAATCATATCAACCTTGAATATAACCAATTAAATAAATAAATAATCTATATAAACCTTGACCACCAAGTAATTCACCTCAACCATAATCAAATGACTTAGATGAATAATAACCTATTTTTAAAGGAATATATCTAATAAACTTAGTTGAAAGAAAAGGTATAAATCATATAGAACCAGCAAATCTAACAAAAGAAAGTATACTTAAAGAAAATAAATTATGAGAAAAATCAAAATTAGAAATAAGATAACCTAAATAAGCACCTAAAATAACAACTGTAATAGTTAAAAACTTTAAATAATAAGGTAAAGCAATCACATGAGGAATAGGAAAAATTAATCAAGATAAAAGACTACCACCAAAAACAGCAACAAACAATAGACCAATTATTCCAAATGAAATATAATAACCCTTATCATCAAAAGAAAATCTAGAATAAAAATTATTATCACCAGATATTGAATAATAAAACAAACGAAAAGAATAAGAAGCAGTTAAACCAGTAGAAAAAAAATAAAGAAAAAAATTAAACAATTAATTCATCTTAAACAAACCATCTCAAGAATTAAATCCTTTGAATAAAATCCCGCTAAAAAAGGTATTCCACACAAAGATAAACTAGAAACATTAAAACAAACTGAAGTTAAAGGTATGAAATTAACAATTGATCCTATAAAACGAATATCCTGAGAATCCTTCAAATTATGAATTATTGAACCTGCACATATAAATAATAATGCCTTAAATAAAGCATGAGCCAATAAATGAAAAAATGCAAGCTTTGGATAACCTATAGCCAAAATTCTTATTATTAAACCAAGTTGTCTTAAAGTAGAAAGAGCAATAATCTTCTTTAAATCAAACTCAAAATTAGCGCCCAATCCAGCCATAAATATAGTTATACAACCAATTAAAAGTAAAAATCAACCACAATTATAAGTATCCAATATTGGTCTAAAACGAATTAATAAATAAACACCAGCAGTAACAAGAGTAGAAGAATGAACTAAAGCAGAAACAGGAGTAGGAGCTGCTATAGCAGCAGGAAGTCATGAAGAGAAAGGAATCTGAGCTCTCTTAGTTATAGCTGCTAAAACAATTAATATAGTAATGAGCTTTATTTCAAAAGAATTAGAAATAAAATCATAATAATAAATATAATTTCAACCACCAAAATTTAACATTCATGCAATAGAAATTAAAATAGCAACATCACCAATACGATTAGAAAGTGCAGTTAATATACCAGCACTATAAGATTTTACATTTTGATAATAAATAACTAAACAATAAGAAACTAAACCTAAACCATCTCAACCTAATAAAATTCTAATTAAATTAGGACTAATAATTAAAAAACCTGTAGAAAGAATAAATATTAAAACAATAATAATAAAACGATTTATATTCTTTTCACCAGATATATAATCCTCTCTATAATAAATAACCAAAGAAGAAATATATATAACAAAAGATATAAAAATAAGAGATATTCAATCCAAAATTAAAGTTATAACAACTATAGAACCATTTAAATTGAAAAGCTCTCACTCAACAAAAACTCTATAATCAATTATTAAATAATAAATACCTAAAATAAAAATTATAGTTCTCGAAATAAACAAAGAAAAAAAACTCAAAGAACAAATAGAAAATAAATTCACGGCCTAAGATGAAAAACTTCATGTCATTGATTCCACAAAACAATATTTTTAATTAAAATACTTAAGCAAACTAAACAAAGAAATATTCACCCTTTAAACAGAGAATATTTAAAGGCAATCAATGTAAAAGTAAAAGATGATATTCACGAAAATAACCAAGAGAACAAGTATAAACACCAGAATAATAATTCCCATGCTGAGAATAAGAATATATATACAAAGTATAAACAGCTCTA
This sequence comes from Schistocerca gregaria, assembly GCF_023897955.1. Classification (NCBI taxonomy): domain Eukaryota; kingdom Metazoa; phylum Arthropoda; class Insecta; order Orthoptera; family Acrididae; genus Schistocerca; species Schistocerca gregaria. The sequence continues at coordinate 15,410,966 of NW_026061707.1, forward strand.
AAAAAAGATAAAAAAATCAAAGCAAAGAATCTAAAAGAAGATCAAGATATAATTCTATTTAATAATCTAATTTCACCTACCAAATTTAAAGAAGGAGGAGCAGCCATATTTGATGATCTTAAAAGAAATCATCATAAAGCCATTCTTGGCATCAAATTAATTATACCCTTGTTAATTAATAATCTTCGTCTACCTAAACGTTCATAAATAATATTAGATAAACAAAATAAACCAGAAGAACATAAACCATGACCAACCATTAGAGAAAGAGAACCTACACAACCTCATCAATTCATAGTCATCAATCCACCAATAACCATTCTTATATGAGCAACAGAAGAATATGCAATTAAAGACTTTAAATCAACCTGATGAAAACAAATAAATCTTACAATAACACCCCCAGATAAACCTAAAGACAATCAAAAATAATTAAACTTTAAACCCAAATAAGAAATAACCTTTATAACACGAAAAATACCATAACCACCTAAATTTAATAAAACACCAGCAAGAATTATTCTACCTGAAATAGGGGCCTCTACATGAGCCTTAGGAAGTCATAAATGAACCAAAAACAAAGGTATCTTAACTAAAAAAGCCAAAATTATAAATACATAAAACATAAAATAATAAGAACCAAAATCAACCAATAAAGGAAAATATAAAGTATTAGAAAAATCATAAACCTTAAATAAAACTAATAATAAAGGTAATCTAGCAACCAAAGTATAAAAAATTAAATAAACACCAGCCTGCAAACGCTCAGGTTGATAACCCCAACCCAAAATTAAAAGTAAAGTAGGAACTAATCTAGCCTCAAAAAAAATATAAAAAGAAAGAAGACTTAATCTAGCAAATGAACAATAAAGCATAATTATTAAAATCAAAACCATAAAAACAAAAAAATTAGAATGATATGAACTTAAATAAACTGAACCTCTAGCAGTGATTATTAAAGAACAAATCCAAAAACTAAGTAAAATTAAACTAAAAGAAAAATAATCAATACCAAAATAATATCTAATTATATTCAAATCAGCATATGAATAAACACAAATTATAAAAACAAAACCCGACAGAAACATTAAAGAATGAACCAACCATCAACAATTATTTAATAAACAAAGAGGCATCAAAAAAATAGTTATAAATAAATACTTTAACATAAAGATAAACCAAAAGAATTAAAAAAATCATTACCATGAGAACGAATTATTGAAACTAAAATAGAAAGACCTAAAGCACCCTCACAAACAGAAAAAACTAAAAAAATAACAGGAAAAAAATAATCATAATCAAACTCAATAAGAAAATCAATAACTAACATTAATAAAGAAAGAACAATATATTCTAATCTCAAAAGAACCATTAATAAATGTTTACGTTTAGAAGAAAAAATATAAACACCAGCAAAATAAATCAATAAAGAAGTAAAAATAGAGAATATAAACATTAGTTTTAATAGTTTAAAAAAAACGCCGGTCTTGTAAACCGGAAATAAGTCCAGCCCCCACTTTTAAAACTTCAGAGGTGGAAAAGCTTCCATCATCGGTCCCCAAAACCGGTATTTTAAATAAACTAACCCCTGAAATGATCAAAATAATAATTATATCATTATCAAATGTAATAAATATTAATTTTATTAAATTAAGACACCCAATATCAATAATGCTTTTTATTATCCTTCAAACCTTCCTAGTTGGAATAATAACAGGAACAATAATAGAAAGATATTGATACAAATTATAATTATATACCTATTATATACCTATTATAATTGGTGGATTTGGTAATTGACATGTTCCACTAATAATTGGTGCACCAGATATAGCATTTCCACGAATAAATAATATAAGTTTTTGATTACTACCACCTTCACTAACCCTTCTTCTTACATCTTCTATAGTAGATAATGGTGCTGGTACAGGATGAACAGTTTACCCTCCTCTAGCAGGAGCTATTGCACACGGGGGTGCATCTGTAGATCTAGCTATTTTTTCACTGCACTTAGCAGGTGTATCATCTATTCTTGGTGCAGTGAATTTCATTACAACAGCAATTAATATACGATCAGAAAGTATAACTTTAGATCAAACACCTTTATTTGTATGATCTGTAGCTATTACAGCATTACTTCTCCTTCTTTCACTTCCAGTTTTAGCAGGAGCTATTACTATATTATTAACAGATCGAAATTTAAATACATCATTCTTTGACCCTGCAGGAGGGGGTGACCCAATTCTATATCAACATCTATTTTGATTCTTTGGACACCCAGAAGATTATATTTTAATTCTAACGGGGTTCGGAATTATTTCACATATTGTATGTCAAGAAAGAGGAAAAATTGAATCATTTGGAACATTAGGTATAATTTATGCTGTACTATCAATTGGACTAATAGGATTTATTGTATGAGCACATCATATATTTACAGTAGGAATGGATGTTGACACACGAGCATATTTTACATCAGCAACAATAATTATTGCTGTACCTACAGGAATTAAGGTATTTAGATGATTAGCTACATTATATGGAACTAAATTCAAGTTCAATCCACCATTATTATGAGCTCTAGGATTTATTTTCCTATTTACAATTGGTGGATTAACAGGATTAGTATTAGCAAATTCATCACTTGATATTGTATTACATGATACATATTATGTAGTAGCCCACTTTCATTATGTATTATCTATAGGAGCAGTATTTGCAATTATAGGAGGTGTCATTCAATGATATCCACTATTTACAGGATTAACTATAAATAATACATGATTAAAAATCCAATTTACAATTATATTCATTGGAGTAAATTTAACATTCTTTCCTCAACACTTCCTAGGATTAGCAGGAATACCTCGACGATACTCTGACTACCCAGACGCATATACATCATGAAACGTAGTATCAAGAATTGGGTCTACAATTTCTATTGTAGGAATCATTATATTCATTGTAATTATATGAGAAAGAATGATTACAAACCGAGCAATTATATTTAGAGCTAACACAAGAAGATCAACAGAATGACTACAAAATAACCCTCCTGCAGAACATAGTTACTCAGAATTACCATTAATCTCTAGATTCTAATATGGCAGATTAGTGCAGTAGATTTAAGCTCTACAAATAAAGGTTTGACCTTTTATTAGAAAATATTTATTAATGGCAACATGATCAAATTTATCTCTTCAAGATGGAGCTTCACCATTAATGGAGCAATTATCATTCTTTCATGATCATACTATGGTCGTATTATTATTAATTACAGTAATTGTAGGTTATGCCCTAAGTTGTATATTATTTATTGCCTATACTAACCGTAATATACTTCATGGACATTTAATTGAAACAATCTGAACAGCTTTACCAGCAATTACATTAATTTTTATTGCCCATCCATCATTACGACTATTATATTTACTTGATGATTCAGTAGATGCAATAATTACAATTAAAACCATTGGACGACAATGATATTGAAGATATGAATATTCAGACTTCATAGACGTAGAATTTGACACTTATATAACACCAGAACAAGACCTAGAAAATGATGGATTCCGACTACTAGATGTAGATAACCGAACAATCCTACCAATAAATACAGAAGTACGAGTATTAACAAGAGCATCAGATGTTCTACACTCATGAGCAGTTCCTGCATTAGGGGTTAAAATTGATGCAACGCCAGGTCGGTTAAATCAAGGAACATTCACAATAAATCGACCTGGATTATTCTTTGGACAATGCTCAGAAATCTGTGGAGCAAACCACAGATTTATACCAATTGTAATTGAAAGAACTTCAGTAAATTTATTTATTAAGTGATTATCTAAGATAATTTAAGGAGTTAGTTAAAATAAATAACATTAGAGTGTCAATCTAAAGTAACTAAAAAAAATTTGTACACCTTGAAATTCATCAGATGACTGAAAGTAAGTAATGGTCTCTTAAACCAAATAATAGTAAATTAACGACTACTTCTGATGGGGAAATTATATCCAAATCCCTCAAATATCCCCTCTTATATGATTCTCACTATTCATTATATTTTCAGCTACATTAATCTTGTTTAATCAAATAAACTTCTTCTCATTTAAACCTAACCTTATTAAAAGAGCAGAAAAAGGAACAATTGAAATAAAAAACTTAAATTGAAAATGATAACAAATCTATTCTCAACATTTGACCCATCAACTAACATCTTTAATTTATCATTAAATTGAACTAGAACATTTCTAGGACTATTATTAATCCCATCACTATTTTGTCTTACACCATCACGAATTAACATTATCTGAAATAAACTAAATTTAACCTTACATAATGAATTTAAAACACTTCTTGGACCAAAATCATTTAATGGAACAACATTCATTTTCATCTCAATTTTTATTATAATATTATTTAACAATTTCATAGGATTATTCCCTTATATTTTTACTAGAACAAGACATTTAGCATTAACATTTGCAATTGCCCTACCTATATGGCTAAGATTTATATTATTTGGATGAATTAACCATACTAATCATATATTTATTATATTATTTAATCTTTATTTATTTATTAGTGAAAAGAAAGATTAAATAAGAAAGAATATAATCCATTTATTGCTATACATGTTCCATATTAATCTTTAATTATATATAATAGAGAAGTTGTTGTGGTCATACATAGGGGCGTTTCTTTTTTTTGTTAATGTTTGTGGTTTTTTTCTTTTTTTTCTTTAAATATTTGATTCTTTTATTTTTTCCTGAATTAATAGATTTAAAATTTTCTTATTTTTTATTTTGAAAAGTTTTATTCTTGCTTGTTTATTCACTTTTTCTTTGTATTATATGTAAGTTTTGTTAGACTAAATGTTCTTTTAGCAGTAATTTGATTTAATTATCAAGTGATTTTGGATTTAGCAATTGATTTAGTGTCGGCATAATTCGTCCCAGCAGCCGCGGTTATACGATTGATACAAGTGAATATTATTGGTTAAAACAGTTGTTTATATTATTAGGGTTGAAATATAAATTTGTAAGGTGAAATGTTAAAATTTATTTGTGGCCCTTTTTATGAATCTGTGAAATTTAAATAATAAACTAGGATTAGATACCCTTTTATTTTAAATGTTAATTATATTTACCAGGGTTCTATTAGTTAAGGTCTTTAAACCCAAAGAATTTGGCGGTATCTCATTCCATTCAGAGGAACCTACCCCATGATTGATAATACACGATTTACTCTACTTAATTTATTTGTTTGTATATCTCCGTTATCAGAGAATCTTTTTAGAGTTATAATTCTCAAGATTTATAATTATAAAATATTTCAGGTCAAGGTGCAGCTTATAGTTAAGAGGAGGTGGGTTACAATAGATTTTTGTTTATAACGGATTTGATAGTGAAATACTGTTAATGAAGGTGGATTTGATAGTAATTTAATTTATTTAATTTAACTGATATTGGCTCTGAGATGTGTACACATCGCCCGTCGCTCTCATTATTGATTATTCTATTTTATTTTAAAGTAGCTTCAATTTAGATGAGATAAGTCGTAACATAGTAGATGTACTGGAAAGTGTATCTAGGAAGAGTTTCAAGATATAACTTATTAGTAAAGTGTTTCATTTACACAGAAAATTTTTCTTTGCAAATCAGGATATCTTGATTATTTATTTTATTATATTAATTTTTTGTTTATTTAATTATTTAATATAAATAATTTAATTGTATTTTTGTCTTAGTATATTTTATAGAATTGATTTTTTAAATTATAGTTTATTGGTAATGTAAGTGTTTTATGAAATATTATTTTAAATTTTTTTAAGTAGATTTTATTTATTGTACCTTTTGTATCAGGGTTTATCAAAATTTTAGTATTTATTTTACTTGTCTCGATTTGGGTTGATTTATAAATAATTTATAGTTAATGTATCATAATTATTATTAAATTATTTATAGAAATGAGATGTTAATCGTTTCCCAAGATATCTAGTTTCTTAAGAAAAAATTTAATTTTTTAAAGTTATTTGTTTTTATTTAATTTTTTAAGTAAAAATATTAACTTATTTATTCTTTAAGGGATAAGCTTTGAAGTTAATAACCTATAATTTATTTTATAGAAATATAATAGTAAGCTTTAAACCAGCTATCTTTAAGATTACGTTTTAGTTCATTATTTTTTATTTTGATTTTATAAATATTTTAGGTTTTTTATTAAGATTATTAATTTAATTTTAAAATTTTTGTAATAATGATAGAATTAGTATATTTATTTGTATGAAATTTTTACCTTGTGAACTTATTATAAGGAACTAGGCAAAATTGATTTCCGCCTGTTTATCAAAAACATGTCCTCTTGTTTATATTTTGAGGTCTGGCCTGCTCACTGAGCGTATTTTTAAAGAGCCGCGGTATTTTGACCGTGCAAAGGTAGCATAATCATTAGTCTCTTAATTAGTGGCTGGAATGAATGGCTTGACGAGAAATCAACTGTCTCTTAATAAATTTTTGAATTTAACTTTTGAGTCAAAAGGCTTAAATTCTTCTTTAGGACGAGAAGACCCTATAGAGCTTGACATTTTACTTTTATATAGTTTTTTGTTTGTCTTTCTATATTTAATGATGATGTTTTGTTGGGGTGACATGAAGAATAGATAAACTCTTCATTATTATATCATTTATTTATGTTTGTTATTTTGATCCATAATTTATGATCATAAGATTAAGTTACCTTAGGGATAACAGCGTAATTGTTTTTGAGAGCTCATATCGACAAAGCAGATTGCGACCTCGATGTTGGATTAAGAAAAATTTTTGGTGCAGGAGCCCAATGATTAGGTCTGTTCGACCTTTAAATTCTTACATGATCTGAGTTCAGACCGGCGTGAGCCAGGTCGGTTTCTATCCTAAGATTGTTAATCCATATTAGTACGAAAGGACCATATGGTTAAAATATTTTTTGTTATATTGATTAATATTAATTTATTTACTATTTTGACAGATTAATGTGTTGAATTTAGAATTCATTTATGTAGATTTTTTCTACAAATAGTATTGATATTTTATGATTTATTTATATTTATTTTGAATTTTCTTTTATTGGTTATTTGTGTTTTAATTAGTGTTGCCTTTTTAACTTTATTAGAGCGTAAGGTTTTAGGTTATATTCAGATTCGAAAGGGTCCAAATAAGGTAGGTTTTGGTTGGAATTCCTCAGCCATTTAGAGATGCTATTAAGTTAATTTGTAAGGAGCAGCCAATTCCTATTATATCTAATTACCTACTTTATTATTTTTCCCCTGTTTTTAATTTAATGATTTCTTTAGCCGTTTGAGTAATTTTTCCTTATTTAACTTATATGTGTTCTTTTTCTTATGGATTTTTATTTTTTTTATGTTGTACTAGATTAGGTGTTTATACTGTTATAATTGCTGGTTGATCTTCTAATTCAAATTATTCATTATTAGCTTCTCTTCGTTCTGTTGCTCAAACAATTTCTTATGAAGTTAGTTTAGCTTTAATTTTATTGTCTTTAATTATTTTAATTGGTAGTTTTAATATGTTTGATTTTATAAACTATCAGCTTTATTGTTGATTTATTATTATTTCTTTTCCTTTAGCTTTAGCTTGTTTTGCTTCTTGCTTAGCTGAAACTAATCGTACTCCTTTTGATTTTGCTGAAGGGGAATCTGAGTTAGTTTCAGGATTTAATATTGAGTATGGTGCGGGTGGTTTTACTTTAATATTTTTAGCTGAATATACTAGAATTGTCTTCATAAGAATGTTATTGGCTTTAATTTTTTTGGGTGGTGATTTTTATTCTTTTATATTTTTTATTAAGCTTGCTATTATATCTTTTGGTTTTATTTGGGTTCGTGGAACATTACCACGGTTCCGTTATGATAAATTAATGTACTTAGCTTGAAAAAGTTTTTTACCTTTATCTTTGAATTTTTTTATTTTCTTTGTTGGTTTAAAGATTTTATTTATCTCATTTGTTTAGTGAAATTTTTTGAGAAAAGTTAATAGAAGAGTTAAACTTCTAATTTTATGTTTTCAAAACATATGCTTTTCCTAAGCTAATTAACTTTATTCCTTAATTAATTTATCTCATGCGTTTGCGACATGGACATTAATTAAGAAATATGTGAAGTAAATAATTGTGAAGATTTGACCTGTTATAATATAAGGTTCTTCAACAGGTCGTTTACCAATTCACGTTAGTAAGCATACAACAACTACTATAATTCAGAATAAAATTTGATTAATAGGGTAAAATTGAATGCCTCGGAATGGTGTTTTATTATAAAATGGTAAAATTATTAAGATTCTAATTGATAAAAATAATGCAATAACACCTCCTAACTTATTAGGGATAGATCGTAGAATTGCATATGCAAATAGGAAATATCATTCTGGTTGAATGTGAACTGGTGTTACTAATGGGTTGGCAGGTACAAAGTTATCTGGATCTCCTAATAGGTAAGGATTAATTAAACATAGTATAATTAATAATGATGTTATTATTACAAATGTAATAGAATCCTTAAAGGTAAAGTATGGATGGAATGGAATTTTTTCAATATCTCCATTTAGTCCAAGAGGATTATTAGATCCTGTTTGGTGAAGAAAAAATAAATGAATTGCTGCTATAGCAGCAATAATAAATGGTAATACAAAATGGAATGTGAAGAAACGATTTAATGTTGCATTATCAACAGCGAATCCTCCTCATACTCATTGGACTAAATCTGTTCCTAAGTATGGGATTGCTGATAATAAATTAGTAATTACTGTTGCACCTCAAAAAGATATTTGGCCTCAGGGTAAGACATATCCTATAAATGCAGTTGCTATAACTAAAAATAAAATCACTGTACCAATTATTCAGGTATGTATATATATATAAGATCCATAGTAAATTCCCCGTCCTACATGTAAGTAAATACAAATAAAAAATAAAGATGCTCCATTTGCGTGTAAGGTTCGGATAATTCGACCATTATTTACGTCTCGGCAGATGTGTACTACACTACTGAATGCTATTTCAATATTTGATGTATAATGTATAGCTAAAAATAGTCCAGTTACGATTTGAATTACCAAACATAACCCTAATAGGGATCCAAAATTTCATCAAAATGAAATATTTGTTGGGGCAGGTAAGTCAATTAAAGAGTTATTAATAATTTTAATTAAAGGATGTCTTAATCGTAAGGGTTTATTCATTAGTAATTATCTTATTTTACGAATAGGTCCCTGATTAATATTGGTGATTTTAACAACTGCTAGTAGTGCTAAAAATAAATAAATTATTATTATTATTGTAATAATGAATGTTGGTCTATTATATAATTTTTCTAAAGATATTGTTATTTCTTGATAATTGATTGAATTATCAATATTTATAGTTTCGGTGTTTTTGAACAAGTCTATAAATATAGATATATCTAGAATAATTAATATTAATATGATAAATACTCACATTATTAATGTAATAATTATAGTGATTGATTTAGGCTGAAATATTTCGTTTGATGCAATTCTTGTAATGTAAATAAATAATACTAGTATACCACCAAGAAATGTTAAAAATAAAATATATGATAATCAATATCTTTCTATTATTGTTCCTGTTATTAATCCAACTAGGAAGGTTTGAAGGATAATAAAAAGCATTATTGATATTGGGTGTCTTAATTTAATAACATTAATATTTATTACATTTGATAATGATATAATTATTATTTTGATCATTTCAGGGGTTAGTTTATTTAAAATACCGGTTTTGGGGACCGATGATGGAAGCTTTTCCACCTCTGAAGTTTTAAAAGTGGGGGCTGGACTTATTTCCGGTTTACAAGACCGGCGTTTTTTTAAACTATTAAAACTAATGTTTATATTCTCTATTTTTACTTCTTTATTGATTTATTTTGCTGGTGTTTATGTTTTTTCTTCTAAACGTAAACATTTATTAATGGTTCTTTTGAGATTAGAATATATTGTTCTTTCTTTATTTATGTTAGTTATTGTTTTTCTTATTGAGTTTGATTATGATTATTTTTTTCCTGTTATTTTTTTAGTTTTTTCTGTTTGTGAGGGTGCTTTAGGTCTTTCTATTTTAGTTTCAATAATTCGTTCTCATGGTAATGATTGTTTTAATTCTTTTGGTTTATCTTTATGTTAAAGTATTTATTTATAACTATTTTTTTGATCCCTCTTTGTTTATTAAATAATTGTTGATGGTTGGTTCATTCTTTAATGTTTCTGTCGGGTTTTGTTTTTATAATTTGTGTTTATTCATATGCTGATTTGAATATAATTAGATATTATTTTGGTATTGATTATTTTTCTTTTAGTTTAATTTTACTTAGTTTTTGGATTTGTTCTTAAATAATCACTGCTAGAGGTTCAGTTTATTTAAGTTCATATCATTCTAATTTTTTTGTTTTTATGGTTTTGATTTTAATAATTATGCTTTATTGTTCATTTGCTAGATTAAGTCTTCTTTATTTTTATATTTTTTTTGAGGCTAGATTAGTTCCTACTTTACTTTTAATTTTGGGTTGGGGTTATCAACCTGAGCGTTTGCTGGCTGGTGTTTATTTAATTTTTTATACTTTGGTTGCTAGATTACCTTTATTATTAGTTTTATTTAAGGTTTATGATTTTTCTAATACTTTATATTTTCCTTTATTGGTTGATTTTGGTTCTTATTATTTTATGTTTTATGTATTTATAATTTTGGCTTTTTTAGTTAAGATACCTATGTTTTTGGTTCATTTATGACTTCCTAAGGCTCATGTAGAGGCCCCTATTTCAGGTAGAATAATTCTTGCTGGTGTTTTATTAAAGTTAGGTGGTTATGGTATTTTTCGTGTTATAAAGGTTATTTCTTATTTGGGTTTAAAGTTTAATTATTTTTGATTGTCTTTAGGTTTATCTGGGGGTGTTATTGTAAGATTTATTTGTTTTCGTCAGGTTGATTTAAAGTCTTTAATTGCATATTCTTCTGTTGCTCATATAAGAATGGTTATTGGTGGATTGATGACTATGAATTGATGAGGTTGTGTAGGTTCTCTTTCTCTAATGGTTGGTCATGGTTTATGTTCTTCTGGTTTATTTTGTTTATCTAATATTATTTATGAACGTTTAGGTAGACGAAGATTATTAATTAACAAGGGTATAATTAATTTGATGCCAAGAATGGCTTTATGATGATTTCTTTTAAGATCATCAAATATGGCTGCTCCTCCTTCTTTAAATTTGGTAGGTGAAATTAGATTATTAAATAGAATTATATCTTGATCTTCTTTTAGATTCTTTGCTTTGATTTTTTTATCTTTTTTTAGAGCTGTTTATACTTTGTATATATATTCTTATTCTCAGCATGGGAATTATTATTCTGGTGTTTATACTTGTTCTCTTGGTTATTTTCGTGAATATCATCTTTTACTTTTACATTGATTGCCTTTAAATATTCTCTGTTTAAAGGGTGAATATTTCTTTGTTTAGTTTGGTTAAGTATTTTAATTAAAAATATTGTTTTGTGGAATCAATGATATGAAGTTTTTCATCATAGGCCGTGAATTTATTTTCTATTTGTTCTTTGAGTTTTTTTTCTTTGTTTATTTCGAGAACTATAATTTTTATTTTAGGTATTTATTATTTAATAATTGATTATAGAGTTTTTGTTGAGTGAGAGCTTTCCAATTTAAATGGTTCTATAGTTGTTATAACTTTAATTTTGGATTGAATATCTCTTATTTTTATATCTTTTGTTATATATATGTCTTCTTTGGTTATTTAATATAGAGATGATTATATATCTGGTGAAAAGAATATAAATCTTTTTATTATTATTGTTTTAATATTTATTCTTTCTATAGGTTTTTTAATTATTAGTCCTAATTTAATTAGAATTTTATTAGGTTGGGATGGTTTAGGTTTAGTTTCTTATTGTTTAGTTATTTATTATCAAAATGTAAAATCTTATAGTGCTGGTATATTAACTGCACTTTCTAATCGTATTGGTGATGTTGCTATTTTAATTTCTATTGCATGAATGTTAAATTTTGGTGGTTGAAATTATATTTATTATTATGATTTTATTTCTAATTCTTTTGAAATAAAGCTCATTACTATATTAATTGTTTTAGCAGCTATAACTAAGAGAGCTCAGATTCCTTTCTCTTCATGACTTCCTGCTGCTATAGCAGCTCCTACTCCTGTTTCTGCTTTAGTTCATTCTTCTACTCTTGTTACTGCTGGTGTTTATTTATTAATTCATTTTAGACCAATATTGGATACTTATAATTGTGGTTGATGTTTACTTTTAATTGGTTGTATAACTATATTTATAGCTGGATTGGGCGCTAATTTTGAGTTTGATTTAAAGAAGATTATTGCTCTTTCTACTTTAAGACAACTTGGTTTAATAATAAGAATTTTGGCTATAGGTTATCCAAAGCTTGCATTTTTTCATTTATTGGCTCATGCTTTATTTAAGGCATTATAATTTATATGTGCAGGTTCAATAATTCATAATTTGAAGGATTCTCAGGATATTCGTTTTATAGGATCAATTGTTAATTTCATACCTTTAACTTCAGTTTGTTTTAATGTTTCTAGTTTATCTTTGTGTGGAATACCTTTTTTAGCGGGATTTTATTCAAAGGATTTAATTCTTGAGATGGTTTATTTAAGGTGAATTAATTGTTTAATTTTTTTTCTTTATTTTTTTTCTACTGTCTTAACTGCTTCTTATTCTTTTCGTTTGTTTTATTATTCAATATCTGGTGATAATAATTTTTATTCTAGATTTTCTTTTGATGATAAGGGTTATTATATTTCATTTGGAATAATTGGTCTATTGTTTGTTGCTGTTTTTGGTGGTAGTCTTTTATCTTGATTAATTTTTCCTATTCCTCATGTGATTGTTTTACCTTATTATTTAAAGTTTTTAACTATTACAGTTGTTATTTTAGGTGCTTATTTAGGTTATCTTATTTCTAATTTTGATTTTTCTCATAATTTATTTTCTTTAAGTATACTTTCTTTTGTTAGATTTGCTGGTTCTATATGATTTATACCTTTTCTTTCAACTAAGTTTATTAGATATATTCCTTTAAAAATAGGTTATTATTCATCTAAGTCATTTGATTATGGTTGAGGTGAATTACTTGGTGGTCAAGGTTTATATAGATTATTTATTTATTTAATTGGTTATATTCAAGGTTGATATGATTCTAATTTCAAGATTTATTTTTAACTTTTATTTTTGGAATATTTATTTTGGTAATATTATTTTTCGTTTACTTAAATAGCTTATAATTAGAGCGTGACACTGAAGATGTTAAGGAAGTATTTTTACTTTTAAGTATTTATAAATATAGATATATTATTTTTACAGTGAAAATGTAATGTTTTATTTAAACTATATAAATTTTAGAAATGTTAACGGAGTTTAACCGCTAATATAAAAAGTTAGCCGCTTTCATATTGGCTTTACATTTCCTTAATTGGAACTATTATAGTTCAATTATATTATTAACAGTAATACGCCTCTTTTTGGCTTCAATTAATAAGAATAAGGGTAGTACATACCAATCTTCCAGGTCGAAACTGACTGCAATATTTCGCTTCTTATTCTATTTAAGGTTGATTGATAATATCAAAACTTTTTGAATGCAACCCAAATGTTATATTTAACTACAACCCTTTATTCTGCTCATTGTAATGCTCCTTGGTTTCATTCATGGTATAGTCCTCCTAATAGAACTAGAATAAAAAATATTGTTGATACTGTTCAGATTATAATGTCTGAAGTTTTAAAAATAATTACAATTAGTAGAATTAGTGCAATTTCTACATCAAAAATTAAAAAGATTACTGCAATTAGGAAGAATCGTATTGAGAATGGTATTCGTGCTGATCTTTTTGGATCAAACCCACATTCAAATGGTGATCTTTTTTCTCGATCATTAATTAATTTTTTTGATAGTGTTGTTGCCAGGATTATAACAATTATTGGAATAATAAATCTTATGAAAACTCTTGTTGATAGAATTAGAATTGTTTTTCTTGATTTATATCAAGCTTTCTGATTGGAAGTCAAATGTACTATTTATACTAGAAAAACAATTATCTACCTCATCAATAAATAGAGATATATAAGAATAATCATACTACGTCTACGAAGTGTCAGTATCATGCTGCTGCTTCAAATCCAAAGTGATGTCTTGGTGAAAATTTATTTATTGAGTGTCGAAGTAGACATGTTGATAAAAAGATTGTTCCAATAATTACGTGTAAACCATGGAATCCTGTTGCAACAAAGAATGTTGATCCATAAACTGCATCTGCAATGGTAAAAGGTGCTTCTCAATATTCATATGCTTGAAGTATTGTAAAGTATAGTCCTAATAACACTGTGAAGAATAATCCTTGTAGTGCTTGAGTATGATTAGATTCCATTAAACTATGATGTGCTCATGTTACTGTTACTCCTGATGCTAAAAGAATAGCTGTATTAAGTAATGGAATTTGTATAGGGTTAAAGGGTTGAATTCCTATTGGAGGTCATAGTATTCCTAGTTCAATTGTTGGTGCTAATCTTCTTCTAAAGAATGCTCAAAAAAAAGAAACGAAAAATAATACCTCTGATGCAATAAATAAAATTATTCCTCATCGTAATCCAATTGATACAAATCCTGTATGTAATCCTTGATATGTTCCTTCTCGTACTACATCTCGTCATCATTGAATTATAGTTAGTAGGGTAATTCCAAATCCAATTATGAATAAGTTAATATTAAATAGGTGGAATCATTTTGCTAGTCCTGATACTAGGACTATTGCTCCAATTGCTCCTGTTAATGGTCAAGGTCTATAGTCTACTAAGTGGAATGGGTGGTTTGAGTGAGTTGTTAACATAGGTTTAATATACTTCTCTAGAATATAGAGTTCTTAGAATTGAGAAAACATAGGCTTGAATTATTGCTACTGCTGATTCTAGAATTAATACAAGTATTTGTCCAATAATTAGTAATGAGATTAAGTTTATTGCTATAGATGGTCCTGTGTTTCCTAATAAGGTTAATAATAAGTGTCCTGCAATTATATTTGCTGCCAACCGTACTGCTAATGTACCTGGTCAAATAACATTACTAATTGTTTCAATTAGTACTATAAATGATATTAATGCAGGCGGTGTACCTTGTGGTACAAGGTGTGTAAATATATGATTAGTAAGGTTAATTCATCCAAATAATATAAATCTTAGCCATATAGGTAGAGCAATTGCAAATGTTAATGCTAAATGTCTTGTTCTAGTAAAAATATAAGGGAATAATCCTATGAAATTGTTAAATAATATTATAATAAAAATTGAGATGAAAATGAATGTTGTTCGATTAAATGATTTTGGTCCAAGAAGTGTTTTAAATTCATTATGTAAGGTTAAATTTAGTTTATTTCAGATAATGTTAATTCGTGATGGTGTAAGTCAAAATAGTGATGGGATTAATAATAGTCCTAGAAATGTTCTAGTTCAATTTAATGATAAATTAAAGATGTTAGTTGATGGGTCAAATGTTGAGAATAGATTTGTTATCATTTTCAATTTAAGTTTTTTATTTCAATTGTTCCTTTTTCTGCTCTTTTAATAAGGTTAGGTTTAAATGAGAAGAAGTTTATTTGATTAAACAAGATTAATGTAGCTGAAAATATAATGAATAGTGAGAATCATATAAGAGGGTATATTTGAGGGATTTGGATATAATTTCCCCATCAGAAGTAGTCGTTAATTTACTATTATTTGGTTTAAGAGACCATTACTTACTTTCAGTCATCTGATTAATTTCAAGGTGTACTAATTTTTTTTAGTTACTTTAGATTGACACTCTAATGTTATTTATTTTAACTAACTCCTTAAATTATCTTAGATAATCACTTAATAAATAAATTTACTGAAGTTCTTTCAATTACAATTGGTATAAATCTGTGGTTTGCTCCACAGATTTCTGAGCATTGTCCAAAGAATAATCCAGGTCGATTTATTGTGAATGTTCCTTGATTTAACCGACCTGGCGTTGCATCAATTTTAACCCCTAATGCAGGAACTGCTCATGAGTGTAGAACATCTGATGCTCTTGTTAATACTCGTACTTCTGTATTTATTGGTAGGATTGTTCGGTTATCTACATCTAGTAGTCGGAATCCATCATTTTCTAGGTCTTGTTCTGGTGTTATATAAGTGTCAAATTCTACGTCTATGAAGTCTGAATATTCATATCTTCAATATCATTGTCGTCCAATGGTTTTAATTGTAATTATTGCATCTACTGAATCATCAAGTAAATATAATAGTCGTAATGATGGAAGGGCAATAAAAATTAATGTAATTGCTGGTAAAGCTGTTCAGATTGTTTCAATTAAATGTCCATGAAGTATATTACGGTTAGTATAGGCAATAAATAATATATAACTTAGGGCATAACCTACAATTACTGTAATTAATAATAATACGACCATAGTATGATCATGAAAGAATGATAATTGCTCCATTAATGGTGAAGCTCCATCTTGAAGAGATAAATTTGATCATGTTGCCATTAATAAATATTTTCTAATAAAAGGTCAAACCTTTATTTGTAGAGCTTAAATCTACTGCACTAATCTGCCATATTAGAATCTAGAGATTAATGGTAATTCTGAGTAACTATGTTCTGCAGGAGGGATATTTTGTAGTCATTCTGTTGATCTTCTTATGTTAGCTCTAAATATAATTGCTCGGTTTGTAATCATTCTTTCTCATATAATTACAATGAATATAATGATTCCTACAATAGAAATTGTAGACCCAATTCTTGATACTACGTTTCATGATGTATATGCGTCTGGGTAGTCAGAGTATCGTCGAGGTATTCCTGCTAATCCTAGGAAGTGTTGAGGAAAGAATGTTAAATTTACTCCAATGAATATAATTATAAATTGGATTTTGAATCATGTATTATTTATAGTTAATCCTGTAAATAGTGGATATCATTGAATGACACCTCCTATAATTGCAAATACTGCTCCTATAGATAATACATAATGAAAGTGGGCTACTACATAATATGTATCATGTAATACAATATCAAGTGATGAATTTGCTAATACTAATCCTGTTAATCCACCAATTGTAAATAGGAAAATAAATCCTAGAGCTCATAATAATGGTGGATTGAACTTGAATTTAGTTCCATATAATGTAGCTAATCATCTAAATACCTTAATTCCTGTAGGTACAGCAATAATTATTGTTGCTGATGTAAAATATGCTCGTGTGTCAACATCCATTCCTACTGTAAATATATGATGTGCTCATACAATAAATCCTATTAGTCCAATTGATAGTATAGCATAAATTATACCTAATGTTCCAAATGATTCAATTTTTCCTCTTTCTTGACATACAATATGTGAAATAATTCCGAACCCCGGTAGAATTAAAATATAAACTTCTGGGTGTCCAAAGAATCAAAATAGATGTTGATATAGAATTGGGTCACCCCCTCCTGCAGGGTCAAAGAATGATGTATTTAAATTTCGATCTGTTAATAATATAGTAATAGCTCCTGCTAAAACTGGAAGTGAAAGAAGGAGAAGTAATGCTGTAATAGCTACAGATCATACAAATAAAGGTGTTTGATCTAAAGTTATACTTTCTGATCGTATATTAATTGCTGTTGTAATGAAATTCACTGCACCAAGAATAGATGATACACCTGCTAAGTGCAGTGAAAAAATAGCTAGATCTACAGATGCACCCCCGTGTGCAATAGCTCCTGCTAGAGGAGGGTAAACTGTTCATCCTGTACCAGCACCATTATCTACTATAGAAGGTGTAAGAAGAAGGGTTAGTGAAGGTGGTAGTAATCAAAAACTTATATTATTTATTCGTGGAAATGCTATATCTGGTGCACCAATTATTAGTGGAACAAGTCAATTACCAAATCCACCAATTATAATAGGTATTACTATAAAGAAAATTATTACGAATGTGTGAGCTGTAATAATAACATTATAAATCTGGTCATCCCCAATTAGAGATCCGGGTTGGCCAAGTTCAGCACGAATAAGTATTCTTATTGATGTTCCTACTATTCCTGCTCATGCTCCAAATATGAAGTATAAAGTACTAATGTCCTTATGGTTTGTTGAGAATAATCATTTTTGCGGTAAGATGGCTGAATTTTAGGTGGTAGACTGTAAATCTACTTATGAGATGTTTTCTCTCTTATCATATTTAGGTCTTATATTCAATTATGATTCTAGACTGCAATTCTAGAGGTGTAAAATTTTACTAAGGCCTAAAAGATTATTCTTTTAATTATAACTTTGAAGGTTATTAGTTTGATTAACTTAAGTCCTTAGTATAATGAAATTAAGGTTGATGTTGAAATCAATCCTATTGTTGAAATTATTACTGTTATAGGAAGAATGATTCTTGATTTTTGGGACTTTATCTTTATAGATCACGAATTTTCTGTGTATGATATAATTAGAGCTGAGAATCTAATACGTATATAGTAGTAGAGTGTAATTGTAGTTAATACAACTATAATAGTTATAATAGTTGTTATATTGTTTTCTATTAATGATTGTATTACAATTCATTTTGGTAAGAATCCAAGGAATGGTGGTAGTCCACC
The DNA here is from genome assembly GCF_023897955.1 of Schistocerca gregaria. Lineage (NCBI taxonomy): Eukaryota > Metazoa > Arthropoda > Insecta > Orthoptera > Acrididae > Schistocerca > Schistocerca gregaria. The sequence goes on from NW_026061707.1 coordinate 15,429,672, forward strand.
TAAAGATAATAAAGATAAGAATATTATGAATTTAATTTCGGTTTTTATATTTCTGGCTGAATAAATTTGATTTATGAAAAATAAATTTATTTGCTTAAATAATAAAACTATAATTAATCTTAATAGTGAGTAAATAATGAAGTATAGTTCTCAGATGTTTTCTCTGACTGTTAATGATCTAATTATTCAACCTAGATGTCTGATTGATGAATATGCTAAAAGTTGTCGTAAGGATGTTTGATTTAAACCTCCTATTGCCCCAATAATAATTCTTAAGATAATAATTGTTCAAATAAAAGTTCTTAATTGAATACAATAAGATAAGACCATTATTGGGGCGATTTTTTGTCATGTTATTAATGTTAAACAATTATTTCATCTTGATGCTCCTATAACTTCTGGAAATCAGAAATGGAAAGGTGCAGCTCCAATCTTTAATAATAGTCTAGATCTAATTATTATTGATGGGATAAATTCTGTTTCCCATCCCATGGGATATTTTATTTGAATCAGCAAAATTGAAAATAATAATATTGTCGATGCTATTGCTTGGACAATAAAATATTTAATTGATGATTCATTTATTATTATATTTTTATTTCTTGTTAGGAGCGGAATAAATGAAAGTAAGTTGATCTCAAGTCCTATTCAAACCCCAAATCAGGAATTTGATGAGATGGACAGGATCGTTCCTATCATTAATGTTGATAGGAAGAGAAGTTTTGTAGAGTTGTTGGTCATTAAAAAGGAGAGGATTGATACCTCTATAAATGGGGTATGAACCCATTAGCTTGTTTAGCTTACCTTTTTACATTAAGGTGTATGATGCACGTTAGTTTTTGATACTAAAGGAGGTAGTTTAATTCCATCTTATGTAATTTTAATTAAGGTAATTTTATTTACTTTATTTACCCTATCAAGGTAACCCTTTAATCAGGCACTTCATTTATGTAATATATAAATCGAAAGTTTTTTTTTGAAATTCTTTTATGTATTATTTTGTTTAATTAGGATTAATTTATCCTGCTCATTTTATTTTTTTTATATATATATATATAATAAATAATTTATATTAATATATTACATTTAATTGAAATTAAAGTATTATAAGTTCATCTTACCATTATCAATTGATTATTTTAATGCAATTATTTACCTAGGATTATAGCTACTTATGTTTTTAGCTTAAAATAGGTTATTATAATATAATATATATAATAATATGTAATTTAATATTTAATATTATTATAATTGGATATAATAAATAAAATTATTAATTTATATATAAAATATTATAATTAATATAATTACTTATATCCAATAGGAATTCAACCCTTTAACCCTATACAAATTCCATTACTTAATACAGCTATTCTTTTAGCATCAGGAGTAACAGTAACATGAGCACATCATAGTTTAATGGAATCTAATCATACTCAAGCACTACAAGGATTATTCTTCACAGTGTTATTAGGACTATACTTTACAATACTTCAAGCATATGAATATTGAGAAGCACCTTTTACCATTGCAGATGCAGTTTATGGATCAACATTCTTTGTTGCAACAGGATTCCATGGTTTACACGTAATTATTGGAACAATCTTTTTATCAACATGTCTACTTCGACACTCAATAAATCAATTTTCACCAAGACATCACTTTGGATTTGAAGCAGCAGCATGATACTGACACTTCGTAGACGTAGTATGATTATTCTTATATATCTCTATTTATTGATGAGGTAGATAATTGTTTTTCTAGTATAAATAGTACATTTGACTTCCAATCAGAAAGCTTGATATAAATCAAGAAAAACAATTCTAATTCTATCAACAAGAGTTTTCATTAGATTTATTATTCCAATAATTGTTATAATCCTGGCAACAACACTATCAAAAAAATTAATTAATGATCGAGAAAAAAGATCACCATTTGATTGTGGGTTTGATCCAAAAAGATCAGCACGAATACCATTCTCAATACGATTCTTCCTAATTGCAGTAATCTTTTTAATTTTTGATGTAGAAATTGCACTAATTCTACCAATTGTAATTATTTTTAAAACTTCAGACATTATAATCTGAACAGTATCAACAATATTTTTTATTCTAGTTCTATTAGGAGGACTATACCATGAATGAAACCAAGGAGCATTACAATGAGCAGAATAAAGGGTTGTAGTTAAATATAACATTTGGGTTGCATTCAAAAAGTATTGATATTATCAATCAACCTTAAATAGAATAAGAAGCGAAATATTGCAGTCAGTTTCGACCTGGAAGATTGGTATGTACTACCCTTATTCTTATTAATTGAAGCCAAAAAGAGGCGTATTACTGTTAATAATATAATTGAACTATAATAGTTCCAATTAAGGAAATGTAAAGCCAATATGAAAGCTGCTAACTTTTTATATTAGTGGTTAAACTCCGTTAACATTTCTAAAATTTATATAGTTTAAATAAAACATTACATTTTCACTGTAAAAATAATATATCTATATTTATAAATACTTAAAAGTAAAAATACTTCCTTAACATCTTCAGTGTCACGCTCTAATTATAAGCTATTTAAGTAAACGAAAAACAATATTACCAAAATAAATATTCAAAAAATAAAAGTTAAAAGATAAATCTTGAAATTAGAATCATATCAACCTTGAATATAACCAATTAAATAAATAAATAATCTATATAAACCTTGACCACCAAGTAATTCACCTCAACCATAATCAAATGACTTAGATGAATAATAACCTATTTTTAAAGGAATATATCTAATAAACTTAGTTGAAAGAAAAGGTATAAATCATATAGAACCAGCAAATCTAACAAAAGAAAGTATACTTAAAGAAAATAAATTATGAGAAAAATCAAAATTAGAAATAAGATAACCTAAATAAGCACCTAAAATAACAACTGTAATAGTTAAAAACTTTAAATAATAAGGTAAAGCAATCACATGAGGAATAGGAAAAATTAATCAAGATAAAAGACTACCACCAAAAACAGCAACAAACAATAGACCAATTATTCCAAATGAAATATAATAACCCTTATCATCAAAAGAAAATCTAGAATAAAAATTATTATCACCAGATATTGAATAATAAAACAAACGAAAAGAATAAGAAGCAGTTAAACCAGTAGAAAAAAAATAAAGAAAAAAATTAAACAATTAATTCATCTTAAACAAACCATCTCAAGAATTAAATCCTTTGAATAAAATCCCGCTAAAAAAGGTATTCCACACAAAGATAAACTAGAAACATTAAAACAAACTGAAGTTAAAGGTATGAAATTAACAATTGATCCTATAAAACGAATATCCTGAGAATCCTTCAAATTATGAATTATTGAACCTGCACATATAAATAATAATGCCTTAAATAAAGCATGAGCCAATAAATGAAAAAATGAAAGCTTTGGATAACCTATAGCCAAAATTCTTATTATTAAACCAAGTTGTCTTAAAGTAGAAAGAGCAATAATCTTCTTTAAATCAAACTCAAAATTAGCGCCCAATCCAGCCATAAATATAGTTATACAACCAATTAAAAGTAAAAATCAACCACAATTATAAGTATCCAATATTGGTCTAAAACGAATTAATAAATAAACACCAGCAGTAACAAGAGTAGAAGAATGAACTAAAGCAGAAACAGGAGTAGGAGCTGCTATAGCAGCAGGAAGTCATGAAGAGAAAGGAATCTGAGCTCTCTTAGTTATAGCTGCAAAAACAATTAATATAGTAATGAGCTTTATTTCAAAAGAATTAGAAATAAAATCATAATAATAAATATAATTTCAACCACCAAAATTTAACATTCATGCAATAGAAATTAAAATAGCAACATCATCAATACGATTAGAAAGTGCAGTTAATATACCAGCACTATAAGATTTTACATTTTGATAATAAATAACTAAACAATAAGAAACTAAACCTAAACCATCTCAACCTAATAAAATTCTAATTAAATTAGGACTAATAATTAAAAAACCTATAGAAAGAATAAATATTAAAACAATAATATTAAAACGATTTATATTCTTTTCACCAGATATATAATCCTCTCTATAATAAATAACCAAAGAAGAAATATATATAACAAAAGATATAAAAATAAGAGATATTCAATCCAAAATTAAAGTTATAACAACTATAGAACCATTTAAATTGAAAAGCTCTCACTCAAAAAAAATCTATAATCAATTATTAAATAATAAATACCTAAAATAAAAATTATAGTTCTCGAAATAAACAAAGAAAAAAACTCAAAGAACAAATAGAAAATAAATTCACGGCCTAAGATGAAAAACTTCATATCATTGATTCCACAAAACAATATTTTTAATTAAAATACTTAAGCAAACTAAACAAAGAAATATTCACCCTTTAAACAGAGAATATTTAAAGGCAATCAATGTAAAAGAAAAAGATGATATTCACGAAAATAACCAAGAGAACAAGTATAAACACCAGAATAATAATTCCCATGCTGAGAATAAGAATATATATACAAAGTATAAACAGCTCTAAAAAAAGATAAAAAAATCAAAGCAAAGAATCTAAAAGAAGATCAAGATATAATTCTATTTAATAATCTAATTTCACCTACCAAATTTAAAGAAGGAGGAGCAGCCATATTTGATGATCTTAAAAGAAATCATCATAAAGCCATTCTTGGCATCAAATTAATTATACCCTTGTTAATTAATAATCTTCGTCTACCTAAACGTTCATAAATAATATTAGATAAACAAAATAAACCAGAAGAACATAAACCATGACCAACCATTAGAGAAAGAGAACCTACACAACCTCATCAATTCATAGTCATCAATCCACCAATAACCATTCTTATATGAGCAACAGAAGAATATGCAATTAAAGACTTTAAATCAACCTGACGAAAACAAATAAATCTTACAATAACACCCCCAGCTAAACCTAAAGACAATGAAAAATAATTAAACTTTAAACCCAAATAAGAAATAACCTTTATAACACGAAAAATACCATAACCACCTAACTTTAATAAAACACCAGCAAGAATTATTCTACCTGAAATAGGGGCCTCTACATGAGCCTTAGGAAGTCATAAATGAACCAAAAACTTAGGTATCTTAACTAAAAAAGCCAAAATTATAAACACATAAAACATAAAATAATAAGAACCAAAATCAACCAATAAAGGAAAATATAAAGTATTAGAAAAATCATAAACCTTAAATAAAACTAATAATAAAGGTAATCTAGCAACCAAAGTATAAAAAATTAAATAAACACCAGCCTGCAAACGCTCAGGTTGATAACCCCAACCCAAAATTAAAAGTAAAGTAGGAACTAATCTAGCCTCAAAAAAAATATAAAAAGAAAGAAGACTTAATCTAGCAAATGAACAATAAAGCATAATTATTAAAATCAAAACCATAAAAACAAAAAAATTAGAATGATATGAACTTAAATAAACTTAACCTCTAGCAGTGATTATTAAAGAACAAATCCAAAAACTAAGTAAAATTAAACTAAAAGAATCATAATCAACTAAAAGAATCATAATCAAACTCAATAAGAAAAACAATAACTAACATAAATAAAGAAAGAACAATATATTCTAATCTCAAAAGAACCATTAATAAATGTTTACGTTTAGAAGAAAAAACATAAACACCAGCAAAATAAATCAATAAAGAAGTAAAAATAGAGAATATAAACATTAGTTTTAATAGTTTAAAAAAAACGCCGGTCTTGTAAACCGGAAATAAGTCCAGCCCCCACTTTTAAAACTTCAGAGGTGGAAAAGCTTCCATCATCGGTCCCCAAAACCGGTATTTTAAATAAACTAACCCCTCAAATGATCAAAATAATAATTATATCATTATCAAATGTAGTAAATATTAATTTTATTAAATTAAGACACCCAATATCAATAATGCTTTTTATTATCCTTCAAACCTTCCTAGTTGGATTAATAACAGGAACAATAATAGAAAGATATTGATTATCATATATTTTATTTTTAACATTTCTTGGTGGTATACTAGTATTATTTATTTACATTACAAGAATTGCATCAAACGAAATATTTCAGCCTAAATTAATCACTATAATTATTACATTAATAATGTGAGTATTTATCATATTAATATTAATTATTCTAGATATAACTATATTTATAGACTTTTTCAAAAACACCGAAACTATAAATATTGATAATTCAATCAATTATCAAGAAATAACAATATCTTTAGAAAAATTATATAATAGACCAACATTCATTATTACAATAATAATAATTATTTATTTATTTTTAGCACTACTAGCAGTTGTTAAAATCACCAATATTAATCAGGGACCTATTCGTAAAATAAGATAATTACTAATGAATAAACCCTTACGATTAAGACATCCTTTAATTAAAATTATTAATAACTCTTTAATTGACTTACCTGCCCCAACAAATATTTCATTTTGATGAAATTTTGGATCCCTATTAGGGTTATGTTTGGTGATTCAAATCGTAACTGGACTATTTTTAGCTATACATTATACATCAAATATTGAAATAGCATTCAGTAGTGTAGTACACATCTGCCGAGACGTAAATAATGGTTGAATTATCCGAACCTTACACGCAAATGGAGCATCTATATTTTTTATTTGTTTTTACTTACATGTAGGACGGGGAATTTACTATGGATCTTATATATATATACATACCTGAATAATTGGTACAGTGATTTTATTTTTAGTTATAGCAACTGCATTTATAGGATATGTCTTACCCTGAGGCCAAATATCTTTTTGAGGTGCAACAGTAATTACTAATTTATTATCAGCAATCCCATACTTAGGAACAGATTTAGTCCAATGTGTATGAGGAGGATTCGCTGTTGATAATGCAACATTAAATCGATTCTTCACATTCCATTTTGTATTACCATTTATTATTGCTGCTATAGCAGCAATTCATTTATTTTTTCTTCACCAAACAGGATCTAATAATCCTCTTGGACTAAATGGAGATATTGAAAAAATTCCATTCCATCCATACTTTACCTTTAAGGATTCTATTACATTTGTAATAATAACATCATTATTAATTATACTATGTTTAATTAATCCTTACCTATTAGGAGATCCAGATAACTTTGTACCTGCCAACCCATTAGTAACACCAGTTCACATTCAACCAGAATGATATTTCCTATTTGCATATGCAATTCTACGATCTATCCCTAATAAGTTAGGAGGTGTTATTGCATTATTTTTATCAATTAGAATCTTAATAATTTTACCATTTTATAATAAAACACCATTCCGAGGCATTCAATTTTACCCTATTAATCAAATTTTATTCTGAATTATAGTAGTTGTTGTATGCTTACTAACGTGAATTGGTAAACGACCTGTTGAAGAACCTTATATTATAACAGGTCAAATCTTAACAATTATTTACTTCACATATTTCTTAATTAATGTCCATGTCGCAAATGCATGAGATAAATTAATTAAGGAATAAAGTTAATTAGCTTAGGAAAAGCATATGTTTTGAAAACATAAAATTAGAAGTTTAACTCTTCTATTAACTTTTCTCAAAAAATTTCACTAAACAAATGAGATAAATAAAATCTTTAAACCAACAAAGAAAATAAAAAAATTCAAAGATAAAGGTAAAAAACTTTTTCAAGCTAAGTACATTAATTTATCATAACGGAACCGTTGTAATGTTCCACGAACCCAAATAAAACCAAAAGATATAATAGCAAGCTTAATAAAAAATATAAAAGAATAAAAATCACCGCCCAAAAAAATTAAAGCCAATAACATTCTTATGAAGACAATTCTAGTATATTCAGCTAAAAAAATTAAAGTAAAACCACCCGCACCATACTCAATATTAAATCCTGAAACTAACTCAGATTCCCCTTCAGCAAAATCAAAAGGAGTACGATTAGTTTCAGCTAAGCAAGAAGCAAAACAAGCTAAAGCTAAAGGAAAAGAAATAATAATAAATCAACAATAAAGCTGATAGTTTATAAAATCAAACATATTAAAACTACCAATTAAAATAATTAAAGACAATAAAATTAAAGCAAAACTAACTTCATAAGAAATTGTTTGAGCAACAGAACGAAGAGAACGTAATAATGAATAATTTGAATTAGAAGATCAACCAGCAATTATAACAGTATAAACACCTAATCTAGTACAACATAAAAAAAATAAAAATCCATAAGAAAAAGAACACATATAAGTTAAATAAGGAAAAATTACTCAAACGGCTAAAGAAATCATTAAATTAAAAACAGGGGAAAAATAATAAAGTAGGTAATTAGATATAATAGGAATTGGCTGCTCCTTACAAATTAACTTAATAGCATCTCTAAATGGCTGAGGAATTCCAACAAAACCTACCTTATTTGGACCCTTTCGAATCTGAATATAACCTAAAACCTTACGCTCTAATAAACTTAAAAAGGCAACACTAATTAAAACACAAATAACCAATAAAAGAAAATTCAAAATAAATATAAATAAATCATAAAGTATCAATACTATTTGTAGAAAAAATCTACATAAATGAATTCTAAATTCAACACATTAATCTGTCAAAATAGTAAATAAATTAATATTAATCAATATAACAAAAAATATTTTAACCATATGGTCCTTTTGTACTAATATGGATTAACAATCTTAGGATAGAAACCGACCTAGCTCACGCCGGTCTGAACTCAGATCATGTAAGAATTTAAAGGTCGAACAGACCTAATCATTGGGCTCCTGCACCAAAAATTTTTCTTAATCCAACATCGAGGTCGCAATCTGCTTTGTCGATATGAGCTCTCAAAAACAATTACGCTGTTATCCCTAAGGTAACTTAATCTTATGATCATAAATTATGGATCAAAATAACAAATATAAATAAATGATATAATAATGAAGAGTTTATCTATTCTTCATGTCACCCCAACAAAACATCATCATTAAATATAGAAAGACAAACAAAAAACTATATAAAAGTAAAATGTCAAGCTCTATAGGGTCTTCTCGTCCTAAAGAAGAATTTAAGCCTTTTGACTCAAAAGTTAAATTCAAAAATTTATTAAGAGACAGTTGATTTCTCGTCAAGCCATTCATTCCAGCCACTAATTAAGAGACTAATGATTATGCTACCTTTGCACGGTCAAAATACCGCGGCTCTTTAAAAATACGCTCAGTGAGCAGGCCAGACCTCAAAATATAAACAAGAGGACATGTTTTTGATAAACAGGCGGAAATCAATTTTGCCTAGTTCCTTATAATAAGTTCACAAGGTAAAAATTTCATACAAATAAATATACTAATTCTATCATTATTACAAAAATTTTAAATTTAAATTAATAATCTTAATAAAAAACCTAAAATATTTATAAAATCAAAATAAAAAATAATGAACTAAAACGTAATCTTAAAGATAGCTGGTTTAAAGCTTACTATTATATTTTTATAAAATAAATTATAGGTTATTAACTTCAAAGCTTATCCCTTAAAGAATAAATCAGTTAATATTTTTACTTAAAAAATTAAATAAAAACAAATAACTTTAAAAAATTAAATTTTTTCTTAAGAAACTAGATATCTTGGGAAACGATTAACATCTCATTTCTATAAATAATTTAATAATAATTATGATACATTAACTATAAATTATTTATAAATCAACCCAAATCGAGACAAGTAAAATAAATACTAAAATTTTGATAAACCCTGATACAAAAGGTACAATAAATAAAATCTACTTAAAAAAATTTAAAATAATATTTCATAAAACACTTACATTACCAATAAACTATAATTTAAAAAATCAATTCTATAAAATATACTAAGACAAAAATACAATAAAATTATTTATATTAAATAATTAAATAAACAAAAAATAAATATAATAAAATAAATAATCAAGATATCCTGATTTGCACAGAAAAATTTTCAGTGTAAATGAAACACTTTACTAATAAGTTATATCTTGAAACTCTTCCTAGATACACTTTCCAGTACATCTACTATGTTACGACTTATCTCATCTAAATTGAAGCTACTTTAAAATAAAATAGAATAATCAATAATGAGAGCGACGGGCGATGTGTACACATCTCAGAGCCAATATCAGTTAAATTAAATAAATTAAATTACTATCAAATCCACCTTCATTAACAGTATTTCACTATCAAATTCGTTATAAACAAAAATCTATTGTAACCCACCTCCTCTTAACTATAAGCTGCACCTTGACCTGAAATATTTTATAATTATAAATCTTGAGAATTATAACTCTAAAAAGATTCTCTGATAACGGAGATATACAAACAAATAAATTAAGTAGAGTAAATCGTGTATTATCAATCATGGGGTAGGTTCCTCTGAATGGAATGAGATACCGCCAAATTCTTTGGGTTTAAAGACCTTAACTAATAGTACCCTGGTAAATATAATTAACATTTAAAATAATAGGGTATCTAATCCTAGTTTATTATTTAAATTTCACAGATTCATAAAAAGGGCCACAAATAAATTTTAACATTTCACCTTACAAATTTATATTTCAACCCTAATAATATAAACAACTGTTTTAACCAATAATATTCACTTGTATCAATCGTATAACCGCGGCTGCTGGCACGAATTATGCCGATACTAAATCAATTGCTAAATCCAAAATCACTTGATAATTAAATCAAATTACTGCAAAAAGAACATTTAGTCGAACAAAACTTACATATAATACAAAGAAAAAGTGAATAAACAAGCAAGAATAAAACTTTTAAAAATAAAAAATAAGAAAATTTTAAATCTATTAATTCAGGAAAAAATAAAAGATTCAAATATTTAAAGAAAAAAAAAGAAAAAAACCACAAACATTAACAAAAAAAAAGAAACGCTCCTATGTATGACCACAACAACTTCTCTATTATATATAATTAAAGATTAATATGGAACATGTATAGCAATAAATGTATTATATTCTTTCTTATTTAATCTTTCTTTTCACTAATAAATAAAGAAAGATTAAATAATATAATAAATATATTTTATACAATTATGTAATTTAATATAATATGTTATTAATATGAATTCTTTTTTTATATTAAGTTAACTTTCATATATATTAGTTAAATAATCTAATTATAGATAATTTACATAATTATATTATTATAATTAATGTAATTATTTATATTAATTATAATATTTTATATTTAAATTAATAATTTTATTTATTATATCCAATTATAATAATATTAAATATTAAATTACATATTATTATATACATTATATTATAATAACCTATTTTAAGCTAAAAACATAAGTAGCTATAATCCTAGGTAAATAATTGCATTAAAATAATCAATTGATAATGGTAAGATGAACTTATAATACTTTAATTTCAATTAAATGTAATATATTAATATAAATTATTTATTATATATATATATTAAAAAAAATAAAATGAGCAGGATAAATTAATCCTAATTAAACAAAATAATACATAAAAGAATTTCAAAAAAAAACTTTCGATTTATATATTAAATAAATGAAGTGCCTGATTAAAGGGTTACCTTGATAGGGTAAATAAAGTAAATAAAATTACCTTCATTAATATTACATAAGACAGAATTAAACTACCTCCTTTAGTATCAAAATCTAACGTGCATCATACACCTTAATGTAAAAAGGTAAGCTAAACAAGCTAATGGGTTCATACCCCATTTATAGGGGTATCAATCCTCTCCTTTTTAATGACCAACAACTCTACAAAACTTCTCTTCCTATCAACATTAATGATAGGAACGATCCTGTCCATTTCATCAAATTCCTGATTTGGGGTTTGAATAGGACTTGAGATCAACTTACTTTCATTTATTCCGCTCCTAACAAGAAATAAAAATATAATAATAAATGAATCATCAATTAAATATTTTATTGTCCAAGCAATAGCATCGACAATATTATTATTTTCAATTTTGCTGATTCAAATAAAATATCCCATGGGATGGGAAACAGAATTTATCCCATCAATAATAATTAGATCTAGACTATTATTAAAGATTGGAGCTGCACCTTTCCATTTCTGATTTCCAGAAGTTATAGGAGCATCAAGATGAAATAATTGTTTAACATTAATAACATGACAAAAAATCGCCCCAATAATGGTCTTATCTTATTGTATTCAATTAAGAACTTTTATTTGAACAATTATTATCTTAAGAATTATTATTGGGGCAATAGGAGGTTTAAATCAAACATCCTTACGACAACTTTTAGCATATTCATCAATCAGACATCTAGGTTGAATAATTAGATCATTAACAGTCAGAGAAAACATCTGAGAACTATACTTCATTATTTACTCACTATTAAGATTAATTATAGTTTTATTATTTAAGCAAATAAATTTATTTTTCATAAATCAAATTTATTCAGCCAGAAATATAAAAACCGAAATTAAATTCATAATATTCTTATCTTTATTATCTTTAGGTGGACTACCACCATTCCTTGGATTCTTACCAAAATGAATTGTAATACAATCATTAATAGAAAACAATATAACAACTATTATAACTATTATAGTTGTATTAACTACAATTACACTCTACTACTATATACGTATTAGATTCTCAGCTCTAATTATATCATACACAGAAAATTCGTGATCTATAAAGATAAAGTCCCAAAAATCAAGAATCATTCTTCCTATAACAGTAATAATTTCAACAATAGGATTGATTTCAACATCAACCTTAATTTCATTATACTAAGGACTTAAGTTAATCAAACTAATAACCTTCAAAGTTATAATTAAAAGAATAATCTTTTAGGCCTTAGTAAAATTTTACACCTCTAGAATTGCAGTCTAGAATCATAATTGAATATAAGACCTAAATATGATAAGAGAGAAAACATCTCATAAGTAGATTTACAGTCTACCACCTAAAATTCAGCCATCTTACCGCAAAAATGATTATTCTCAACAAACTATAAGAACATTGGTACTTTATACTTCATATTTGGAGCATGAGCAGGAATAGTAGGAACATCAATAAGAATACTTATTCGTGCTGAACTTGGCCAACCCGGATCTCTAATTGGGGATGACCAGATTTATAATGTTATTATTACAGCTCACGCATTCGTAATAATTTTCTTTATAGTAATACCTATTATAATTGGTGGATTTGGTAATTGACTTGTTCCACTAATAATTGGTGCACCAGATATAGCATTTCCACGAATAAATAATATAAGTTTTTGATTACTACCACCTTCACTAACCCTTCTTCTTACATCTTCTATAGTAGATAATGGTGCTGGTACAGGATGAACAGTTTACCCTCCTCTAGCAGGAGCTATTGCACACGGGGGTGCATCTGTAGATCTAGCTATTTTTTCACTGCACTTAGCAGGTGTATCATCTATTCTTGGTGCAGTGAATTTCATTACAACAGAAATTAATATACGATCAGAAAGTATAACTTTAGATCAAACACCTTTATTTGTATGATCTGTAGCTATTACAGCATTACTTCTCCTTCTTTCACTTCCAGTTTTAGCAGGAGCTATTACTATATTATTAACAGATCGAAATTTAAATACATCATTCTTTGACCCTGCAGGAGGGGGTGACCCAATTCTATATCAACATCTATTTTGATTCTTTGGACACCCAGAAGTTTATATTTTAATTCTACCGGGGTTCGGAATTATTTCACATATTGTATGTCAAGAAAGAGGAAAAATTGAATCATTTGGAACATTAGGTATAATTTATGCTATACTATCAATTGGACTAATAGGATTTATTGTATGAGCACATCATATATTTACAGTAGGAATGGATGTTGACACACGAGCATATTTTACATCAGCAACAATAATTATTGCTGTACCTACAGGAATTAAGGTATTTAGATGATTAGCTACATTATATGGAACTAAATTCAAGTTCAATCCACCATTATTATGAGCTCTAGGATTTATTTTCCTATTTACAATTGGTGGATTAACAGGATTAGTATTAGCAAATTCATCACTTGATATTGTATTACATGATACATATTATGTAGTAGCCCACTTTCATTATGTATTATCTATAGGAGCAGTATTTGCAATTATAGAAGGTGTCATTCAACGATATCCACTATTTACAGGATTAACTATAAATAATACATGATTAAAAATCCAATTTACAATTATATTCATTGGAGTAAATTTAACATTCTTTCCTCAACACTTCCTAGGATTAGCAGGAATACCTCGACGATACTCTGACTACCCAGACGCATATACATCATGAAACGTAGTATCAAGAATTGGGTCTACAATTTCTATTGTAGGAATCATTATATTCATTGTAATTATATGAGAAAGAATGATTACAAACCGAGCAATTATATTTAGAGCTAACATAAGAAGATCAACAGAATGACTACAAAATAACCCTCCTGCAGCACATAGTTACTCAGAATTACAATTAATCTCTAGATTCTAATATGGCAGATTAGTGCAGTAGATTTAAGCTCTACAAATAAAGGTTTGACCTTTTATTAGAAAATATTTATTAATGGCAACATGATGAAATTTATCTCTTCAAGATGGAGCTTCACCATTAATGGAGCAATTATCATTCTTTCATGATCATACTATGGTCGTATTATTATTAATTACAGTAATTGTAGGTTATGCCCTAAGTTATATATTATTTATTGCCTATACTAACCGTAATATACTTCATGGACATTTAATTGAAACAATCTGAACAGCTTTACCAGCAATTACATTAATTTTTATTGCCCTTCCATCATTACGACTATTATATTTACTTGATGATTCAGTAGATGCAATAACTACAATTAAAACCATTGGACGACAATGATATTGAAGATATGAATATTCAGACTTCATAGACGTAGAATTTGACACTTATATAACACCAGAACAAGACCTAGAAAATGATGGATTCCGACTACTAGATGTAGATAACCGAACAATCCTACCAATAAATACAGAAGTACGAGTATTAACAAGAGCATCAGATGTTCTACACTCATGAGCAGTTCCTGCATTAGGGGTTAAAATTGATGCAACGCCAGGTCGGTTAAATCAAGGAACATTCACAATAAATCGACCTGGATTATTCTTTGGACAATGCTCAGAAATCTGTGGAGCAAACCACAGATTTATACCAATTGTAATTGAAAGAACTTCAGTAAATTTATTTATTAAGTGATTATCTAAGATAATTTAAGGAGTTAGTTAAAATAAATAACATTAGAGTGTCAATCTAAAGTAACTAAAAAAAATTTGTACACCTTGAAATTCATCAGATGACTGAAAGTAAGTAATGGTCTCTTAAACCAAATAATAGTAAATTAACGACTACTTCTGATGGGGAAATTATATCCAAATCCCTCAAATATCCCCTCTTATATGATTCTCACTATTCATTATATTTTCAGCTACATTAATCTTGTTTAATCAAATAAACTTCTTCTCATTTAAACCTAACCTTATTAAAAGAGCAGAAAAAGGAACAATTGAAATAAAAAACTTAAATTGAAAATGATAACAAATCTATTCTCAACATTTGACCCATCAACTAACATCTTTAATTTATCATTAAATTGAACTAGAACATTTCTAGGACTATTATTAATCCCATCACTATTTTGACTTACACCATCACGAATTAACATTATCTGAAATAAACTAAATTTAACCTTACATAATGAATTTAACACATTTCTTGGACCAAAATCATTTAATGGAACAACATTCATTTTCATCTCAATTTTTATTATAATATTATTTAACAATTTCATAGGATTATTCCCTTATATTTTTACTAGAACAAGACATTTAGCATTAACATTTGCAATTGCCCTACCTATATGGCTAAGATTTATATTATTTGGATGAATTAACCATACTAATCATATATTTACACACCTTGTACCACAAGGTACACCGCCTGCATTAATATCATTTATAGTACTAATTGAAACAATTAGTAATGTTATTCGACCAGGTACATTAGCAGTACGGTTGGCAGCAAATATAATTGCAGGACACTTATTATTAACCTTATTAGGAAACACAGGACCATCTATAGCAATAAACTTAATCTCATTACTAATTATTGGACAAATACTTCTATTAATTCTAGAATCAGCAGTAGCAATAATTCAAGCCTATGTTTTCTCAATTCTAAGAACTCTATATTCTAGAGAAGTATATTAAACCTATGTTAACAACTCACTCATACCACCCATTCCACTTAGTAGACTATAGACCTTGACCATTAACAGGAGCAATTGGAGCAATAGTCCTAGTATCAGGACTAGCAAAATGATTCCACCTATTTAATATTAACTTATTCATAATTGGATTTGGAATTACCCTACTAACTATAATTCAATGATGACGAGATGTAGTACGAGAAGGAACATATCAAGGATTACATACAGGATTTGTATCAATTGGATTACGATGAGGAATAATTTTATTTATTGCATCAGAGGTATTATTTTTCGTTTATTTTTTTTGAGCATTCTTTAGAAGAAGATTAGCACCAACAATTGAACTAGGAATACTATGACCTCCAATAGGAATTCAACCCTTTAACCCTATACAAATTCCATTACTTAATACAGCTATTCTTTTAGCATCAGGAGTAACAGTAACATGAGCACATCATAGTTTAATGGAATCTAATCATACTCAAGCACTACAAGGATTATTCTTCACAGTGTTATTAGGACTATACTTTACAATACTTCAAGCATATGAATATTGAGAAGCACCTTTTACCATTGCAGATGCAGTTTATGGATCAACATTCTTTGTTGCAACAGGATTCCATGGTTTACACGTAATTATTGGAACAATCTTTTTATCAACATGTCTACTTCGACACTCAATAAATCAATTTTCACCAAGACATCACTTTGGATTTGAAGCAGCAGCATGATACTGACACTTCGTAGACGTAGTATGATTATTCTTATATATCTCTATTTATTGATGAGGTAGATAATGGTTTTTCTAGTATAAATAGTACATTTGACTTCCAATCAGAAAGCTTGATATAAATCAAGAAAAACAATTCTAATTCTATCAACAAGAGTTTTCATTAGATTTATTATTCCAATAATTGTTATAATCCTGGCAACAACACTATCAAAAAAATTAATTAATGATCGAGAAAAAAGATCACCATTTGAATGTGGGTTTGATCCAAAAAGATCAGCACGAATACCATTCTCAATACGATTCTTCCTAATTGCAGTAATCTTTTTAATTATTGATGTAGAAATTGCACTAATTCTACCAATTGTAATTATTTTTAAAACTTCAGACATTATAATCTGAACAGTATCAACAATATTTTTTATTCTAGTTCTATTAGGAGGACTATACCATGAATGAAACCAAGGAGCATTACAATGAGCAGAATAAAGGGTTGTAGTTAAATATAACATTTGGGTTGCATTCAAAAAGTATTGATATTATCAATCAACCTTAAATAGAATAAGAAGCGAAATATTGCAGTCAGTTTCGACCTGGAAGATTGGTATGTACTACCCTTATTCTTATTAATTGAAGCCAAAAAGAGGCGTATTACTGTTAATAATATAATTGAACTATAATAGTTCCAATTAAGGAAATGTAAAGCCAATATGAAAGCTGCTAACTTTTTATATTAGTGGTTAAACTCCGTTAACATTTCTAAAATTTATATAGTTTAAATAAAACATTACATTTTCACTGTAAAAATAATATATCTATATTTATAAATACTTAAAAGTAAAAATACTTCCTTAACATCTTCAGTGTCACGCTCTAATTATAAGCTATTTAAGTAAACGAAAAACAATATTACCAAAATAAATATTCAAAAAATAAAAGTTAAAAGATAAATCTTGAAATTAGAATCATATCAACCTTGAATATAACCAATTAAATAAATAAATAATCTATATAAACCTTGACCACCAAGTAATTCACCTCTACCATAATCAAATGACTTAGATGAATAATAACCTATTTTTAAAGGAATATATCTAATAAACTTAGTTGAAAGAAAAGGTATAAATCATATAGAACCAGCAAATCTAACAAAAGAAAGTATACTTAAAGAAAATAAATTATGAGAAAAATCAAAATTAGAAATAAGATAACCTAAATAAGCACCTAAAATAACAACTGTAATAGTTAAAAACTTTAAATAATAAGGTAAAGCAATCACATGAGGAATAGGAAAAATTAATCAAGATAAAAGACTACCACCAAAAACAGCAACAAACAATAGACCAATAATTCCAAATGAAATATAATAACCCTTATCATCAAAAGAAAATCTAGAATAAAAATTATTATCACCAGATATTGAATAATAAAACAAACGAAAAGAATAAGAAGCAGTTAAACCAGTAGAAAAAAAATAAAGAAAAAAAATTAAACAATTAATTCATCTTAAACAAACCATCTCAAGAATTAAATCCTTTGAATAAAATCCCGCTAAAAAAGTTATTCCACACAAAGATAAACTAGAAACATTAAAACAAACTGAAGTTAAAGGTATGAAATTAACAATTGATCCTATAAAACGAATATCCTGAGAATCCTTCAAATTATGAATTATTGAACCTGCACATATAAATAATAATGCCTTAAATAAAGCATGAGCCAATAAATGAAAAAATGCAAGCTTTGGATAACCTATAGCCAAAATTCTTATTATTAAACCAAGTTGTCTTAAAGTAGAAAGAGCAATAATCTTCTTTAAATCAAACTCAAAATTAGCGCCCAATCCAGCCATAAATATAGTTATACAACCAATTAAAAGTAAAAATCAACCACAATTATAAGTATCCAATATTGGTCTAAAACGAATTAATAAATAAACACCAGCAGTAACAAGAGTAGAAGAATGAACTAAAGCAGAAACAGGAGTAGGAGCTGCTATAGCAGCAGGAAGTCATGAAGAGAAAGGAATCTGAGCTCTCTTAGTTATAGCTGCTAAAACAATTAATATAGTAATGAGCTTTATTTCAAAAGAATTAGAAATAAAATCATAATAATAAATATAATTTCAACCACCAAAATTTAACATTCATGCAATAGAAATTAAAATAGCAACATCACCAATACGATTAGAAAGTGCAGTTAATATACCAGCACTATAAGATTTTACATTTTGATAATAAATAACTAAACAATAAGAAACTAAACCTAAACCATCTCAACCTAATAAAATTCTAATTAAATTAGGACTAATAATTAAAAAACCTATAGAAAGAATAAATATTAAAACAATAATAATAAAACGATTTATATTCTTTTCACCAGATATATAATCCTCTCTATAATAAATAACCAAAGAAGAAATATATATAACAAAAGATATAAAAATAAGAGATATTCAATCCAAAATTAAAGTTATAACAACTATAGAACCATTTAAATTGAAAAGCTCTCACTCAACAAAAACTCTATAATCAATTATTAAATAATAAATACCTAAAATAAAAATTATAGTTCTCGAAATAAACAAAGAAAAAAAACTCAAAGAACAAATAGAAAATAAATTCACAGCCTAAGATGAAACACTTCATATCATTGATTCCACAAAACAATATTTTTAATTAAAATACTTAAGCAAACTAAACAAAGAAATATTCACCCTTTAAACAGAGAATATTTAAAGGCAATCAATGTAAAAGTAAAAGATGATATTCACGAAAATAACCAAGAGAACAAGTATAAACACCAGAATAATAATTCCCATGCTGAGAATAAGAATATATATACAAAGTATAAACAGCTCTAAAAAAAGATAAAAAAATCAAAGCAAAGAATCTAAAAGAAGATCAAGATATAATTCTATTTAATAATCTAATTTCACCTACCAAATTTAAAGAAGGAGGAGCAGCCATATTTGATGATCTTAAAAGAAATCATCATAAAGCCATTCTTGGCATCAAATTAATTATACCCTTGTTAATTAATAATCTTCGTCTACCTAAACGTTCATAAATATTATTAGATAAACAAAATAAACCAGAAGAACATAAACCATGACCAACCATTAGAGAAAGAGAACCTACACAACCTCATCAATTCATAGTCATCAATCCACCAATAACCATTCTTATATGAGCAACAGAAGAATATGCAATTAAAGACTTTAAATCAACCTGACGAAAACAAATAAATCTTACAATAACACCCCCAGATAAACCTAAAGACAATCAAAAATAATTAAACTTTAAACCCAAATAAGAAATAACCTTTATAACACGAAAAATACCATAACCACCTAACTTTAATAAAACACCAGCAAATATTATTCTACCTGAAATAGGGGCCTCTACATGAGCCTTAGGAAGTCATAAATGAACCAAAAACATAGGTATCTTAACTAAAAAAGCCAAAATTATAAATACATAAAACATAAAATAATAAGAACCAAAATCAACCAATAAAGGAAAATATAAAGTATTAAAAAAATCATAAACCTTAAATAAAACTAATAATAAAGGTAATCTAGCAACCAAAGTATAAAAAATTAAATAAACACCAGCCTGCAAACGCTCAGGTTGATAACCCCAACCCAAAATTAAAAGTAAAGTAGGAACTAATCTAGCCTCAAAAAAAATATAAAAAGAAAGAAGACTTAATCTAGCAAATGAACAATAAAGCATAATTATTAAAATCAAAACCATAAAAACAAAAAAATTTGAATGATATGAACTTAAATAAACTGAACCTCTAGCAGTGATTATTAAAGAACAAATCCAAAAACTAAGTAAAATTAAACTAAAAGAAAAATAATCAATACCAAAATAATATCTAATTATATTCAAATCAGCATATGAATAAACACAAATTATAAAAACAAAACCCAACAGAAACATTAAAGAATGAACCAACCATCAACAATTATTTAATAAACAAAGAGGGATCAAAAAATAGTTATAAATAAATACTTTAACATAAAGATAAACCAAAAGAATTAAAAAAATCATTACCATGAGAACGAATTATTGAAACTAAAATAGAAAGACCTAAAGCACCCTCACAAACAGAAAAAACTAAAAAAATAACCGGAAAAAAATAATCATAATCAAACTCAATAAGAAAAACAATAACTAACATAAATAAAGAAAGAACAATATATTCTAATCTCAAAAGAACCATTAATAAATGTTTACGTTTAGAAGAAAAAACATAAACACCAGCAAAATAAATCAATAAAGAAGTAAAAATAGAGAATATAAACATTAGTTTTAATAGTTTAAAAAAAACGCCGGTCTTGTAAACCGGAAATAAGTCCAGCCCCCACTTTTAAAACTTCAGAGGTGGAAAAGGTTCCATCATCAGTCCCCAAAACCGGTATTTTAAATAAACAAACCCCTGAAATGATCAAAATAATAATTATATCATTATCAAATGTAATAAATATTAATTTTATTAAATTAAGACACCCAATATCAATAATGCTTTTTATTATCCTTCAAACCTTCCTAGTTGGATTAATAACAGGAACAACAATAGAAAGATATTGATTATCATATATTTTATTTTTAACATTTCTTGGTGGTATACTAGTATTATTTATTTACATTACAAGAATTGCATCAAACGAAATATTTCAGCCTAAATCAATCACTATAATTATTACATTAATAATGTGAGTATTTATCATATTAATATTAATTATTCTAGATATATCTATATTTATAGACTTTTTCAAAAACACCGAAACTATAAATATTGATAATTCAATCAATTATCAAGAAATAACAATATCTTTAGAAAAATTATATAATAGACCAACATTCATTATTACAATAATAATAATAATTTATTTATTTTTAGCACTACTAGCAGTTGTTAAAATCACCAATATTAATCAGGGACCTATTCGTAAAATAAGATAATTACTAATGAATAAACCCTTACGATTAAGACATCCTTTAATTAAAATTATTAATAACTCTTTAATTGACTTACCTGCCCCAACAAATATTTCATTTTGATGAAATTTTGGATCCCTATTAGGGTTATGTTTGGTAATTCAAATCGTAACTGGACTATTTTTAGCTATACATTATACATCAAATATTGAAATAGCATTCAGTAGTGTAGTACACATCTGCCGAGACGTAAATAATGGTTGAATTATCCGAACCTTACACGCAAATGGAGCATCTATATTTTTTATTTATATTTACTTACATGTAGGACGGGGAATTTACTATGGATCTTATATATATATATATACATACCTGAATAATTGGTACAGTGATTTTATTTTTAGTTATAGCAACTGCATTTATAGGATATGTCTTACCCTGAGGCCAAATATCTTTTTGAGGTGCAACAGTAATTACTAATTTATTATCAGCAATCCCATACTTAGGAACAGATTTAGTCCAATGAGTATGAGGAGGATTCGCTGTTGATAATGCAACATTAAATCGATTCTTCACATTCCATTTTGTATTACCATTTATTATTGCTGCTATAGCAGCAATTCATTTATTTTTTCTTCACCAAACAGGATCTAATAATCCTCTTGGACTAAATGGAGATATTGAAAAAAATCCATTCCATCCATACTTTACCTTTAAGGATTCTATTACATTTGTAATAATAACATCATTATTAATTATACTATGTTTAATTAATCCTTACCTATTAGGAGATCCAGATAACTTTGTACCTGCCAACCCATTAGTAACACCAGTTCACATTCAACCAGAATGATATTTCCTATTTGCATATGCAATTCTACGATCTATCCCTAATAAGTTAGGAGGTGTTATTGCATTATTTTTATCAATTAGAATCTTAATAATTTTACCATTTTATAATAAAACACCATTCCGAGGCATTCAATTTTACCCTATTAATTAAATTTTAACCTGAATTATAGTAGTTGTTGTATGCTTACTAACGTGAATTGGTAAACGACCTGTTGAAGAACCTTATATTATAACAGGTCAAATCTTAACAATTATTTACTTCACATATTTCTTAATTAATGTCCATGTCGCAAACGCATGAGATAAATTAATTAAGGAATAAAGTTAATTAGCTTAGGAAAAGCATATGTTTTGAAAACATAAAATTAGAAGTTTAACTCTTCTATTAACTTTCCTCAAAAAATTTCACTAAACAAATGAGATAAATAAAATCTTTAAACCAACAAAGAAAATAAAAAAAATCAAAGATAAAGGTAAAAAACTTTTTCAAGCTAAGTACATTAATTTATCATAACGGAACCGTGGTAATGTTCCACGAACCCAAATAAAACCAAAAGATATAATAGCAAGCTTAATAAAAAATATAAAAGAATAAAAATCACCGCCCAAAAAAATTAAAGCCAATAACATTCTTATGAAGACAGTTCTAGTATATTCAGCTACAAAAATTAAAGTAAAACCACCCGCACCATACTCAATATTAAATCCTGAAACTAACTCAGATTCCCCTTCAGCAAAATCAAAAGGAGTACGATTAGTTTCAGCTAAGCAAGAAGCAAAACAAGCTAAAGCTAAAGGAAAAGAAATAATAATAAATCAACAATAAAGCTGATAGTTTATAAAATCAAACATATTAAAACTACCAATTAAAATAATTAAAGACAATAAAATTAAAGCTAAACTAACTTCATAAGAAATTGTTTGAGCAACAGAACGAAGAGAACCTAATAATGAATAATTTGAATTAGAAGATCAACCAGCAATTATAACAGTATAAACACCTAATCTAGTACAACATAAAAAGAATAAAAATCCATAAGAAAAAGAACACATATAAGTTAAATAAGGAAAAATTACTCAAACGGCTAAAGAAATCATTAAATTAAAAACAGGGGAAAAATAATAAAGTAGGTAATTAGATATAATAGGAATTGGCTGCTCCTTACAAATTAACTTAATAGCATCTCTAAATGGCTGAGGAATTCCAACAAAACCTACCTTATTTGGACCCTTTCGAATCTGAATATAACCTAAAACCTTACGCTCTAATAAACTTAAAAAGGCAACACTAATTAAAACACAAATAACCAATAAAAGAAATTCAAAATAAATATAAATAAATCATAAAGTATCAATACTATTTGTAGAAAAAATCTACATAAATGAATTCTAAATTCAACACATTAATCTGTCAAAATAGTAAATAAATTAATATTAATCAATATAACAAAAAATATTTTAACCATATGGTCCTTTCGTACTAATATGGATTAACAATCTTAGGATAGAAACCGACCTGGCTCACGCCGGTCTGAACTCAGATCATGTAAGAATTTAAAGGTCGAACAGACCTAATCATTGGGCTCCTGCACCCAAAATTTTTCTTAATCCAACATCGAGGTCGCAATCTGCTTTGTCGATATGAGCTCTCAAAAACAATTACGCTGTTATCCCTAAGGTAACTTAATCTTATGATCATAAATTATGGATCAAAATAACAAACATAAATAAATGATATAATAATGAAGAGTTTATCTATTCTTCATGTCACCCCAACAAAACATCATCATTAAATATAGAAAGACAAACAAAAAACTATATAAAAGTAAAATGTCAAGCTCTATAGGGTCTTCTCGTCCTAAAGAAGTATTTAAGCCTTTTGACTCAAAAGTTAAATTCAAAAATTTATTAAGAGACAGTTGATTTCTCGTCAAGCCATTCATTCCAGCCACTAATTAAGAGACTAATGATTATGCTACCTTTGCACGGTCAAAATACCGCGGCTCTTTAAAAATTCGCTCAGTGAGCAGGCCAGACCTCAAAATATAAACAAGAGGACATGTTTTTGATAAAGATAACAAGCAAGAATAAAACTTTTAAAAATAAAAAATAAGAAAATTTTAAATCTATTAATTCAGGAAAAAATAAAAGATTCAAATATTTAAAGAAAAAAAAAGAAAAAAACCACAAACATTAACAAAAAAAAAAAGAAACGCCCCTATGTATGACCACAACAACTTCTCTATTATATATAATTAAAGATTAATATGGAACATGTATAGCAATAAATGTATTATATTCTTTCTTATTTAATCTTTCTTTTCACTAATAAATAAAGAAAGATTAAATAATATAATAAATATATTTTATACAATTATGTAATTTATTATAATATGTTATTAATATGAATTCTTTTTTTATATTAAGTTAACTTTCATATATATTATTTAAATAATCTAATTATAGATATTATAATAACCTATTTTAAGCTAAAAACATAAGTAGCTATAATCCTAGGTAAATAATTGCATTAAAATAATCAATTGATAATGGTAAGATGAACTTATAATACTTTAATTTCAATTAAATGTAATATATTAATATAAATTATTTATTATATATATATATATAAAAAATAAAATGAGCAGGATAAATTAATCCTAATTAAACAAAATAATACATAAAAGAATTTCAAAAAAAAAAACTTTCGATTTATATATTAAATAAATGAAGTGCCTGATTAAAGGGTTACCTTGATAGGGTAAATAAAGTAAATAAAATTACCTTCATTAAAATTACATAAGATAGAATGAAACTACCTCCTTTAGTATCAAAAACTAACGTGCATCATACACCTTAATGTAAAAAGGTAAGCTAAACAAGCTAATGGGTTCATACCCCATTTATAGAGGTATCAATCCTCTCCTTTTTAATGACCAACAACTCTACAAAACTTCTCTTCCTATCAACATTAATGATAGGAACGATCCTGTCCATTTCATCAAATTCCTGATTTGGGGTTTGAATAGGACTTGAGATCAACTTACTTTCATTTATTCCGCTCCTAACAAGAAATAAAAATATAATAATAAATGAATCATCAATTAAATATTTTATTGTCCAAGCTATAGCATCGCCAATATTATTATTTTCAATTTTGCTGATTCAAATAAAATATCCCATGGGATGGGAAACAGAATTTATCCCATCAATAATAATTAGATCTAGACTATTATTAAAGATTGGAGCTGCACCTTTCCATTTCTGATTTCCAGAAGTTATAGGAGAATCAAGATGAAATAATTGTTTAACATTAATAACATGACAAAAAATCGCCCCAATAATGGTCTTATCTTATTGTATTCAATTAAGAACTTTCATTTGAACAATTATTATCTTAAGAATTATTATTGGGGCAATAGGAGGTTTAAATCAAACATCCTTACGACAACTTTTAGCATATTCATCAATCAGACATCTAGGTTGAATAATTAGATCATTAACAGTCAGAGAAAACATCTGAGAACTATACTTCATTATTTACTCACTATTAAGATTAATTATAGTTTTATTATTTAAGCAAATAAATTTATTTTTCATAAATCAAATTTATTCAGCCAGAAATATAAAAACCGAAATTAAATTCATAATATTCTTATCTTTATTATCTTTAGGTGGACTACCACCATTCCTTGGATTCTTACCAAAATGAATTGTAATACAATCATTAATAGAAAACAATATAACAACTATTATAACTGTATTAATCTTTAATTATATATAATAGAGAAGTTGTTGTGGTCATACATATGGGCGTTTCTTTTATTTTGTTAAAGTTTGTGGTTTCTTTCTTTTTTTTCTTTAAATATTTGAATCTTTTATTTTTTCCTGAATTAATAGATTTAAAATTTTCTTATTTTTTATTTTTAAAAGTTTTATTCTTGCTTGTTTATTCACTTTTTCTTTGTATTATATGTAAGTTTTGTTAGACTAAATGTTCTTTTTGCAGTAATTTGATTTAATTATCAAGTGATTTTGGATTTAGCAATTGATTTAGTATCGGCATAATTTGTGCCAGCAGCCGCGGTTATACGATTGATACAAGTGAATATTATTGGTTAAAACAGTTGTTTATATTATTAGGGTTGAAATATAAATTTGTAAGGTGAAATGTTAAAATTTATTTGTGGCCCTTTTTATGAATCTGTGAAATTTAAATAATAAACTAGGATTAGATACCCTATTATTTTAAAAGTTAATTATATTTACCAGGGTACTATTAGTTAAGGTCTTTAAACCCAAAGAAGTTGGCGGTATCTCATTCCATTCAGAGGAACCTACCCCATGATTGATAATACACGATTTACTCTACTTAATTTATTTGTTTGTATATCTCCGTTATCAGAGAATCTTTTTAGAGTTATAATTCTCAAGATTTATAATTATAAAATATTTCAGGTCAAGGTGCAGCTTATAGTTAAGAGGAGGTGAGTTACAATAGATTTTTGTTTATAACGGATTTGATAGTGAAATACTGTTAATGAAGGTGGATTTGATAGTAATTTAATTTATTTAATTTAACTGATATTGGCTCTGAGATGTGTACACATCGCCCGTCGCTCTCATTATTGATTATTCTATTTTATTTTAAAGTAGCTTCAATTTAGATGAGATAAGTCGTAACATAGTAGATGTACTGGAAAGTGTATCTAGGAAGAGTTTCAAGATATAACTTATTAGTAAAGTGTTTCATTTACCCTGAAAATTTTTCTGTGCAAATCAGGATATCTTGATTATTTATTTTATTATATTTATTTTTTGTTTATTTAATTATTTAATATAAATAATTTTATTGTATTTTTGTCTTAGTATATTTTATAGAATTGATTTTTTAAATTATAGTTTATTGGTAAAGTAAGTGTTTTATGAAATATTATTTTAAATTTTTTTAAGTAGATTTTATTTATTGTACCTTTTGTATCAGGGTTTATCAAAATTTTAGTATTTATTTTACTTGTCTCGATTTGGGTTGATTTATAAATAATTTATAGTTAATGTATCATAATTATTATTAAATTATTTATAGAAATGAGATGTTAATCGTTTCCCAAGATATCTAGTTTCTTAAGAAAAAATTTAATTTTTTAAAGTTATATGTTTTTATTTAATTTTTTAAGTAAAAATATTAACTTATTTATTCTTTAAGGGATAAGCTTTGAAGTTAATAACCTATAATTTATTTTATAGTAATATAAAAGTAAGCTTTAAACCAGCTATCTTTAAGATTACGTTTTAGTTCATTATTTTTTATTTTGATTTTATAAATATTTTAGGTTTTTTATTAAGATTATTAATTTAATTTTAAAATTTTTGTAGGACGAGAAGACCCTATAGAGCTTGACATTTTACTTTTATATAGTTTTTTGTTTGTCTTTCTATATTTAATGATGATGTTTTGTTGGGGTGACATGAAGAATAGATAAACTCTTCATTATTATATCATTTATTTATGTTTGTTATTTTGATCCATAATTTATGATCATAAGATTAAGTTACCTTAGGGATAACAGCGTAATTGTTTTTGAGAGCTCATATCGACAAAGCAGATTGCGCCCTCGATGTTGGATTAAGAAAAATTTTGGGTGCAGGAGCCCAATGATTAGGTCTGTTCGACCTTTAAATTCTTACATGATCTGAGTTCAGACCGGCGTGAGCCAGGTCGGTTTCTATCCTAAGATTGTTAATCCATATTAGTACGAAAGGACCATATGTTTAAAATATTTTTTGTTATATTGTTTAATATTAATTTATTTACTATTTTGACAGATTAATGTGTTGAATTTAGAATTCATTTATGTAGATTTTTTCTACAAATAGTATTGATACTTTATGATTTATTTATATTTATTTTGAATTTTCTTTTATTGGTTATTTGTGTTTTAATTAGTGTTGCCTTTTTAAGTTTATTAGAGCGTAAGGTTTTAGGTTATATTCAGATTCGAAAGGGTCCAAATAAGGTAGGTTTTGTTGCAATTCCTCAGCCATTTAGAGATGCTATTAAGTTAATTTGTAAGGAGCAGCCAATTCCTATTATATCTAATTACCTACTTTATTATTTTTCCCCTGTTTTTAATTTAATGATTTCTTTAGCCGTTTGAGTAATTTTTCCTTATTTAACTTATATGTGTTCTTTTTCTTATGGATTTTTATTTTTTTTATGTTGTACTAGATTAGGTGTTTATACTGTTATAATTGCTGGTTGATCTTCTAATTCAAATTATTCATTATTAGGTTCTCTTCGTTCTGTTGCTCAAACAATTTCTTATGAAGTTAGTTTAGCTTTAATTTTATTGTCTTTAATTATTTTAATTGGTAGTTTTAATATGTTTGATTTTATAAACTATCAGCTTTATTGTTGATTTATTATTATTTCTTTTCCTTTAGCTTTAGCTTGTTTTGCTTCTTGCTTAGCTGAAACTAATAGTACTCCTTTTGATTTTGCTGAAGGGGAATCTGAGATAGTTTCATGATTTAATATTGAGTATGGTGCGGGTGGTTTTACTTTAATTTTTTTAGCTGAATATACTAGAATTGTCTTCATAAGAATGTTATTGGCTTTAATTTTTTTGGGCGGTGATTTTTATTCTTTTATATTTTTTATTAAGCTTGCTATTATATCTTTTGGTTTTATTTGGGTTCGTGGAACATTACCACGGTTCCGTTATGATAAATTAATGTACTTAGCTTGAAAAAGTTTTTTACCTTTATCTTTGAATTTTTTTATTTTCTTTGTTGGTTTAAAGATTTTATTTATCTCATTTGTTTAGTGAAATTTTTTGAGAAAAGTTAATAGAAGAGTTAAACTTCTAATTTTATGTTTTCAAAACATATGCTTTTCCTAAGCTAATTAACTTTATTCTTTAATTAATTTATCTCATGTGTTTGCGACATGGACATTAATTAAGAAATATGTGAAGTAAATAATTGTTAAGATTTGACCTGTTATAATATAAGGTTCTTCAACAGGTCGTTTACCAATTCACGTTAGTAAGCATACAACAACTACTATAATTCAGAATAAAATTTGATTAATAGGGTAAAATTGAATGCCTCGGAATGGTGTTTTATTATAAAATGGTAAAATTATTAAGATTCAAATTGATAAAAATAATGCAATAACACCTCCTAACTTATTAGGGATAGATCGTAGAAATCCATATGCAAATAGGAAATATCATTCTGGTTGAATGTGAACTGGTGTTACTAATGGGTTGGCAGGTACAAAGTTATCTGGATCTCCTAATAGGTAAGGATTAATTAAACATAGTATAATTAATAATGATGTTATTATTACAAATGTAATAGAATCCTTAAAGGTAAAGTATGCATGGAATGGAATTTTTTCAATATCTCCATTTAGTCCAAGAGGATTATTAGATCCTGTTTGGTGAAGACAAAATAAATGAATTGCTGCTATAGCAGCAATAATAAATGGTAATACAAAATGGAATGTGAAGAATCGATTTAATGTTGCATTATCAACAGCGAATCCTCCTCATACTCATTGGACTAAATCTGTTCCTAAGTATGGGATTGCTGATAATAAATTAGTAATTACTGTTGCACCTCAAAAAGATATTTGGCCTCAGGGTAAGACATACCCTATAAATGCAGTTGCTATAACTAAAAATAAAATCACTGTACCAATTATTCAGGTATGTATATATATATAAGATCCATAGTAAATTCCCCATCCTACATGTAAGTAAATACAAATAAAAAATATAGATGCTCCATTTGCGTGTAAGGTTCGGATAATTCAACCATTATTTACGTCTCGGCAGATGTGTACTACACTACTGAATGCTATTTCAATATTTGATGTATAATGTATAGCTAAAAATAGTCCAGTTACGATTTGAATTACCAAACATAACCCTAATAGGGATCCAAAATTTCATCAAAATGAAATATTTGTTGGGGCAGGTAAGTCAATTAAAGAGTTATTAATAATTTTAATTAAAGGATGTCTTAATCGTAAGGGTTTATTCATTAGTAATTATCTTATTTTACGAATAGGTCCCTGATTAATATTGGTGATTTTAACAACTGCTAGTAGTGCTAAAAATAAATAAATTATTATTATTATTGTAATAATGAATGTTGGTCTATTATATAATTTTTCTAAAGATATTGTTATTTCTTGATAATTGATTGAATTATCAATATTTATTGTTTCGGTGTTTTTGAAAAAGTCTATAAATATAGATATATCTAGAATAATTAATATTAATATGATAAATACTCACATTATTAATGTAATAATTATAGTGATTGATTTAGGCTGAAATATTTCGTTTGATGCAATTCTTGTAATGTAAATAAATAATACTAGTATACCACCAAGAAATGTTAAAAATAAAATATATGATAATCAATATCTTTCTATTATTGTTCCTGTTATTAATCCAACTAGGAAGGTTTGAAGGATAATAAAAAGCATTATTGATATTGGGTGTCTTAATTTAATAAAATTAATATTTATTACATTTGATAATGATATAATTATTATTTTGATCATTTCAGGGGTTAGTTTATTTAAAATACCGGTTTTGGGGACCGATGATGGAAGCTTTTCCACCTCTGAAGTTTTAAAAGTGGGGGCTGGACTTATTTATGGTTTACAAGACCGGCGTTTTTTTTAAACTATTAAAACTAATGTTTATATTCTCTATTTTTACTTCTTTATTGATTTATTTTGCTGGTGTTTATGTTTTTTCTTCTAAACGTAAACATTTATTAATGGTTCTTTTGAGATTAGAATATATTGTTCTTTCTTTATTTATGTTAGTTATTGTTTTTCTTATTGAGTTTGATTATGATTATTTTTTTCCTGTTATTTTTTTAGTTTTTTCTGTTTGTGAGGGTGCTTTAGGTCTTTCTATTTTAGTTTCAATAATTCGTTCTCATGGTAATGATTTTTTTAATTCTTTTGGTTTATCTTTATGTTAAAGTATTTATTTATAACTATTTTTTGATCCCTCTTTGTTTATTAAATAATTGTTGATGGTTGGTTCATTCTTTAATGTTTCTGTCGGGTTTTGTTTTTATAATTTGTGTTTATTCATATGCTGATTTGAATATAATTAGATATTATTTTGGTATTGATTATTTTTCTTTTAGTTTAATTTTACTTAGTTTTTGGATTTGTTCTTTAATAATCACTGCTAGAGGTTCAGTTTATTTAAGTTCATATCATTCTAATTTTTTTGTTTTTATGGTTTTGATTTTAATAATTATGCTTTATTGTTCATTTGCTAGATTAAGTCTTCTTTCTTTTTATATTTTTTTTGAGGCTAGATTAGTTCCTACTTTACTTTTAATTTTGGGTTGGGGTTATCAACCTGAGCGTTTGCAGGCTGGTGTTTATTTAATTTTTTATACTTTGGTTGCTAGATTACCTTTATTATTAGTTTTATTTAAGGTTTATGATTTTTTTAATACTTTATATTTTCCTTTATTGGTTGATTTTGGTTCTTATTATTTTATGTTTTATGTATTTATAATTTTGGCTTTTTTAGTTAAGATACCTATGTTTTTGGTTCATTTATGACTTCCTAAGGTTCATGTAGAGGCCCCTATTTCAGGTAGAATAATTCTTGCTGGTGTTTTATTAAAGTTAGGTGGTTATG
Organism: Schistocerca gregaria; assembly: GCF_023897955.1. Classification (NCBI taxonomy): domain Eukaryota; kingdom Metazoa; phylum Arthropoda; class Insecta; order Orthoptera; family Acrididae; genus Schistocerca; species Schistocerca gregaria. The sequence goes on from NW_026061707.1 coordinate 15,462,187, forward strand.
GTATTTTTCGTGTTATAAAGGTTATTTCTTATTTGGGTTTAAAGTTTAATTATTTTTGATGGTCTTTAGGTTTATCTGGGGGTGTTATTGTAAGATTTATTTGTTTTCGTCAGGTTGATTTAAAGTCTTTAATTGCATATTCTTCTGTTGCTCATATAAGAATGGTTATTGGTTGATTGATGACTATGAATTGATGAGGTTGTGTAGGTTCTCTTTCTCTAATGGTTGGTCATGGTTTATGTTCTTCTGGTTTATTTTGTTTATCTAATATTATTTATGAACGTTTAGGTAGACGAAGATTATTAATTAACAAGGGTATAATTAATTTGATGCCAAGAATGGCTTTATGATGATTTCTTTTAAGATCATCAAATATGGCTGCTCCTCCTTCTTTAAATTTGGTAGGTGAAATTAGATTATTAAATAGAATTATATCTTGATCTTCTTTTAGATTCTTTGCTTTGATTTTTTTATCTTTTTTTAGAGCTGTTTATACTTTGTATATATATTCTTATTCTCAGCATGGGAATTATTATTCTGGTGTTTATACTTGTTCTCTTGGTTATTTTCGTGAATATCATCTTTTACTTTTACATTGATTGCCTTTAAATATTCTCTGTTTAAAGGGTGAATATTTCTTTGTTTAGTTTGCTTAAGTATTTTAATTAAAAATATTGTTTTGTGGAATCAATGATATGAAGTTTTTCATCTTAGGCCATGAATTTATTTTCTATTTGTTCTTTGAGTTTTTTTCTTTGTTTATTTCGAGAACTATAATTTTTATTTTAGGTATTTATTATATAATAATTGATTATAGAGTTTTTGTTGAGTGAGAGCTTTTCAATTTAAATGGTTCTATAGTTGTTATAACTTTAATTTTGGATTGAATATCTCTTATTTTTATATCTTTTGTTATATATATTTCTTCTTTGGTTATTTATTATAGAGAGGATTATATATCTGGTGAAAAGAATATAAATCGTTTTATTATTATTGTTTTAATATTTATTCTTTCTATAGGTTTTTTAATTATTAGTCCTAATTTAATTAGAATTTTATTAGGTTGAGATGGTTTAGGTTTAGTTTCTTATTGTTTAGTTATTTTTTATCAAAATGTAAAATCTTATAGTGCTGGTATATTAACTGCACTTTCTAATCGTATTGGTGATGTTGCTATTTTAATTTCTATTGCATGAATGTTAAATTTTGGTGGTTGAAATTATATTTATTATTATGATTTTATTTCTAATTCTTTTGAAATAAAGCTCATTACTATATTAATTGTTTTAGCAGCTATAACTAAGAGAGCTCAGATTCCTTTCTCTTCATGACTTCCTGCTGCTATAGCAGCTCCTACTCCTGTTTCTGCTTTAGTTCATTCTTCTACTCTTGTTACTGCTGGTGTTTATTTATTAATTCGTTTTAGACCAATATTGGATACTTATAATTGTGGTTGATTTTTACTTTTAATTGGTTGTATAACTATATTTATGGCTGGATTGGGCGCTAATTTTGAGTTTGATTTAAAGAAGATTATTGCTCTTTCTACTTTAAGACAACTTGGTTTAATAATAAGAATTTTGGCTATAGGTTATCCAAAGCTTGCATTTTTTCATTTATTGGCTCATGCTTTATTTAAGGCATTATTATTTATATGTGCAGGTTCAATAATTCATAATTTGAAGGATTCTCAGGATATTCGTTTTATAGGATCAATTGTTAATTTCATACCTTTAACTTCAGTTTGTTTTAATGTTTCTAGTTTATCTTTGTGTGGAATACCTTTTTTAGCGGGATTTTATTCAAAGGATTTAATTCTTGAGATGGTTTGTTTAAGATGAATTAATTGTTTAATTTTTTTTCTTTATTTTTTTTCTACTGGTTTAACTGCTTCTTATTCTTTTCGTTTGTTTTATTCTAGATTTTCTTATGATGATAAGGGTTATTATATTTCATTTGGAATAATTGGTCTATTGTTTGTTGCTGTTTTTGGTGGTAGTCTTTTATCTTGATTAATTTTTCCTATTCCTCATGTGATTGCTTTAGCTTATTATTTAAAGTTTTTAACTCTTACAGTTGTTATTTTAGGTGCTTATTTAGGTTATCTTATTTCTAATTTTGATTTTTCTCATAATTTATTTTCTTTAAGTATACTTTCTTTTGTTAGATTTGCTGGTTCTATATGATTTATACCTTTTCTTTCAACTAAGTTTATTAGATATATTCCTTTAAAAATAGGTTATTATTCATCTAAGTCATTTGATTATGGTTGAGGTGAATTACTTGGTGGTCAAGGTTTATATAGATTATTTATTTATTTAATTGGTTATATTCAAGGTTGATATGATTCTAATTTCAAGATTTATCTTTTAACTTTTATTTTTTGAATATTTATTTTGGTAATATTGTTTTTCGTTTACTTAAATAGCTTATAATTAGAGCGTGACACTGAAGATGTTAAGGAAGTATTTTTACTTTTAAGTATTTATAAATATAGATATATTATTTTTACAGTGAAAATGTAATGTTTTATTTAAACTATATAATTTTTAGAAATGTTAACGGAGTTTAACCGCTAATATAAAAAGTTAGCAGCTTTCATATTGGCTTTACATTTCCTTAATTGGAACTATTATAGTTCAATTATATTATTAACAGTAATACGCCTCTTTTTGGCTTCAATTAATAAGAATAAGGGTAGTACATACCAATCTTCCAGGTCGAAACTGACTGCAATATTTCGCTTCTTATTCTATTTATGGTTGATTGATAATATCAATACTTTTTGAATGCAACGCAAATGTTATATTTAACTACAACCCTTTATTCTGCTCATTGTAATGCTCCTTGGTTTCATTCATGGTATAGTCCTCCTAATAGAACTAGAATAAAAAATATTGTTGATACTGTTCAGATTATAATGTCTGAAGTTTTAAAAATAATTACAATTGGTAGAATTAGTGCAATTTCTACATCAAAAATTAAAAAGATTACTGCGATTAGGAAGAATCGTATTGAGAATGGTATTCGTGCTGATCTTTTTGGATCAAACCCACATTCAAATGGTGATCTTTTTTCTCGATCATTAATTAATTTTTTTGATAGTGTTGTTGCCAGGATTATAACAATTATTGGAATAATAAATCTAATGAAAACTCTTGTTGATAGAATTAGAATTGTTTTTCTTGATTTATATCAAGCTTTCTGATTGGAAGTCAAATGTACTATTTATACTAGAAAAACAATTATCTACCTCATCAATAAATAGAGATATATAAGAATAATCATACTATGTCTACGAAGTGTCAGTATCATGCTGCTGCTTCAAATCCAAAGTGATGTCTTGGTGAAAATTGATTTATTGAGTGTCGAAGTAGACATGTTGATAAAAAGATTGTTCCAATAATTACGTGTAAACCATGGAATCCTGTTGCAACAAAGAATGTTGATCCATAAACTGCATCTGCAATGGTAAAAGGTGCTTCTCAATATTCATATGCTTGAAGTATTGTAAAGTATAGTCCTAATAACACTGTGAAGAATAATCCTTGTAGTGCTTGAGTATGATTAGATTCCATTAAACTATGATGTGCTCATGTTACTGTTACTCCTGAAGCTAAAAGAATAGCTGTATTAAGTAATGGAACTTGTATAGGGTTAAAGGGTTGAATTCCTATTGGAGGTCATAGTATTCCTAGTTCAATTGTTGGTGCTAATCTTCTTCTAAAGAATGCTCAAAAAAAAGAAACGAAAAATAATACCTCTGATGCAATAAATAAAATTATTCCTCATCGTAATCCAATTGATACAAATCCTGTATGTAATCCTTGATATGTTCCTTCTCGTACTACATCTCGTCATCATTGAATTATAGTTAGTAGGGTAATTCCAAATCCAATTATGAATAAGTTAATATTAAATAGGTGGAATCATTTTGCTAGTCCTGATACTAGGACTATTGCTCCAATTGCTCCTGTTAATGGTCAAGGTCTATAGTCTACTAAGTGGAATGGGTGGTTTGAGTGAGTTGTTAACATAGGTTTAATATACTTCTCTAGAATATAGAGTTCTTAGAATTGAGAAAACATAGGCTTGAATTATTGCTACTGCTGATTCTAGAATTAATAGAAGTATTTGTCCAATAATTAGTAATGAGATTAAGTTTATTGCTATAGATGGTCCTGTGTTTCCTAATAAGGTTAATAATAAGTGTCCTGCAATTATATTTGCTGCCAACCGTACTGCTAATGTACCTGGTCGAATAACATTACTAATTGTTTCAATTAGTACTATAAATGATATTAATGCAGGCGGTGTACCTTGTGGTACAAGGTGTGTAAATATATGATTAGTATGGTTAATTCATCCAAATAATATAAATCTTAGCCATATAGGTAGGGCAATTGCAAATGTTAATGCTAAATGTCTTGTTCTAGTAAAAATATAAGGGAATAATCCTATGAAATTGTTAAATAATATTATAATAAAAATTAAGATGAAAATGAATGTTGTTCCATTAAATGATTTTGGTCCAAGAAGTGTTTTAAATTCATTATGTAAGGTTAAATTTAGTTTATTTCAGATAATGTTAATTCGTGATGGTGTAAGTCTAAATAGTGATGGCATTAATAATAGTCCTAGAAATGTTCTAGTTCAATTTAATGATAAATTAAAGATGTTAGTTGATGGGTCAAATGTTGAGAATAGATTTGTTATCATTTTCAATTTAAGTTTTTTATTTCAATTGTTCCTTTTTCTGCTCTTTTAATAAGGTTAGGTTTAAATGAGAAGAAGTTTATTTGATTAAACAAGATTAATGTAGCTGAAAATATAATGAATAGTGAGAATCATATAAGAGGGGATATTTGAGGGATTTGGATATAATTTCCCCATCAGAAGTAGTCGTTAATTTACTATTATTTGGTTTAAGAGACCATTACTTACTTTCAGTCATCTGATGAATTTCAAGGTGTACAAATTTTTTTTAGTTACTTTAGATTGACACTCTAATGTTATTTATTTTAACTAACTCCTTAAATTATCTTAGATAATCACTTAATAAATAAATTTACTGAAGTTCTTTCAATTACAATTGGTATAAATCTGTGGTTTGCTCCACAGATTTCTGAGCATTGTCCAAAGAATAATCCAGGTCGATTTATTGTGAATGTTCCTTGATTTAACCGACCTGGCGTTGCATCAGTTTTAACCCCTAATGCAGGAACTGCTCATGAGTGTAGAACATCTGATGCTCTTGTTAATACTCGTACTTCTGTATTTATTGGTAGGATTGTTCGGTTATCTACATCTAGTAGTCGGAATCCATAGGTCTTGTTCTGGTGTTATATAAGTGGCAAATTCTACGTCTATGAAGTCTGAATATTCATATCTTCAATATCATTGTCGTCCAATGGTTTTAATTGTAATTATTGCATCTACTGAATCATCAAGTAAATATAATAGTCGTAATGATGGAAGGGCAATAAAAATTAATGTAATTGCTGGTAAAGCTGTTCAGATTGTTTCAATTAAATGTCCATGAAGTATATTACGGTTAGTATAGGCAATAAATAATATACAACTTAGGGCATAACCTACAATTACTGTAATTAATAATAATATGACCATAGTATGATCATGAAAGAATGATAATTGCTCCATTAATGGTGAAGCTCCATCTTGAAGAGATAAATTTGATCATGTTGCCATTAATAAATATTTTCTAATAAAAGGTCAAACCTTTATTTGTAGAGCTTAAATCTACTGCACTAATCTGCCATATTAGAATCTAGAGATTAATGGTAATTCTGAGTAACTATGTTCTGCAGGAGGGTTATTTTGTAGTCATTCTGTTGATCTTCTTATGTTAGCTCTAAATATAATTGCTCGGTTTGTAATCATTCTTTCTCATATAATTACAATGAATATAATGATTCCTACAATAGAAATTGTAGACCCAATTCTTGATACTACGTTTCATGATGTATATGCGTCTGGGTAGTCAGAGTATCGTTGAGGTATTCCTGCTAATCCTAGGAAGTGTTGAGGAAAGAATGTTAAATTTACTCCAATGAATATAATTGTAAATTGGATTTTTAATCATGTATTATTTATAGTTAATCCTGTAAATAGTGGATATAATTGAATGACACCTCCTATAATTGCAAATACTGCTCCTATAGATAATACATAATGAAAGTGGGCTACTACATAATATGTATCATGTAATACAATATCAAGTGATGAATTTGCTAATACTAATCCTGTTAATCCACCAATTGTAAATAGGAAAATAAATCCTAGAGCTCATAATAATGGTGGATTGAACTTGAATTTAGTTCCATATAATGTAGCTAATCATCTAAATACCTTAATTCCTGTAGGTACAGCAATAATTATTGTTGCTGATGTAAAATATGCTCGTGTGTCAACATCCATTCCTACTGTAAATATATGATGTGCTCATACAATAAATCCTATTAGTCCAATTGATAGTATAGCATAAATTATACCTAATGTTCCAAATGATTCAATTTTTCCTCTTTCTTGACATACAATATGTGAAATAATTCCGAACCCCGGTAGAATTAAAATATAAACTTCTGGGTGTCCAAAGAATCAAAATAGATGTTGATATAGAATTGGGTCACCCCCTCCTGCAGGGTCAAAGAATGATGTATTTAAATTTCGATCTGTTAATAATATAGTAATAGCTCCTGCTAAAACTGGAAGTGAAAGAAGGAGAAGTAATGCTGTAATAGCTACAGATCATACAAATAAAGGTGTTTGATCTAAAGTTATACTTTCTGATCGTATATTAATTGCTGTTGTAATGAAATTCATTGCACCAAGAATAGATGATACACCTGCTAAGTGCAGTGAAAAAATAGCTAGATCTACAGATGCACCCCCGTGTGCAATAGCTCCTGCTAGAGGAGGGTAAACTGTTCATCCTGTACCAGCACCATTATCTACTATAGAAGATGTAAGAAGAAGGGTTAGTGAAGGTGGTAGTAATCAAAAACTTATATTATTTATTCGTGGAAATGCTATATCTGGTGCACCAATTATTAGTGGAACAAGTCAATTACCAAATCCACCAATTATAATAGGTATTACTATAAAGAAAATTATTACGAATGCGTGAGCTGTAATAATAACATTATAAATCTGGTCATCCCCAATTAGAGATCCGGGTTGGCCAAGTTCAGCACGAATAAGTATTCTTATTGATGTTCCTACTATTCCTGCTCATGCTCCAAATATGAAGTATAAAGTACCAATGTCCTTATGGTTTGTTTTTGCGGTAAGATGGCTGAATTTTAGGTGGTAGACTGTAAATCTACTTATGAGATGTTTTCTCTCTTATCATATTTAGGTCTTATATTCAATTATGATTCTAGACTGCAATTCTAGAGGTGTAAAATTTTACTAAGGCCTAAAAGATTATTCTTTTAATTATAACTTTGAAGGTTATTAGTTTGATTAACTTAAGTCCTTAGTATAATGAAATTAAGGTTGATGTTGAAATCAATCCTATTGTTGAAATTATTACTGTTATAGGAAGAATGATTCTTGATTTTTGGGACTTTATCTTTATAGATCACGAATTTTCTGTGTATGATATAATTAGAGCTGAGAATCTAATACGTATATAGTAGTAGAGTGTAATTGTAGTTAATACAACTATAATAGTTATAATAGTTGTTATATTGTTTTCTATTAATGATTGTATTACAATTCATTTTGGTAAGAATCCAAGGAATGGTGGTAGTCCACCTAAAGATAATAAAGATAAGAATATTATGAATTTAATTTCGGTTTTTATATTTCTGGCTGAATAAATTTGATTTATGAAAAATAAATTTATTTGCTTAAATAATAAAACTATAATTAATCTTAATTGTGAGTAAATAATGAAGTATAGTTCTCAGATGTTTTCTCTGACTGTTAATGATCTAATTATTCAACCTAGATGTCTGATTGATGAATATGCTAAAAGTTGTCGTAAGGATGTTTGATTTAAACCTCCTATTGCCCCAATAATAATTCTTAAGATAATAATTGTTCAAATAAAAGTTCTTAATTGAATACAATAAGATAAGACCATTATTGGGGCGATTTTTTGTCATGTTATTAATGTTAAACAATTATTTCATCTTGATGCTCCTATAACTTCTGGAAATCAGAAATGGAAAGGTGCAGCTCCAATCTTTAATAATAGTCTAGATCTAATTATTATTGATGGGATAAATTCTGTTTCCCATCCCATGGGATATTTTATTTGAATCAGCAAAATTGAAAATAATAATATTGTCGATGCTATTGCTTGGACAATAAAATATTTAATTGATGATTCATTTATTATTATATTTTTATTTCTTGTTAGGAGCGGAATAAATGAAAGTAAGTTGATCTCAAGTCCTATTCAAACCCCAAATCAGGAATTTGATGAAATGGACAGGATCGTTCCTATCATTAATGTTGATAGGAAGAGAAGTTTTGTAGAGTTGTTGGTCATTAAAAAGGAGAGGATTGATACCTCTATAAATGGGGTATGAACCCATTAGCTTGTTTAGCTTACCTTTTTACATTAAGGTGTATGATGCACGTTAGTTTTTGATACTAAAGGAGGTAGTTTCATTCTATCTTATGTAATTTTAATGAAGGTAATTTTATTTACTTTATTTACCCTATCAAGGTAACCCTTTAATCAGGCACTTCATTTATTTAATATATAAATCGAAAGTTTTTTTTTGAAATTCTTTTATGTATTATTTTGTTTAATTAGGATTAATTTATCCTGCTCATTTTATTTTTTTATATATATATATATATATAATAAATAATTTATATTAATATATTACATTTAATTGAAATTAAAGTATTATAAGTTCATCTTACCATTATCAATTGATTATTTTAATGCAATTATTTACCTAGGATTATAGCTACTTATGTTTTTAGCTTAAAATAGGTTATTATAATATAATGTATATAATTATATGTAATTTAATATTTAATATTATTATAATTGGATATAATAAATAAAATTATAAATTTAAATAAAAAATATTATAATTAATATAAATAATTATATTAATTATAATAAAATAATTATGTAAATTATCTATAATTAGATTATTTAACTAATATATATGAAAGTTAACTTAATATAAAAAAAAAAGAATTCATATTAATAACATATTATATTAAATTACATAATTGTATAAAATATATTTATTATATTATTTAATCTTTCTTTATTTATTAGTGAAAAGAAAGATTAAATAAGAAAGAATATAATACATTTATTGCTATACATGTTCCATATTAATCTTTAATTATATATAATAGAGAAGTTGTTGTGGTCATACATAGGGGCGTTTCTTTTTTTTTGTTAATGTTTGTGGTTTTTTCTTTTTTTTTCTTTAAATATTTGAATCTTTTATTTTTTCCTGAATTAATAGATTTAGTATCGGCATAATTCGTGCCAGCAGCTGCGGTTATACGATTGATACAAGTGAATATTATTGGTTAAAACAGTTGTTTATATTATTAGGGTTGAAATATAAATTTGTAAGGTGAAATGTTAAAATTTATTTGTGGCCCTTTTTATGAATCTGTGAAATTTAAATAATAAACTAGGATTAGATACCCTATTATTTTAAATGTTAATTATATTTACCAGGGTACTATTAGTTAAGGTCTTTAAACCCAAAGAATTTGGCGGTATCTCATTCCATTCAGAGGAACCTACCCCACGATTGATAATACACGATTTACTCTACTTAATTTATTTGTTTGTATATCTCCGTTATCAGAGAATCTTTTTAGAGTTATAATTCTCAAGATTTATAATTATAAAATATTTCAGGTCAAGGTGCAGCTTATAGTTAAGAGGAGGTGGGTTACAATAGATTTTTGTTTATAACGGATTTGATAGTGAAATACTGTTAATGAAGGTGGATTTGATAGTAATTTAATTTATTTAATTTAACTGATATTGCCTCTGAGATGTGTACACATCGCCCGTCGCTCTCATTATTGATTATTCTATTTTATTTTAAAGTAGCTTCAATTTAGATGAGATAAGTCGTAACATAGTAGATTTACTGGAAAGTGTATCTAGGAAGAGTTTCAAGATATAACTTATTAGTAAAGTGTTTCATTTACACTGAAAATTTTTCTGTGCAAATCAGGATATCTTGATTATTTATTTTATTATATTTATTTTTTGTTTATTTAATTATTTAATATAAATAATTTTATTGTATTTTTGTCTTAGTATATTTTATAGAATTGATTTTTTAAATTATAGTTTATTGGTAATGTAAGTGTTTTATGAAATATTATTTTAAATTTTTTTAAGTAGATTTTATTTATTGTACCTTTTGTATCAGGGTTTATCAAAATTTTAGTATTTATTTTACTTGTCTCGATTTGGGTTGATTTATAAATAATTTATAGTTAATGTATCATAATTATTATTAAATTATTTATAGAAATGAGATGTTAATCGTTTCCCAAGAGATCTAGTTTCTTAAGAAAAAATTTAATTTTTTAAAGTTATTTGTTTTTATTTAATTTTTTAAGTAAAAATATTAACTTATTTATTCTTTAAGGGATAAGCTTTGAAGTTAATAACCTATAATTTATTTTATAGAAATATAATAGTAAGCTTTAAACCAGCTATCTTTAAGATTACGTTTTAGTTCATTATTTTTTATTTTGATTTTATAAATATTTTAGGTTTTTTATTAAGAATATTAATTTAATTTTAAAATTTTTGTAATAATGATAGAATTAGTATATTTATTTGTATGAAATTTTTACCTTGTGAACTTATTATAAGGAACTAGGCAAAATTGATTTCCGCCTGTTTATCAAAAACATGTCCTCTTGTTTATATTTTGAGGTCTGGCCTGCTCACTGAGCGTATTTTTAAAGAGCCGCGGTATTTTGACCGTGCAAAGGTAGCATAATCATTAGTCTCTTAATTAGTGGCTGGAATGAATGGCTTGACGAGAAATCAACTGTCTCTTAATAAATTTTTCTTTAGGACGAAAAGACCCTATAGAGCTTGACATTTTACTTTTATATAGTTTTTTGTTTGTCTTTCTATATTTAATGATGATGTTTTGTTGGGGTGACATGAAGAATAGATAAACTCCTCATTATTATATCATTTATTTATTTTTGTTATTTTGATCCATAATTTATGATCATAAGATTAAGTTACCTTAGGGATAACAGCGTAATTGTTTTTGAGAGCTCATATCGACAAAGCAGATTGCGACCTCGATGTTGGATTAAGAAAAATTTTGGGTGCAGGAGCCCAATGATTAGGTCTGTTCGACCTTTAAATTCTTACATGATCTGAGTTCAGACCGGCGTGAGCCAGGTCGGTTTCTATCCTAAGATTGTTAATCCATATTAGTACGAAAGGACCATATGGCTAAATATTTTTTGTTATATTGATTAATATTAATTTATTTACTATTTTGACAGATTAATGTGTTGAATTTAGAATTCATTTATGTAGATTTTTTCTACAAATAGTATTGATACTTTATGATTTATTTATATTTATTTTGAATTTTCTTTTATTGGTTATTTGTGTTTTAATTAGTGTTGCCTTTTTAACTTTATTAGAGTGTAAGGTTTTAGGTTATATTCAGATTCGAAAGGGTCCAAATAAGGTAGGTTTTGTTGGAATTCCTCAGCCATTTAGAGATGCTATTAAGTTAATTTGTAAGGAGCAGCCAATTCCTATTATATCTAATTACCTACTTTATTATTTTTCCCCTGTTTTTAATTTAATGATTTCTTTAGCCGTTTGAGTAATTTTTCCTTATTTAACTTATATGTGTTCTTTTTCTTATGGATTTTTATTTTTTTTATGTTGTACTAGATTAGGTGTTTATACTGTTATAATTGCTGGTTGATCTCTAATTCAAATTATTCATTATTAGGTTCTCTTCGTTCTGTTGCTCAAACAATTTCTTATGAAGTTAGTTTAGCTTTAATTTTATTGTCTTTAATTATTTTAATTGGTAGTTTTAATATGTTTGATTTTATAAACTATCAGCTTTATTGTTGATTTATTATTATTTGTTTTCCTTTAGCTTTAGCTTGTTTTGCTTCTTGCTTAGCTGAAACTAATCGTACTCCTTTTGATTTTGCTGAAGGGGAATCTGAGTTAGTTTCAGGATTTAATATTGAGTATGGTGCGGGTGGTTTTAGTTTAATTTTTTTAGCTGAATATACTAGAATTGTCTTCATAAGAATGTTATTGGCTTTAATTTTTTTGGGCGGTGATTTTTATTCTTTTATATTTTTTATTAAGCTTGCTATTATATCTTTTGGTTTTATTTGGGTTCGTGGAACATTACCACGGTTCCGTTATGATAAATTAATGTACTTAGCTTGAAAAAGTTTTTTACCTTTATCTTTGAATTTTTTTATTTTCTTTGTTGGTTTAAAGATTTTATTTATCTCATTTGTTTAGTGAAATTTTTTGAGAAAAGTTAATAGAAGAGTTAAACTTCTAATTTTATGTTTTCAAAACATATGCTTTTCCTAAGCTAATTAACTTTATTCCTTAATTAATTTATCTCATGCGTTTGCGACATGGACATTAATTAAGAAATATGTGAAGTAAATAATTCTTAAGATTTGACCAGATATAATATAAGGTTCTTCAACAGGTCGTTTACCAATTCACGTTAGTAAGCATACAACAACTACTATAATTCAGAATAAAATTTGATTAATAGGGTAAAATTGAATGCCTCGGAATGGTGTTTTATTATAAAATGGTAAAATTATTAAGATTCTAATTGATAAAAATAATGCAATAACACCTCCTAACTTATTAGGGATAGATCGTAGAATTGCATATGCAAATAGGAAATATCATTCTGGTTGAATGTGAACTGGTGTTACTAATGGGTTGGCAGGTACAAAGTTATCTGGATCTCCTAATAGGTAAGGATTAATTAAACATAGTATAATTAATAATGATGTTATTATTACAAATGTAATAGAATCCTTAAAGGTAAAGTATGGATGGAATGGAATTTTTTCAATATCTCCATTTAGTCCAAGAGGATTATTAGATCCTGTTTGGTGAAGAAAACATAAATGAATTGCTGCTATAGCAGCAATAATAAATGGTAATACAAAATGGAATGTGAAGAATCGATTTAATGTTGCATTATCAACAGCGAATCCTCCTCATACTCATTGGACTAAATCTGTTCCTAAGTATGGGATTGCTGATAATAAATTAGTAATTACTGTTGCACCTCAAAAAGATATTTGGCCTCAGGGTAAGACATATCCTATAAATGCAGTTGCTATAACTAAAAATAAAATCACTGTACCAATTATTCAGGTATGTATATATATATAAGATCCATAGTAAATTCCCCGTCCTACATGTAAGTAAATACAAATAAAAAATATAGATGCTCCATTTGCGTGTAAGGTTCGGATAATTCAACCATTATTTACGTCTCGGCAGATGTGTACTACACTACTGAATGCTATTTCAATATTTGATGTATAATGTATAGCTAAAAATAGTCCAGTTACGATTTGAATTACCAAACATAACCCTAATAGGGATCCAAAATTGTTTTTGGATTTGTTCTTTAATAATCACTGCTAGAGGTTCAGTTTATTTAAGTTCATATCATTCTAATTTTTTTGTTTTTATGGTTTTGATTTTAATAATTATGCTTTATTGTTCATTTGCTAGATTAAGTCTTCTTTCTTTTTATATTTTTTTTGAGGCTAGATTAGTTCCTACTTTACTTTTAATTTTGGGTTGGGGTTATCAACCTGAGCGTTTGCAGGCTGGTGTTTATTTAATTTTTTATACTTTGGTTGCTAGATTACCTTTATTATTAGTATTATTTAAGGTTTATGATTTTTCTAATACTTTATATTTTCCTTTATTGGTTGATTTTGGTTCTTATTATTTTATGTTTTATGTATTTATAATTTTGGCTTTTTTAGTTAAGATACCTATGTTTTTGGTTCATTTATGACTTCCTAAAGCTCATGTAGAGGCCCCTATTTCAGGTAGAATAATTCTTGCTGGTGTTTTATTAAAGTTAGGTGGTTATGGTATTTTTCGTGCTATAAAGGTTTTTTCTTATTTGGGTTTAAAGTTTAATTATTTTTGATTGACTTTAGGTTTATCTGGGGGTGTTATTGTAAGATTTATTTGTTTTCGTCAGGTTGATTTAAAGTCTTTAATTGCATATTCTTCTGTTGCCCATATAAGAATGGTTATTGGTGGATTGATGACTATGAATTGATGAGGTTGTGTAGGTTCTCTTTCTCTAATGGTTGGTCATGGTTTATGTTCTTCTGGTTTATTTTGTTTATCTAATATTATTTATGAACGTTTAGGTAGACGAAGATTATTAATTAACAAGGGTATAATTAATTTGATGCCAGGAATGGCTTTATGATGATTTCTTTTAAGATCATCAAATATGGCTGCTCCTCCTTCTTTAAATTTGGTAGGTGAAATTAGATTATTAAATAGAATTATATCTTGATCTTCTTTTAGATTCTTTGCTTTGATTTTTTTATCTTTTTTTAGAGCTGTTTATACTTTGTATATATATTCTTATTCTCAGCATGGGAATTATTATTCTGGTGTTTATACTTGTTCTCTTGGTTATTTTCGTGAATATCATCTTTTACTTTTACATTGATTGCCTTTAAATATTCTCTGTTTAAAGGGTGAACATTTCTTTTGTTTAGTTTGCTTAAGTATTTTAATTAAAAATATTGTTTTGTGGAATCAATGATATGAAGTTTTTCATCTTAGGCCGTGAATTTATTTTCTATTTGTTCTTTGAGTTCTTTTTCTTTGTTTATTTCGAGAACTATAATTTTTATTTTAGGTATTTATTATTTAATAATTGATTATAGAGTTTTTGTTGAGTGAGAGCTTTTCAATTTAAATGGTTCTATAGTTGTTATAACTTTAATTTTGGATTGAATATCTCTTAATTTTATATCTTTTGTTATATATATTTCTTCTTTGGTTATTTATTATAGAGAGGATTATATATCTGGTGAAAAGAATATAAATCGTTTTATTATTATTGTTTTAATATTTGTTCTTTCTATAGGTTTTTTAATTATTAGTCCTAATTTAATTAGAATTTTATTAGGTTGAGATGGTTTAGGTTTAGTTTCTTATTGTTTAGTTATTTATTATCAAAATGTAAAATCTTATAGTGCTGGTGTTATATAAGTGTCAAATTCTACGTCTATGAAGTCTGAATATTCATATCTTCAATATCATTGTCGTCCAATGGTTTTAATTGTAATTATTGCATCTACTGAATCATCAAGTATATATAATAGTCGTAATGATGGAAGGGCAATAAAAATTAATGTAATTGCTGGTAAAGCTGTTCAGATTGTTTCAATTAAATGTCCATGAAGTATATTACGGTTAGTATAGGCAATAAATAATATATAACTTAGGGCATAACCTACAATTACTGTAATTAATAATAATACGACCATAGTATGATCATGAAAGAATGATAATTGCTCCATTCATGGTGAAGCTCCATCTTGAAGAGATAAATTTGATCATGTTGCCATTAATAAATATTTTCTAATAAAAGGTCAAACCTTTATTTGTAGAGCTTAAATCTACTGCACTAATCTGCCATATTAGAATCTAGAGATTAATGGTAATTCTGAGTAACTATGTTCTGCAGGAGGGTTATTTTGTAGTCATTCTGTTGATCTTCTTATGTTAGCTCTAAATATAATTGCTCGGTTTGTAATCATTCTTTCTCATATAATTACAATGAATATAATGATTCCTACAATAGAAATTGTAGACCCAATTCTTGATACTACGTTTCATGATGTATATGCGTCTGGGTAGTCAGAGTATCGTCGAGGTATTCCTGCTAATCCTAGGAAGTGTTGAGGAAAGAATGTTAAATTTACTCCAATGAATACAATTGTAAATTGGATTTTTAATCATGTATTATTTATAGTTAATCCTGTAAATAGTGGATATCATTGAATGACACCTCCTATAATTGCAAATACTGCTCCTATAGATAATACATAATGAAAGTGGGCTACTACATAATATGTATCATGTAATACAATATCAAGTGATGAATTTGCTAATACTAATCCTGTTAATCCACCAATTGTAAATAGGAAAATAAATCCTAGAGCTCATAATAATGGTGGATTGAACTTGAATTTAGTTCCATATAATGTAGCTAATCATCTAAATACCTTAATTCCTGTAGGTACAGAAATAATTATTGTTGCTGATGTAAAATATGCTCGTGTGTCAACATCCATTCCTACTGTAAATATATGATGTGCTCATACAATAAATCCTATTAGTCCAATTGATAGTATAGCATAAATTATACCTAATGTTCCAAATGATTCAATTTTTCCTCTTTCTTGACATACAATATGTGAAATAATTCCGAACCCCGGTAGAATTAAAATATAAACTTCTGGGTGTCCAAAGAATCAAAATAGATGTTGATATAGAATTGGGTCACCCCCTCCTGCAGGGTCAAAGAATGATGTATTTAAATTTCGATCTGTTAATAATATAGTAATAGCTCCTGCTAAAACTGGAAGTGAAAGAAGGAGAAGTAATGCTGTAATAGCTACAGATCATACAAATGGTGTTTGATCTAAAGTTATACTTTCTGATCGTATATTAATTGCTGTTGTAATGAAATTCACTGCACCAAGAATAGATGATACACCTGCTAAGTGCAGTGAAAAAATAGCTAGAGGGTCAAAGAATGATGTATTTAAATTTCGATCTGTTAATAATATAGTAATAGCTCCTGCTAAAACTGGAAGTGAAAGAAGGAGAAGTAATGCTGTAATAGCTACAGATCATACAAATAAAGGTGTTTGATCTAAAGTTATACTTTCTGATCGTATATTAATTGCTGTTGTAATGAAATTCACTGCACCAAGAATAGATGATACACCTGCTAAGTGCAGTGAAAAAATAGCTAGATCTACAGATGCACCCCCGTGTGCAATAGCTCCTGCTAGAGGAGGGTAAACTGTTCATCCTGTACCAGCACCATTATCTACTATAGAAGATGTAAGAAGAAGGGTTAGTGAAGGTGGTAGTAATCAAAAACTTATATTATTTATTCGTGGAAATGCTATATCTGGTGCACCAATTATTAGTGGATCAAGTCAATTACCAAATCCACCAATTATAATAGGTATTACTATAAAGAAAATTATTACGAATGCGTGAGCTGTAATAATAACATTATAAATCTTGTCATCCCCAATTAGAGATCCGGGTTGGCCAAGTTCAGCACAAATAAGTATTCTTATTGATGTTCCTACTATTCCTGTTCATGCTCCAAATATGAAGTATAAAGTACCAATGTCCTTATGGTTTGTTGAGAATAATCATTTTTGTGGTAAGATGGCTGAATTTTAGGTGGTAGACTGTAAATCTACTTATGAGATGTTTTCTCTCTTATCATATTTAGGTCTTATATTCAATTATGATTCTAGACTGCAATTCTAGAGGTGTAAAATTTTACTAAGGCCTAAAGGTTTATTCTTTTAATTATAACTTTGAAGGTTATTAGTTTGATTAACTTAAGTCCTTAGTATAATGAAATTAAGGTTGATGTTGAAATCAATCCTATTGTTGAAATTATTACTGTTATAGGAAGAATGATTCTGGATTTTTGGGACTTTATCTTTATAGATCACGAATTTTCTGTGTATGATATAATTAGAGCTGAGAATCTAATACGTATATAGTAGTAGAGTGTAATTGTAGTTAATACAACTATAATAGTTATAATAGTTGTTATATTGTTTTCTATTAATGATTGTATTACAATTCATTTTGGTAAGAATCCAAGGAATGGTGGTAGTCCACCTAAAGATAATAAAGATAAGAATATTATGAATTTAATTTCGGTTTTTATATTTCTGGCTGAATAAATTTGATTTATGAAAAATAAATTTATTTGCTTAAATAATAAAACTATAATTAATCTTAATAGTGAGTAAATAATGAAGTATAGTTCTCAGATGTTTTCTCTGACTGTTAATGATCTAATTATTCAACCTAGATGACTGATTGATGAATATGCTAAAAGTTGTCGTAAGGATGTTTGATTTAAACCTCCTATTGCCCCAATAATAATTCTTAAGATATTAATTGTTCAAATAAAAGTTCTTAATTGAATACAATAAGATAAGACCATTATTGGGGCGATTTTTTGTCATGTTATTAATGTTAAACAATTATTTCATCTTGATGCTCCTATAACTTCTGGAAATCAGAAATGGAAAGGTGCAGCTCCAATCTTTAATAATAGTCTAGATCTAATTATTATTGATGGGATAAATTCTGTTTCCCATCCCATGGGATATTTTATTTGAATCAGCAAAATCGAAAATAATAATGTTGTCGATGCTATTGCTTGGACAATAAAATATTTAATTGATGATTCATTTATTATTATATTTTTATTTCTTGTTAGGAGCGGAATAAATGAAAGTAAGTTGATCTCAAGTCCTATTCAAACCCCAAATCAGGAATTTGATGAAATGGACAGGATCGTTCCTATCATTAATGTTGATAGGAAGAGAAGTTTTGTAGAGTTGTTGGTCATTAAAAAGGAGAGGATTGATACCTCTATAAATGGGGTATGAACCCATTAGCTTGTTTAGCTTACCTTTTTACATTAAGGTGTATGATGCACGTTAGTTTTTGATACTAAAGGAGGTAGTTTCATTCTATCTTATGTAATTTTAATGAAGGTAATTTTATTTACTTTATTTACCCTATCAAGGTAACCCTTTAATCAGGCACTTCATTTATTTAATATATAAATCGAAAGTTTTTTTTTGAAATTCTTTTATGTATTATTTTGTTTAATTAGGATTAATTTATCCTGCTCATTTTATTTTTTTATATATATATATATATATAATAAATAATTTATATTAATATATTACATTTAATTGAAATTAAAGTATTATAAGTTCATCTTACCATTATCAATTGATTATTTTAATGCAATTATTTACCTAGGATTATAGCTACTTATGTTTTTAGCTTAAAATAGGTTATTATAATATAATGTATATAATTATATGTAATTTAATATTTAATATTATTATAATTGGATATAATAAATAAAATTATAAATTTAAATAAAAAATATTATAATTAATATAAATAATTATATTAATTATAATAAAATAATTATGTAAATTATCTATAATTAGATTATTTAACTAATATATATGAAAGTTAACTTAATATAAAAAAAAAAGAATTCATATTAATAACATATTATATTAAATTACATAATTGTATAAAATATATTTATTATATTATTTAATCTTTCTTTATTTATTAGTGAAAAGAAAGATTAAATAAGAAAGAATATAATACATTTATTGCTATACATGTTCCATATTAATCTTTAATTATATATAATAGAGAAGTTGTTGTGGTCATACATAGGGGCGTTTCTTTTTTTTTGTTAATGTTTGTGGTTTTTTCTTTTTTTTTCTTTAAATATTTGAATCTTTTATTTTTTCCTGAATTAATAGATTTAGTATCGGCATAATTCGTGCCAGCAGCTGCGGTTATACGATTGATACAAGTGAATATTATTGGTTAAAACAGTTGTTTATATTATTAGGGTTGAAATATAAATTTGTAAGGTGAAATGTTAAAATTTATTTGTGGCCCTTTTTATGAATCTGTGAAATTTAAATAATAAACTAGGATTAGATACCCTATTATTTTAAATGTTAATTATATTTACCAGGGTACTATTAGTTAAGGTCTTTAAACCCAAAGAATTTGGCGGTATCTCATTCCATTCAGAGGAACCTACCCCACGATTGATAATACACGATTTACTCTACTTAATTTATTTGTTTGTATATCTCCGTTATCAGAGAATCTTTTTAGAGTTATAATTCTCAAGATTTATAATTATAAAATATTTCAGGTCAAGGTGCAGCTTATAGTTAAGAGGAGGTGGGTTACAATAGATTTTTGTTTATAACGGATTTGATAGTGAAATACTGTTAATGAAGGTGGATTTGATAGTAATTTAATTTATTTAATTTAACTGATATTGCCTCTGAGATGTGTACACATCGCCCGTCGCTCTCATTATTGATTATTCTATTTTATTTTAAAGTAGCTTCAATTTAGATGAGATAAGTCGTAACATAGTAGATTTACTGGAAAGTGTATCTAGGAAGAGTTTCAAGATATAACTTATTAGTAAAGTGTTTCATTTACACTGAAAATTTTTCTGTGCAAATCAGGATATCTTGATTATTTATTTTATTATATTTATTTTTTGTTTATTTAATTATTTAATATAAATAATTTTATTGTATTTTTGTCTTAGTATATTTTATAGAATTGATTTTTTAAATTATAGTTTATTGGTAATGTAAGTGTTTTATGAAATATTATTTTAAATTTTTTTAAGTAGATTTTATTTATTGTACCTTTTGTATCAGGGTTTATCAAAATTTTAGTATTTATTTTACTTGTCTCGATTTGGGTTGATTTATAAATAATTTATAGTTAATGTATCATAATTATTATTAAATTATTTATAGAAATGAGATGTTAATCGTTTCCCAAGAGATCTAGTTTCTTAAGAAAAAATTTAATTTTTTAAAGTTATTTGTTTTTATTTAATTTTTTAAGTAAAAATATTAACTTATTTATTCTTTAAGGGATAAGCTTTGAAGTTAATAACCTATAATTTATTTTATAGAAATATAATAGTAAGCTTTAAACCAGCTATCTTTAAGATTACGTTTTAGTTCATTATTTTTTATTTTGATTTTATAAATATTTTAGGTTTTTTATTAAGAATATTAATTTAATTTTAAAATTTTTGTAATAATGATAGAATTAGTATATTTATTTGTATGAAATTTTTACCTTGTGAACTTATTATAAGGAACTAGGCAAAATTGATTTCCGCCTGTTTATCAAAAACATGTCCTCTTGTTTATATTTTGAGGTCTGGCCTGCTCACTGAGCGTATTTTTAAAGAGCCGCGGTATTTTGACCGTGCAAAGGTAGCATAATCATTAGTCTCTTAATTAGTGGCTGGAATGAATGGCTTGACGAGAAATCAACTGTCTCTTAATAAATTTTTCTTTAGGACGAAAAGACCCTATAGAGCTTGACATTTTACTTTTATATAGTTTTTTGTTTGTCTTTCTATATTTAATGATGATGTTTTGTTGGGGTGACATGAAGAATAGATAAACTCCTCATTATTATATCATTTATTTATTTTTGTTATTTTGATCCATAATTTATGATCATAAGATTAAGTTACCTTAGGGATAACAGCGTAATTGTTTTTGAGAGCTCATATCGACAAAGCAGATTGCGACCTCGATGTTGGATTAAGAAAAATTTTGGGTGCAGGAGCCCAATGATTAGGTCTGTTCGACCTTTAAATTCTTACATGATCTGAGTTCAGACCAGCGTGAGCCAGGTCGGTTTCTATCCTAAGATTGTTAATCGACATTAGTACGAAAGGACCATATGGTTAAAATATTTTTTGTTATATTGTTTAATATTAATTTATTTACTATTTTGACAGATTAATGTGTTGAATTTAGAATTCATTTATGTAGATTTTTTCTACAAATAGTATTGATACTTTATGATTTATTTATATTTATTTTGAATTTTCTTTTATTGGTTATTTGTGTTTTAATTAGTGTTGCCTTTTTAACTTTATTAGAGCGTAAGGTTTTAGGTTATATTCAGATTCGAAAGGGTCCAAATAAGGTAGGTTTTGTTGGAATTCCTCAGCCATTTAGAGATGCTATTAAGTTAATTTGTAAGGAGCAGCCAATTCCTATTATATCTAATTACCTACTTTATTATTTTTCCCCTGTTTTTAATTTAATGATTTCTTTAGCCGTTTGAGTAATTTTTCCTTATTTAACTTATATGTGTTCTTTTTCTTATGGATTTTTATTTTTTTTATGTTGTACTAGATTAGGTGTTTATACTGTTATAATTGCTGGTTGATCTTCTAATTCAAATTATTCATTATTAGGATCTCTTCGTTCTGTTGCTCAAACAATTTCTTATGAAGTTAGTTTAGCTTTAATTTTATTGTCTTTAATTATTTTAATTGGTAGTTTTAATATGTTTGATTTTATAAACTATCAGCTTTATTGTTGATTTATTATTATTTCTTTTCCTTTAGCTTTAGCTTGTTTTGCTTCTTGCTTAGCTGAAACTAATCATACTCCTTTTGATTTTGCTGAAGGGGAATCTGAGTTAGTTTCAGGATTTAATATTGAGTATGGTGCGGGTGGTTTTACTTTAATTTTTTTAGCTGAATATACTAGAATTGTCTTCATAAGAATGTTATTGGCTTTAATTTTTTTGGGCGGTGATTTTTATTCTTTTATATTTTTTATTAAGCTTGCTATTATATCTTTTGGTTTTATTTGGGTTCGTGGAACATTACCACGGTTCCGTTATGATAAATTAATGTACTTAGCTTGAAAAAGTTTTTTACCTTTATCTTTGAATTTTTTTATTTTCTTTGTTGGTTTAAAGATTTTATTTATCTCATTTGTTTAGTGAAATTTTTTGAGAAAAGTTAATGGAAGAGTTAAACTTCTAATTTTATGTTTTCAAAACATATGCTTTTCCTAAGCTAATTAACTTTATTCCTTAATTAATTTATCTCATGTGTTTGCGACATGGACATTAATTAAGAAATATGTGAAGTAAATAATTGTTAAGATTTGACCTGTTATAATATAAGGTTCTTCAACAGGTCGTTTACCAATTAACGTTAGTAAGCATACAACAACTACTATAATTCAGAATAAAATTTGATTAATAGGGTAAAATTGAATGCCTCGGAATGGTGTTTTATTATAAAATGGTAAAATTATTAAGATTCTAATTGATAAAAATAATGCAATAACACCTCCTAACTTATTAGGGATAGATCGTAGAATTGCATATGCAAATAGGAAATATCATTCTGGTTGAATGTGAACTGGTGTTACTAATGGGTTGGCAGGTACAAAGTTATCTGGATCTCCTAATAGGTAAGGATTAATTAAACATAGTATAATTAATAATGATGTTATTATTACAAATGTAATAGAATCCTTAAAGGTAGAGTATGGATGGAATGGAATTTTTTCAATATCTCCATTTAGTCCAAGAGGATTATTAGATCCTGTTTGGTGAAGAAAAAATAAATGAATTGCTGCTATAGCAGCAATAATAAATGGTAATACAAAATGGAATGTGAAGAATCGATTTAATGTTGCATTATCAACAGCGAATCCTCCTCATACTCATTGGACTAAATCTGTTCCTAAGTATGGGATTGCTGATAATAAATTAGTAATTACTGTTGCACCTCAAAAAGATATTTGGCCTCAGGGTAAGACATATCCTATAAATGCAGTTGCTATAACTAAAAATAAAATCACTGTACCAATTATTCAGGTATGTATATATATATATATATATATAAGATCCATAGTAAATTCCCCGTCCTACATGTAAGTAAATAAAAATAAAAAATATAGATGCTCCATTTGCGTGTAAGGTTCGGATAATTCAACCATTATTTACGTCTCGGCAGATGTGTACTACACTACTGAATGCTATTTCAATATTTGATGTATAATGTATAGCTAAAAATAGTCCAGTTACGATTTGAATTACCAAACATAACCCTAATAGGTATCCAAAATTTCATCAAAATGAAATATTTGTTGGGGCAGGTAAGTCAATTAAAGAGTTATTAATAATTTTAATTAAAGGATGTCTTAATCGTAAGGGTTTATTCATTAGTAATTATCTTATTTTACGAATAGGTCCCTGATTAATATTGGTGATTTTAACAACTGCTAGTAGTGCTAAAAATAAATGAATTATTATTATTATTGTAATAATGAATGTTGGTCTATTATATAATTTTTCTAAAGATATTGTTATTTCTTGATAATTGATTGAATTATCAATATTTGTAGTTTCGGTGTTTTTGAAAAAGTCTATAAATATAGATATATCTAGAATAATTAATATTAATATGATAAATACTCACATTCTTAATGTAATAATTATAGTGATTGATTTAGGCTGAAATATTTCGTTTGATGCAATTCTTGTAATGTAAATAAATAATACTAGTATACCACCAAGAAATGTTAAAAATAAAATATATGATAATCAATATCTTTCTATTATTGTTCCTGTTATTAATCCAACTAGGAAGGTTTGAAGGATAATAAAAAGCATTATTGATATTGGGTGTCTTAATTTAATAAAATTAATATTTATTACATTTGATAATGATATAATTATTATTTTGATCATTTCAGGGGTTAGTTTATTTAAAATACCGGTTTTGGGGACCGATGATGGAAGCTTTTCCACCTCTGAAGTTTTAAAAGTGGGGGCTGGACTTATTTCCGGTTTACAAGACCGGCGTTTTTTTTAAACTATTAAAACTTATGTTTGTATTCTCTATTTTAGAATATATTGTTCTTTCTTTATTTATGTTAGTTATTGTTTTTCTTATTGAGTTTGATTATGATTATTTTTTTCCTGTTATTTTTTTAGTTTTTTCTGTTTGTGAGGGAGCTTTAGGTCTTTCTATTTTAGTTTCAATAATTCGTTCTCATGGTAATGATTTTTTTAATTCTTTTGGTTTATCTTTATGTTAAAGTATTTATTTATAACTATTTTTTTGATCCCTCTTTGTTTATTAAATAATTGTTGATGGTTGGTTCTTTCTTTAATGTTTCTGTCGGGTTTTGTTTTTATAATTTGTGTTTATTCATATGCTGATTTGAATATAATTAGATATTATTTTGGTATTGATTATTTTTCTTTTAGTTTAATTTTACTTAGTTTTTGGATTTGTTCTTTAATAATCACTGCTAGAGGTTCAGTTTATTTAAGTTCATATCATTCTAATTTTTTTGTTTTTATTGTTTTGATTTTAATAATTATGCTTTATTGTTCATTTGCTGGATTAAGTCTTCTTTCTTTTTATATTTTTTTTGAGGCTAGATTAGTTCCTACTTTACTTTTAATTTTGGGTTGGGGTTATCAACCTGAGCGTTTGCAGGCTGGTGTTTATT
This sequence comes from Schistocerca gregaria, assembly GCF_023897955.1. NCBI lineage: Eukaryota > Metazoa > Arthropoda > Insecta > Orthoptera > Acrididae > Schistocerca > Schistocerca gregaria. Next base: position 15,487,411 of record NW_026061707.1, read on the forward strand.
TAATTTTTTCTACTTTGGTTGCTAGATTACCTTTATTATTAGTTTTATTTAAGGTTTATGATTTTTCTAATACTTTATATTTTCCTTTATTGGTTGATTTTGGTTCTTATTATTTTATGTTTTATGTATTTATAATTTTGGCTTTTTTAGTTAAGATACCTATGTTTTTGGTTCATTTATGACTTCCTAAGGCTCATGTAGAGGCCCCTATTTCAGGTAGAATAATTCTTGCTGGTGTTTTATTAAAGTAAGGTGGTTATGGTATTTTTCGTGTTATAAAGGTTATTTCTTATTTGGGTTTAAAGTTTAATTATTTTTGATTGTCTTTAGGTTTATCTGGGGGTGTTATTGTAAGATTTATTTGTTTTCGTCAGGTTGATTTAAAGTCTTTAATTGCATATTCTTCTGTTGCTCATATAAGAATGGTTATTGGTTGATTGATGACTATGAATTGATGAGGTTGTGTAGGTTCTCTTTCTCTAATGGTTGGTCATGGTTTATGTTCTTCTGGTTTATTTTGTTTATCTAATATTATTTATGAACGTTTAGGTAGACGAAGATTATTAATTAACAAGGGTATAATTAATTTGATGCCAAGAATGGCTTTATGATGATTTCTTTTAAGATCATCAAATATGGCTGCTCCTCCTTCTTTAAATTTGGTAGGTGAAATTAGATTATTAAATAGAATTATATCTTGATCTTCTTTTAGATTCGTTGCTTTGATTTTTTTATCTTTTTTTAGAGCTGTTTATACTTTGTATATATATTCTTATTCTCAGCATGGGAATTATTATTCTGGTGTTTATACTTGTTCTCTTGGTTATTTTCGTGAATATCATCTTTTACTTGTACATTGATTGCCTTTAAATATTCTGTGTTTAAAGGGTGAATATTTCTTTGTTTAGTTTGCTTAAGTATTTTAATTAAAAATATTGTTTTGTGGAATCAATGATATGAAGTTTTTCATCTTAGGCCGTGAATTTATTTTCTATTTGTTCTTTGAGTTTTTTTTCTTTGTTTATTTCGAGAACTATAATTTTTATTTTAGGTATTTATTATTTAATAATTGATTATAGAGTTTTTGTTGAGTGAGAGCTTTTCAATTTAAATGGTTCTATAGTTGTTATAACTTTAATTTTGGATTGAATATCTCTTATTTTTATATCTTTTGTTATATATATTTCTTCTTTGGTTATTTATTATAGAGAGGATTATATATCTGGTGAAAAGAATATAAATCGTTTTATTATTATTGTTTTAATATTTATTCTTTCTATAGGTTTTTTAATTATTAGTCCTAATTTAATTAGAATTTTATTAGGTTGAGATGGTTTAGGTTTAGTTTCTTATTGTTTAGTTATTTATTATCAAAATGTAAAATCTTATAGTGCTGGTATATTAACTGCACTTTCTAATCGTATTGGTGATGTTGCTATTTTAATTTCTATTGCATGAATGTTAAATTTTGGTGGTTGAAATTATATTTATTATTATGATTTTATTTCTAATTCTTTCGAAATAAAGCTCATTACTATATTAATTGTTTTTGCAGCTATAACTAAGAGAGCTCAGATTCCTTTCTCTTCATGACTTCCTGCTGCTATAGCAGCTCCTACTCCTGTTTCTGCTTTAGTTCATTCTTCTACTCTTGTTACTGCTGGTGTTTATTTATTAATTCGTTTTAGACCAATATTGGATACTTATAATTGTGGTTGATTTTTACTTTTAATTGGTTGTATAACTATATTTATGGCTGGATTGGGCGCTAATTTTGAGTTTGATTTAAAGAAGATTATTGCTCTTTCTACTTTAAGACAACTTGGTTTAATAATAAGAATTTTGGCTATAGGTTATCCAAAGCTTGCATTTTTTCATTTATTGACTCATGCTTTATTTAAGGCATTATTATTTATATGTGCAGGTTCAATAATTCATAATTTGAAGGATTCTCAGGATATTCGTTTTATAGGATCAATTGTTAATTTCATACCTTTAACTTCAGTTTGTTTTAATGTTTCTAGTTTATCTTTGTGTGGAATACCTTTTTTAGCGGGATTTTATTCAAAGGATTTAATTCTTGAGATGGTTTGTTTAAGATGAATTAATTGTTTAATTTTTTTTCTTTATTTTTTTTCTAATGGTTTAACTGCTTCTTATTCTTTTCGTTTGTTTTATTATTCAATATCTGGTGATAATAATTTTTATTCTAGATTTTCTTTTGATGATAAGGGTTATTATATTTCATTTGGAATAATTGGTCTATTGTTTGTTGCTGTTTTTGGTGGTAGTCTTTTATCTTGATTAATTTTTCCTATTCCTCATGTGATTGCTTTACCTTATTATTTAAAGTTTTTAACTATTACAGTTGTTATTTTAGGTGCTTATTTAGGTTATCTTATTTCTAATTTTGATTTTTCTCATAATTTATTTTCTTTAAGTATACTTTCTTTTGTTAGATTTGCTGGTTCTATATGATTTATACCTTTTCTTTCAACTAAGTTTATTAGATATATTCCTTTAAAAATAGGTTATTATTCATCTAAGTCATTTGATTATGGTTGAGGTGAATTACTTGGTGGTCAAGGTTTATATAGATTATTTATTTATTTAATTGGTTATATTCAAGGTTGATATGATTCTAATTTCAAGATTTATCTTTTAACTTTTATTTTTTGAATATTTATTTTGGTAATATTGTTTTTCGTTTACTTAAATAGCTTATAATTAGAGCGTGACACTGAAGATGTTAAGGAAGTATTTTTACTTTTAAGTATTTATAAATATAGATATATTATTTTTACAGTGAAAATGTAATGTTTTATTTAAACTATATAAATTTTAGAAATGTTAACGGAGTTTAACCGCTAATATAAAAAGTTAGCAGCTTTCATATTGGCTTTACATTTCCTTAATTGGAACTATTATAGTTCAATTATATTATTAACAGTAATACGCCTCTTTTTGGCTTCAATTAATAAGAATAAGGGTAGTAGATACCAATCTTCCAGGTCGAAACTGACTGCAATATTTCGCTTCTTATTCTATTTAAGGTTGATTGATAATATCAATACTTTTTGAATGCAACCCAAATGTTATATTTAACTACAACCCTTTATTCTGCTCATTGTAATGCTCCTTGGTTTCATTCATGGTATAGTCCTCCTAATAGAACTAGAATAAAAAATATTGTTGATACTGTTCAGATTATAATGTCTGAAGTTTTAAAAATAATTACAATTGGTAGAATTAGTGCAATTTCTACATCAAAAATTAAAAAGATTACTGCAATTAGGAAGAATCATATTGAGAATGGTATTCGTGCTGATCTTTTTGGATCAAGCCCACATTCAAATGGTGATCTTTTTTCTCGATCATTAATTAATTTTTTTGATAGTGTTGTTGCCAGGATTATAACAATTATTGGAATAATAAATCTAATGAAAACTCTTGTTGATAGAATTAGAATTGTTTTTCTTGATTTATATCAAGCTTTCTGATTGGAAGTCAAATGTACTATTTATACTAGAAAAACAATTATCTACCTCATCAATAAATAGAGATATATAAGAATAATCATACTACGTCTACGAAGTGTCAGTATCATGCTGCTGCTTCAAATCCAAAGTGATGTCTTGGTGAAAATTGATTTATTGAGTGTCGAAGCAGACATGTTGATAAAAAGATTGTTCCAATAATTACGTGTAAACCATGGAATCCTGTTGCAACAAAGAATGTTGATCCATAAACTGCATCTGCAATGGTAAAAGGTGCTTCTCAATATTCATATGCTTGAAGTATTGTAAAGTATAGTCCTAATAACACTGTGAAGAATAATCCTTGTAGTGCTTGAGTATGATTAGATTCCATTAAACTATGATGTGCTCATGTTACTGTTACTCCTGATGCTAAAAGAATAGCTGTATTAAGTAATGGAATTTGTATAGGGTTAAAGGGTTGAATTCCTATTGGAGGTCATAGTATTCCTAGTTCAATTGTTGGTGCTAATCTTCTTCTAAAGAATGCTCAAAAAAAAGAAACGAAAAATAATACCTCTGATGCAATAAATAAAATCATTCCTCATCGTAATCCAATTGATACAAATCCTGTATGTAATCCTTGATATGTTCCTTCTCGTACTACATCTCGTCATCATTGAATTATAGTTAGTAGGGTAATTCCAAATCCAATTATGAATAAGTTAATATTAAATAGGTGGAATCATTTTGCTAGTCCTGATACTAGGACTATTGCTCCAATTGCTCCTGTTAATGGTCAAGGTCTATAGTCTACTAAGTGGAATGGGTGGTTTGAGTGAGTTGTTAACATAGGTTTAATATACTTCTCTAGAATATAGAGTTCTTAGAATTGAGAAAACATAGGCTTGAATTATTGCTACTGCTGATTTTAGAATTAATAGAAGTATTTGTCCAATAATTAGTAATGAGATTAAGTTTATTGCTATAGATGGTCCTGTGTTTCCTAATAAGGTTAATAATAAGTGTCCTGCAATTATATTTGCTGCCAACCGTACTGCTAATGTACCTGGTCGAATAACATTACTAATTGTTTCAATTAGTACTATAAATGATATTAATGCAGGCGGTGTACCTTGTGGTACAAGGTGTGTAAATATATGATTAGTATGGTTAATTCATCCAAATAATATAAATCTTAGCCATATAGGTAGGGCAATTGCAAATGTTAATGCTAAATGTCTTGTTCTAGTAAAAATATAAGGGAATAATCCTATGAAATTGTTAAATAATATTATAATAAAAATTGAGATGAAAATGAATGTTGTTCCATTAAATGATTTTGGTCCAAGAAGTGTTTTAAATTCATTATGTAAGGTTAAATTTAGTTTATTTCAGATAATGTTAATTCGTGATGGTGTAAGTCAAAATAGTGATGGGATTAATAATAGTCCTAGAAATGTTCTAGTTCAATTTAATGATAAATTAAAGATGTTAGTTGATGGGTCAAATGTTGAGAATAGATTTGTTATCATTTTCAATTTAAGTTTTTTATTTCAATTGTTCCTTTTTCTGCTCTTTTAATAAGGTTAGGTTTAAATGAGAAGAAGTTTATTTGATTAAACAAGATTAATGTAGCTGAAAATATAATGAATAGTGAGAATCATATAAGAGGGGATATTTGAGGGATTTGGATATAATTTCCCCATCAGAAGTAGTCGTTAATTTACTATTATTTGGTTTAAGAGACCATTACTTACTCTCAGTCATCTGATGAATTTCAAGGTGTACTAATTTTTTTTTAGTTACTTTAGATTGACACTCTAATGTTATTTATTTTAACTAACTCCTTAAATTATCTTAGATAATCACTTAATAAATAAATTTACTGAAGTTCTTTCAATTACAATTGGTATAAATCTGTGGTTTGCTCCACAGATTTCTGAGCATTGTCCAAAGAATAATCCAGGTCGATTTATTGTGAATGTTCCTTGATTTAACCGACCTGGCGTTGCATCAATTTTAACCCCTAATGCAGGAACTGCTCATGAGTGTAGAATATCTGATGCTCTTGTTAATACTCGTACTTCTGTATTTATTGGTAGGATTGTTCGGTTATCTACATCTAGTAGTCGGAATCCATCATTTTCTAGGTCTTGTTCTGGTGTTATATTAGTGTCAAATTCTACGTCTATGAAGTCTGAATATTCATATCTTCAATATCATTGTCGTCCAATGGTTTTAATTGTAATTATTGCATCTACTGAATCATCAAGTAAATATAATAGTCATAATGATGGAAGGGCAATAAAAATTAATGTAATTGCTGGTAAAGCTGTTCAGATTGTTTCAATTAAATGTCCATGAAGTATATTACGGTTAGTATAGGCAATAAATAATATATAACTTAGGGCATAACCTACAATTACTGTAATTAATAATAATATGACCATAGTATGATCATGAAAGAATGATAATTGCTCCATTCATGGTGAAGCTCCATCTTGAAGAGATAAATTTGATCATGTTGCCATTAATAAATATTTTCTAATAAAAGGTCAAACCTTTATTTGTAGAGCTTAAATCTACTGCACTAATCTGCCATATTAGAATCTAGAGATTAATGGTAATTCTGAGTAACTATGTTCTGCAGGAGGGTTATTTTGTAGTCATTCTGTTGATCTTCTTATGTTAGCTCTAAATATAATTGCTCGGTTTGTAATCATTCTTTCTCATATAATTACAATGAATATAATGATTCCTACAATAGAAATTGTAGACCCAATTCTGGATACTACGTTTCATGATGTATATGCATCTGGGTAGTCAGAGTATCGTCGAGGTCAAAGAATGATGTATTTAAATTTCGATCTGTTAATAATATAGTAATAGCTCCTGCTAAAACTGGAAGTGAAAGAAGGAGAAGTAATGCTGTAATAGCTACAGATCATACAAATAAAGGTGTTTGATCTAAAGTTATACTTTCTGATCGTATATTAATTGCTGTTATAATGAAATTCACTGCACCAAGAATAGATGATACACCTGCTAAGTGCAGTGAAAAAATAGCTAGATCTACAGATGCACCCCCGTGTGCAATAGCTCCTGCTAGAGGAGGGTAAACTGTTCATCCTGTACCAGCACCATTATCTACTATAGAAGATGTAAGAAGAAGGGTTAGTGAAGGTGGTAGTAATCAAAAACTTATATTATTTATTCGTGGAAATGCTATATCTGTTGCACCAATTATTAGTGGAACAAGTCAATTACCAAATCCACCAATTATAATAGGTATTACTATAAAGAAAATTATTACGAATGCGTGAGCTGTAATAATAACATTATAAATCTGGTCATCCCCAATTAGAGATCCGGGTTGGCCAAGTTCAGCACGAATAAGTATTCTTATTGATGTTCCTACTATTCCTGCTCATGCTCCAAATATGAAGTATAAAGTACCAATGTCCTTATAGTTTGTTGAGAATAATCATTTTTGCGGTAAGATGGCTGAATTTTAGGTGGTAGATTTACAGTAATCTACTTATGAGATGTTTTCTCTCTTATCATATTTAGGTCTTATATTCAATTATCATTCTAGACTGCAATTCTAGAGGTGTAAAATTTTACTAAGGCCTAAAAGATTATTCTTTTAATTATAACTTTGAAGGTTATTAGTTTGATTAACTTAAGTCCTTAGTATAATGAAATTAAGGTTGATGTTGAAATCAATCCTATTGTTGAAATTATTACTGTTATAGGAAGAATGATTCTTGATTTTTGGGACTTTATCTTTATAGATCACGAATTTTCTGTGTATGATATAATTAGAGCTGAGAATCTAATACGTATATAGTAGTAGAGTGTAATTGTAGTTAATACAACTATAATAGTTATAATAGTTGTTATATTGTTTTCTATTAATGATTGTATTACAATTCATTTTGGTAAGAATCCAAGGAATGGTGGTAGTCCACCTAAAGATAATAAAGATAAGAATATTATGAATTTAATTTCGGTTTTTATATTTCTGGCTGAATAAATTTGATTTATGAAAAATAAATTTATTTGCTTAAATAATAAAACTATAATTAATCTTAATAGTGAGTAAATAATGAAGTATAGTTCTCAGAAGTTTTCTCTGACTGTTAATGATCTAATTATTCAACCTAGATGTCTGATTGATGAATATGCTAAAAGTTGTCGTAAGGATGTTTGATTTAAACCTCCTATTGCCCCTATAATAATTCTTAAGATAATAATTGTTCAAATAAAAGTTCTTAATTGAATACAATAAGATAAGACCATTATTGGGGCGATTTTTTGTCATGTTATTAATGTTAAACAATTATTTCATCTTGATGCTCCTATAACTTCTGGAAATCAGAAATGGAAAGGTGCAGCTCCAATCTTTAATAATAGTCTAGATCTAATTATTATTGATGGGATAAATTCTGTTTCCCATCCCATGGGATATTTTATTTGAATCAGCAAAATTGAAAATAATAGTATTGTCGATGCTATTGCTTGGACAATAAAATATTTAATTGATGATTCATTTATTATTATATTTTTATTTCTTGTTAGGAGCGGAATAAATGAAAGTAAGTTGATCTCAAGTCCTATTCAAACCCCAAATCAGGAATTTGATGAAATGGACAGGATCATTCCTATCATTATGTTGATAGGAAGAGAAGTTTTGTAGAGTTGTTGGTCATTAAAAAGGAGAGGATTGATACCTCTATAAATGGGGTATGAACCCATTAGCTTGTTTAGCTTACCTTTTTACATTAAGGTGTATGATGCACGTTAGTTTTTGATACTAAAGGAGGTAGTTTAATTCTATCTTATGTAATTTTAATGAAGGTAATTTTATTTACTTTATTTACCCTATCAAGGTAACCCTTTAATCAGGCACTTCATTTATTTAATATAAAAATCGAAAGTTTTTTTTTGAAATTCTTTTATGTATTATTTTGTTTAATTATGATTAATTTATCCTGCTCATTTTATTTTTTATATATATATATATATATAATAAATAATTTATATTAATATATTACATTTAATTGAAATTAAAGTATTATAAGTTCATCTTACCATTATCAATTGATTATTTTAATGCAATTATTTATCTAGGATTATAGCTACTTATGTTTTTAGCTTAAAATAGGTTATTATAATATAATATATATAATAATATGTAATTTAATATTTAATATTATTATAATTGGATATAATAAATAAAATTATTAATTTAAATATATAATATTATAATTAATATAAATAATTATATTAATTATAATAATATAATTATGTAAATTATCTATAATTAGTTTATTTAACTAATATATATGAAAGTTAACTTAATATAAAAAAGAATTCATATTAATAACATATTATATTAAATTACATAATTGTATAAAATATATTTATTATATTATTTAATCTTTCTTTATTTATTAGTGAAAAGAAAGATTAAATAAGAAAGAATATAATACATTTATTGCTATACATGTTCCATATTAATCTTTAATTATATATAATAGAGAAGTTGTTGTGGTCATACATAGGGGTGTTTCTTTTTTTTTTGTTAATGTTTGTGGTTTTTTTCTTTTTTTTTTTCTTTAAATATTTGAATCTTTTATTTTTTCCTTAATTAATAGATTTAAAATTTTCTTATTTTTTATTTTTAAAAGTTTTATTCTTGCTTGTTTATTCACTTTTTCTTTGTATTATATGTAAGTTTTGTTAGACTAAATGTTCTTTTTGCAGTAATTTGATTTAATTATCAAGTGATTTTGGATTTAGCAATTGATTTAGTATCGGCATAATTCGTGCCAGCAGCCGCGGTTATACGATTGATACAAGTGAATATTATTGGTTAAAACAGTTGTTTATATTATTAGGGTTGAAATATAAATTTGTAAGGTGAAATGTTAAAATTTATTTGTGGCCCTTTTTATGAATCTGTGAAATTTAAATAATAAACTAGGATTAGATACCCTATTATTTTAAATGTTAATTATATGTATATATATATATATATATATATATATATATATATATATATATATATATATATATATATATATATATATATATATATATTATATTCGACCTTTAAATTCTTACATGATCTGAGTTCAGACCGGCGTGAGCCAGGTCGGTTTCTATCCTAAGATTGTTAATCCATATTAGTACGAAAGGACCATATGGTTAAAATATTTTTTGTTATATTGATTAATATTAATTTATTTACTATTTTGACAGATTAATGTGTTGAATTTAGAATTCATTTATGTAGATTTTTTCTACAAATAGTATTGATACTTTATGATTTATTTATATTTATTTTGAATTTTCTTTTATTGGTTATTTGTGTTTTAATTAGTGTTGCCTTTTTAACTTTATTAGAGCGTAAGGTTTTAGGTTATATTCAGATTCGAAAGGGTCCAAATAAGGTAGGTTTTGTTGGAATTCCTCAGCCATTTAGAGATGCTATTAAGTTAATTTGTAAGGAGCAGCCAATTCCTATTATATCTAATTACCTACTTTATTATTTTTCCCCTGTTTTTAATTTAATGATTTCTTTAGCCATTTGAGTAATTTTTCCTTATTTAACTTATATGTGTTCTTTTTCATATGGATTTTTATTTTTTTTATGTTGTACTAGATTAGGTGTTTATACTGTTATAATTGCTGGTTGATCTTCTAATTCAAATTATTCATTATTAGCTTCTCTTCGTTCTGTTGCTCAAACAATTTCTTATGAAGTTAGTTTAGCTTTAATTTTATTGTCTTTAATTATTTTAATTAGTAGTTTTAATATGTTTGATTTTATAAACTATCAGCTTTATTGTTGATTTATTATTATTTCTTTTCCTTTAGCTTTAGCTTGTTTTGCTTCTTGCTTAGCTGAAACTAATCGTACTCCTTTTGATTTTGCTGAAGGGGGATCTGATTTAGTTTCAGGATTTAATATTGAGTATGGTGCAGGTGGTTTTACTTTAATTTTTTTAGCTGAATATACTAGAATTGTCTTTATAAGAATGTTATTGGCTTTAATTTTTTTGGGCGGTGATTTTTATTCTTTTATATTTTTTATTAAGCTTGCTATCATATCTTTTGGTTTTATTTGGGTTCGTGGAACATTACCACGGTTCCGTTATGATAAATTAATGTACTTAGCTTGAAAAAGTTTTTTACCTTTATCTTTGAATTTTTTTATTTTCTTTGTTGGTTTAAAGATTTTATTTATCTCATTTGTTTAGTGAAATTTTTTGAGAAAAGTTAATAGAAGAGTTAAACTTCTAATTTTATGTTTTCAAAACATATGCTTTTCCTAAGCTAATTAATTTTATTCCTTAATTAATTTATCTCATGCGTTTGCGACATGGACATTAATTAAGAAATATGTGAAGTAAATAATTGTTAAGATTTGACCTGTTATAATATAAGGTTCTTCAACAGGTCGTTTACCAATTCACGTTAGTAAGCATACAACAACTACTATAATTCAGAATAAAATTTGATTAATAGGGTAAAATTGAATGCCTCGGAATGGTGTTTTATTATAAAATGGTAAAATTATTAAGATTCTAAATAATAAAAATAATGCAATAACACCTCCTAACTTATTAGGGATAGATCGTAGAATTGCATATGCAAATAGGAAATATCATTCTGGTTGAATGTGAACTGGTGTTACTAATGGGTTGGCAGGTACAAAGTTATCTGGATCTCCTAATAGGTAAGGATTAATTAAACATAGTATAATTAATAATGATGTTATTATTACAAATGTAATAGAATCCTTAAAGGTAAAGTATGGATGGAATGGAATTTTTTCAATATCTCCATTTAGTCCAAGAGGATTATTAGATCCTGTTTGGTGAAGAAAAAATAAATGAATTGCTGCTATAGCAGCAATAATAAATGGTAATACAAAATGGAATGTGAAGAATCGATTTAATGTTGCATTATCAACTGCGAATCCTCCTCATACTCATTGGACTAAATCTGTTCCTAAGTATGGGATTGCTGATAATAAATTAGTAATTACTGTTGCACCTCAAAAAGATATTTGGCCTCAGGGTAAGACATATCCTATAAATGCAGTTGCTATAACTAAAAATAAAATCACTGTACCAATTATTCAGGTATGTATATATATATATAAGATCCATAGTAAATTCCCCGTCCTACATGTAAGTAAATACAAATAAAAAATATAGATGCTCCATTTGCGTGTAAGGTTCGGATAATTCAACCATTATTTACGTCTCGGCAGATGTGTACTACACTACTGAATGCTATTTCAATATTTGATGTATAATGTATAGCTAAAAATAGTCCAGTTACGATTTGAATTACCAAACATAACCCTAATAGGGATCCAAAATTTCATCAAAATGAAATATTTGTTGGGGCAGGTAAGTCAATTAAAGAGTTATTAATAATTTTAATTAAAGGATGTCTTAATCATAAGGGTTTATTCATTAGTAATTATCTTATTTTACGAATAGGTCCCTGATTAATATTGGTGATTTTAACAACTGCTAGTAGTGCTAAAAATAAATAAATTATTATTATTATTGTAATAATGAATGTTGGTCTATTATATAATTTTTCTAAAGATATTGTTATTTCTTGATAATTGATTGAATTATCAATATTTATAGTTTCGGTGCTTTTGAAAAAGTCTATAAATATAGATATATCTAGAATAATTAATATTAATATGATAAATACTCACATTATTAATGTAATAATTATAGTGATTGATTTAGGCTGAAATATTTCGTTTGATGCAATTCTTGTAATGTAAATAAGTAATACTAGTATACCACCAAGAAATGTTAAAAATAAAATATATGATAATCAATATCTTTCTATTATTGTTCCTGTTATTAATCCAACTAGGAAGGTTTGAAGGATAATAAAAAGCATTATTGATATTGGGTGTCTTAATTTAATAAAATTAATATTTATTACATTTGATAATGATATAATTATTATTTTGATCATTTCAGGGGTTAGTTTATTTAAAATACCGGTTTTGGGGACCGATGATGGAAGCTTTTCCACCTCTGAAGTTTTAAAAGTGGGGGCTGGACTTATTTCCGGTTTACAAGACCGGCGTTTTTTTTAAACTATTAAAACTAATGTTTATATTCTCTATTTTTACTTCTTTATTGATTTATTTTGCTGGTGTTTATGTTTTTTCTTCTAAACGTAAACATTTATTAATGGTTCTTTTGAGATTAGAATATATTGTTCTTTCTTTATTTATGTTAGTTATTGTTTTTCTTATTGAGTTTGATTATGATTATTTTTTTCCTGTTATTTTTTTAGTTTTTTCTGTTTGTGAGGGTGCTTTAGGTCTTTCTATTTTAGTTTCAATAATTCGTTCTCATGGTAATGATTTTTTTAATTCTTTTGGTTTGTCTTTATGTTAAAGTATTTATTTATAACTATTTTTTTGATCCCTCTTTGTTTATTAAATAATTGTTGATGGTTGGTTCATTCTTTAATGTTTCTGTCGGGTTTTGTTTTTATAATTTATGTTTATTCATATGCTGATTTGAATATACTTAGATATTATTTTGGTATTGATTATTTTTCTTTTAGTTTAATTTTACTTAGTTTTTGGATTTGTTCTTTAATAATCACTGCTAGAGGTTCAGTTTATTTAAGTTCATATCATTCTTTTTGTTTTTGTTTTTATGGTTTTGATTTTAATAATTATGCTTTATTGTTCATTTGCTAGATTAAGTCTTCTTTCTTTTTATATTTTTTTTGAGGCTAGATTAGTTCCTACTTTACTTTTAATTTTGGGTTGGGGTTATCAACCTGAGCGTTTGCAGGCTGGTGTTTATTTAATTTTTTATACTTTGGTTGCTAGATTACCTTTATTATTAGTTTTATTTAAGGTTTATGATTTTTCTAATACTTTATATTTTCCTTTATTGGTTGATTTTGGTTCTTATTATTTTATGTTTTATGTATTTATAATTTTGGCTTTTTTAGTTAAGATACCTATGTTTTTGGTTCATTTATGACTTCCTAAGGCTCATGTAGAGGCCCCTATTTCAGGTAGAATAATTCTTGCTGGTGTTTTATTAAAGTTAGGTGGTTATGGTATTTTTCGTGTTATAAAGGTTATTTCTTATTTGGGTTTAAAGTTTAATTATTTTTGATTGTCTTTAGGTTTATCTGGGGGTGTTATTGTAAGATTTATTTGTTTTCGTCAGGTTGATTTAAAGTCTTTAATTGCATATTCTTCTGTTGCTCATATAAAAATGGTTATTGGTGGATTGATGACTATGAATTGATGAGGTTGTGTAGGTTCTCTTTCTCTAATGGTTGGTCATGGTTTATGTTCTTCTGGTTTATTTTGTTTATCTAATATTATTTATGAACGTTTAGGTAGACGAAGATTATTAATTAACAAGGGTATAATTAATTTGATGCCAAGAATGGCTTTATGATGATTTCTTTTAAGATCATCAAATATGGCTGCTCCTCCTTCTTTAAATTTGGTAGGTGAAATTAGATTATTAAATAGAATTATATCTTGATCTTCTTTTAGATTCTTTGCTTTGATTTTTTAATCTTTTTTTAGAGCTGTTTATACTTTGTATATATATTCTTATTCTCAGCATGGGAATTATTATTCTGGTGTTTATACTTGTTCTCTTGGTTATTTTCGTGAATATCATCTTTTACTTTTACATTGATTGCCTTTAAATATTCTGTGTTTAAAGGGTGAATATTTCTTTGTTTAGTTTGCTTAAGTATTTTAATTAAAAATATTGTTTTGTGGAATCAATGATATGAAGTTTTTCATCTTAGGCCGTGAATTTATTTTCTATTTGTTCTTTGAGTTTTTTTTCTTTGTTTATTTCGAGAACTATAATTTTTATTTTAGGTATTTATTATTTAATAATTGATTATAGAGTTTTTGTTGAGTGAGAGCTTTTCAATTTAAATGGTTCTATAGTTGTTATAACTTTAATTTTGGATTGAATATCTCTTATTTTTATATCTTTTGTTATATATATTTCTTCTTTGGTTATTTATTATAGAGAGGATTATATATCTGGTGAAAAGAATATAAATCGTTTTATTATTATTGTTTTAATATTTATTCTTTCTATAGGTTTTTTAATTATTAGTCCTAATTTAATTAGAATTTTATTAGGTTGAGATGGTTTAGGTTTAGTTTCTTATTGTTTAGTTATTTATTATCAAAATGTAAAATCTTATAGTGCTGGTATATTAACTGCACTTTCTAATCGTATTGGTGATGTTGCTATTTTAATTTCTATTGCATGAATGTTAAATTTTGGTGGTTGAAATTATATTTATTATTATGATTTTATTTCTAATTCTTTTGAAATAAAGCTCATTACTATATTAATTGTTTTAGCAGCTATAACTAAGAGAGCTCAGATTCCTTTCTCTTCATGACTTCCTGCTGCTATAGCAGCTCCTACTCCTGTTTCTGCTTTAGTTCATTCTTCTACTCTTGTTACTGCTGGTGTTTATTTATTAATTCGTTTTAGACCAATATTGGATACTTATAATTGTGGTTGATTTTTACTTTTAATTGGTTGTATAACTATATTTATGGCTGGATTGGGCGCTAATTTTGAGTTTGATTTAAAGAAGATTATTGCTCTTTCTACTTTAAGACAACTTGGTTTAATAATAAGAATTTTGGCTATAGGTTATCCAAAGCTTTCATTTTTTCAAATATTGGCTCATGCTTTATTTAAGGCATTATTATTTATATGTGCAGGTTCAATAATTCATAATTTGAAGGATTCTCAGGATATTCGTTTTATAGGATCAATTGTTAATTTCATACCTTTAACTTCAGTTTGTTTTAATGTTTCTAGTTTATCTTTGTGTGGAATACCTTTTTTAGCGGGATTTTATTCAAAGGATTTAATTCTTGAGATGGTTTGTTTAAGATGAATTAATTGTTTAATTTTTTTCTTTATTTTTTTTCTACTGGTTTAACTGCTTCTTATTCTTTTCGTTTGTTTTATTATTCAATATCTGGTGATAATAATTTTTATTCTAGATTTTCTTTTGATGATAAGGGTTATTATATTTCATTTGGAATTATTGGTCTATTGTTTGTTGCTGTTTTTGGTGGTAGTCTTTTATCTTGATTAATTTTTCCTATTCCTCATGTGATTGCTTTACCTTATTATTTAAAGTTTTTAACTATTACAGTTGTTATTTTAGGTGCTTATTTAGGTTATCTTATTTCTAATTTTGATTTTTCTCATAATTTATTTTCTTTAAGTATACTTTCTTTTGTTAGATTTGCTGGTTCTATATGATTTATACCTTTTCTTTCAACTAAGTTTATTAGATATATTCCTTTAAAAATAGGTTATTATTCATCTAAGTCATTTGATTATGGTTGAGGTGAATTACTTGGTGGTCAAGGTTTATATAGATTATTTATTTATTTAATTGGTTATATTCAAGGTTGATATGATTCTAATTTCAAGATTTATCTTTTAACTTTTATTTTTTTTTTATTTATTTTGGTAATATTGTTTTTCGTTTACTTAAATAGCTTATAATTAGAGCGTGACACTGAAGATGTTAAGGAAGTATTTTTACTTTTAAGTATTTATAAATATAGATATATTATTTTTACAGTGAAAATGTAATGTTTTATTTAAACTATATAAATTTTAGAAATGTTAACGGAGTTTAACCGCTAATATAAAAAGTTAGCAGCTTTCATATTGGCTTTACATTTCCTTAATTGGAACTATTATAGTTCAATTATATTATTAACAGTAATACACCTCTTTTTGGCTTCAATTAATAAGAATAAGGGTAGTACATACCAATCTTCCAGGTCGAAACTGACTGCAATATTTCGCTTCTTATTCTATTTAAGGTTGATTGATAATATCAATACTTTTTGAATGCAACCCAAATGTTATATTTAACTACAACCCTTTATTCTGCTCATTGTAATGCTCCTTGGTTTCATTCATGGTATAGTCCTCCTAATAGAACTAGAATAAAAAATATTGTTGATACTGTTCAGATTATAATGTCTGAAGTTTTAAAAATAATTACAATTGGTAGAATTAGTGCAATTTCTACATCAAAAATTAAAAAGATTACTGCGATTAGGAAGAATCGTATTGAGAATGGTATTCGTGCTGATCTTTTTGGATCAAACCCACATTCAAATGGTGATCTTTTTTCTCGATCATTAATTAATTTTTTTGATAGTGTTGTTGCCAGGATTATAACAATTATTGGAATAATAAATCTAATGAAAACTCTTGTTGATAGAATTAGAATTGTTTTTCTTGATTTATATCAAGCTTTCTGATTGGAAGTCAAATGTACTATTTATACTAGAAAAACAATTATCTACCTCATCAATAAATAGAGATATATAAGAATAATCATACTACGTCTACGAAGTGTCAGTATCATGCTGCTGCTTCAAATCCAAAGTGATGTCTTGGTGAAAATTGATTTATTGAGTGTCGAAGTAGACATGTTGATAAAAAGATTGTTCCAATAATTACGTGTAAACCATGGAATCCTGTTGCAACAAAGAATGTTGATCCATAAACTGCATCTGCAATGGTAAAAGGTGCTTCTCAATATTCATATGCTTGAAGTATTGTAAAGTATAGTCCTAATAACACTGTGAAGAATAATCCTTGTAGTGCTTGAGTATGATTAGGTTCCATTAAACTATGATGTGCTCATGTTACTGTTACTCCTGATGCTAAAAGAATAGCTGTATTAAGTAATGGAATTTGTATAGGGTTAAAGGGTTGAATTCCTATTGGAGGTCATAGTATTCCTAGTGCAATTGTTGGTGCTAATCTTCTTCTAAAGAATGCTCAAAAAAAAAAGAAACGAAAAATAATACCTCTGATGCAATAAATAAAATTATTCCTCATCGTAATCCAATTGATACAAATCCTGTATGTAATCCTTGATATGTTCCTTCTCGTACTACATCTCGTCATCATTGAATTATAGTTAGTAGGGTAATTCCAAATCCAATTATGAATAAGTTAATATTAAATAGGTGGAATCATTTTGCTAGTCCTGATACTAGGACTATTGCTCCAATTGCTCCTGTTAATGGTCAAGGTCTATAGTCTACTAAGTGGAATGGGTGGTTTGAGTGAGTTGTTAACATAGGTTTAATATACTTCTCTAGAATATAGAGTTCTTAGAATTGAGAAAACATAGGCTTGAATTATTGCTACTGCTGATTCTAGAATTAATAGAAGTATTTGTCCAATAATTAGTAATGAGATTAAGTTTATTGCTATAGATGGTCCTGTGTTTCCTAATAAGGTTAATAATAAGTGTCCTGCAATTATATTTGCTGCCAACCGTACTGCTAATGTACCTGGTCGAATAACATTACTAATTGTTTCAATTAGTACTATAAATGATATTAATGCAGGCGGTGTACCTTGTGGTACAAGGTGTGTAAATATATGATTAGTATGGTTAATTCATCCAAATAATATAAATCTTAGCCATATAGGTAGGGCAATTGCAAATGTTAATGCTAAATGTCTTGTTCTAGTAAAAATATAAGGGAATAATCCTATGAAATTGTTAAATAATATTATAATAAAAATTGAGATGAAAATGAATGTTGTTCCATTAAATGATTTTGGTCCAAGAAGTGTTTTAAATTCATTATGTAAGGTTAAATTTAGTTTATTTCAGATAATGTTAATTCGTGATGGTGTAAGTCAAAATAGTGATGGGATTAATAATAGTCCTAGAAATGTTCTAGTTCAATTTAATGATAAATTAAAGATGTTAGTTGATGGGTCAAATGTTGAGAATAGATTTGTTATCATTATCAATTTAAGTTTTTTATTTCAATTGTTCCTTTTTCTGCTCTTTTAATAAGGTTAGGTTTAAATGAGAAGAAGTTTATTTGATTAAACAAGATTAATGTAGCTGAAAATATAATGAATAGTGAGAATCATATAAGAGGGGATATTTGAGGGATTTGGATATAATTTCCCCATCAGAAGTAGTCGTTAATTTACTATTATTTGGTTTAAGAGACCATTACTTACTTTCAGTCATCTGATGAATTTCAAGGTGTACTAATTTTTTTTAGTTACTTTAGATTGACACTCTAATGTTATTTATTTTAACTAACTCCTTAAATATATGATTAGTATGGTTAATTCATCCAAATAATATAAATCTTAGCCATATAGGTAGGGCAATTGCAAATGTTAATGCTAAATGTCTTGTTCTAGTAAAAATATAAGGGAATAATCCTATGAAATTGTTAAATAATATTATAATAAAAATTGAGATGAAAATGAATGTTGTTCCATTAAACGATTTTGGTCCAAGAAGTGTTTTAAATTCATTATGTAAGGTTAAATTTAGTTTATTTCAGATAATGTTAATTCGTGATGGTGTAAGTCAAAATAGTGATGGGATTAATAATAGTCCTAGAAATGTTCTAGTTCAATTTAATGATAAATTAAAGATGTTAGTTGATGGGTCAAATGTTGAGAATAGATTTGTTATCATTTTCAATTTAAGTTTTTTATTTCAATTGTTCCTTTTTCTGCTCTTTTAATAATTTTAGGTTTAAATGAGAAGAAGTTTATTTGATTAAACAAGATTAATGTAGCTGAAAATATAATGAACAGTGAGAATCATATAAGAGGGGATATTTGAGGGATTTGGATATAATTTCCCCATCAGAAGTAGTCGTTAATTTACTATTATTTGGTTTAAGAGACCATTACTTACTTTCAGTCATCTGATGAATTTCAAGGTGTACTAATTTTTTTAGTTACTTTAGATTGACACTCTAATGTTATTTATTTTAACTAACTCCTTAAATTATCTTAGATAATCACTTAATAAATAAATTTACTGAAGTTCTTTCAATTACAATTGGTATAAATCTGTGGTTTGCTCCACAGATTTCTGAGCATTGTCCAAAGAATAATCCAGGTCGATTTATTGTGAATGTTCCTTGATTTAACCGACCTGGCGTTGCATCAATTTTAACCCCTAATGCAGGAACTGCTCATGAGTGTAGAACATCTGATGCTCTTGTTAATACTCGTACTTCTGTATTTATTGGTAGGATTGTTCGGTTATCTACATCTAGTAGTCGGAATCCATCATTTTCTAGGTCTTGTTCTGGTGTTATATAAGTGTCAAATTCTACGTCTATGAAGTCTGAATATTCATATCTTCAATATCATTGTCGTCCAATGGTTTTAATTGTAATTATTGCATCTACTGAATCATCAAGTAAATATAATAGTCGTAATGATGGAAGGGCAATAAAAATTAATGTAATTGCTGGTAAAGCTGTTCAGATTGTTTCAATTAAATGTCCATGAAGTATATTACGGTTAGTATAGGCAATAAATAATATATAACTTAGGGCATAACCTACAATTACTGTAATTAATAATAATACGACCATAGTATGATCATGAAAGAATGATAATTGCTCCATTAATGGTGAAGCTCCATCTTGAAGAGATAAATTTGATCATGTTGCCATTAATAAATATATTCTAATAAAAGGTCAAACCTTTATTTGTAGAGCTTAAATCTACTGCACTAATCTGCCATATTAGAATCTAGAGATTAATGGTAATTCTGAGTAACTATGTTCTGCAGGAGGGTTATTTTGTAGTCATTCTGTTGATCTTCTTATGTTAGCTCTAAATATAATTGCTCGGTTTGTAATCATTCTTTCTCATATAATTACAATGAATATAATGATTCCTACAATAGAAATTGTAGACCCAATTCTTGATACTACGTTTCATGATGTATATGCGTCTGGGTAGTCAGAGTATCGTCGAGGTATTCCTGCTAATCCTAGGAAGTGTTGAGGAAAGAATGTTAAATTTACTCCAATGAATATAATTGTAAATTGGATTTTTAATCATGTATTATTTATAGTTAATCCTGTAAATAGTGGATATAATTGAATGACACCTCCTATAATTGCAAATACTGCTCCTATAGATAATACATAATGAAAGTGGGCTACTACATAATATGTATCATGTAATACAATATCAAGTGATGAATTTGCTAATACTAATCCTGTTAATCCACCAATTGTAAATAGGAAAATAAATCCTAGAGCTCATAATAATGGTGGATTGAACTTGAATTTAGTTCCATATAATGTAGCTAATCATCTAAATACCTTAATTCCTGTAGGTACAGCAATAATTATTGTTGCTGATGTAAAATATGCTCGTGTGTCAACATCCATTCCTACTGTAAATATATGATGTGCTCATACAATAAATCCTATTAGTCCAATTGATAGTATAGCATAAATTATACCTAATGTTCCAAATGATTCAATTTTTCCTCTTTCTTGACATACAATATGTGAAATAATTCCGAACCCCGGTAGAATTAAAATATAAACTTCTGGGTGTCCAAAGAATCAAAATAGATGTTGATATAGAATTGGGTCACCCCCTCCTGCAGGGTCAAAGAATGATGTATTTAAATTTCGATCTGTTAATAATATAGTAATAGCTCCTGCTAAAACTGGAAGTGAAAGAAGGAGAAGTAATGCTGTAATAGCTACAGATCATACAAATAAAGGTGTTTGATCTAAAGTTATACTTTCTGATCGTATATTAATTGCTGTTGTAATGAAATTCACTGCACCAAGAATAGATGATACACCTGCTAAGTGCAGTGAAAAAATAGCTAGATCTACAGATGCACCCCCATGTGCAATAGCTCCTGCTAGAGGAGGGTAAACTGTTCATCCTGTACCAGCACCATTATCTACTATAGAAGATGTAAGAAGAAGGGTTAGTGAAGGTGGTAGTAATCAAAAACTTATATTATTTATTCATGGAAATGCTATATCTGGTGCACCAATTATTAGTGGAACAAGTCAATTACCAAATCCACCAATTATAATAGGTATTACTATAAAGAAAATTATTACGAATGCGTGAGCTGTAATAATAACATTATAAATCTGGTCATCCCCAATTAGAGATCCGGGTTGGCCAAGTTCAGCACGAATAAGTATTCTTATTGATGTTCCTACTATTCCTGCTCATGCTCCAAATATGAAGTATAAAGTACCAATGTCCTTATGGTTTGTTGAGAATAATCATTTTTGCGGTAAGATGGCTGAATTTTAGGTGGTAGACTGTAAATCTACTTATGAGATGTTTTCTCTCTTATCATATTTAGGTCTTATATTCAATTATGATTCTAGACTGCAATTCTAGAGGTGTAAAATTTTACTAAGGCCTAAAAGATTATTCTTTTAATTATAACTTTGAAGGTTATTAGTTTGATTAACTTAAGTCCTTAGTATAATGAAATTAAGGTTGATGTTGAAATCAATCCTATTGTTGAAATTATTACTGTTATAGGAAGAATGATTCTTGATTTTTGGGACTTTATCTTTATAGATCACGAATTGTCTGTGTATGATATAATTAGAGCTGAGAATCTAATACGTATATAGTAGTAGAGTGTAATTGTAGTTAATACAACTATAATAGTTATAATAGTTGTTATATTGTTTTCTATTAATGATTGTATTACAATTCATTTTGGTAAGAATCCAAGGAATGGTGGTAGTCCACCTAAAGATAATAAAGATAAGAATATTATGAATTTAATTTCGGTTTTTATATTTCTGGCTGAGTAAATTTGATTTATGAAAAATAAATTTATTTGCTTAAATAATAAAACTATAATTAATCTTAATAGTGAGTAAATAATGAAGTATAGTTCTCAGATGTTTTCTCTGACTGTTAATGATCTAATTATTCGACCTAAATGTCTGATTGATGAATATGCTAAAAGTTGTCGTAAGGATGTTTGATTTAAACCTCCTATTGCCCCAATAATAATTCTTAAGATAATAATTGTTCAAATAAAAGTTCTTAATTGAATACAATAAGATAAGACCATTATTGGGGCGATTTTTTGTCATGTTATTAATGTTAAATAATTATTTCATCTTGATGCTCCTATAACTTCTGGAAATCAGAAATGGAAAGGTGCAGCTCCAATCTTTAATAATAGTCTAGATCTAATTATTATTGATGGGATAAATTCTGTTTCCCATCCCATGGGATATTTTATTTGAATCAGCAAAATTGAAAATAATAGTATTGTCGATGCTATTGCTTGGACAATAAAATATTTAATTGATGATTCATTTATTATTATATTTTTATTTCTTGTTAGGAGCGGAATAAATGAAAGTAAGTTGATCTCAAGTCCTATTCAAACCCCAAATCAGGAATTTGATGAAATGGACAGGATCATTCCTATCATTATGTTGATAGGAAGAGAAGTTTTGTAGAGTTGTTGGTCATTAAAAAGGAGAGGATTGATACCTCTATAAATGGGGTATGAACCCATTAGCTTGTTTAGCTTACCTTTTTACATTAAGGTGTATGATGCACGTTAGTTTTTGATACTAAAGGAGGTAGTTTAATTCTATCTTATGTAATTTTAATGAAGGTAATTTTATTTACTTTATTTACCCTATCAAGGTAACCCTTTAATCAGGCACTTCATTTATTTAATATATAAATCGAAAGTTTTTTTTTGAAATTCTTTTATGTATTATTTTGTTTAATTAGGATTAATTTATCCTGCTCATTTTATTTTATATATATATATATATAATAAATAATTTATATTAATATATTACATTTAATTTAAATTAAAGTAATATAAGTTCATCTTACCATTATCAATTGTTTATTTTAATGCAATTATTTACCTAGGATTATAGCTACTTATGTTTTTAGCTTAAAATAGGTTATTATAATATAATATATATAATAATATGTAATTTAATATTTAATATTATTATAATTGGATATAATAAATAAAATTATTAATTTAAATATAAAATATTATAATTAATATAAATAATTATATTAATTATAATAATATAATTAAGTAAATTATCTATAATTAGATTATTTAACTAATATATATGAAAGTTAACTTAATATAAAAAAAGAATACATATTAATAACATATTATATTAAATTACATAATTGTATAAAATATATTTATTATATTATTTAATCTTTCTTTATTTATTAGTGAAAAGAAAGATTAAATAAGAAAGAATATAATACATTTATTGCTATACATGTTCCATATTAATCTCTAATTATATATAATAGAGAAGTTGTTGTGGTCATACATAGGGGAGTTTCTTTTTTTTTGTTAATGTTTGTGGTTTTTTTCTTTTTTTTTCTTTAAATATTTGAATCTTTTATTTTTTCCTGAATTAATAGATTTAAAATTTTCTTATTTTTTATTTTTAAAAGTTTTATTCTTGCTTGTTTATTCACTTTTTCTTTGTATTATATGTAAGTTTTGTTAGACTAAATGTTCTTTTTGCAGTAATTTGATTTAATTATCAAGTGATTTTGGATTTAGCAATTGATTTAGTATCGGCATAATTCGTGCCAGCAGCCGCGGTTATACGATTGATACAAGTGAATATTATTGGTTAAAACAGTTGTTTATATTATTAGGGTTGAAATATAAATTTGTAAGGTGAAATGTTAAAATTTATTTGTGGCCCTTTTTATGAATCTGTGAAATGTAAATAATAAACTAGGATTAGATACCCTATTATTTTAAATATTAATTATATTTACCAGGGTACTATTAGTTAAGGTCTTTAAACCCAAAGAATTTGGCGGTATCTCATTCCATTCAGAGGAACCTACCCCATGATTGATAATACACGATTTACTCTACTTAATTTTTTTGTTTGTATATCTCCGTTATCAGAGAATCTTTTTAGAGTTATAATTCTCAAGATTTATAATTATAAAATATTTCAGGTCAAGGTGCAGCTTATAGTTAAGAGGAGGTGGGTTACAATAGATTTTTGTTTATAACGGATTTGATAGTTTTTTAAGTAGATTTTATGTATTGTACCTTTTTTATCAGGGTTTATCAAAATTTTAGTATTTATTTTACTTGTCTCGATTTGGGTTGATTTATAAATAATTTATAGTTAATGTATCATAATTATTATTAAATTATTTATAGAAATGAGATGTTAATCGTTTCCCAAGATATCTAGTTTCTTAAGAAAAAATTTAATTTTTTAAAGTTATTTGTTTTTATTTAATTTTTTAAGTAAAAATATTAACTTATTTATTCTTTAAGGGATAAGCTTTGAAGTTAATAACCTATAATTTATTTTATAGAAATATATAATAGTAAGCTTTAAACCAGCTATCTTTAAGATTACGTTTTAGTTCATTATTTTTTATTTTGATTTTATAAATATTTTAGGTTTTTTATTAAGATTATTAATTTAATTTTAAAATTTTTGTAATAATGATAGAATTAGTATATTTATTTGTATGAAATTTTTACCTTGTGAACTTATTATAAGGAACTAGGCAAAATTGATTTCCGCCTGTTTATCAAAAACATGTCCTCTTGTTTATATTTTGAGGTCTGGCCTGCTCACTGAGCGTATTTTTAAAGAGCCGCGGTATTTTGACCGTGCAAAGGTAGCATAATCATTAGTCTCTTAATTAGTGGCTGGAATGAATGGCTTGACGAGAAATCAACTGTCTCTTAATAAATTTTTGAATTTAACTTTTGAGTCAAAAGGCTTAAATTCTTCTATAGGACGAGAAGACCCTATAGAGCTTGACATTTTACTTTTATATAGTTTTTTGTTTGTCTTTCTATATTTAATGATGATGTTTTGTTGGGGTGACATGAAGAATAGATAAACTCTTCATTATTATATCATTTATTTATGTTTGTTATTTTGATCCATAATTTATGATCATAAGATTAAGTTACCTTAGGGATAACAGCGTAATTGTTTTTGAGAGCTCATATCGACAAAGCAGATTGCGACCTCGATGTTGGATTAAGAAAAATTTTGGGTGCAGGAGCCCAATGATTAGGTCTGTTCGACCTTTAAATTCTTACATGATCTGAGTTCAGACCGGCGTGAGCCAGGTCGGTTTCTATCCTAAGATTGTTAATCCATATTAGTACAAAAGGACCATATGGTTAAAATATTTTTTGTTATATTGATTAATATTAATTTATTTACTATTTTGACAGATTAATGTGTTGAATTTAGAATTCATTTATGTAGATTTTTTCTACAAATAGTATTGATACTTTATGATTTATTTATATTTATTTTGAATTTTCTTTTATTGGTTATTTGTGTTTTAATTAGTGTTGCCTTTTTAACTTTATTAGACCGTAAGGTTTTAGGTTATATTCAGATTCGAAAGGGTCCAAATAAGGTAGGTTTTGTTGGAATTCCTCAGCCATTTAGAGATGCTATTAAGTTAATTTGTAAGGAGCAGCCAATTCCTATTATATCTAATTACCTACTTTATTATTTTTCCCCTGTTTTTAATTTAATGATTTCTTTAGCCGTTTGAGTAATTTTTCCTTATTTAACTTATATGTGTTCTTTTTCTTATGGATTTTTATTTTTTTATGTTGTACTAGATTAGGTGTTTATACTGTTATAATTGCTGGTTGATCTTCTAATTCAAATTATTCATTATTAGCTTCTCTTCGTTCTGTTGCTCAAACAATTTCTTATGAAGTTAGTTTAGCTTTAATTTTATTGTCTTTAATTATTTTAATTGGTAGTTTTAATATGTTTGATTTTATAAACTATCAGCTTTATTGTTGATTTATTATTATTTCTTTTCCCTTAGCTTTAGCATGTTTTGCTTCTTGCTTAGCTGAAACTAATCGTACTCCTTTTGATTTTGCTGAAGGGGAATCTGAGTTAGTTTCAGGACTTAATATTGAGTATGGTGCGGGTGGTTTTACTTTAATTTTTTTAGCTGAATATACTAGAATTGTCTTCATAAGAATGTTATTGGCTTTAATTTTTTTGGGCGGTGATTTTTATTCTTTTATATTTTTTATTAAGCTTGCTATTATATCTTTTGGTTTTATTTGGGTTCGTGGAACATTACCACGGTTCCGTTATGATAAATTAATGTACTTAGCTTGAAAAAGTTTTTTACCTTTATCTTTGAATTTTTTATTTTCTTTGTTGGTTTAAAGATTTTATTTATCTCATTTGTTTAGTGAAATTTTTTGAGAAAAGTTAATAGAAGAGTTAAACTTCTAATTTTATGTTTTCAAAACATATGCTTTTCCTAAGCTAATTAACTTTATTCCTTAATTAATTTATCTCATGCGTTTGCGACATGGACATTAATTAAGAAATATGTGAAGTAAATAATTGTTAAGATTTGACCTGTTATAATATAAGGTTCTTCAACAGGTCGTTTACCAATTCACGTTAGTAAGCATACAACAACTACTATAATTCAGAATAAAATTTGATTAATAGGGTAAAATTGAATGCCTCGGAATGGTGTTTTATTATAAAATGGTAAAATTATTAAGATTCTAATTGATAAAAATAATGCAATAACACCTCCTAACTTATTAGGGATAGATCGTAGAATTGCATATGCAAATAGGAAATATCATTGTGGTTGAATGTGAACTGGTGTTACTAATGGGTTGGCAGGTACAAAGTTATCTGGATCTCCTAATAGGTAAGGATTAATTAAACATAGTATAATTAATAATGATGTTATTATTACAAACGTAATAGAATCCTTAAAAGGTAAAGTATGGATGGAATGGAATTTTTTCAATATCTCCATTTAGTCCAAGAGGATTATTAGATACTGTTTGGTGAAGAAAAAATAAATGAATTGCTGCTATAGCAGCAATAATAAATGGTAATACAAAATGGAATGTGAAGAATCGATTTAATGTTGCATTATCAACAGCGAATCCTCCTCATACTCATTGGACTAAATCTGTTCCTAAGTATGGGATTGCTGATAATAAATTAGTAATTACTGTTGTACCTCAAAAAGATATTTGGCCTCAGGGTAAGACATATCCTATAAATGCAGTTGCTATAACTAAAAATAAAATCACTGTACCAATTATTCAGGTATGTATATATATATAAGATCCATAGTAAATTCCCCGTCCTACATGTAGGTAAATACAAATAAAAAATATAGATGCTCCATTTGCGTGTAAGGTTCGGATAATTCAACCATTATTTACGTCTCGGCAGATGTGTACTACACTACTGAATGCTATTTCAATATTTGATGTATAATGTATAGCTAAAAATAGTCCAGTTACGATTTGAATTACCAAACATAACCCTAATAGGGATCCAAAATTTCATCAAAATGAAATATTTGTTGGGGCAGGTAAGTCAATTAAAGAGTTATTAATAATTTTAATTAAAGGATGTCTTAATCGTAAGGGTTTATTCCTTAGTAATTATCTTATTTTACGAATAGGTCCCTGATTAATATTGGTGATTTTAACAACTGCTAGTAGTGCTAAAAATAAATAAATTATTATTATTATTGTAATAATGAATGTTGGTCTATTATATAATTTTTCTAAAGATATTGTTATTTCTTGATAATTGATTGAATTATCAATATTTATAGTTTCGGTGTTTTTGAAAAAGTCTATAAATATAGATATATCTAGAATAATTAATATTAATATGATAAATACTCACATTATTAATGTAATAATTATAGTGATTGATTTAGGCTGAAATATTTCGTTTGATGCAATTCTTGTAATGTAAATAAATAATACTAGTATAAAAAATAAAATATATGATAATCAATATCTTTCTATTATTGTTCCTGTTATTAATCCAACTAGGAAGGTTTGAAGGATAATAAAAAGCATTATTGATATTGGGTGTCTTAATTTAATAAAATTAATATTTATTACATTTGATAATGATATAATTATTATTTTGATCATTTCAGGGGTTAGTTTATTTAAAATACCGGTTTTGGGGACCGATGATGGAAGCTTTTCCACCTCTGAAGTTTTAAAAGTGGGGGCTGGACTTATTTCCGGTTTACAAGACCGGCGTTTTTTTTAAACTATTAAAACTAATGTTTATATTCTCTATTTTTACTTCTTTATTGATTTATTTTGCTGGTGTTTATGTTTTTTCTTCTAAACGTAAACATTTATTAATGGTTCTTTTGAGATTAGAATATATTGTTCTTTCTTTATTTATGTTAGTTATTGTTTTTCTTATTGAGTTTGATTATGATTATTTTTTTCCTGTTATTTTTTTAGTTTTTTCTGTTTGTGAGGGTGCTTTAGGTCTTTCTATTTTAGTTTCAATAATTCGTTCTCATGGTAATGATTTTTTTAATTCTTTTGGTTTATCTTTATGTTAAAGTGTTTATTTATAACTAATTTTTTGATCCCTCTTTGTTTATTAAATAATTGTTGATGGTTGGTTCATTCTTTAATGTTTCTGTCGGGTTTTGTTTTTATAATTTGTGTTTATTCATATGCTGATTTGAATATAATTAGATATTATTTTGGTATTGATTATTTTTCTTTTAGTTTAATTTTACTTAGTTTTTGGATTTGTTCTTTAATAATCACTGCTAGAGGTTCAGTTTATTTAAGTTCATATCATTCTAATTTTTTTGTTTTTATGGTTTTGATTTTAATAATTATGCTTTATTGTTCATTTGCTAGATTAAGTCTTCTTTCTTTTTATATTTTTTTTGAGGCTAGATTAGTTCCTACTTTACTTTTAATTTTGGGTTGGGGTTATCAACCTGAGCGTTTGCAGGCTGGTGTTTATTTAATTTTTTATACTTTGGTTGCTAGATTACCTTTATTATTAGTTTTATTTAAGGTTTATGATTTTTCTAATACTTTATATTTTCCTTTATTGGTTGATTTTGGTTCTTATTATTTTATGTTTTATGTATTTATAATTTTGGCTTTTTTAGTTAAGATACCTATGTTTTTGGTTCATTTATGACTTCCTAAGGCTCATGTAGAGGCCCCTATTTCAGGTAGAATAATTCTTGCTGGTGTTTTATTAAAGTTAGGTGGTTATGGTATTTTTCGTGTTATAAAGGTTATTTCTTATTTGGGTTTAAAGTTTAATTATTTTTGATTGTCTTTAGGTTTATCTGGGGGTGTTATTGTAAGATTTATTTGTTTTCGTCAGGTTGATTTAAAGTCTTTAATTGCATATTCTTCCGTTGCTCATATAAGAATGGTTATTGGTGGATTGATGACTATGAATTGATGAGGTTGTGTAGGTTCTCTTTCTCTAATGGTTGGTCATGGTTTATGTTCTTCTGGTTTATTTTGTTTATCTAATATTATTTATGAACGTTTAGGTAGACAAAGATTATTAATTAACAAGGGTATAATTAATTTGATGCCAAGAATGGCTTTATGATGATTTCTTTTAAGATCATCAAATATGGCTGCTCCTCCTTCTTTAAATTTGGTAGGTGAAATTAGATTATTAAATAGAATTATATCTTGATCTTCTTTTAGATTCTTTGCTTTGATTTTTTTATCTTTTTTTAGAGCTGTTTATACTTTGTATATATATTCTTATTCTCAGCATGGGAATTATTATTCTGGTGTTTATACTTGTTCTCTTGGTTATTTTCGTGAATATCATCTTTTACTTTTACATTGATTGCCTTTAAATATTCTCTGTTTAAAGGGTGAATATTTCTTTGTTTAGTTTGCTTAAGTATTTTAATTAAAAATATTGTTTTGTGGAATCAATGATATGAAGTTTTTCATCTTAGGCTGTGAATTTATTTTCTATTTGTTCTTTGAGTTTTTTTTTCTTTGTTTATTTCGAGAACTATAATTTTTATTTTAGGTATTTATTATTTAATAATTGATTATAGAGTTTTTGTTGAGTGAGAGCTTTTCAATTTAAATGGTTCTATAGTTGTTATAACTTTAATTTTGGATTGAATATCTCTTATTTTTATATCTTTGGTTATTTCTTCTTTGGTTATTTATTATAGAGAGGATTATATATCTGGTGAAAAGAATATAAATCGTTTTATTATTATTGTTTTAATATTTATTCTTTCTATAGGTTTTTTAATTATTAGTCCTAATTTAATTAGAATTTTATTAGGTTGAGATGGTTTAGGTTTAGTTTCTTATTGTTTAGTTATTTATTATCAAAATGTAAAATCTTATAGTGCTGGTATATTAACTGCACTTTCTAAACGTTTTGGTGATGTTGCTATTTTAATTTCTATTGCATGAATGTTAAATTTTGGTGTTTGAAATTATATTTATTATTATGATTTTATTTCTAATTCTTTTGAAATAAAGCTCATTACTATATTAATTGTTTTAGCAGCTATAACTAAGAGAGCTCAGATTCCTTTCTCTTCATGACTTCCTGCTGCTATAGCATCTCCTACTCCTGTTTCTGCTTTAGTTCATTCTTTTACTCTTGTTACTGCTGGTGTTTATTTATTAATTCGTTTTAGACCAATATTGGATACTTATAATTGTGGTTGATTTTTACTTTTAATTGGTTGTATAACTATATTTATGGCTGGATTGGGCGCTAATTTTGAGTTTGATTTAAAGAAGATTATTGCTCTTTCTACTTTAAGACAACTTGGTTTAATAATAAGAATTTTGGCTATAGGTTATCCAAAGCTTGCATTTTTTCATTTATTGGCTCATGCTTTATTTAAGGCATTATTATTTATATGTGCAGGTTCAATAATTCATAATTTGAAGGATTCTCAGGATATTCGTTTTATAGGTTCAATTGTTAATTTCATACCTTTAACTTCAGTTTGTTTTAATGTTTCTAGTTTATCTTTGTGTGGAATACCTTTTTTAGCGGGATTTTATTCAAAGGATTTAATTCTTGAGATGGTTTGTTTAAGATGAATTAATTGTTTAATTTTTTTCTTTATTTTTTTTCTACTGGTTTAACTGCTTCTTATTCTTTTCGTTTGTTTTATTATTCAATATCTGGTGATAATAATTTTTATTCTAGATTTTCTTTTGATGATAAGGGATATTATATTTCATTTGGAATAATTGGTCTATTGTTTGTTGCTGTTTTTGGTGGTAGTCTTTTATCTTGATTAATTTTTCCTATTCCTCATGTGATTGCTTTAACTTATTATTTAAAGTTTTTAACTATTACAGTTGTTATTTTAGGTGCTTATTTAGGTTATCTTATTTCTAATTTTGATTTTTCTCATAATTTATTTTCTTTAAGTATACTTTCTTTTGTTAGATTTGCTGGTACTATATGATTTATACCTTTTCTTTCAACTAAGTTTATTAGATATATTCCTTTAAAAATAGGTTATTATTCATCTAAGTCATTTGATTATGGTTGAGGTGAATTACTTGGTGGTCAAGGTTTATATAGATTATTTATTTATTTAATTGGTTATATTCAAGGTTGATATGATTCTAATTTCAAGATTTATCTTTTAACTTATATTTTTTGAATATTTAATTTGGTAATATTGTTTTTCGTTTACTTAAATAGCTTATAATTAGAGCGTGACACTGAAGATGTTAAGGAAGTATTTTTATTTTTAAGTATTTATAAATATAGATATATTATTTTTACAGTGAAAATGTAATGTTTTATTTAAACTATATAAATTTTACAAATGTTAACGGAGTTTAACCGCTAATATAAAAAGTTAGCAGCTTTCATATTGGCTTTACATTTCCTTAATTGGAACTATTATAGTTCAATTATATTATTAACAGTAATACGCCTCTTTTTGGCTTCAATTAATAAGAATAAGGGTAGTACATACCAATCTTCCAGGTCGAAACTGACTGCAATATTTCGCTTCTTATTCTATTTAAGGTTGATTGATAATATCAATACTTTTTGAATGCAACCCAAATGTTATATTTAACTACAACCCTTTATTCTGCTCATTGTAATGCTCCTTGGTTTCATTCATGGTATAGTCCTCCTAATAGAACTAGAATAAAAAATATTGTTGATACTGTTCAGATTATAATGTCTGAAGTTTTAAAAATAATTACAATTGGTAGAATTAGTGCAATTTCTATATCAAAAATTAAAAAGATTACTGCGATTAGGAAGAATCGTATTGAGAATGGTATTCGTGCTGATCTTTTTGGATCAAACCCACATTCAAATGGTGATCTTTTTTCTCGATCATTAATTAATTTTTTTGATAGTGTTGTTGCCAGGATTATAACAATTATTGGAATAATAAATCTAATGAAAACTCTTGTTGATAGAATTAGAATTGTTTTTCTTGATTTATATCAAGCTTTCTGATTGGAAGTCAAATGTACTATTTATACTAGAAAAACAATTATCTACCTCATCAATAAATAGAGATATATAAGAATAATCATACTACGTCTACGAAGTGTCAGTATCATGCTGCTGCTTCAAATCCAAAGTGATGTCTTGGTGAAAATTGATTTATTGAGTGTCGAAGTAGACATGTTGATAAAAAGATTGTTCCAATAATTACGTGTAAACCATGGAATCCTGTTGCAACAAAGAATGTTGATCCATAAACTGCATCTGCAATGGTAAAAGGTGCTTCTCAATATTCATATGCTTGAAGTATTGTAAAGTATAGTCCTAATAACACTGTGAAGAATAATCCTTGTAGTGCTTGAGTATGATTAGGTTCCATTAAACTATGATGTGCTCATGTTACTGTTACTCCTGATGCTAAAAGAATAGCTGTATTAAGTAATGGAATTTGTATAGGGTTAAAGGGTTGAATTCCTATTGGAGGTCATAGTATTCCTAGTTCAATTGTTGGTGCTAATCTTCTTCTAAAGAATGCTCAAAAAAAAGAAACGAAAAATAATACCTCTGATGCAATAAATAAAATTATTCCTCATCGTAATCCAATTGATACAAATCCTGTATGCAATCCTTGATATGTTCCTTCTCGTACTACATCTCGTCATCATTGAATTATAGTTAGTAGGGTAATTCCAAATCCAATTATGAATAAGTTAATATTAAATAGGTGGAATCATTTTGCTAGTCCTGATACTAGGACTATTGCTCCAATTGCTCCTGTTAATGGTCAAGGTCTATAGTCTACTAAGTGGAATGGGTGGTTTGAGTGAGTTGTTAACATAGGTTTAATATACTTCTCTAGAATATAGAGCTCTTAGAATTGAGAAAACATAGGCTTGAATTATTGCTACTGCTGATTCTAGAATTAATAGAAGTATTTGTCCAATAATTAGTAATGAGATTAAGTTTATTGCTATAGATGGTCCTGTGTTTCCTAATAAGGTTAATAATAAGTGTCCTGCAATTATATTTGCTGCCAACCGTACTGCTAATGTACCTGGTCGAATAACATTACTAATTGTTTCAATTAGTACTATAAATGATATTAATGCAGGCGGTGTACCTTGTGGTACAAGGTGTGTAAATATATGATTAGTATGGTTAATTCATCCAAATAATATAAATCTTAGCCATATAGGTAGGGCAATTGCAAATGTTAATGCTAAATGTCTTGTTCTAGTAAAAATATAAGGGAATAATCCTATGAAATTGTTAAATAATATTATAATAAAAATTGAGATGAAAATGAATGTTGTTCCATTAAATGATTTTGGTCCAAGAAGTGTTTTAAATTCATTATGTAAGGTTAAATTTAGTTTATTTCAGATAATGTTAATTCGTGATGGTGTAAGTCAAAATAGTGATGGGATTAATAATAGTCCTAGAAATGTTCTAGTTCAATTTAATGATAAATTAAAGATGTTAGTTGATGGGTCAAATGTTGAGAATAGATTTGTTATCATTTTCAATTTAAGTTTTTTATTTCAATTGTTCCTTTTTCTGCTCTTTTAATAAGGTTAGGTTTAAATGAGAAGAAGTTTATTTGATTAAACAAGATTAATGTAGCTGAAAATATAATGAATAGTGAGAATCATATAAGAGGGGATATTTGAGGGATTTGGATATAATTTCCCCATCAGAAGTAGTCGTTAATTTACTATTATTTGGTTTAAGAGACCATTACTTACTTTCAGTCATCTGATGAATTTCAAGGTGTACTAATTTTTTTTAGTTACTTTAGATTGACACTCTAATGTTATTTATTTTAGCTAACTCCTTAAATTATCTTAGATAATCACTTAATAAATAAATTTACTGAAGTTCTTTCAATTACAATTGGTATAAATCTGTGGTTTGCTCCACAGATTTCTGAGCATTGTCCAAAGAATAATCCAGGTCGATTTATTGTGAATGTTCCTTGATTTAACCGACCTGGCGTTGCATCAATTTTAACCCCTAATGCAGGAACTGCTCATGAGTGTAGAACATCTGATGCTCTTGTTAATACTCGTACTTCTGTATTTATTGGTAGGATTGTTCGGTTATCTACATCTAGTAGTCGGAATCCATCATTTTCTAGGTCTTGTTCTGGTGTTATATAAGTGTCAAATTCTACGTTTATGAAGTCTGAATATTCATATCTTCAATATCATTGTCGTCCAATGGTTTTAATTGTAATTATTGCATCTACTGAATCATCAAGTAAATATAATAGTCGTAAAGATGGAAGGGCAATAAAAATTAATGTAATTGCTGGTGAAGCTGTTCAGATTGTTTCAATTAAATGTCCATGAAGTATATTACGGTTAGTATAGGCAATAAATAATATATAACTTAGGGCATAACCTACAATTACTGTAATTAATAATAATACGACCATAGTATGATCATGAAAGAATGATAATTGCTCCATTAATGGTGAAGCTCCATCTTGAAGAGATAAATTTGATCATGTTGCCATTAATAAATATTTTCTAATAAAAGGTCAAACCTTTATTTGTAGAGCTTAAATCTACTGCACTAATCTGCCATATTAGAATCTAGAGATTAATGGTAATTCTGAGTAACTATGTTCTGCAGGAGGGTTGTTTTGTAGTCATTCTGTTGATCTTCTTATGTTAGCTCTAAATATAATTGCTCGGTTTGTAATCATTCTTTCTCATATAATTACAATGGATATAATGATTCCTACAATAGAAATTGTAGACCCAATTCTTGATACTACGTTTCATGATGTATATGCGTCTGGGTAGTCAGAGTATCGTCGAGGTATTCCTGCTAATCCTAGGAAGTGTTGAGGAAAGAATGTTAAATTTACTCCAATGAATATAATTGTAAATTGGATTTTTAATCATGTATTATTTATAGTTAATCCTGTAAATAGTGGATATCATTGAATGACACCTCCTATAATTGCAAATACAGCTCCTATAGGTAATACATAATATTAGATAAACAAATAAACCAGAAGAACATAAACCATGACCAACCATTAGAGAAAGAGAACCTACACAACCTCATCAATTCATAGTCATCAATCCACCAATAACCATTCTTATATGAGCAACAGAAGAATATGCAATTAAAGACTTTAATCAACCTGACGAAAACAAATAAATCTTACAATAACACCCCCAGATAAACCTAAAGACAATCAAAAATAATTAAACTTTAAACCCAAATAAGAAATAACCTTTATAACACGAAAAATACCATAACCACCTAACTTTAATAAAACACCAGCAAGAATTATTCTACCTGAAATAGGGGCCTCTACATGAGCCTTAGGAAGTCATAAATGAACCAAAAACATAGGTATCTTAACTAAAAAAGCCAAAATTATAAATACATAAAACATAAAATTATAAGAACCAAAATCAACCAATAAAGGTAAATATAAAGTATTAGAAAAATCATAAACCTTAAATAAAACTAATAATAAAGGTAATCTAGCAACCAAAGTATAAAAAATTAAATAAACACCAGCCTGCAAACGCTCAGGTTGATAACCCCAACCCAAAATTAAAAGTAAAGTAGGAACTAATCTAGCCTCAAAAAAAATATAAAAAGAAAGAAGACTTAATCTAGCAAATGAACAATAAAGCATAATTATTAAAATCAAAACCATAAAAACAAAAAAATTAGAATGATATGAACTTAAATAAACTGAACCTCTAGCAGTGATTATTAAAGAACAAATCCAAAAACTAAGTAAAATTAAACTAAAAGAAAAATGATCAATACCAAAATAATATCTAAGTATATTCAAATCAGCATATGAATAAACACAAATTATAAAAACAAAACCCGACAGAAACATTAAAGAATGAACCAACCATCAACAATTATTTAATAAACAAAGAGGGATCAAAAAAATAGTTATAAATAAATACTTTAACATAAAGATAAACCAAAAGAATTAAAAAAATCATTACCATGAGAACGAATTATTGAAACTAAAATAGAAAGACCTAAAGCACCCTCACAAACAGAAAAAACTAAAAAAATAACAGGAAAAAAATAATCATAATCAAACTCAATAAGAAAAACAATAACTAACATAAATAAAGAAAGAACAATATATTCTAATCTCAAAAGAACCATTAATAAATGTTTACGTTTAGAAGAAAAAACATAAACACCAGCAAAATAAATCAATAAAGAAGTAAAAATAGAGAATATAAACATTAGTTTTAATAGTTTAAAAAAAACGCCGGTCTTGTAAACCGGAAATAAGTCCAGCCCCCACTTTTAAAACTTCAGAGGTGGAAAAGCTTCCATCATCGGTCCCCAAAACCGGTATTTTAAATAAACTAACCCCTGAAATGATCAAAATAATAATTATATCATTATCAAATGTAATAAATATTAATTTTATTAAATTAAGACACCCAATATCAATAATGCTTTTTATTATCCTTCAAACCTTCCTAGTTGGATTAATAACAGGAACAATAATAGAAAGATATTGATTATCATATATTTTATTTTTAACATTTCTTGGTGGTATTCTAGTATTATTTATTTACATTACAAGAATTGCATCAAACGAAATATTTCAGCCTAAATCAATCACTATAATTATTACATTAATAATGTGAGTATTTATCATATTAATATTAATTATTCTAGATATATCTATATTTATAGACTTTTTCAAAAACACCGAAACTATAAATATTGATACTTCAATCAATTTTCAAGAAATAACAATATCTTTAGAAAAATTATATAATAGACCAACATTCATTATTACAATAATAATAATAATTTATTTAATTTTAGCACTACTAGCAGTTGTTAAAATCACCAATATTAATCAGGGACCTATTCGTAAAATAAGATAATTACTAATGAATAAACCCTTACGATTAAGACATCCTTTAATTAAAATTATTAATAACTCTTTAATTGACTTACCTGCCCCAACAAATATTTCATTTTGATGAAATTTTGGATCCCTATTAGGGTTATGTTTGGTAATTCAAATCGTAACTGGACTATTTTTAGCTATACATTATACATCAAATATTGAAATAGCATTCAGTAGTGTAGTACACATCTGCCGAGACGTAAATAATGGTTGAATTATCCGAACCTTACACGCAAATGGAGCATCTATATTTTTTATTTGTATTTACTTACATGTAGGACGGGGAATTTACTATGGATCTTATATATATATATACATACCTGAATAATGGTACAGTGATTTTATTTTTAGTTACAGCAACTGCATTTATAGGATATGTCTTACCCTGAGGCCAAATATCTTTTTGAGGTACAACAGTAATTACTAATTTATTATCAGCAATCCCATACTTAGGAACAGATTTAGTCCAATGAGTATGAGGAGGATTCGCTGTTGATAATGCAACATTAAATCGATTCTTCACATTCCATTTTGTATTACCATTTATTATTGCTGCTATAGCAGCAATTCATTTATGTTTTCTTCACCAAACAGGATCTAATAATCCTCTTGGACTAAATGGAGATATTGAAAAAATTCCATTCCATCCATACTTTACCTTTAAGGATTCTATTACATTTGTAATAATAACATCATTATTAATTATACTATGTTTAATTAATCCTTACCTATTAGGAGATCCAGATAACTTTGTACCTGCCAACCCATTAGTAACACCAGTTCACATTCAACCAGAATGATATTTCCTATTTGCATATGCAGTTCTACGATCTATCCCTAATAAGTTAGGAGGTGTTATTGCATTATTTTTATCAATTAGAATGTTAATAATTTTACCATTTTATAATAAAACACCATTCCGAGGCATTCAATTTTACCCTATTAATCAAATTTAATTCTGAATTATAGTAGTTGTTGTATGCTTACTAACGTGAATTGGTAAACGACCTGTTGAAGAACCTTATATTATAACAGGTCAAATCTTAACAATTATTTACTTCACATATTTCTTAATTAATGTCCATGTCACAAACGCATGAGATAAATTAATTAAGGAATAAAGTTAATTAGCTTAGGAAAAGCATATGTTTTGAAAACATAAAATTAGAAGTTTAACTCTTCTATTAACTTTTCTCAAAAAATTTCACTAAACAAATGAGATAAATAAAATCTTTAAACCAACAAAGAAAATAAAAAAATTCAAAGATAAAGGTAAAAAACTTTTTCAAGCTAAGTACATTAATTTATCATAACGGAACCGTGGTAATGTTCCACGAACCCAAATAAAACCAAAAGATATAATAGCAAGCTTAATAAAAAATATAAAAGAATAAAAACCATGCCCAAAAAAATTAAAGCCAATAACATTCTTATGAAGACAATTCTAGTATATTCAGCTAAAAAAATTAAAGTAAAACCACCCGCACCATACTCAATATTAAATCCTGAAACTAACTCAGATTCCCCTTCAGCAAAATCAAAAGGAGTACGATTAGTTTCAGCTAAGCAAGAAGCAAAACAAGCTAAAGCTAAAGGAAAAGAAATAATAATAAATCAACAATAAAGCTGATAGTTTATAAAATCAAACATATTAAAACTACCAATTAAAATAATTAAAGACAATAAAATTAAAGCTAAACTAACTTCATAAGAAATTGTTTGAGCAACAGAACGAAGAGAACCTAATAATGAATAATTTGAATTAGAAGATCAACCAGCAATTATAACAGTATAAACACCTAATCTAGTACAACATAAAAAAAATAAAAATCCATAAGAAAAAGAACACATATAAGTTAAATAAGGAAAAATTACTCAAACGGCTAAAGAAATCATTAAATTAAAAACAGGGGAAAAATAATAAAGTAGGTAATTAGATATAATAGGAATTGGCTGCTCCTTACAAATTAACTTAATAGCATCTCTAAATGGCTGAGGAATTCCAACAAAACCTACCTTATTTGGACCCTTTCGAATCTGAATATAACCTAAAACCTTACGCTCTAATAAAATTAAAAAGGCAACACTAATTAAAACACAAATAACCAATAAAAGAAAATTCAAAATAAATATAAATAAATCATAAAGTATCAATACTATTTGTAGAAAAAATCTACATAAATGAATTCTAAATTCAACACATTAATCTGTCAAAATAGTAAATAAATTAATATTAATCAATATAACAAAAAATATTTTAACCATATGGTCCTTTCGTACTAATATGGATTAACAATCTATGGATAGAAACTGACCTGGCTCACGCCGGTCTGAACTCAGATCATGTAAGAATTTAAAGGTCGAACAGACCTAATCATTGGGCTCCTGCACCCAAAATTTTTCTTAATCCAACATCGCGGTCGCAATCTGCTTTGTCGATATGAGCTCTCAAAAACAATTACGCTGTTATCCCTAAGGTAACTTAATCTTATGATCATAAATTATGGATCAAAATAACAAACATAAATAAATGATATAATAATGAAGAGTTTATCTATTCTTCATGTCACCCCAACAAAACATCATCATTAAATATAGAAAGACAAACAAAAAACTATATAAAAGTAAAATGTCAAGCTCTATAGGGTCTTCTCGTCCTAAAGAAGAATTTAAGCCTTTTGACTCAAAAGTTAAATTCAAAAATTTATTAAGAGACAGTTGATTTCTCGTCAAGCCATTCATTCCAGCCACTAATTAAGAGACTAATGATTATGCTACCTTTGCACGGTCAAAATACCGCGGCTCTTTAAAAATACGCTCAGTGAGCAGGCCAGACCTCAAAATATAAACAAGAGGACATGTTTTTGATAAACAGGCGGAAATCAATTTTGCCTAGTTCCTTATAATAAGTTCACAAGGTAAAAATTTCATACAAATAAATATACTAATTCTATCATTATTACAAAAATTTTAAAATTAAATTAATAATCTTAATAAAAAACCTAAAATATTTATAAAATCAAAATAAAAAATAATGAACTAAAACGTAATCTTAAAGATAGCTGGTTTAAAGCTTACTATTATATTTCTATAAAATAAATTATAGGTTATTAACTTCAAAGCTTATCCCTTAAAGAATAAATAAGTTAATATTTTTACTTAAAAAATTAATTAAAAACAAATAACTTTAAAAAATTAAATTGTTTCTTAAGAAACTAGATATCTTGGGAAACGATTAACATCTCATTTCTATAAATAATTTAATAATAATTATGATACATTAACTATAAATTATTTATAAATCAACCCAAATCGAGACAAGTAAAATAAATACTAAAATTTTGATAAACCCTGATACAAAAGGTACAATAAATAAAATCTACTAAAAAAAATTTAAAATAATATTTCATAAAACACTTACATTACTAATAAACTATAATTTAAAAAATCAATTCTATAAAATATACTAAGACAAAAATACAATAAAATTATTTATATTAAATAATTAAATAAACAAAAAATAAATATAATAAAATAAATAATCAAGATATCCTGATTTGCACAGAAAAATTTTCAGTGTAAATGAAACACTTTACTAATAAGTTATATCTTGAAACTCTTCCTAGATACACTTTCCAGTACATCTACTATGTTACGACTTATCTCATCTAAATTGAAGCTACTTTAAAATAAAATAGAATAATCAATAATGAGAGCGACGGGCGATGTGTACACATCTCAGAGCCAATATCAGTTAAATTAAATAAATTAAATTACTATCAAATCCACCTTCATTAACAGTATTTCACTATCAAATCCGTTATAAACAAAAATCTATTGTAACCCACCTCCTCTTAACTATAAGGTGCACCTTGACCTGAAATATTTTATAATTATTAATCTTGAGAATTATAACTCTAAAAAGATTCTCTGATAACGGAGATATACAAACAAATAAATTAAGTAGAGTAAATCGTGTATTATCAATCATGGGGTAGGTTCCTCTGAATGGAATGAGATACCGCCAAATTCTTTGGGTTTAAAGACCTTAACTAATAGTACCCTGGTAAATATAATTAACATTTAAAATAATAGGGTATCTAATCCTAGTTTATTATTTAAATTTCACAGATTCATAAAAAGGGCCACAAATAAATTTTAACATTTCACCTTACAAATTTATATATCAACCCTAATAATATAAACAACTGTTTTAACCAATAATATTCACTTGTATCAATCGTATAACCGCGGCTGCTGGCACGAATTATGCCGATACTAAATCAATTGCTAAATCCAAAATCACTTGATAATTAAATCAAATTACTGCAAAAAGAACATTTAGTCTAACAAAACTTACATATAATACAAAGAAAAAGTGAATAAACAAGCAAGAATAAAACTTTTAAAAATAAAAAATAAGAAAATTTTAAATCTATTAATTCAGGAAAAAATAAAAGATTCAAATATTTAAAGAAAAAAAAGAAAAAACCACAAACATTAACAAAAAAAAAAAG
The DNA here is from genome assembly GCF_023897955.1 of Schistocerca gregaria. Lineage (NCBI taxonomy): Eukaryota > Metazoa > Arthropoda > Insecta > Orthoptera > Acrididae > Schistocerca > Schistocerca gregaria. The sequence goes on from NW_026061707.1 coordinate 15,529,573, forward strand.
AAACGCCCCTATGTATGACCACAACAACTTCTCTATTATATATAATTAAAGATTAATATGGAACATGTATAGCAATAAATGTATTATATTCTTTCTTATTTAATCTTTCTTTTCACTAATAAATAAAGAAAGATTAAATAATATAATAAATATATTTTATACAATTATGTAATTTAATATAATATGTTATTAATATGAATTCTTTTTTTTATATTAAGTTAACTTTCATATATATTAGTTAAATAATCTAATTATAGATAATTTACATAATTATATTATTATAATTTATATAATTATTTATATTCATTATAATATTTTATATTTAAATTAATAATTTTATTTATTATTTCCAATTATAATAATATTAAATATGAAATTACATATTATTATATATATTATATTATAATAACCTATTTTAAGTTAAAAACATAAGTAGCTATAATCCTAGGTAAATAATTGCATTAAAATAATCAATTGATAATGGTAAGATGAACTTATAATACTTTAATTTCAATTAAATGTAATATATTAATATAAATTATTTATTATATATATATATATATAAAAAAATGAGCAGGATAAATTAATCCTAATTAAACAAAATAATACATAAAAGAATTTCAAAAAAAAACTTTCGATTTATATATTAAATAAATGAAGTGCCTGATTAAAGGGTTACCTTGATAGGGTAAATAAAGTAAATAAAATTACCTTCATTAAAATTACATAAGATAGAATTAAACTACCTCCTTTAGTACCAAAAACTAACGTGCATCATACACCTTAATGTAAAAAGGTAAGCTAAACAAGCTAATGGGTTCATACCCCATTTATAGAGGTATCAATCCTCTCCTTTTTAATGACCAACAACTCTACAAAACTTCTCTTCCTATCAACATTAATGATAGGAACGATCCTGTCCATTTCATCAAATTCCTGATTTGGGGTTTGAATAGGACTTGAGATCAACTTACTTTCATTTATTCCGCTCCTAACAAGAAATAAAAATATAATAATAAATGAATCATCAATTAAATATTTTATTGTCCAAGCAATAGCATCGACAATATTATTATTTTCAATTTTGCTGATTCAAATAAAATATCCCATGGGATGGGAAACAGAATTTATCCCATCAATAATAATTAGATCTAGACTATTATTAAAGATTGGAGCTGCACCTTTCCATTTCTGATTTCCAGAAGTTATAGGAGCATCAAGATGAAATAATTGTTTAACATTAATAACATGACAAAAAATCGCCCCAATAATGGTCTTATCTTATTGTATTCAATTAAGAACTTTTATTTGAACAATTATTATCTTAAGAATTATTATTGGGGCAATAGGAGGTTTAAATCAAACATCCTTACGACAACTTTTAGCATATTCATCAATCAGACATCTAGGTTGAATAATTAGATCATTAACAGTCAGAGAAAACATCTGAGAACTATACTTCATTATTTACTCACTATTAAGATTAATTATAGTTTTATTATTTAAGCAAATAAATTTATTTTTCATAAATCAAATTTATTCAGCCAGAAATATAAAAACCGAAATTAAATTCATAATATTCTTATCTTTATTATCTTTAGGTGGACTACCACCATTCCTTGGATTCTTACCAAAATGAATTGTAATACAATCATTAATAGAAAACAATATAACAACTATTATAACTATTATAGTTGTATTAACTACAATTACACTCTACTACTATATACATATTAGATTCTCAGCTCTAATTATATCATACACAGAAAATTCGTGATCTATAAAGATAAAGTCCCAAAAATCAAGAATCATTCTTCCTATAACAGTAATAATTTCAACAATAGGATTGATTTCAACATCAACCTTAATTTCATTATACTAAGGACTTAAGTTAATCAAACTAATAACCTTCAAAGTTATAATTAAAAGAATAATCTTTTAGGCCTTAGTAAAATTTTACACCTCTAGAATTGCAGTCTAGAATCATAATTGAATATAAGACCTAAATATGATAAGAGAGAAAACATCTCATAAGTAGATTTACAGTCTACCACCTAAAATTCAGCCATCTTACCGCAAAAATGATTATTCTCAACAAACCATAAGGACATTGGTACTTTATACTTCATATTTGGAGCATGAGCAGGAATAGTAGGAACATCAATAAGAATACTTATTCGTGCTGAACTTGGCCAACCCGGATCTCTAATTGGGGATGACCAGATTTATAATGTTATTATTACAGCTCACGCATTCGTAATAATTTTCTTTATAGTAATACCTATTATAATTGGTGGATTTGGTAATTGACTTGTTCCACTAATAATTGGTGCACCAGATATAGCATTTCCACGAATAAATAATATAAGTTTTTGATTACTATCACCTTCACTAACCCTTCTTCTTACATCTTCTATAGTAGATAATGGTGCTGGTACAGGATGAACAGTTTACCCTCCTCTAGCAGGAGCTATTGCACACGGGGGTGCATCTGTAGATCTAGCTATTTTTTCACTGCACTTAGCAGGTGTATCATCTATTCTTGGTGCAGTGAATTTCATTACAACAGCAATTAATATACGATCAGAAAGTATAACTTTAGATTAAACACCTTTATTTGTATGATCTGTAGCTATTACAGCATTACTTCTCCTTCTTTCACTTCCAGTTTTAGCAGGAGCTATTACTATATTATTAACAGATCGAAATTTAAATACATCATTCTTTGACCCTGCAGGAGGGGGTGACCCAATTCTATATCAACATCTATTTTGATTCTTTACACCCAGAAGTTTATATTTTAATTCTACCGGGGTTCGGAATTATTTCACATATTGTATGTCAAGAAAGAGGAAAAATTGAATCATTTGGAACATTAGGTATAATTTATGCTATACTATCAATTGGACTAATAGGATTTATTGTATGAGCACATCATATATTTACAGTAGGAATGGATGTTGACACACGAGCATATTTTACATCAGCAACAATAATTATTGCTGTACCTACAGGAATTAAGGTATTTAGATGATTAGCTACATTATATGGAACTAAATTCAAGTTCAAACCACCATTATTATGAGCTCTAGGATTTATTTTCCTATTTACAATTGGTGGATTAACAGGAATAGCAAATTCATCACTTGATATTGTATTACATGATACATATTATGTAGTAGCCCACTTTCATTATGTATTATCTATAGGAGCAGTATTTGCAATTATAGGAGGTGTCATTCAATGATATCCACTATTTACAGGATTAACTATAAATAATACATGATTAAAAATCCAATTTACAATTGTATTCATTGGAGTAAATTTAACATTCTTTCCTCAACACTTCCTAGGATTAGCAGGAATACCTCGACGATACTCTGACTACCCAGACGCATATACATCATGAAACGTAGTATCAAGAATTGGGTCTACAATTTCTATTGTAGGAATCATTATATTCATTGTAATTATATGAGAAAGAATGATTACAAACCGAGCAATTATATTTAGAGCTAACATAAGAAGATCAACAGAATGACTACAAAATAACCCTCCTGCAGAACATAGTTACTCAGAATTACCATTAATCTCTAGATTCTAATATGGCAGATTAGTGCAGTAGATTTAAGCTCTACAAATAAAGGTTTGACCTTTTATTAGAAAATATTTATTAATGGCAACATGATCAAATTTATCTCTTCAAGATGGAGCTTCACCATGAATGGAGCAATTATCATTCTTTCATGATCATACTATGGTCGTATTATTATTAATTACAGTAATTGTAGGTTATGCCCTAAGTTATATATTATTTATTGCCTATACTAACCGTAATATACTTCATGGACATTTAATTGAAACAATCTGAACAGCTTTACCAGCAATTACATTAATTTTTATTGCCCTTCCATCATTACGACTATTATATATACTTGATGATTCAGTAGATGCAATAATTACAATTAAAACCATTGGACGACAATGATATTGAAGATATGAATATTCAGACTTCATAGACGTAGAATTTGACACTTATATAACACCAGCACTATAAGATTTTACATTTTGATAATAAATAACTAAACAATAAGAAACTAAACCTAAACCATCTCAACCTAATAAAATTCTAATTAAATTAGGACTAATAATTAAAAAACCTATAGAAAGAACAAATATTAAAACAATAATAATAAAACGATTTATATTCTTTTCACCAGATATATAATCCTCTCTATAATAAATAACCAAAGAAGAAATATATATAACAAAAGATATAAAATTAAGAGATATTCAATCCAAAATTAAAGTTATAACAACTATAGAACCATTTAAATTGAAAAGCTCTCACTCAACAAAAACTCTATAATCAATTATTAAATAATAAATACCTAAAATAAAAATTATAGTTCTCGAAATAAACAAAGAAAAAGAACTCAAAGAACAAATAGAAAATAAATTCACGGCCTAAGATGAAAAACTTCATATCATTGATTCCACAAAACAATATTTTTAATTAAAATACTTAAGCAAACTAAACAAAAGAAATGTTCACCCTTTAAACAGAGAATATTTAAAGGCAATCAATGTAAAAGTAAAAGATGATATTCACGAAAATAACCAAGAGAACAAGTATAAACACCAGAATAATAATTCCCATGCTGAGAATAAGAATATATATACAAAGTATAAACAGCTCTAAAAAAAGATAAAAAAATCAAAGCAAAGAATCTAAAAGAAGATCAAGATATAATTCTATTTAATAATCTAATTTCACCTACCAAATTTAAAGAAGGAGGAGCAGCCATATTTGATGATCTTAAAAGAAATCATCATAAAGCCATTCCTGGCATCAAATTAATTATACCCTTGTTAATTAATAATCTTCGTCTACCTAAACGTTCATAAATAATATTAGATAAACAAAATAAACCAGAAGAACATAAACCATGACCAACCATTAGAGAAAGAGAACCTACACAACCTCATCAATTCATAGTCATCAATCCACCAATAACCATTCTTATATGGGCAACAGAAGAATATGCAATTAAAGACTTTAAATCAACCTGACGAAAACAAATAAATCTTACAATAACACCCCCAGATAAACCTAAAGTCAATCAAAAATAATTAAACTTTAAACCCAAATAAGAAAAAACCTTTATAGCACGAAAAATACCATAACCACCTAACTTTAATAAAACACCAGCAAGAATTATTCTACCTGAAATAGGGGCCTCTACATGAGCTTTAGGAAGTCATAAATGAACCAAAAACATAGGTATCTTAACTAAAAAAGCCAAAATTATAAATACATAAAACATAAAATAATAAGAACCAAAATCAACCAATAAAGGAAAATATAAAGTATTAGAAAAATCATAAACCTTAAATAATACTAATAATAAAGGTAATCTAGCAACCAAAGTATAAAAAATTAAATAAACACCAGCCTGCAAACGCTCAGGTTGATAACCCCAACCCAAAATTAAAAGTAAAGTAGGAACTAATCTAGCCTCAAAAAAAATATAAAAAGAAAGAAGACTTAATCTAGCAAATGAACAATAAAGCATAATTATTAAAATCAAAACCATAAAAACAAAAAAATTAGAATGATATGAACTTAAATAAACTGAACCTCTAGCAGTGATTATTAAAGAACAAATCCAAAAACAATTTTGGATCCCTATTAGGGTTATGTTTGGTAATTCAAATCGTAACTGGACTATTTTTAGCTATACATTATACATCAAATATTGAAATAGCATTCAGTAGTGTAGTACACATCTGCCGAGACGTAAATAATGGTTGAATTATCCGAACCTTACACGCAAATGGAGCATCTATATTTTTTATTTGTATTTACTTACATGTAGGACGGGGAATTTACTATGGATCTTATATATATATACATACCTGAATAATTGGTACAGTGATTTTATTTTTAGTTATAGCAACTGCATTTATAGGATATGTCTTACCCTGAGGCCAAATATCTTTTTGAGGTGCAACAGTAATTACTAATTTATTATCAGCAATCCCATACTTAGGAACAGATTTAGTCCAATGAGTATGAGGAGGATTCGCTGTTGATAATGCAGGAGGGGGTGACCCAATTCTATATCAACATCTATTTTGATTCTTTACACCCAGAAGTTTATATTTTAATTCTACCGGGGTTCGGAATTATTTCACATATTGTATGTCAAGAAAGAGGAAAAATTGAATCATTTGGAACATTAGGTATAATTTATGCTATACTATCAATTGGACTAATAGGATTTATTGTATGAGCACATCATATATTTACAGTAGGAATGGATGTTGACACACGAGCATATTTTACATCAGCAACAATAATTATTGCTGTACCTACAGGAATTAAGGTATTTAGATGATTAGCTACATTATATGGAACTAAATTCAAGTTCAAACCACCATTATTATGAGCTCTAGGATTTATTTTCCTATTTACAATTGGTGGATTAACAGGAATAGCAAATTCATCACTTGATATTGTATTACATGATACATATTATGTAGTAGCCCACTTTCATTATGTATTATCTATAGGAGCAGTATTTGCAATTATAGGAGGTGTCATTCAATGATATCCACTATTTACAGGATTAACTATAAATAATACATGATTAAAAATCCAATTTACAATTATATTCATTGGAGTAAATTTAACATTCTTTCCTCAACACTTCCTAGGATTAGCAGGAATACCTCGACGATACTCTGACTACCCAGACGCATATACATCATGAAACGTAGTATCAAGAATTGGGTCTACAATTTCTATTGTAGGAATCATTATATTCATTGTAATTATATGAGAAAGAATGATTACAAACCGAGCAATTATATTTAGAGCTAACATAAGAAGATCAACAGAATGACTACAAAATAACCCTCCTGCAGAACATAGTTACTCAGAATTACCATTAATCTCTATATTCTAATATGGCAGATTAGTGCAGTAGATTTAAGCTCTACAAATAAAGGTTTGACCTTTTATTAGAAAATATTTATTAATGGCAACATGATCTCTTCAAGATGGAGCTTCACCATTAATGGAGCAATTATCATTCTTTCATGATCATACTATGGTCGTATTATTATTAATTACAGTAATTGTAGGTTATGCCCTAAGTTATATATTATTTATTGCCTATACTAACCGTAATATACTTCATGGACATTTAATTGAAACAATCTGAACAGCTTTACCAGCAATTACATTAATTTTTATTGCCCTTCCATCATTACGACTATTATATTTACTTGATGATTCAGTAGATGCAATAATTACAATTAAAACCATTGGACGACAATGATATTGAAGATATGAATATTCAGACTTCATAGACGTAGAATTTGACACTTATATAACACCAGAACAAGACCTAGAAAATGATGGATTCCGACTACTAGATGTAGATAACCGAACAATCCTACCAATAAATACAGAAGTACGAGTATTAACAAGAGCATCAGATGTTCTACACTCATGAGCAGTTCCTGCATTAGGGGTTAAAATTGATGCAACGCCAGGTCGGTTAAATCAAGGAACATTCACAATAAATCGACCTGGATTATTCTTTGGACAATGCTCAGAAATCTATGGAGCAAACCACAGATTTATACCAATTGTAATTGAAAGAACTTCAGTAAATTTATTTATTAAGTGATTATCTAAGATAATTTAAGGAGTTAGTTAAAATAAATAACATTAGAGTGTCAATCTAAAGTAACTAAAAAAAATTAGAACACCTTGAAATTCATCAGATGACTGAAAGTAAGTAATGGTCTCTTAAACCAAATAATAGTAAATTAACGACTACTTCTGATGGGGAAATTATATCCAAATCCCTCAAATATCCCCTCTTATATGATTCTCACTATTCATTATATTTTCAGCTACATTAATCTTGTTTAATCAAATAAACTTCTTCTCATTTAAACCTAACCTTATTAAAAGAGCAGAAAAAGGAACAATTGAAATAAAAAACTTAAATTGAAAATGATAACAAATCTATTCTCAACATTTGACCCACCAACTAACATCTTTAATTTATCATTAAATTGAACTAGAACATTTCTAGGACTATTATTAATCCCATCACTATTTTGACTTACACCATCACGAATTAACATTATCTGAAATAAACTAAATTTAACCTTACATAATGAATTTAAAACACTTCTTGGACCAAAATCATTTAATGGAACAACATTCATTTTCATCTCAATTTTTATTATAATATTATTTAACAATTTCATAGGATTATTCCCTTATATTTTTACTAGAACAAGACATTTAGCATTAACATTTGCAATTGCCCTACCTATATGGCTAAGATTTATATTATTTTGATGAATTAACCATACTAATCATATATTTACACACCTTGTACCACAAGGTACACCGCCTGCATTAATATCATTTATAGTACTAATTGAAACAGTTAGTAATGTTATTCGACCAGGTACATTATCAGTACGGTTGGCAGCAAATATAATTGCAGGACACTTATTATTAACCTTATTAGGAAACACAGGACCATCTATAGCAATAAACTTAATCTCATTACTAATTATTGGACAAATACTTCTATTAATTCTAGAATCAGCAGTAGCAATAATTCAAGCCTATGTTTTCTCAATTCTAAGAACTCTATATTCTAGAGAAGTATATTAAACCTATGTTAACAACTCACTCAAACCACCCATTCCACTTAGTAGACTATAGACCTTGACCATTAACAGGAGCAATTGGAGCAATAGTCCTAGTATCAGGACTAGCAAAATGATTCCACCTATTTAATATTAACTTATTCATAATTGGATTTGGAATTACCCTACTAACTATAATTCAATGATGACGAGATGTAGTACGAGAAGGAACATATCAAGGATTACATACAGGATTTGTATCAATTGGATTACGATGAGGAATAATTTTATTTATTGCATCAGAGGTATTATTTTTCGTTTCTTTTTTTTGAGCATTCTTTAGAAGAAGATTAGCACCAACAATTGAACTAGGAATACTATGACCTCCAATAGGAATTCAACCCTTTAACCCTATACAAATTCCATTACTTAATACAGCTATTCTTTTAGCATCAGGAGTAACAGTAACATGAGCACATCATAGTTTAATGGAATCTAATCATACTCAAGCACTACAAGGATTATTCTTCACAGTGTTATTAGGACTATACTTTACAATACTTCAAGCATATGAATATTGAGAAGCACCTTTTACCATTGCAGATGCAGTTTATGGATCAACATTCTTTGTTGCAACAGGATTCCATGGTTTACACGTAATTATTGGAACAATCTTTTTATCAACATGTCTACTTCGACACTCAATAAATCAATTTTCACCAAGACATCACTTTGGATTTGAAGCAGCAGCATGATACTGACACTTCGTAGACGTAGTATGATTATTCTTATATATCTCTATTTATTGATGAGGTAGATAATTGTTTTTCTAGTATAAATAGTACATTTGACTTTCAATCAGAAAGCTTGATATAAATCAAGAAAAACAATTCTAATTCTATCAACAAGAGTTTTCATTAGATTTATTATTCCAATAATTGTTATAATCCTGGCAACAACACTATCAAAAAAATTAATTAATGATCGAGAAAAAAGATCACCATTTGAATGTGGGTTTGATCCAAAAAGATCAGCACGAATACCATTCTCAATACGATTCTTCCTAATCGCAGTAATCTTTTTAATTTTTGATGTAGAAATTGCACTAATTCTACCAATTGTAATTATTTTTAAAACTTCAGACATTATAATCTGAACAGTATCAACAATATTTTTTATTCTTGTTCTATTAGGAGGACTATACCATGAATGAAACCAAGGAGCATTACAATGAGCAGAATAAAGGGTTGTAGTTAAATATAACATTTGGGTTGCATTCAAAAAGTATTGATATTATCAATCAACCTTAAATAGAATAAGAAGCGAAATATTGCAGTCAGTTTCGACCTGGAAGATTGGTATGTACTACCCTTATTCTTATTAATTGAAGCCAAAAAGAGGCGTATTACTGTTAATAATATAATTGAACTATAATAGTTCCAATTAAGGAAATGTAAAGCCAATATGAAAGCTGCTAACTTTTTATATTAGCGGTTAAACTCCGTTAACATTTCTAAAATTTATATAGTTTAAATAAAACATTACATTTTCACTGTAAAAATAATATATCTATATTTATAAATACTTAAAAGTAAAAATACTTCCTAAACATCTTCAGTGTCACACTCTAATTATAAGCTATTTAAGTAAACGAAAAACAATATTACCAAAATAAATATTCAAAAAATAAAAGTTAAAAGATAAATCTGGAAATTAGAATCATATCAACCTTGAATATAACCAATTAAATAAATAAATAATCTATATAAACCTTGACCACCAAGTAATTCACCTCAACCATAATCAAATGACTTAGATGAATAATAACCTATTTTTAAAGGAATATATCTAATAAACTTAGTTGAAAGAAAAGGTATAAATCATATAGAACCAGCAAATCTAACAAAAGAAAGTATACTTAAAGAAAATAAATTATGAGAAAAATCAAAATTAGAAATAAGATAACCTAAATAAGCACCTAAAATAACAACTGTAATAGTTAAAAACTTTAAATAATAAGGTAAAGCAATCACATGAGGAATAGGAAAAATTAATCAAGATAAAAGACTACCACCAAAAACAGCAACAAACAATAGACCAATTATTCCAAATGAAATATAATAACCCTTATCATCAAAAGAAAATCTAGAATAAAAATTATTATCACCAGATATTGAATAATAAAACAAACGAAAAGAATAAGAAGCAGTTAAACCAGTAGAAAAAAAATAAAGAAAAAAAATTAAACAATTAATTCATCTTAAACAAACCATCTCAAGAATTAAATCCTTTGAATAAAATCCCGCTAAAAAAGGTATTCCACACAAAGATAAACTAGAAACATTAAAACAAACTGAAGTTAAAGGTATGAAATTAACAATTGATCCTATAAAACGAACATCCTGAGAATCCTTCAAATTATGAATTATTGAACCTGCACATATAAATAATAATGCCTTAAATAAAGCATGAGCCAATAAATGAAAAAATGCAAGCTTTGGATAACCTATAGCCAAAATTCTTATTATTAAACCAAGTTGTCTTAAAGTAGAAAGAGCAATAATCTTCTTTAAATCAAACTCAAAATTAGCGCCCAATCCAGCCATAAATATAGTTATACAACCAATTAAAAGTAAAAATCAACCACAATTATAAGTATCCAATATTGGTCTAAAACGAATTAATAAATAAACACCAGCAGTAACAAGAGTAGAAGAATGAACTAAAGCAGAAACAGGAGTAGGAGCTGCTATAGCAGCAGGAAGTCATGAAGAGAAAGGAATCTGAGCTCTCTTAGTTATAGCTGCTAAAACAATTAATATAGTAATGAGCTTTATTTCAAAAGAATTAGAAATAAAATCATAATAATAAATATAATTTCAACCACCAAAATTTAACATTCATGCAATAGAAATTAAAATAGCAACATCACCAATACGATTAGAAAGTGCAGTTAATATACCAGCACTATAAGATTTTACATTTTGATAATAAATAACTAAACAATACGAAACTAAACCTAAACCATCTCAACCTAATAAAATTCTAATTAAATGAGGACTAATAATTAAAAAACCTATAGAAAGAATAAATATTAAAACAATAATAATAAAACGATTTATATTCTTTTCACCAGATATATAATCCTCTCTCTAATAAATAACCAAAGAAGAAATATATATAACAAAAGATATAAAAATAAGAGATATTCAATCCAAAATTAAAGTTATAACAACTATAGAACCATTTAAATTGAAAAGCTCTCACTCAACAAAAACTCTATAATCAATTATTAAATAATAAATACCTAAAATAAAAATTATAGTTCTCGAAATAAACAAAGAAAAAAAACTCAAAGAACAAATAGAAAATAAATTCACGGCCTAAGATGAAAAACTTCATATCATTGATTCCACAAAACAATATTTTTAATTAAAATACTTAAGCAAACTAAACAAAGAAATATTCACCCTTTAAACAGAGAATATTTAAAGGCAATCAATGTAAAAGTAAAAGATGATATTCACGAAAATAACCAAGAGAACAAGTATAAACACCAGAATAATAATTCCCATGCTGAGAATAAGAATATATATACAAAGTATAAACAGCTCTAAAAAAAGATAAAAAAACCAGAAGAACATAAACCATGACCAACCATTAGAGAAAGAGAACCTACACAACCTCATCAATTCATAGTCATCAATCCACCAATAACCATTCTTATATGAGCAACAGAAGAATATGCAATTAAAGACTTTAAATCAACCTGACGAAAACAAATAAATCTTACAATAACACCCCCAGATAAACCTAAAGACAATCAAAAATAATTAAACTTTAAACCCAAATAAGAAATAACCTTTATAACACGAAAAATACCATAACCACCTAACTTTAATAAAACACCAGCAAGAATTATTCTACCTGAAATAGGGGCCTCTACATGAGCCTTAGGAAGTCATAAATGAACCAAAAACATAGGTATCTTAACTAAAAAAGCCAAAATTATAAATACATAAAACATAAAATAATAAGAACCAAAATCAACCAATAAAGGAAAATATAAAGTATTAGAAAAATCATAAACCTTAAATAAAACTAATAATAAAGGTAATCTAGCAACCAAAGTATAAAAAATTAAATAAACACCAGCCTGCAAACGCTCAGGTTGATAACCCCAACCCAAAATTAAAAGTAAAGTAGGAACTAATCTAGCCTCAAAAAAATATAAAAAGAAAGAAGACTTAATCTAGCAAATGAACAATAAAGCGTAATTATTAAAATCAAAACCATAAAAACAAAAAAATTAGAATGATATGAACTTAAATAAACTGAACCTCTAGCAGTGATTATTAAAGAACAAATCCAAAAACTAAGTAAAATTAAACTAAAAGAAAAATAATCAATACCAAAATAATATCTAATTATATTCAAATCAGCATATGAATAAACACAAATTATAAAAACAAAACCCGACAGAAACATTAAAGAATGAACCAACCATCAACAATTATTTAATAAACAAAGAGGGATCAAAAAATAGTTATAAATAAATACTTTAACATAAAGATAAACCAAAAGAATTAAAAAAATCATTACCATGAGAACGAATTATTGAAACTAAAATAGAAAGACCTAAAGCACCGTCACAAACAGAAAAAACTAAAAAAATAACAGGAAAAAAATAATCATAATCAAACTCAATAAGAAAAACAATAACTAACATAAATAAAGAAAGAACAATATATTCTAATCTCAAAAGAACCATTAATAAATGTTTACATTTAGAAGAAAAAACATAAACACCAGCAAAATAAATCAATAAAAAATAAAAATAGAGAATATAAACATTAGTTTTAATAGTTTAAAAAAAACGCCGGTCTTGTAAACCGGAAATAAGTCCAGCCCCCACTTTTAAAACTTCAGAGGTGGAAAAGCTTCCACCATCGGTCCCCAAAACCGGTATTTTAAATAAACTAACCCCTGAAATGATCAAAATAATAATTATATCATTATCAAATGTAATAAATATTAATTTTATTAAATTAAGACACCCAATATCAATAATGCTTTTTATTATCCTTCAAACCTTCCTAGTTGGATTAATAACAGGAACAATAATAGAAAGATATTGATTATCATATATTTTATTTTTAACATTTCTTGGTGGTATACTAGTATTATTTATTTACATTACAAGAATTGCATCAAACGAAATATTTCAGCCTAAATCAATCACTATAATTATTACATTAATAATGTGAGTATTTATCATATTAATATTAATTATTCTAGATATATCTATATTTATAGACTTTTTCAAAAACACCGAAACTATAAATATTGATAATTCAATCAATTATCAAGAAATAACAATATCTTTAGAAAAATTATATAATAGACCAACATTCATTATTACAATAATAATAATAATTTATTTATTTTTAGCACTACTAGCAGTTGTTAAAATCACCAATATTAATCAGAGACCTATTCGTAAAATAAGATAATTACTAATGAATAAACCCTTACGATTAAGACATCCTTTAATTAAAATTATTAATAACTCTTTAATTGACTTATCTGCCCCAACAAATATTTCATTTTGATGAAATTTTGGATCCCTATTAGGGTTATGTTTGGTAATTCAAATCGTAACTGGACTATTTTTAGCTATACATTATACATCAAATATTGAAATAGCATTCAGTAGTGTAGTACACATCTGCCGAGACGTAAATAATGGTTGAATTATCCGAACCTTACACGCAAATGGAGCATCTATATTTTTTATTTGTATTTACTTACATGTAGGACGGGGAATTTACTATGGATCTTATATATATATACATACCTGAATAATTGGTACAGTGATTTTATTTTTAGTTATAACAACTGCATTTATAGGATATGTCTTACCCTGAGGCCAAATATCTTTTTGAGGTGCAACAGTAATTACTAATTTATTATCAGCAATCCCATACTTAGGAACAGATTTAGTCCAATGAGTATGAGGAGGATTCGCTGTTGATAATGCAACATTAAATCGATTCTTCACATTCCATTTTGTATTACCATTTATTATTGCTGCTATAGCAGCAATTCATTTATTTTTTCTTCACCAAACAGGATCTAATAATCCTCTTGGACTAAATGGAGATATTGAAAAAATTCCATTCCATCCATACTTTACCTTTAAGGATTTTATTACATTTGTAATAATAACATCATTATTAATTATACTATGTTTAATTAATCCTTACCTATTAGGAGATCCAGATATCTTTGTACCTGCCAACCCATTAGTAACACCAATTCACATTCAACCAGAATGATATTTCCTATTTGCATATGCAATTCTACGATCTATCCCTAATAAGTTAGGAGGTGTTATTGCATTATTTTATCAATTAGAATCTTAATAATTTTACCATTTTATAATAAAACACCATTCCGAGGCATTCAATTTTACCCTATTAATCAAATTTTATTCTGAATTATAGTAGTTGTTGTATGCTTACTAACGTGAATTGGTAAACGACCTGTTGAAGAACCTTATATTATAACAGGTCAAATCTTAACAATTATTTACTTCACATATTTCTTAATTAATGTCCATATCGCAAACGCATGAGATAAATTAATTAAGGAATAAAGTTAATAAGCTTAGGAAAAACATATGTTTTGAAAACATAAAATTAGAAGTTTAACTCTTCTATTAACTTTTCTCAAAAAATTTCACTAAACAAATGAGATAAATAAAATCTTTAAACCAACAAAGAAAATAAAATATTCAAAGATAAAGGTAAAAAACTTTTTCAAGCTAAGTTCATTAATTTATCATAACGGAACTGTGGTAATGTTCCACGAACCCAAATAAAACCAAAAGATATAATAGCAAGCTTAATAAAAAATATAAAAGAATAAAAATCACCGCCCAAAAAAATTAAAGCCAATAACATTCTTATGAAGACAATTCTAGTATTTTCAGCTAAAAAAATTAAAGTAAAACCACCCGCACCATACTCAATATTAAATCCTGAAACTAACTCAGATTGCCCTTCAGCAAAATCAAAAGGAGTACGATTAGTTTCAGCTAAGCAAGAAGCAAAACAAGCTAAAGCTAAAGGAAAAGAAATAATAATAAATCAACAATAAAGCTGATAGTTTATAAAATCAAACATATTAAAACTACCAATTAAAATAATTAAAGACAATAAAATTAAAGCTAAACTAACTTCATAAGAAATTGTTTGAGCAACAGAACGAAGAGAACCTAATAATGAATAATTTGAATTAGAAGATCAACCAGCAATTATAACAGTATAAACACCTAATCTAGTACAACATAAAAAAATAAAAATCCATAAGAAAAAGAACACATATAAGTTAAATAAGGAAAAATTACTCAAACGGCTAAAGAAATCATTAAATTAAAAACAGGGGAAAAATAATAAAGTAGGTAATTAGATATAATAGGAATTGGCTGCTCCTTACAAATTAACTTAATATCATCTCTAAATGGCTGAGGAATTCCAACAAAACCTACCTTATTTGGACCCTTTCGAATCTGAATATAACCTAAAACCTTACGCTCTAATAAAGTTAAAAAGGCAACACTAATTAAAACACAAATAACCAATAAAAGAAAATTCAAAATAAATATAAATAAATCATAAAGTATCAATACTATTTGTAGAAAAAATCTACATAAATGAATTCTAAATTCAACACATTAATCTGTCAAAATAGTAAATAAATTAATATTAATCAATATAACAAAAAATATTTTAACCATATGGTCCTTTCGTACTAATATGGATTAACAATCTTAGGATAGAAACCGACCTGGCTCACGCCGGTCTGAACTCAGATCATGTAAGAATTTAAAGGTCCAACAGACCTAATCATTGGGCTCCTGCACCCAAAATTTTTCTTAATCCAACATCGAGGTCGCAATCTGCTTTGTCGATATGAGCTCTCAAAAACAATTACGCTGTTATCCCTAAGGTAACTTAATCTTATGATCATAAATTATGGATCAAAATAACAAACATAAATAAATGATATAATAATGAAGAGTTTATCTATTCTTCATGTCACCCCAACAAAACATCATCATTAAATATAGAAAGACAAACAAAAAACTATATAAAAGTAAAATGTCAAGCTCTATAGGGTCTTCTCGTCCTAAAGAAGAATTTAAGCCTTTTGACTCAAAAGTTAAATTCAAAAATTTATTAAGAGACAGTTGATTTCTCGTCAAGCCATTCATTCCAGCCACTAATTAAGAGACTAATGATTATGCTACCTTTGCACGGTCAAAATACCGCGGCTCTTTAAAAATACGCTCAGTGAGCAGCCCAGACCTCAAAATATAAACAAGAGGACATGTTTTTGATAAACAGGCGGAAATCAATTTTGCCTAGTTCCTTATAATAAGTTCACAAGGTAAAAATTTCATACAAATAAATATACTAATTCTATCATTATTACAAAAATTTTAAAATTAAATTAATAATCTTAATAAAAAACCTAAAATATTTATAAAATCAAAATAAAAAATAATGAACTAAAACGTAATCTTAAAGATAGCTGGTTTAAAGCTTACTATTATATTTCTATAAAATAAATTATAGGTTATTAACCTCAAAGCTTATCCCTTATAGAATAAATAAGTTAATAATTTTACTTAAAAAATTAAATAAAAACAAATAACTTTAAAAAATTAACTTTTTGTTAAGAAACTAGATATATTGGGAAACGATTAACATCTCATTCCTATAAATATTTTAATAATAATTATGACACATTAACTATAAATTATTTATAAATCAACGCAAATCGAGACAAGTAAAATAAATACTAAAATTTTGATAAACCCTGATACAAAAGGTACAATAAATAAAATCTACTTAAAAAAATTTAAAATAATATTTCATAAAACACTTACATTACCAATAAACTATAATTTAAAAAATCAATTCTATAAAATATACTAAGACAAAAATACAATAAAATTATTTATATTAAATAATTAAATAAACAAAAAATAAATATAATAAAATAAATAATCAAGATATCCTGATTTGCACAGAAAAATTTTCAGTGTAAATGAAACACTTTACTAATAAGTTATATCTTGAAACTCTTCCTAGATACACTTTCCAGTACATCTACTATGTTACGACTTATCTCATCTAAATTGAAGCTACTTTAAAATAAAATAGAATAATCAATAATGAGAGCGACGGGCGATGTGTACACATCTCAGAGCCAATATCAGTTAAATTAAATAAATTAAATTACTATCAAATCCACCTTCATTAACAGTATTTCACTATCAAATCCGTTATAAACAAAAATCTATTGTAACCCACCTCCTCTTAACTATAAGCTGCACCTTCACCTGAAATATTTTATAATTATAAATCTTGAGAATTATAACTCTAAAAAGATTCTCTGATAACGGAGATATACAAACAAATCGTGTATTATCAATCATGGGGTAGGTTCCTCTGAATGGAATGAGATACCGCCAAATTCTTTGGGTTTAAAGACCTTAACTAATAGTACCCTGGTAAATATAATTAACATTTAAAATAATAGGGTATCTAATCCTAGTTTATTATTTAAATTTCACAGATTCATAAAAAGGGCCACAAATAAATTTTAACATTTCACCTTACAAATTTATATTTCAACCCTAATAATATAAACAACTGTTTTAACCAATAATATTCACTTGTATCAATCGTATAACCGCGGCTGCTGGCACGAATTATGCCGATACTAAATCAATTGCTAAATCCAAAATCACTTGATAATTAAATCAAATTACTGCAAAAAGAACATTTAGTCTAACAAAACTTACATATAATACAAAGAAAAAGTGAATAAACAAGCAAGAATAAAACTTTTAAAAATAAAAAATAAGAAAATTTTAAATCTATTAATTCAGGAAAAAATAAAAGATTCAAATATTTAAAGAAAAAAAAGAAAAAAACCACAAACATTAACAAAAAAAAAAGAAACGCCCCTATGTATGACCACAACAACTTCTCTATTATATATAATTAAAGATTAATATGGAACATGTATAGCAATAAATGTATTATATTCTTTCTTATTTAATCTTTCTTTTCACTAATAAATAAAGAAAGATTAAATAATATAATAAATATATTTTATACAATTATGTAATTTAATATAATATGTTATTAATATGAATTCTTTTTTTTATATTAAGTTAACTTTCATATATATTAGTTAAATAAACTAATTATAGATAATTTACATAATTATATTATTATAATTAATGTAATTATTTATATTAATTATAATATTTTATATTTAAATTAATAATTTTATTTATTATATCCAATTATAATAATATTAAATATTAAATTACATATTATTATATATATTATATTATAATAACCTATTTTAAGCTAAAAACATAAGTAGCTATAATCCTAGGTAAATAATTGCATTAAAATAATCAATTGATAATGGTAAGATGAACTTATAATACTTTAATTTCAATTAAATGTAATATATTAATATAAATTATTTATTATATATTTATATAAAAAAATGAGCAGGATAAATTAATCCTAATTAAACAAAATAATACATAAAAGAATTTCAAAAAAAAAACTTTCGATTTATATATTAAATAAATGAAGTGCCTGATTAAAGGGTTACCTTGATAGGGTAAATAAAGTAAATATAATTATCTTCATTAAAATTACATAAGACAGAATTAAACTACCTCCTTTAGTATCAAAAACTAACGTGCATCATACACCTTAATGTAAAAAGGTAAGCTAAACAAGCTAATGGGTTCATACCCCATTTATAGAGGTATCAATCCTCTCCTTTTTAATGACCAACAACTCTACAAAACTTCTCTTCCTATCAACATTAATGATAGGAACGATCCTGTCCATTTCATCAAATTCCTGATTTGGGGTTTGAATAGGACTTGAGATCAACTTACTTTCATTTATTCCGCTCCTAACAAGAAATAAAAATATAATAATAAATGAATCATCAATTAAATATTTTATTGTCCAAGCAATAGCATCGACAATATTATTATTTTCAATTTTGCTGATTCAAATAAAATATCCCATGGGATGGGAAACAGAATTTATCCCATCAATAATAATTAGATCTAGACTATTATTAAAGATTGGAGCTGCACCTTTCCATTTCTGATTTCCAGAAGTTATAGGAGCATCAAGATGAAATAATTGTTTAACATTAATAACATGACAAAAAATCGCCCCAATAATGGTCTTATCTTATTGTATTCAATTAAGAACTTTTATTTGAACAATTATTATCTTAAGAATTATTATTGGGGCAATAGGAGGTTTAAATCAAACATCCTTACGACAACTTTTAGCATATTCATCAATCAGACATCTAGGTTGAATAATTAGATCATTAACAGTCAGAGAAAACATCTGAGAACTATACTTCATTATTTACTCACTATTAAGATTAATTATAGTTTTATTATTTAAGCAAATAAATTTATTTTTCATAAATCAAATTTATTCAGCCAGAAATATAAAAACCGAAATTAAATTCATAATATTCTTATCTTTATTATCTTTAGGTGGACTACCACCATTCCTTGGATTCTTACCAAAATGAATTGTAATACAATTATTAATAGAAAACAATATAACAACTATTATAACTATTATAGTTGTATTTACTACAATTACACTCTACTACTATATACATATTAGATTCTCAGCTCTAATTATATCATACACAGAAAATTCGTGATCTATAAAGATAAAGTCCCAAAAATCAAGAATCATTCTTCCTATAACAGTAATAATTTCAACAATAGGATTGATTTCAACATCAACCTTAATTTCATTATACTAAGGACTTAAGTTAATCAAATTAATAACCTTCAAAGTTATAATTAAAAGAATAATCTTTTAGGCCTTAGTAAAATTTTACACCTCTAGAATTGCAGTCTAGAATCATAATTGAATATAAGACCTAAATATGATAAGAGAGAAAACATCTCATAAGTAGATTTACAGTGTACCACCTAAAATTCAGCCATCTTACCGCAAAAATGATTATTGTCAACAAACCATAAGGACATTGGTACTTTATACTTCATATTTGGAGCATGAGCAGGAATAGTAGGAACATCAATAAGAATACTTATTCGTGCTGAACTTGGCCAACCCGGATCTCTAATTGGCGATGACCAGATTTATAATGTTATTATTACAGCTCACGCATTCGTAATAATTTTCTTTATAGTAATACCTATTATAATTGGTGGATTTGGTAATTGACTTGTTCCACTAATAATTGGTGCACCAGATATAGCATTTCCACAAATAAATAATATAAGTTTTTGATTACTACCACCTTCACTAACCCTTCTTCTTACATCTTCTATAGTAGATAATGGTGCTGGTACAGGATGAACAGTTTACCCTCCTCTAGCAGGAGCTATTGCACACGGGGGTGCATCTGTAGATCTAGCTATTTTTTCACTGCACTTAGCAGGTGTATCATCTATTCTTGGTGCAGTGAATTTCATTACAACAGCAATTAATATACGATCAGAAAGTATAACTTTAGATCAAACACCTTTATTTGTATGATCTGTAGCTATTACAGCATTACTTCTCCTTCTTTCACTTCCAGTTTTAGCAGGAGCTATTACTATATTATTAACAGATCGAAATTTAAATACATCATTCTTTGACCTCGACGATACTCTGACTACCCAGACGCATATACATCATGAAACGTAGTATCAAGAATTGGGTCTACAATTTCTATTGTAGGAATCATTATATTCATTGTAATTATATGAGAAAGAATGATTACAAACCGAGCAATTATATTTAGAGCTAACATAAGAAGATCAACAGAATGACTACAAAATAACCCTCCTGCAGAACATAGTTACTCAGAATTACCATTAATCTCTAGATTCTAATATGGCAGATTAGTGCAGTAGATTTAAGCTCTACAAATAAAGGTTTGACCTTTTATTAGAAAATATTTATTAATGGCAACATGATCAAATTTATCTCTTCAAGATGGAGCTTCACCATTAATGGAGCAATTATCATTCCTTCATGATCATACTATGGTCGTATTATTATTAATTACAGTAATTGTAGGTTATGCCCTAAGTTATATATTATTTATTGCCTATACTAACCGTAATATACTTCATGGACATTTAATTGAAACAATCTGAACAGCTTTACCAGCAATTACATTAATTTTTATTGCCCTTCCATCATTACAACTATTATATTTACTTGATGATTCAGTAGATGCAATAATTACAATTAAAACCATTGGACGACAATGATATTGAAGATATGAATATTCAAACTTCATAGACGTAGAATTTGACACTTATATAACACCAGAACAAGACCTAGAAAATGATGGATTCCGACTACTAGATGTAGATAACCGAACAATCCTACCAATAAATACAGAAGTACGAGTATTAACAAGAGCATCAGATGTTCTACACTCATGAGCAGTTCCTGCATTAGGGGTTAAAATTGATGCAACGCCAGGTCGGTTAAATCAAGGAACATTCACAATAAATCGACCTGGATTATTCTTTGGACAATGCTCAGAAATCTGTGGAGCAAACCACAGATTTATACCAATTGTAATTGAAAGAACTTCAGTAAATTTATTTATTAACTGATTATCTAAGATAATTTAAGGAGTTAGTTAAAATAAATAACATTAGAGTGTCAATCTAAAGTAACTAAAAAAAATTAGTACACCTTGAAATTCGTCAGATGACTGAAAGTAAGTAATGGTCTCTTAAACCAAATAATAGTAAATTAACGACTACTTCTGATGGGGAAATTATATCCAAATCCCTCAAATATCCCCTCTTATATGATTCTCACTATTCATTATATTTTCAGCTACATTAATCTTGTTTAATCAAATAAACTTATCTCATTTAAACCTAACCTTATTAAAAGAGCAGAAAAAGGAACAATTGAAATAAAAAACTTAAATTGAAAATGATAACAAATCTATTCTCAACATTTGACCCATCAACTAACATCTTTAATTTATCATTAAATTGAACTAGAACATTTCTAGGACTATTATTAATCCCATCACTATTTTGACTTACACCATCACGAATTAACATTATCTGAAATAAACTAAATTTAACCTTACATAATGAATTTAAAACACTTCTTGGACCAAAATCATTTAATGGAACAACATTCATTTTCATCTCAATTTTTATTATAATATTATTTAACAATTTCATAGGATTATTCCCTTATATTTTTACTAGAACAAGACATTTAGCATTAACATTTGCAATTGCCCTACCTATATGGCTAAGATTTATATTATTTTGATGAATTAACCATACTAATCATATATTTACACACCTTGTACCACAAGGTACACCGCCTGCATTAATATCATTTATAGTACTAATTGAAACAATTAGTAATGTTATTCGACCAGGTACATTAGCAGTACGGTTGGCAGCAAATATAATTGCAGGACACTTATTATTAACCTTATTAGGAAACACAGGACCATCTATAGCAATAAACTTAATCTCATTACTAATTATTGGACAAATACTTCTATTAATTCTAGAATCAGCAGTAGCAATAATTCAAGCCTATGTTTTCTCAATTCTAAGAACTCTATATTCTAGAGAAGTATATTAAACCTATGTTAACAACTCACTCAAACCACCCATTCCACTTAGTAGACTATAGACCTTGACCATTAACAGGAGCAATTGGAGCAATAGTCCTAGTATCAGGACTAGCAAAATGATTCCACCTATTTAATATTAACTTATTCATAATTGGATTTGGAATTACCCTACTAACTATAATTCAATGATGACGAGATGTAGTACGAGAAGGAACATATCAAGGATTACATACAGGATTTGTATCAATTGGATTACGATGAGGAATAATTTTATTTATTGCATCAGAGGTATTATTTTTCGTTTCTTTTTTTTGAGCATTCTTTAGAAGAAGATTAGCACCAACAATTGAACTAGGAATACTATGACCTCCAATAGGAATTCAACCCTTTAACCCTATACAAATTCCATTACTTAATACAGCTATTCTTTTAGCATCAGGAGTAACAGTAACATGAGCACATCATAGTTTAATGGAATCTAATCATACTCAAGCACTACAAGGATTATTCTTCACAGTGTTATTAGGACTATACTTTACAATACTTCAAGCATATGAATATTGAGAAGCACCTTTTACCATTGCAGATGCAGTTTATGGATCAACATTCTTTGTTGCAACAGGATTCCATGGTTTACACGTAATTATTGGAACAATCTTTTTATCAACATGTCTACTTCGACACTCAATAAATCAATTTTCACCAAGACATCACTTTGGATTTGAAGCAGCAGCATGATACTGACACTTCGTAGACGTAGTATGATTATTCTTATATATCTCTATTTATTGATGAGGTAGATAATTGTTTTTCTAGTATAAATAGTACATTTGACTTCCAATCAGAAAGCTTGATATAAATCAAGAAAAACAATTCTAATTCTATCAACAAGAGTTTTCATTAGATTTATTATTCCAATAATTGTTATAATCCTGGCAACAACACTATCAAAAAAATTAATTAATGATCGAGAAAAAAGATCACCATTTGAATGTGGGTTTGATCCAAAAAGATCAGCACGAATACCATTCTCAATACGATTCTTCCTAATCGCAGTAATCTTTTTAATTTTTGATGTAGAAATTGCACTAATTCTACCAATTGTAATTATTTTTAAAACTTCAGACATTATAATCTGAACAGTATCAACAATATTTTTTATTCTAGTTCTATTAGGGGGACTATACCATGAATGAAACCAAGGAGCATTACAATGAGCAGAATAAAGGGTTGTAGTTAAATATAACATTTGGGTTGCATTCAAAAAGTATTGATATTATCAATCAACCTTAAATAGAATAAGAAGCGAAATATTGCAGTCAGTTTCGACCTGGAAGATTGGTATGTACTACCCTTATTCTTATTAATTGAAGCCAAAAAGAGGCGTATTACTGTTAATAATATAATTGAACTATAATAGTTCCAATTAAGGAAATGTAAAGCCAATATGAAAGCTGCTAACTTTTTATATTAGCGGTTAAACTCCGTTAACATTTCTAAAATTTATATAGTTTAAATAAAACATTACATTTTCACTGTAAAAATAATATATCTATATTTATAAATACTTAAAAGTAAAAATACTTCCTTAACATCTTCAGTGTCACGCTCTAATTATAAGCTATTTAAGTAAACGAAAAACAATATTACCAAAATAAATATTCAAAAAATAAAAGTTAAAAGATAAATCTTGAAATTAGAATCATATCAACCTTGAATATAACCAATTAAATAAATAAATAATCTATATAAACCTTGACCACCAAGTAATTCACCTCAACCATAATCAAATGACTTAGATGAATAATAACCTATTTTAAAAGGAATATATCTAATGAACTTAGTTGAAAGAAAAGGTATAAATCATATAGAACCAGCAAATCTAACAAAAGAAAGTATACTTAAAGAAAATAAATTATGAGAAAAATCAAAATTAGAAATAAGATAACCTAAATAAGCACCTAAAATAACAACTGTAATAGTTAAAAACTTTAAATAATAAGGTAAAGCAATCACATGAGGAATAGGAAAAATTAATCAAGATAAAAGACTACCACCAAAAACAGCAACAAACAATAGACCAATTATTCCAAATGAAATATAATAACCCTTATCATCAAAAGAAAATCTAGAATAAAAATTATTATCACCAGATATTGAATAATAAAACAAACGAAAAGAATAAGAAGCAGTTAAACCAGTAGAAAAAAAATAAAGAAAAAAAATTAAACAATTAATTCATCTTAAACAAACCATCTCAAGAATTAAATCCTTTGAATAAAATCCCGCTAAAAAAGGTATTCCACACAAAGATAAACTAGAAACATTAAAACAAACTGAAGTTAAAGGTATGAAATTAACAATTGATCCTATAAAACGAATATCCTGAGAATCCTTCAAATTATGAATTATTGAACCTGCACATATAAATAATAATGCCTTAAATAAAGCATGAGCCAATAAATGAAAAAATGCAAGCTTTGGATAACCTATAGCCAAAATTCTTATTATTAAACCAAGTTGTCTTAAAGTAGAAAGAGCAATAATCTTCTTTAAATCAAACTAAAATTAGCGCCCAATCCAGCCATAAATATAGTTATACAACCAATTAAAAGTAAAAATCAACCACAATTATAAGTATCCAATATTGGTCTAAAACGAATTAATAAATAAACACCAGCAGTAACAAGAGTAGAAGAATGAACTAAAGCAGAAACAGGAGTAGGAGCTGCTATAGCAGCAGGAAGTCATGAAGAGAAAGGAATCTGAGCTCTCTTAGTTATAGCTGCTAAAACAATTAATATAGTAATGAGCTTTATTTCAAAAGAATTAGAAATAAAATCATAATAATAAATATAATTTCAACCACCAAAATTTAACATTCATGCAATAGAAATTAAAATAGCAACATCACCAATACGATTAGAAAGTGCAGTTAATATACCAGCACTATAAGATTTTACATTTTGATAATAAATAACTAAACAATAAGAAACTAAACCTAAACCATCTCAACCTAATAAAATTCTAATTAAATTAGGACTAATAATTAAAAAACCTATAGAAAGAATAAATATTAAAACAATAATAATAAAACGATTTATATTCTTTTCACCAGATATATAATCCTCTCTATAATAAATAACCAAAGAAGAAATATATATAACAAAAGATATAAAAATAAGAGATATTCAATCCAAAATTAAAGTTATAACAAATATAGAACCATTTAAATTGAAAAGCTCTCACTCAACAAAAACTCTATAATCAATTATTAAATAATAAATACCTAAAATAAAAATTATAGTTCTCGAAATAAACAAAGAAAAAAAACTCAAAGAACAAATAGAAAATAAATTCACGGCCTAAGATGAAAAACTTCATATCATTGATTCCACAAAACAATATTTTTAATTAAAATACTTAAGCAAACTAAACAAAGAAATATTCACCCTTTAAACAGAGAATATTTAAAGGCAATCAATGTAAAAGTAAAAGATGATATTCACGAAAATAACCAAGAGAACAAGTATAAACACCAGAATAATAATTCCCATGCTGAGAATAAGAATATATATACAAAGTATAACAGCTCTAAAAAAAGATAAAAAAATAAAAGCAAAGAATCTAAAAGAAGATCAAGATATAATTCTATTTAATAATCTAATTTCACCTACCAAATTTAAAGAAGGAGGAGCAGCCATATTTGATGATCTTAAAAGAAATCATCATAAAGCCATTCTTGGCATCAAATTAATTATACCCTTGTTAATTAATAATCTTCGTCTACCTAAACGTTCATAAATAATATTAGATAAACAAAATAAACCAGAAGAACATAAACCATTAGAGAAAGAGAACCTACACAACCTCATCAATTCATAGTCATCAATCCACCAATAACCATTCTTATATGAGCAACAGAAGAATATGCAATTAAAGACTTTAAATCAACCTGACGAAAACAAGTAAATCTTACAATAACACCCCCAGATAAACCTAAAGACAATCAAAAATAATTAAACTTTAAACCCAAATAAGAAATAACCTTTATAACACGAAAAATACCATAACCACCTAACTTTAATAAAACACCAGAAAGAATTATTCTACCTGAAATAGGGGCCTCTACATGAGCCTTAGGAAGTCATAAATGAACCAAAAACATAGGTATCTTAACTAAAAAAGCCAAAATTATAAATACATAAAACATAAAATAATAAGAACCAAAATCAACCAATAAAGGAAAATATAAAGTATTAGAAAAATCATAAACCTTAAATAAAACTAATAATAAAGGTAATCTAGCAACCAAAGTATAAAAAATTAAATAAACACCAGCCTGCAAACGCTCAGGTTGATAACCCCAACCCAAAATTAAAAGTAAAGTAGGAACTAATCTAGCCTCAAAAAAAATATAAAAAGAAAGAAGACTTAATCTAGCAAATGAACAATAAAGCATAATTATTAAAATCAAAACCATAAAAACAAAAAAATTAGAATGATATGAACTTAAATAAACTGAACCTCTAGCAGTGATTATTAAAGAACAAATCCAAAAACTAAGTAAAATTAAACTAAAAGAAAAATAATCAATACCAAAATAATATCTAAGTATATTCAAATCAGCATATGAATAAACACAAATTATAAAAACAAAACCCGACAGATACATTAAAGAATGAACCAACCGTCAACAATTATTTAATAAACAAAGAGGGATCAAAAAAATAGTTATAAATAAATACTTTAACATAAAGATAAACCAAAAGAATTAAAAAAATCATTACCATGAGAACGAATTATTGAAACTAAAATAGAAAGACCTAAAGCACCCTCACAAACAGAAAAAACTAAAAAAATAACAGGAAAAAAATAATCATAATCAAACTCAATAAGAAAAACAATAACTAACATAAATAAAGAAAGAACAATATATTCTAATCTCAAAAGAACCATTAATAAATGTTTACGTTTAGAAGAAAAAACATAAACACCAGCAAAATAAATCAATAAAGAAGTAAAAATAGAGAATATAAACATTAGTTTTAATAGTTTAAAAAAAACGCCGGTCTTGTAAACCGGAAATAAGTCCAGCCCCCACTTTTAAAACTTCAGAGGTGGAAAAGCTTCCATCATCGGTCCCCAAAACCGGTATTTTAAATAAACTAACCCCTGAAATGATCAAAATAATAATTATATCATTATCAAATGTAATAAATATTAATTTTATTAAATTAAGACACCCAATATCAATAATGCTTTTTATTATCCTTCAAACCTTCCTAGTTGGATTAATAACATTAACAATAATAGAAAGATATTGATTATCATATATTTTATTTTTAACATTTCTTGGTGGTATACTAGTATTATTTATTTACATTACAAGAATTGCATCAAACGAAATATTTCAGCCTAAATCAATCACTATAATTATTACATTAATAATGTGAGTATTTATCATATTAATATTAATTATTCTAGATATATCTATATTTATAGACTTTTTCAAAAACACCGAAACTATAAATATTGATAATTCAATCAATTATCAAGAAATAACAATATCTTTAGAAAAAATATATACTAGACCAACATTCATTATTACAATAATAATAATAATTCATTTATTTTTAGCACTACTAGCAGTTGTTAAAATCACCAATATTAATCAGGGACCTATTCGTAAAATAAGATAATTACTAATGAATAAACCCTTACGATTAAGACATCCTTTAATTAAAATTATTAATAACTCTTTAATTGACTTACCTGCCCCAACAAATATTTCATTTTGATGAAATTTTGGATCCCTATTAGGGTTATGTTTGGTAATTCAAATCGTAACTGGACTATTTTTAGCTATACATTATACATCAAATATTGAAATAGCATTCAGTAGTGTAGTACACATCTGCCGAGACGTAAATAATGGTTGAATTATCCGAACCTTACACGCAAATGGAGCATCTATATTTTTTATTTGTATTTACTTACATGTAGGACGGGGAATTTACTATGGATCTTATATATATATACATACCTGAATAATTGGTACAGTGATTTTATTTTTAGTTATAGCAACTGCATTTATAGGATATGTCTTACCCTGAGGCCAAATATCTTTTTGAGGTGCAACAGTAATTACTAATTTATTATCAGCAATCCCATACTTAGGAGCAGATTTAGTCCAATGAGTATGAGGAGGATTCGCTGTTGATAATGCAACATTAAATCGATTCTTCACATTCCATTTTGTATTACCATTTATTATTGCTGCTATAGCAGCAATTCATTTATTTTTTCTTCACCAAACAGGATCTAATAATCCTCTTGGACTAAATGGAGATATTGAAAAAATTCCATTCCATCCATACTTTACCTTTAAGGATTCTATTACATTTGTAATAATAACATCATTATTAATTATACTATGTTTAATTAATCCTTACCTATTAGGAGATCCAGATAACTTTGTACCTGCCAACCCATTAGTAACACCAGTTCACATTCAACCAGAATGATATTTCCTATTTGCATATGCAATTCTACGATCTATCCCTAATAAGTTAGGAGGTGTTATTGCATTATTTTTATCAATTAGAATCTTAATAATTTTACCATTTTATAATAAAACACCATTCCGAGGCATTCAATTTTACCCTATTAATCAAATTTTATTCTGAATTATAGTCGTTGTTGTATGCTTACTAACGTGAATTGGTAAACGACCTGTTGAAGAACCTTATATTATAACAGGTCAAATCTTAACAATTATTTACTTCACATATTTCTTAATTAATGTCCATGTCGCAAACGCATGAGATAAATTAATTAAGGAATAAAGTTAATTAGCTTAGGAAAAGCATATGTTTTGAAAACATAAAATTAGAAGTTTAACTCTTCTATTAACTTTTCTCAAAAAGTTTCACTAAACAAATGAGATAAATAAAATCTTTAAACCAACAAAGAAAATAAAAAAATTCAAAGATAAAGGTAAAAAACTTTTTCAAGCTAAGTACATTAATTTATCATAACGGAACCGTGGTAATGTTCCACGAACCCAAATAAAACCAAAAGATATAATAGCAAGCTTAATAAAAAATATAAAAGAATAAAAATCACCGCCCAAAAAAATTAAAGCCAATAACATTCTTATGAAGACAATTCTAGTATATTCAGCTAAAAAAATTAAAGTAAAACCACCCGCACCATACTCAATATTAAATCCTGAAACTAACTCAGATTCCCCTTCAGCAAAATCAAAAGGAGTACGATTAGTTTCAGCTAAGCAAGAAGCAAAACAAGCTAAAGCTAAAGGAAAAGAAATAATAATAAATCAACAATAAAGCTGTTAGTTTATAAAATCAAACGTATTAAAACTACCAATTAAAATAATTAAAGACAATAAAATTAAAGCTAAACTAACTTCATAAGAAATTGTTTGAGCAACAGAACGAAGAGAACCTAATAATGAATAATTTGAATTAGAAGATCAACCAGCAATTATAACAGTATAAACACCTAATCTAGTACAACATAAAAAAAATAAAAATCCGTAAGAAAAAGAACACATATAATTTAAATAAGGAAAAATTACTCAAACGGCTAAAGAAATCATTAAATTAAAAACAGGGGAAAAATAATAAAGTAGGTAATTAGATATAATAGGAATTGGCTGCTCCTTACAAATTAACTTAATAGCATCTCTAAATGGCTGAGGAATTCCAACAAAACCTACCTTATTTGGACCCTTTCGAATCTGAATATAACCTAAAACCTTACGCTCTAATAAAGTTAAAAAGGCAACACTAATTAAAACACAAATAACCAATAAAAGAAAATTCAAAATAAATATAAATAAATCATAAAGTATCAATACTATTTGTAGAAAAAATCTACATAAATGAATTCTAAATTCAACACATTAATCTGTCAAAATAGTAAATAAATTAATATTAATCAATATAACAAAAAATATTTTAACCATATGGTCCTTTCGTACTAATATGGATTAACAATCTTAGGATAGAAACCGACCTGGCTCACGCCGGTCTGAACTCAGATCATGTAAGAATTTAAAGGTCGAACAGACCTAATCATTGGGCTCCTGCACCCAAAATTTTTCTTAATCCAACATCGAGGTCGCAATCTGCTTTGTCGATATGAGCTCTCAAAAACAATTACGCTGTTATCCCTAAGGTAACTTAATCTTATGATCATAAATTATGGATCAAAATAACAAACATAAATAAATGATATAATAATGAAGAGTTTATCTATTCTTCATGTCACCCCAACAAAACATCATCATTAAATATAGAAAGACAAACAAAAAACTATATAAAAGTAAAATGTCAAGCTCTATAGGGTCTTCTCGTCCTAAAGAAGAATTTAAGCCTTTTGACTCAAAAGTTAAATTCAAAAATTTATTAAGAGACAGTTGATTTCTCGTCAAGCCATTCATTCCAGCCACTAATTAAGAGACTAATGATTATGCTACCTTTGCACGGTCAAAATACCGCGGCTCTTTAAAAATACGCTCAGTGAGCAGGCCTGACCTCAAAATATAAACAAGAGGACATGTTTTTGATAAACAGGCGGAAATCAATTTTGCCTAGTTCCTTATAATAAGTTCACAAGGTAAAAATTTCTTACAAATAAATATACTAATTCTATCATTATTACAAAAATTTTAAAATTAAATTAATAATCTTAATAAAAACCTAAAATATTTATAAAATCAAAATAAAAAATAATGAACTAAAACGTAATCTTAAAGACAGCTGGTTTAAAGCTTGCTATTATATTTCTATAAATTAAATTATAGGTTATTAACTTCAAAGCTTATCCCTTAAAGAATAAATAAGTTAATATTTTTACTTAAAAAATTAAATAAAAACAAATAACTTTAAAAAATTAAATTTTTTCTTAAGAAACTAGATATCTTGGGAAACGATTAACATCTCATTTCTATAAATAATTGAATAATAATTATGATACATTAACTATAAATTATTTATAAATCAACCCAAATCGAGACAAGTAAAATAAATACTAAAATTTTGATAAACCCTGATACAAAAGGTACAATAAATAAAATCTACTTAAAAAAATTTAAAATAATATTTCATAAAACACTTACATTACCAATAAACTATAATTTAAAAAATCAATTCTATAAAATATACTAAGACCAAAATACAATAAAATTATTTATATTAAATAATTGAATAAACAAAAAATTAATATAATAAAATAAATAATCAAGATATCCTGATTTGCACAGAAAAATTTTCAGTGTAAATGAAACACTTTACTAATAAGTTATATCTTGAAACTCTTCCTAGATACACTTTCCAGTACATCTACTATGTTACGACTTATCTCATCTAAATTGAAGCTACTTTAAAATAAAATAGAATAATCAATAATGAGAGCGACGGGCGATGTGTACACATCTCAGAGCCAATATCAGTTAAATTAAATAAATTAAATTACTATCAAATCCACCTTCATTAACAGTATTTCACTATCAAATCCGTTATAAACAAAAATCTATTGTAACCCACCTCCTCTTAACTATAAGCTGCACCTTGACCTGAAATATTTTATAATTATAAATCTTGAGAATTATAACTCTAAAAAGATTCTCTGATAACGGAGATATACAAACAAATAAATTAAGTAGAGTAAATCGTGTATTATCAATCATGGGGTAGGTTCCTCTGAATGGAATGAGATACCGCCAAATTCTTTGGGTTTAAAGACCTTAACTAATAGTACCCTGGTAAATATAATTAACATTTAAAGTAATAGGGTATCTAATCCTAGTTTATTATTTAAATTTCACAGATTCATAAAAAGGGCCACAAATAAATTTTAACATTTCACCTTACAAATTTATATTTCAACCCTAATAATATAAACAACTGTTTTAACCAATAATATTCACTTGTATCAATCGTATAACCGCGGCTGCTGGCACGAATTATGCCGATACTAAATCAATTGCTAAATCCAAAATCACTTGATAATTAAATCAAATTACTGCAAAAAGAACATTTAGTCTAACAAAACTTACATATAATACAAAGAAAAAGTGAATAAACAAGCAAGAATAAAACTTTTAAAAATAAAAAATAAGAAAATTTTAAATCTATTAATTCAGGAAAAAATAAAAGATTCAAATATTTAAAGAAAAAAAAAGAAAAAAACCACAAACATTAACAAAAAAAAAGAAACGCCCCTATGTATGACCACAACAACTTCTCTATTATATATAATCAAAGATTAATACAGTTGTAATAGTTGTTATATTGTTTTCTATTAATGATTGTATTACATTTCATTTTGGTAAGAATCCAAGGAATGGTGGTAGTCCACCTAAAGATAATAAAGATAAGAATATTATGAATTTAGAATTCATTTATGTAGATTTTTTCTACAAATAGTATTGATACTTTATGATTTATTTATATTTATTTTGAATTTTCTTTTATTGGTTATTTGTGTTTTAATTAGTGTTGCCTTTTTAACTTTATTAGAGCGTAAGGTTTTAGGTTATATTCAGATTCGAAAGGGTCCAAATAAGGTAGGTTTTGTTGGAATTCCTCAGCCATTTAGAGATGCTATTAAGTTAATTTGTAAGGAGCAGCCAATTCCTATTATATCTAATTACCTACTTTATTATTTTTCCCCTGTTTTTAATTTAATGATTTCTTTAGCCGTTTGAGTAATTTTTCCTTATTTAACTTATATGTGTTCTTTTTCTTATGGATTTTTATTTTTTTTATGTTGTACTAGATTAGGTGTTTATACTGTTATAATTGCTGGTTGATCTTCTAATTCAAATTATTCATTATTAGGTTCTCTTCGTTCTGTTGCTCAAACAATTTCTTATGAAGTTAGTTTAGCTTTAATTTTATTGTCTTTAATTATTTTAATTGGTAGTTTTAATATGTTTGATTTTATAAACTAACAGCTTTATTGTTGATTTATTATTATTTCTTTTCCTTTAGCTTTAGCTTGTTTTGCTTCTTGCTTAGCTGAAACTAATCGTACTCCTTTTGATTTTGCTGAAGGGGAATCTGAGTTAGTTTCAGGATTTAATATTGAGTATGGTGCGGGTGGTTTTACTTTAATTTTTTTAGCTGAATATACTAGAATTGTCTTCATAAGAATGTTATTGGCTTTAATTTTTTTGGGCGGTGATTTTTATTCTTTTATATTTTTTATTAAGCTTGCTATTATATCTTTTGGTTTTATTTGGGTTCGTGGAACATTACCACGGTTCCGTTATGATAAATTAATGTACTTAGCTTGAAAAAGTTTTTTACCTTTATCTTTGAATTTTTTTATTTTCTTTGTTGGTTTAAAGATTTTATTTATCTCATTTGTTTAGTGAAATTTTTTGAGAAAAGTTAATAGAAGAGTTAAACTTCTAATTTTATGTTTTCAAAACATATGCTTTTCCTAAGCTAATTAACTTTATTCCTTAATTAATTTATCTCATGCGTTTGCGACATGGACATTAATTAAGAAATATGTGAAGTAAATAATTGTTAAGATTTGACCTGTTATAATATAAGGTTCTTCAACAGGTCGTTTACCAATTAACGTTAGTAAGCATACAACAACTACTATAATTCAGAATAAAATTTGATTAATAGGGTAAAATTGAATGCCTCGGAATGGTGTTTTATTATAAAATGGTAAAATTATTAAGATTCTAATTGATAAAAATAATGCAATAACACCTCCTAACTTATTAGGGATAGATCGTAGAATTGCATATGCAAATAGGAAATATCATTCTGGTTGAATGTGAACTGGTGTTACTAATGGGTTGGCAGGTACAAAGTTATCTGGATCTCCTAATAGGTAAGGATTAATTAAACATAGTATAATTAATAATGATGTTATTATTACAAATGTAATAGAATCCTTAAAGGTAAAGTATGGATGGAATGGAATTTTTTCAATATCTCCATTTAGTCCAAGAGGATTATTAGATCCTGTTTGGTGAAGAAAAAATAAATGAATTGCTGCTATAGCAGCAATAATAAATGGTAATACAAAATGGAATGTGAAGAATCGATTTAATGTTGCATTATCAACAGCGAATCCTCCTCATACTCATTGGACTAAATCTGTTCCTAAGTATGGGATTGCTGATAATAAATTAGTAATTACTGTTGCACCTCAAAAAGATATTTGGCCTCAGGGTAAGACATATCCTATAAATGCAGTTGCTATAACTAAAAATAAAATCACTGTACCAATTATTCAGGTATGTATATATATATAAGATCCATAGTAAATTCCCCATCCTACATGTAAGTAAATACAAATAAAAAATATAGATGCTCCATTTGCGTGTAAGGTTCGGATAATTCAACCATTATTTACGTCTCGGCAGATGTGTACTACACTACTGAATGCTATTTCAATATTTGATGTATAATGTATAGCTAAAAATAGTCCAGTTACGATTTGAATTACCAAACATAACCCTAATAGGGATCCAAAATTTCATCAAAATGAAATATTTGTTGGGGCAGGTAAGTCAATTAAAGAGTTATTAATAATTTTAATTAAAGGATGTCTTAATCGTAAGGGTTTATTCATTAGTAATTATCTTATTTTACGAATAGGTCCCTGATTAATATTGGTGATTTTAACAACTGCTAGTAGTGCTAAAAATAAATAAATAATTATTATTATTGTAATAATGAATGTTGGTCTATTATATAATTTTTCTAAAGATATTGTTATTTCTTGATAATTGATTGAATTATCAATATTTATAGTTTCGGTGTTTTTGAAAAAGTCTATAAATATGGATATATCTAGAATAATTAATATTAATATGATAAATACTCACATTATTAATGTAATAATTATAGTGATTGATTTAGGCTGAAATATTTCGTTTGATGCAATTCTTGTAATGTAAATAAATAATACTAGTATACCACCAAGAAATGTTAAAAATAAAATATATGATAATCAATATCTTTCTATTATTGTTCCTGTTATTAATCCAACTAGGAAGGTTTGAAGGATAATAAAAAGCATTATTGATATTGGGTGTCTTAATTTAATAAAATTAATATTTATTACATTTGATAATGATATAATTATTATTTTGATCATTTCAGGGGTTGGTTTATTTAAAATACCGGTTTTGGGGACCGATGATGGAAGCTTTTCCACCTCTGAAGTTTTAAAAGTGGGGGCTGGACTTATTTCCGGTTTACAAGACCGGCGTTTTTTTTAAACTATTTAAACTAATGTTTATATTCTCTATTTTTACTTCTTTATTGATTTATTTTGCTGGTGTTTATGTTTTTTCTTCTAAACGTAAACATTTATTAATGGTTCTTTTGAGATTAGAATATATTGTTCTTTCTTTATTTATGTTAGTTATTGTTTTTCTTATTGAGTTTGATTATGATTATTTTTTTCCTGTTATTTTTTTAGTTTTTTCTGTTTGTGAGGGTGCTTTAGGTCTTTCTATTTTAGTTTCAATAATTCGTTCTCATGGTAATGATTTTTTTAATTCTATTGGTTTATCTTTATGTTAAAGTATTTATTTATAACTATTTTTTGATCGCTCTTTGTTTATTAAATAATTGTTGATGGTTGGTTCATTCTTTAATGTTTCTGTCGGGTATTGTTTTTATAATTTGTGTTTATTCATATGCTGATTTGAATATAATTAGATATTATTTTGGTATTGATTATTTTTCTTTTAGTTTAATTTTACTTAGTTTTTGGATTTGTTCTTTAATAATCACTGCTAGAGGTTCAGTTTATTTAAGTTCATATCATTCTAATTTTTTTGTTTTTATGGTTTTGATTTTAATAATTATGCTTTATTGTTCATTTGCTAGATTAAGTCTTCTTTCTTTTTATATTTTTTTTTTGAGGCTAGATTAGTTCCTACTTTACTTTTAATTTTGGGTTGGGGTTATCAACCTGAGCGTTTGCAGGCTGGTGTTTATTTAATTTTTTATACTTTGGTTGCTAGATTACCTTTATTATTAGTTTTATTTAAGGTTTATGATTTTTCTAATACTTTATATTTTCCTTTATTGGTTGATTTTGGTTCTTATTATTTTATGTTTTATGTATTTATAATTTTGGCTTTTTTAGTTAAGATACCTATGTTTTTGGTTCATTTATGACTTCCTAAGGCTCATGTAGAGGCCCCTATTTCAGGTAGAATAATTCTTGCTGGTGTTTTATTAAAGTTAGGTGGTTATGGTATTTTTCGTGTTATAAATGTTATTTCTTATTTGGGTTTAAAGTTTTTTGATTGTCTTTAGGTTTATCTGGGGGTGTTATTGTAAGATTTATTTGTTTTCGTCAGGTTGATTTAAAGTCTTTAATTGCATATTCTTCTGTTGCTCATATAAGAATGGTTATTGGTGGATTGATGACTATGAATTGATGAGGTTGTGTAGGTTCTCTTTCTCTAATGGTTTATGTTCTTCTGGTTTATTTTGTTTATCTAATATTATTTATGAACGCTTAGGTAGACGAAGATTATTAATTAACAAGGGTATAATTAATTTGATGCCAAGAATGGCTTTATGATGATTTCTTTTAAGATCATCAAATATGGCTGCTCCTCCTTCTTTAAATTTGGTAGGTGAAATTAGATTATTAAATAGAATTATATCTTGATCTTCTTTTAGATTCTTTGCTTTTATTTTTTTATCTTTTTTTAGAGCTGTTATACTTTGTATATATATTCTTATTCTCAGCATGGGAATTATTATTCTGGTGTTTATACTTGTTCTCTTGGTTATTTTCGTGAATATCATCTTTTACTTTTACATTGATTG
Organism: Schistocerca gregaria; assembly: GCF_023897955.1. Classification (NCBI taxonomy): domain Eukaryota; kingdom Metazoa; phylum Arthropoda; class Insecta; order Orthoptera; family Acrididae; genus Schistocerca; species Schistocerca gregaria. The sequence continues at coordinate 15,567,852 of NW_026061707.1, forward strand.
CCTTTAAATATTCTCTGTTTAAAGGGTGAATATTTCTTTGTTTAGTTTGCTTAAGTATTTTAATTAAAAATATTGTTTTGTGGAATCAATGATATGAAGTTTTTCATCTTAGGCCGTGAATTTATTTTCTATTTGTTCTTTGAGTTTTTTTTCTTTGTTTATTTCGAGAACTATAATTTTTATTTTAGGTATTTATTATTTAATAATTAACTACAGAGTTTTTGTTGAGTGAGAGCTTTTCAATTTAAATGGTTCTATAGTTGTTATAACTTTAATTTTGGATTGAATATCTCTTATTTTTATATCTTTTGTTATATATATTTCTTCTTTGGTTATTTATTATAGAGAGGATTATATATCTGGTGAAAAGAATATAAATCGTTTTATTATTATTGTTTTAATATTTATTCTTTCTATAGGTTTTTTAATTATTAGTCCTAATTTAATTAGAATTTTATTAGGTTGAGATGGTTTAGGTTTAGTTTCTTATTGTTTAGTTATTTATTATCAAAATGTAAAATCTTATAGTGCTGGTATATTAACTGCACTTTCTAATCGTATTGGTGATGTTGCTATTTTAATTTCTATTGCATGAATGTTAAATTTTGGTGGTTGAAATTATATTTATTATTATGATTTTATTTCTAATTCTTTTGAAATAAAGCTCATTACTATATTAATTGTTTTAGCAGCTATAACTAAGAGAGCTCAGATTCCTTTCTCTTCATGACTTCCTGCTGCTATAGCAGCTCCTACTCCTGTTTCTGCTTTAGTTCATTCTTCTACTCTTGTTACTGCTGGTGTTTATTTATTAATTCGTTTTAGACCAATATTGGATACTTATAATTGTGGTTGATTTTTACTTTTAATTGGTTGTATAACTATATTTATGGCTGGATTGGGCGCTAATTTTGAGTTTGATTTAAAGAAGATTATTGCTCTTTCTACTTTAAGACAACTTGGTTTAATAATAAGAATTTTGGCTATAGGTTATCCAAAGCTTGCATTTTTTCATTTATTGGCTCATGCTTTATTTAAGGCATTATTATTTATATGTGCAGGTTCAATAATTCATAATTTGAAGGATTCTCAGGATATTCGTTTTATAGGATCAATTGTTAATTTCATACCTTTAACTTCAGTTTGTTTTAATGTTTCTAGTTTATCTTTGTGTGGAATACCTTTTTTAGCGGGATTTTATTCAAAGGATTTAATTCTTGAGATGGTTTGTTTAAGATGAATTAATTGTTTAATTTTTTTCTTTATTTTTTTTTCTACTGGTTTAACTGCTTCTTATTCTTTTCGTTTGTTTTATTATTCAATATCTGGTGATAATAATTTTTATTCTAGATTTTCTTTTGATGATAAGGGTTATTATATTTCATTTGGAATAATTGGTCTATTGTTTGTTGCTGTTTTTGGTGGTAGTCTTTTATCTTGATTAATTTTTCCTATTCCTCATGTGATTGCTTTACCTTATTATTTAAAGTTTTTAACTATTACAGTTGTTATTTTAGGTGCTTATTTAGGTTATCTTATTTCTAATTTTGATTTTTCTCATACTTTATTTTCTTTAAGTATACTTTCTTTTGTTAGATTTGCTGGTTCTATATGATTTATACCTTTTCTTTCAACTAAGTTTATTAGATATATTCCTTTAAAAATAGGTTATTATTCATCTAAGTCATTTGATTATGGTTGAGGTGAATTACTTGGTGGTCAAGGTTTATATAGATTATTTATTTATTTAATTGGTTATATTCAAGGTTGATATGATTCTAATTTCAAGATTTATCTTTTAACTTTTATTTTTTGAATATTTATTTTGGTAATATTGTTTTTCGTTTACTTAAATAGCTTATAATTAGAGCGTGACACTGAAGATGTTAAGGAAGTATTTTTACTTTTAAGTATTTATAAATATAGATATATTATTTTTACAGTGAAAATGTAATGTTTTATTTAAACTATATAAATTTTAGAAATGTTAACGGAGTTTAACCGCTAATATAAAAAGTTAGCAGCTTTCATATTGGCTTTACATTTCCTTAATTGGAACTATTATAGTTCAATTATATTATTAACAGTAATACGCCTCTTTTTGGCTTCAATTAATAAGAATAAGGGTAGTACATACCAATCTTCCAGGTCGAAACTGACTGCAATATTTCGCTTCTTATTCTATTTAAGGTTGATTGATAATATCAAAACTTTTTGAATGCAACCCAAATGTTATATTTAACTACAACCCTTTATTCTGCTCATTGTAATGCTCCTTGGTTTCATTCATGGTATAGTCCTCCTAATAGAACTAGAATAAAAAATATTGTTGATACTGTTCAGATTATAATGTCTGAAGTTTTAAAAATAATTACAATTGGTAGAATTAGTGCAATTTCTACATCAAAAATTAAAAAGATTACTGCGATTAGGAAGAATCGTATTGAGAATGGTATTCGTGCTGATCTTTTTGGATCAAACCCACATTCAAATGGTGATCTTTTTTCTCGATCATTAATTAATTTTTTTGATAGTGTTGTTGCCAGGATTATAACAATTATTGGAATAATAAATCTAATGAAAACTCTTGTTGATAGAATTAGAATTGTTTTTCTTGATTTATATCAAGCTTTCTGATTGGAAGTCAAATGTACTATTTATACTAGAAAAACAATTATCTACCTCATCAATAAATAGAGATATATAAGAATAATCATACTACGTCTACGAAGTGTCAGTATCATGCTGCTGCTTCAAATCCAAAGTGATGTCTTGGTGAAAATTGATTTATTTAGTGTCGAAGTAGACATGTTGATAAAAAGATTGTTCCAATAATTACGTGTAAACCATGGAATCCTGTTGCAACAAAGAATGTTGATCCATAAACTGCATCTGCAATGGTAAAAGGTGCTTCTCAATATTCATATGCTTGAAGTATTGTAAAGTATAGTCCTCATAACACTGTGAAGAATAATCCTTGTAGTGCTTGAGTATGATTAGATTCCATTAAACTATGATGTGCTCATGTTACTGTTACTCCTGATGCTAAAAGAATAGCTGTATTAAGTAATGGAATTTGTATAGGGTTAAAGGGTTGAATTCCTATTGGAGGTCATAGTATTCCTAGTTCAATTGTTGGTGCTAATCTTCTTCTAAAGAATGCTCAAAAAAAAGAAACGAAAAATAATACCTCTGATGCAATAAATAAAACTATTCCTCATCGTAATCCAATTGATACAAATCCTGTATGTAATCCTTGATATGTTCCTTCTCGTACTACATCTCGTCATCATTGAATTATAGTTAGTAGGGTAATTCCAAATCCAATTATGAATAAGTTAATATTAAATAGGTGGAATCATTTTGCTAGTCCTGATACTAGGACTATTGCTCCAATTGCTCCTGTTAATGGTCAAGGTCTATAGTCTACTAAGTGGAATGGGTGGTTTGAGTGAGTTGTTAACATAGGTTTAATATGCTTCTCTAGAATATAGAGTTCTTAGAATTGAGAAAACATAGGCTTGAATTATTGCTACTGCTGATTCTAGAATTAATAGAAGTATTTGTCCAATAATTAGTAATGAGATTAAGTTTATTGTTATAGATGGTCCTGTGTTTCCTAATAAGGTTAATAATAAGTGTCCTGCAATTATATTTGCTGCCAACCGTACTGCTAATGTACCTGGTCAAATAACAATACTAATTGTTTCAATTAGTACTATAAATGATATTAATGCAGGCGGTGTACCTTGTGGTACAAGGTGTGTAAATATATGATTCGTATGGTTAATTCATCCAAATAATATAAATCTTAGCCATATAGGTAGGGCAATTGCAAATGTTAATGCTAAATGTCTTGTTCTAGTAAAAATATAAGGGAATAATCCTATGAAATTGTTAAATAATATTATAATAAAAATTGAGATGAAAATGAATGTTGTTCCATTAAATGATTTTGGTCCAAGAAGTGTTTTAAATTCATTATGTAAGGTTAAATTTAGTTTATTTCAGATAATGTTAATTCGTGATGGTGTAAGTCAAAATAGTGATGGGATTAATAATAGTCCTAGAAATGTTCTAGTTCAATTTAATGATAAATTAAAGATGTTAGTTGATGGGTCAAATGTTGAGAATAGATTTGTTATCATTTTCAATTTAAGTTTTTTATTTCAATTGTTCCTTTTTCTGCTCTTTTAATAAGGTTAGGTTTAAATGAGAAGAAGTTTATTTGATTAAACAAGATTAATGTAGCTGAAATATAATGATTAGTGAGAATCATATAAGAGGGGATATTTGAGGGATTTGGATATAATTTCCCCATCAGAAGTAGTCGTTAATTTACTATTATTTGGTTTAAGAGACCATTACTTACTTTCAGTCATCTGATGAATTTCAAGGTGTACTAATTTTTTTTAGTTACTTTACATTGACACTCTAATGTTATTTATTTTAACTAACTCCTTAAATTATCTTAGATAATCACTTAATAAATAAATTTACTGAAGTTCTTTCAATTACAATTGGTATAAATCTGTGGTTTGCTCCACAGATTTCTGAGCATTGTCCAAAGAATAATCCAGGTCGATTTATTGTGAATGTTCCTTGATTTAACCGACCTGGCGTTGCATCAATTTTAACCCCTAATGCAGGAACTGCTCATGAGTGTAGAACATCTGATGCTCTTGTTAATACTCGTACTTCTGTATTTATTGGTAGGATTGTTCGGTTATCTACATCTAGTAGTCGGAATCCATCATTTTCTAGGTCTTGTTCTGGTGTTATATAAGTGTCAAATTCTACGTCTATGAAGTCTGAATATTCATATCTTCAATATCATTGTCGTCCAATGGTTTTAATTGTAATTATTGCATCTACTGAATCATCAAGTAAATATAATAGTCGTAATGATGGAAGGGCAATAAAAATTAATGTAATTGCTGGTAAAGCTGTTCAGATTGTTTCAATTAAATGTCCATGAAGTATATTACGGTTAGTATAGGCAATAAATAATATATAACTTAGGGCATAACCTACAATTACTGTAATTAATAATAATACGACCATAGTATGATCATGAAAGAATGATAATTGCTCCATTAATGGTGAAGCTCCATCTTGAAGAGATAAATTTGATCATGTTGCCATTAATAAATATTTTCTAATAAAAGGTCAAACCTTTATTTGTAGAGCTTAAATCTACTGCACTAATCTGCCATATTAGAATCTAGAGATTAATGGTAATTCTGAGTAACTATGTTCTGCAGTAGGGTTATTTTGTAGTCATTCTGTTGATCTTCTTATGTTAGCTCTAAATATAATTGCTCGGTTTGTAATCATTCTTTCTCATATAATTACAATGAATATAATGATTCCTACAATAGAAATTGTAGACCCAATTCTTGATACTACATTTCATGATGTATATGCGTCTGGGTAGTCAGTATCGTCGAGGTATTCCTGCTAATCCTAGGAAGTGTTGAGGAAAGAATGTTAAATTTACTCCAATGAATATAATTGTAAATTGGATTTTTAATCATGTATTATTTATAGTTAATCCTGTAAATAGTGGATATCATTGAATGACACCTCCTATAATTGCAAATACTGCTCCTATAGATAATACATAATGAAAGTGGGCTACTACATAATATGTATCATGTAATACAATATCAAGTGATGAATTTGCTAATACTAATCCTGTTAATCCACCAATTGTAAATAGGAAAATAAATCCTAGAGCTCATAATAATGGTGGATTGAACTTGAATTTAGTTCCATATAATGTAGCTAATCATCTAAATACCTTAATTCCTGTAGGTACAGCAATAATTATTGTTGCTGATGTAAAATATGCTCGTGTGTCAACATCCATTCCTACTGTAAATATATGATGTGCTCATACAATAAATCCTATTAGTCCAATTGATAGTATAGCATAAATTATACCTAATGTTCCAAATGATTCAATTTTTCCTCTTTCTTGACATACAATATGTGAAATAATTCCGAACCCCGGTAGAATTAAAATATAAACTTCTGGGTGTCCAAAGAATCAAAATAGATGTTGATATAGAATTGGGTCACCCCCTCCTGCAGGGTCAAAGAATGATGTATTTAAATTTCGATCTGTTAATAATATAGTAATAGCTCCTGCTAAAACTGGAAGTGAAAGAAGGAGAAGTAATGCTGTAATAGCTACAGATCATACAAATAAAGGTGTTTGATCTAAAGTTATACTTTCTGATCGTATATTAATTGCTGTTGTAATGAAATTCACTGCACCAAGAATAGATGATACACCTGCTAAGTGCAGTGAAAAAATAGCTAGATCTACAGATGCACCCCTGTGTGCAATAGCTCCTGCTAGAGGAGGGTAAACTGTTCATCCTGTACCAGCACCATTATCTACTATAGAAGATGTAAGAAGAAGGGTTAGTGAAGGTGGTAGTAATCAAAAACTTATATTATTTATTCGTGGAAATGCTATATCTGGTGCACCAATTATTAGTGGAACAAGTCAATTACCAAATCCACCAATTATAATAGGTATTACTATAAAGAAAATTATTACGAATGCGTGAGCTGTAATAATAACATTATAAATCTGGTCATCCCCAATTAGAGATCCGGGTTGGCCAAGTTCAGCACGAATAAGTATTCTTATTGATGTCCCTACTATTCCTTCTCATGCTCCAAATATGAAGTATAAAGTACCAATGTCCTTATGGTTTGTTGAGAATAATCATTTTTGCGGTAAGATGGCTGAATTTTAGGTGGTAGACTGTAAATCTACTTATGAGATGTTTTCTCTCTTATCATATTTAGGTCTTATATTCAATTATGATTCTAGACTGCAATTCTAGAGGTGTAAAATTTTACTAAGGCCTAAAAGATTATTCTTTTAATTATAACTTTGAAGGTTATTAGTTTGATTAACTTAAGTCCTTAGTATAATGAAATTAAGGTTGATGTTGAAATCAATCCTATTGTTGAAATTATTACTGTTATAGGAAGAATGATTCTTGATTTTTGGGACTTTATCTTTATAGATCACGAATTTTCTGTGTATGATATAATTAGAGCTGAGAATCTAATACGTATATAGTAGTAGAGTGTAATTGTAGTTAATACAACTATAATAGTTATAATAGTTGTTATATTGTTTTCTATTAATGATTGTATTACAATTCATTTTGGTAAGAATCCAAGGAATGGTGGTAGTCCACCTAAAGATAATAAAGATAAGAATATTATGAATTTAATTTCGGTTTTTATATTTCTGGCTGAATAAATTTGATTTATGAAAAATAAATTTATTTGCTTAAATAATAAAACTATAATTAATCTTAATAGTGAGTAAATAATGAAGTATAGTTCTCAGATGTTTTCTCTGACTGTTAATGATCTAATTATTCAACCTAGATGTCTGATTGATGAATATGCTAAAAGTTGTCGTAAGGATGTTTGATTTAAACCTCCTATTGCCCCAATAATAATTCTTAAGATAATAATTGTTCAAATAAAAGTTCTTAATTGAATACAATACGATAAGACCATTATTGGGGCGATTTTTTGTCATGTTATTAATGTTAAACAATTATTTCATCTTGATGCTCCTATAACTTCTGGAAATCAGAAATGGAAAGGTGCAGCTCCAATCTTTAATAATAGTCTAGATCTAATTATTATTGATGGGATAAATTTTGTTTCCCATCCCATGGGATATTTTATTTGAATCAGCAAAATTGAAAATAATAATATTGTCGATGCTATTGCTTGGACAATAAAATATTTAATTGATGATTCATTTATTATTATATTTTTATTTCTTGTTAGGAGCGGAATAAATGAAAGTAAGTTGATCTCAAGTCCTATTCAAACCCCAAATCAGGAATTTGATGAAATGGACAGGATCGTTCCTATCATTAATGTTGATAGGAAGAGAAGTTTTGTAGAGTTGTTGGTCATTAAAAAGGAGAGGATTGATACCTCTATAAATGGGGTATGAACCCATTAGCTTGTTTAGCTTACCTTTTTACATTAAGGTGTATGATGCACGTTAGTTTTTGATACTAAAGGAGCTAGTTTAATTCTATCTTATGTAATTTTAATGAAGGTAATTTTATTTACTTTATTTACCCAATCAAGGTAACCCTTTAATCAGGCACTTCATTTATTTAATATATAAATCGAAAGTTTTTTTTTGAAATTCTTTTATGTATTATTTTGTTTAATTAGGATTAATTTATCCTGCTCATTTTTTTTTTATATATATATATATAATACATAATTTATATTAATATATTACATTTAATTGAAATTAAAGTATTATAAGTTCATCTTACCATTATCAATTGATTATTTTAATGCAATTATTTACCTAGGATTATAGCTACTTATGTTTTTAGCTTAAAATAGGTTATTATAATATTATATATATAATAATATGTAATTTAATATTTAATATTATTATAATTGGATATAATAAATAAAATTATTAATTTAAATATAAAATATTATAATTAATATAAATAATTATATTAATTATAATAATATAATTATGTAAATTATCTATAATTAGATTATTTAACTAATATATATGAAAGTTAACTTAATATAAAAAAAGAATTCATATTAATAACATATTATATTACATTACATACTTGTATAAAGTATATTTATTATATTATTTAATCTTTCTTTATTTATTAGTGAAAAGAAAGATTAAATAAGAAAGAATATAATACATTTATTGCTATACATGTTCCATATTAATCTTTAATTATATATAATAGAGAAGTTGTTGTGGTCATACATAGGGGCGTTTCTTTTTTTTTTGGTTAATGTTTGTGGTTTTTTTCTTTTTTTTTCTTTAAATATTCGAATCTTTTATTTTTTCCTGAATTAATAGATTTAAAATTTTCTTATTTTTTATTTTTAAAAGTTTCATTCTTGCTTGTTTATTCACTTTTTCTTTGTATTATATGTAAGTTTTGTTAGACTAAATGTTCTTTTTGCAGTAATTTGATTTAATTATCAAGTGATTTTGGATTTAGCAATTGATTTAGTATCGGCATAATTCGTGCCAGCAGCCGCGGTTATACGATTGATACAAGTGAATATTATTGGTTAAAACAGTTGTTTATATTATTAAGGTTGAAATATAAATTTGTAAGGTGAAATGTTAAAATTTATTTGTGGCCCTTTTTATGAATCTGTGAAATTTAAATAATAAACTAGGATTAGATACCCTATTATTTTAAATGTTAATTATATTTACCAGGGTACTATTAGTTAAGGTCTTTAAACCCAAAGAATTTGGCGGTATCTCATTCCATTCAGAGGAACCTACCCCATGATTGATAATACACGATTTACTCTACTTAATTTATTTGTTTGTATATCTCCGTTATCAGAGAATCTTTTTAGAGTTATAATTCCCAAGATTTATAATTATAAAATATTTCAGGTCAAGGTGCAGCTTATAGTTAAGAGGAGGTGGGTTACAATAGATTTTTGTTTATAACGGATTTGATAGTGAAATACTGTTAATGAAGGTGGATTTGATAGTAATTTAATTTATTTAATTTAACTGATATTGGCTCTGAGATGTGTACACATCGCCCGTCGCTCTCATTATTGATTATTCTATTTTATTTTAAAGTAGCTTCAATTTAGATGAGATAAGTCGTAACATAGTAGATGTACTGGAAAGTGTATCTAGGAAGAGTTTCAAGATATAACTTATTAGTAAAGTGTTTCATTTACAATGAAAATTTTTCTGTGCAAATCAGGATATCTTGATTATTTATTTTATTATATTTATTTTTTGTTTATTTAATTATTTAATATAAATAATTTTATTGTATTTTTGTCTTAGTATATTTTGTAGAATTGATTTTTTAAATTATAGTTTATTGGTAATGTAAGTGTTTTATGACATATTATTTTAAATTTTTTAAGTAGATTTTATTTATTGTACCTTTTGTATCAGGGTTTATCAAAATTTTAGTACTTATTTTACTTGTCTCGATTTGGGTTGATTTATAAATAATTTATAGTTAATGTATCATAATTATTATTAAATTATTTATAGAAATGAGATGTTAATCGTTTCCCAAGATATCTAGTTTCTTAAGAAAAAATTTAATTTTTTAAAGTTATTTGTTTTTATTTAATTTTTTAAGTAAAAATATTAACTTATTTATTCTTTAAGGGATAAGCTTTGAAGTTAATAACCTATAATTTATTTTATAGAAATATAATAGTAAGCTTTAAACCAGCTATCTTTAAGATTACGTTTTAGTTCATTATTTTTTATTTAGATTTTATAAATATTTTAGGTTTTTTATTAAGATTATTAATTTAATTTTAAAATTTTTGTAATAATGATAGAATTAGTATATTTATTTGTATGAAATTTTTACCTTGTGAACTTATTATAAGGAACTAGGCAAAATTGATTTCCGCCTGTTTATCAAAAACATGTCCTCTTGTTTATATTTTGAGGTCTGGCCTGCTCACTGAGCGTATTTTTAAAGAGCCGCGGTATTTTGACCGTGCAAAGGTAGCATAATCATTAGTCTTTTAATTAGTGGCTGGAATGAATGGCTTGACGAGAAATCAACTGTCTCTTAATAAATTTTTGAATTTAACTTTTGAGTCAAAAGGCTTAAATTCTTCTTTAGGACGAGAAGACCCTATAGAGCTTGACATTTTACTTTTATATAGTTTTTTGTTTGTCTTTCTATATTTAATGATGATGTTTTGTTGGGGTGACATGAAGAATAGATAAACTCTTCATTATTATATCATTTACTTATGTTTGTTATTTTGATCCATAATTTATGATCATAAGATTAAGTTACCTTAGGGATAACAGCGTAATTGTTTTTGAGAGCTCATATCGACAAAGCAGATTGCGACCTCGATGTTGGATTAAGAAAAATTTTGGGTGCAGGAGCCCAATGATTAGGTCTGTTCGACCTTTAAATTCTTACATGATCTGAGTTCAGACCGGCGTGAGCCAGGTCGGTTTCTATCCTAAGATTGTTAATCCATATTAGTACGAAAGGACCATATGGTTAAAATATTTTTTGTTATATGATTAATATTAATTTATTTACTATTTTGACAGATTAATGTGTTGAATTTAGAATTCATTTATGTAGATTTTTTCTACAAATAGTATTGATACTTTATGATTTATTTATATTTATTTTGAATTTTCTTTTATTGGTTATTTGTGTTTTAATTAGTGTTGCCTTTTTAACTTTATTAGAGCGTAAGGTTTTAGGTTATATTCAGATTCGAAAGGGTCCAAATAAGGTAGGTTTTGTTGGAATTCCTCAGCCATTTAGAGATGCTATTAAGTTAATTTGTAAGGAGCAGCCAATTCCTATTATATCTAATTACCTACTTTATTATTTTCCCCTGTTTTTAATTTAATGATTTCTTTAGCCGTTTGAGTAATTTTTCCTTATTTAACTTATATGTGTTCTTTTTCTTATGGATTTTTATTTTTTTTATGTTGTACTAGATTAGGTGTTTATACTGTTATAATTGCTGGTTGATCTTCTAATTCAAATTATTCATTATTAGGTTCTCTTCGTTCTGTTGCTCAAACAATTTCTTATGAAGTTAGTTTAGCTTTAATTTTATTGTCTTTAATTATTTTAATTGGTAGTTTTAATATGTTTGATTTTATAAACTATCAGCTTTATTGTTGATTTATTATTATTTCTTTTCCTTTAGCTTTAGCTTGTTTTGCTTCTTGCTTAGCTGAAACTAATCGTACTCCTTTTGATTTTGCTGAAGGGGAATCTGAGTTAGTTTCAGGATTTAATAATGAGTATGGTGCGGGTGGTTTTACTTTAATTTTTTTAGCTGAATATACTAGAATTGTCTTCATAAGAATGTTATTGGCTTTAATTTTTTTGGGCGGTGATTTTTATTCTTTTATATTTTTTATTAAGCTTGCTATTATATCTTTTGGTTTTATTTGGGTTCGTGGAACATTACCACGGTTCCGTTATGATAAATTAATGTACTTAGCTTGAAAAAGTTTTTTACCTTTATCTTTGAATTTTTTTATTTTCTTTGTTGGTTTAAAGATTTTATTTATCTCATTTGTTTAGTGAAATTTTTTGAGAAAAGTTAATAGAAGAGTTAAACTTCTAATTTTATGTTTTCAAAACATATGCTTTTCCTAAGCTAATTAACTTTATTCCTTAATTAATTTATCTCATGCGTTTGCGACATGGACATTAATTAAGAAATATGTGAAGTAAATAATTGTTAAGATTTGACCTGTTATAATATAAGGTTCTTCAACAGGTCGTTTACCAATTCACGTTAGTAAGCATACATCAACTACTATAATTCAGAATAAAATTTGATTAATAGGGTAAAATTGAATGCCTCGGAATGGTGTTTTATTATAAAATGGTAAAATTATTAAGATTCTAATTGATAAAAATAATGCAATAACACCTCCTAACTTATTAGGGATAGATCGTAGAATTGCATATGCAAATAGGAAATATCATTCTGGTTGAATGTGAACTGGTGTTACTAATGGGTTGGCAGGTACAAAGTTATCTGGATCTCCTAATAGGTAAGGATTAATTAAACATAGTATAATTAATAATGATGTTATTATTACAAATGTAATAGAATCCTTAAAGGTAAAGTATGGATGGAATGGAATTTTTTCAATATCTCCATTTAGTCCAAGAGGATTATTAGATCCTGTTTGGTGAAGAAAAAATAAATGAATTGCTGCTATAGCAGCAATAATAAATGGTAATACAAAATGGAATGTGAAGAATCGATTTAATGTTGCATTATCAACAGCGAATCCTCCTCATACTCATTGGACTAAATCTGTTCCTAAATATGGGATTGCTGATAATAAATTAGTAATTACTGTTGCACCTCAAAAAGATATTTGGCCTCAGGGTAAGACATATCCTATAAATGCAGTTGCTATAACTAAAAATAAAATCACTGTACCAATTATTCAGGTATGTATATATATATAAGATCCATAGTAAATTCCCCATCCTACATGTAAGTAAATACAAATAAAAAATATAGATGCTCCATTTGCGTGTAAGGTTCGGATAATTCAACCATTATTTACGTCTCGGCAGATGTGTACTACACTACTGAATGCTATTTCAATATTTGATGTATAATGTATAGCTAAAAGTAGTCCAGTTACGATTTGAATTACCAAACATAACCCTAATAGGGATCCAAAATTTCATCAAAATGAAATATTTGTTGGGGCAGGTAAGTCAATTAAAGAGTTATTAATAATTTTAATTAAAGGATGTCTTAATCGTAAGGGTTTATTCATTAGTAATTATCTTATTTTACGAATAGGTCCCTGATTAATATTGGTGATTTTAACAACTGCTAGTAGTGCTAAAAATAAATAAATTATTATTATTATTGTAATAATGAATGTTGGTCTATTATATAATTTTTCTAAAGATATTGTTATTTCTTGATAATTGATTGAATTATCAATATTTATAGTTTCGGTGTTTTTGAAAAAGTCTATAAATATGGATATATCTAGAATAATTAATATTAATATGATAAATACTCACATTATTAATGTAATAATTATAGTGATTGATTTAGGCTGAAATATTTCGTTTGATGCAATTCTTGTAATGTAAATAAATAATACTAGTATACCACCAAGAAATGTTAAAAATAAAATATATGATAATCAATATCTTTCTATTATTGTTCCTGTTATTAATCCAACTAGGAAGGTTTGAAGGATAATAAAAAGCATTATTGATATTGGGTGTCTTAATTTAATAAAATTAATATTTATTACATTTGATAATGATATAATTATTATTTTGATCATTTCAGGGGTTGGTTTATTTAAAATACCGGTTTTGGGGACCGATGATGGAAGCTTTTCCACCTCTGAAGTTTTAAAAGTGGGGGCTGGACTTATTTCCGGTTTGCAAGACCGGCGTTTTTTTTAAACTATTAAAACTAATGTTTAAATTCTCTATTTTTACTTCTTTATTGATTTATTTTGCTGGTGTTTATGTTTTTTCTTCTAAACGTAAACATTTATTAATGGTTCTTTTGAGATTAGAATATATTGTTCTTTCTTTATTTATGTTAGTTATTGTTTCTCTTATTGAGTTTGGTTATGATTATTTTTTTCCTGTTATTTCTTTAGTTTTTTCTGTTTGTGAGGGTGCTTTAGGTCTTTCTATTTTAGTTTCAATAATTCGTTCTCATGGTAATGATTTTTTTAATTCTTTTGGTTTATCTTTATGTTAAAGTATTTATTTATAACTATTTGTTGATCCCTCTTTGTTTATTAAATAATTGTTGATGGTTGGTTCATTCTTTAATGTTTCTGTCGGGTTTTGTTTTTATAATTTGTGTTTATTCATATGCTGATTTGAATATAATTAGATATTATTTTGGTATTGATTATTTTCCTTTTAGTTTAATTTTACTTAGTTTTTGGATTTGTTCTTTAATAATCACTGCTAGAGGTTCAGTTTATTTAAGTTCATATCATTCTAATTTTTTTGTTTTTATGGTTTTGATTTTAATAATTATGCTTTATTGTTCATTTGCTAGTTTAAGTCTTCTTTCTTTTTATATTTTTTTTGAGGCTAGATTAGTTCCTACTTTACTTTTAATTTTGGGTTGGGGTTATCAACCTGAGCGTTTGCAGGCTGGTGTTTATTTAATTTTTTATACTTTGGTTGCTAGATTACCTTTATTATTAGTTTTATTTAAGGTTTATGATTTTTCTAATACTTTATATTTTCCTTTATTGGTTGATTTTGGTTCTTATTATTTTATGTTTTATGTATTTATAATTTTGGCTTTTTTAGTTAAGATACCTATGTTTTTGGTTCATTTATGACTTCCTAAGGCTCATGTAGAGGCCCCTATTTCAGGTAGAATAATTCTTGCTGGTGTTTTATTAAAGTTAGGTGGTTATGGTATTTTTCGTGTTATAAAGGTTATTTCTTATTTGGGTTTAAAGTTTAATTATTTTTGATTGTCTTTAGGGGGTGTTATTGTAAGATTTATTTGTTTTCGTCAGGTTGATTTAAAGTCTTTAATTGCATATTCTTCTGTTGCTCATATAAGAATGGTTATTGGTGGATTGATGACTATGAATTGATGAGGTTGTGTAGGTTCTCTTTCTCTAATGGTTGGTCATGGTTTATGTTCTTCTGGTTTATTTTGTTTATCTAATATTATTTATGAACGTTTAGGTAGACGAAGATTATTAATTAACAAGGGTATAATTAATTTGATGCCAAGAATGGCTTTATGATGATTTCTTTTAAGATCATCAAATATGGCTGCTCCTCCTTCTTTAAATTTGGTAGGTGAAATTAGATTATTAAATAGAATTATATCTTGATCTTCTTTTAGATTCTTACCAAAATGAATTGTAATACAATCATTAATAGAAAACAATATAACAACTATTATAACTATTATAGTTGTATTAACTACAATTACACTCTACTACTATATACGTATTAGATTCTCAGCTCTAATTATATCATACACAGAAAATTCGTGATCTATAAAGATAAAGTCCCAAAAATCAAGAATCATTCTTCCTATAACAGTAATAATTTCAACAATAGGATTGATTTCAACATCAACCTTAATTTCATTATACTAAGGACTTAAGTTAATCAAACTAATAACCTTCAAAGTTATAATTAAAAGAATAATCTTTTAGGCCTTAGTAAAATTTTACACCTCTAGAATTGCAGTCTAGAATCATAATTGAATATAAGACCTAAATATGATAAGAGAGAAAACATCTCATAAGTAGATTTACAGTCTACCACCTAAAATTCAGCCATCTTACCGCAAAAATGATTATTCTCAACAAACCATAAGGACATTGGTACTTTATACTTCATATTTGGAGCATGAGCAGGAATAGTAGGAACATCAATAAGAATACTTATTCGTGCTGAACTTGGCCAACCCGGATCTCTAATTGGGGATGACCAGATTTATAATGTTATTATTACAGCTCACGCATTCGTAATAATTTTCTTTATAGTAATACCTATTATAATTGGTGGATTTGGTAATTGACTTGTTCCACTAATAATTGGTGCACCAGATATAGCATTTCCACGAATAAATAATATAAGTTTTTGATTACTACCACCTTCACTAACCCTTCTTCTTACATCTTCTATAGTAGATAATGGTGCTGGTACAGGATGAACAGTTTACCCTCCTCTAGCAGGAGCTATTGCACACGGGGGTGCATCTGTAGATCTAGCTATTTTTTCACTGCACTTAGCAGGTGTATCATCTATTCTTGGTGCAGTGAATTTCATTACAACAGCAATTAATATACGATCAGAAAGTATAACTTTAGATCAAACACCTTTATTTGTATGATCTGTAGCTATTACAGCATTACTTCTCCTTCTTTCACTTCCAGTTTTAGCAGGAGCTATTACTATATTATTAACAGATCGAAATTTAAATACATCATTCTTTGACCCTGCAGGAGGTCTATTTTGATTCTTTGGACACCCAGAAGTTTATATTTTAATTCTACCGGGATTCGGAATTATTTCACATATTGTATGTCAAGAAAGAGGAAAAATTGAATCATTTGGAACATTAGGTATAATTTATGCTATACTATCAATTGGACTAATAGGATTTATTGTATGAGCACATCATATATTTACAGTAGGAATGGATGTTGACACACGAGCATATTTTACATCAGCAACAATAATTATTGCTGTACCTACAGGAATTAAGGTATTTAGATGATTAGCTACATTATATGGAACTAAATTCAAGTTCAATCCACCATTATTATGAGCTCTAGGATTTATTTTCCTATTTACAATTGGTGGATTAACAGGATTAGTATTAGCAAATTCATCACTTGATATTGTATTACATGATACATATTATGTAGTAGCCCACTTTCATTATGTATTATCTATAGGAGCAGTATTTGCAATTATAGGAGGTGTCATTCAATGATATCCACTATTTACAGGATTAACTATAAATAATACATGATTAAAAATCCAATTTACAATTATATTCATTGGAGTAAATTTAACATTCTTTCCTCAACACTTCCTAGGATTCGCAGGAATACCTCGACGATACTCTGACTACCCAGACGCATATACATCATGAAACGTAGTATCAAGAATTGGGTCTACAATTTCTATTGTAGGAATCATTATATTCATTGTAATTATATGAGAAAGAATGATTACAAACCGAGCAATTATATTTAGAGCTAACATAAGAAGATCAACAGAATGACTACAAAATAACCCTCCTGCAGAACATAGTTACTCAGAATTACCATTAATCTCTAGATTCTAATATGGCAGATTAGTGCAGTAGATTTAAGCTCTACAAATAAAGGTTTGACCTTTTATTAGAAAATATTTATTAATGGCAACATGATCAAATTTATCTCTTCAAGATGGAGCTTCACCATTAATGGAGCAATTATCATTCTTTCATGATCATACTATGGTCGTATTATTATTAATTACAGTAATTGTAGGTTATGCCCTAAGTTATATATTATTTATTGCCTATACTAACCGTAATATACTTCTTGGACATTTAATTGAAACAATCTGAACAGCTTTACCAGCAATTACATTAATTTTTATTGCCCTTCCATCATTACGACTATTATATTTACTTGATGATTCAGTAGATGCAATAATTACAATTAAAACCATTGGACGACAATGATATTGAAGATATGAATATTCAGACTTCATAGACGTAGAATTTGACACTTATATAACACCAGAACAAGACCTAGAAAATGATGGATTCCGACTACTAGATGTAGATAACCCAACAATCCTACCAATAAATACAGAAGTACGAGTATTAACAAGAGCATCAGATGTTCTACACTCATGAGCAGTTCCTGCATTAGGGGTTAAAATTGATGCAACGCCAGGTCGGTTAAATCAAGGAACATTCACAATAAATCGACCTGGATTATTCTTTGGACAATGCTCAGAAATCTGTGGAGCAAACCACAGATTTATACCAATTGTAATTGAAAGAACTTCAGTAAATTTATTTATTAAGTGATTATCTAAGATAATTTAAGGAGTTAGTTAAAATAAATAACATTAGAGTGTCAATCTAAAGTAACTAAAAAAAATTAGTACACCTTGAAATTCATCAGATGACTGAAAGTAAGTAATGGTCTCTTAAACCAAATAATAGTAAATTAACGACTACTTCTGATGGGGAAATTATATCCAAATCCCTCAAATATCCCCTCTTATATGATTCTCACTATTCATTATATTTTCAGCTACATTAATCTTGTTTAATCAAATAAACTTCTTCTCATTTAAACCTAACCTTATTAAAAGAACAGAAAAAGGAACAATTGAAATAAAAAACTTAAATTGAAAATGATAACAAATCTATTCTCAACATTTGACCCATCAACTAACATCTTTAATTTATCATAAAATTGAACTAGAACATTTCTAGGACTATTATTAATCCCATCACTATTTTGACTTACACCATCACGAATTAACATTATCTGAAATAAACTAAATTTAACCTTACATAATGAATTTAAAACACTTCTTGGACCAAAATCATTTAATGGAACAACATTCATTTTCATCTCAATTTTTATTATAATATTATTTAACAATTTCATAGGATTATTCCCTTATATTTTTACTAGAACAAGACATTTAGCATTAACATTTGCAATTGCCCTACCTATATGGCTAAGATTTATATTATTTGGATGAATTAACCATACTAATCATATATTTACACACCTTGTACCACAAGGTACACCGCCTGCATTAATATCATTTATAGTACTAATTGAAACAATTAGTAATGTTATTCGACCAGGTACATTAGCAGTACGGTTGGCAGCAAATATAATTGCAGGACACTTATTATTAACCTTATTAGGAAACACAGGACCATCTATAGCAATAAACTTAATCTCATTACTAATTATTGGACAAATACTTCTATTAATTCTAGAATCAGCAGTAGCAATAATTCAAGCCTATGTTTTCTCAATTCTAAGAACTCTATATTCTAGAGAAGTATATTAAACCTATGTTAACAACTCACTCAAACCACCCATTCCACTTAGTAGACTATAGACCTTGACCATTAACAGGAGCAATTGGAGCAATAGTCCTAGTATCAGGACTAGCAAAATGATTCCACCTATTTAATATTAACTTATTCATAATTGGATTTGGAATTACCCTACTAACTATAATTCAATGATGACGAGATGTAGTACGAGAAGGAACATATCAAGGATTACATACAGGATTTGTATCAATTGGATTACGATGAGGAATAATTTTATTTATTGCATCAGAGGTATTATTTTTCGTTTCTTTTTTTTGAGCATTCTTTAGAAGAAGATTAGCACCAACAATTGAACTAGGAATACTATGACCTCCAATAGGAATTCAACCCTTTAACCCTATACAAATTCCATTACTTAATACAGCTATTCTTTTAGCATCAGGAGTAACAGTAACATGAGCACATCATAGTTTAATGGAATCTAATCATACTCAAGCACTACAAGGATTATTCTTCACAGTGTTATTAGGACTATACTTTACAATACTTCAAGCATATGAATATTGAGAAGCACCTTTTACCATTGCAGATGCAGTTTATGGATCAACATTCTTTGTTGCAACAGGATTCCATGGTTTACACGTAATTATTGGAACAATCTTTTTATCAACATGACTACTTCGACACTCAATAAATCAATTTTCACCAAGACATCACTTTGGATTTGAAGCAGCAGCATGATACTGACACTTCGTAGACGTAGTATGATTATTCTTATATATCTCTATTTATTGATGAGGTAGATAATTGTTTTTCTAGTATAAATAGTACATTTGACTTCCAATCAGAAAGCTTGATATAAATCAAGAAAAACAATTCTAATTCTATCAACAAGAGTTTTCATTAGATTTATTATTCCAATAATTGTTATAATCCTGGCAACAACACTATCAAAAAAATTAATTAATGATCGAGAAAAAAGATCACCATTTGAATGTGGGTTTGATCCAAAAAGATCAGCACGAATACCATTCTCAATACGATTCTTCCTAATCGCAGTAATCTTTTTAATTTTTGATGTAGAAATTGCACTAATTCTACCAATTGTAATTATTTTTAAAACTTCAGACATTATAATCTGAACAGTATCAACAATATTTTTTATTCTAGTTCTATTAGGAGGACTATACCATGAATGAAACCAAGGAGCATTACAATGAGCAGAATAAAGGGTTGTAGTTAAATATAACATTTGGGTTGCATTCAAAAAGTATTGATATTATCAATCAACCTTAAACAGAATAAGAAGCGAAATATTGCAGTCAGTTTCGACCTGGAAGATTGGTATGTACTACCCTTATTCTTATTAATTGAAGCCAAAAAGAGGCGTATTACTGTTAATAATATAATTGAACTATAATAGTTCCAATTAAGGAAATGTAAAGCCAATATGAAAGCTGCTAACTTTTTATATTAGCGGTTAAACTCCGTTAACATTTCTAAAATTTATATAGTTTAAATAAAACATTACATTTTCACTGTAAAAATAATATATCTATATTTATAAATACTTAAAAGTAAAAATACTTCCTTAACATCTTCAGTGTCACGCTCTAATTATAAGCTATTTAAGTAAACGAAAAACAATATTACCAAAATAAATATTCAAAAAATAAAAGTTAAAAGATAAATCTTGAAATTAGAATCATATCAACCTAGAATATAACCAATTAAATAAATAAATAATCTATATAAACCTTGACCACCAAGTAATTCACCTCAACCATAATCAAATGACTTAGATGAATAATAACCTATTTTTAAAGGAATATATCTAATAAACTTAGTTGAAAGAAAAGGTATAAATCATATAGAACCAGCAAATCTAACAAAAGAAAGTATACTTAAAGAAAATAAATTATGAGAAAAATCAAAATTAGAAATAAGATAACCTAAATAAGCACCTAAAATAACAACTGTAATAGTTAAAAACTTTAAATAATAAGGTAAAGCAATCACATGAGGAATAGGAAAAATTAATCAAGATAAAAGACTACCACCAAAAACAGCAACAAACAATAGACCAATTATTCCAAATGAAATATAATAACCCTTATCATCAAAAGAAAATCTAGAATAAAAATTATTATCACCAGATATTGAATAATAAAACAAACGAAAAGAATAAGAAGCAGTTAAACCAGTAGAAAAAAAATAAAGAAAAAAAATTAAACAATTAATTCATCTTAAACAAACCATCTCAAGAATTAAATCCTTTGAATAAAATCCCGCTAAAAAAGGTATTCCACACAAAGATAAACTAGAAACATTAAAACAAACTGAAGTTAAAGGTATGAAATTAACAATTGATCCTATAAAACGAATATCCTGAGAATCCTTCAGATTATGAATTATTGAACCTGCACATATAAATAATAATGCCTTAAATAAAGCATGAGCCAATAAATGAAAAAATGCAAGCTTTGGATAACCTATAGCCAAAATTCTTATTATTAAACCAAGTTGTCTTAAAGTAGAAAGAGCAATAATCTTCTTTAAATCAAACTCAAAATTAGCGCCCAATCCAGCCATAAATATAGTTATACAACCAATTAAAAGTAAAAATCAACCACAATTATAAGTATCCAATATTGGTCTAAAACGAATTAATAAATAAAACAATTAATATAGTAATGAGCTTTATTTCAAAAGAATTAGAAATAAAATCATAATAATAAATATAATTTCAACCACCAAAATTTAACATTCATGCAATAGAAATTAAAATAGCAACATCACCAATACGATTAGAAAGTGCAGTTAATATACCAGCACTATAAGATTTTACATTTTGATAATAAATAACTAAACAATAAGAAACTAAACCTAAACCATCTCAACCTAATAAAATTCTAATTAAATTAGGACTACTAATTAAAAAACCTATAGAAAGAATAAATATTAAAACTATAATAATAAAACGATTTATATTCTTTTCACCAGATATATAATCCTCTCTATAATAAATAACCAAAGAAGAAATATATATAACAAAAGATATAAAAATAAGAGATATTCAATCCAAAATTAAAGTTATAACAACTATAGAACCATTTAAATTGAAAAGCTCTCACTCAACAAAAACTCTATAATCAATTATTAAATAATAAATACCTAAAATAAAAATTATAGTTCTCGAAATAAACAAAGAAAAAAAACTCAAAGAACAAATAGAAAATAAATTCACAGCCTAAGATGAAACACTTCATATCATTGATTCCACAAAACAATATTTTTAATTAAAATACTTAAGCAAACTAAACAAAGAAATATTCACCCTTTAAACAGAGAATATTTAAAGGCAATCAATGTAAAAGTAAAAGATGATATTCACGAAAATAACCAAGAGAACAAGTATAAACACCAGAATAATAATTCCCATGCTGAGAATAAGAATATATATACAAAGTATAAACAGCTCTAAAAAAAGATAAAAAAATCAAAGCAAAGAATCTAAAAGAAGATCAAGATATAATTCTATTTAATAATCTATTTTCACCTACCAAATTTAAAGAAGGAAGAGCAGCCATATTTGATGATCTTAAAAGAAATCATCATAAAGCCATTCTTGGCATCAAATTAATTATACCCTTGTTAATTAATAATCTTTGTCTACCTAAACGTTCATAAATAATATTAGATAAACAAAATAAACCAGAAGAACATAAACCATGACCAACCATTAGAGAAAGAGAACCTACACAACCCCATCAATTCATAGTCATCAATCCACCAATAACCATTCTTATATGAGCAACAGAAGAATATGCAATTAAAGACTTTAAATCAACCTGACGAAAACAAATAAATCTTACAATAACACCCCCAGATAAACCTAAAGACAATCAAAAAACTTTAAACCCAAATAAGAAATAACATTTATAACACGAAAAATACCATAACCACCTAACTTTAATAAAACACCAGCAAGAATTATTCTACCTGAAATAGGGGCCTCTACATGAGCCTTAGGAAGTCATAAATGAACCAAAAACATAGGTATCTTAACTAAAAAAGCCAAAATTATAAATACATAAAACATAAAATAATAAGAACCAAAATCAACCAATAAAGGAAAATATAAAGTATTAGAAAAATCATAAACCTTAAATAAAACTAATAATAAAGGTAATCTAGCAACCAAAGTATAAAAAATTAAATAAACACCAGCCTGCAAACGCTCAGGTTGATAACCCCAACCCAAAATTAAAAGTAAAGTAGGAACTAATCTAGCCTCAAAAAAAATATAAAAAGAAAGAAGACTTAATCTAGCAAATGAACAATAAAGCATAATTATTAAAATCAAAACCATAAAAACAAAAAAATTAGAATGATATGAACTTAAATATACTGAACCTCTAGCAGTGATTATTAAAGAACAAATCCAAAAACTAAGTAAAATTAAACTAAAAGAAAAATAATCAATACCAAAATAATATCTAATTATATTCAAATCAGCATATGAATAAACACAAATTATAAAAACAAAACCCGACAGAAACATTAAAGAATGAACCAACCATCAACAATTATTTAATAAACAAAGAGGGATCAAAAAAATAGTTATAAATAAATACTTTAACATAAAGATAAACCAAAAGAATTAAAAAAATCATTACCATGAGAACGAATTATTGAAACTAAAATAGAAAGACCTAAAGCACCCTCACTAACAGAAAAAACTAAAAAAATAACAGGAAAAAAATAATCATAATCAAACTCAATAAGAAAAACAATAACTAACATAAATAAAGAAAGAACAATATATTCTAATCTCAAAAGAACCATTAATAAATGTTTACGTTTAGAAGAAAAAACATAAACACCAGCAAAATAAATCAATAAAGAAGTAAAAATAGAGAATATAAACATTAGTTTTAATAGTTTAAAAAAAACGCCGGTCTTGTAAACCGGAAATAAGTCCAGCCCCCACTTTTAAAACTTCAGAGGTGGAAAAGCTTCCATCATCGGTCCCCAAAACCGGTATTTTAAATAAACTAACCCCTGAAATGATCAAAATAATAATTATATCATTATCAAATGTAATAAATATTAATTTTATTAAATTAAGACACCCAATATCAATAATGCTTTTTATTATCCTTCAAACCTTCCTAGTTGGATTAATAACAGGAACAATAATAGAAAGATATTGATTATCATATATTTTATTTTTAACATTTCTTGGTGGTATACTAGTATTATTTATTTACATTACAAGAATTGCATCAAACGAAATATTTCAGCCTAAATCAATCACTATAATTATTACATTAATAATGTGAGTATTTATCATATTAATATTAATTATTCTAGATATATCTATATTTATAGACTTTTTCAAAAACACCGAAACTATAAATATTGATAATTCAATCAATTATCAAGAAATAACAATATCTTTAGAAAAATTATATAATAGACCAACATTCATTATTACAATAATAATAATAATATATTTATTTTTAGCACTACTAGCAGTTGTTAAAATCACCAATATTAATCAGGGACCTATTCGTAAAATAAGATAATTACTAATGAATAAACCCTTACGATTAAGACATCCTTTAATTAAAATTATTAATAACTCTTTAATTGACTTACCTGCCCCAACAAATATTTCATTTTGATGAAATTTTGGATCCCTATTAGGGTTATGTTTGGTAATTCAAATCGTAACTGGACTATTTTTAGCTATACATTATACATCAAATATTGAAATAGCATTCAGTAGTGTAGTACACATCTGCCGAGACGTAAAAAATGGTTGAATTATCCGAACCTTACACGCAAATGGAGCATCTATATTTTTTATTTGTATTTACTTACATGTAGGACGGGGAATTTACTATGGATCTTATATATATATGTACATACCTGAATAATTGGTACAGTGATTTTATTTTTAGTTATAGCAACTGCATTTATAGGATATGTCTTACCCTGAGGCCAAATATCTTTTTGAGGTACAACAGTAATTACTAATTTATTATCAGCAATCCCATACATAGGAACAGATTTAGTCCAATGAGTATGAGGAGGATTCGCTGTTGATAATGCAACATTAAATCGATTCTTCACATTCCATTTTGTATTACCATTTATTATTGCTGCTATAGCAGCAATTCATTTATTTTTTCTTCACCAAACAGGATCTAATAATCCTCTTGGACTAAATGGAGATATTGAAAAAATTCCATTCCATCCATACTTTACCTTTAAGGATTCTATTACATTTGTAATAATAACATCATTATTAATTATACTATGTTTAATTAATCCTTACCTATTAGGAGATCCAGATAACTTTGTACCTGCCAACCCATTAGTAACACCAGTTCACATTCAACCAGAATATTTCCTATTTGCATATGCAATTCTACGATCTATCCCTAATAAGTTAGGAGGTGTTATTGCATTATTTTTATCAATTAGAATCTTAATAATTTTACCATTTTATAATAAAACACCATTCCGAGGCATTCAATTTTACCCTATTAATCAAATTTTATTCTGAATTATAGTAGTTGTTGTATGCTTACTAACGTGAATTGGTAAACGACCTGTTGAAGAACCTTATATTATAACAGGTCAAATCTTAACAATTATTTACTTCACATATTTCTTAATTAATGTCCATGTCGCAAACGCATGAGATAAATTAATTAAGGAATAAAGTTAATTAGCTTAGGAAAAGCATATGTTTTGAAAACATAAAATTAGAAGTTTAACTCTTCTATTAACTTTTCTCAAAAAATTTCACTAAACAAATGAGATAAATAAAATCTTTAAACCAACAAAGAAAATAAAAAAATTCAAAGATAAAGGTAAAAAACTTTTTCAAGCTAAGTACATTAATTTATCATAATGGAACCATGGTAATGTTCCACGAACCCAAATAAAACCAAAAGATATAATAGCAAGCTTAATAAAAAATATAAAAGAATAAAAATCACCGCCCAAAAAAATTAAAGCCAATAACATTCTTATGAAGACATTTCTAGTATATTCAGCTAAAAAAATTAAAGTAAAACCACCCGCACCATACTCAATATTAAATCCTGAAACTAACTCAGATTCCCCTTCAGCAAAATCAAAAGGAGTACGATTAGTTTCAGCTAAGCAAGAAGCAAAACAAGCTAAAGCTAAAGGAAAAGAAATAATAATAAATCAACAATAAAGCTGATAGTTTATAAAATCAAACATATTAAAACTACCAATTAAAATAATTAAAGACAATAAAATTAAAGCTAAACTAACTTCATAAGAAATTGTTTGAGCAACAGAACGAAGAGAACCTAATAATGAATAATTTGAATTAGAAGATCAACCAGCAATTATAACAGTATAAACACCTAATCTAGTACAACATAAAAAAAATAAAAATCCATAAGAAAAAGAACACATATAAGTTAAATAAGGAAAAATTACTCAAACGGCTAAAGAAATCATTAAATTAAAAACAGGGGAAAATAATAAAGTAGGTAATTAGATATAATAGGAATTGGCTGCTCCTTACAAATTAACTTAATAGCATCTCTAAATGGCTGAGGAATTCCAACAAAACCTACCTTATTTGGACCCTTTCGAATCTGAATATAACCTAAAACCTTACGCTCTAATAAAGTTAAAAAGGCAACACTAATTAAAACACAAATAACCAATAAAAGAAAATTCAAAATAAATATAAATAAATCATAAAGTATCAATACTATTTGTAGAAAAAATCTACATAAATGAATTCTAAATTCAACACATTAATCTGTCAAAATAGTAAATAAATTAATATTAATCAATATAACAAAAAATATTTTAACCATATGGTCCTTTCGTACTAATATGGATTAACAATCTTAGGATAGAAACCGACCTGGCTCACGCCGGTCTGAACTCAGATCTTGTAAGAATTTAAAGGTCGAACAGACCTAATCATTGGGCTCCTGCACCAAAAATTTTTCTTAATCCAACATCGAGGTCGCAATCTGCTTTGTCGATATGAGCTCTCAAAAACAATTACGCTGTTATCCCTAAGGTAACTTAATCTTATGATCATAAATTATGGATCAAAATAACAAACATAAATAAATGATATAATAATGAAGAGTTTATCTATTCTTCATGTCACCCCAACAAAACATCATCATTAAATATAGAAAGACAAACAAAAAACTATATAAAAGTAAAATGTCAAGCTCTATAGGGTCTTCTCGTCCTAAAGAAGAATTTAAGCCTTTTGACTCAAAAGTTAAATTCAAAAATTTATTAAGAGACAGTTGATTTCTCGTCAAGCCATTCATTCCAGCCACTAATTAAGAGACTAATGATTATGCTACCTTTGCACGGTCAAAATACCGCGGCTCTTTAAAAATACGCTCAGTGAGCAGGCCAGACCTCAAAATATAAACAAGAGGACATGTTTTTGATAAACAGGTGGAAATCAATTTTGCCTAGTTCCTTATAATAAGTTCACAAGGTAAAAATTTCATACAAATAAATATACTAATTTTATCATTATTACAAAAATTTTAAAATTAAATTAATAATCTTAATAAAAAACCTAAAATATTTATAAAATCAAAATAAAAAATAATGAACTAAAACGTAATCTTAAAGATAGCTGGTTTAAAGCTTACTATTATATTTCTATAAAATAAATTATAGGTTATTAACTTCAAAGCTTATCCCTTAAAGAATAAATAAGTTAATATTTTTACTTAAAAAATTAAATAAAAACAAATAACTTTAAAAAATTAAATTTTTTCTTAAGAAACTAGATATCTTGGGAAACGATTAACATCTCATTTCTATAAATAATTTAATAATAATTATGATACATTAACTATAAATTATTTATAAATCAACCCAAATCGAGACAAGTAAAATAAATACTAAAATTTTGATAAACCCTGATACAAAAGGTACAATAAATAAAATCTACTTAAAAAAATGTAAAATAATATTTCATAAAACACTTACATTACCAATAAACTATAATTTAAAAAATCAATTCTATAAAATATACTAAGACAAAAATACAATAAAATTATTTATATTAAATAATTAAATAAACAAAAAATAAATATAATAAAATAAATAATCAAGATATCCTGATTTGCACAGAAAAATTTTCAGTGTAAATGAAACACTTTACTAATAAGTTATATCTTGAAACTCTTCCTAGATACACTTTCCAGTACATCTACGATGTTACGACTTATCTCATCTAAATTGAAGCTACTTTAAAATAAAATAGAATAATCAATAATGAGAGCGACGGGCGATGTGTACACATCTCAGAGCCAATATCAGTTAAATTAAATAAATTAAATTACTATCAAATCCACCTTCATTAACAGTATTTCACTATCAAATCCTTTATAAACAAAAATCTATTGTAACCCACCTCCTCTTAACTATAAGCTGCACCTTGACCTGAAATATTTTATAATTATAAATCTTGAGAATTATAACTCTAAAAAGATTCTCTGATAACGGAGATATACAAGCAAATAAATTAAGTAGAGTAAATCGTGTATTATCAATCATGGGGTAGGTTCCTCTGAATGGAATGAGATACCGCCAAATTCTTTGGGTTTAAAGACCTTAACTAATAGTACCCTGGTAAATATAATTAACATTTAAAATAATAGGGTATCTAATCCTAGTTTATTATTTAAATTTCACAGATTCATAAAAAGGGCCACAAATAAATTTTAACATTTCACCTTACAAATTTATATTTCAACCCTAATAATATAAACAACTGTTTTAACCAATAATATTCACTTGTATCAATCGTATAACCGCGGCTGCTGGCACGAATTATGCCGATACTAAATCAATTGCTAAATCCAAAATCACTTGATAATTAAATCAAATTACTGCAAAAAGAACATTTAGTCTAACAAAACTTACATATAATACAAAGAAAAAGTGAATAAACAAGCAAGAATAAAACTTTTAAAAATAAAAAATAAGAAAATTTTAAATCTATTAATTCAGGAAAAAATAAAAGATTCAAATATTTAAAGAAAAAAAAGAAAAAAACCACAAACATTAACAAAAAAAAAAAGAAACGCCCCTATGTATGACCACAACAACTTCTCTATTATATATAATTAAAGATTTATATGGAACTTGTATAGCAATAAATGTATTATATTCTTTCTTATTTAATCTTTCTTTTCACTAATAAATAAAGAAAGATTAAATAATATAATAAATATATTTTATACAATTATGTAATTTAATATAATATGTTATTAATATGAATTCTTTTTTTTATATTAAGTTAACTTTCATATATATTAGTTAAATAATCTAATTATAGATAATTTACATAATTATATTATTATAATTAATATAATTATTTATATTAATTATAATATTTTATATTTAAATTAATAATTTTATTTATTATATCCAATTATAATAATATTAAATATTAAATTACATATTATTATATATATTATATTATAATAACCTATTTTAAGCTAAAAACATAAGTAGCTATAATCCTAGGTAAATAATTGCATTAAAATAATCAATTGATAATGGTAAGATGAACTTATAATACTTTAATTTCAATTAAATGTAATATATTAATATAAATTATTTATTATATATATATATATATATATATAAAAAATGAGCAGGATAAATTAATCCTAATTAAACAAAATAATACATAAAAGAATTTCAAAAAAAACTTTCGATTTATATATTAAATAAATGAAGTGCCTGATTAAAGGGTTACCTTGATAGGGTAAATAAAGTAAATAAAATTACCTTAATTAAAATTACATAAGAATGAATTAAACTACCTCCTTTAGTATCAAAAACTAACGTGCATCATACACCTTAATGTAAAAAGGTAAGCTAAACAAGCTAATGGGTTCATACCCCATTTATAGAGGTATCAATCCTCTCCTTTTTAATGACCAACAACTCTACAAAACTTCTCTTCCTATCAACATTAATGATAGGAACGATCCTGTCCATTTCATCAAATTCCTGATTTGGGGTTTGAATAGGACTTGAGATCAACTTACTTTCATTTATTCCGCTCCTAACAAGAAATAAAAATATAATAATAAATGAATCATCAATTAAATATTTTATTGTCCAAGCAATAGCATCGACAATATTATTATTTTCAATTTTGCTGATTCAAATAAAATATCCCATGGGATGGGAAACAGAATTTATCCCATCAATAATAATTAGATCTAGACTATTATTAAAGATTGGAGCTGCACCTTTCCATTTCTGATTTCCAGAAGTTATAGGAGCATCAAGATGAAATAATTGTTTAACATTAATAACATGACAAAAAATCGCCCCAATAATGGTCTTATCTTATTGTATTCAATTAAGAACTTTTATTTGAACAATTATTATCTTAAGAATTATTATTGGGGCAATAGGAGGTTTAAATCAAACATCCTTACGACAACTTTTAGCATATTCATCAATCAGACATCTAGGTTGAATAATTAGATCATTAACAGTCAGAGAAAACATCTGAGAACTATACTTCATTATTTACTCACTATTAAGATTAATTATAGTTTTATTATTTAAGCAAATAAATTTATTTTTCATAAATCAAATTTATTCAGCCAGAAATATAAAAACCGAAATTAAATTCATAATATTCTTATCTTTATTATCTTTAGGTGGACTACCACCATTACTTGGATTCTTACCAAAATGAATTGTAATACAATCATTAATAGAAAACAATATAACAACTATTATAACTATTATAGTTGTATTAACTACAATTACACTCTACTACTATATACGTATTAGATTCTCAGCTCTAATTATATCATACACAGAAAATTCGTGATCTATAAAGATAAAGTCCCAAAAATCAAGAATCATTCTTCCTATAACAGTAATAATTTCAACAATAGGATTGATTTCAACATCAACCTTAATTTCATTATACTAAGGACTTAAGTTAATCAAACTAATAACCTTCAAAGTTATAATTAAAAGAATAATCTTTTAGGCCTTAGTAAAATTGTACACCTCTAGAATTGCAGTCTAGAATCATAATTGAATATAAGACCTAAATATGATAAGAGAGAAAACATCTCATAAGTAGATTTACAGTCTACCACCTAAAATTCAGCCATCTTACCGCAAAAATGATTATTCTCAACAAACCATAAGGACATTGGTACTTTATACTTCATATTTGGAGCATGAGCAGGAATAGTAGGAACATCAATAAGAATACTTATTCGTGCTGAACTTGGCCAACCCGGATCTCTAATTGGGGATGACCAGATTTATAATGTTATTATTACAGCTCACGCATTCGTAATAATTTTCTTTATAGTAATACCTATTATAATTGGTGGATTTGGTAATTGACTTGTTCCACTAATAATTGGTGCACCAGATATAGCATTTCCACGAATAAATAATATAAGTTTTTGATTACTACCACCTTCACTAACCCTTCTTCTTACATCTTCTATAGTAGATAATGGTGCTGGTACAGGATGAACAGTTTACCCTCCTCTAGCAGGAGCTATTGCACACGGGGGTGCATCTGTAGATCTAGCTATTTTTTCACTGCACTTAGCAGGTGTATCATCTATTCTTGGTGCAGTGAATTTCATTACAACAGCAATTAATATACGATCAGAAAGTATAACTTTAGATCAAACACCTTTATTTGTATGATCTGTAGCTATTACAGCATTACTTCTCCTTCTTTCACTTCCAGTTTTAGCAGGAGCTATTACTATATTATTAACAGATCGAAATTTAAATACATCATTCTTTGACCCTGCAGGAGGGGGTGACCCAATTCTATATCAACATCTATTTTGATTCTTTGGACACCCAGAAGTTTATATTTTAATTCTACCGGGGTTCGGAATTATTTCACATATTGTATGTCAAGAAAGAGGAAAAATTGAATCATTTGGAACATTAGGTATAATTTATGCTATACTATCAATTGGACTAATAGGATTTATTGTATGAGCACATCATACATTTACAGTAGGAATGGATGTTGACACACGAGCATATTTTACATCAGCAACAATAATTATTGCTGTACCTACAGGACTTAAGGTATTTAGATGATTAGCTACATTATATGGAACTAAATTCAAGTTCAATCCACCATTATTATGAGCTCTAGGATTTATTTTCCTATTTACAATTGGTGGATTAACAGGATTAGTATTAGCAAATTCATCACTTGATATTGTATTACATGATACATATTATGTAGTAGCCCACTTTCATTATGTATTATCTATAGGAGCAGTATTTGCAATTATAGGAGGTGTCATTCAATGATATCCACTATTTACAGGATTAACTATAAATAATACATGATTAAAAATCCAATTTACAATTGTATTCATTGGAGTAAATTTAACATTCTTTCCTCAACACTTCCTAGGATTAGCAGGAATACCTCGACGATACTCTGACTACCCAGACGCATATACATCATGAAACGTAGTATCAAGAATTGGGTCTACAATTTCTATTGTAGGAATCATTATATTCATTGTAATTATATGAGAAAGAATGATTACAAACCGAGCAACTATATTTAGAGCTAACATAAGAAGATCAACAGAATGACTACAAAATAACCCTCCTGCAGAACATAGTTACTCAGAATTACCATTAATCTCTAGATTCTAATATGGCAGATTAGTGCAGTAGATTTAAGCTCTACAAATAAAGGTTTGACCTTTTATTAGAATATATTTATTAATGGCAACATGATCAAATTTATCTCTTCAAGATGGAGCTTCACCATTAATGGAGCAATTATCATTCTTTCATGATCATACTATGGTCGTATTATTATTAATTACAGTAATTGTAGGTTATGCCCTAAGTTATATATTATTTATTGCCTATACTAACCGTAATATACTTCATGGACATTTAATTGAAACAATCTGAACAGCTTTACCAGCAATTACATTAATTTTTATTGCCCTTCCATCATTACGACTATTATATTTACTTGATGATTCAGTAGATGCAATAATTACAATTAAAACCATTGGACGACAATGATATTGAAGATATGAATATTCAGACTTCATAGACGTAGAATTTGACACTTATATAACACCAGAACAAGACCTAGAAAATGATGGATTCCGACTACTAGATGTAGATAACCGAACAATCCTACCAATAAATACAGAAGTACGAGTATTAACAAGAGCATCAGATGTTCTACACTCATGAGCAGTTCCTGCATTAGGGGTTAAAATTGATGCAACGCCAGGTCGGTTAAATCAAGGAACATTCACAATAAATCGACCTGGATTATTCTTTGGACAATGCTCAAAAATCTGTGGAGCAAACCACAGATTTATACCAATTGTAATTGAAAGAACTTCAGTAAATTTATTTATTAAGTGATTATCTAAGATAATTTAAGGAGTTAGTTAAAATAAATAACATTAGAGTGTCAATCTAAAGTAACTAAAAAAAATTAGTACACCTTGAAATTCATCAGATGACTGAAAGTAAGTAATGGTCTCTTAAACCAAATAATAGTAAATTAACGACTACTTCTGATGGGGAAATTATATCCAAATCCCTCAAATATCCCCTCTTATATGATTCTCACTATTCATTATATTTTCAGCTACATTAATCTTGTTTAATCAAATAAACTTCTTCTCATTTAAACCTAACCTTATTAAAAGAGCAGAAAAAGGAACAATTGAAATAAAAAACTTAAATTGAAAATGATAACAAATCTATTCTCAACATTTGACCCATCAACTAACATGTTTAATTTATCATTAAATTGAACTAGAACATTTCTAGGACTATTATTAATCCCCTCACTATTTTGACTTACACCATCACGAATTAACATTATCTGAAATAAACTAAATTTAACCTTACATAATGAATTTAAAACACTTCTTGGACCAAAATCATTTAATGGAACAACATTCATTTTCATCTCAATTTTTATTATAATATTATTTAACAATTTCATAGGATTATTCCCTTATATTTTTACTAGAACAAGACATTTAGCATTAACATTTGCAATTGCCCTACCTATATGGCTAAGATTTATATTATTTGGATGAATTAACCATACTAATCATATATTTACACACCTTGTACCACAAGGTACACCGCCTGCATTAATATCATTTATAGTACTAA
Organism: Schistocerca gregaria; assembly: GCF_023897955.1. NCBI lineage: Eukaryota > Metazoa > Arthropoda > Insecta > Orthoptera > Acrididae > Schistocerca > Schistocerca gregaria. The sequence continues at coordinate 15,602,253 of NW_026061707.1, forward strand.
TTGAAACAATTAGTAATGTTATTCGACCAGGTACATTAGCAGTACGGTTGGCAGCAAATATAATTGCAGGACACTTATTATTAACCTTATTAGGAAACACAGGACCATCTATAGCAATAAACTTAATCTAATTACTAATTATTGGACAAATACTTCTATTAATTCTAGAATCAGCAGTAGCAATAATTCAAGCCTATGTTTTCTCAATTCTAAGAACTCTATTTTCTAGAGAAGTATATTAAACCTATGTTAACAACTCACTGATACCACCCATTCCACTTAGTAGACTATAGACCTTGACCATTAACAGGAGCAATTGGAGCAATAGTCCTAGTATCAGGACTAGCAAAATGATTCCACCTATTTAATATTAACTTATTCATAATTGGATTTGGAATTACCCTACTAACTATAATTCAATGATGACGAGATGTAGTACGAGAAGGAACATATCAAGGATTACATACAGGATTTGTATCAATTGGATTACGATGAGGAATAATTTTATTTATTGCATCAGAGGTATTATTTTTCGTTTCTTTTTTTTGAGAATTCTTTAGAAGAAGATTAGCACCAACAATTGAACTAGGAATACTATGACCTCCAATAGGAATTCAACCCTTTAACCCTATACAAATTCCATTACTTAATACAGCTATTCTTTTAGCATCAGGAGTAACAGTAACATGAGCACATCATAGTTTAATGGAATCTAATCATACTCAAGCACTACAAGGATTATTCTTCACAGTGTTATTAGGACTATACTTTACAATACTTCAAGCATATGAATATTGAGAAGCACCTGTTACCATTGCAGATGCAGTTTATGGATCAACATTCTTTGTTGCAACAGGATTCCATGGTTTACACGTAATTATTGGAACAATCTTTTTATCAACATGTCTACTTCGACACTCAATAAATCAATTTTCACCAAGACATCACTTTGGATTTGAAGCAGCAGCATGATACTGACACTTCGTAGACGTAGTATGATTATTCTTATATATCTCTATTTATTGATGAGGTAGATAATTGTTTTTCTAGTATAAATAGTACATTTGACTTCCAATCAGAAAGCTTGATATAAATCAAGAAAAACAATTCTAATTCTATCAACAAGAGTTTTCATTAGATTTATTATTCCAATAATTGTTATAATCCTGGCAACAACACTATCAAAAAAATTAATTAATGATCGAGAAAAAAGATCACCATTTGAATGTGGGTTTGATCCAAAAAGATCAGCACGAATACCATTCTCAATACGATTCTTCCTAATCGCAGTAATCTTTTTAATTTTTGATGTAGAAATTGCACTAATTCTACCAATTGTAATTATTTTTAAAACTTCAGACATTATAATCTGAACAGTATCAACAATATTTTTTATTCTAGTTCTATTAGGGGGACTATACCATGAATGAAACCAAGGAGCATTACAATGAGCAGAATAAAGGGTTGTAGTTAAATATAACATTTGGGTTGCATTCAAAAAGTATTGATATTATCAATCAACCTTAAATAGAATAAGAAGCGAAATATTGCAGTCAGTTTCGACCTGGAAGATTGGTATGTACTACCCTTATTCTTATTAATTGAAGCCAAAAAGAGGCGTATTACTGTTAATAATATAATTGAACTATAATAGTTCCAATTAAGGAAATGTAAAGCCAATATGAAAGCTGCTAACTTTTTATATTAGCGGTTAAACTCCGTTAACATTTCTAAAATTTATATAGTTTAAATAAAACATTACATTTTCACTGTAAAAATAATATATCTATATTTATAAATACTTAAAAGTAAAAATACTTCCTTAACATCTTCAGTGTCACGCTCTAATTATAAGCTATTTAAGTAAACGAAAAACAATATTACCAAAATAAATATTCAAAAAATAAAAGTTAAAAGATAAATCTTGAAATTAGAATCATATCAACCTTGAATATAACCAATTAAATAAATAAATAATCTATATAAACCTTGACCACCAAGTAATTCACCTCAACCATAATCAAATGACTTAGATGAATAATAACCTATTTTTAAAGGAATATATCTAATAAACTTAGTTGAAAGAAAAGGTATAAATCATATAGAACCAGCAAATCTAACAAAAGAAAGTATACTTAAAGAAAATAAATTATGAGAAAAATCAAAATTAGAAATAAGATAACCAAAATAAGCACCTAAAATAACAACTGTAATAGTTAAAAACTTTAAATAATAAGGTAAAGCAATCACATGAGGAATAGGAAAAATTAATCAAGATAAAAGACTACCACCAAAAACAGCAACAAACAATAGACCAATTATTCCAAATGAAATATAATAACCCTTATCATCAAAAGAAAATCTAGAATAAAAATTATTATCACCAGATATTGAATAATAAAACAAACGAAAAGAATAAGAAGCAGTTAAACCAGTAGAAAAAAAATAAAGAAAAAAAATTAAACAATTAATTCATCTTAAACAAACCATCTCAAGAATTAAATCCTTTGAATAAAATCCCGCTAAAAAAGGTATTCCACACAAAGATAAACTAGAAACATTAAAACAAACTGAAGTTAAAGGTATGAAATTAACAATTGATCCTATAAAACGAATATCCTGAGAATCCTTCAAATTATGAATTATTGAACCTGCACATATAAATAATAATGCCTTAAATAAAGCATGAGCCAATAAATGAAAAAATGCAAGCTTTGGATAACCTATAGCCAAAATTCTTATTATTAAACCAAGTTGTCTTAAAGTAGAAAGAGCAATAATCTTCTTTAAATCAAACTCAAAATTAGCGCCCAATCCAGCCATAAATATAGTTATACAACCAATTAAAAGTAAAAATCAACCACAATTATAAGTATCCAATATTGGTCTAAAACGAATTAATAAATAAACACCAGCAGTAACAAGAGTAGAAGAATGAACTAAAGCAGAAACAGGAGTAGGAGCTGCTATAGCAGCAGGAAGTCATGAAGAGAAAGGAATCTGAGCTCTCTTAGTTATAGCTGCTAAAACAATTAATATAGTAATGAGCTTTATTTCAAAAGAATTAGAAATAAAATCATAATAATAAATATAATTTCAACCACCAAAATTTAACATTCATGCAATAGAAATTAAAATAGCAACATCACCAATACGATTAGAAAGTGCAGTTAATATACCAGCACTATAAGATTTTACATTTTGATAATAAATAACTAAACAATAAGAAACTAAACCTAAACCATCTCAACCTAATAAAATTCTAATTAAATTAGGACTAATAATTAAAAAACCTATAGAAAGAATAAATATTAAAACAATAATAATAAAACGATTTATATTCTTTTCACCAGATATATAATCCTCTCTATAATAAATAACCAAAGAAGAAATATATATAACAAAAGATATAAAAATAAGAGATATTCAATCCAAAATTAAAGTTATAACAACTATAGAACCATTTAAATTGAAAAGCTCTCACTCAACAAAAACTCTATAATCAATTATTAAATAATAAATACCTAAAATAAAAATTATAGTTCTCGAAATAAACAAAGAAAAAAACTCAAAGAACAAATAGAAAATAAATTCACGGCCTAAGATGAAAAACTTCATATCATTGATTCCACAAAACAATATTTTTAATTAAAATACTTAAGCAAACTAAACAAAGAAATATTCACCCTTTAAACAGAGAATATTTAAAGGCAATCAATGTAAAAGTAAAAAATGATATTCACGAAAATAACCAAGAGAACAAGTATAAACACCAGAATAATAATTCCCATGCTGAGAATAAGAATATATATACAAAGTATAAACAGCTCTAAAAAAAGATAAAAAAATCAAAGCAAAGAATCTAAAAGAAGATCAAGATATAATTCTATTTAATAATCTAATTTCACCTACCAAATTTAAAGAAGGAGGAGCAGCCATATTTGATGATCTTAAAAGAAATCATCATAAAGCCATTCTTGGCATCAAATTAATTATACCCTTGTTAATTAATAATCTTCGTCTACCTAAACGTTCATAAATAATATTAGATAAACAAAATAAACCAGAAGAACATAAACCATGACCAACCATTAGAGAAAGAGAACCTACACAACCTCATCAATTCATAGTCATCAATCCACCAATAACCATTCTTATATGAGCAACAGAAGAATATGCAATTAAATACTTCAAATCAACCTGACGAAAACAAATAAATCTTACAATAACACCCCCAGATAAACCTAAAGACAATCAAAAATAATTAAACTTTAAACCCAAATAAGAAATAACCTTTATAACACGAAAAATACCATAACCACCTAAATTTAATAAAACACCAGCAAGAATTATTCTACCTGAAATAGGGGCCTCTACATGAGCCTTAGGAAGTCATAAATGAACCAAAAACATAGGTATCTTAACTAAAAAAGCCAAAATTATAAATACATAAAACATAAAATAATAAGAACCAAAATCAACCAATAAAGGAAAATATAAAGTATTAGAAAAATCATAAACCTTAAATAAAACTAATAATAAAGGTAATCTAGCAACCAAAGTATAAAAAATTAAACAAACACCAGCCTGCAAACTCTCAGTTTGATAACCCCAACCCAAAATTAAAAGTAAAGTAGGAACTAATCTAGCCTCAAAAAAAATATAAAAAGAAAGAAGACTTAATCTAGCAAATGAACAATAAAGCATAATTATTAAAATCAAAACCATAAAAACAAAAAAATTAGAATGATATGAACTTAAATAAACTGAACCTCTAGCAGTGATTATTAAAGAACAAATCCAAAAACTAAGTAAAATTAAACTAAAAGAAAAATAATCAATACCAAAATAATATCTAAGTATATTCAAATCAGCATATGAATAGACACAAATTATAAAAACAAAACCCGACAGAAACATTAAAGAATGAACCAACCATCAACAATTATTTAATAAACAAAGAGGGATCAAAAAAATAGTTATAAATAAATACTTTAACATAAAGATAAACCAAAAGAATTAAAAAAATCATTACCATGAGAACGAATTATTGAAACTAAAATAGAAAGACCTAAAGCACCCTCACAAACAGAAAAAACTAAAAAAATAACAGGAAAAAAATAATCATAATCAAACTCAATAAGAAAAACAATAACTAACATAAATAAAGAAAGAACAATATATTCTAATCTCAAAAGAACCATTAATAAATGTTTACGTTTAGAAGAAAAAACATAAACACCAGCAAAATAAATCAATAAAGAAGTAAAAATAGAGAATATAAACATTAGTTTTAATAGTTTAAAAAAAACGCCGGTCTTGTAAACCGGAAATAAGTCCAGCCCCCACTTTTAAAACTTCAGAGGTGGAAAAGCTTCCAAAGTTCCCCAAAACCGGTATTTTAAATAAACTAACCCCTGAAATGATCAAAATAATAATTATATCATTATCAAATGTAATAAATATTAATTTTATTAAATTAAGACACCCAATATCAATAATGCTTTTTATTATCCTTCAAACCTTCCTAGTTGGATTAATAACAGGAACAATAATAGAAAGATATTGATTATCATATATTTTATTTTTAACATTTCTTGGTGGTATACTAGTATTATTTATTTACATTACAAGAATTGCATCAAACGAAATATTTCAGCCTAAATCAATCACTATAATTATTACATTAATAATGTGAGTATTTATCATATTAATATTAATTATTCTAGATATATCTATATTTATAGACTTTTTCAAAAACACCGAAACTATAAATATTGATAATTCAATCAATTATCAAGAAATAACAATATCTTTAGAAAAATTATATAATAGACCAACATTCATTATTACAATAATAATAATAATTTATTTATTTTTAGCACTACTAGCAGTTGTTAAAATCACCAATATTAATCAGGGACCTATTCGTAAAATAAGATAATTACTAATGAATAAACCCTTACAATTAAGACATCCTTTAATTAAAATTATTAATAACTCTTTAATTGACTTACCTGCCATAACAAATATTTCAAAAAAAGAAAGATTAAATAATATAATAAATATATTTTATACAATTATGTAATTTAATATAATATGTTATTAATATGAATTCTTTTTTTTATATTAAGTTAACTTTCATATATATTAGTTAAATAATCTAATTATAGATAATTTACATAATTATATTATTATAATTAATATAATTATTTATATTAATTATAATATTTTATATTTAAATTAATAATTTTATTTATTATATCCAATTATAATAATATTAAATATTAAATTACATATTATTATATATATTATATTATAATAACCTATTTTAAGCTAAAAACATAAGTAGCTATAATCCTAGGTAAATAATTGCATTAAAATAATCAATTGATAATGGTAAGATGAACTTATAATACTTTAATTTCAATTAAATGTAATATATTAATATAAATTATTTATTATATATATATATATATAAAAAAATAAAATGAGCCGGATAAATTAATCCTAATTAAACAAAATAAAACATAAAAGAATTTCAAAAAAAAACTTTCGATTTATATATTAAATAAATGAAGTGCCTGATTAAAGGGTTACCTTGATAGGGTAAATAAAGTAAATAACATTACCTTCATTAAAATTACATAAGAATGAATTAAACTACCTCCTTTAGTATCAAAAACTAACGTGCATCATACACCTTAATGTAAAAAGGTAAGCTAAACAAGCTAATGGGTTCATACCCCATTTATAGCGGTATCAATCCTCTCCTTTTTAATGACCAACAACTCTACAAAACTTCTCTTCCTATCAACATTAATGATAGGAACGATCTTGTCCATTTCATCAAATTCCTGATTTGGGGTTTGAATAGGACTTGAGATCAACTTACTTTCATTTATTCCGCTCCTAACAAGAAATAAAAATATAATAATAAATGAATCATCAATTAAATATTTTATTGTCCAAGCAATAGCATCGACAATATTATTATTTTCAATTTTGCTGATTCAAATAAAATATCCCATGGGATGGGAAACAGAATTTATCCCATCAATAATAATTAGATCTAGACTATTATTAAAGATTGGAGCTGCACCTTTCCATTTCTGATTTCCAGAAGTTATAGGAGCATCAAGATGAAATAATTGTTTAACATTAATAACATGACAAAAAATCGCCCCAATAATGGTCTTATCTTATTGTATTCAATTAAGAACTTTTATTTGAACAATTATTATCTTAAGAATTATTATTGGGGCAATAGGAGGTTTAAATCAAACATCCTTACGACAACTTTTAGCATATTCATCAATCAGACATCTAGGTTGAATAATTAGATCATTAACAGTCAGAGAAAACATCTGAGAACTATACTTCATTATTTACTCACTATTAAGATTAATTATAGTTTTATTATTTAAGCAAATAAATTTATTTTTCATAAATCAAATTTATTCAGCCAGAAATATAAAAACCGAAATTAAATTCATAATATTCTTATCTTTATTATCTTTAGGTGGACTACCACCATTCCTTGGATTCTTACCAAAATGAATTGTAATACAATCATTAATAGAAAACAATATAACAACTATTATAACTATTATAGTTGTATTAACTACAATTACACTCTACTACTATATACGTATTAGATTCTCAGCTCTAATTATATCATACATAGAAAATTCGTGATCTATAAAGATAAAGTCCCAAAAATCAAGAATCATTCTTCCTATAACAGTAATAATTTCAACAATAGGATTGATTTCAACATCAACCTTAATTTCATTATACTAAGGACTTAAGTTAATCAAACTAATAACCTTCAAAGTTATAATTAAAAGAATAATCTTTTAGGCCTTAGTAAAATTGTACACCTCTAGAATTGCAGTCTAGAATCATAATTGAATATAAGACCTAAATATGATAAGAGAGAAAACATCTCATAAGTAGATTTACAGTCTACCACCTAAAATTCAGCCATCTTACCGCAAAAATGATTATTCTCAACAAACCATAAGGACATTGGTACTTTATACTTCATATTTGGAGCATGAGCAGGAATAGTAGGAACATCAATAAGAATACTTATTCGTGCTGAACTTGGCCAACCCGGATCTCTAATTGGGGATGACCAGATTTATAATGTTATTATTACAGCTCACGCATTCGTAATAATTTTCTTTATAGTAATACCTATTATAATTGGTGGATTTGGTAATTGACTTGTTCCACTAATAATTGGTGCACCAGATATAGCATTTCCACGAATAAATAATATAAGTTTTTGATTACTACCACCTTCACTAACCCTTCTTCTTACCTCTTCTATAGTAGATAATGGTGCTGGTACAGGATGAACAGTTTACCCTCCTCTAGCAGGAGCTATTGCACACGGGGGTGCATCTGTAGATCTAGCTATTTTTTCACTGCACTTAGCAGGTGTATCATCTATTCTTGGTGCAATGAATTTCATTACAACAGCAATTAATATACGATCAGAAAGTATAACTTTAGATCAAACACCTTTATTTGTATGATCTGTAGCTATTACAGCATTACTTCTCCTTCTTTCACTTCCAGTTTTAGCAGGAGCTATTACTATATTATTAACAGATCGAAATTTAAATACATCATTCTTTGACCCTGCAGGAGGGGGTGACCCAATTCTATATCAACATCTATTTTGATTCTTTGGACACCCAGAAGTTTATATTTTAATTCTACCGGGGTTCGGAATTATTTCACATATTGTATGTCAAGAAAGAGGAAAAATTGAATCATTTGGAACATTAGGTATAATTTATGCTATACTATCAATTGGACTAATAGGATTTATTGTATGAGCACATCATATATTTACAGTAGGAATGGATGTTGACACACGAGCATATTTTACATCAGCAACAATAATTATTGCTGTACCTACAGGAATTAAGGTATTTAGATGATTAGCTACATTATATGGAACTAAATTCAAGTTCAATCCACCATTATTATGAGCTCTAGGATTTATTTTCCTATTTACAATTGGTGGATTAACAGGATTAGTATTAGCAAATTCATCACTTGATATTGTATTACATGATACATATTATGTAGTAGCCCACTTTCATTACGTATTGTCTATAGGAGCAGTATTTGCAATTATAGGAGGTGTCATTCAATGACATCCACTATTTACAGGATTAACTATAAATAATACATGATTAAAAATCCAATTTACAATTATATTCATTGGAGTAAATTTAACATTCTTTCCTCAACACTTCCTAGGATTAGCAGGAATACCTCGACGATACTCTGACTACCCAGACGCATATACATCATGAAACGTAGTATCAAGAATTGGGTCTACAATTTCTATTGTAGGAATCATTATATTCATTGTAATTATATGAGAAAGAATGATTACAAACCGAGCAACTATATTTAGAGCTAACATAAGAAGATCAACAGAATGACTACAAAATATCCCTCCTGCAGAACATAGTTACTCAGAATTACCATTAATCTCTAGATTCTAATATGGCAGATTAGTGCAGTAGATTTAAGCTCTACAAATAAAGGTTTGACCTTTTATTAGAATATATTTATTAATGGCAACATGATCAAATTTATCTCTTCAAGATGGAGCTTCACCATTAATGGAGCAATTATCATTCTTTCATGATCATACTATGGTCGTATTATTATTAATTACAGTAATAGTAGGTTATGCCCTAAGTTATATATTATTTATTGCCTATACTAACCGTAATATACTTCATGGACATTTAATTGAAACAATCTGAACAGCTTTACCAGCAATTACATTAATTTTTATTGCCCATCCATCATTACGACTATTATATTTACTTGATGATTCAGTAGATGCAATAATTACAATTAAAACCATTGGACGACAATGATATTGAAGATATGAATATTCAGACTTCATAGACGTAGAATTTGACACTTATATAACACCAGAACAAGACCTAGAAAAGATGGATTCCGACTACTAGATGTAGATAACCGAACAATCCTACAAATAAATACAGAAGTATGAGTATTAACAAGAGCATCAGATGTTCTACACTCATGAGCAGTTCCTGCATTAGGGGTTAAAATTGATGCAACGCCAGGTCGGTTAAATCAAGGAACATTCACAATAAATCGACCTGGATTATTCTTTGGACAATGCTCAGAAATCTGTGGAGCAAACCACAGATTTATACCAATTGTAATTGAAAGAACTTCAGTAAATTTATTTATTAAGTGATTATCTAAGGTAATTTAAGGAGTTAGTTAAAATAAATAACATTAGAGTGTCAATCTAAAGTAACTAAAAAAAATTAGTACACCTTGAAATTCATCAGATGACTGAAAGTAAGTAATGGTCTCTTAAACCAAATAATAGTAAATTAACGACTACTTCTGATGGGGAAATTATATCCAAATCCCTCAAATATCCCCTCTTATAGGATTCTCACTATTCATTATATTTTCAGCTACATTAATCTTGTTTAATCAAATAAACTTCTTCTCATTTAAACCTAACCTTATTAAAAGAGCAGAAAAAGGAACAATTGAAATAAAAAAACTTAAATTGAAAATGATAACAAATCTATTCTCAACATTTGACCCATCAACTAACATCTTTAATTTATCATTAAATTGAACTAGAACATTTCTAGGACTATTATTAATCCCATCACTATTTTGACTTACACCATCACGAATTAACATTATCTGAAATAAACTAAATTTAACCTTACATAATGAATTTAAAACACTTCTTGGACCAAAATCATTTAATGGAACAACATTCATTTTCATCTCAATTTTTATTATAATATTATTTAACAATTTATAGGATTATTCCCTTATATTTTTACTAGAACAAGACATTTATCATTAACATTTGCAATTGCCCTACCTATATGGCTAAGATTTATATTATTTGGATGAATTAACCATACTAATCATATATTTACACACCTTGTACCACAAGGTACACCGCCTGCATTAATATCATTTATAGTACTAATTGAAACAATTAGTAATGTTATTCGACCAGGTACATTAGCAGTACGGTTGGCAGCAAATATAATTGCAGGACACTTATTATTAACCTTATTAGGAAACACAGGACCATCTATAGCAATAAACTTAATCTCATTACTAATTATTGGACAAATACTTCTATTAATTCTAGAATCAGCAGTAGCAATAATTCAAGCCTATGTTTTCTCAATTCTAAGAACTCTATATTCTAGAGAAGTATATTAAACCTATGTTAACAACTCACTCAAACCACCCATTCCACTTAGTAGACTATAGACCTTGACCATTAACAGGAGCAATTGGAGCAATAGTCCTAGTATCAGGACTAGCAAAATGATTCCACCTATTTAATATTAACTTATTCATAATTGGATTTGGAATTACCCTACTAACTATAATTCAATGATGACGAGATGTAGTACGAGAAGGAACATATCAAGGATTACATACAGGATTTGTATCAATTGGATTACGATGAGGAATAATTTTATTTATTGCATCAGAGGTATTATTTTTCGTTTCTTTTTTTTGAGAATTCTTTAGAAGAAGATTAGCACCAACAATTGAACTAGGAATACTATGACCTCCAATAGGAATTCAACCCTTTAACCCTATACAAATTCCATTACTTAATACAGCTATTCTTTTAGCATCAGGAGTAACAGTAACATGAGCACATCATAGTTTAATGGAATCTAATCATACTCAAGCACTACAAGGATTATTCTTCACAGTGTTATTAGGACTATACTTTACAATACTTCAAGCATATGAATATTGAGAAGCACCTTTTACCATTGCAGATGCAGTTTATGGATCAACATTCTTTGTTGCAACAGGATTCCATGGTTTACACGTAATTATTGGAACAATCTTTTTATCAACATGTCTACTTCGACACTCAATAAATCAATTTTCACCAAGACATCACTTTGGATTTGAAGCAGCAGCATGATACTGACACTTCTAATTCTAATTCTATCAACAAGAGTTTTCATTAGATTTATTATTCCAATAATTGTTATAATCCTGGCAACAACACTATCAAAAAAATTAATTAATGATCGAGAAAAAAGATCACCATTTGAATGTGGGTTTGATCCAAAAAGATCAGCACGAATACCATTCTCAATACGATTCTTCCTAATCGCAGTAATCTTTTTAATTTTTGATGTAGAAATTGCACTAATTCTACCAATTGTAATTATTTTTAAAACTTCAGACATTATAATCTGAACAGTATCAACAATATTTTTTATTCTAGTTCTATTAGGAGGACTATACCATGAATGAAACCAAGGAGCATTACAATGAGCAGAATAAAGGGTTGTAGTTAAATATAACATTTGGGTTGCATTCAAAAAGTATTGATATTATCAATCAACCTTAAATAGAATAAGAAGCGAAATATTGCAGTCAGTTTCGACCTGGAAGATTGGTATGTACTACCCTTATTCATATTAATTGAAGCCAAAAAGAGGCGTATTACTGTTAATAATATAATTGAACTATAATAGTTCCAATTAAGGAAATGTAAAGCCAATATGAAAGCTGCAAACTTTTTATATTAGCGGTTAAACTCCGTTAACATTTCTAAAATTTATATAGTTTAAATAAAACATTACATTTTCACTGTAAAAATAATATATCTATATTTATAAATACTTAAAAGTAAAAATACTTCCTTAACATCTTCAGTGTCACGCTCTAATTATAAGCTATTTAAGTAAACGAAAAACAATATTACCAAAATAAATATTCAAAAAATAAAAGTTAAAAGATAAATCTTGAAATTAGAATCATATCAACCTTGAATATAACCAATTAAATAAATAAATAATCTATATAAACCTTGACCACCAAGTAATTCACCTCAACCATAATCAAATGACTTAGATGAATAATAACCTATTTTTAAAGGAATATATCTAATAAACTTAGTTGAAAGAAAAGGTATAAATCATATAGAACCAGCAAATCTAACAAAAGAAAATATACTTAAAGAAAATAAATTATGAGAAAAATCAAAATTAGAAATAAGATAACCAAAATAAGCACCTAAAATAACAACTGTAATAGTTAAAAACTTTAAATAATAAGGTAAAGCAATCACATGAGGAATAGGAAAAATTAATCAAGATAAAAGACTACCACCAAAAACAGCAACAAACAATAGACCAATTATTCCAAATGAAATATAATAACCCTTATCATCAAAAGAAAATCTAGAATAAAAATTATTATCACCAGATATTGAATAATAAAACAAACGAAAAGAATAAGAAGCAGTTAAACCAGTAGAAAAAAAATAAAGAAAAAAATTAAACAATTAATTAATCTTAAACAAACCATCTCAAGAATTAAATCCTTTGAATAAAATCCCGCTAAAAAAGGTATTCCACACAAAGATAAACTAGAAACATTAAAACAAACTGAAGTTAAAGGTATGAAATTAACAATTGATCCTATAAAACGAATATCCTGAGAATCCTTCAAATTATGAATTATTGAACCTGCACATATAAATAATAATGCCTTAAATAAAGCATGAGCCAATAAATGAAAAAATGCAAGCTTTGGATAACCTATAGCCAAAATTCTTATTATTAAACCAAGTTGTCTTAAAGTAGAAAGAGCAATAATCTTCTTTAAATCAAACTCAAAATTAGCGCCCAATCCAGCCATAAATATAGTTATACAACCAATTAAAAGTAAAAATCAACCACAATTATAAGTATCCAATATTGGTCTAAAACGAATTAATAAATAAACACCAGCAGTAACAAGAGTAGAAGAATGAACTAAAGCAGAAACAGGAGTAGGAGCTGCTATAGCAGCAGGAAGTCATGAAGAGAAAGGAATCTGAGCTCTCTTAGTTATAGCTGCTAAAACAATTAATATAGTAATGAGCTTTATTTCAAAAGAATTAGAAATAAAATCATAATAATAAATATAATTTCAACCACCAAAATTTAACATTCATGCAATAGAAATTAAAATAGCAACATCACCAATACGATTAGAAAGTGCAGTTAATATACCAGCACTATAAGATTTTACATTTTGATAATAAATAACTAAACAATAAGAAACTAAACCTAAACCATCTCAACCTAATAAAATTCTAATTAAATTAGGACTAATAATTAAAAAACCTATAGAAAGAATAAATATTAAAACAATAATAATAAAACGATTTATATTCTTTTCACCAGATATATAATCCTCTCTATAATAAATAACCAAAGAAGAAATATATATAACAAAAGATATAAAAATAAGAGATATTCAATCCAAAATTAAAGTTATAACAACTATAGAACCATTTAAATTGAAAAGCTCTCACTCAACAAAAACTCTATAATCAATTATTAAATAATAAATACCTAAAATAAAAATTATAGTTCTCGAAATAAACAAAGAAAAAAAACTCAAAGAACAAATAGAAAATAAATTCACGGCCTAAGATGAAAAACTTCATATCATTGATTCCACAAAACAATATTTTTAATTAAAATACTTAAGCAAACTAAACAAAGAAATATTCACCCTTTAAACAGAGAATATTTAAAGGCAATCAATGTAAAAGTAAAAGATGATATTCACGAAAATAACCAAGAGAACAAGTATAAACACCAGAATAATAATTCCCATGCTGAGAATAAGAATATATATACAAAGTATAAACAGCTCTAAAAAAAGATAAAAAAATCAAAGCAAAGAATCTAAAAGAAGATCAAGATATAATTCTATTTAATAATCTAATTTCACCTACCAAATTTAAAGAAGGAGGAGCAGCCATATTTGATGATCTTAAAAGAAATCATCATAAAGCCATTCTTGGCATCAAATTAATTATACCCTTGTTAATTAATAATCTTCGTCTACCTAAACGTTCATAAATAATATTAGATAAACAAAATAAACCAGAAGAACATAAACCATTAGAGAAAGAGAACCTACACAACCTCATCAATTCATAGTCATCAATCCACCAATAACCATTCTTATATGAGCAACAGAAGAATATGCAATTAAAGACTTTAAATCAACCTGACGAAAACAAATAAATCTTACAATAACACCCCCAGATAAACCTAAAGACAATCAAAAATAATTAAACTTTAAACCCAAATAAGAAATAACCTTTATAACACGAAAAATACCATAACCACCTAACTTTAATAAAACACCAGCAAGAATTATTCTACCTGAAATAGGGGCCTCTACATGAGCCTTAGGAAGTCATAAATGAACCAAAAACATAGGTATCTTAACTAAAAAAGCCAAAATTATAAATACATAAAACATAAAATAATAAGAACCAAAATCAACCAATAAAGGAAAATATAAAGTATTAGAAAAATCATAAACCTTAAATAAAACTAATAATAAAGGTAATCTAGCAACCAAAGTATAAAAAATTAAATAAACACCAGCCTGCAAACGCTCAGGTTGATAACCCCAACCCAAAATTAAAAGTAAAGTAGGAACTAATCTAGCCTCAAAAAAAAAATATAAAAAGAAAGAAGACTTAATCTAGCAAATGAACAATAAAGCATAATTATTAAAATCAAAACCATAAAAACAAAAAAATTAGAATGATATGAACTTAAATAAACTGAACCTCTAGCAGTGATTATTAAAGAACAAATCCAAAAACTAAGTAAAATTAAACTAAAAGAAAAATAATCAATACCAAAATAATATCTAATTATATTCAAATCAGCATATGAATAAACACAAATTATAAAAACAATACCCGACAGAAACATTAAAGAATGAACCAACCATCAACAATTATTTAATAAACAAAGAGGGATCAAAAAATAGTTATAAATAAATACTTTAACATAAAGATAAACCAATAGAATTAAAAAAATCATTACCATGAGAACGAATTATTGAAACTAAAATAGAAAGACCTAAAGCACCCTCACAAACAGAAAAAACTAAAAAAATAACAGGAAAAAAATAATCATAATCAAACTCAATAAGAAAAACAATAACTAACATAAATAAAGAAAGAACAATATATTCTAATCTCAAAAGAACCATTAATAAATGTTTACGTTTAGAAGAAAAAACATAAACACCAGCAAAATAAATCAATAAAGAAGTAAAAATAGAGAATATAAATATTAGTTTTAATAGTTTAAAAAAAACGCCGGTCTTGTAAACTGGAAATAAGTCCAGCCCCCACTTTTAAAACTTCAGAGGTGGAAAAGCTTCCAAAGCTCCCCAAAACCGGTATTTTAAATAAACTAACCCCTGAAATGATCAAAATAATAATTATATCATTATCAAATGTAATAAATATTAATTTTATTAAATTAAGACACCCAATATCAATAATGCTTTTTATTATCCTTCAAACCTTCCTAGTTGGATTAATAACAGGAACAATAATAGAAAGATATTGATTATCATATATTTTATTTTTAACATTTCTTGGTGGTATACTAGTATTATTTATTTACATTACAAGAATTGCATCAAACGAAATATTTCAGCCTAAATCAATCACTATAATTATTACATTAATAATGTGAGTATTTATCATATTAATATTAATTATTCTAGATATATCTATATTTATAGACTTTTTCAAAAACACCGAAACTATAAATATTGATAATTCAATCAATTATCAAGAAATAACAGTATCTTTAGAAAAATTATATAATAGACCAACATTCATTATTACAATAATAATAATAATTCATTTATTTTTAGCACTACTAGCAGTTGTTAAAATCACCAATATTAATCAGGGACCTATTCGTAAAATAAGATAATTACTAATGAATAAACCCTTACGATTAAGACATCCTTTAATTAAAATTATTAATAACTCTTTAATTGACTTACCTGCCCCAACAAATATTTCATTTTGATGAAATTTTGGATCCCTATTAGGGTTATGTTTGGTAATTCAAATCGTAACTGGACTATTTTTAGCTATACATTATACATCAAATATTGAAATAGCATTCAGTAGTGTAGTACACATCTGCCGAGACGTAAATAATGGTTGAATTATCCGAACCTTACACGCAAATGGAGCATCTATATTTTTTATTTGTATTTACTTACATGTAGGACGGGGAATTTACTATGGATCTTATATATATATACATACCTGAATAATTGGTACAGTGATTTTATTTTTAGTTATAGCAACTGCATTTATAGGATATGTCTTACCCTGAGGCCAAATATCTTTTTGAGGTGCAACAGTAATTACTAATTTATTATCAGCAATCCCATACTTAGGAACAGATTTAGTCCAATGAGTATGAGGAGGATTCGCTGTTGATAATGCAACATTAAATCGATTCTTCACATTCCATTTTGTATTACCATTTATTATTGCTGCTATAGCAGCAATTCATTTATTTTTTCTTCACCAAACAGGATCTAATAATCCTCTTGGACTAAATGGAGATATTGAAAAAATTCCATTCCATCCATACTTTACCTTTAAGGATTCTATTACATTTGTAATAATAACATCATTATTAATTATACTATGTTTAATTAATCCTTACCTATTAGGAGATCCAGATAACTTTGTACCTGCCAACCCATTAGTAACACCAGTTCACATTCAACCAGAATGATATTTCCTATTTGCATATGCAATTCTACGATCTATCCCTAATAAGTAAGGAGGTGTTATTGCATTATTTTTATCAATTGGAATCTTAATAATTTTACCATTTTATAATAAAACACCATTCTGAGGCATTCAATTTTACCCTATTAATCAAATTTTATTCTGAATTATAGTAGTTGTTGTATGCTTACTAACGTGAATTGGTAAACGACCTGTTGAAGAACCTTATATTATAACAGGTCAAATCTTAACAATTATTTACTTCACATATTTCTTAATTAATGTCCATGTCGCAAACGCATGAGATAAATTAATTAAGGAATAAAGTTAATTAGCTTAGGAAAAGCATATGTTTTGAAAACATAAAATTAGAAGTTTAACTCTTCTATTAACTTTTCTCAAAAAATTTCACTAAACAAATGAGATAAATAAAATCTTTAAACCAACAAAGAAAATAAAAAAATTCAAAGATAAAGGTAAAAAAGTTTTTCAAGCTAAGTACATTAATTTATCATAACGGAACCGTGGTAATGTTCCACGAACCCAAATAAAACCAAAAGATATAATAGCAAGCTTAATAAAAAATATAAAAGAATAAAAATCACCGCCCAAAAAAATTAAAGCCAATAACATTCTTATGAAGACAATTCTAGTATATTCAGCTAAAAAAATTAAAGTAAAACCACCTGCACCATACTCAATATTAAATCCTGAAACTAACTCAGATTCCTCTTCAGCAAAATCAAAAGGAGTACGATTAGTTTCAGCTAAGCAAGAAGCAAAACAAGCTAAAGCTAAAGGAAAAGAAATAATAATAAATCAACAATAAAGCTGATAGTTTATAAAATCAAACATATTAAAACTACCAATTAAAATAATTAAAGACAATAAAATTAAAGCTAAACTAACTTCATAAGAAATTGTTTGAGCAACAGAACGAAGAGAACCTAATAATGAATAATTTGAATTAGAAGATCAACCAGCAATTATAACAGTATAAACACCTAATCTAGTACAACATAAAAAAAATAAAAATCCATAAGAAAAAGAACACATATAAGTTAAATAAGGAAAAATTACTCAAACGGCTAAAGAAATCATTAAATTAAAAACAGGGGAAAAATAATAAAGTAGGTAATTAGATATAATAGGAATTGGCTGCTCCTTACAAATTAACTTAATAGCATCTCTAAATGGCTGAGGAATTCCAACAAAACCTACCTTATTTGGACCCTTTCGAATCTGAATATAACCTAAAACCTTACGCTCTAATAAAGTTAAAAAGGCAACACTAATTAAAACACAAATAACCAATAAAAGAAAATTCAAAATAAATATAAATAAATCATAAAGTATCAATACTATTTGTAGAAAAAATCTACATAAATGAATTCTAAATTCAACACATTAATCTGTCAAAATAGTAAATAAATTAATATTAATCAATATAACAAAAAATATTTTAACCATATGGTCCTTTCGTACTAATATGGATTAACAATCTTAGGATAGAAACCGACCTGGCTCACGCCGGTCTGAACTCAGATCATGTAAGAATTTAAAGGTCGAACAGACCTAATCATTGGGCTCCTGCACCCAAAATTTTTCTTAATCCAACATCGAGGTCGCAATCTGCTTTGTCGATATGAGCTCTCAAAAACAATTACGCTGTTATCCCTAAGGTAACTTAAACTTATGATCATAAATTATGGATCAAAATAACAAACATAAATAAATGATATAATAATGAAGAGTTTATCTATTCTTCATGTCACCCCAACAAAACATCATCATTAAATATAGAAAGACAAACAAAAAACTATATAAAAGTAAAATGTCAAGCTCTATAGGGTCTTCTCGTCCTAAAGAAGAATTTAAGCCTTTTGACTCAAAAGTTAAATTCAAAAATTTATTAAGAGACAGTTGATTTCTCATCAAGCCATTCATTCCAGCCACTAATTAAGAGACTAATGATTATGCTACCTTTGCACGGTCAAAATACCGCGGCTCTTTAAAAATACGCTCAGTGAGCAGGCCAGACCTCAAAATATAAACAAGAGGACATGTTTTTGATAAACAGGCGGAAATCAATTTTGCCTAGTTCCTTATAATAAGTTCACAAGGTAAAAATTTCATACAAATAAATATACTAATTCTATCATTATTACAAAAATTTTAAAATTAAATTAATAATCTTAATAAAAAACCTAAAATATTTATAAAATCAAAATAAAAAATAATGAACTAAAACGTAATCTTAAAGATAGCTGGTTTAAAGCTTACTATTATATTTCTATAAAATAAATTATAGGTTATTAACTTCAAAGCTTATCCCTTAAAGAATAAATAAGTTAATATTTTTACTTAAAAAATTAAATAAAAACAAATAACTTTAAAAAATTAAATTTTTTCTTAAGAAACTAGATATCTTGGGAAACGATTAACATCTCATTTCTATAAATAATTTAATAATAATTATGATACATTAACTATAAATTATTTATAAATCATCCCAAATCGAGACAAGTAAAATAAATACTAAAATTTTGATAAACCCTGATACAAAAGGTACAATAAATAAAATCTACTTAAAAAAATGTAAAATAATATTTCATAAAACACTTACATTACCAATAAACTATAATTTAAAAAATCAATTCTATAAAATATACTAAGACAAAAATACAATAAAATTATTTATATTAAATAATTAAATAAACAAAAAATTAATATAATAAAATAAATAATCAAGATATCCTGATTTGCACAGAAAAATTTTCAGTGTAAATGAAACACTTTACTAATAAGTTATATCTTGAAACTCTTCCTAGATACACTTTCCAGTACATCTACTATGTTACGACTTATCTCATCTAAATTGAAGCTACTTTAAAATAAAATAGAATAATCAATAATGAGAGCAACGGGCGATGTGTACACATCTCAGAGCCAATATCAGTTAAATTAAATAAATTAAATTACTATCAAATCCACCTTCATTAACAGTATTTCACTATCAAATCCGTTATAAACAAAAATCTATTGTAACCCACCTCCTCTTAACTATAAGCTGCACCTTGACCTGAAATATTTTATAATTATAAATCTTGAGAATTATAACTCTAAAAAGATTCTCTGATAACGGAGATATACAAACAAATAAATTAAGTAGAGTAAATCGTGTATTATCAATCATGGGGTAGGTTCCTCTGAATGGAATGAGATACCGCCAAATTCTTTGGGTTTAAAGACCTTAACTAATAGTACCCTGGTAAATATAATTAACATTTAAAATAATAGGGTATCTAATCCTAGTTTATTATTTAAATTTCACAGATTCATAAAAAGGGCCACAAATAAATTTTAACATTTCACCTTACAAATTTATATTTCAACCCTAATAATATAAACAACTGTTTTAACCAATAATATTCACTTGTATCAATCGTATAACCGCAGCTGCTGGCACGAATTATGCCGATACTAAATCAATTGCTAAATCCAAAATCACTTGATAATTAAATCAAATTACTGCAAAAAGAACATTTAGTCTAACAAAACTTACATATAATACAAAGAAAAAGTGAATAAACAAGCAAGAATAAAACTTTTAAAAATAAAAAATAATAAAATTTTAAATCTATTAATTCAGGAAAAAATAAAAGATTCAAATATTTAAAGAAAAAAAAAGAAAAAAACCACAAACATTAACAAAAAAAAAAGAAACGCCCCTATGTATGACCACAACAACTTCTCTATTATATATAATTAAAGATTAATATGGAACATGTATAGCAATAAATGTATTATATTCTTTCTTATTTAATCTTTCTTTTCACTAATAAATAAAGAAAGATTAAATAATATAATAAATATATTTTATACAATTATGTAATTTAATATAATATGTTATTAATATGAATTCTTTTTTTTATATTAAGTTAACTTTCATATATATTAGTTAAATAATCTAATTATAGATAATTTACATAATTATATTATTATAATTAATATAATTATTTATATTAATTATAATATTTTATATTTAAATTAATAATTTTATTTATTATATCCAATTATAATAATATTAAATATTAAATTACATATTATTATATATATTATATTATAATAACCTATTTTAAGCTAAAAACATAAGTAGCTATAATCCTAGGTAATAATTGCATTAAAATAATCAATTGATAATGGTAAGATGAACTTATAATACTTTAATTTCAATTAAATGTAATATATTAATATAAATTATTTATTATATATATATATATAAAAAATAAAATGAGCAGGATAAATTAATCCTAATTAAACAAAATAATACATAAAAGAATTTCAAAAAAAAACTTTCGATTTATATATTAAATAAATGAAGTGCCTGATTAAAGGGTTACCTTGATAGGGTAAATAAAGTAAATAAAATTACCTTAATTAAAATTACATAAGATAGAATTAAACTACCTCCTTTAGTATCAAAAACTAACGTGCATCATACACCTTAATGTAAAAAGGTAAGCTAAACAAGCTAATGGGTTCATACCCCATTTATAGAGGTATCAATCCTCTCCTTTTTAATGACCAACAACTCTACAAAACTTCTCTTCCTATCAACATTAATGATAGGAACGATCCTGTCCATTTCATCAAATTCCTGATTTGGGGTTTGAATAGGACTTGAGATCAACTTACTTTCATTTATTCCGCTCCTAACAAGAAATAAAAATATAATAATAAATGAATCATCAATTAAATATTTTATTGTCCAAGCAATAGCATCGACAATATTATTATTTTCAATTTTGCTGATTCAAATAAAATATCCCATGGGATGGGAAACAGAATTTATCCCATCAATAATAATTAGATCTAGACTATTATTAAAGATTGGAGCTGCACCTTTCCATTTCTGATTTCCAGAAGTTATAGGAGCATCAAGATGAAATAATTGTTTAACATTAATAACATGACAAAAAATCGCCCCAATAATGGTCTTATCTTATTGTATTCAATTAAGAACTTTTATTTGAACAATTATTATCTTAAGAATTATTATTGGGGCAATAGGAGGTTTAAATCAAACATCCTTACGACAACTTTTAGCATATTCATCAATCAGACATCTAGGTTGAATAATTAGATCATTAACAGTCAGAGAAAACATCTGAGAACTATACTTCATTATTTACTCACTATTAAGATTAATTATAGTTTTATTATTTAAGCAAATAAATTTATTTTTCATAAATCAAATTTATTCAGCCAGAAATATAAAAACCGAAATTAAATTCATAATATTCTTATCTTTATTATCTTTAGGTGGACTACCACCATTCCTTGGATTCTTACCAAAATGAATTGTAATACAATCATTAATAGAAAACAATATAACAACTATTATAACTATTATAGTTGTATTAACTACAATTACACTCTACTACTATATACGTATTAGATTCTCAGCTCTAATTATATCATACACAGAAAATTCGTGATCTATAAAGATAAAGTCCCAAAAATCAAGAATCATTCTTCCTATAACAGTAATAATTTCAACAATAGGATTGATTTCAACATCAACCTTAATTTCATTATACTAAGGACTTAAGTTAATCAAACTAATAACCTTCAAAGTTATAATTAAAAGAATAATCCTTTAGGCCATAGTAAAATTTTACACCTCTAGAATTGCAGTCTAGAATCATAATTGAATATAAGACCTAAATATGATAAGAGAGAAAACATCTCATAAGTAGATTTACAGTCTACCACCTAAAATTCAGCCATCTTACCGCAAAAATGATTATTCTCAACAAACCATAAGGACATTGGTACTTTATACTTCATATTTGGAGCATGAGCAGGAATAGTAGGAACATCAATAAGAATACTTATTCGTGCTGAACTTGGCCAACCCGGATCTCTAATTGGGGATGACCAGATTTATAATGTTATTATTACAGCTCACGCATTCGTAATAATTTTCTTTATAGTAATACCTATTATAATTGGTGGATTTGGTAATTGACTTGTTCCACTAATAATTGGTGCACCAAATATAGCATTTCCACGAATAAATAATATAAGTTTTTGATTACTACCACCTTCACTAACCCTTCTTCTTACATCTTCTATAGTAGATAATGGTGCTGGTACAGGATGAACAGTTTACCCTCCTCTAGCAGGAGCTATTGCACACGGGGGTGCATCTGTAGATCTAGCTATTTTTTCACTGCACTTAGCAGGTGTATCATCTATTCTTGGTGCAGTGAATTTCATTACAACAGCAATTAATATACGATCAGAAAGTATAACTTTAGATCAAACACCTTTATTTGTATGATCTGTAGCTATTACAGCATTACTTCTCCTTCTTTCACTTCCAGTTTTAGCAGGAGCTATTACTATATTATTGACAGATCGAAATTTAAATACATCATTCTTTGACCCTGCAGGAGGGGGTGACCCAATTCTATATCAACATCTATTTTGATTCTTTGGACACCCAGAAGTTTATATTTTAATTCTACCGGGGTTCGGAATTATTTCACATATTGTATGTCAAGAAAGAGGAAAAATTGAATCATTTGGAACATTAGGTATAATGTATGCTATACTATCAATTGGACTAATAGGATTTATTGTATGAGCACATCATATATTTACAGTAGGAATGGATGTTGACACACGAGCATATTTTACATCAGCAACAATAATTATTGCTGTACCTACAGGAATTAAGGTATTTAGATGATTAGCTACATTATATGGAACTAAATTCAAGTTCAATCCACCATTATTATGAGCTCTAGGATTTATTTTCCTATTTACAATTGGTGGATTAACAGGATTAGTATTAGCAAATTCATCACTTGATATTGTATTACATGATACATATTATGTAGTAGCCCACTTTCATTATGTATTATCTATAGGAGCAGTATTTGCAATTATAGGAGGTGTCATTCAATGATATCCACTATTTACAGGATTAACTATAAATAATACATGATTAAAAATCCAATTTACAATTATATTCACTGGAGTAAATTTAACATTCTTTCCTCAACACTTCCTAGGATTAGCAGGAATACCTCGACGATACTTTGACTACCCAGACGCATATACATCATGAAACGTAGTATCAAGAATTGGGTCTACAATTTCTATTGTAGGAATCATTATATTCATTGTAATTATATGAGAAAGAATGATTACAAACCGAGCAATTATATTTAGAGCTAACATAAGAAGATCAACAGAATGACTACAAAATAACCCTCCTGCAGAACATAGTTACTCAGAATTACCATTAATCTCTAGATTCTAATATGGCAGATTAGTGCAGTAGATTTAAGCTCTACAAATAAAGGTTTGACCTTTTATTAGAAAATATTTATTAATGGCAACATGATCAAATTTATCTCTTCAAGATGGAGCTTCACCATTAATGGAGCAATTATCATTCTTTCATGATCATACTATGGTCGTATTATTATTAATTACAGTAATTGTAGATTATGCCCTAAGTTATATATTATTTATTGCCTATACTAACCGTAATATACTTCATGGACATTTAATTGAAACAATCTGAACAGCTTTACCAGCAATTACATTAATTTTTATTGCCCTTCCATCATTACGACTATTATATTTACTTGATGATTCAGTAGATGCAATAATTACAATTAAAACCATTGGACGACAATGCTATTGAAGATATGAATATTCAGACTTCATAGACGTAGAATTTGACACTTATATAACACCAGAACAAGACCTAGAAAATGATGGATTCCGACTACTAGATGTAGATAACCGAACAATCCTACCAATAAATGCAGAAGTACGAGTATTAAGAAGAGCATCAGATGTTCTACACTCATGAGCAGATCCTGCATTAGGGGTTAAAATTGATGCAACGCCAGGTCGGTTAAATCAAGGAACATTCACAATAAATCGACCTGGATTATTCTTTGGACAATGCTCAGAAATCTGTGGAGCAAACCACAGATTTATACCAATTGTAATTGAAAGAACTTCAGTAAATTTATTTATTAAGTGATTATCTAAGATAATTTAAGGAGTTAGTTAAAATAAATAACATTAGAGTGTCAATCTAAAGTAACTAAAAAAAATTAGTACACCTTGAAATTCATCAGATGACTGAAAGTAAGTAATGGTCTCTTAAACCAAATAATAGTAAATTAACGACTACTTCTGATGAGGAAATTATATCCAAATCCCTCAAATATCCCCTTTAATTATTAGTCCTAATTTAATTAGAATTTTATTAGGTTGAGATGGTTTAGGTTTAGTTTCTTATTGTTTAGTTATTTATTATCAAAATGTAAAATCTTATAGTGCTGGTATATTAACTGCACTTTCTAATCGTATTGGTGATGTTGCTATTTTAATTTCTATTGCATGAATGTTAAATTTTGGTGGTTGAAATTATATTTATTATTATGATTTTATTTCTAATTCTTTTGAAATAAAGCTCATTACTATATTAATTGTTTTAGACATTACTCCCATGGCGGAAATTGCGGATGGTGACTGTTGTATTCAATCCCGATGCAATTTCTGTGTTTCATTAACACTCTGATATTCCGCAGATTAGAGAATCATACCAGATGTGCATCGGAAACTACTACTGGTCTTCCAGGGAACGATCAAAGCGTGACTGTTTGAGACATTACTCCCATGGAGGGAAGTGAGCGTGGTGACTGTTGTATTCAATCCCGATGCAATTTCTGTGTTTAATCAACTCTCTGATAGTCCACATATTACAGAATGCCACCAGATGTGCATCGGAAACTACTACTGGTCTTCCAGGGAACGATCAAAGCGTAGACTCTTTGAGACATTACTCCTGTGGAGGAAATTGCGCATGGTGCCTATTGTATTCAATCCCGATGTAATTTCTGTGTTTCATCAACACTCTGATAGTCCACAGAATGCAGAATGCCACCAGATGTGCATCGGAAACTACTACTGGTCTTCTAGGGAACGATCAAAGCGTAGACTGTGTGAGACATTACTCCCGTTGAGAAAAGTGCGCATGGTGACTGTTGTATTCAATCCCGATGCAATTTCTATGTTTCATCAACACTCTGATAGTCCAAAGATTATAGAATTCCACCAGATGTGCATCGGAAACTACTACTGGTCTTCCAGGGAACGATCAAAGCGAAGACTGTTTGAGACATTACTCACGTTGAGGAAAGTGCGCATGGTGACTGTTGTATTCAATCCCTATGCAATTTCTGCGTTTCATCAACACTTTGAAGGTCAACAGATTACAGAATGCCTCCAGATGTGCATCGGAAACTACTACTGGTCTTCCAGGGAACGATCAAAGCGTAGACTGTTTGAGACATTACTCCCGTGGTGGAAACTGCGGATGGTGACTGTTGTATTCAATCCCAATGCAATTTCTGTGTTTCATCAACACTCTGATAGTCCACAGATTACAGATTTCCTCCAGATATGCATCGGAAACTACTACTGGTCTTCCTATGAACGGGCAAAGCATAGACTGTTTGAGACATTACTCCCATGTAGGAAAGTGCGCATGGTGACTATTGTATTCAATCCCGATGCAATTTCTGTGTTTCATCAACACTTTGAAGAACCACAGATTACAGAATGCCTCCAGATGTGAATCGAAACTACTACTGGTCTTCCAGGGAACGATCAAAGCGTAGACTGTTTGAGACATTACTCCCATGGAGGAAAGTGCGCATGGTGACTGTTGTATTAAATCCCGATGCAATTTCAGTGTTTCAACAACATTCTGATGGACCACAGTTAACAGAATGCCTAAAGATGTACATTGGAAACTACTGCTGGTCTTCCAGCGAACGATCAAAGCGTAGACTGTTTGAGACATTACTCCCATGGAGGAAGGCGCACATGGTGACTGTTGTATTGAATCCCTATGCAATTTCTGTGTTTCATCAACACTCTGATAGTCCACAGATTACAGAATGCCTCCAGATGTGCATCGGAAACTACTACTGGTCTTCCAGGGAACGATCAAAGCGTAGACTGTTAGAGACATTACTCCCATGGAGGAGAGTGTGCATGGTGACTGTTGTATTCAACCTCGATGCAATTTCTGTTTTTCATCAACACTCTGATAGTAAACAGATAACAGATTGCCTCCATAAGTGCTTCGAAAACTACTACTGGTCTTCCTGGGAACGATCAAATCTTAGAATGTTTGAGACAATATTCACTTGGAGGAAAGTGTGCATGGTGACTGTTGTATTCAATCCCGATGCAATTTCTGTGTTTCATCAACACTTTGAGGGTCCACAGATTACAGAATGCCTCCAGATGAGCATCAGTAACTACTACTGGTCTTCCAGGGAACGATCAAAGGGTAGACTGTTTCAGACGTTACTCCCATGGAGGAATGTGCGGATGGTGACTGTTGTATTCAATCCTGATGCAATTTCTGTGTTTCAACAACACTCTGATAGTCCACAGATTACAGAATGCCTCCAGATGTGCATCGGAAACTACTACAGGTCTTCCAGGGATCGATAAAAGAGTAGACTGTTTGAGACATTACTCACATTGACGAAAGTGACCATGGTAATTGTTGTATTCAATCCCGATGCAATTTCTGTGTTTCATCAACACTCAGATAGTCCACAGATTACAGATTGTCTCCAGATGTGCATCGGTATGTACTACTGGTCTTCCTGGGACCGATCAACGCGTAGACCGTTTGAGACATTCCTCCCATGGAGGAAAGTGCGGAAGGTGACTGTTTTCAATCCCGATGCAATTTCTGTGTTTCATCAACACTCTGACAGTCCACATATTACAGAATGAAACCAGATGTGCATCGGAAACTACTACTGGTCTTCCAGGGAACGATCAAAGCGTAAATTGTTTGAGACATTACTCCCTTGGAGGAAAGTGCTCATGGTGACTGTTGTATTCAATCCCGATGCAATTTCTGTGTTTCATCAACACTCTGATAGCCCACAGATTACAGAATGCCACCAGATGTGCATCGGAAACTACTACTGGTCTTCCAGGAAACGATTAAAGCGAGGACTGTTTCAGACATTACTCCCATGGCGGAAAGTGTGGATGGTGACTGTTGTATTCAATCCCGATGCAATTTCTGTGTTTCATCAACACTCAGATAGTCCACAGATAACAGAATGCCACCAGATGTGCATCGGAAACTACTACTGGTCTTCCAGGGAACGATCAAAGCGTAGACTGTTTGAGACATTAATCCTATGGAGGAAAGTGAGCATGGTGCCTGTTGTATTCAATACCGATGCAATTTCTGTGTTTCATCAACACTCTGATAGTCCACAGAATACAGAATGCCACCAGATGTGCATCGGAAACTACTACTGGTCTTCCAGATAACGATCAAAGCGTAGAGTGTTTCAGACGTTACTCCCATGGAGGAAATTGCGGATGGTGACTGTTGTATTCAATCCCGATGCAATTTCTGTGTTTCATCAACACTCTGATAGTCCACTGAATACAGATTGTCTCCAGATGTGCATCGGAAACTACTACTGGTATTCTTGGGTACGATCAAAGCGTAGACTGTACCAGACATTACTTCCAATGAGTAAAGTGCGGATTGTGACAGTTGTACTCACTCCCGATGCAATTTCTGTGTTTCGTCAACACTTTGAAGGTCCACAGATTACAGAATGCCTCCAGATGTGCATCGGAAACTACTACTGGTCTTCCAGGGAACGATCAAAGCGTAGACTGTTTGAGACATTACTCCCATGGAGGTAAGTGCGCATGGTGACTGTTGTATTCAATCCCGATGCAATTTCAGTTTTTCAACAACATTCTGATAGTCCACAGATAACAGAATGCCTAAACATGTGCATTGGAAACTACTGCTGGTCTTCCAGCGAACGATCAAAGCGTAGACTGTTTGAGACATTACTCCCATGGAGGAAGGCACACATGGTGTCTGTTGTATTGAATCCCTATGCAATTTCTGTGTTTCATCAACACTCTGATAGTCCACAGTTTACAGAATGCCTCCAGATGTGCATCGGAAACTACTACTGGTCTTCCAGGGAACGATCAAAGCGTAGACTGGTAGAGACATTACTCCCATGGAGGAAAGTGTGCATGGTGACTGTTGTATTCAACCTCGATGCAATTTCTGTGTTTCATCAACACTCTGATAGTCCACAGATAACAGATTGCCTCCAGAAGTGCATCGAAAACAACTACTGGTCTTCCTGGGAACGATCAAATCTTAGACTGTTAGAGACATTATTCACATGGAGGAAAGTGTGCATGGTGACTGTTGTATTCAATCCCGATGCAATTTCTGTGTTTGATCAACACTTTGAGGGTCCACAGATTACAGAATTCCTCCAGATGAATATCGGAAACTACTACTGGTCTTCCAGGGAACGATCAAAGTGTAGACTGTTTCAGACGTTACTCCCATGGAGGAATGTGCGGATGGTGACTGTTGTATTCAATCCAGATGGAATTTCTGTGTTTCATGAACACTCTGATAGTCCACAGCTTACAGAATGCCTCCAGATGTGCATCGGAAACTACTACTTTTCTTCCAGACTGTTTGAGACATTATTTCCATGGAGGAAAGTGCGCATGGTGACGGTTGTATTCAATCCCGAGGCAATTTCTGTGTTTCATCAACACTTTGAAGGTCCACAGATTACAGATTGCCTCCAGAAGTGCATCGGAAACTACTACTGGTCTTCCAGGGAACGATCAAAACTTAGACTGTTTGAAACATTATTCCTATGGAGGAAAGTGTGCATGGTGACTGTTGTATTCAATCCCGATGAAATATCTGTGTTTCATCAACACTCTGATAGTCCACAGATATCAGAATGCCACCAGATGTGCATCGGAAACTACTACTGGTCTTCCAGGGAACGATCAAAGCGTAGACTGTTTGAGACATTAATCCTGTGGAGGAAAGTGAGCATGGTGTCTGTTCTATTCAATCCCGATGCAATTTCTGTGTTTCATCAACACTCTGATAGTCCACAGAATACGGAATGCCACCAGATGTGCATCGGAAACTACTACTGGTCTTCCAGGGAACGATCAAATTGTAGACCCTTTGAGACATTACTCCCGTGGTGGAAAGTGTGCATGGTGACTGTTGTATTCAATCCCGAAGCAATTTCTGTATTTCATCAACACTTTGAAGGTCAACAGATTACAGAATGCCTCCAGATGTGCATCGGAAACTACTACTGGTCTTCCATAGAACGATCAAGCGTTGACTTTTTGAGACATTACTCCCGTGGTGGTAAGTGCGGATGGTGACTGTTGTATTCAATCCCAATGCAATTTCTGTGTTTCATCAACACTGTGATAGTCCACAGATTACAGATTGCCTCCAGATATGCATCGGAAACTACTACTGGTCTTCCTGGGAACGATCGAAGCATAGACTGTTCGATACATTACTCCCATGTACTAAAGCGCGCATGGTGACTGTTGTATTCAATCCCGATGCAATTTCTATGTTTCATCAACACTCTGATAGTCCACAATTTACAGATTGCCTCCAGATGTGCATCGGAAACTACTACTGGTGTTCCTGGGAAGGATTAGAGCGTAGACTGTATGAGACATTACTCAAATGGAGGAAAGTGCGCATGGTGACTGTTGTAATCAAACCCGATGCAATTTCTGTGTTTCATCAACACTTTGAAGGTCCACAGATTACAGAATGCCTCCAGATGTGCATCGAAAACTACTACTTGTCTTCCAGTGAGCGATCAAAGTGTAGACTGCTTGAGACTTTACTCCCATGGAGGAAAGTGCGGATGGTGACTGTTTTATTCAATCTCGATGCAATTTCTGTGTTTTATCATCACTCTGATAGTCCACAGATTACAGAATGCCACCAGATGTACATCGGGAACTACTACTGGACTTCCAGGGAACGATCAAAGCGTAGAGTATTTGAGACATTACTCCCGTGGAGGAAAGTGCGCATGGTGACAGTTGTATTCAATCCCGATGTAATTTCTGTGTTTCATCAACACTCTGATAGCTCACAGGTTACAGAATGCCACCAGATGTGCATCGGAAACAACTACCGGTCTTCCAGGGAACGATTAAAGCGAGGACTGTTTCAGACATTACTCCCATGGCGGAAATTGCGGATGGTGACTGTTGTATTGAATCCCGATGCAATTTCTGTGTTTCATCAACACTCTGATCGTCCGCAGATTACAGAATCATACCAGATGTGCATCGGAAACTACTACTGTTCTTCCAGGGAACGATCAAAGCGTAGACTCTTTGAGACATTACTCCTGTGGAGCAAAGAGCGCATGGTGAATGTTGTATTCAATCCCGATGCAATTTCTGTGTTTCATCAACACTCTGATAGTCCACAGAATACAGAATGCCACCAGATGTGCATCGGAAACTACTACTGGTCTTCCAGGGAACGATCAAAGCGATGACAGTTTGAGACATTTCTCCCATGGAGAAATGTACGCATGGTGCCTGTTGTATTCAATCCCGATGCAATTTCTGTCTTTTATCAACACCCGGATAGACCACAGATTACCGAATACCTCCAGATGTGCATCGGAAACTACTACTGGTCTTCCAGGGAACGATCAAAGCGTAGACTGTTTGAGACATTACTCCCATGGAGGAAAGTGCGGATAGTGACTGTTGTATTCAATCCCGATGCAATTTCTGTGTTTCATCAACACTCTGATAGTCCACAGATTACAGAATGCCACCAGATGTGCATCGGAAACTACTACTGGTCTTCCAGGGAACGATCAAAGCGTAAACTGTTTGAGACATTACTCCCGTGGAGGAGAGTGCGCATGGTGACTGTTGTATTCAATCCCGATGCAATATCTGTGTTTCATCAACACTCTGACGGTCCACAGATTACAGAATGCCTCCAGATGTGCATCGGAAACTACTACTGGCTTTAAAGGGAACGATCAAATCGTAGACTGTTAGACACATTACTCCCATGGAGGAAAGTGTGCATGGTGACGGTTGTATTCAATCCCGATGCAATTTCCGTGTTTCATCAAAACTCTAATAGTCCACAGATAACAGATTGCCTCCGGAAGTGCATCGAAAACTACTACTGGTCTTCCTGGGAACGATCAAAGCTTAGACTGTTTGAGACATTATTCCCATGGAGGAAAGTGTGCATGGTGAACGTTGTATTCAATCCCGATGCAATTTCTGTGTTTCATCAACACTTTGAAGGTCCACAGATTACAGAATGCCTCCAGATGTGCATCGAAAACTACTACTTGTCTTCCAGTGAGCGATCAAAGTGTAGACTGCTTGAGACTTTACTCCCATGGAGGAAAGTGCGGATGGTGACTGTTTTATTCAATCTCGATGCAATTTCTGTGTTTTATCATCACTCTGATAGTCCACAGATTACAGAATGCCATCAGATGTACATCGGGAACTACTACTGGACTTCCAGGGAACGATCAAAGCGTAGAGTATTTGAGACATTACTCCCGTGGAGGAAAGTGCGCATGGTGACAGTTGTATTCAATCCCGATGTAATTTCTGTGTTTCATCAACACTCTGATAGCTCACAGGTTACAGAATGCCACCAGATGTGCATCGGAAACAACTACTGGTCTTCCAGGGAACGATTAAAGCGAGGACTGTTTCAGACATTACTCCCATGGCGGAAATTGCGGATGGTGACTGTTGTATTCAATCCCGATGCAATTTCTGTGTTTCATCAACACTCTGATCGTCCGCAGATTACAGAATCATACCAGATGTGCATCGGAAACTACTACTGTTCTTCCAGGGAACGATCAAAGCGTAGACTCTTTGAGACATTACTCCTGTGGAGCAAAGAGCGCATGGTGAATGTTGTATTCAATCCCGATGCAATTTCTGTGTTTCATCAACACTCTGATAGTCCACAGAATACAGAATGCCACCAGATGTGCATCGGAAACTACTACTGGTCTTCCAGGGAACGATCAAAGCGTAGACTGTTTTAGACATTATGCCCATGGAGAAAAGTGCGGATTGTGACTGTTGTATTCAATCTCGATGCAATTTCTGTGTTTCATCAACACTTGATAGTCCACAGATTACAGAATGCCACCGTATGTGCATCAGAAACTACTACTGGTCTTTCAGGGAACGATCAAAGCGATGACAGTTTGAGACATTTCTCCCATGGAGAAATGTACGCATGGTGCCTGTTGTATTCAATCCCGATGCAATTTCTGTCTTTTATCAACACCCGGATAGACCACAGATTACCGAATACCTCCAGATGTGCATCGGAAACTACTACTGGTCTTCCAGGGAACGATCAAAGCGTAGACTGTTTGAGACATTACTACTATGTAGGAAAGTGCGCATGGTGACTGTTGTATTCAATCCCGATGCAATTTCAGTGTTTCAACAACATTCTGATAGTCCACAGATTACAGAATGCCACCGGATGTGCATCGGAAACTACTACTGGTCTTCCAGTGAACTATCAAAGCGTAGACTGTTTGAGACATTACTCCCATGGAGGAAGGTGCACATGGTGACTGTTGTATTCAATCCCGAAGCAATTGCTGTATTTCATCAACACTTTGAAGGTCAGCAGATTACAGAATGGCTCCAGATGTGCATCGGAAACTACTACTGGTCTTCCACAGATTGATCAAAACGTTGACTTTTTGAGACATTACTCCCGTTTTGGAAAGTGCGGATGGTGACTGTTGTATTCAATCCCAATGCAATTTCTGTGTTTCATCAACACTGTGATAGTCCACAGATTACAGATTTTCTCCAGATTTGCATCGGAAACTACTACTGGTCTTCCTGGGAACGATCGAAGCATAGACTGTTCGAGCCATTACTCCCATGTACTAAAGCGCGCATGGTGAAAGTTGTATTCAATCCCGATGCAATTTCTATGTTTCATCAACACTCTGATAGTCCACAGAATACAGAATGCCACCAGATGTACATGGGGAACTACTACTGGTCTTCCAGGGAACGATCAAAGCGTAGAGTATTTGAGACATTACTCCCGTGGAGGAAAGAGCGCATGGTGACAGTTGTATTCAATCCCGATGTAATTTCTGTGTTTCATCAACACACTGGTAGCTCACGGGTTACAGAATGCCACCAGATGTGCATCGGAAACAACTACTGGTCTTCCAGGGAACGATTAAAGCGAGGACTGTTTCAGACATTACTCCCATGGCGGAAATTGCGGATAGTGACTGTTGTATTCAATCCCGATGCAATTTCTGTGTTTCATCAACACTCTGATAGTCCACAGAATACAGAATGCCACCAGATGTGCATCGGAAACTACTACTGGTCTTCCAGGGAACGATCAAAGCGTAGACTGTTTGAGACATTACTCCCTTGGAGGAAAGTGCGCATGGTGACTGTTGTATTCAATCCCGATGCAATTTCTATGTTTCATCAACACTCTGATAGCCCACAGGTTACAGAATGCCACCAGATGTGCGTCGGAAACTACTACTGGTCTTCCTTGAAACGATTAAAGCGAGGACTGTTTCAGACATTACTCCCATGGCGGAAAGTGTGGATGGTGACTGTTGTATTCAATCTCGATGCAATTTCTGTGTTTCATCAACACTTGATAGTCCACAGATTACAGAATGCCACCATCTGTGCATCGGAAACTACTACTGGTCTTCCAGGGAACGATCAAAGCGATGACAGTTTGTGACATTTCTCCCATGGAGAAATGTACGCATGGTGCCTGTTGTATTCAATCCCGATGCAATTTCTGTCTTTTATCAACACCCGGATAGACCACAGATTACCGAATACCTCCAGATGTGCATCGGAAACTACTACTGGTCTTCCAGGAACGATCAAAGCGTAGACTGTTTGACACATTACTACTATGTAGGAAAGTGCGCATGGTGACTGTTGTA
Source organism: Schistocerca gregaria (assembly GCF_023897955.1). Classification (NCBI taxonomy): domain Eukaryota; kingdom Metazoa; phylum Arthropoda; class Insecta; order Orthoptera; family Acrididae; genus Schistocerca; species Schistocerca gregaria. Next base: position 15,637,881 of record NW_026061707.1, read on the forward strand.
TTCAATCCCGATGCAATTTCAGTGTTTCAACAACATTCTGATAGTCCACAGATTACAGAATGCCACCGGATGTGCATCGGAAACTACTACTGGTCTTCCAGTGAACTATCAAAGCGTAGACTGTTTGAGACATTACTCCCATGGAGGAAGGGGCACATGGTGACTGTTGTATTGAATCCCGATGCAATTTCTGTGTTTCAACAACACTCTGATGGTCCACAGATTACAGAATGCCTCCAGATGTGCATCGGAAACTACTACTGGTCTTCCTGGGAACGATCAAAGCTTAGACTGTTTGAGACATTATTCCCATGAAGGAAAGTGTGCATGGTGACTGTTGTATTCAATCCCGATGCAATTTCTGTGTTTCATCAACACTTTGAAGGTCCACAGATTACAGAATGCCTCCAGATGTGCATCGGAAACTACTACTGGTCTTCCAGTGAACGATCAAAGGGTAGACTGTTTCAGACGTTACTCCCATGGAGGAATATGCGGATGGTGACTGTTGTATTCAGCCCAGATGGAATTTCTGTGTTTCATCAACACTCTGATATTCCACAGATTACAGAATGCCACCAGATGTACATCGGGAACTACTACTAGTCTTCCAGGGAATGATCAAAGCGTAGACTGTTTGACACACTACTCCCGTTTAGGAAAGTTCGCATGGTGACTATTGTATTCAATCCCGATGCAATTTCTGTGTTTCATCAACACTCTGACAGTCCACATATTACAGAATGAAACCAGATGTGCATCGGAAACTACTACTGGTCTTCCAGGGAACGATCAAAGCGTAAACTGTTTGAGACATTACCCCCTTGGAGGAAAGTGCGCATGGTAACTGTTGTATTCAATCCCGACGCAATTTCTGTGGTTCATCAACACTCCGATAGCCCACAGACTACAGAATGCCACCAGATGTGCATCGGAAACTACTACTGGTCTTCCAGGAAACGATTAAAGCGAGGACTGTTTCAGATATTACTCCCATGGCGGGAAGTGTGGATGGTGACTGTTGTATTCAATCATGATGCAATTTCTGTGTTTCATCAACACTCTGATAGTCCCCAGATAACAGAATGCCCTAAGATGTGCATCGGAAACTACTACTGGTCTTCCAGGGAACGATCAAATCGTAGACTGTTTGAGACATTACTCCCATGGAGGAAAGTGCGCATCGTGTCTGTTGTATTCAAACCCGATGCCATTTCTGTGCTTCATCAACAATCTGATAGCCCACAGGTTACAGAATGCCACCAGATGTGCATCGGAAACTACTACTGGTCTTCCTGGGAAGGATCAAAGCGTAGACTGATTCAGACGTTACTCCATGGATGAAATTGCGGATGGTGACTGTTGTATTCAATCCCGATGCAATTTCTGAGTTTCATCAACACTCTGATAGTCCACAGAATACAGATTGTCTCCAGATGTGCATTGGAAACTACTACTGGTCTTCCAGGGAACGATCAAAGCGTAGACTGTTTTAGACATTATTCCCATGGAGAAAAGTGCGGATTGTTACTGTTGTATTCAATCCCGATGCAATTTCTGTGTTTCATCAACACTTGATAGTCCACAGATTACAGAATGCCACCATATGTGCATCGGAAACTACTACTGGTCTTCCAGGGAACGATCACAGCGATGACAGTTTGAGACATTACTCCCATGGAGGAATGTACGCATGGTGCCTGTTGTATTCAATCCCGATGCAATTTCTGTCTTTTATCAACGCCCGGATAGACCACAGATTACCGAATACCTCCAGATGTGCATCGAAAACTACTACTGGTCTTCCTGGGACCGAACAACGCGTAGACCGTTTGAGACATTCCTCCCATGGAGGAAAGTGCGGATGGTGACTGTTGTATTCAATCCCGATGCAATTTCTGTGTTTCATCAACAATCTGATAGTCCACAGATTACATAATCCCACCAGATGTACATCGGGAACTACTACTGGTCTTCCAGGGAATGATCAAAACGTAGACTGTTTGACACACTACTACCGTTTAGGAAAGTGCGCATGGTGACTATTGTATTCAATCCCGATGCAATTTCTGTGTTTCATCAACACTCTGACAGTCCACATATTACAGAATGAAACCAGATGTGCATCGGAAACTACTACTGGTCTTCCAGGGAACCATCAAAGCGTAAACTGTTTGAGACATTACTCCCTTGGAGGAAAGTGCGCATGGTGACTGTTGTACTCAATCCCGATGCAATTTCTGTATTTCATCAAAACTCTGATAGACCACAGATTACAGAATGCCACCAGATGTGCATCGGAAACTACTACTGGTCTTCCAGGAAACGATTAAAGCAAGGACTGTTTCAGACATTACTCCCATGGCGGAAAGTGTGGATGGGGACTGTTGTATTCAATTCCGATGCAATTTCTGTGTTTCATCAACACTCTGATAGTCCACAGATAACAGAATGCCACCAGATGTGCATCGGAAACTACTACTGGTCTTCCAGGGAACGATCAAAGCGAAGACTGTTTGAGACATTAATCCTGTGGAGGAAAGTGAGCATGGTGCCTGTTGTATTCAATCCCGATGCAATTTCTGTGTTTCATGAACACTCTGACAGTCCACAGAATACAGAATGCCACCAGATGTGCATAGGAAACTACTACTGGTCTTCCAGGGAACGATCAAAGCGTAGACTGTTTCAGACGTTACTCCCTTGGAGGAAATTGCGGATGGTGACTGTTGTATTCAATCCCGATGCAATTTCTGTGTTTCACCAACACTCTGATAGTCCACAGAATACAGATTGTCTCCAGATGTGCATCGGAAACTACTACTGGTCTTCCTGGGTACGATCAAAGCGTAGACTGTACCAGACATTACTCCCATTGAGGAAAGTGCGGATTGTGACAGTTGTATTCACTCCCGATGCAATTTCTGTGTTTCATCAACACTTTGAAGGTCCACAGATTACAGAATGCCTCAAGATGTTCACTGGAATCTACTATTGGTGTTCCAGCAAACGATCATAGCGTAGACTGAGATACAACTCCCATTTAGGGAAGTGTGCATGGTTACTGTTGTATTCAATCCTGATGCAAGTTCTGTGTTTCAACAACACTCTGATATTCCACAGATTACAGAATGCCTCCAGATGTGCATCAGAAACTACTACTGGTCTTCCAGGGAACGATAAAAGAGTAGACTGTTGAGAGACATTACTCCCATGGAGGAAAGTGCCCATGGTGATTGTTGTATTCAATCCCGATGCAGATTATGTGTTTCATCAATACATTGAAGAACCACAGATTACAGAATGCCTCCAAATGTGAATCGAAACTGCTACTGGTCTTCCAGGGAACGATCAGAGATTAGACTGTTTGAGACATTACTCCCATGGAGGAAAGTGCGCATGGTGACTGTTGTATTCAATCCCGATGCATTTTCTGTCTTTTATCAACAAAAGGATAGACCACAGATTACAGAATACCTCCAGATGTGCATCGGAAACTACTACTGGTCTTCAGGGAACGATCAAGGCGATGACAGTTTGAGACATTACTAACATGGAGGAATGTACGCATGGCGCCTGTTGTATTCAATTCCGATGCAATTTCTATGTTCATCAACTCTCTGATAGTCCACAGATTGCAGAATGCCTCCAGATGTGCATCGGAAACTACTACTGGTCTTCAGGGAACGATCAAGGCGATGACAGTTTGAGAAATTACTAACATGGAGAAATGTACGCATGGTGCCTGTTCTATTCAATCCCGATGCAATTTCTGTCTCTTATCAACACCCAGATAGACCACAGATTACAGAATACCTCCAGATGTGCATCGGAAACTACTACTGGTCTTCCAGGGAACAATCAAAGCGTAGACTGTTAGAGACATTACTCCCATGGAGGAAAGTGGTAATGGTGATTGTTGTATTCAATCCCGATGCAGTTTCTGTGTTTCATCAATACTTTGAAGAACCACAGATTACAGAATGCCTCCAGATGTGAATCGAAAGTACTACTGGTCATCCAGGGAACGATCAGAGATTAGATTGTTTGAGACATGACTCCCATGGAGGAAAGTGCGCATGATGACTGTTGTATTCAATCCCGATGCAATTTCTGTCTTTTGTCAACAACCGGATAGACCACAGATTACAGAATACCTCCAGATGTGCATCGGAAACTACTACTGGTCTTCCACGGAACGATCAAAGCGTAGACTGTTTGAGACATTACTCCCATGGAGGAGAGTGCGCATGGTTACTGTTGTATTCAATCACGATGCAATTTCTATGTTCTTCAACTCTCTGATAGTCCACAGATTGCAGAATGCTTCGAGATGTGCATCGGAAACTACTACTGGTCTTCAGGGAACGATCAAGTCGATGACAGTTTGAGACATTACTAACATGGAGAAATGTACGCATGGTGCCTGTTGTATTGAATCCCGATGCAATTTCTGTCTCTTATCAACACCCGGATAGACCACAGATTACAGAATACCTCCAGATGTGCATCGGAAACTACTACTGGACTCCAGGGAACGATCAAAGCGTAGACTGTTTGAGACATTACTCCCATAGGGCAAAGTGGTCATGGTGACTGTTGTATTCAATCCCGATGTAAAATCTGTGTTTCATCAACACTCTGATAGTCCACAGATTACAGAATGCCTCCAGATGTGCATCGGAAACTACTACTGGTCTAACAGGGAACGATCTTAGCGATGACAGTTTGAGACATTACTCCCATAAAGAAATGTACGCATGGCTCCTGTTGTATTCAATCCCGATGCAATTTCTGTCTTTTATCAACACCCGGATAGACCACAGATTACAGAGTACCTAAAGATGTGCATCGGAAACTACTACTGGTCTTCCAGGGAACGATCAAAGCGTAGACTGTTTGAGACATTACTCCCATGGAGGGAAGTGCGCATGGTGACTGTTGTATTCAATCCCGATGCAATTTCTGTGTTCATCAACTCTCTGATAGTCCACAGGTTACAGAATGCCTCCAGATGTGCATCGGAAACTACTACTGGTCTTCCAGGGAACGATCAAAGGGCAGACTGTTTCAGACGTTACTCCAATGGAGGAATGTGCGGATGGTGACTGTTGTATTCAATCCCGAAGCAATTTTTTGTGTTTCATCAACACTCTGATAGTCCACAGCTTACAGAAGGCCTAGAGATGTGCATCGGAAACTACTACTGTTCTTCCAGGGAACGATCAAAGCGTAGACTGTTTGAGAAATTACTCCCATTAAGGAAAGTGCGCATGGTGACTGTTGTATTCAATCCCGTGGTAATTTCTGTGTTTCATCAACACTTTGAAGGTCCACAGATTACAGAATTCCTCAAGATGTTCATTGGAAACTACTATTGGTGTTCCAGGGAACGATCAAAGCGTAGACTGAGATATAACTCCCATGGAGGAAAGTGCGCATGGTTACTGTTGTATTCAATCCTGATGCAATTTCTGCGTTTCAACAACACTCTGATAGTCCACAGATTACTGAATGCCTCCACATGTGCATCGGAAACTACTAATGGTCTTCAGGGAACGATCAAAGCGATGACAGTTTGAGACATTACTCCCATGGAGAAATGTACGCTTGGTGCCTGTTGTATTCAATCCCGGTGCAATTTCTGTCTTTTATCAACACCCGGATAGACCTCAGATTACAGAATACCTCAAGATGTGCATCGGAAACTACTACTGGACTTCCAGAGAACGATCAAAGCGTAGACTGTTTGAGACATTAATCCCATGTAGGAAAATGGTCATGGTGACTGTAGTATTCAATCCTGATGTAATTTCTGTGTTTCATCAACACTCTGATAGTCCACATATTACAGAATGCTTCCAGTTGTGCATCGGAAACTACTACTGGTATTCCAGGGAACGATCAAAAGCGTAGACTGTTTGAGACATTACTCCCATGGAGGAAATTGCGCAAGGTGACTGTTGTATTCAATCCCGATGCAATTTCTGTGTTTCATCAACACTCTGATAGTCCACAGATTACAGAATGCCTCCAGATGTGAATCGGAAACTACTACAGGTCTTCCAGGGAACGATCAAAGCGTAGACTGTTTGACACACTACTCCCGTTTAGGAAAGTGCGCATGGTGACTATTGTATTCAATCCCGATGCAATTTCAGTGTTTCAACAACACTCTGATAGTCCACAGATTACAGAATGCCTCCAGTTGTGCATCGGAAACTACTACTGGTCTTCCAGGGAACGATCAAACGCGTAGACTGTTTGAGACATTACTCCCATGGAGGAAAGTGCACATTGTGAATGTTGTATTCAATCCCGATGCAATTTCAGTGTTTCAACAACACTCTGATAGTCCACAGATTACAGAATGCCTACAGATATGCATCGGAAACTACTACTGGTGTTCCAGGGAACGATCAAAGCGTAGACTGAATTAGACATTACTCCCATGGAGGAAGGTGCACATGGTGACTATTGTATTGAATCCCGATGCAATTTCTGTGTTTCATCAACACTCTGATAGTCCACAGATTACAGAATGCCTCCAGATGTGCATCGGTAACTACTACTGGTCTTCCAGGGAACGATCAAAGCGTAGACTGTTAGAGACATTACTCCCTTGGAGGAAAGTGTGCATGGTGACTGTTATATTCAATGCCGATACAATTTCTGTGTTTCATCAACACTCTGATAGTCCACAGATTACTGATTGCCTCCAGAAGTGCATCAGAAACTACTACTGGTCTTCCTGGGAACGATCAAAGCTTAGACTGTTTGAGACATTATTCCCATGGAGGAAAGTGTGCATGGTGACTGTTGTATTGAATCCCGATGCAATTTCTGTGTTTTATCAACACTTTGAAGGTCCACAGATTACAGAATGCCTCCAGATATACATCAGAAACTACTACTGGTCTCCCAGGGAACGATCAAAGGGTAGACTGGTTAAGACGTTACTCCCATGGAGGAAAGTGTGGATGGTGACTGTTGTATTCAATCCCGATGCAATTTCTGTGATTCATCAACACTCTGATAGTCCACAGATTACAGATTGTCCCCAGATGTGCATCGGAAACTTCTACTGGTCTTCCTGGGACCGATCAAAGCGTAGACTGTTTCAGACATTACTCCCATGGAGGGAAGTGCGGCTTGTGACTGTTGTATTCACTCCCGATGCAATTTCTGTGTTTCTTCAACACTTTGAAGGTCACAGATTACAGAATGCCTCCAGATGGGCATCGGAAACTACTACTGGTCTGCCAGGGTACAATCAAAGAGTAGACTGTTTCAGACATTACTCCCATGAAGGAATGTGCGGATGGTGACTGTTGTATTCAATCCCGATGCAATTTCTAAGTTTCATCAACACTCTGATAGTTCACAGGTTACAGAATGCCTCCAGATGTGCATCGGAAACTACCACTGGTGTTCCAGGGATCGATCAAAGCGTAGACTGATTGAGACATTACTCCCATGGAGGAAGGTGCACATGGTGACTGTTGTATTGAATCCCGATGCACTTTCTGTGTTTCATCAACACTCTGATAGTCCACAGATTACAGAATGCCTCCAGACGTGCATCGGTAACTACTACTGGCCTTCGGGGGAACGAACAAAGCGTAGACTGTTAGAGACATTACTCCCTTGGAGGAAAGTGTGCATGGTGACTGTTGTATTCAATCCCGATGCAATTTCTGTGTTTCATCAACACTCTGAAAGTCCACAGATTACAGAATGCTTCCAGATGTGCATGAGAAACTACTACTGGTCTTCCAGGGAACGATCAAAAGCGTAGACTGTTTGAGACATTACTCCCATGGAGGAAAGTGCGCATGGTGACTGTTGTATTCAATCCCGATGCAATTTCTGTGTTTCATCAACACTCTGATAGCTCACAGGTTACAGAATGCCACCAGATGTGCAACGGAAACTACTACTGGTATTCCAGATAACGATTAAAGCGAGGACTGCTTCTGACATTACTCCCAAGGCGGAAAGTGCGGATGGTGAGTGTTGTATTCAATCCCGATGCAATTTCTGTGTTTCATCAACACTCTGATAGTCCACAGATTACAGAATCATACCAGATGTGCATCGAAAACTACTACTGGTCTTCCAGGGAACGATCAAAGCGTAGACTGTTTGAGACATTACTCCCATGGAGGGAAGTGCGCATGGTGACTGTTGTATTCAATCCCGATGCAATTTCTGTGTTTCATCAACACTCTGATAGTCCACAGATTACAGAATACCACTAGATGTGCATCGGAAACTACTACTGGTCTTCCAGGGAACGATCAAAGCGTAGACTGTTTGGGACATTACTCCCGTGGAGCAAAATGCGCATGGTGACTGTTGTATTCAATCCCGATGCAATTTCTGTGTTTCATCAACACTTTGAAGGTCAACAGATTACAGAATGCCTTCAGATGTGCATCGGAAACTACTACTGGTCTTCCAGGGAACGATCAAAGCGTAGACTGTTTGAGGCATTACTCCCATGGTGGAAAATGCGGATGGTGACTGTTGTATTCAATCCCAGTGCAATTTCCGTGTTTCATCAACACTCTGTTAGTGCACAGATTACAGAATGCCTGCAGATGTGCATCGGAAACTACTACTGGTCATCCAGGGAACGATCAAAGCGTAGACTGTTTGAGTCATTACTCCCATGGAGGAATTTGCGGATGGTGACTGTTGTATTCAATCCCGATGCAATTTCTGTGTTTCATCAACACTCTGATAGTCCACAGAATACAGATTGTCTCCAGATGTGCATCGGAAACTACTACTGGTCTTCCTGGGAACGATCAAAGCGTAGACTGTACCAGACAATACTCCCATTGAGGAAATTACGGATTGTGACAGTTGTATTCACTCCCGATGCAATTTCTGTGTTTCATCAACACTTTGAAATTCCACAGATTACAGAATGCCTCCAGATGTGCATCGGAAACTACTACTGGTCTTCCTGGGAACGATCAAAGCGTCGACTGTTTCAGACGTTACTCCCATGGAGGAAATTGCGGATGGTGACTGTTGTATTCAATCCCGATGCAATTTCTGTGTTTCATCAACACTCTGATACTCTACAGATTGCAGAATGCCTCCAGATGTGCATCGGAAACTACTACTGGTGTTCCAGGGAACGATCAAAGCGTAGACTGTTTGAGACATTACTCCCATGGAGGAAGGTGCACATGGTGACTATTGTATTGAATCCCGATGCAATTTCTGTGTTTCATCAACACTCTGATAGTCCACAGATTACAGAATGCCTCCAGGTGTGCATCGGTAACTACTACTGGTCTTCCAGGGAACGATCAAAGCGTAGACTGTATGAGACATTACTCGATTGGAGGAAAGTGTGCATGGTGACTGTTGTATTCAATCCCGATGCAATTTCTGTGTTTCATCAACACTCTGATAGTCCACAGATTACAGATTGCCTCCAGAAGTGCATCGAAAACTACTACTGGTCTTCCTGGGAACGATCAAATCTCAGACTGTTTGAGACATTATTCCCATGGAGGAAAGTGGGCATGGTGACTGTTGTATTCAATCCCGATGCAATTTCTATGTTTCATCAACACTCTGATAGTCCACAGATTACAGATTGCCTCCAGATGTGCATCGGAAACTACTACTGGTATTCCAGGGAACGATTAAAGCGTAAACAGTATGAGACATTACTCAAATGGAGCCAAGTGCGCATGGTGACTGTTGTATTCAATCCCGATGCAATTCCTGTGTTTCATCAACACTCTGATAGTCCGCATATTACAGAATGCCACCAGATGTGCATCGGAAACAACTACTGGTCTTCCAGGGAACGACCAAAGCGTAGACTGTTTGAGACATTACTTCCGTGGAGGAAAGTGTGCATGCTGACTGTTGTATACAATCCCGAACTAATTTCTGTGTTTCATCAGCACTTTGAAGGTCAACAGATTACAGAATGCCTCCAGATGTGCATCGGAAACTACTACTGGTCTTCCAGGGAACGATCAAAGCGTAGACTGTTTGAGGCATTACTCCCGTGGTGGAAAGTGCGGATGGTGACTGTTGTATTCAATCCCAGTGCAATTTCTGTGTTTCATCAACACTCTGTTAGTCCACAGATTACAGAATGCCTCCAGATGTGCATCGGAAACTACCACTGGTGTTCCAGGGAACGATCAAAGCGTAGACTGTTTGAGACATTACTCCCATGGAGGAAGGTGCACATGGTGAATATTGTATTGAATCCCGATGCAATTTCTGTGTTTCATCAACACTCTGATAGTCCACAGGTTACAGAATGTCTCCAGATGTGCATCGGTAACTACTACTGGCCTTCGGGGGAACGAACAAAACGTAGACTGTTAGAGACATTACTACCTTGGAGGAAAGTGTGCATGGTGACTGTTGTATTCAATCCCGATGCAATTTCTGTGTTTAATCAACACTCTGAAAGTCCACAGATTACAGAATGCTTCCAGATGTGCATGAGAAACTACTACTGGTCTTCCAGGGAACGATCAAAAGCGTAGACTGTTTGAGACATTACTCCCATGGAGGAAAGTGCGCATGGTGACTGTTGTATTCAATCCCGATGCAATTTCTGTGTTTCATCAACACTCTGATAGCTCACAGGTTACAGAATGCCACCAGATGTGCAACGGAAACTACTACTGGTATTCCAGATAACGATTAAAGCGAGGACTGCTTCTAACATTACTCCCATGGCGGAAAGTGCGGATGGTGACTGTTGTATTCAATCCCGATGCAATTTCTGTGTTTCATCAACACTCTGATAGTCCACAGATTACAGAATCATACCAGATGTGCATCGGAAACTACTACTGGTCTTCCAGGGAACGATCAAATCTTAGACTGTTTGAGACATTATTCCCATGGAGGAAAGTGTGCATGGTGACTGTTGTATTCAATCCCGATGCAATTTCTATGTTTCATCAACACTCTCATAGTCCACAGATTACAGATTGCCTCCAGATGTGCATCGGAAACTACTACTGGTCTTCCTGGGAACGATCAAAGCGTCGACTGTTTCAGACGTTACTCCCATGGAGGAAATTGCGGATGGTGACTGTTGTATTCAATCCCGATGGAATTTCTGTGTTTCATCAACACTCTGATACTCTACAGATTACAGAATGCCTCCAGATGTGCATCGGAAATTACTACTGGTGTTCCAGGCAACGATCAAAGCGTAGACTGTTTGAGACATTACTCCCATGGAGGAAGGTGCACATGGTGACTATTGTATTGAATCCCGATGCAATTTCTGCGTTTCATCAACACTCTGATAGTCCACAGATTACAGAGTGCCTCCAGATGTGCATCGGTAACTACTACTGGTCTTCCAGGGAACAATCAAAGCGTAGACTGTATGAGACATTACTCGATTGGAGGAAAGTGTGCATGGTGACTGTTGTATTCAATCCCGATGCAATTTCTGTGTTTCATCAACACTCTGATAGTCCACAGATTACAGATTGCCTCCAGAAGTGCATCGAAAACTACTACTGATCTTCCTGGAAACGATCAAATCTTAGACTGTTTGAGACATTATTCCCATGGAGGAAAGTGTGCATGGTGACTGTTGTATTCAATCCCGATGCAATTTCTATGTTTCATCAACACTCTCATAGTCCACAGATTACAGATTGCCTCCAGATGTGCATCGGAAACTACTACTGGTATTCCAGGGAACGATTAAAGCGTAAAATGTATGAGACATTACTCAAATTTAGCAAAGTGCGCGTGGTGACTGTTGTATTCAATCCCGATGCAATTTCTGTGTTCCATCAACACTCTGATAGTCCGCATATTACAGAATGCCACCAGATGTGCATCGGAAACTACTACTGGTCTTCCTGGGAACGTTCAAAGCGTAGACTGTACCAGACATTACTCCCATTGAGGAAAGTGCGGATTGTGACAGTTGTATTCACTCCCGATGCAATTTCTGTGTTTCATCAACACTTTGAAGGTCCACAGATTACAGAATACCTCCAGATGTGCATCGGAAACTACTACTGGTCTTCCTGGGAACGATCAAAGCGTCGACTGTTTCAGACGCTACTCCCATGGAGGAAATTGCGGATGGTGACTGTTGTATTCAATCCCGATGCAATTTCAGTGTTTCATCAACACTCTGATAGTCCACAGATTACAGAATACCACTAGATGTGCATCGGAAACTACTACCCGTCGTCCAGGGAACGATCAAAGCGTAGACTGTTTGAGGCATTACTCCCGTTGTGGAAAGTGCGGATGGTGACTGTTGTATTCAATCCCAGTGCAATTTCTGTGTTTCATCAACACTCTGTTAGTCCACAGATTACAGAATGCCTGCAGATGTGCATCGGAAACTACTACTGGTCATCCAGGGAACGATCAAAGCGTAGACTGTTTGAGACATTACTCCCATGGAGGAAAGTGCGCATCGTGTCCGTTGTATTCAAACCCGATGCCAGTTCTGTGTTTCATCAACAATCTGATAGTCCACAGATTACAGTATGCCACCAGATGTGCATCGGAAAATACTACTGGTCTTCCTGGGAACGATCAAAGCGTAGACTGTTTCAGACGTTACTCCCATGGAGGAAATTGCGGATGGTGACTGTTGTATTCAATCCTGATGCAAATTCTGTGTTTCATCAACACTGTGATAGTCCACAGAATACAGATTGTCTCCAGATGTGCATCGGAAACTACTACTGGTCTTCCTGGGAACGATCAAAACGTAGACTGTACCAGACATTACTCCCATTGAGGAAAGTGCGGATTGTGATAGTTGTATTCACTCCCGATGCAATTTCTGTGTTTCATCAACACTTTGAAGGTCCACAGATTACAGAATACATCCAGATGTGCATCGGAAACTACTACTGGTCTTCCAGGGAACGATCAAATCTTAGACTGTTTGAGACATTATTCCCATGGAGGAAAGTGTGCATGGTGACTGTTGTATTCAATCCCGATGCAATTTCTATGTTTCATCAACACTCTCATAGTCCACAGATTACAGATTGCCTCCAGATGTGCATCGGAAACTACTACTGGTCTTCCTGGGAACGATCAAAGCGTCGACTGTTTCAGACGTTACTCCCATGGAGGAAATTGCGGATGGTGACTGTTGTATTCAATCCCGATGGAATTTCTGTGTTTCATCAACACTCTGATACTCTACAGATTACAGAATGCCTCCAGATGTGCATCGGAAATTACTACTGGTGTTCCAGGCAACGATCAAAGCGTAGACTGTTTGAGACATTACTCCCATGGAGGAAGGTGCACATGGTGACTATTGTATTGAATCCCGATGCAATTTCTGCGTTTCATCAACACTCTGATAGTCCACAGATTACAGAGTGCCTCCAGATGTGCATCGGTAACTACTACTGGTCTTCCAGGGAACAATCAAAGCGTAGACTGTATGAGACATTACTCGATTGGAGGAAAGTGTGCATGGTGACTGTTGTATTCAATCCCGATGCAATTTCTGTGTTTCATCAACACTCTGATAGTCCACAGATTACAGATTGCCTCCAGAAGTGCATCGAAAACTACTACTGATCTTCCTGGAAACGATCAAATCTTAGACTGTTTGAGACATTATTCCCATGGAGGAAAGTGTGCATGGTGACTGTTGTATTCAATCCCGATGCAATTTCTATGTTTCATCAACACTCTCATAGTCCACAGATTACAGATTGCCTCCAGATGTGCATCGGAAACTACTACTGGTATTCCAGGGAACGATTAAAGCGTAAACTGTATGAGACATTACTCAAATTTAGCAAAGTGCGCGTGGTGACTGTTGTATTCAATCCCGATGCAATTTCTGTGTTCCATCAACACTCTGATAGTCCGCATATTACAGAATGCCACCAGATGTGCATCGGAAACTACTACTGGTCTTCCTGGGAACGTTCAAAGCGTAGACTGTACCAGACATTACTCCCATTGAGGAAAGTGCGGATTGTGACAGTTGTATTCACTCCCGATGCAATTTCTGTGTTTCATCAACACTTTGAAGGTCCACAGATTACAGAATACCTCCAGATGTGCATCGGAAACTACTACTGGTCTTCCTGGGAACGATCAAAGCGTCGACTGTTTCAGACGCTACTCCCATGGAGGAAATTGCGGATGGTGACTGTTGTATTCAATCCCGATGCAATTTCAGTGTTTCATCAACACTCTGATAGTCCACAGATTACAGAATACCACTAGATGTGCATCGGAAACTACTACCCGTCGTCCAGGGAACGATCAAAGCGTAGACTGTTTGAGGCATTACTCCCGTTGTGGAAAGTGCGGATGGTGACTGTTGTATTCAATCCCAGTGCAATTTCTGTGTTTCATCAACACTCTGTTAGTCCACAGATTACAGAATGCCTGCAGATGTGCATCGGAAACTACTACTGGTCATCCAGGGAACGATCAAAGCGTAGACTGTTTGAGACATTACTCCCATGGAGGAAAGTGCGCATCGTGTCCGTTGTATTCAAACCCGATGCCAGTTCTGTGTTTCATCAACAATCTGATAGTCCACAGATTACAGTATGCCACCAGATGTGCATCGGAAAATACTACTGGTCTTCCTGGGAACGATCAAAGCGTAGACTGTTTCAGACGTTACTCCCATGGAGGAAATTGCGGATGGTGACTGTTGTATTCAATCCTGATGCAAATTCTGTGTTTCATCAACACTGTGATAGTCCACAGAATACAGATTGTCTCCAGATGTGCATCGGAAACTACTACTGGTCTTCCTGGGAACGATCAAAACGTAGACTGTACCAGACATTACTCCCATTGAGGAAAGTGCGGATTGTGATAGTTGTATTCACTCCCAATGCAATTTCTGTGTTTCATCAACACTTTGAAGGTCCACAGATTACAGAATACATCCAGATGTGCATCGGAAACTACTACTGGTCTTCCTGGGAACGATCAAAGCGTCGACTGTTTCAGACGTTACTCCCATGGAGGAAATTGCGGATGGTGACTGTTGTATTCAATCCCGATGCAATTTCTGTGTTTCATCAACACTCTGATACTCTACAGATTACAGAATGCCTCCAGATGTGCATCGGAAACTACTACTGGTGTTCCAGGGAACGATCAAAGCGTAGACTCCTTGAGACATTACTCCCATGGAGGAAGGTGCACATGGTGACTATTGTATTGAATCCCGATGCAATTTCTGTGTTTCATCAACACTCTGATAGTCCACAGATTACACAATGCCTCCAGATGTGCATCGGTAACTACTACTGGTCTTCCAGGGAACGATCAAAGCGTAGACTGTTAGAGACATTACTCGATTGGAGGAAAGTGTGCATGGTGACTGTTGTATTCAATCCCGATGCAATTTCTGTGTTTCATCAACACTCTGATAGCTCACAGGTTACAGAATGCCTCCAGATATGCATCGGAAACTACTACTGGTATTCCAGGGAACGATTAAAGCGTAAACTGTATGAGACATTACTCAAATGGAGCAAAGTGCGCATGGTGACTGTTGCAATCAAACCCGATGCAATTTCTGTGTTTCATCAACACTTTGAAGGTCCACAGATTACAGAATGCCTCCAAATGTGCAACGGAAACTACTACTGGTCTTCCAGGGAACGATCAAAGCGTAGACTGTTTGAGACAATACTCTTATGAAGGAAAGTGCGTATGGTGACTGTTGTATTCAATCCCGATGCAATTTCTGTGTTTGATCAACACTCTGATAGTCCACAGATTACAGAATGCCACTAGATGTGCATCGGAAACTACTACTGGTCTTCCAGGCAACGATCAAAGCGTAGACACTTAGAGACATTACTCCTGTGGAGGAAAGTGCGCATGGTGCCTGTTGTATTCAATCCCGATGCAATTTCTGTGTTTCACAACATTCTGATAGTCCACAGATTACAGAATGCCTCCAGATGTGCATCGGAAACTACTACTGGTCTTCCAGGGAACGATCAAAGTGTAGACTGTTTCAGACATTACTCCCATGGAGGAATGTGCACGTGGTGACTCTTGTATTGAATCCCAATGCAATTTCTGTGTTTCATCAACACTCTGATAGTCCACAGATTACAGAATGCCTCCAGTTGTGCATCGGAAACTACTACTAGTCTTCCAGGGAACGATCAAAGCGTAGACTGTTAGAGACATTACTCCCATGGAGCAAAGTGTGCATGGTGACTGTTGTATTCAATCCAGATGCTAATTCTGTGTTTCATCAACACTCTGATAATCCACAGATAACAGATTGCCTCCAGAAGTGCATCGAAAACTACTACTGGTCTTCTTGGGAACGATCAAAGCTTAGGCTGTTTGAGACATTTTTCCCATGGAGGAAAGTGTGCATGGTGACTGTTGTATTCAATCCCGATGCAGTTTCTGTGTTTCATCAACACTTTGAAGGTCCACAGATTACAGAATGCCTCCAGATGAGCTTCGGAAACTACTACTGGTCTTCCAGGGAACGATCAAAGGGTAGACTGTTTCAGACGTTACTCCCATAGAGGAATGTGCTGATGGTGACTGTTGTATTGAATCCCGATGCAATTTCTGTGTTTGATCAACACTCTGAAAGTCCACAGATTATAGATTGTCTCCAGATGTGCATCGGAAACTACTACTGGTCTTCGTGGGACCGATCAAGACGTAGACTCTTTGAGACATTACTCCCATGGAGGGAAGTGCGCATGGTGACTGTTGTATTCAATCCCGATGCAATTTCTTTGTTTCATTAACACTCTGATAGCCCAAAGATTACAGAATGCCACCAGATGTGCATCGGAAACTACTACTGGTCTTCCAGGGAACGATTAAAGCGAGGACTGTTTCAGACATCTCTCCCATGGAGGAAAGTGTGGATGGTGACTGTTGTATTCAATCCCGATGCAATTTCTATGTTTCATCAACACTCTGATAGTCCACAGATTACAGAATGCCACCAGATGTGCATCGGAAACTACTACTGGTCTTCCAGGGAACGATCAAAGCGTAGACAGTTTGAGACATTATTCCTGTGGAGGAAAGAGAGCATGGTGCCAGTTGTATTCAGTCCTGATGCAATTTCTGTCTTTTATCAACACTCGGATGGACCACAGATTACAGAATACCTCCAGATGTGCATCGGAAACTACCACTGGTCTTCCAGGAACGATCAAAGCGTAGACTGTTTGAGACATTACTACTATGTAGGAAAGTGCGCATGGTGACTGTTGTATTCAATCCCGATGCAATTTCTGTGTTTCAACAACACTCTGATTGTCCACAGATTACAGACTGCCTCCAGATGTGCATCGGAAACTACTACTGGTCTTCGAGGGAACGATTAAAGCGAGGACTGTTTCAGACATCTCTCCCATGGAGGAAAGTGTGGATTGTGACAGTTGTATTCACTCCCGATGCCATTGTTGTGTTTCATCAACACTTTGAAGGTCCACAGATTACAGAATGCCTCCAGATGTGCATCGGAAACTACTACTGGTCTTCCAGGACACGATCAAATTGATGACAGTTTGACACATTTCTCCCATGGAGAAATGTACGCATGGTGCCTGTTGTATTCAATCCCGATGCAATTTCTGTCTTTTATCAACACCCGGATGGACCACAGAATACAGAATGCCTCCAGATGTGCATCAGAAACTACTACTGGTCTTCCAGGGAACGATCAAAGCGTAGACTGTTTGAGACATTACTACTATGTAGGAAAGTGCGCATGGTGACTGTTGTATTCAATCCCGATGCAATTTCTGTGTTTCAACAACACTCTGATAGTCCACAGATTACAGACTGCCTCCAGATGTGCATCGGAAACTACTACTGGTCTTCCAGGGAACGAACAAAGCGTAGACTGTTTTAGACATTATTCCCATGGAGAAAAGTGCGGATTGTGACTGTTGTATTCAATCCCGATGCAATTTCTGTGTTTCATCAACACTCTGATAGTCCACAGATTACAGAATGCCACCAGATGTGCATCGGAAACTATTACTGGTCTTCCAGGGAACGATCAAAGCGTAGACTGTTAGAAACATTATTCCCATGGAGGAAAGAGTGCTTGGTGACTGTTGTATTCAATCCCGATGCAATTTCTGTGTTTCATCAACACTCTGATAGTCCACAGATAACAGATTGCCTCCAGAAGTGCATCGAATACTAGTACTTGTCTTCCTGGGAAAAATCAAATCTTAGACTGTGTGAGGCATTATTCCCATGGAGTAAAGTGCGGATTGTGACAGTTGTATTCACTCCCTTTGCAGTTTCTGTGTTTCATCAACACTTTGAAGGTCCACAGATTACAGAATGTCTCCAGATGTGCATCGGAAACTATTACTGGTCTTACAGGGAACGATCAAAGCGTAGACTGTTTGAGACATTACTCCCATGGAGGAAAGTGCGCATGGTGACTGTTGTAGTCAATCGCGATGCAATTTCAGTGTTTCAACAACATTCTGAT
This sequence comes from Schistocerca gregaria, assembly GCF_023897955.1. Classification (NCBI taxonomy): domain Eukaryota; kingdom Metazoa; phylum Arthropoda; class Insecta; order Orthoptera; family Acrididae; genus Schistocerca; species Schistocerca gregaria. Next base: position 15,656,374 of record NW_026061707.1, read on the forward strand.
AGTCCACAGATTACAGAATGCCTCCAGATGTGCATCGGAAACTACTACTGGTCTTCCAGGGAACGATCAAAGTGTAGACTGATTCAGTCATTACTCCCATGGAGGAATGTGCACGTGGTGATTGTTGTATTGAATCCCGATGCAATTTCTGTGTTTCATCAACACTCTGATAGTCCACAGATTACAGAATGCCTCCAGATGTGCATCGGAAACTACTACCAGTCTTCCAGGGAACGATCAAAGCGTAGACTGTTAGAGACATTACTCCCATGGAGCAAAGTGTGCATGGTGACTGTTGTATTCAATCCCGATGCTAATTCTGTGTTTCATCAACACTCTGATAATCCACAGATAACAGATTGCCTCCAGAAGTGCATCGAAAACTACTACTGGTCTTCTTGGGAACGATCAAAGCTTAGGCTGTTTGAGACATTATTCCCATGGAGGAAAGTGTGCATGGTGACTGTTGTATTCAATCCTGATGCAATTTCTGTGTTTCATCAACACTTTGAAGGTCCACAGATTACAGAATGCCTCCAGATGAGCTTCGGAAACTACTACTGGTCTTCCAGGGAACGATCAAAGGGTAGACTGTTTCAGACGTTACTCCCATAGAGGAATGTGCTGATGGTGACTGTTGTATTGAATCCCGATGCAATTTCTGTGTTTCATCAACACTCTGAAAGTCCACAGATTATAGATTGTCTCCAGATGTGCATCGGAAACTACTACTGGTCTTCGTGGGACCGATCAAGACGTAGACTCTTTGAGACATTACTCCCATGGAGGAAAGTGCGGATGGTGACTGTTGTATTCAATTCCGATGCAATTTCTGTGTTTCATCAACACTCTGATACTAAACAGATTACACAATGCCACCAGATGTGCATCGGAAACTACAACTGGTCTTCCAGAGAACATCAAAGCGTACACTGTTTGAGACATTACTCCCTTGGAGGAAAGTGCGCATGGTGACTGTTGTATTCAATCCCGATGCAATTTCATTGTTTCATTAACACTCTGATAGCCCACAGATTACAGAATGCCACCAGATGTGCATCGGAAACTACTACTGGTCTTCCAGGGAACGATTAAAGCGAGGACTGTTTCAGACATCTCTCCCATGGAGGAAAGTGTGGATGGTGACTGTTGTATTCAATCCCGATGCAATTTCTGTGTTTCATCAACACTCTGATAGTCCACAGATTACAGAATGCCACCAGATGTGCATCGGAAACTACTACTGGTCTTCCAGGGAACGATCAAAGCGTAGACAGTTTGAGACATTTTTCCTGTGGAGGAAAGAGAGCATGGTGATTGTTGTATTCAGTCCCGATGCAATTTCTGTCTTTTATCAACACTCGGATGGACCACAGATTACAGAATACCTCCAGATGTGCATCGGAAACTACTACTGGTCTTCCAGGATCGATCAAAGCGTAGACTGTTTGAGACATTACCACTATGTAGGAAAGTGCGCATGGTGACTGTTGTATTCAATCCCGATGCAATTTCTGTGTTTCAACAACACTCTGATAGTCCACAGATTACAGACTGCCTCCAGATGTGCATCGGAAACTACTACTGGTCTTCCAGGGAACGATTAAAGCGAGGACTGTTTCAGACATCTCTCCCATGGAGAAATGTACGCATGGTGCCTGTTGTATTCAATCCCGATGCAATTTCTGTCTTTTATCAACACCCGGATGGACCACAGATTACAGAATGCCTCCAGATGTGCATCGGAAACTACTACTGGTCTTCCAGGGAACGATCAAAGCGTAGACTGTTTGAGACATTACTCCCATGGAGGAAAGTGCGCATCGTGTCCGTTGTATTCAAACCCGATGCCAGTTCTGTGTTTCATCAACAATCTGATAGTCCACAGATTACAGTATGCCACCAGATGTGCATCGGAAAATACTACTGGTCTTCCTGGGAACGATCAAAGCGTAGACTGTTTCAGACGTTACTCCCATGGAGGAAATTGCGGATGGTGACTGTTGTATTCAATCCTGATGCAAATTCTGTGTTTCATCAACACTGTGATAGTCCACAGAATACAGATTGTCTCCAGATGTGCATCGGAAACTACTACTGGTCTTCCTGGGAACGATCAAAACGTAGACTGTACCAGACATTACTCCCATTGAGGAAAGTGCGGATTGTGATAGTTGTATTCACTCCCGATGCAATTTCTGTGTTTCATCAACACTTTGAAGGTCCACAGATTACAGAATACATCCAGATGTGCATCGGAAACTACTACTGGTCTTCCTGGGAACGATCAAAGCGTCGACTGTTTCATACGTTACTCCCATGGAGGAAATTGCGGATGGTGACTGTTGTATTCAATCCCGATGCAATTTCTGTGTTTCATCAACACTCTGATACTCTACAGATTACAGAATGCCTCCAGATGTGCATCGGAAACTACTACTGGTGTTCCAGGGAACGATCAAAGCGTAGACTCCTTGAGACATTACTCCCATGGAGGAAGGTGCACATGGTGACTATTGTATTGAATCCCGATGCAATTTCTGTGTTTCATCAACACTCTGATAGTCCACAGATTACACAATGCCTCCAGATGTGCATCGGTAACTACTACTGGTCTTCCAGGGAACGATCAAAGCGTAGACTGTTAGAGACATTACTCGATTGGAGGAAAGTGTGCATGGTGACTGTTGTATTCAATCCCGATGCAATTTCTGTGTTTCATCAACACTCTGATAGCTCACAGGTTACAGAATGCCTCCAGATATGCATCGGAAACTACTACTGGTATTCCAGGGAACGATTAAAGCGTAAACTGTATGAGACATTACTCAAATGGAGCAAAGTGCGCATGGTGACTGTTGCAATCAAACCCGATGCAATTTCTGTGTTTCATCAACACTTTGAAGGTCCACAGATTACAGAATGCCTCCAAATGTGCAACGGAAACTACTACTGGTCTTCCAGGGAACGATCAAAGCGTAGACTGTTTGAGACAATACTCTTATGAAGGAAAGTGCGTATGGTGACTGTTGTATTCAATCCCGATGCAATTTCTGTGTTTGATCAACACTCTGATAGTCCACAGATTACAGAATGCCACTAGATGTGCATCGGAAACTACTACTGGTCTTCCAGGCAACGATCAAAGCGTAGACACTTAGAGACATTACTCCTGTGGAGGAAAGTGCGCATGGTGCCTGTTGTATTCAATCCCGATGCAATTTCTGTGTTTCACAACATTCTGATAGTCCACAGATTACAGAATGCCTCCAGATGTGCATCGGAAACTACTACTGGTCTTCCAGGGAACGATCAAAGTGTAGACTGTTTCAGACATTACTCCCATGGAGGAATGTGCACGTGGTGACTCTTGTATTGAATCCCAATGCAATTTCTGTGTTTCATCAACACTCTGATAGTCCACAGATTACAGAATGCCTCCAGTTGTGCATCGGAAACTACTACTAGTCTTCCAGGGAACGATCAAAGCGTAGACTGTTAGAGACATTACTCCCATGGAGCAAAGTGTGCATGGTGACTGTTGTATTCAATCCAGATGCTAATTCTGTGTTTCATCAACACTCTGATAATCCACAGATAACAGATTGCCTCCAGAAGTGCATCGAAAACTACTACTGGTCTTCTTGGGAACGATCAAAGCTTAGGCTGTTTGAGACATTTTTCCCATGGTGGAAAGTGTGCATGGTGACTGTTGTATTCAATCCCGATGCAGTTTCTGTGTTTCATCAACACTTTGAAGGTCCACAGATTACAGAATGCCTCCAGATGAGCTTCGGAAACTACTACTGGTCTTCCAGGGAACGATCAAAGGGTAGACTGTTTCAGACGTTACTCCCATAGAGGAATGTGCTGATGGTGACTGTTGTATTGAATCCCGATGCAATTTCTGTGTTTGATCAACACTCTGAAAGTCCACAGATTATAGATTGTCTCCAGATGTGCATCGGAAACTACTACTGGTCTTCGTGGGACCGATCAAGACGTAGACTCTTTGAGACATTACTCCCATGGAGGGAAGTGCGCATGGTGACTGTTGTATTCAATCCCGATGCAATTTCTTTGTTTCATTAACACTCTGATAGCCCACAGATTACAGAATGCCACCAGATGTGCATCGGAAACTACTACTGGTCTTCCAGGGAACGATTAAAGCGAGGACTGTTTCAGACATCTCTCCCATGGAGGAAAGTGTGGATGGTGACTGTTGTATTCAATCCCGATGCAATTTCTATGTTTCATCAACACTCTGATAGTCCACAGATTACAGAATGCCACCAGATGTGCATCGGAAACTACTACTGGTCTTCCAGGGAACGATCAAAGCGTAGACAGTTTGAGACATTATTCCTGTGGAGGAAAGAGAGCATGGTGCCTGTTGTATTCAGTCCTGATGCAATTTCTGTCTTTTATCAACACTCGGATGGACCACAGATTACAGAATACCTCCAGATGTGCATCGGAAACTACCACTGGTCTTCCAGGAACGATCAAAGCGTAGACTGTTTGAGACATTACTACTATGTAGGAAAGTGCGCATGGTGACTGTTGTATTCAATCCCGATGCAATTTCTGTGTTTCAACAACACTCTGATTGTCCACAGATTACAGACTGCCTCCAGATGTGCATCGGAAACTACTACTGGTCTTCGAGGGAACGATTAAAGCGAGGACTGTTTCAGACATCTCTCCCATGGAGGAAAGTGTGGATTGTGACAGTTGTATTCACTCCCGATGCCATTGTTGTGTTTCATCAACACTTTGAAGGTCCACAGATTACAGAATGCCTCCAGATGTGCATCGGAAACTACTACTGGTCTTCCAGGACACGATCAAATTGATGACAGTTTGACACATTTCTCCCATGGAGAAATGTACGCATGGTGCCTGTTGTATTCAATCCCGATGCAATTTCTGTCTTTTATCAACACCCGGATGGACCACAGAGTACAGAATGCCTCCAGATGTGCATCAGAAACTACTACGGGTCTTCCAGGGAACGATCAAAGCGTAGACTGTTTGAGACATTACTACTATGTAGGAAAGTGCGCATGGTGACTGTTGTATTCAATCCCGATGCAATTTCTGTGTTTCAACAACACTCTGATAGTCCACAGATTACAGACTGCCTCCAGATGTGCATCGGAAACTACTACTGGTCTTCCAGGGAACGAACAAAGCGTAGACTGTTTTAGACATTATTCCCATGGAGAAAAGTGCGGATTGTGACTGTTGTATTCAATCCCGATGCAATTTCTGTGTTTCATCAACACTCTGATAGTCCACAGATTACAGAATGCCACCAGATGTGCATCGGAAACTATTACTGGTCTTCCAGGGAACGATCAAAGCGTAGACTGTTAGAAACATTATTCCCATGGAGGAAAGAGTGCTTGGTGACTGTTGTATTCAATCCCGATGCAATTTCTGTGTTTCATCAACACTCTGATAGTCCACAGATAACAGATTGCCTCCAGAAGTGCATCGAATACTAGTACTTGTCTTCCTGGGAAAAATCAAATCTTAGACTGTGTGAGGCATTATTCCCATGGAGTAAAGTGCGGATTGTGACAGTTGTATTCACTCCCTTTGCAGTTTCTGTGTTTCATCAACACTTTGAAGGTCCACAGATTACAGAATGTCTCCAGATGTGCATCGGAAACTATTACTGGTCTTACAGGGAACGATCAAAGCGTAGACTGTTTGAGACATTACTCCCATGGAGGAAAGTGCGCATGGTGACTGTTGTAGTCAATCGCGATGCAATTTCAGTGTTTCAACAACATTCTGATAGTCCACAGATTACAGAATGCCTCCAGATGTGCATCGGAAACTACTACTGGTCTTCCAGGGAACGATCAAAGTGTAGACTGTTTCAGTCATTACTCCCATGGAGGAATGTGCACGTGGTGATTGTTGTATTGAATCCCGATGCAATTTCTGTGTTTCATCAACACTCTGATAGTCCACAGATTACAGAATGCCTCCAGATGTGCATCGGAAACTACTACCAGTCTTCCAGGGAACGATCAAAGCGTAGACTGTTAGAGACATTACTCCCATGGAGCAAAGTGTGCATGGTGACTGTTGTATTCAATCCCGATGCTAATTCTGTGTTTCATCAACACTCTGATAATCCACAGATAACAGATTGCCTCCAGAAGTGCATCGAAAACTACTACTGGTCTTCTTGGGAACGATCAAAGCTTAGGCTGTTTGAGACATTATTCCCATGGAGGAAAGTGTGCATGGTGACTGTTGTATTCAATCCTGATGCAATTTCTGTGTTTCATCAACACTTTGAAGGTCCACAGATTACAGAATGCCTCCAGATGAGCTTCGGAAACTACTACTGGTCTTCCAGGGAACGATCAAAGGGTAGACTGTTTCAGACGTTACTCCCATAGAGGAATGTGCTGATGGTGACTGTTGTATTGAATCCCGATGCAATTTCTGTGTTTCATCAACACTCTGAAAGTCCACAGATTATAGATTGTCTCCAGATGTGCATCGGAAACTACTACTGGTCTTCGTGGGACCGATCAAGACGTAGACTCTTTGAGACATTACCCCCATGGAGGAAAGTGCGGATGGTGACTGTTGTATTCAATTCCGATGCAATTTCTGTGTTTCATCAACACTCTGATACTAAACAGATTACACAATGCCACCAGATGTGCATCGGAAACTACAACTGGTCTTCCAGAGAACATCAAAGCGTACACTGTTTGAGACATTACTCCCTTGGAGGAAAGTGCGCATGGTGACTGTTGTATTCAATCCCGATGCAATTTCTTTGTTTCATTAACACTCTGATAGCCCACAGATTACAGAATGCCCCCAGATGTGCATCGGAAACTACTACTGGTCTTCCAGGGAACGATTAAAGCGAGGACTGTTTCAGACATCTCTCCCATGGAGGAAAGTGTGGATGGTGACTGTTGTATTCAATCCCGATGCAATTTCTGTGTTTCATCAACACTCTGATAGTCCACAGATTACAGAATGCCACCAGATGTGCATCGGAAACTACTACTGGTCTTCCAGGGAACGATCAAAGCGTAGACAGTTTGAGACATTTTTCCTGTGGAGGAAAGAGAGCATGGTGATTGTTGTATTCAGTCCCGATGCAATTTCTGTCTTTTATCAACACTCGGATGGACCACAGATTACAGAATACCTCCAGATGTGCATCGGAAACTACTACTGGTCTTCCAGGATCGATCAAAGCGTAGACTGTTTGAGACATTACCACTATGTAGGAAAGTGCGCATGGTGACTGTTGTATTCAATCCCGATGCAATTTCTGTGTTTCAACAACACTCTGATAGTCCACAGATTACAGACTGCCTCCAGATGTGCATCGGAAACTACTACTGGTCTTCCAGGGAACGATTAAAGCGAGGACTGTTTCAGACATCTCTCCCATGGAGAAATGTACGCATGGTGCCTGTTGTATTCAATCCCGATGCAATTTCTGTCTTTTATCAACACCCGGATGGACCACAGATTACAGAATGCCTCCAGATGTGCATCGGAAACTACTACTGGTCTTCCAGGGAACGATCAAAGCGTAGACTGTTTGAGACATTACTACTATGTAGGAAAGTGCGCATGGTGACTGTTGCATTCAATCCCGATGCAATTTCTGTGTTTCAACAACACTCTGATAGTCCACAGATTACAGACTGCCTCCAGATGTGCATCGGAAACTACTACTGGTCTTCCAGGGAACGATCAAGGCGTAGACTGTTTGAGATATTACTCCCATGGAGGAAAGTGCGCATAGTGACTGTTGTAATCAATCCCAAAGCAATTTCTGTGTTTCATCAACACTCTGATAGTCCACAGATTACAGATTGCCTCCAGATGTGCATCGGAAACTACTACTGGTCTTCCAGGGAACGATTAAAGCGAGGACTGTTTCGGACATCTCTCCCATGGAAGAAAGTGTGGAAGGTGACTGTTGTATTCAATCCCGATGCAATTTCTGTGTTTCATCAACACTCTGATAGTCCACAGATTACAGAATGCCACCAGATGTGCATCGGAAACTACTACTGGTCTTCCTGGGAACGTCAAAGCGTAGACTGTTTCAGACGTTACTCCCATGGAGGAAATTGCGGATGGTGAATGTTGTATTCCATCCCGATGCAATTTCTGTGTTTCATCAACACTCTGATAGTCCACAGAATACAGATTGTCTCCAGATGTGAATCGTAAACTACTACTGGTCTTCCAGGGAACGAACAAAGCGTAGACTGTTTTAGACATTATTCCCATGGAGAAAAGTGCGGATTGTGACTGTTGTATTCAACCCCGATGCAATTTATGTGTTTCATCTACACTCTGATAGGCCACAGATTACAGAATACCACCAGATGTGCATCGGAAACTATTACTGGTTTTCCAGGGAACGATCAAAGCGTAGACTGTTAGAGACATTATGCCCATGGAGGTAAGAGTGCTTGGAGACTGTTGTATTCAATCCCGATGCAATTTCTGTGTTTCATCAACACTCTGATAGTCCACAGATAACAGATTGCCTCCAGAAGTGCATCGAAAACTACTACTGGTCTTCTTGGGAACGATCAAAGCTTAGACTGTTTGAGACATTATTCCCATGGAGGAAAGTGTGCATGGTGACTGTTGTATTCAATCCCGATGCAATTTCTGTGTTTCATCAACAGTTTGAAGGTCCACAGATTACAGAATGCCTCCAGATGTGCATCGGAAACTACTACTGGTCTTCCAGGGAACGATCAAAGGGTAGACTGTTTCAGACGTTACTCCCATGGAGGAATGTGCTGATGGTGACTGTTGTATTGAATCCCGATGCAATTTCAGTGTTTCAACAACATTCTGATAGTCCACAGATTACAGAATGCTCCAGATGTGGATCGGAAACCACTGCTGGTCTTCCAGGGACCGATCAAAGCGTAGACTGTTTGAGACATTACTCCCATGGAGGAAGATGCACATGGTGACTGTTGTATTGAATCCCGATGCAATTTCTTTGTTTCATCAACACTCTGATAGTCCACAGATTACAGAATGCATCCAGATGTGCATCGGAAACTACTACTGGTCTTCCAGGGAACGATCAAAGCGTAGACTGTTAGAGACATTACTCCCATGGAGGAAAGTGTGCATGGTGACTGTTGTATTTAATCCCGATGCAATTTCTGTGTTTCATCAACACTCTGATACTAAGCAGATTACACAATGCCCTCAGATGTGCATCGGAAACTACTACTGGTCTTCCAGGGAACATCAAAGCCTAGACTGTTTCAGACGTTACTCCCATATAGGGAATTGCGGATGGTGACTGTTGTATTACATCCCGATGCAATGTCTGTGTTTCATCAACACTCTGATAGTCCACAGATAACAGATTGCCTCCAGAAGTGCATCGAAAACTAGTACTGGTCTTCCTAGGAAAAATCAAATCTTAGACTGTTTGAGACATTATTCCTGTGGAGGAAAGTGCGGATTGTGACAGTTGTATTCACTCCCTTTGCAATTTCTGTGTTTCATCAACACTTTGAAGGTCCACAGTTTACAGAATGTTTCCAGATGTGCATCGGAAACTCCTACTGGTCTTCCAGGGAACGATCAAAGCGTAGACTGTTTGAGACATTACTCCCATGGAGGAAAGTGCGCATGGTGACTGTTGTAGCCAATCCCGATGCAATTTCAGTGTTTCAACAACATTCTGATAGTCCACAGATTACAGAATGCCTCCAGATGTGCATCGGAAACTACTACTGGTCTTCCAGGGAACGATCAAAGTGTAGACTGTTTAAGACATTACTCCCAAGGAGGAAGGTGCACATGGTGACTGTTGTATTGAATCCCGATGCAATTTCTGTGTTTCATCAACACTCTGATAGTCAACAGGTTACAGAATGCCTCCAGATGTGCATCGGAAAGTAATACTAGTCTTCCTGGGAACGATCAAAGCGTAGACTGTTAGAGACATTACTCCCATGGAGGAAAGTGTGCACGGTGACTGTTGTATTCAATCCCGATGCAATTTCTGTGTTTCATCAACACTCTGATAGTCCACAGATAACAGATTGCCTCCAGAAGTGCATCGAAAACTACTACTGGTCTACCTGGGAGCGATCAAAGCTTAGACTGTTTGAGTCATTATTCCCATGGAGGCAAGTGTGCATGTTGACTTTTGAATTCAATCCCGATGCAATTTCTGTGTTTCATCAACACTTTGAAAGTCCACAGATTACAGAATGCCTTCAGATGTGCATCGGAAACTACTACTGGTCTTCCAGGGAACGATCAAAGGGTAGACTTTTCCAGACGTTACTCCCATTTAGGAATGTGCGGTTGGTGACTGTTGTATTCAATCCCGATCCAATTTCTGTGTTTCATCAACACTTTGAAGGTCCACAGATTACAGAATGCCTCCAGATGTGCATCGGAAACTACTACTGGTCTTCCAGGGAACGATCAAAGCATAGACTGTTTGAGACATTACTCCCGTGGAGCAAAGTGCGCATGGTGACTGTTGTATTCATTCCCGATGCAATTTCTGTGTTTCATCAACACTCTGATAGTCCACAGATTACAGAATGCCTCCAGATGTACATCGGAAACTACTACTGGTCTTCCTGTGAACGATCAAAGCGTAAAGTGTTTGAGACATTACTCCCATGGAGGAAAGTGCGCATGGTGACTGTTCTATTCAATCCCGATGCAATTTCTGTGTTTCATCAACAGTTTGAAGGTCCACAGATTACAGAATGCCTCCAGATGTGCATCGGAAACTACTACTGGTCTTCCAGGGAACGATCAAAGGGTAGACTGTTTCAGACGTTACTCCCATGGAGGAATGTGCTGATGGTGACTGTTGTATTGAATCCCGATGCAATTTCAGTGTTTCAACAACATTCTGATAGTCCACAGATTACAGAATGCTCCAGATGTGGATCGGAAACCACTACTGGTCTTCCAGGGACCGATCAAAGCGTAGACTGTTTGAGACATTACTCCCATGGAGGAAGATGCACATGGTGACTGTTGTATTGAATCCCGATGCAATTTCTTTGTTTCATCAACACTCTAATAGTCCACAGATTACAGAATGCCTCCAGATGTGCATCGGAAACTACTACTGGTCTTCCAGGGAACGATCAAAGCGTAGACTGTTAGAGACATTACTCCCATGGAGGCGAGTGTGCATGGTGACTGTTGTATTTAATCCCGATGCAATTTCTGTGTTTCATCAACACTCTGATAGTCCACAGATAACAGATTGCCTCCAGAAGTGCATCGAAAACTACTACTGGTCTACCTGGGAGCGATCAAAGCTTAGACTGTTTGAGTCATTATTCCCATGGAGGCAAGTGTGCATGTTGACTGTTGAATTCAATCCCGATGCAATTTCTGTGTTTCATCAACACTTTGAAAGTCCACAGATTACAGAATGCCTTCAGATGTGCATCGGAAACTACTACTGGTCTTCCAGGGAACGATCAAAGGGTAGACTGTTCCAGACGTTACTCCCATTTAGGAATGTGCGGTTGGTGACTGTTGTATTCAATCCCGATCCAATTTCTGTGTTTCATCAACACTTTGAAGGTCCACAGATTACAGAATGCCTCCAGATGTGCATCGGAAACTACTACTGGTCTTCCAGGGAACGATCAAAGCATAGACTGTTTGAGACATTACTCCCGTGGAGCAAAGTGCGCATGGTGACTGTTGTATTCATTCCCGATGCAATTTCTGTGTTTCATCAACACTCTGATAGTCCACAGATTACAGAATGCCTCCAGATGTACATCGGAAACTACTACTGGTCTTCCTGTGAACGATCAAAGCGTAAAGTGTTTGAGACATTACTCCCATGGAGGAAAGTGCGCATGGTGACTGTTCTATTCAATCCCGATGCAATTTCAGTGTTTCATCAACACTTTGATAGTCCACAGATTAAAGATTGTCTCCAGATGTGCATCGGAAACTACTACTGGTCTTCCTGGGACCGATCAAGGCGTAGACTGTTTCAGACATTACTCCCATGGAGGAAAGTGGGGATTGTGACTGTTGTATTCACTCCCGATGCAATTTCTGTGTTTCATTAACACTTTGAAAGACCACAGATTACAGATTGCCTCCAGATGTGCATCGGAAACTACTACTGGTCTTCCAGGGAACGATCAAAGCGTAGACTGTTTGAGACATTACTCCCATGGAGGAAAGTGCGGATAGTGACTGTTGTATTCAATCCCGATGCAATTTCTGTGTTTTATCAACACTCTGATAGTCCACAGATTACAGAATGCCACCAGATGTGCATCGGAAACTACTACTGGTCTTCCAGGGAACGATCAAAGCGTAAACTGTTTGAGACATTACTCCCGTGGAGGAGAGTGCGCATGGTGACTGTTGTATTCAATCCCGATGCAATATCTGTGTTTCATCAACACTCTGATAGCCCAAAGATTACAAAATGCCACCAGATGTGCATTGTAAACTTCTACTGGTCTACCAGGGAACGATTAAAGAGAGGACCGTTTCAGACATTACTCCCATAGTGGAAAGTGCGGATGGTGACTGTTGTATTCAATCCCGATGCAATTTCTGTGTTTCATCAACACTCTGGTAGTCCACAGATGTCAGATTGCCTCTAGACGTGCATCGGAAACTACTACTGGTCTTCCAGGGACCGGTCAAAGCGTAGACTGTTTGAGACATTACTCCCGTGGAGGAAAGTGCGCATGGTGACAGTTGTATTCATTCCCGAAGATATTTCTGTTTTTCATCAACACCCTGATAGTCCACAGATTATAGAATGGGACCAGATGTGCATCGGAAACCACTACTGGTCTCCCAGGGAACGATCAAAGCGTAGACTGTTTGAGACATTACTCCCATGGAGGAAAGTGCGCATGGTGACTGTTGTATTCAATCTCGATTCAATTTCTGTGTTTCATCAACACTTTGAAGGTCCACAGATTACAGAATGCCTCCAGATGTGCATGGGAAACTACTACCGGTCTTCCAGGGAACGATCAAAGCGTAGACTGTTTGAGACGTTACTCCCGTGGAGGAAAGTGCGAATGGTGACTGTTGTATTCAATCCCAATGTAATTTCTGTGTTTCATCAACACTCCGATAGTCCACAGATTACAGATTGCCACCAGATATGCATCGGAAACTACTACTGGTCTTCCTGGAAACGATCAAAGCATACACTGTTTGAGACATTACTCCCATGGAGGAAAGTGCGCATGGTGACTGTTGTATTCAATCCCGATGCAATTTCTGTGTTTCATCAACACTTTGAAGGTCCACAGATTACAGAATGCCTCCAGATGTGCATCGGAAACTACTACTGGTCATCCTGTGAACGATCAAAGCGTAAACTGTTTGAGACATTACTCCCATGGAGGAAAGTGCGCATGGTGACTGTTGTATTCAATCCCAATGCAATTTCTGTGTTTCATCTACACTCTGATAGTCCACAGAATACAGATTGTCTCCAGATGTGCATCGGAAAGTACTACTGTTCTTCCTCTGAACGATCAAAGCGTAGACTGTACCAGACATTACTCCCATTGAGGAAAGTTCGGACTGTGACAGTTGTATTCACTCCCGATGCAATTTCTGTGTTTCATCAACACTTTGAAGCTCCACAGATTACAGAATGCCTCCAGATGTGCATCGGAAACTACTACTGGTCTTCCAGGGAACGATCAAAGCGTAGACTGTTTTAGACATTATTCCCATGGAGAAAAGTGCGTATTGTGAATGTTGTATTCAATCCCGATGCAATTTCTGTGTTTCATCAACACTTTGATAGTCCACAGATTACAGAATGCCACCAGATGTGCATCGGAAACTACTACTGGTCTTCCAGGGAACGATCAAAGCGTAGACTGTTTGAGACATTACTTCCGTGGAGGAAAGTGCGCATTGTGACTGTTGTATTCAATGCCGATGCAATTTCTGTGTTTCATCAACACTCTGATAGTCCACAGATTACAGAGTGCCACCAGACGTGCGTCGGAAGCTACTACTGGTCTTCCAGGGAAGGATCAAAGCGTAGACCGTTAGAGACATTACTCCCATGGAAGAAAGTGCGCATGGTGATCGTTGTATTCAATACCGATGCAATTTCTGTTTTTCATCAACACTCTGATGGTCCACAGATTACGGATTGCCTCCAGATGTACATCGGAATCTACTACTGGTCTTCATGGGAACGATAAAAGCGTAGACAATTTCAGACGTTACTCGCATGGAGGAAAGTGCGGATGGTGACTGTTGCATTCACTTCCGATGCACTTTCTGTGTTTCATCAACATTTTGAAGGTCCACAGATTACAGAAATCCTCCAGATGTTCACCGGAAACAACTAATGGTCTTCCAATGAACGATCAAAGCGTAGACTGTTTCAGATATTACTCCCATGGAGGAAAGTGCGGATGGTGACTGTTGTATTCAATCCCGATTCAATTTCTGTGTTTCATCAACACTCTGATAGTCCACAGATTACAGAATGCCTCCAGATGTGCATCGGGAACTACAACTGGTCTAACAGGGAACGATCAAAGCGTAGAATGTTTGAGACATTACTCCCATGGAGGAAAGTGCGCATGGTGAGTGTTGTATTCAATCCCAATTCAATTTCTGTGTTTCATCAACACTCTGATAGTCCACAGATTTAAGATTGTCTCCAGATGTGCATCGGAAACTACTACTGGTCTTCCTGGGACCGATCAAGGCGTAGACTGTTTCAGACATTATTCCCATGGAGGAAAGTGTGCATGGTGACTGTTGAATTCAATCCCGATGCAATTTCTGTGTTTCATCAACACTCTGACAGTCCACAGATTACAGATTGCCTCCAGATGTGCATCGGAAAATACTACTGGTCTTCCAGGGAACGATCAAAGCGTAGACTCTTTGAGCCATTACTCCCATGGAGGAAAGTGCGCATGGTGACTGTTGTATTCAAACCCGATGCCATTTCTGTGTTTCATCAACACTCTGACAGGTTACAGATTACAGAATGCCACCAGATGTGCATCGGAAACTACTACTGGTCTTCCAGGAAACGATCAAAGCCTAGAATGTTTAAGACGTTACTCCCATGGAGGAGAGTGCGGTGGTGACTGTTGTATTCAATCCCGATGCAATTTCTGTGTTTCATCAACACTCTGATAGTCCACAGATTACAGATTGCCACCAGATATGCAACGGAAACTACTACAGGTCTTCCTGGGAACGATTAAAGCATAGACTGTTTGAGACATTACTCCCATGGAGGAAAGTGCGCATGGTGACTGTTGTATTCAATCCCGATGCAATATCTGTGTTTCATCAACACTTTGAAGCTCCACAGATTACAGAATGCCTCCAGATGTGCATGGGAAACTACTACTGGTCTTCCAGGGAACGATCAAAGCATAGACTGTTTGAGACATTACTCCCATGGAGGAAAGTGCGCATGGTGACTGTTGTATTCAATCCCAATGTAATTTCTGTGTTTCATCAACACTCTGATCGTCCACAGATTTAAGATTGTCTCCAGATGTGCATCGGAAACTACTACTGGTCTTCCTGGGACCGATCAAGGCGTAGACTGTTTCAGACATTATTCCCATGGAGGAAAGTGTGCATGGTGACTGTTGAATTCAATCCCGATGCAATTTCTGTGTTTCATCAACACTTTGAAAGTCCACAGATTACAGAATGCCTTCAGATGTGCATCGGAAACTACTACTGGTCTTCCAGGGAACGATCAAAGGGTAGACTGTTCCAGTCGTTACTCCCATTTAGGAATGTGCGGTTGGTGACTGTTGTATTCAATCCCGATGCAATTTCTGTGTTTCATCAACACTCTGATAGTCCACAGATTAAAGATTGTCTCCAGATGTGCATCGGAAACTACTACTGGTCTTCCTGGGACCGATCAAGGTGTAGACTGTTTCAGACATTACTCCCATGGAGCAAAGTGGGGATTGTGACTGTTGTATTCAATCCCAATGCAATTTCTGTGTTTCATCAACACTCTGATAGTCCACAGATTACAGATTGCCACCAGATATGCATCCGAAACTACTACTGGTCTTCCTGGGAACGATCAAAGCATACACTGTTTGAGACATTACTCCCATGGAGGAAAGTGCGCATGGTGACTGTTGTATTCAATCCCGATGCATTTTCTGTGTTTCATCAACACTTTGAAGGTCCACAGATTACAGAATGCCTCCAGATGTGCATCGGAAACTACTACTGGTCTTCCTGTGAACGATCAAAGCTTAAAGTGTTTGAGACATTACTCCCATGGAGGAAAGTGCGCATGGTGACTGTTGTATTCAATCCAAATGCAATTTCTGTGTTTCATCAACACTCTGATAGTCCACAGAATACAGATTGTCTCCAGATGTGCATCGGAAATTACTACTGGTCTTTAGGGAACGATCAAAGCGTAAACTAATTGAGACATTACTCCCATGGAGGAAAGTGCGCATGGTGACTGTTCTATTCAATCCCGATGCAACTTCTGTGCTTCATCAACACTCTGATAGTCCACAGATTAAAGATTGTCTCCAGATGTGCATCGGAAACTACTACTGGTCTTCCTGGGACCGATCAAGGCGTAGACTGTTTCAGACATTACTCCCATGGAGGAAAGTGGGGATTGTGACTGTTGTTTTCACTCCCGATGCAATTTCTGTGTTTCATCAACACTTTTAAAGACCACAGATTACAGATTGCCTAGAGATGTGCATCGTAAACTACTACTGGACTTCCAGGGAACGATCAAAGCGTAGACTGTTTGAGACATTACTCCCATGGAGGAAAGTGCGGATAGTGACTGTTGTATTCAATCCCGATGCAATTTCTGTGTTTCATCAACACTCTGATAGTCCACAGATTACAGAATGCCACCAGATGTGCATCGGAAACTACTACTGGTCTTCCAGGGACCGGTCAAAGCGTAGACTGTTTCAGACATTACTCCCGTGGAGGAAAGTGCGCATGGTGACTGTTGTATTCAATCCCGAAGATATTTCTGTGTTTCATCAACACCCTGATAGTCCACAGATTATAGAATGCCACCAGATGTGCATCGGAAACCACTACTGGTCACCCAGGGAACGATCAAAGCGTAGACTGTTTGAGACATTACTCCCGTGGAGGAAAGTGCGCATGGTGCTTGTTGTATTCAATCTCGATTCAATTTCTGTGTTTCATCAACACTTTGAAGGTCCACAGATTACAGAATACCTCCAGATGTGCATGGGAAACTACTACCGGTCTTCCAGGGAACGATCAAAGCGTAGACTGTTTGAGACGTTACTCCCGTGGAGGAAAGTGCGAATGGTGACTGTTGTATTCAATCCCAATGCAATTTCTGTGTTTCATCAACACTCCGATAGTCCACAGATTACAGATTGCCACCAGATATGCATCGGAAACTACTACTGGTCTTCCTGGAAACGATCAAAGCATACACTGTTTGAGACATTACTCCCATGGAGGAAAGTGCGCATGGTGACTGTTGTATTCAATCCCGATGCAATTTCTGTGTTTCATCAACACTTTGAAAGTCCACAGATTACAGAATGCCTCCAGATGTGCATCGGAAACTACTACTGGTCATCCTGTGAACGATCAAAGCGTAAACTGTTTGAGACATTACTCCCATGGAGGAATGTGCGCATGGTGACTGTTGTATTCAATCCCAATGCAATTTCTGTGTTTCATCTACACTCTGATAGTCCACAGAATACAGATTGTCTCCAGATGTGCATCGGAAAGTACTACTGTTCTTCCTCTGAACGATCAAAGCGTAGACTGTACCAGACATTACTCCCATTGAGGAAAGTTCGGACTGTGACAGTTGTATTCACTCCCGATGCAATTTCTGTGTTTCATCAACACTTTGAAGCTCCACAGATTACAGAATGCCTCCAGATGTGCATCGGAAACTACTACTGGTCTTCCAGGGAACGATCAAAACGTAGACTGTTTTAGACATTATTCCCATGGAGAAAAGTGCGTATTGTGAATGTTGTATTCAATCCCGATGCAATTTCTGTGTTTCATCAACACTTTGATAGTCCACAGATTACAGAATGCCACCAGATGTGCATCGGAAACTACTACTGGTCTTCCAGGGAACGATCAAAGCGTAGACTGTTTGAGACAATACTTCCGTGAAGGAAAGTGCGCATTGTGACTGTTGTATTCAATGCCGATGCAATTTCTGTGTTTCATTAACACTCTGATAGTCCACAGATTACAGAGTGCCACCAGACGTGCGTCGGAAGCTACTACTGGTCTTCCAGTGAAGGATCAAAGCGTAGACCGTTAGAGACATTACTCCCATGGAAGAAAGTGCGCATGGTGATCGTTGTATTCAATACCGATGCAATTTCTGTGTTTCATCAACACTCTGATAGTCCACAGATCACAGATTGCCTCCAGATGTGCATCGGAAAATACTACTGGTCTTCCAGGGAACGATCAAAGGGTAGACACTTTGAGCCATTACTCCCATGGAGGAGAGTGCGGATGGTGACTGTTGTATTCAAACCCGATACCATTTCTGTGTTTCATCAACACTCTGACAGGTTACAGATTACAGAATGCCACCAGATGTGCATCGGAAACTACTACTGGTCTTCCAGGAAACGATCAAAGCCTAGAATGTTTCAGACGTTACTCCCATGGAGGAGAGTGCGGATGGTGACTGTTGTATTCAATCCCGATGCAATTTCTGTGTTTCATCAACACTCTGATAGTCCACAGATTACAGATTGCCACCAGATATGCATCGGAAACTACTACTGGTTTTCCTGGGAACGATTAAAGCATAGACTGTTTGAGACATTACTCCCATGGAGGAAAGTGCGCATGGTGACTGTTGTATTCAATCCCGATGCAATATCTGTGTTTCATCAACACTTTGAAGGTCCACAGATTACAGAATGCCTCCAGATGTGCATGGGAAACTACTACTGGTCTTCCAGGGAACGATCAAAGCATAGACTGTTTGAGACATTACTCCCATGGAGGAAAGTGCGCATGGTGACTGTTGTATTCAATCCCAATGCAATTTCTGTGTTTCATCAACACTCTGATAGTCCACAGATTAAAGATTGTCTCCAGATGTGCATCGGAAACTACTACTGGTCTTCCTGGGACCGATCAAGGTGTAGACTGTTTCAGACATTACTCCCATGGAGCAAAGTGGGGATTGTGACTGTTGTATTCAATCCCAATGCAATTTCTGTGTTTCATCAACACTCTGATAGTCCACAGATTACAGATTGCCACCAGATATGCATCCGAAACTACTACTGGTCTTCCTGGGAACGATCAAAGCATACACTCTTTGAGACATTACTCCCATGGAGGAAAGTGCGCATGGTGACTGTTGTATTCAATCCCGATGCATTTTCTGTGTTTCATCAACACTTTGAAGGTCCACAGATTACAGAATGCCTCCAGATGTGCATCGGAAACTACTACTGGTCTTCCTGTGAACGATCAAAGCTTAAAGTGTTTGAGACATTACTCCCATGGAGGAAAGTGCGCATGGTGACTGTTGTATTCAATCCCAATGCAATTTCTGTGTTTCATCAACACTCTGATAGTCCACAGAATACAGATTGTCTCCAGATGTGCATCGGAAATTACTACTGGTCTTTAGGGAACGATCAAAGCGTAAACTGTTTGAGACATTACTCCCATGGAGGAAAGTGCGGATAGTGACTGTTGTATTCAATCCCGATGCAATTTCTGTGTTTCATCAACACTCTGATAGTCCACAGATTACAGAATGCCACCAGATGTGCATCGGAAACTACTACTGGTCTGCCAGGGAACGATCAAAGCGTAAACTGCTTGAGACATTACTCCCGTGGAGGAGAGTGCGCATGGTGACTGTTGTATTCAATCCCGATGCAATATCTGTGTTTCATCAACACTCTGATAGCCCAAAGATTACAGAATGCCACCAGATGTGCATTGGAAACTTCTACTGCTCGTCCAGGGAACGATTAAAGAGAGGACCGTTTCAGACATTACTCCCATAGTGGAAAGTGCGGATGGTGACTGTTGTATTCAATCCCGATGCAATTTCTGTGTTTCATCAACACTCTGGTAGTCCACAGATGTCAGATTGCCTCCAGACGTGCATCGGAAACTACTGCTGGTCTTCCAGGGAACGATCAAGAAGTAGACTGTTTCAGACATTACTCCTGTGGAGGAAAGTGCGCATGGTGCCTGTTACATTCACTCCCGATGGAATTTCTGTGTTTCATCAACACTCTGATAGTCCACAGAATACAGAATCCCACCAGATGTGCAACGGAAACTGCTACTGGTCTTCCAGGGACCGGTCAAAGCGTAGACTGTTTGAGACATTACTCCCGTGGAGGAAAGTGCGCATGGTGACTGTTGTATTTAATCCCGAAGATATTTCTGTGTTTCATCAACACCCTGATAGTCCACAGATTATAGAGTGCCACCAGATGTGCATCGGAAACCACTACTGGTCTCCCAGGGAACGATCAAAGCGTAGACTGTTTGAGACATTACTCCCGTGGAGGAAAGTGCGCATGGTGCTTGTTGTATTCAATCTCGATTCAATTTCTGTGTTTCATCAACACTTTGAAGGTCCACAGATTACAGAATACCTCCAGATGTGCATGGGAAACTACTACCGGTCTTCCAGGGAACGTACAAAGCGTAGACTGTTTGAGACGTTACTCCCGTGGAGGAAAGTGCGCATGGTGACTGTTGTTATCAATCCCAATGCAATTTCTGTGTTTCATCAACACTCCGATAGTCCACAGATTACAGATTGCCACCAGATATGCATCGGAAACTACTACTGGTCTTCCTGGAAACGATCAAAGCATACACTGTTTGAGACATTACTCCCATGGAGGAAAGTGCGCATGGTGACTGTTGTATTCAATCCCGATGCAATTTCTGTGTTTCATCAACACTTTGAAGGTCCACAGATTACAGAATGCCTCCAGATGTGCATCGGAAACTACTACTGGTCATCCTGTGAACGATCAAAGCGTAAACTGTTTGAGACATTACTCCCATGGAGGAAAGTGCGCATGGTGACTGTTGTATTCAATCCCAATGCAATTTCTGTGTTTCATCTACACTCTGATAGTCCACAGAATACAGATTGTCTCCAGATGTGCATCGGAAAGTACTACTGTTCTTCCTCTGAACGATCAAAGCGTAGACTGTACCAGACATTACTCCCATTGAGGAAAGTTCGGACTGTGACTGTTGTATTCACTCCCGATGCAATTTCTGTGTTTCATCAACACTTTGAAGCTCCACAGATTACAGAATGCCTCCAGATGTGCATCGGAAGCTACTACTGGTCTTCCAGGGAACGATCAAAGCGTAGACTGTTTTAGACATTATTCCCATGGAGAAAAGTGCGTATTGTGAATGTTGTATTCAATCCCGATGCAATTTCTGTGTTTCATCAACACTTTGATCGTCCACAGATTACAGAATGCCACCAGATGTGCATCGGAAACTACTACTGGTCTTCCAGGGAACGATCAAAGCGTAGACTGTTTGAGACAATACTTCCGTGGAGGAAAGTGCGCATTGTGACTGTTGTATTCACTCCCGATGCAATTTCTGTGTTTCATCAACACTTTGAAGCTCCACAGATTACAGAATGCCTCCAGATGTGCATCGGAAATTACTACTGGTCTTCCAAGGAACGATCAAAGCGTACACTCTTTGAGACATTACTCCCATGGAGGAAAGTGCCCATGGTGATTGTTGTATTCAAACCCGATGCCATTTCTGTGTTTCATCAACACTCTGACTGGTTACAGATTACAGAATGCCACCAGATGTGCATCGGAAACTACTACTGGTCTTCCAGGAAACGATCAAAGCCTAGAATGTTTCAGACGTTACTCCCATGGAGGAGAGTGCGGATGGTGACTGTTGTATTCAATCCCGATGCAATTTCTGTGTTTCATCAACACTCTGATAGTCCACAGATTACAGATTGCCACCAGATATGCATCGGAAACTACTACTGGTCTTCCTGGGAACGATTAAAGCATAGACTGTTTGAGACATTACTCCCATGGAGGAAAGTGCGCATGGTGACTGTTGTATTCAATCCCGATGCAATATCTGTGTTTCATCAACACTTTGAAGGTCCACAGATTACAGAATGCCTCCAGATGTGCATGGGAAACTACTACTGGTCTTCCAGGGAACGATCAAAGCATAGACTGTTTGAGACATTACTCCCATGGAGGAAAGTGCGCATGGTGACTGTTGTATTCAATCCCAATGCAATTTCTGTGTTTCATCAACACTCTGATAGTCCACAGATTAAAGATTGTCTCCAGATGTGCATCGAAAACTACTACTGGTCTTCCTGGGACCGATCAAGGCGTAGACTGTTTCAGACATTATTCCCATGGAGGAAAGTGTGCATGGTGACTGTTGAATTCAATCCCGATGCAATTTCTGTGTTTCATCAACACTTTGAAAGTCCACAGATTACAGAATGCCTTCAGATGTGCATCGGAAACTACTACTGGTCTTCCAGGGAACGATCAAAGGGTAGACTGTTCCAGTCGTTACTCCCATTTAGGAATGTGCGGTTGGTGACTGTTGTATTCAATCCCGATGAAATTTCTGTGTTTCATCAACACTCTGATAGTCCACAGATTAAAGATTGTCTCCAGATGTGCATCGGAAACTACTACTGGTCTTCCTGGGACCGATCAAGGTGTAGACTGTTTCAGACATTACTCCCATGGAGCAAAGTGGGGATTGTGACTGTTGTATTCAATCCCAATGCAATTTCTGTGTTTCATCAACACTCTGATAGTCCACAGATTACAGATTGCCACCAGATATGCATCTGAAACTACCACTGGTCTTCCTGGGAACGATCAAAGCATACACTGTTTGAGACATTACTCCCATGGAGGAAAGTGCGCATGGTGACTTTTGTATTCAATCCCGATGCATTTTCTGTGTTTCATCAACACTTTGAAGGTCCACAGATTACAGAATGCCTCCAGATGTGCATCGGAAACTACTACTGGTCTTCCTGTGAACGATCAAAGCTTAAAGTGTTTGAGACATTACTCCCATGGAGGAAAGTGCGCATGGTGACTGTTGTATTCAATCCCAATGCAATTTCTGTGTTTCATCAACACTCTGATAGTCCACAGAATACAGATTGTCTCCAGATGTGCATCGGAAATTACTACTGGTCTTTAGGGAACGATCAAAGCGTAAACTGTTTGAGACATTACTCCCATGGAGGAAAGTGCGCATGGTGACTGTTCTATTCAATCCCGAAGCAACTTCTGTGTTTCATCAACACTCTGATAGTCCACATATTAAAGATTGTCTCCAGATGTGCATCGGAAACTACTACTGGTCTTCCTGGGACCGATCAAGGCGTAGACTGTTTCAGACATTACTCCCATGGAGGAAAGTGGGGATTGTGACTGTTGTATTCACTCCCGATGCAATTTCTGTGTATCATCAACACTTTGAAAGACCACAGATTACAGATTGCCTCCAGATGTGCATCGTAAACTACTACTGGTCTTCCAGGGAACGATCAAAGCGTAGACTGTTTGAGACATTACTCCCATGGAGGAAAGTGCGGATAGTGACTGTTGTATTCAATCCCGATGCAATTTCTGTGTTTCATCTACACTCTGATTGTCCACAGATTACAGAATGCCACCAGATGTGCATCGGAAACTACTACTGGTCTTCCAGGGAACGATCAAAGCGTAAACTGTTTGAGACATTACTCCCGTGGAGGAGAGTGCGCATGGTGACAGTTGTATTCAATCCCGATGCAATATCTGTGTTTCATCAACACTCTGATAGCCCAAAGATTACAGAATGCCACCAGATGTGCATTGAAAACTTCTACTGCTCTTCCAGGGAACGATTAAAGAGAGGACCGTTTCAGACATTACTCCCATAGTGGAAAGTGCGGATGGTGACTGTTGTATTCAATCCCGATGCAATTTCTGTGTTTCATCAACACTCTGGTAGTCCACAGATGTCAGATTGCCTCCAGACGTGCATCGGAAACTACTGCTGGTCTTCCAGGGAACGATCAAGAAGTAGACTGTTTCAGACATTACTCCTGTGGAGGAAAGTGCGCATGGTGCCTGTTACATTCACTCCCGATGGAATTTCTGTGTTTCATCAACACTCTGATAGTCCACAGAATACAGAATCCCACCAGATGTGCAACGGAAACTGCTACTGGTCTTCCAGGGACCGGTCAAAGCGTAGACTGTTTGAGACATTACTCCCGTGGAGGAAAGTGCGCATGGTGACTGTTGTATTTAATCCCGAAGATATTTCTGTGTTTCATCAACACCCTGATAGTCCACAGATTATAGAATGCCACCAGATGTGCATCGGAAACCACTACTGGTCTCCCAGGGAACGATCAAAGCGTAGACTGTTTGAGACATTACTCCCGTGGAGGAAAGTGCGCATGGTGCTTGTTGTATTCAATCTCGATTCAATTTCTGTGTTTCATCAACACTTTGAAGGTCTACAGATTACAGAATACCTCCAGATGTGCATGGGAAACTACTACCGGTCTTCCAGGGAACGATCAAAGCGTAGACTGTTTGAGACGTTACTCCCGTGGAGGAAAGTGCGCATGGTGACTGTTGTTATCAATCCCAATGCAATTTCTGTGTTTCATCAACACTCCGATAGTCCACAGATTACAGATTGCCACCAGATATGCATCGGAAACTACTACTGGTCTTCCTGGAAACGATCAAAGCATACACTGTTTGAGACATTACTCCCATGGAGGAAAGTGCGCATGGTGACTGTTGTATTCAATCCCGATGCAATTTCTGTGTTTCATCAACACTTTGAAGGTCCACAGATTACAGAATGCCTCCAGATGTGCATCGGAAACTACTACTGGTCATCCTGTGAACGATCAAAGCGTAAACTGTTTGAGACATTACTCCCATGGAGGAATGTGCGCATGGTGACTGTTGTATTCAATCCCAATGCAATTTCTGTGTTTCATCTACACTCTGATAGTCCACAGAATACAGATTGTCTCCAGATGTGCATCGGAAAGTACTACTGTTCTTCCTCTGAACGATCAAAGCGTAGACTGTACCAGACATTACTCCCATTGAGGAAAGTTCGGACTGTGACAGTTGTATTCACTCCCGATGCAATTTCTGTGTTTCATCAACACTTTGAGGCTCCACAGATTACAGAATGCCTCCAGATGTGCATCGGAAACTACTACTGGTCTTCCAGGGAACGATCAAAGCGTAGACTGATTTAGACATTATTCCCATCGAGAAAAGTGCGTATTGTGAATGTTGTATTCAATCCCGATGCAATTTCTGTGTTTCATCAACACTTTGATAGTCCACAGATTACAGAATGCCACCAGATGTGCATCGGAAACTACTCCTGGTCTTCCAGGGAACGATCAAAGCGTAGACTGTTTGAGACAATACTTCCGTGGAGGAAAGTGCGCATTGTGACTGTTGTATTCACTCCCGATGCAATTTCTGTGTTTCATCAACACTTTGAAGCTCCACAGATTACAGAATGCCTCCAGATGTGCATCGGAAATTACTACTGGTCTTCCAAGGAACGATCAAAGCGTACACTCTTTGAGACATTACTCCCATGGAGGAAAGTGCCCATGGTGATTGTTGTATTCAAACCCGATGCCATTTCTGTGTTTCATCAACACTCTGATAGTCCACAGATTACAGATTGCCACCAGATATGCATCGGAAACTACTACTGGTCTTCCTGGGAACGATTAAAGCATAGACTGTTTGAGACATTACTCCCATGGAGGAAAGTGCGCATGGTGACTGTTGTATTCAATCCCGATGCAATATCTGTGTTTCATCAACACTTTGAAGGTCCACAGATTACAGAATGCCTCCAGATGTGCATGGGAAACTACTACTGGTCTTCCAGGGAACGATCAAAGCATAGACTGTTTGAGACATTACTCCCATGGAGGAAAGTGCGCATGGTGACTGTTGTATTCAATCCCAATGCAATTTCTGTGTTTCATCAACACTCTGATAGTCCACAGAATACAGATTGTCTCCAGATGTGCATCGGAAACTACTACTGGTCTTCCTGGGACAGATCAAGGCGTAGACTGTTTCAGACATTATTCCCATGGAGGAAAGTGTGCATGGTGACTGTTGAATTCAATCCCGATGCAATTTCTGTGTTTCATCAACACTTTGAAAGTCCACAGATTACAGAATGCCTTCAGATGTGCATCGGAAACTACTACTGGTCTTCCAGGGAACGATCAAAGGGTAGACTGTTCCAGTCGTTACTCCCATTTAGGAATGTGCGGTTGGTGACTGTTGTATTCAATCCCGATGCAATTTCTGTGTTTCATCAACACTCTGATAGTCCACAGATTAAAGTTTGTCTCCAGATGTGCATCGGAAACTACTACTGGTCTTCCTGGGACCGATCAAGGTGTAGACTGTTTCAGACATTACTCCCATGGAGCAAAGTGGGGATTGTGACTGTTGTATTCAATCCCAATGCAATTTCTGTGTTTCATCAACACTCTGATAGTCCACAGATTACAGAATGCCTCCAGATGTGCATCAGAAACTACTACTGGTCTTCCTGTTAACGATCAAAGCTTAAAGTGTTTGAGACATTACTCCCATGGAGGATAGTGCGCATGGTGACTGTTGTATTCAATCCCAATGCAATTTCTGTGTTCCATCAACACTCTGATAGTCCACAGAATACAGATTGTCTCCAGATGTGCATCGGAAATCACTACTGGTCTTTAGGGAACGATCAAAGCGTAAACTGTTTGAGACATTACTCACATGGAGGAAAGTGCGCATGGTGAAAGTTCTATTCAATCCCGATGCTACTTCTGTGTTTCATCAACACTCTGATAGACCACAGATTAAAGATTGTCTCCAGATGTGCATCGGAAACTACTACTGGTCTTCCTGGGACCGATCAAGGAGTAGACTGTTTCAGCCATTACTCCCATGGAGGAAAGTGGGGATTGTGACTGTTGTATTCACTCCCGATGCAATATCTGTGTTTCATCAACACTTTGAAAGACCGCAGATTACAGATTGCCTCCAGATGTGCATCGTAAACTACTACTGGTCTTCCAGGGAACGATCAAAGCGTAGACTGTTTGAGACATTACTCCCATGGAGGAAAGTGCGGATAGTGACTGTTGTATTCAATCCCGATGCAATTTCTGTGTTTCATCAACACTCTGATAGTCCACAGATTACAGAATGCCACCAGATGTGCATCGGAAACTACTACTGGTCTTCCAGGGAACGATCAAAGCGTAAACTGTTTGAGACATTACTCCCGTGGAGGAGAGTGCGCATGGTGACTGTTGTATTCAATCCCGATGCAATATCTGTGTTTCATCAACACTCTGATAGCCCAAAGATTACAGAATGCCACCAGATGTGCATTGGAAACTTCTACTGGTCTTCCAGGGAGCGATTAAAGAGAGGACCGTTTCAGACATTACTCCCATAGTGGAAAGTGCGGATGGTGACTGTTGTATTCAATCCCGATGCAATTTGTGTGTTTCATCAACACTCTGGTAGTCCACAGATGTCAGATTGCCTCCAGACGTGCATCGGAAACTACTGCTGGTCTTCCAGGGAACGATCAAGGAGTAGACTGTTTCAGACATTACTCCTGTGGAGGAAAGTGCGCATGGTGCCTGTTACATTCACTCCCGATGGAATTTCTGTGTTTCATCAACACTCTGAGAGTCCACAGAATACAGAATCCCACCAGATGTGCAACGGAAACTGCTACTGGTCTTCCAGGGACCGGTCAAAGCGTAGACTGTTTGAGACATTACTCCCGTGGAGGAAAGTGCGCATGGTGACTGTTGTATTCAATCCCGAAGATATTTCTGTGTTTCATCAACACCCTGATCGTCCACAGATTATAGAATGCCACCAGATGTGCATCGGAAACCACTACTGGTCTCCCAGGGAATGATCAAAGCGTAGACTGTTTGAGACATTACTCCCGTGGAGGAAAGTGCGCATGGTGCTTGTTGTATTCAATCTCGATTCAATTTCTGTGTTTCATCAACACTTTGAATGTCCACAGATTACAGAATACCTCCAGATGTGCATGGGAAACTACTACCGGTCTTCCAGGGAACGATCAAAGCGTAGACTGTTTGAGACGTTACTCCCGTGGAGGAAAGTGCCAATGGTGACTGTTGTATTCAATCCCAATGCAATTTCTGTGTTTCATCAACACTCGGATAGTCCACAGATTACAGATTGCCACCAGATATGCATCGGAAACTACTACTGGTCTTCCTGGGAACGATCAAAGCATACACTGTTTGAGACATTACTCCCATGGAGGAAAGTGCGGATGGTGACTGTTGTATTCAATCCCGATGCAATTTGTGTGTTTCATCAACACTCTGGTAGTCCACAGATGTCACATTGAATCCAGACGTGCATCGGAAACTACTGCTGGTCTTCCAGGGAACGATCAAGAAGTAGACTGTTTCAGACATTACTCCTGTGGAGGAAAGTGCGCATGGTGCCTGTTACATTCACTCCCGATGGAATTTCTGTGTTTCATCAACAATCTGAGAGTCCACAGAATACAGAATCCCACCAGATGTGCAACGGAAACTGCTACTGGTCTTCCAGGGACCGGTCAAAGCGTAGACTGTTTGAGACATTACTCCCGTGGAGGAAAGTGCGCATGGTGACTGTTGTATTTAATCCCGAAGATATTTCTGTGTTTCATCAACACCCTGATCGTCCACAGATTATAGAATGCCACCAGATGTGCATCGGAAACCACTACTGGTCTCCCAGGGAATGATCAAAGCGTAGACTGTTTGAGACATTACTCCCGTGGAGGAAAGTGCGCATGGTGCTTGTTGTATTCAATCTCGATTCAATTTCTGTGTTTCATCAACACTTTGAATGTCCACAGATTACAGAATACCTCCAGATGTGCATGGGAAACTACTACCGGTCTTCCAGGGAACGATCAAAGCGTAGACTGTTTGAGACGTTACTCCCGTGGAGGAAAGTGCCAATGGTGACTGTTGTATTCAATCCCAATGCAATTTCTGTGTTTCATCAACACTCCGATAGTCCACAGATTACAGATTGCCACCAGATATGCATCGGAAACTACTACTGGTCTTCCTGGGAACGATCAAAGCATACACTGTTTGAGACATTACTCCCATGGAGGAAAGTGCGCATGGTGACTGTTGTATTCAATCCCGATGCAATTTCTGTGTTTCATCAACACTCTGATAGTCCACAGATTACAGAATGCCACCAGACGTGCGTCGGAAGCTACTACTGGTCTTCCAGGGAAGGATCAAAGTGTAGACCGTTACAGACATTACTCCCATGGAAGAAAGTGCGCATGGTGATCGTTGTATTCAATACCGATGCAATTTCTGTTTTTCATCAACACTCTGATAGTATACAGATTACAGATTGCCTCCAGATGTGCATCGGAAACTACTACTGGTCTTCCTGGGAACGATAAAAGCGTAGACAGTTTCAGACGTTACTCCCATGGAGGAAAGTGCGGATGGTGACTGTTGCATTCACTTCCGATGCACTTTCTGTGTTTCATCAACATTTTGAAGGTCCACAGATTACAGAAATCCTCCAGATGTTCACCGGAAACTACTAATGGTCTTCCAATGTACGATCAAAGCGTAGACTGTTTCAGACATTACTCCCATGGAGGAAAGTGCGGATGGTGACTGTTGTATTCAATCCCAATGCAATTTCTGTGTTCCATCAACACTCTGATAGTCCACAGAATACAGATTGTCTCCAGATGTGCATCGGAAATCACTACTGGTCTTTAGGGAACGATCAAAGCGTAAACTGTTTGAGACATTACTCACATGGAGGAAAGTGCGCATGGTGAAAGTTCTATTCAATCCCGATGCAACTTCTGTGTTTCATCAACACTCTGATAGACCACAGATTAAAGATTGTCTCCAGATGTGCATCGGAAACTACTACTGGTCTTCCTGGGACCGATCAAGGCGTAGACTGTTTCAGACATTACTCCCATGGAGGAAAGAGGGGATTGTGACTGTTGTATTCACTCCCGATGCAATATCTGTGTTTCATCAACACTTTGAAAGACCGCAGATTACAGATTGCCTCCAGATGTGCATCGTAAACTACTACTGGTCTTCCAGGGAACGATCAAAGCGTAGACTGTTTGAGACATTACTCCCATGGAGGAAAGTGCGGATAGTGACTGTTGTATTCAATCCCGATGCAATTTCTGTGTTTCATCAACACTCTGATAGTCCACAGATTACAGAATGCCACCAGATGTGCATCGGAAACTACTACAGGTCTTCCAGGGAACGATCAAAGCGTAAACTGTTTGAGACATTACTCCCGTGGAGGAGAGTGCGCATGGTGACTGTTGTATTCAATCCCGATGCAATATCTGTGTTTCATCAACACTCTGATAGCCCAAAGATTACAGAATGCCACCAGATGTGCATTGGAAACTTCTACTGGTCTTCCAGGGAACGATTAAAGAGAGGACCGTTTCAGACATTACTCATATAGTGGAAAGTGCGGATGGTGACTGTTGTATTCAATCCCGATGCAATTTGTGTGTTTCATCAACACTCTGGTAGTCCACAGATGTCAGATTGCCTCCAGACGTGCATCGGAAACTACTGCTGGTCTTCCAGGGAACGATCAAGAAGTAGACTGTTTCAGACATTACTCCTGTGGAGGAAAGTGCGCATGGTGCCTGTTACATTCACTCCCGATGGAATTTCTGTGTTTCATCAACACTCTGAGAGTCCACAGAATACAGAATCCCACCAGATGTGCAACGGAAACTGCTACTGGTCTTCCAGGGACCGGTCAAAGCGTAGACTATTTGAGACATTACTCCCGTGGAGGAAAGTGCGCATGGTGACTGTTGTATTCAATCCCGAAGATATTTCTGTGTTTCATCAACACCCTGATCGTCCACAGATTATAGAATGCCACCAGATGTGCATCGGAAACCACTACTGGTCTCCCAGGGAATGATCAAAGCGTAGACTGTTTGAGACATTACTCCCGTGGAGGAAAGTGCGCATGGTGCTTGTTGTATTCAATCTCGATTCAATTTCTGTGTTTCATCAACACTTTGAATGTCCACAGATTACAGAATACCTCCAGATGTGCATGGGAAACTACTACCGGTCTTCCAGGGAACGATCAAAGCGTAGACTGTTTGAGACGTTACTCCCGTGGAGGAAAGTGCCAATGGTGACTGTTGTATTCAATCCCAATGCAATTTCTGTGTTTCATCAACACTCCGATAGTCCACAGATTACAGGTTGCCACCAGATATGCATCGGAAACTACTACTGGTCTTCCTGGGAACGATCAAAGCATACACTGTTTGAGACATTACTCCCATGGAGGAAAGTGCGGATGGTGACTGTTGTATTCAATCCCGATGCAATTTGTGTGTTTCATCAACACTCTGGTAGTCCACAGATGTCAGATTGCCTCCAGACGTGCATCGGAAACTACTGCTGGTCTTCCAGGGAACGATCAAGAAGTAGACTGTTTCAGACATTACTCCTGTGGAGGAAAGTGCGCATGGTGCCTGTTACATTCACTCCCGATGGAATTTCTGTGTTTCATCAACACTCTGAGAGTCCACAGAATACAGAATCCCACCAGATGTGCAACGGAAACTGCTACTGGTCTTCCAGGGAACGATAAAAGCGTAGACAGTTTCAGACGTTACTCCCATGGAGGAAAGTGCGGATGGTGACTGTTGCATTCACTTCCGATGCACTTTCTGTGTTTCATCAACATTTTGAAGGTCCACAGATTACAGAAATCCTCCAGATGTTCACCGGAAACTACTAACGGTCTTCCAATGTACGATCAAAGCGTAGACTGTTTCAGACATTACTCCCATGGAGGAAAGTGCGGATGGTGACTGTTGTATTCAATCCCGATTCAATTTCTGTGTTTCATCAACACTCTGATAGTCCACAGATTACAGAATTCCTACAGATGTGCATCGGGAAGTACAACTGGTGTAACAGGGAACGATCAAAGCGTAGAATGTTTGAGACATTACTCCCATGGAGATAAGTGCGCATGGTGAGTGTTGTATTCAATCCCGATGCAATTTCTGTGTTTCATCAACACTCTGATAGTCCACAGATTACAGATTGCCTCCACATGTGCATCGGTAAATACTACTGGTCTTCCAGGGAACGATCAATGCGTAGACTCTTTGAGACATTACTCCCATGGAGAAAAGTGCGCATGCTGACTGTTGTATTCAATCCCGATGCAATTTCTGTGTTTCATCAACACTCAGATAGTCCACAGATTACAGAATGCCTCCAGATGTGCATCGGAAACTACTTTTGGTCTTCCATCGAACGATCAAAGCGTGGACTGTTTGCTCCATTACTCCCATGGAGGAAAGTGGGCATGGTGAATGTTGTATTCAAACCCGATGCCATTTCTGTGTTTCATCAACACTCTGACAGGTTACAGATTACAGAATGCCACCAGATGTGCATCGGAAACTACTACTGGTCTTCCAGGAAACGATCAAAGCCTAGAATGTTTCAGACGTTACTCCCATGGAGGAGAGTGCGGATGGTGACTGTTGTATTCAATCCCGATGCAATTTCTGTGTTTCATCAACACTCTGATAGTCCACAGATTACAGATTGCCACCAGATATGCATCGGAAACTACTACTGGTCTTCCTGGGAACGATTAAAGCATAGACTGTTTGAGACATTACTCCCATGGAGGAAAGTGCGCATGGTGACTGTTTTATTCAATCCCGATGCAATATCTGCGTTTCATCAACACTTTGAAGGTCCACAGATTACAGAATGCCTCCAGATGTGCATGGGAAACTACTACTGGTCTTCCAGGGAACGATCAAAACGTAGACTGTTTGAGACATTACTCCCATGGAGGAAAGTGTGCATGGTGACTGTTGTATTCCATCATGTTGCAATTTCTATGTTTCATCAACACTCTGATAGTCCACAGATTACAGACTGCCTCCAGATGTGCATCGGAAACTACTAATGGTCTTCCAGGAAACGATCAAAGCGTAGAATGTGTCAGACGTTACTCACATGGAGGAAAGTGCGGATGGTGACTGTTGTATTCAATCCCGATGCATTTCTGTGTTTCATAAACACTCTGATAGTCCACAGATTAAAGATTGTCTCCAGATGTGCATCGGAAACTACTACTGGTCTTCCTGGGAACGATCAATGCGTAGACTGTATCATCATTACTCCCATGGAGGAAAGTGCGGATTGTGACTGTTGTATTCACTCCCGATGCAATTTCTGTGTTTCATCAACACTTTGAAGGTCCACAGATTACAGAATGCCTCCATATGTGCATCGGAAACTACTACTGGCATTCCAGGGAACGATCAAAGCCTACACTGTTTCAGATATTACTCCCATGGAGAAAAGTGGGGATGGTGACTGTTGTATTCCATCATGATGCAATTTCTATGTTTCATCAACACTCTGATAGTCCACAGATTACAGATTGCCTCCAGATGTGCATCGGAAACTACTACTGGTCTTCCTGTGAACGATCAAAACGTAGACTGTTTGAGACATTACTGCCATGGAGGAAAGTGCGGATGGTGACTGTTGTATTCAAACTCGATGCAATTTCTGTGATTCATCAACACTTTGAAGGTCCACAGATTACAGAATGCCTCCAGATGTGCATCGGTAACTACTGCTGGTCTTCCAGGGAACGATCAAAGCGTAGACTGTTTGAGACATTACTCCTGTGGAGGAAAGTGAGCATGGTGACTGTTGTATTCTTTCCCGATGCAATTTCTGTGTTTCATCAACACTTTGAAGGTCCACAGATTACAGAATGCCTCCAGATGTGCATCGGAAACTACTACTGGTCTTCCAGGGAACGATCAAAGCGTAGACAGTTTCAGACGTTATTCCCATGGAGGAAAGTGCGGATGGTGACTGTTGTATTCAATCCCGATGCAATTTCTGTGTTTCATCAACATTTTGAAGGTCCATAGATTACAGAATTCCTTCAGATGTGCACCGGAAACTACTAATGGTCTTCCAGGGAACGATCAAAGCGTAGACTGTTTCAGACATTACTCCCATGGAGGAAAGTGCGGATGGTGACTGTTGTATTCAATCCCGATTCAATTTCTGTGTTTGATCAACACTCTGATAGTCCACAGATTACAGAATGCCTCCAGATGTGCATCGAGAACTACTACTGGTCTAACAGGGAACGATCAAAGCGTAGAATCTTTGAGACATTACTCCCATGGAGGAAAGTGCACATGGTGAGTGTTGTATTCAATCCCGATGCACTTTCTGTGTTTCATCAACACTCTGATTGTCCACAGATTT
Source organism: Schistocerca gregaria (assembly GCF_023897955.1). NCBI lineage: Eukaryota > Metazoa > Arthropoda > Insecta > Orthoptera > Acrididae > Schistocerca > Schistocerca gregaria. The sequence goes on from NW_026061707.1 coordinate 15,690,911, forward strand.
CAGATTGCCTCCAGATGTGCATCTGAAAATACTACTGGCCTTCCTGGGAACGATCAAAGCGTAGACTCTTTGAGACATTACTCCCATGGAGATAAGTGGGCATGGTGACTGTTGTATTCAATCCCGATGCCATTTCTGTGTTTCATCAACACTCTGATAGTCCACAGATTAAAGATTGTCTCCAGATGTGCATCGGAAACTACTACTGGTCTTCCTGGGACCGATCAATGTGTAGACTGTTTCAGACATTACTCCCATGGAGCAAAGTGGGGATTGTGACTGTTGTATTCAATCCCAATGCAATTTCTGTGTTTCATCAACACTCTGATAGTCCACAGATTACAGATTGCCACCATATATGCATCCGAAACTACTACTGGTCTTCCTGGGAACGATCAAAGCATACACTGTTTGAGACATTACTCACATGGAGGAAAGTGCGCATGGTGACTGTTGTATTCAATCCCGATGCATTTTCTGTGTTTCATCAACACTTTGAAGGTCCACAGATTACAGAATGCCTCCAGATGTGCATCGGAAACTACTACTGGTCTTCCAGGGAACGATCAAAGCATAGACTGTTTGAGACATTACTCCCGTGGAGCAAAGTGCGCATGGTGACTGCTGTATTCATTCCCGATGCAATTTCTGTGTTTCATCAACACTCTGATAGTCCACAGATTACAGAATGCCTCCAGATGTGCATCAGAAACTACTACTGGTCTTCCTGTTAACGATCAAAGCTTAAAGTGTTTGAGACATTACTCCCATGGAGGATAGTGCGCATGGTGACTGTTGTATTCAATCCCAATGCAATTTCTGTGTTCCATCAACACTCTGATAGTCCACAGAATACAGATTGTCTCCAGATGTGCATCGGAAATCACTACTGGTCTTTAGGGAACGATCAAAGCGTAAACTGTTTGAGACATTACGCACATGGAGGAAAGTGCGCATGGTGAAAGTTCTATTCAATCCCGATGCAACTTCTGTGTTTCATCAACACTCTGATAGACCACAGATTAAAGATTGTCTCCAGATGTGCATCGGAAACTACTACTGGTCTTCCTGGGACCGATCAAGGCGTAGACTGTTTCAGACATTACTCCCATGGAGGAAAGTGGGAATTGTGACTGTTGTATTCACTCCCGATGCAATATCTGTGTTTCATCAACACTTTGAAAGACCGCAGATTACAGATTGCCTCCAGATGTGCATCGTAAACTACTACTGGTCTTCCAGGGAACGATCAAAGCGTAGACTGTTTGAGACATTACTCCCATGGAGGAAAGTGCGGATAGTGACTGTTGTATTCAATCCCGATGCAATTTCTGTGTTTCATCAACACTCTGATAGTCCACAGATTACAGAATGCCACCAGATGTGCATCGGAAACTACTACTGGTCTTCCAGGGAACGATCAAAGCGTAAACTGTTTGAGACATTACTCCCGTGGAGGAGAGTGCGCATGGTGACTGTTGTATTCAATCCCGATGCAATATCTGTGTTTCATCAACACTCTGATAGCCCAAAGATTACAGAATGCCACCAGATGTGCATTGGAAACTTCTACTGGTCTTCCAGGGAACGATTAAAGAGAGGACCGTTTCAGACATTACTCCCATAGGGGAAAGTGCGGATGGTGACTGTTGTATTCAATCCCGATGCAATTTGTGTGTTTCATCAACACTCTGGTAGTCCACAGATGTCAGATTGCCTCCAGACGTGCATCGGAAACTACTGCTGGTCTTCCAGGGAACGATCAAGAAGTAGACTGTTTCAGACATTACTCCTGTGGAGGAAAGTGCGCATGGTGCCTGTTACATTCACTCCCGATGGAATTTCTGTGTTTCATCAACACTCTGAGAGTCCACAGAATACAGAATCCCACCAGATGTGCAACGGAAACTGCTACTGGTCTTCCAGGGACCGGTCAAAGCGTAGACTGTTTGAGACATTACTCCCGTGGAGGAAAGTGCGCATGGTGACTGTTGTATTCAATCCCGAAGATATTTCTGTGTTTCATCAACACCTTGATCGTCCACAGATTATAGAATGCCACCAGATGTGCATCGGAAACCACTACTGGTCTCCCAGGGAATGATCAAAGCGTAGACTGTTTGAGACATTACTCCCGTGGAGGAAAGTGCGCATGGTGCTTGTTGTATTCAATCTCGATTCAATTTCTGTGTTTCATCAACACTTTGAATGTCCACAGATTACAGAATACCTCCAGATGTGCATGGGAAACTACTACCGGTCTTCCAGGGAACGATCAAAGCGTAGACTGTTTGAGACGTTACTCCCGTGGAGGAAAGTGCCAATGGTGACTGTTGTATTCAATCCCAATGCAATTTCTGTGTTTCATCAACACTCCGATAGTCCACAGATTACAGATTGCCACCAGATATGCATCGGAAACTACTACTGGTCTTCCTGGGAACGATCAAAGCATACACTGTTTGAGACATTACTCCCATGGAGGAAAGTGCGCATGGTGACTGTTGTATTCAATCCCGATGCAATTTCTGTGTTTCATCAACACTTTGAAGGTCCACAGATTACAGAATGCCTCCAGATGTGCATCGGAAACTACTACTGGTCTTCCTGTGAACGATCAAAGCGTATACTGTTTGAGACATTACTCCCATGGAGGAAAGTACGCATTGTGACTGTTGTATTCAATCCCAATGCAATTTCTGTGTTTCATCAACACTCTGATAGTCCACAGAATACAGATAGTCTCCAGATGTGCATCGGAAAGTACTACTGTTCTTCCTCTGAACGATCAAAGCGTAGACTGTACCAGACATTACTCCCATTGAGGAAAGTTCGGACTGTGACAGTTGTATTCACTCCCGATGCAATTTCTGTGTTTCATCAACACTTTGAAGCTCCACAGATTACAGAATGCCTCCAGATGTGCATCGGAAACTACTACTCGTCTTCCAGGGAACGATCAAAGCGTAGACTGTTTTAGACATTATTCCCATGGAGAAAAGTGCGTATTGTGAATGTTGTATTCAATCCCGATGCAATTTATGTGTTTCATCAACACTTTGATAGTCCACAGATTACAGAATAACACCAGATGTGCATCGGAAACTACTACTGGTCTTCCAGGGAACGATCAAAGCGTAGAGTGTTTGAGACATTACTTCCTTGGAGGAAAGTGCGGATAGTGACTGTTGTATTCAATGCCGATGCAATTTCTGTGTTTCATCAACACTCTGATAGTCCACAGATTACAGAATGCCACCAGACGTGCGTCGGAAGCTACTATTGGTCTTCCAGGGAAGGATCAAAGTGTAGACCTTTACAGACATTACTCCCATGGAAGAAAGTGCGCATGGTGATCGTTGTATTCAATACCGATGCAATTTCTGTTTTTCATCAACACTCTGATAGTATACAGATTACAGATTGCCTCCAGATGTGCATCGGAAACTACTACTGGTCTTCCTGGGAACGATAAAAGCGTAGACAGTTTCAGACGTTACTCCCATGGAGGAAAGTGCGGATGGTGACTGTTGCATTCACTTCCGATGCACTTTCTGTGTTTCATCAACATTTTGAAGGTCCACAGATTACAGAAATCCTCCAGATGTTCACCGGAAACTACCAATGGTCTTCCAATGTACGATCAAAGCGTAGACTGTTTCAGACATTACTCCCATGGAGGAAAGTGCGGATGGTGACTGTTGTATTCAATCCCGATTCAATTTCTGTGTTTCATCAACACTCTGATAGTCCACAGATTACAGAATTCCTACAGATGTGCATCGGGAAGTACAACTGGTGTAACAGGGAACGATCAAAGCGTAGAATGTTTGAGACATTACTCCCATGGAGATAAGTGCGCATGGTGAGTGTTGTATTCAATCCCGATGCAATTTCTGTGTTTCATCAACACTCTGATAGTCCACAGATTACAGATTGCCTCCACATGTGCATCGGTAAATACTACTGGTCTTCCAGGGAACGATCAAAGCGTAGACTCTTTGAGACATTACTCCCATGGAGAAAAGTGCGCATGCTGACTGTTGTATTCAATCCCGATGCAATTTCTGTGTTTCATCAACACTCAGATAGTCCACAGATTACAGAATGCCTCCAGATGTGCATCGGAAACTACTTTTGGTCTTCCATCGAACGATCAAAGCGTGGACTGTTTGCTCCATTACTCCCATGGAGGAAAGTGGGCATGGTGAATGTTGTATTCAAACCCGATGCCATTTCTGTGTTTCATCAACACTCTGACAGGTTACAGATTACAGAATGCCACCAGATGTGCATCGGAAACTACTACTGGTCTTCCAGGAAACGATCAAAGCCTAGAATGTTTCAGACGTTACTCCCATGGAGGAGAGTGCGGATGGTGACTGTTGTATTCAATCCCGATGCAATTTCTGTGTTTCATCAACACTCTGATAGTCCACAGATTACAGATTGCCACCAGATATGCATCGGAAACTACTACTGGTCTTCCTGGGAACGATTAAAGCATAGACTGTTTGAGACATTACTCCCATGGAGGAAAGTGCGCATGGTGACTGTTTTATTCAATCCCGATGCAATATCTGCGTTTCATCAACACTTTGAAGGTCCACAGATTACAGAATGCCTCCAGATGTGCATGGGAAACTACTACTGGTCTTCCAGGGAACGATCAAAACGTAGACTGTTTGAGACATTACTCCCATGGAGGAAAGTGTGCATGGTGACTGTTGTATTCCATCATGTTGCAATTTCTATGTTTCATCAACACTCTGATAGTCCACAGATTACAGACTGCCTCCAGATGTGCATCGGAAACTACTAATGGTCTTCCAGGAAACGATCAAAGCGTAGAATGTGTCAGACGTTACTCACATGGAGGAAAGTGCGGATGGTGACTGTTGTATTCAATCCCGATGCATTTCTGTGTTTCATAAACACTCTGATAGTCCACAGATTAAAGATTGTCTCCAGATGTGCATCGGAAACTACTACTGGTCTTCCTGGGAACGATCAATGCGTAGACTGTATCTTCATTACTCCCATGGAGGAAAGTGCGGATTGTGACTGTTGTATTCACTCCCGATGCAATTTCTGTGTTTCATCAACACTTTGAAGGTCCACAGATTACAGAATGCCTCCATATGTGCATCGGAAACTACTACTGGCATTCCAGGGAACGATCAAAGCCTACACTGTTTCAGATATTACTCCCATGGAGAAAAGTGGGGATGGTGACTGTTGTATTCCATCATGATGCAATTTCTATGTTTCATCAACACTCTGATAGTCCACAGATTACAGATTGCCTCCAGATGTGCATCGGAAACTACTACTGGTCTTCCTGTGAACGATCAAAACGTAGACTGTTTGAGACATTACTGCCATGGAGGAAAGTGCGGATGGTGACTGTTGTATTCAAACTCGATGCAATTTCTGTGATTCATCAACACTTTGAAGGTCCACAGATTACAGAATGCCTCCAGATGTGCATCGGTAACTACTGCTGGTCTTCCAGGGAACGATCAAAGCGTAGACTGTTTGAGACATTACTCCTGTGGAGGAAAGTGAGCATGGTGACTGTTGTATTCTTTCCCGATGCAATTTCTGTGTTTCATCAACACTTTGAAGGTCCACAGATTACAGAATGCCTCCAGATGTGCATCGGAAACTACTACTGGTCTTCCAGGGAACGATCAAAGCGTAGACAGTTTCAGACGTTATTCCCATGGAGGAAAGTGCGGATGGTGACTGTTGTATTCAATCCCGATGCAATTTCTGTGTTTCATCAACATTTTGAAGGTCCATAGATTACAGAATTCCTTCAGATGTGCACCGGAAACTACTAATGGTCTTCCAGGGAACGATCAAAGCGTAGACTGTTTCAGACATTACTCCCATGGAGGAAAGTGCGGATGGTGACTGTTGTATTCAATCCCGATTCAATTTCTGTGTTTGATCAACACTCTGATAGTCCACAGATTACAGAATGCCTCCAGATGTGCATCGAGAACTACTACTGGTCTAACAGGGAACGATCAAAGCGTAGAATCTTTGAGACATTACTCCCATGGAGGAAAGTGCACATGGTGAGTGTTGTATTCAATCCCGATGCACTTTCTGTGTTTCATCAACACTCTGATTGTCCACAGATTTCAGATTGCCTCCAGATGTGCATCTGAAAATACTACTGGCCTTCCTGGGAACGATCAAAGCGTAGACTCTTTGAGACATTACTCCCATGGAGATAAGTGGGCATGGTGACTGTTGTATTCAATCCCGATGCCATTTCTGTGTTTCATCAACACTCTGATAGTCCACAGATTAAAGATTGTCTCCAGATGTGCATCGGAAACTACTACTGGTCTTCCTGGGACCGATCAAGGTGTAGACTGTTTCAGACATTACTCCCATGGAGCAAAGTGGGGATTGTGACTGTTGTATTCAATCCCAATGCAATTTCTGTGTTTCATCAACACTCTGATAGTCCACAGATTACAGATTGCCACCATATATGCATCCGAAACTACTACTGGTCTTCCTGGGAACGATCAAAGCATACACTGTTTGAGACATTACTCACATGGAGGAAAGTGCGCATGGTGACTGTTGTATTCAATCCCGATGCATTTTCTGTGTTTCATCAACACTTTGAAGGTCCACAGATTACAGAATGCCTCCAGATGTGCATCGGAAACTACTACTGGTCTTCCAGGGAACGATCAAAGCATAGACTGTTTGAGACATTACTCCCGTGGAGCAAAGTGCGCATGGTGACTGCTGTATTCATTCCCGATGCAATTTCTGTGTTTCATCAACACTCTGATAGTCCACAGATTACAGAATGCCTCCAGATGTGCATCAGAAACTACTACTGGTCTTCCTGTTAACGATCAAAGCTTAAAGTGTTTGAGACATTACTCCCATGGAGGATAGTGCGCATGGTGACTGTTGTATTCAATCCCAATGCAATTTCTGTGTTCCATCAACACTCTGATAGTCCACAGAATACAGATTGTCTCCAGATGTGCATCGGAAATCACTACTGGTCTTTAGGGAACGATCAAAGCGTAAACTGTTTGAGACATTACGCACATGGAGGAAAGTGCGCATGGTGAAAGTTCTATTCAATCCCGATGCAACTTCTGTGTTTCATCAACACTCTGATAGACCACAGATTAAAGATTGTCTCCAGATGTGCATCGGAAACTACTACTGGTCTTCCTGGGACCGATCAAGGCGTAGACTGTTTCAGACATTACTCCCATGGAGGAAAGTGGGAATTGTGACTGTTGTATTCACTCCCGATGCAATATCTGTGTTTCATCAACACTTTGAAAGACCGCAGATTACAGATTGCCTCCAGATGTGCATCGTAAACTACTACTGGTCTTCCAGGGAACGATCAAAGCGTAGACTGTTTGAGACATTACTCCCATGGAGGAAAGTGCGGATAGTGACTGTTGTATTCAATCCCGATGCAATTTCTGTGTTTCATCAACACTCTGATAGTCCACAGATTACAGAATGCCACCAGATGTGCATCGGAAACTACTACTGGTCTTCCAGGGAACGATCAAAGCGTAAACTGTTTGAGACATTACTCCCGTGGAGGAGAGTGCGCATGGTGACTGTTGTATTCAATCCCGATGCAATATCTGTGTTTCATCAACACTCTGATAGCCCAAAGATTACAGAATGCCACCAGATGTGCATTGGAAACTTCTACTGGTCTTCCAGGGAACGATTAAAGAGAGGACCGTTTCAGACATTACTCCCATAGGGGAAAGTGCGGATGGTGACTGTTGTATTCAATCCCGATGCAATTTGTGTGTTTCATCAACACTCTGGTAGTCCACAGATGTCAGATTGCCTCCAGACGTGCATCGGAAACTACTGCTGGTCTTCCAGGGAACGATCAAGAAGTAGACTGTTTCAGACATTACTCCTGTGGAGGAAAGTGCGCATGGTGCCTGTTACATTCACTCCCGATGGAATTTCTGTGTTTCATCAACACTCTGAGAGTCCACAGAATACAGAATCCCACCAGATGTGCAACGGAAACTGCTACTGGTCTTCCAGGGACCGGTCAAAGCGTAGACTGTTTGAGACATTACTCCCGTGGAGGAAAGTGCGCATGGTGACTGTTGTATTCAATCCCGAAGATATTTCTGTGTTTCATCAACACCTTGATCGTCCACAGATTATAGAATGCCACCAGATGTGCATCGGAAACCACTACTGGTCTCCCAGGGAATGATCAAAGCGTAGACTGTTTGAGACATTACTCCCGTGGAGGAAAGTGCGCATGGTGCTTGTTGTATTCAATCTCGATTCAATTTCTGTGTTTCATCAACACTTTGAATGTCCACAGATTACAGAATACCTCCAGATGTGCATGGGAAACTACTACCGGTCTTCCAGGGAACGATCAAAGCGTAGACTGTTTGAGACGTTACTCCCGTGGAGGAAAGTGCCAATGGTGACTGTTGTATTCAATCCCAATGCAATTTCTGTGTTTCATCAACACTCCGATAGTCCACAGATTACAGATTGCCACCAGATATGCATCGGAAACTACTACTGGTCTTCCTGGGAACGATCAAAGCATACACTGTTTGAGACATTACTCCCATGGAGGAAAGTGCGCATGGTGACTGTTGTATTCAATCCCGATGCAATTTCTGTGTTTCATCAACACTTTGAAGGTCCACAGATTACAGAATGCCTCCAGATGTGCATCGGAAACTACTACTGGTCTTCCTGTGAACGATCAAAGCGTATACTGTTTGAGACATTACTCCCATGGAGGAAAGTACGCATTGTGACTGTTGTATTCAATCCCAATGCAATTTCTGTGTTTCATCAACACTCTGATAGTCCACAGAATACAGATAGTCTCCAGATGTGCATCGGAAAGTACTACTGTTCTTCCTCTGAACGATCAAAGCGTAGACTGTACCAGACATTACTCCCATTGAGGAAAGTTCGGACTGTGACAGTTGTATTCACTCCCGATGCAATTTCTGTGTTTCATCAACACTTTGAAGCTCCACAGATTACAGAATGCCTCCAGATGTGCATCGGAAACTACTACTCGTCTTCCAGGGAACGATCAAAGCGTAGACTGTTTTAGACATTATTCCCATGGAGAAAAGTGCGTATTGTGAATGTTGTATTCAATCCCGATGCAATTTATGTGTTTCATCAACACTTTGATAGTCCACAGATTACAGAATAACACCAGATGTGCATCGGAAACTACTACTGGTCTTCCAGGGAACGATCAAAGCGTAGAGTGTTTGAGACATTACTTCCTTGGAGGAAAGTGCGGATAGTGACTGTTGTATTCAATGCCGATGCAATTTCTGTGTTTCATCAACACTCTGATAGTCCACAGATTACAGAATGCCACCAGACGTGCGTCGGAAGCTACTATTGGTCTTCCAGGGAAGGATCAAAGTGTAGACCGTTACAGACATTACTCCCATGGAAGAAAGTGCGCATGGTGATCGTTGTATTCAATACCGATGCAATTTCTGTTTTTCATCAACACTCTGATAGTATACAGATTACAGATTGCCTCCAGATGTGCATCGGAAACTACTACTGGTCTTCCTGGGAACGATAAAAGCGTAGACAGTTTCAGACGTTACTCCCATGGAGGAAAGTGCGGATGGTGACTGTTGCATTCACTTCCGATTCAATTTCTGTGTTTCATCAACACTCTGATAGTCCACAGATTACAGAATTCCTACAGATGTGCATCGGGAAGTACAACTGGTGTAACAGGGAACGATCAAAGCGTAGAATGTTTGAGACATTACTCCCATGGAGGAAAGTGCGCACGGTGAGTGTTGTATTCAATCCCGATGCAATTTCTGTGTTTCATCAACACTCTGATAGTCCACAGATTACAGATTGCCTCCAGATGTGCATCGGTAAATACTACTGGTCTTCCAGGGAACGATCAAAGCGTAGACTCTTTGAGACATTACTCCCATGGAGAAAAGTGCGCATGCTGACTGTTGTATTCAATCCCGATGCAATTTCTGTGTTTCATCAACACTCAGATAGTCCACAGATTACAGAATGCCTCCAGATGTGATTCGGAAACTACTTTTGGTCTTCCATCGAACGATCAAAGCGTGGACTGTTTGCTCCATTACTCCCATGGAGGAAAGTGCGCATGGTGAATGTTGTATTCAAACCCGATGCCATTTCTGTGTTTCATCAACACTCTGACAGGTTACAGATTACAGAATGCCACCAGATGTGCATCGGAAACTACTACTGGTCTTCCAGGAAACGATCAAAGCCTAGAATGTTTCAGACGTTACTCCCATGGAGGAGAGTGCGAATGGTGACTGTTGTATTCAATCCCGATGCAATTTCTGTGTTTCATCAACACTCTGATAGTCCACAGATTACAGATTGCCACCAGATATGCATCGGAAACTACTACTGGTCTTCCTGGGAACGATTAAAGCATAGACTGTTTGAGACATTACTCCCATGGAGGAAAGTGCGCATGGTGACTGTTTTATTCAATCCCGATGCAATATCTGCGTTTCATCAACACTTTGAAGGTCCACAGATTACAGAATGCCTCCAGATGTGCATGGGAAACTACTACTGGTCTTCCAGGGAACGATCAAAGCGTAGACTGTTTGAGACACTACTCCCATGGAGGAAAGTGTGCATGGCGACTGTTGTATTCCATCATGTTGCAATTTCTATGTTTCATCAACACTCTGATAGTCCACAGATTACAGACTGCCTCCAGATGTGCATCGGAAACTACTAATGGTCTTCCAGGAAACGATCAATGCGTAGAATGTGTCAGACGTTACTCCCATGGAGGAAAGTGCGGATGGTGACTGTTGTATTCAATCCCGATGCATTTCTGTGTTTCATAAACACTCTGATAGTCCACAGATTAAAGATTGTCTCCAGATGTGCATCGGAAACTACTACTGGTCTTCCTGGGAACGATCAATGCGTAGACTGTATCATCATTACTCCCATGGAGGAAAGTGCGGATTGTGACTGTTGTATTCACTCCCGATGCAATTTCTGTGTTTCATCAACACTTTGAAGGTCCACAGATTACAGAATGCCTCCATATGTGCATCGGAAACTACTACTGGTATTCCAGGGAACGATCAAAACCTACACTGTTTCAGATATTACTCCCATGGAGAAAAGTGGGGATGGTGACTGTTGTATTCCATCATGATGCAATTTCTATGTTTCATCAACACTCTGATAGTCCACAGATTACAGATTGCCTCCAGATGTGCATCGGAAACTACTACTGGTCTTCCTGTGAACGATCAAAACGTAGACTGTTTGAAACATTACTGCCATGGAGGAAAGTGCGGATGGTGACTGTTGTATTCAAACTCGATGCAATTTCTGTGATTCATCAACACTTTGAGGGTCCACAGATTACAGAATGCCTCCAGATGTGCATCGGTAACTACTGCTGGTCTTCCAGGGAACGATCAAAGCGTAGACTGTTTGAGACATTACTCCTGTGGAGGAAAGTGAGCATGGTGACTGTTGTATTCATTCCCGATGCAATTTCTGTGTTTCATCAACACTTTGAAGGTCCACAGATTACAGAATGCCTCCAGATGTGCATCGGAAACTACTACTGGTCGTCCAGGGAACGATCAAAGCGTAGACAGTTTCAGACGTTATTCCCATGGAGGAAAGTGCGGATGGTGACTGTTGTATTCAATCCCGATGCAATTTCTGTGTTTCATCAACATTTTGAAGGTCCATAGATTACAGAATTCCTTCAGATGTGCACCGGAAACTACTAATGGTCTTCCAGGGAACGATCAAAGCGTAGACTGTTTCAGACATTACTCCCATGGAGGAAAGTGCGGATGGTGACTGTTGTATTCAATCCCGATTCAATTTCTGTGTTTGATCAACACTCTGATAGTCCACAGATTACAGAATGCCTCCAGATGTGCATTGAGAACTACTACTGGTCTAACAGGGAACGATCAAAGCGTAGAATCTTTGAGACATTACTCCCATGGAGGAAAGTGCACATGATGAGTGTTGTATTCAATCCCGATGCACTTTCTGTGTTTCATCAACACTCTGATTGTCCACAGATTACAGAATGCCTCCAGATGTGCATCGGAAACTACTACTGGCCTTCCATCGAACGATCAAAGCGTGGACTGTTTGAGACATTACTCCCGTGGAGGAAATTGCGCATGGTGACTGTTGTTATCAATCCCGATGCAATTTCTGTGTTTCATCAACACTTTGAAGGTCCACAGATTACAGAATGCCTCCAGATGTGCATCGGAAGCTACTACTGGTATTCCATGGAACGATCAAAGCGTACACTGTTTCAGATATTACTCCCATGGAGAAAAGTGGGGATGGTGACTGTTGTATTCCTTCATGATGCAATTTCAATGTTTCATCAACACTCTGATAGTCCACAGATTACAGATTGCCTCCAGATGTGCATCGGAAACTACTACTGGTCTTCCTGGGAACGATCAAAACGTAGACTGTTTTGAGACATTACTGCCATGGAGGAAAGTGCAGATGGTGACTGTTGTATTCAAACTCGATGCAATTTCTGTGATTCATCAACACTTTGAGGGTCCACAGATTACAGAATGCCTCCAGATGTGCATCGGAAACTACTGCTGGTCTTCCAGGGAACGATCAAAGCGTAGACTGTTTGAGACATTACTCCCGTGGAGGAAAGTGCGCATGGTGACTGTTGTATTCAATCCCGATGCAATTTCTGTGTTTCATCAACACTTTGAAGGTCCACAGATTACAGAATGCCTCCAGATGTGCATCGGAAACTACTACTGGTCTTCCAGGGAACGATCAAATCATAGACTGTTTGAGACATTACTCCCATGGAGGAAAGTGCGCATGGTGACTGTTGTAATCAATCCCGATGCAATTTCTGTGTTTCATCAACACTCTGTTAGTCCACAGTTTACAGAAGGCCACCAGATGTGCAACGGAGACTACTACTGGTATTATAGGGAACGATCAAAGCGTTGACTGTTTGAGACATTACTCCCATTTAGAAAAGTGCGCATGGTGACTGTTGTATTGAATCCCGATGCATTCTCTGTGTTTTATCAACACCCTGATAGTCCACAGATTACAGAATGCCACCAGTTGTGCATTGGAAACCACTACAGGTCTTCCAGGGAACGATCAAAGCGCAGACTGTTTGAGACATTACTCCCATGGAGGGAAGTGCGCATGGTGACTGTTGTATTCAAAACCTATGCAATTTCTGTGTTTCATCAACATTCTGATAGTCCACAGATTACAGAATGCCTTCGGATGTGCATCGGAAACTACTACTGGTCGTCCAGAGAACGATCAAAGCGTAGACTGTTTGAGACATTACTCCTAATGAGGAAAGTGCGCATGGTGACTGTTTTATTCAATCCCGATGCTATTTCTGTGTTTCTTCAACACTCTGGTAGTCCACAGATTACAGAATTCCACCAGATGTGCATCGGAATCTACTACTGGTCTTCCAGGGAACGATCTATGCGTAGACTGTTTGAGAATTACTTCCATGGAGGGAAGTGCGCATGGTGACTGTTGTATTCAATCCCGATCGAATTTCTGTGTTTCATCAACACTCCGATAGTCCACAGATTACAGAATGCCACCAGATGTGCATCGGAAACTACTACTGGTCTTCTAGGGAACGATCAAAGTTTAGACTGTTTGAGAATTACTCCCATGGAGGAAAGTGCGCATTTTGACTGTTGTTTTCAATCCCGATGCAATTTCTGCGTTTCATCAACATTCAGATAGTCCACAGATTACAGAATGCCTCCAGATGTGCATCGGAAACTACTACTGGTCTTCCATCGAACGATCAAAGCGTGGACTGTTTGAGACATTACTCCCGTGGAGGAAAGTGCGCATGGTGACTGTTGTTATCAACCCCGATGCAATTTCAGTGTTTCATCAACACTTTGAAGGTCCACAGATTACAGAATGCCTCCAGATGTGCATCGGAAGCTACTACTGGTATTCCATTGAACGATCAAAGCGTTAACTGTTTCAGATATTACTCCCATGGAGAAAAGTGCGGATGGTGACTGTTGTATTCCATCATGATGCAATTTCTATGTTTCATCAACACTCTGATAGTCCACAGATTACAGATTGCCTCCAGATGTGCATCGGAAACTACTAATGGTCTTCCAGGAAACGATCAAAGCGTAGAATGTTTCAGACGTTACTCCCATGGAGGAAAGTGCGGATGGTGACTGTTGTATTCAATCCCGATGCAATTTCTGTGTTTCATAAACACTCTGATAGTCCACAGATTACAGATTGTCTCCAGATGTGCATCGGAAACTACTACTGGTCTTCCTGGGAACGATCAATGCGTAGACTGTATCAGACATTACTCCCATGGAGGAAAGTGCGGATTGTGACTGTTGTATTCACTCCCGATGCAATTTCTGTGTTTCATCAACACTTTGAAGTTCCACAGATTACAGAATGCCTCCATATGTGCATCGGAAACTACTACTGGTATTCCAGGGAACGATCAAAGCCTACTCTGTTTCAGATATTACTCCCATGGAGAAAAGTGCGGATGGTGACTGTTGTAATCAATCCCGATGCAATTTCTGTGTTTCATCAACACTCTGATAGTCCACTGATTACAGTATGCCTCCAGATGTGCATCGGAAATTACTACTGGTCTTCCAGGAAACGATCAAATCGTAGACTGGTTGAGACATAACTCCCATGGAGGAAAGTGCGAATATTGACTGTTGTATTCAAACCCGATGCAATTTCTGGGTTTCATCAACACTCTGTTAGTCCACAGATTACAGAATGCCACCAGATGTGCAACGGAGACTACTACTGGTATTCCAGGGAACGATCAAAGCGTTGACTGTTTGAGACATTACTCCCATGGAGAAAAGTGCGCATGGTGACTGTTGTATTCAATCCCGATGCAATTTCTGTGTTTCATCAACACTCATATAGTCCACAGATTACAGAATGCCTTCTGATGTGGATCGGAAACTCCTACTGGTCTTCCAGGGAACGATCAAAGCGTAGACTGTTTGAGACATTACTCCCAAGAAGGAAGGTGCGCATGGTGACTGTTGTATTCAATCCCGATGCAATTTCTGTGTTTCATCAATATTCAGTTAGTGCACAGATTACAGAATGCCTCCAGATGTGCATCGGAAACTACTACTGGTCTTCCAGGCAACGATCAAAGCGTAGACTGTTTGAGACATTACTCCCATGGAGGAAAGTGCGCATTGTGACTGTTGTATTCAATCCCATTGCAATATCTGTGTTTTATCAACACTCAGTTAGTCCACAGATTTCAGAATGCCTCCATATGTGTATGGGAAACTACTACTGGTCTTCCTGGGAACGATCAAAGCGTAGAGTGTATCAGACATTACTCCCATGGAAGAAAGTGTGGATTGTGACTGTTGCATTCACTCCCGACGCAATTTCTGTGTTTCATCAACAATTTGAAGGTCCACAGATTACAGAATGCCTCCAGATGTGCATCGGAAGCTACTACTGGTATTCCATGGAACGATCAAAGCTTACACTGTTTCAGATATTACTCCCATGGAGAAATGTGCGGATGGTGACTGTTGTATTATATCATGATGCAATTTCTATGTTTCATCAACACTCTGATAGTCCACAGATTACAGATTGCCTCCAGATGTGCATCGGAAACTACTACTGGTATACCAGGGAACAATCAAATCCTACACTGTTTCAGATATTACTCAAATGGAGGAAAGTGCGGATGGTGACTGTTGTATTCCATCATGATGCAATTTCTATGTTTCATCAACACTCTGATAGTCCACAGATTACAGATTGCCTCCAGATGTGCATCGGAAACTACTACTGGTCTTCCAGTCCACAGATTACAGATTGCCACCAGATATGCATCGGATAATACTACTGGTCCTCCTGGGAACGATCAAACCGTAGACTGTTTGAGACATTACTGCCATGGAGGAAAGTGCGGATGGTGACTGTTGTATTCAAACTCGATGCAATTTCTGTGTTTCATCAACACTATGAGGGTCCACAGATTACAGAATGCCTCCAGACGTCGTCGGAAACTACTGCTGGTCTTCCAGGGAACGATCAAAGCGTAGACAGTTTGAGACAATACTCCCGTGGAGGAAAGTGCGCATGGTGACTGTTGTAATCAATCCCGATGCAATTTCTGTGTTTCATCAACACTCTGATAGTCCACAGATTACAGTATGCCTCCAGATGTGCATCGGAAATTACTACTGGTCTTCCAGGTAACGATCAAAGCGTAGACTGTTTGAGACATTACTCCCATGGAGGAAAGTGCGAATATTGACTGTTGTATTCAATCCCGATGCAATATCTGTGTCTCATCAACACTCTGTTAGTCCACAGATTACAGAATGCCACCAGATGTGCATCGGAAACTACTACTGGTCTTCCAGGGAACGATCAAAGCGTAGACTATTTGAGACATTACTCCCATGGAGAAAAGTGCGCATGGTGACTGTTGTATTCAATCCTGATGCTATTTCTGTGTTTCATCAACACTCTGATAGTCCATAGATTACAGAATGCCACCAGATGTGCTTCGGAAACTTCTACTGGTCTTCCAGGGAACGATCAAAGCGTAGACTGTTTGAGAATTACTCCCATGGAGGAAAGTGCGGATGGTGACTGTTGTATTCACTCCCGATGCAATTTCTGTGTTTCATCAACACTCAGTTAGTCCACAGATTACAGAATGCCTCCAGATGTGCATCGGAAACTACTATTGGTCTTCCTGGGAACGATCAAAGCATAGACTGTTTGAGACATTACTCCCATGGAGGAAAGTGTTCATGGTGACTGTTGTATTCAATCCCGATGCAATATCTGTGTTTCATCAACACTCAGATAGTCCACAGATTACAGAATGCCTCCTGATGTGCGTTGGAAACTCCTACTGTTCTTCCAGGGAACGATCAAAGCGTAGCCTGTTTGAGACATTACTCCCATGGAGGAAAGTGCGCATGGTGACTGTTGTATTCAATCCCGATGCAATTTCTGTGTTTCATCAACATTCAGATAGTCCACAGATTTCAGAATGCCTCCATATGTGCATGGGAAACTACTACTGGTCTTCCTGGGAACGATCAAAGCGTAGAGTGTATCAGACATTACTCCCATGGAGGAAAGTGCGGATTGTGACTGTTGTATTCACTCCCGATGCAATTTCTGTGTTTCATCAACACTTTGAAGGTCCACAGATTACAGAATGCCTCCAGATGTGCATCGGAAACTACTACTGGTATTCCATGGAACGATCAAAGCGTAGACTATTTCAGATATTACTCCCATGCAGAAAAGTGCGGATGGTGACTGTTGTATTCCATCCCGATGCAATTTCTATGTTTCATCAACACACTGATAGTCCACAGTTTACAGATTACCTCCAGATGTGCATCGGAATCTTCTACTAGTCTTCATGGGAACGTTCAAAGCGTAGACTGTTTGAGACATTACTGTCATGGAGGAAAGTGCGGATGGTGCTGTTGTATTCAAACTCGATGCTATTTCTGTGTTTCATCTACACTTTGAGGGTCCACAGATTGCAAAATGCCACAAGATGTGCATCGGAAACTACTACTGGTATTCCAGGGAACGATCGAAGCGTAGACTGTTTGAGTTACCACTCCCGTGGAGGAAAGTTCGCATGGTGACTGTTGTATTCAATCCCGATGCATTCTCTGTGTTTCATCAACACTCTGATAGTCCACAGATTACTGAATGCCACCAGTTGTGATTCGGAAACCATTACTGGTCTTTCAGGGAACGATCAAAGCGTAGACTGTTTGAGACATTACTCCCGTGGAGGAATGTGCGCATGGTAACTGTTGTATTCAATCCCAATGCAATTTCTGTGTTACATCAACACTCTGATAGTCCACAGATTACAGAATGCCACCAGATGTGCATCGGAAACTACTACTGGTGTTCCAGGGAACGATCAAATCGTAGACTGTTTGAGACATTACTCCCATGGATGGAAGTGCGGATGGTGACTGTTGTATTCAATCCCGATGAAATTTCTGTGTTTCATCAACACTCTGATAGTCCACAGATTACAGAATGCCACCAGATGTGGATCGAAAACTGCCTCTGGTCTTCCAGAGAACCATCAAAGCGTAGACTGTTTGAGACATTACTCCCAAGGAGGAAATTGCTCATGATGACTGTTGTACTCAATCCCCATGCTGTTTCTGTTTTTCATCAACACTCTGATAGTCCACAGATTACCGAATGCCACCAGATGTTTATCGGAAACTACTACTGGTCTTCTAGGGAACGATCAAAGCGTAGACTGTTTGAGAATTACTCCCTTGGAGGAAAGTGCGCATGGTGACTGTTGTATTCAATCCCGATGTAATTTCTGTGTTTCATTAACACTCTGATAGTCCACAGATTACAGAATGCCTCATGATGTGCATCGAAAACTACTACTGGTCTTCCAGGGAACGATCAAAGCGCAGACTGTTGGGGACATTACTCACATGGAGAAAAGTGCGCATGGTGACTGTTGTATTCAATCCCGATGCAATTTCTGTGTTTCGTCAACACTCAGATAGTCCACAGATTACAGAATGCCTCCAGATGTGCATCGGAAAGTACTACTGGTCTTCCATCGAACGATAAAATCGTGGACTGTTTGAGACATTACTCCCGTGGAGGAAAGTGCGCATGGTGACTGTTGTTATCAATCCCGATGCAATTTCTGTGTTCCATCAAGACTGATAGTCCATAGATTACAGAATGCCACCAGATGTGCATCGGAAACTTCTACTGGTCTTTCAGGGAACGATCAACGCGTAGACTGTATGAGACATTACTCCCATGGAGGAAAGTGCGCATGGTGACTGTTGTATTCAAACCCGATGCCATTTCTGTGTTTCATCAACACTCTGACAGTACACAGATTACAGAATGCCACCAGATGTGCATCGGAAACTACTACTGGTCTAAATGGGAACGATCAAAGCGTAGACTGTTTGAGACATTACTCCCATGGAGGAAAGTGCGCATGGTGACTGTTGTATTCAATCCCGATGCAATTTCTGTGTTTCATCAACACTCATATAGTCCACAGATTACAGAATGCCTCCTGATGTGGATCGGAAACTCCTACTGGTCTTCCTGGGAACGATCAAAGCGTAGAGTGTATCAGACATTACTCCCATGGAAGAAAGTGCGGATTGTGACTGTTGTATTTACTCCCGATGCAATTTCTGTGTTTCATCAACAATTTGAAGGTCCACAGATTACAGAATGCCTCCAGATGTGCATCGGAAGCTACTACTGGTATTCCATGGAACGATCAAAGCGTACACGGTTTCAGATATTACTCCCATGGAGAAAAGTGCGGATGGTGACTGTTGTATTATATCATGATGCAATTTCTATGTTTCATCAACACTCTGATAGTCCACAGATTTCAGATTGCCTCCAGATGTGCATCGGAAACTACTACTGGTCTTCCAGGAAACGATCAAAGCGTAGAATGTTTCAGACGGTACTCCCATGGAGGAAAGTGCGGATGGTGACGGTTGTATTCAATCCCGATGCAATTTCCGTGTTTCATAAACACTCTGCTAGTCCACAGATTACAGATTGTCCCCAGATGTGCATCGGAAACAACTACTGGTCATCCTGGGAACGATCAAAACGTAGACTGTATCAGACATTAGTCCCATGGAGGAAAGTGCGGATTGTGACTGTTGTATTCACTCCCGATGCAAATTCTGTGTTTCATCAACACTTTGAAGTTCCACAGACTACAGAATGCCTCCAGATGTGCATCGGAAACTACTACTGGTCTTCCAGTCCACAGAATACAGATTGCCACCAGATATGCATCGGATAATACTACTGGTCTTCCTGGGAACGATCAAAGCATAGACTGTGTGAGACATTACTCCCATGGAGGAATGTGCTCATGGTGACTGTTGTATTCAATCCCGATGCAATTTCTGTGTTTCATCAACACTTTGAAGGTCCACAGATTACAGAATGCCTCCAGATGTGCATCGGAAACTACTACTGGTCTTCCAGGGAACGATCAAAGCATATACCGTTTGAGACATTACTCCCATGGAGGAAAGTGCGCATGGTGACTGTTTAATCAATCCCGATGCAATTTCTGTGTTTCATCACCACTCTGATAGTCCACAGATTACAGTATGCCTCCAGATGTGCATCGGAAATTACTACTGGTCTTCCATGAAACGATCAAAGCGTAGACTTTTTGAGACATCACTCCCATTGAGGAAAGTGCGAATATTGACTGTTGTATTCCATTCCGATGCAATTTCTGTGTTTCATCAACACTCTGTTAGTCCACAGATTACAGAATGCCACCAGATGTGCAACGGAGACTACCACTGGTCTTCCAGGGAACGATGAAAGCGTTGACTGTTTGAGACATTACTCTCATGGAGAAAAGTGCGCATGGTGACTGTTGTATTCAATCCCGATGCTATTTCTGTGTTTCATCAACACTCTGATAGTCCACAGATTTCAGAATACCACCAGATGTGCATCGGAAACTACTACTGGTATTCCAGGGAACGATCAAAGCGTAGAATGTTTGAGATATCACTAACGTGGAGGAAAGTGCGCATGTTGACTGTTGTATTCAATCCCGATGCGTTCTCTGTGTTTTATCAACACCCTGATAGTCCACAGATTACAGAATGCCACCAGTTGTGCATTGGAAACCACTACAGGTCTTCCAGAGAACGATCAAAGCGCAGACTGTTTGAGACATTACTCCCATGGAAGGAAGTGCGCATGGTGACTTTTGTATTCAATCCCGATTCAATTTCTGTGTTTCATCAACACTCTGATAGTCCACAGATTACAGAATGCCACCAGATGTGCATCGGAAACTACTACTGGTCTTCCTGGGAACGATCAAAGCGTAGACTGTTTGAGACATTGCTCCCATGGAGGAAAGTGCGTATGGTGACTGTTGTATTCAATCCCGATGCAATTTCTGTGTTTCATCAACACTCATATAGTCCACAGATTACAGAATGCCTCCTGATGTGGATCGGAAACTCCTACTGGTCTTCCAGGGAACGATCAAAGCGTAGACTGTTTGAGACATTACTCCCATGAAGGAAGGTGCGCATGGTGACTGTTGTATTCAATCCCGATGCCATTTCTGTGTTTCATCAATATTCAGATAGTCCACAGATTACAGAATGCCTCCAGACGTGCATCTGAAACTAGTACTGGTCTTCCAGGCAACGATCAAAACGTAGACTGTTTGAGACATTACTCCCATGGAGGAAAGTGCGCATTGTGACTGTTGTATTGAATCCCATTGCAATTTCTGTGTTTTATCAACACTCAGTTAGTCCACAGATTTCAGAATGCCTCCATATGTGCATGGGAAACTACTACTGGTCTTCCTGGGAACGATCAAAGCGTAGAGTGTATCAGACATTACTCCCATGGAAGAAAGTGCGGATTGTGACTGTTGTATTCACTCCCGATGCAATTTCTGTGTTTCATCAACAATTTGAAGGTCCACAGATTACAGAATGCCTCCAGATGTGCATCGGAAGCTACTACTAGTATTCCATGGAACGATCAAAGCGTACACTGTTTCAGATATTACTCCCATGGAGAAAAGTGCGGATGGTGACTGTTGTATTATATCATGATGCAATTTCTATGTTTCATCAACACTCTGATAGTCCACAGATTACAGATTGCCTCCAGATGTGCATCGGAAACTACTACTGGTCTTCCAGGAAACGATCAAAGCGTAGAATGTTTCAGACGTTACTCCCATGGAGGAAAGTGTGGATGGTGACTGTTGTATTCAATCCCGATGCAATTTCTGTGTTTCATAAACACTCTGCTAGTCCACAGATTACAGATTGTCTCCAGATGTGCATCGGAAACTACTAATGGTCTTCCTTGGAACGATCAAAGCGTAGACTGTATCAGACATTACTCCCATGGAGGAAAGTGCGGATGGTGACTGTTGTATTCCATCATGATGCAATTTCTATGTCTCATCAACACTCTGATAGTCCACAGATTACAGATTGCCTCCAGATGTGCATCGGAAACTACTACTGGTCTTCCAGTCCACAGATTACAGATTGCCACCAGATATGCATCGGATAATACTACTGGTCCTCCTGGGAACGATGAAAGCATAGACTGTGTGAGACATTACTCCCATGGAGGAATGTGCTCATGGTGATAGTTGTATTCAATCCCGATGCAATTTCTGTGTTTCATCAACACTTTGAAGGTCCACAGATTACAGAATGCCTCCAGATGTGCATCGGAAACTGCTACAGGTATTCCATGGAACGATCAAAGCGTAGACTGTTTCAGATATTACTCCCATGCAGAAAAGTGCGGATGGTGACTGTTGTATTCCATCCCGATGCAATTTCTATGTTTCATCAACACTCTGATAGTCCACAGTTTACAGATTGCCTCCAGATGTGCATCGGAATCTTCTACTAGTCTTCATGGGAACGATCAAAACGTAGACTGTTTGAGACATTACTCCCATGGAGGAAAGTGCGCATGGTGACTGTTGTAATCAATCCCGATGCAATTTCTGTGTTTCATCAACATTCAGATAGTCCACAGATTTCAGAGTGCCTCCATATGTGCAGGGGAAACTACTACTGGTCTTCCAGGGAACGATCAAAGCGTAGACTATTTGAGACATTACTCCCATGGAGGAAAGTGCGCATGGTGACTGTTGTATTCAATCCTGATGCTATTTCTGTGTTTCATCAACACTCTGATACTCCACAGATTACGGAATGCCTCCAGATGTGCATCGGGAACTAGTACTGGTCTAACAGGGAACGATGAAAGCGTAGAATGTTTGAGACATTACTCCCAAGGAGGAAAGTGCGCATGGTGAGTGTTGTATTCAATCCCGACACAATTACTGTGTTTCATCAACACTCTGATAGTCCTCAGATTACAGATTGCCTCCAGATGTGCAACGGAAGCTACTACTGGTCTTCCATCGACCGATCAAATCGTGGACTGATTGAGACATTACTCTCGTGGAGGAAAGTGCGCATGGTGACTGTTGTATTCAATCGCGATGCTACTTCTGTGTTTCATCAACACTCTGATATTCCACAGATTACAGAATGCCTCCAGATTTGCATCGGAAACTACTACTGGTCTTCCAGGGAACGATCAAAGCGTAGACTGTTTGAGACATTACCCCCATGGAGGAAAGTGCGCATGGTGACTGTTGTATTCAATCCCGATGCAATTTCTGTGTTTCATTAACACTCTGATAGTCCACAGATTACAGAATGCCTCCAGATGTGCATCGGAAATTACTACTGGTCTTCCAGGTAACGATCAAAGCGTAGACTGTTTGAGACATTACTCCCATGGAGGAAAGTGCGAATATTGACTGTTGTATTCAATCCCGATGCAATTTCTGTGTCTCATCAACACTCTGTTAGTCCACAGATTACAGAATGCCACCAGATGTGCATCGGAAACTACTACTGGTCTTCCAGGGAACGATCAAAGCGTAGACTATTTGAGACATTACTCCCATGGAGGAAAGTGCGCATGGTGACTGTTGTATTCAATCCTGATGCTATTTCTGTGTTTCATCAACACTCTGATAGTCCATAGATTACAGAATGCCACCAGATGTGCTTCGGAAACTTCTACTGGTCTTCCAGGGAACGATCAAAGCGTAGACTGTTTGAGAATTACTCCCATGGAGAAAAGTGCGGATGGTGACTGTTGTATTCACTCCCGATGCAATTTCTGTGTTTCATCAACACTCAGTTAGTCCACAGATTACAGAATGCCTCCAGATGTGCATCGGAAACTACTATTGGTCTTCCTGGGATCGATCAAAGCATAGACTGTTTGAGACATTACTCCCATGGAGGAAAGTGCGCATGGTGACTGTTGTATTCAATCCCGATGCAATTTCTGTGTTTCATCAACACTCAGATAGTCCACAGATTACAGAATGCCTCCTGATGTGCGTTGGAAACTCCTACTGGTCTTCCAGGGAATGATCAAAGCGTAGACTGTTTGAGACATTACTCCCATGGAGGAAAGTGCGCATGGTGACTGTTGTATTCAATCCCGATGCAATTTCTGTGTTTCATCAACATTCAGATAGTCCACAGATTTCAGAATGCCTCCATATGTGCATGGGAATCTACTACTGGTCTTCCTGGGAACGATCAAAGCGTAGAGTGTATCAGACATTACTCCCATGGAGGAAAGTGCGGATTGTGACTGTTGTATTCACTCCCGATGCAATTTCTGTGTTTCATCAACACTGTGAAGGTCCACAGATTACAGAATGACTCCAGATGTGCATCGGAAACTACTACTGGTATTCCAGGGAACGATCAAAGCGTAGACTGTTTGAGACATTACTCCCATGGAGGAAAGTGCGGATAGTGACTGTTGTATTCAATCCCGATGCAATTTCTGTGTTTCATCAACACTCTGATATTCCACAGATTACAGAATGCCACCAGATGTTTATCGGAAACTACTACTGGTCTTCTAGGGAACGATCAAAGCGTAGAATGTTTCAGACGTTACTCCCATGGAGGAAAGTGCGGATGGTGACTGTTGTATTCAATCCCGATTCAATTTCTGTGTTTCATCAACAGTCTGATAGTACACAGATTACAGAATGCCTCCAGATGTGCATCGGGAACTAGTACTGGTCTAACAGGGAACGATCAAAGCGTAGAACGTTTGAGACATTTCTCCCATGGAGGAATGTGCGCATGGTAAGTGTTGTATTCAATCCCGACGCAATTACAGTGTTTCATCAACACTCTGATAGTCCTCAGATTACAGATTGCCTCCAGATGTGCATCGGAAACTACTACTGGTCTTCCATCGTACGATCAAATCGTGGACTGATTGAGACATTACTCCCGTGGAGGCAAATGCGCATGGTGACTGTTGTATTCAATCCCGATGCTATTTCTGTGCTTCATCAACACTCTGATACTCCACAGATTACGGAATGCCTCCAGATGAGCATCGGAAATTACTACTGGTCTTCCAGGTAACGATCAAAGCGTAGACTGTTTGAGACATTACTCCCATGGAGGAAAGTGCGAATATTGACTGTTGTATTCAATCCCGATGCAATTTCTGTGTCTCATCAACACTCTGTTAATCCACAGATTACAGAATGCCACCAGATGTGCATCGAAAACTACTACTGGTCTTCCAGGGAACGATCAAAGCGTAGACTATTTGAGACATTACTCCCATGGAGGAAAGTGCGCATGGTGACTGTTGAATTCAATCCTGATGCTATTTCTGTGTTTCATCAACACTCTGATAGTCCATAGATTGCAGAATGCCACCAGATGTGCTTCGGAAACTTCTACTGGTCTTCCAGGGAACGATCAAAGCGTAGACTGTTGGAGACATTACTTCCATGGAGAAAAGTGCGCATGGTGACTGTTGTATTCAATCCCGACGCAATTTCTGTGTCTCATCAACACTCAGATAGTCCACAGGTTATAGAATGCCTCCAGATGTGCATCGAAAACTACTACTGGTCTTCCATAAAACGATTAAATCGTGGACTGTTTGAGACATTACTTCCATGGAGGAAAGTGTGCATGGTGACTGTTGTATTCATTCCCGATGCTATATCTGTGTTTCACCAACACTCAGATAGTCCACAGATTACAGAATGCCTCCTGATGTGCATCGGAAACTTCTACTGGTCTTCCAGGGAACGATCAAAGCGTAGACTGTTTGAGAATTACTCCCATGGAGAAAAGTGCGAATTGTGACTTTTGTATTCACTCCCGATGCAATTTCTGTGTTTCATCAACACTCAGTTAGTCCACAGATTACAGAATGCCTCCAGATGTGTATCGGAAACTACTATTGGTCTTCCTGGGAACGATCAAAGCATAGACTGTTTGAGACATTTCTCCCATGGAGGAAAGTGCGCATGGTGACTGTTGTATTCAATCCCGATGCAATTTCTGTGTTTCATCAACACTCAGATAGTCCACAGATTACAGAATGCCTCCTGATGTGCATTGGAAACTCCTACTGGTCTTCCAGGGAACGATCAAAGCGTAGACTGTTTGAGACATTACTCCCATGGAGGAAAGTGCGCATGGTGACTGTTGTATTCAATCCCGATGCAATTTCTGTGTTTCATCAACATTCAGATAGTCCACAGATTTCAGAATGCCTCCATATGTGCATGGGAAACTACTACTGGTCTTCCTGGGAACGATCAAAGCGTAGAGTGTATCAGACATTACTCCCATGGAGGAAAGTGCGGATTGTGACTGTTTTATTCACTCCCGATGCAATTTCTGTGTTTCATCATCACTTTGAAGGTCCACAGATTACAGAATGCCTCCAGATGTGCATCGGAAACTACTACTGGTATTCCATGGAACGATCAAAGCGTAGACTGTTTCAGATATTACTTCCATGCAGAAAAGTGCGGATGGTGACTGTTGTATTACATCCCGATGCAATTTCTATGTTTCATCAACACTCTGATAGTCCACAGTTTACAGATTGCCTCCAGATGTGCATCGGAATCTTCTACTAGTCTTCATGGCAACGATCAAAGCGTAGACTGTTTGAGACATTACTGCCATGGAGGAAAGTGCGGATGGTGCTGTTGTATTCAAACTCGATGCAATTTCTGTGTTTCATCTACACTTTGAGGGTCCACAGATTGCAGAATGCCTCCAGATGTGCATCGGAAACTACTACTGGTCTTCCAGGGAACGATCAAAGCGTAGACTATTTGAGACATTACTCCCATGGAGGAAAGTGCGCATGTTGACTGTTGTATTCAATCTCGATGCTATTTCTGTGTTTCATCAACACTCTGATAGTCCACAGATTACAGAATGCCACCAGATGTGCATCGGAAACTACTACTGGTATTCCAGGGAACGATCGAAGCGTAGACTGTTTGAGATATCACTCCCGTGGAGGAAAGTGCGCATGGTGACTGTTGTATTCAATCCCGATGCATTCTCTGTGTTTCATCAACACTCTGATAGTCCACAGATTACAGAATGCCACCAGTTGTGCATCGGAAACCATTACTGGTCTTTCAGGGAACGATCAAAGCGTAGACTGTTTGAGACATTACTCCCGTGGAGGAATGTGCGCATGGTAACTGTTGTATTCAATCCCAATGCAATTTCTGTGTTACATCAACACTCTGATAGTCCACAGATTACAGAATGCCACCAGATGTGCATCGGAAACTACTACTGGTGTTCCAGGGAACGATCAAATCGTAGACTGTTTGAGACATTACTCCCATGGATGGAAGTGCGGATGGTGACTGTTGTATTCAATCCCGATGAAATTTCTGTGTTTCATCAACACTATGATAGTCCACAGATTACAGAATGCCACCAGATGTGGATCGAAAACTGCTTCTGGTCTTCCAGAGAACCATCAAAGCGTAGACTGTTTGAGACATTACTCCCAAGGAGGAAATTGCTCATGATGACTGTTGTACTCAATCCCGATGCTATTTCTGTTTTTCATCAACACTCTGATAGTCCACAGATTACCGAATGCCACCAGATGTTTATCGGAAACTACTACTGGTCTTCCAGGGAACGATCAAAGCGTAGACTGTTTGAGAATTACTCCCATGGAGGAAAGTGCGCATGGTGACTGTTGTATTCAATACCGATGGAATTTCTGTGTTTCATTAACACTCTGATAGTCCACAGATTACAGAATGCCTCATGATGTGCATCGAAAACTACTACTGGTCTTCCAGGGAACAATCAAAACATAGACTGTTTGAGACATTATCCCCATGGAGGAAAGTGCGCATGGTGACTGTTGTATTCAATCCCGATGCTATTTCTGTGTTTCATCAACACTCTGATAGTCCATAGATTACAGAATGCCACCAGATGTGCATCGGAAACTTCTACTGGTCTTCCAGGGAACGATCAAAGCGTAGACTGTTGGGGACATTACTCACATGGAGAAAAGTGCGCATGGTGACTGTTGTATTCAATCCCGATGCAATTTCTGTGTTTCGTCAACACTCAGATAGTCCACAGTTTACAGAATGCCTCCAGATGTGCATCGGAAAGTACTACTGGTCTTCCATCGAACGATAAAATCGTGGACTGTTTGAGACATTACTCCCGTGGAGGAAAGTGCGCATGGTGACTGTTGTTATCAATCCCGATGCAATTTCTGTGTTCCATCAAGACTCTGATAGTCCATAGATTACAGAATGCCACCAGATGTGCATCGGAAACTTCTACTGGTCTTTCAGGGAACGATCAACGCGTACACTGTATGAGACATTACTCCCATGGAGGAAAGTGCGCATGGTGACTCTTGTATTCAAACCCGATGCCATTTCTGTGTTTCATCAACACTCTGACAGTCCACAGATTACAGAATGCCACCAGATGTGCATCGGAAACTACTACTGGTCTTCCAGGAAACAATCAAAGCGTAGAATGTTTCAGACGTTACTCCCATGGAGGAAAGTGCGGATGGTGACTGTTGTATTCAATCCCGATTCAATTTCTGTGTTTCATCAACAGTCTGATAGTACACAGATTACAGAATGCCTCCAGATGTGCATCGGGAACTAGTACTGGTCTAACAGGGAACGATCAAAGCGTAGAAAGTTTGAGACATTACTCCCATGGAGGAAAGTGCGCTTGGTGAGTGTTGTATTCAATCCCGACGCAATTACTGTGTTTCATCAACACTCTGATAGTCCTCAGATTACAGATTGCCTCCAGATGTGCATCGGAAACTACTACTGGTCTTCCATCGAACGATCAAATCGTGGACTGATTGAGACATTACTCCCGTGGAGGAAAATGCGCATGGTGACTGTTGTATTCAATCCCGATGCTATTTCTGTGTTTCATCAACACTCTGATAGTCCATAGATTACAGAATGCCACCAGATGTGCTTCGGAAACTTCTACTGGTCTTCCAGGGAACGATCAAAGCGTAGACTGTTGGAGACATTACTCCCATGGAGGAAAGTGCGAATATTGACTGTTGTATTCAATCCCGATGCAATTTCTGTGTCTCATCAACACTCTGTTAGTCCACAGATTACAGAATGCCACCAGATGTGCATCGGAAACTACTACTGGTC
Source organism: Schistocerca gregaria (assembly GCF_023897955.1). Lineage (NCBI taxonomy): Eukaryota > Metazoa > Arthropoda > Insecta > Orthoptera > Acrididae > Schistocerca > Schistocerca gregaria. The sequence continues at coordinate 15,720,174 of NW_026061707.1, forward strand.
TTCCAGGGAACGATCAAAGCGTAGACTATTTGAGACATTACTCCCATGGAGGAAAGTGCGGATGGTGACTGTTGTATTCAATCCTGATGCTATTTCTGTGTTTCATCAACACTCTGATAGTCCATAGATTACAGAATGCCACCAGATGTGCTTCGGAAACTTCTACTGGTCTTCCAGGGAACGATCAAAGCGTAGACTGTTGGAGACATTACTCCCATGGTGAAAAGTGCGCATGGTGACTGTTGTATTCAATCCCGACGCAATTTATTTGTTTCATCAACACTCAGATAGTCCACAGGTTATAGAATGCCTCCAGATGTGCATCGGAAACTACTACTGGTCTTCCATCGAACGATTAAATCGTGGACTGTTTGAGACATTACTTCCATGGAGGAAAGTGTGCATGGTGACTGTTGTATTCAATCCCGATGCAATTTCTGTGTTTCATCAACACTCAGATAGTCCACAGATTACAGAATGCCACCAGATGTGCATCGGAAACTACTACTGGTGTTCCAGGGAACGATCAAATCGTAGACTGTTTGAGACATTACTCCCATGGATGGAAGTGCGGATTGTGACTGTTGTATTCAATCCCGATGAAATTTCTGTGTTTCATCAACACTATGATAGTCCACAGATTACAGAATGCCACCAGATGTGGATCGAAAACAGCTTCTGGTCTTCCAGAGAACCATCAAAGCGTAGACTGTTTGAGACATTACAACCAAGGAGGAAATTGCTCATGATGACTGTTGTACTCAATCCCGATGCTATTTCTGTTTTTCATCAACACTCTGATAGTCCACAGATTACCGAATGCCACCAGATGTTTATCGGAAACTACTACTGGTATTCCAGGGAACGATCAAAGCGTAGACTGTTTGAGAATTACTCCCATGGAGGAAAGTGCGCATGGTGACTGTTGTATTCAATCCCGATGGAATTTCTGTGTTTCATCAACACTCAGTTAGTCCACAGATTACAGAATGCCTCCAGATGTGCATCGGAAACTACTATTGGTCTTCCTGGGAACGATCAAAGCATAGACTGTTTGAGACATTACTCCCATGGAGGAAAGTGCGCATGGTGACTGTTGTATTCAATCCCGATGCAATTTCTGTGTTTCATCAACACTCAGATAGTCCACAGATTACAGAATGCCTCCTGATGTGCGTTGGAAACTCCTACTGGTCTTCCAGGGAACGATCAAAGCGTAGACTGTTTGAGACATTACTCCCATGGAGGAAAGTGCGCATGTTGACTGTTGTATTCAATCTCGACGCTATTTCTGTGTTTCATCAACACTCCGATAGTCCACAGATTACAGAATGCCACAAGATGTGCATCGGAAACTACTACTGGTATTCCAGGGAACGATCGAAGCGTAGACTGTTTGAGTTATCACTCCCGTGGAGGAAAGTTCGCATGGTGACTGTTGTATTCAATCCCGATGCATTCTCTGTGTTTCATCAACACTCTGATAGTCCACAGATTACTGAATGCCACCAGTTGTGCATCGGAAACCATTACTGGTCTGTCAGGGAACGATCAAAGCGTAGACTGTTTGAGACATTACTCCCGTGGAGGAATGTGCGCATGGTAACATTTGTATTCAATCCTAATGCAATTTCTGTGTTACATCAACACTCTGATAGTCCACAGATTACAGAATGCCACCAGATGTGCATCGGAAACTACTACTGGTGTTCCAGGGAACGATCAAATCGTAGACTGTTTGAGACATTACTCCCATGGATGGAAGTGCGGATGGTGACTGTTGTATTCAATCCCGATGAAATTTCTGTGTTTCATCAACACTCAGATAGTCCACAGATTACAGAATGCCACCAGATGGGCATCGGAAAGTACTACTGGTCTTCCATCGAACGATAAAATCGTGGACTGTTTGAGACATTACTCCCGTGGAGGAAAGTGCGCATGGTGACTGTTGTTATCAATCCCGATGCAATTTCTGTGTTCCATCAAGACTGATAGTCCATAGATTACAGAATGCCACCAGATGTGCATCGGAAACTTCTACTGGTCTTTCAGGGAACGATCAACGCGTAGACTGTATGAGACATTACTCCCATGGAGGAAAGTGCGCATGGTGACTGTTGTATTCAAACCCGATGCCATTTCTGTGTTTCATCAACACTCTGACAGTTCACAGATTACAGAAAGAGAACAGATGTGCATCGGAAACTACTACTGGTCTTCCAGGAAACAATCAAAGCGTAGAATGTTTCAGACGTTACTCCCATGGAGGAAAGTGCGGATGGTGACTGTTGTATTCAATCCCGATTCAATTTCTGTGTTTCATCAACAGTCTGATAGTACACAGATTACAGAATGCCTCCAGATGTGCATCAGGAACTAGTACTGGTCTAACAGGGAACGATCAAAGCGTAGAAAGTTTGAGACATTACTCCCATGGAGGAATGTGCGCATGGTGAGTGTTGTATTCAATCCCGGCGCAATTACAGTGTTTCATCAACACACTGATAGTCCTCAGATTACAGATTGCCTCCAGATGTGCATCGGAAACTACTACTGGTCTTCCATCGTACGATCAAATCGTGGACTGATTGACACATTACTCCCTTGGAGGCAAATGCGCATGGTGACTGTTGTATTCAATCCCGATGCTATTTCTGTGCTTCATCAACACTCTGATACTCCACAGATTACGATATGCCTCCAGATGAGCATCGGAAATTACTACTGGTCTTCCAGGTAACGATCAAAGCGTAGACTGTGTGAGACATTACTCCCATGGAGGAAAGTGCGAATATTGACTGTTGTATTCAATCCCGATGCAATTTCTGTGTCTCATCAACACTCTGTTAATCCACAGATTACAGAATGCCCCCAGATGTGCATCGAAAACTACTACTGGTCTTCCAGGGAACGATCAAAGCGTAGACTATTTGAGACATTACTCCCATGGAGGAAAGTGCGCATGGTGACTGTTGTATTCAATCCTGATGCTATTTCTGTGTTTCATCAACACTCTGATAGTCCATAGATTACAGAATGCCACCAGATGTGCTTCGGAAACTTCTACTGGTCTTCCAGGGAACGATCAAAGCGTAGACTGTTGGAGACATTACTCCCATGGAGAAAAGTGCGCATGGTGACTGTTGTATTCAATCCCGACGCAATTTCTGTGTCTCATCAACACTCAGATAGTCCACAGGTTATAGAATGCCTCCAGATGTGCATCGGAAACTACTACTGGTCTTCCATAAAACGATTAAATCGTGGACTGTTTGAGACATTACTTCCATGGAGGAAAGTGTGCATGGTGACTGTTGTATTCATTCCCGATGCTATATCTGTGTTTCAACAACACTCAGATAGTCCACAGATTACAGAATGCCTCCTGATGTGCATCGGAAACTTCTACTGGTCTTCCAGGGAACGATCAAAGCGTAGACTGTTTGAGAATTACTCCCATGGAGAAAAGTGCGAATGGTGACTGTTGTATTCACTCCCGATGCAATTTCTGTGTTTCATCAACACTCAGTTAGTCCACAGATTACAGAATGCCTCCAGATGTGTATCGGCAACTACTATTGGTCTTCCTGGGAACGATCAAAGCATAGACTGTTTGAGACATTTCTCCCATGGAGGAAAGTGCGCATGGTGACTGTTGTATTCAATCCCGATGCAATTTCTGTGTTTCATCAACACTCAGATAGTCCACAGATTACAGAATGCCTCCTGATGTGCATTGGAAACTCCTACTGGTCTTCCAGGGAACGATCAAAGCGTAGACTCTTTGAGACATTACTCCCATGGAGGAAAGTGCACATGGTGGCTGTTGTATTCAATCCCGATGCAATTTCTGTGTTTCATCAACATTCAGATAGTCCACAGATTTCAGAATGCCTCCATATGTGCATGGGAAACTACTACTGGTCTTCCTGGGAACGATCAAAGCGTAGAGTGTATCAGACATTACTCCCATGGAGGAAAGTGCGGATTGTGACTGTTGTATTCACTCCCGATGCAATTTCTGTGTTTCATCATCACTTTGAAGGTCCACAGATTACAGAATGCCTCCAGATGTGCATCGGAAACTACTACTGGTATTCCATGGAACGATCAAAGCGTAGACTGTTTCAGATATTACTTCCATGCAGAAAAGTGCGGATGGTGACTGTTGTATTACATCCCGATGCAATTTCTATGTTTCATCAACACTCTGATAGTCCACAGTTTACAGATTGCCTCCAGATGTGCATCGGAATCTTCTACTAGTCTTCATGGCAACGATCAAAGCGTAGACTGTTTGAGACATTACTGCCATGGAGGAAAGTGCGGATGGTGCTGTTGTATTCAAACTCGATGCAATTTCTGTGTTTCATCTACACTTTGAGGGTCCACAGATTGCAGAATGCCTCCAGATGTGCATCGGAAACTACTACTGGTCTTCCAGGGAACGATCAAAGCGTAGACTATTTGAGACATTACTCCCATGGAGGAAAGTGCGCATGTTGACTGTTGTATTCAATCTCGATGCTATTTCTGTGTTTCATCAACACTCCGATAGTCCACAGATTACAGAATGCCACCAGATGTGCATCGGAAACTACTACTGGTATTCCAGGGAACGATCGAAGCGTAGACTGTTTGAGATATCACTCCCGTGGAGGAAAGTGCGCATGGTGACTGTTGTATTCAATCCCGATGCATTCTCTGTGTTTCATCAACACTCTGATAGTCCACAGATTACAGAATGCCACCAGTTGTGCATCGGAAACCATTACTGGTCTTTCAGGGAACGATCAAAGCGTAGACTGTTTGAGACATTACTCCCGTGGAGGAATGTGCGCATGGTAACTGTTGTATTCAATCCCAATGCAATTTCTGTGTTACATCAACACTCTGATAGTCCACAGATTACAGAATGCCACCAGATGTGCATCGGAAACTACTACTGGTGTTCCAGGGAACGATCAAATCGTAGACTGTTTGAGACATTACTCCCACGGATGGAAGTGCGGATGGTGACTGTTGTATTCAATCCCGATGAAATTTCTGTGTTTCATCAACACTATGATAGTCCACAGATTACAGAATGCCACCAGATGTGGATCGAAAACTGCTTCTGGTCTTCCAGAGAACCATCAAAGCGTAGACTGTTTGAGACATTACTCCCAAGGAGGAAATTGCTCATGATGACTGTTGTACTCAATCCCGATGCTATTTCTGTTTTTCATCAACACTCTGATAGTCCACAGATTACCGAATGCCACCAGATGTTTATCGGAAACTACTACTGGTCTTCCAGGGAACGATCAAAGCGTAGACTGTTTGAGAATTACTCCCATGGAGGAAAGTGCGCATGGTGACTGTTGTATTCAATCCCGATGGAATTTCTGTGTTTCATTAACACTCTGATAGTCCACAGATTACAGAATGCCTCATGATGTGCATCGAAAACTACTACTGGTCTTCCAGGGAACAATCAAAACATAGACTGTTTGAGACATTATCCCCATGGAGGAAAGTGCGCATGGTGACTGTTGTATTCAATCCCGATGCTATTTCTGTGTTTCATCAACACTCTGATAGTCCATAGATTACAGAATGCCACCAGATGTGCATCGGAAACTTCTACTGGTCTTCCAGGGAACGATCAAAGCGTAGACTGTTGGGGACATTACTCACATGGAGAAAAGTGCGCATGGTGACTGTTGTATTCAATCCCGATGCAATTTCTGTGTTTCGTCAACACTCAGATAGTCCACAGTTTACAGAATGCCTCCAGATGTGCATCGGAAAGTACTACTGGTCTTCCATCGAACGATAAAATCGTGGACTGTTTGAGACATTACTCCCGTGGAGGAAAGTGCGCATGGTGACTGTTGTTATCAATCCCGATGCAATTTCTGTGTTCCATCAAGACTCTGATAGTCCATAGATTACAGAATGCCACCAGATGTGCATCGGAAACTTCTACTGGTCTTTCAGGGAACGATCAACGCGTAGACTGTATGAGACATTACTCCCATGGAGGAAAGTGCGCATGGTGACTCTTGTATTCAAACCCGATGCCATTTCTGTGTTTCATCAACACTCTGACAGTCCACAGATTACAGAATGCCACCAGATGTGCATCAGAAACTACTACTGGTCTTCCAGGAAACAATCAAAGCGTAGAATGTTTCAGACGTTACTCCCATGGAGGAAAGTGCGGATGGTGACTGTTGTATTCAATCCCGATTCAATTTCTGTGTTTCATCAACAGTCTGATAGTACACAGATTACAGAATGCCTCCAGATGTGCATCGGGAACTAGTACTGGTCTAACAGGGAACGATCAAAGCGTAGAAAGTTTGAGACATTACTCCCATGGAGGAAAGTGCGCTTGGTGAGTGTTGTATTCAATCCCGACGCAATTACTGTGTTTCATCAACACTCTGATAGTCCTCAGATTACAGATTGCCTCCAGATGTGCATCGGAAACTACTACTGGTCTTCCATCGAACGATCAAATCGTGGACTGATTGAGACATTACTCCCGTGGAGGAAAATGCGCATGGTGACTGTTGTATTCAATCCCGATGCTATTTCTGTGCTTCATCAACACTCTGATACTCCACAGACTACGGAATGCCTCCAGATGTGCATCGGAAATTACTACTGGTCTTCCAGGTAACGATCAAAGCGTAGACTGTTTGAGACATTACTCCCATGGAGGAAAGTGCGAATATTGACTGTTGTATTCAATCCCGATGCAATTTCTGTGTCTCATCAACACTCTGTTAGTCCACAGATTACAGAATGCCACCAGATGTGCATCGGAAACTACTACTGGTCTTCCAGGGAACGATCAAAGCGTAGACTATTTGAGACATTACTCCCATGGAGGAAAGTGCGCATGGTGACTGTTGTAATCAATCCTGATGCTATTTCTGTGTTTCATCAACACTCTGATAGTCCATAGATTACAGAATGCCACCAGATGTGCTTCGGAAACTTCGACTGGTCTTCCAGGGAACGATCAAAGCGTAGACTGTTGGAGACATTACTCCCATGGTGAAAAGTGCGCATGGTGACTGTTGTATTCAATCCCGACGCAATTTATTTGTTTCATCAACACTCAGATAGTCCACAGGTTATAGAATGCCTCCAGATGTGCATCGGAAAGTACTACTGGTCTTCCATCGAACGATTAAATCGTGGACTGTTTGAGACATTACTTCCATGGAGGAAAGTGTGCATGGTGACTGTTGTATTCAATCCCGATGCAATTTCTGTGTTTCATCAACACTCAGATAGTCCACAGATTACAGAATGCCTCCTGATGTGCATTGGAAACTAATACTGGTCTTCCAGGGAACGATCAAAGCGTAGACTGTTTGAGACATTACTCCCATGGAGGAAAGTGCGGATTGTGACTGTTGTATTCACTCCCGATGCAATTTCTGTGTTTCATCAACACTTTGAAGGTCCACAGATTACAGAATGCCTCCAGATGTGCATCGGAAACTACTACTGGTATTGCATGGAACGATCAAAGCGTAGACTGTTTCAGATATTACTAACATGCAGAAAAGTGCGGATGGTGACTGTTGTATTCCATCCCGATGCAATTTCTATGTTTCATCAACACTCTGATAGTCCACAGTTTACAGATTGCCTCCAGATGTGCATCGGAATCTTCTACTAGTCTTCATGGCAACGATCAAAGCGTAGACTGTTTGAGACATTACTGCCATGGAGGAAAGTGCGGATGGTGCAGTTGTATTCAAACTCGATGCAATTTCTGTGTTTCATCTACACTTTGAGGGTCCACAGATTGCAGAATGCCTCCAGATGTGCTTCGGAAACTACTACTGGTCTTCCAGGGAACGATCAAAGCGTAGACTATTTGAGACATTACTCCCATGGAGGAAAGTGCGCATGTTGACTGTTGTATTCAATCTCGATGCTATTTCTGTGTTTCATCAACACTCTGATAGTCCACAGATTACAGAATGCCACCAGATGTGCATCGGAAACTACTACTGGTATTCCAGGGAACGATCGAATCGTAGACTGTTTGAGATATCACTCCCGTGGAGGAAAGTGCGCATGGTGACTGTTGTATTTAATCCCGATGCATTCTCTGTGTTTCATCAACACTCTGATAGTCCACAGATTACAGAATGCCACCAGTTGTGCATCGGAAACCATTACTGGTCTTTCAGGGAACGATCAAAGCGTAGACTGTTTGAGACATTACTCCCGTGGAGGAATGTGCACATGGTAACTTTTGTATTCAATCCCAGTGCAATTTCTGTGTTACATCAACACTCTGATAGTCCACAGATTACAGAATGCCACCAGATGTGCATCGGAAACTACTACTGGTGTTCCAGGGAACGATCAAATCGTAGACTGTTTGAGACATTACTCCCATGGATGGAAGTGCGGATTGTGACTGTTGTATTCAATCCCGATGAAATTTCTGTGTTTCATCAACACTATGATAGTCCACAGATTACAGAATGCCACCAGATGTGGATCGAAAACAGCTTCTGGTCTTCCAGAGAACCATCAAAGCGTAGACTGTTTGAGACATTACTCCCAAGGAGGAAATTGCTCATGATGACTGTTGTACTCAATCCCGATGCTATTTCTCTTTTTCATCAACACTCTGATAGTCCACAGATTACCGAATGCCACCAGATGTTTATCGGAAACTACTACTGGTCTTCCAGGGAACGATCAAAGCATAGACTGTTTGAGACATTACTCCCATGGAGGAAAGTGCGCATGGTGACTGTTGTATTCAATCCCGATGGAATTTCTGTGTTTCATTAACACTCTGATAGTCCACAGATTACAGAATGCCTCATGATGTGCATCGAAAACTACTACTGGTCTTCCAGGGAACAATCAAAACATAGACTGTTTGAGACATTATCCCCATGGAGGAAAGTGCGCATGGTGACTGTTGTATTCAATCCCGATGCTATTTCTGTGTTTCATCAACATTCAGATAGTCCACAGATTTCAGAATGCCTCCATATGTGCATGGGAAACTACTACTGGTCTTCCTGGGAACGATCAAATCGTAGAGTGTATCAGACATTACTCCCATGGAGGAAAGTGCGGACTGTGACTGTTGTATTCACTCCCGATGCAATTTCTGTGTTTCATCAACACTTTGAAGGTCCACAGATTTCAGAATGCCACCAGATGTGCATCGGAAACTACTACTGGTATTCCATGGAACGGTCAAAGCGTAGACTGTTTCAGATATTACTAACATGCAGAAAAGTGCGGATGGTGACTGTTGTATTCCATCCCGATGCAATTTCTATGTTTCATCAACACTCTGATAGTCCACAGTTTACAGATTGCCTCCAGATGTGCATCGGAATCTTCTACTAGTCTTCATGGCAACGATCAAAGCGTAGACTGTTTGAGACATTACTGCCATGGAGGAAAGTGCGGATGGTGCTGTTGTATTCAAACTCGATGCAATTTCTGTGTTTCATCTACACTTTGAGGGTCCACAGATTGCAGAATGCCTCCAGATGTGCATCGGAAACTACTTCTGGTCTTCCAGGGAACGATCAAAGCGTAGACTATTTGAGACATTACTCCCATGGAGGAAAGTGCGCATGTTGACTGTTGTATTCAATCTCGATGCTATTTCTGTGTTTCATCAACACTCTGATAGTCCACAGATTACAGAATGCCAGCAGATGTGCATCGGAAACTACTACTGGTATTCCAGGGAACGATCGAAGCGTAGACTGTTTGAGATATCACTCCCGTGGAGGAAAGTGCGCATGGTGACTGTTGTATTCAATCCCGATGCATTCTCTGTGTTTCATCAACACTCTGATAGTCCACAGATTACAGAATGCCACCAGTTGTGCATCGGAAACCATTACTGGTCTTTCAGGGAACGATCAAAGCGTAGACTGTTTGAGACATTACTCCCGTGGAGGATTGTGCGCAAGGTAACTGTTGTATTCAATCCCGATGCAATTTCTGTGTTTCATTAACACTCTGATAGTCCACAGATTACAGAATGAATCATGATGTGCATCGAAAACTACTACTGGTCTTCCAGGGAACAATGAAAACGTAGACTGTCTGAGACATTATTCCCACGGAGGAAAGTGCGCATGGTGACTGTTGTATTCTATCCCGATGCTATTTCTGTGTTTCCTCAACACTCTGATAGTCCATAGATTACAGAATGCCACCAGATGTGCATCGGAAACTTCTACTGGTCTTCCAGGGAACGATCAAAGCGTAGACTGTTGGGCACATTACTCCCATGGAGAAAAGTGCGCATGGTGACTGTTGTATTCAATCCCGATTCAATTTCTGTGTTTCATCAACAGTCTGATAGTACCCAGATTACAGAATGCCCCCAGATGTGCATCGGGAACTAGTACTGGTCTAACAGGGAACGATCAAAGCGTAGAAACCTTGAGACATTACTCCCATGGAGGAAAGTGCGCATGGAGAGTGTTGTATTCAATCCCGACGCAATTACTGTGTTTCATCAACACTCTGATAATCCTCAGATTACAGATTGATTCCAGATGTGCATCGGAAACTACTACTGGTCTTCCATCGAACGATCAAATCGTGGACTGATTGAGACATTACTCCCGTGGAGGAAAATGCGCATGGTGACTGTTGTATTCAATCCCGATTCAATTTCTGTGCTTCATCAACACTCTGATACTCCACAGATTACGGAATGGTTCCAGATGTGCATCGGAAACTACTACTGGTCTTCCAGGGAACGATCAAAGCGTAGACTGTTTGAGACACTACTCCCATGGATGGAAGTGCGGATTGTGACTGTTGTATTCAATCCCGATGGAATTTCTGTGTTTCATTAACACTCTGATAGTCCACAGATTACAGAATGCCTCATGATGTGCATCGAAAACTACTACTGGTCTTCCAGGGAACAATCAAAACATAGACTGTTTGAGACATTATCCCCATGGAGGAAAGTGCGCATGGTGACTGTTGTATTCAATCCCGATGCTATTTCTGTGTTTCATCAACACTCTGATAGTCCATAGATTACAGAATGCCACCAGATGTGAATCGGAAACTTCTACTGGTCTTCCAGGGAACGATCAAAGCGTAGACTGTTGGGGACATTACTCACATGGAGAAAAGTGCGCATGGTGACTGTTGTATTCAATCCCGATGCAATTTCTGTGTTTCGTCAACACTCAGATAGTCCACAGTTTACAGAATGCCTCCAGATGTGCATCGGAAAGTACTACTGGTCTTCCATCGAACGATAAAATCGTGGACTGTTTGAGACGTTACTCCCGTGGAGGAAAGTGCCCATGGTGACTGTTGTTATCAATCCCGATGCAATTTCTGTGTTCCATCAAGACTCTGATAGTCCATAGATTACAGAAAGCCACCAGATGTGCATCGGAAACTTCTACTGGTCTTTCAGGGAACGATCAACGCGTAGACTGTATGAGACATTACTCCCATGGAGGAAAGTGCGCATGGTGACTCTTGTATTCAAACCCGATGCCATTTCCGTGTTTCATCAACACTCTGACAGTCCACAGATTACAGAATGCCACCAGATGTGCATCGGAAACTACTACTGGTCTTCCAGGAAACAATCAAAGCGTAGATTGTTTCAGACGTTACTCCCATGGAGGAAAGTGCGGATGGTGACTGTTGTATTCAATCCCGATTCAATTTCTGTGTTTCATCAACAGTCTGATAGTACACAGATTACAGAATGCCTCCAGATGTGCATCGGGAACTAGTACTGGTCTAACAGGGAACGATCAAAGCGTAGAAAGTTTGAGACATTACTCCCATGGAGGAAAGTGCGCATGGTGAGTGTCGTATTCAATCCCGACGCAATTACTGCGTTTCATCAACACTCTGATAGTCCTCAGATTCCAGATTGCCTCCAGATGTGCATCGGAAACTACTACTGGTCTTCCATCGAACGATCAAATCGTGGACTGATTGAGACATTACTCCCGTGGAGGAAAATGCGCATGGTGACTGTTGTAATCAATCCCGATGCTATTTCTGTGCTTCATCAACACTCTGATAATCCACAGACTACGGAATGCCTCCAGATGTGCATCGGAAATTACTACTGGTCTTCCAGGTAACGATTAAATCGTAGACTGTTTGAGACATTACTCCCATGGAGGAAAGTGCGAATATTGACTGTTGTATTCAATCCCGATGCAATTTCTGTGTCTCATCAACACTCTGTTAGTCCACAGATTACAGAATGCCACCAGATGTGCATCGGAAACTACTACTGGTCTTCCAGGGAACGATCAAAGCGTAGACTATTTGAGACATTACCCCCATGGAAAAAAAGTGCGCATGGTGACTGTTGTATTCAATCCTGATGCTATTTCTGTGTTTCATCAACACTCTGATAGTCCATAGATTACAGAATGCCACCAGATGTGCTTCGGAAACTTCTACTGGTCTTCCACGGAACGATCAAAGCGTAGACTGTTGGAGACATTACTCCCATGGTGAAAAGTGCGCATGGTGACTGTTGTATTCAATCCCGACGCAATTTATTTGTTTCATCAACACTCAGATAGTCCACAGGTTATAGAATGCCTCCAGATGTGCATCGGAAACTACTACTGGTCTTCCATCGAACGATTAAATCGTGGACTGTTTGAGACATTACTTCCATGGAGGAAAGTGCGCATGGTGACTGTTGTATTCAATCCCGATGCAATTTCTGTGTTTCATCAACATTCAGATAGTCCACAGATTTCAGAATGCCTCCATATGTGCATGGGAAACTACTACTGGTCTTCCTGGGAACGATCAAAGCGTAGAGTGTATCAGACATTACTCCCATGGAGGAAAGTGCGGACTGTGACTGTTGTATTCACTCCCGATGCAATTTCTGTGTTTCATCAACACTTTGAAGGTCCACAGATTTCAGAATGCCACCAGATGTGCATCGGAAACTACTACTGGTATTCCATGGAACGATCAAAGCGTAGACTGTTTCAGATATTACTAACATGCAGAAAAGTGCGGATGGTGACTGTTGTATTCCATCCCGATGCAATTTCTATGTTTCATCAACACTCTGATAGTCCACAGTTTACAGATTGCCTCCAGATGTGCATCGGAATCTTCTACTAGTCTTCATGGCAACGATCAAAGCGTAGACTGTTTGAGACATTACTGCCATGGAGGAAAGTGCGGATGGTGCTGTTGTATTCAAACTCGATGCAATTTCTGTGTTTCATCTACACTTTGAGGGTCCACAGATTGCAGAATGCCTCCAGATGTGCATCGGAAACTACTTCTGGTCTTCCAGGGAACGATCAAAGCGTAGACTATTTGAGACATTACTCCCATGGAGGAAAGTGCGCATGTTGACTGTTGTATTCAATCTCGATGCTATTTCTGTGTTTCATCAACACTCTGATAGTCCACAGATTACAGAATGCCAGCAGATGTGCATCGGAAACTACTACTGGTATTCCAGGGAACGATCGAAGCGTAGACTGTTTGAGATATCACTCCCGTGGAGGAAAGTGCGCATGGTGACTGTTGTATTCAATCCCGATGCATTCTCTGTGTTTCATCAACACTCTGATAGTCGACAGATTACAGAATGCCAACAGTTGTGCATCGGAAACCATTACTGGTCTTTCAGGGAACGATCAAAGCGTAGACTGTTTGAGACATTACTCCCGTGGAGGATTGTGCGCAAGGTAACTGTTGTATTCAATCCCGATGCAATTTCTGTGTTTCATTAACACTCTGATAGTCCACAGATTACAGAATGAATCATGATGTGCATCGAAAACTACTACTGGTCTTCCAGGGAACAATGAAAACGTAGACTGTCTGAGACATTATTCCCATGGAGGAAAGTGCGCATGGTGACTGTTGTATGCTATCCCGATGCTATTTCTGTGTTTCATCAACACTCTGAGAGTCCATAGATTACAGAATGCCACCAGATGTGCATCGGAAACTTCTACTGGTCTTCCAGGGAACGATCAAAGCGTAGACTGTTGGGCACATTACTCCCATGGAGAAAAGTGCGCATGGTGACTGTTGTATTCAATCCCGATTCAATTTCTGTGTTTCATCAACAGTCTGATAGTACACAGATTACAGAATGCCCCCAGATGTGCATCGGGAACTAGTACTGGTCTAACAGGGAACGATCAAAGCGTAGAAACTTTGAGACATTACTCCCATGGAGGAAAGTGCGCATGGAGAGTGTTGTATTCAATCCCGACGCAATTACTGTGTTTCATCAACACTCTGATAATCCTCAGATTACAGATTGATTCCAGATGTGCATCGGAAACTACTACTGGTCTTCCATCGAACGATCAAATCGTGGACTGATTGAGACATTACTCCCATGGAGGAAAATGCGCATGGTGACTGTTGTATTCAATCCCGATTCAATTTCTGTGCTTCATCAACACTCTGATACTCCACAGATTACGGAATGCCTCCAGATGTGCATCGGAAACTACTACTGGTCTTCCAGGGAACGATCAAAGCGTAGACTGTTTGAGACATTACTCCCATGGAGGAAAGTGCGCATGGTGACTGTTGTATTCAATCCCGATGGAATTTCTGTGTTTCATTAACACTCTGATAGTCCACAGATTACAGAATGCCTCATGATGTGCATCGAAAACTACTACTGGTCTTCCAGGGAACAATCAAAACATAGACTGTTTGAGACATTATCCCCATGGAGGAAAGTGCGCATGGTGACTGTTGTATTCAACCCCGATGCTATTTCTGTGTTTCATCAACACTCTGATAGTCCATAGATTACAGAATGCCACCAGATGTGAATCGGAAACTTCTACTGGTCTTCCAGGGAACGATCAAAGCGTAGACTGTTGGGGACATTACTCACATGGAGAAAAGTGCGCATGGTGACTGTTGTATTCAATCCCGATGCAATTTCTGTGTTTCGTCAACACTCAGATAGTCCACAGTTTACAGAATGCCTCCAGATGTGCATCGGAAAGTACTACTGGTCTTCCATCGAACGATAAAATCGTGGACTGTTTGAGACATTACTCCCGTGGAGGAAAGTGCCCATGGTGACTGTTGTTATCAATCCCGATGCAATTTCTGTGTTCCATCAAGACTCTGATAGTCCATAGATTACAGAAAGCCACCAGATGTGCATCGGAAACTTCTACTGGTCTTTCAGGGAACGATCAACGCGTAGACTGTATGAGACATTACTCCCATGGAGGAAAGTGCGCATGGTGACTCTTGTATTCAAACCCGATGCCATTTCCGTATTTCATCAACACTCTGACAGTCCACAGATTACAGAATGCCACCAGATGTGCATCGGAAACTACTACTGGTCTTCCAGGAAACAATCAAAGCGTAGATTGTTTCAGACGTTACTCCCATGGAGGAAAGTGCGGATGGTGACTGTTGTATTCAATCCCGATTCAATTTCTGTGTTTCATCAACAGTCTGATAGTACACAGATTACAGAATGCCTCCAGATGTGCATCGGGAACTAGTACTGGTCTAACAGGGAACGATCAAAGCGTAGAAAGTTTGAGACATTACTCCCATGGAGGAAAGTGCGCATGGTGAGTGTCGTATTCAATCCCGACGCAATTACTGCGTTTCATCAACACTCTGATAGTCCTCAGATTCCAGATTGCCTCCAGATGTGCATCGGAAACTACTACTGGTCTTCCATCGAACGATCATATCGTGGACTGATTGAGACATTACTCCCGTGGAGGAAAATGCGCATGGTGACTGTTGTAATCAATCCCGATGCTATTTCTGTGCTTCATCAACACTCTGATACTCCACAGACTACGGAATGCCTCCAGATGTGCATCGGAAATTACTACTGGTCTTCCAGGTAACGATCAAATCGTAGACTGTTTGAGACATTACTCCCATGGAGGAAAGTGCGAATATTGACTGTTGTATTCAATCCCGATGCAATTTCTGTGTCTCATCAACACTCTGTTAGTCCACAGATTACAGAATGCCACCAGATGTGCATCGGAAACTACTACTGGTCTTCCAGGGAACGATCAAAGCGTAGACTATTTGAGACATTACTCCCATGGAAAAAAAGTGCGCATGGTGACTGTTGTATTCAATCCTGATGCTATTTCTGTGTTTGATCAACACTCTGATAGTCCATAGATTACAGAATGCCACCAGATGTGCTTCGGAAACTTCTACTGGTCTTCCACGGAACGATCAAAGCGTAGACTGTTGGAGACATTACTCCCATGGTGAAAAGTGCGCATGGTGACTGTTGTATTCAATCCCGACGCAATTTATTTGTTTCATCAACACTCAGATAGTCCACAGGTTATAGAATGCCTCCAGATGTGCATCGGAAACTACTACTGGTCTTCCATCGAACGATTAAATCGTGGACTGTTTGAGACATTACTTCCATGGAGGAAAGTGTGCATGGTGACTGTTGTATTCAATCCCGATGCAATTTCTGTGTTTCATCAACACTCAGATAGTCCACAGGTTACAGAATGCCTCCTGATGTGCATTGGAAACTAATACTGGTCTTCCAGGGAACGATCAAAGCGTAGACTGTTTGAGACATTACTCCCATGGAGGAAAGTGCGCATGGTGACTGTTGTATTCAATCCCGATGCAATTTCTGTGTTTCATCAACATTCAGATAGTCCACAGATTTCAGAATGCCTCCATATGTGCATGGGAAACTACTACTGGTCTTCCTGGGAACGATCAAAGCGTAGAGTGTATCAGACATTACTCCCATGGAGGAAAGTGCGGACTGTGACTGTTGTATTCACTCCCGATGCAATTTCTGTGTTTCATCAACACTTTGAAGGTCCACAGATTTCAGAATGCCACCAGATGTGCATCGGAAACTACTACTGGTATTCCATGGAACGATCAAAGCGTAGACTGTTTCAGATATTACTAACATGCAGAAAAGTGCGGATGGTGACTGTTGTATTCCATCCCGATGCAATTTCTATGTTTCATCAACACTCTGATAGTCCACAGTTTACAGATTGCCTCCAGATGTGCATCGGAATCTTCTACTAGTCTTCATGGCAACGATCAAAGCGTAGACTGTTTGAGACATTACTGCCATGGAGGAAAGTGCGGATGGTGCTGTTGTATTCAAACTCGATGCAATTTCTGTGTTTCATCTACACTTTGAGGGTCCACAGATTGCAGAATGCCTCCAGATGTGCATCGGAAACTACTTCTGGTCTTCCAGGGAACGATCAAAGCGTAGACTATTTGAGACATTACTCCCATGGAGGAAAGTGCGCATGTTGACTGTTGTAATCAATCTCGATGCTATTTCTGTGTTTCATCAACACTCTGATAGTCCACAGATTACAGAATGCCAGCAGATGTGCATCGGAAACTACTACTGGTATTCCAGGGAACGATCGAAGCGTAGACTGTTTGAGATATCACTCCCGTGGAGGAAAGTGCGCATGGTGACTGTTGTATTCTATCCCGATGCTATTTCTGTGTTTCATCAACACTCTGAGAGTCCATAGATTACAGAATGCCACCAGATGTGCATCGGAAACTTCTACTGGTCTTCCAGGGAACGATCAAAGCGTAGACTGTTGGGCACATTACTCCCATGGAGAAAAGTGCGCATGGTGACTGTTGTATTCAATCCCGATTCAATTTCTGTGTTTCATCAACAGTCTGATAGTACACAGATTACAGAATGCCCCCAGATGTGCATCGGGAACTAGTACTGGTCTAACAGGGAACGATCAAAGCGTAGAAACTTTGAGACATTACTCCCATGGAGGAAAGTGCGCATGGAGAGTGTTGTATTCAATCCCGACGCAATTACTGTGTTTCATCAACACTCTGATAATCCTCAGATTACAGATTGATTCCAGATGTGCATCGGAAACTACTACTGGTCTTCCATCGAACGATCAAATCGTGGACTGATTGAGACATTACTCCCATGGTGGAAAATGCGCATGGTGACTGTTGTATTCAATCCCGATTCAATTTCTGTGCTTCATCAACACTCTGATACTCCACAGATTACGGAATGCCTCCAGATGTGCATCGGAAACTACTACTGGTCTTCCAGGGAACGATCAAAGCGTAGACTGTTTGAGACATTACTCCCATGGAGGAAAGTGCGCATGGTGACTGTTGTATTCAATCCCGATGGAATTTCTGTGTTTCATTAACACTCTGATAGTCCACAGATTACAGAATGCCTCATGATGTGCATCGAAAACTACTACTGGTCTTCCAGGGAACAATCAAAACATAGACTGTTTGAGACATTATCCCCATGGAGGAAAGTGCGCATGGTGACTGTTGTATTCAATCCCGATGCTATTTCTGTGTTTCATCAACACTCTGAGAGTCCATAGATTACAGAATGCCACCAGATGTGCATCGGAAACTTCTACTGGTCTTCCAGGGAACGATCAAAGCGTAGACTGTTGGGCACATTACTCCCATGGAGAAAAGTGCGCATGGTGACTGTTGTATTCAATCCCGATTCAATTTCTGTGTTTCATCAACAGTCTGATAGTACACAGATTACAGAATGCCCCCAGATGTGCATCGGGAACTAGTACTGGTCTAACAGGGAACGATCAAAGCGTAGAAACTTTGAGACATTACTCCCATGGAGGAAAGTGCGCATGGAGAGTGTTGTATTCAATCCCGACGCAATTACTGTGTTTCATCAACACTCTGATAATCCTCAGATTACAGATTGATTCCAGATGTGCATCGGAAACTACTACTGGTCTTCCATCGAACGATCAAATCGTGGACTGATTGAGACATTACTCCCATGGAGGAAAATGCGCATGGTGACTGTTGTATTCAATCCCGATTCAATTTCTGTGCTTCATCAAAACTCTGATACTCCACAGATTACGGAATGCCTCCAGATGTGCATCGGAAACTACTACTGGTCTTCCAGGGAACGATCAAAGCGTAGACTGTTTGAGACATTACTCCCATGGAGGAAAGTGCGCATGGTGACTGTTGTATTCAATCCCGATGGAATTTCTGTGTTTCATTAACACTCTGATAGTCCACAGATTACAGAATGCCTCATGATGTGCATCGAAAACTACTACTGGTCTTCCAGGGAACAATCAAAACATAGACTGTTTGAGACATTATCCCCATGGAGGAAAGTGCGCATGGTGACTGTTGTATTCAACCCCGATGCTATTTCTGTGTTTCATCAACACTCTGATAGTCCATAGATTACAGAATGCCACCAGATGTGAATCGGAAACTTCTACTGGTCTTCCAGGGAACGATCAAAGCGTAGACTGTTGGGGACATTACTCACATGGAGAAAAGTGCGCATGGTGACTGTTGTATTCAATCCCGATGCAATTTCTGTGTTTCGTCAACACTCAGATAGTCCACAGTTTACAGAATGCCTCCAGATGTGCATCGGAAAGTACTACTGGTCTTCCATCGAACGATAAAATCGTGGACTGTTTGAGACATTACTCCCGTGGAGGAAAGCGCCCATGGTGACTGTTGTTATCAATCCCGATGCAATTTCTGTGTTCCATCAAGACTCTGATAGTCCATAGATTACAGAAAGCCACCAGATGTGCATCGGAAACTTCTACTGGTCTTTCAGGGAACGATCAACGCGTAGACTGTATGAGACATTACTCCCATGGAGGAAAGTGCGCATGGTGACTCTTGTATTCAAACCCGATGCCATTTCCGTGTTTCATCAACACTCTGACAGTCCACAGATTACAGAATGCCACCAGATGTGCATCGGAAACTACTACTGGTCTTCCAGGAAACAATCAAAGCGTAGATTGTTTCAGACGTTACTCCCATGGAGGAAAGTGCGGATGGTGACTGTTGTATTCAATCCCGATTCAATTTCTGTGTTTCATCAACAGTCTGATAGTACACAGATTACAGAATGCCTCCAGATGTGCATCGGGAACTAGTACTGGTCTAACAGGGAACGATCAAAGCGTAGAAAGTTTGAGACATTACTCCCATGGAGGAAAGTGCGCATGGTGAGTGTCGTATTCAATCCCGACGCAATTACTGCGTTTCATCAACACTCTGATAGTCCTCAGATTCCAGATTGCCTCCAGATGTGCATCGGAAACTACTACTGGTCTTCCATCGAACGATCATATCGTGGACTGATTGAGACATTACTCCCGTGGAGGAAAATGCGCATGGTGACTGTTGTAATCAATCCCGATGCTATTTCTGTGCTTCATCAACACTCTGATACTCCACAGACTACGGAATGCCTCCAGATGTGCATCGGAAATTACTACTGGTCTTCCAGGTAACGATCAAATCGTAGACTGTTTGAGACATTACTCCCATGGAGGAAAGTGCGAATATTGACTGTTGTATTCAATCCCGATGCAATTTCTGTGTCTCATCAACACTCTGTTAGTCCACAGATTACAGAATGCCACCAGATGTGCATCGGAAACTACTACTGGTCTTCCAGGGAACGATCAAAGCGTAGACTATTTGAGACATTACTCCCATGGAAAAAAAGTGCGCATGGTGACTGTTGTATTCAATCCTGATGCTATTTCTGTGTTTCATCAACACTCTGATAGTCCATAGATTACAGAATGCCACCAGATGTGCTTCGGAAACTTCTACTGGTCTTCCACGGAACGATCAAAGCGTAGACTGTTGGAGACATTACTCCCATGGTGAAAAGTGCGCATGGTGACTGTTGTATTCAATCCCGACGCAATTTATTTGTTTCATCAACACTCAGATAGTCCACAGGTTATAGAATGCCTCCAGATGTGCATCGGAAACTACTACTGGTCTTCCATCGAACGATTAAATCGTGGACTGTTTGAGACATTACTTCCATGGAGGAAAGTGTGCATGGTGACTGTTGTATTCAATCCCGATGCAATTTCTGTGTTTCATCAACACTCAGATAGTCCACAGGTTACAGAATGCCTCCTGATGTGCATTGGAAACTAATACTGGTCTTCCAGGGAACGATCAAAGCGTAGACTGTTTGAGACATTACTCCCATGGAGGAAAGTGCGCATGGTGACTGTTGTATTCAATCCCGATGCAATTTCTGTGTTTCATCAACATTCAGATAGTCCACAGATTTCAGAATGCCTCCATATGTGCATGGGAAACTACTACTGGTCTTCCTGGGAACGATCAAAGCGTAGAGTGTATCAGACATTACTCCCATGGAGGAAAGTGCGGACTGTGACTGTTGTATTCACTCCCGATGCAATTTCTGTGTTTCATCAACACTTTGAAGGTCCACAGATTTCAGAATGCCACCAGATGTGCATCGGAAACTACTACTGGTATTCCATGGAACGATCAAAGCGTAGACTGTTTCAGATATTACTAACATGCAGAAAAGTGCGGATGGTGACTGTTGTATTCCATCCCGATGCAATTTCTATGTTTCATCAACACTCTGATAGTCCACAGTTTACAGATTGCCTCCAGATGTGCATCGGAATCTTCTACTAGTCTTCATGGCAACGATCAAAGCGTAGACTGTTTGAGACATTACTGCCATGGAGGAAAGTGCGGATGGTGCTGTTGTATTCAAACTCGATGCAATTTCTGTGTTTCATCTACACTTTGAGGGTCCACAGATTGCAGAATGCCTCCAGATGTGCATCGGAAACTACTTCTGGTCTTCCAGGGAACGATCAAAGCGTAGACTATTTGAGACATTACTCCCATGGAGGAAAGTGCGCATGTTGACTGTTGTAATCAATCTCGATGCTATTTCTGTGTTTCATCAACACTCTGATAGTCCACAGATTACAGAATGCCAGCAGATGTGCATCGGAAACTACTACTGGTATTCCAGGGAACGATCGAAGCGTAGACTGTTTGAGATATCACTCCCGTGGAGGAAAGTGCGCATGGTGACTGTTGTATTCTATCCCGATGCTATTTCTGTGTTTCATCAACACTCTGAGAGTCCATAGATTACAGAATGCCACCAGATGTGCATCGGAAACTTCTACTGGTCTTCCAGGGAACGATCAAAGCGTAGACTGTTGGGCACATTACTCCCATGGAGAAAAGTGCGCATGGTGACTGTTGTATTCAATCCCGATTCAATTTCTGTGTTTCATCAACAGTCTGATAGTACACAGATTACAGAATGCCCCCAGATGTGCATCGGGAACTAGTACTGGTCTAACAGGGAACGATCAAAGCGTAGAAACTTTGAGACATTACTCCCATGGAGGAAAGTGCGCATGGAGAGTGTTGTATTCAATCCCGACGCAATTACTGTGTTTCATCAACACTCTGATAATCCTCAGATTACAGATTGATTCCAGATGTGCATCGGAAACTACTACTGGTCTTCCATCGAACGATCAAATCGTGGACTGATTGAGACATTACTCCCATGGTGGAAAATGCGCATGGTGACTGTTGTATTCAATCCCGATTCAATTTCTGTGCTTCATCAACACTCTGATACTCCACAGATTACGGAATGCCTCCAGATGTGCATCGGAAACCACTACTGGTCTTCCAGGGAACGATCAAAGCGTAGACTGTTTGAGACATTACTCCCATGGAGGAAAGTGCGCATGGTGACTGTTGTATTCAATCCCGATGGAATTTCTGTGTTTCATTAACACTCTGATAGTCCACAGATTACAGAATGCCTCATGATGTGCATCGAAAACTACTACTGGTCTTCCAGGGAACAATCAAAACATAGACTGTTTGAGACATTATCCCCATGGAGGAAAGTGCGCATGGTGACTGTTGTATTCAATCCCGATGCTATTTCTGTGTTTCATCAACACTCTGATAGTCCATAGATTACAGAATGCCACCAGATGTGAATCGGAAACTTCTACTGGTCTTCCAGGGAACGATCAAAGCGTAGACTGTTAAGGACATTACTCACATGGAGAAAAGTGCGCATGGTGACTGTTGTATTCAATCCCGATGCAATTTCTGTGTTTCGTCAACACTCTGATAGTCCACAGTTTACAGAATGCCAGCAGATGTGCATCGGAAACTACTACTGGTATTCCAGGGAACGATCGAAGCGTAGACTGTTTGAGATATCACTCCCATGGAGGAAAGTGCGCATGGTGACTCTTGTATTCAAACCCGATGCCATTTCCGTGTTTCATCAACACTCTGACAGTCCACAGATTACAGAATGCCACCAGATGTGCATCGGAAACTACTACTGGTCTTCCAGGAAACAATCAAAGCGTAGATTGTTTCAGACGTTACTCCCATGGAGGAAAGTGCGGATGGTGACTGTTGTATTCAATCCCGATTCAATTTCTGTGTTTCATCAACAGTCTGATAGTACACAGATTACAGAATGCCTCCAGATGTGCATCGGGAACTAGTACTGGTCTAACAGGGAACGATCAAAGCGTAGAAAGTTTGAGACATTACTCCCATGGAGGAAAGTGCGCATGGTGAGTGTCGTATTCAATCCCGACGCAATTACTGCGTTTCATCAACACTCTGATAGTCCTCAGATTCCAGATTGTCTCCAGATGTGCATCGGAAACTACTACTGGTCTTCCATCGAACGATCAAATCGTGGACTGATTGAGACATTACTCCCGTGGAGGAAAATGCGCATGGTGACTGTTGTAATCAATCCCGATACTATTTCTGTGCTTCATCAACACTCTGATACTCCACAGACTACGGAATGCCTCCAGATGTGCATCGGAAATTACTACTGGTCTTCCAGGTAACGATCAAATCGTAGACTGTTTGAGACATTACTCCCATGGAGGAAAGTGCGAATATTGACTGTTGTATTCAATCCCGATGCAATTTCTGTGTCTCATCAACACTCTGTTAGTCCACAGATTACAGAATGCCACCAGATGTGCATCGGAAACTACTACTGGTCTTCCAGGGAACGATCAAAGCGTAGACTATTTGAGACATTACTCCCATGGAAAAAAAGTGCGCATGGTGACTGTTGTATTCAATCCTGATGCTATTTCTGTGTTTCATCAACACTCTGATAGTCCATAGATTACAGAATGCCACCAGATGTGCTTCGGAAACTTCTACTGGTCTTCCACGGAACGATCAAAGCGTAGACTGTTGGAGACATTACTCCCATGGTGAAAAGTGCGCATGGTGACTGTTGTATTCAATCCCGACGCAATTTATTTGTTTCATCAACACTCAGATAGTCCACAGGTTATAGAATGCCTCCAGATGTGCATCGGAAACTACTACTGGTCTTCCATCGAACGATTAAATCGTGGACTGTTTGAGACGTTACTTCCATGGAGGAAAGTGTGCATGGTGACTGTTGTATTCAATCCCGATGCAATTTCTGTGTTTCATCAACACTCAGATAGTCCACAGATTACAGAATGCCTCCTGATGTGCATTGGAAACTAATACTGGTCTTCCAGGGAACGATCAAAGCGTAGACTGTTTGAGACATTACTCCCGTGGAGGATTGTGCGCAAGGTAACTGTTGTATTCAATCCCGATGCAATTTCTGTGTTTCATTAACACTCTGATAGTCCACAGATTACAGAATGAATCATGATGTGCATCGAAAACTACTACTGGTCTTCCAGGGAACAATGAAAACGTAGACTGTCTGAGACATTATTCCCATGGAGGAAAGTGCGCATGGTGACTGTTGTATTCTATCCCGATGCTATTTCTGTGTTTCATCAACACTCTGAGAGTCCATAGATTACAGAATGCCACCAGATGTGCATCGGAAACTTCTACTGGTCTTCCAGGGAACGATCAAAGCGTAGACTGTTGGGCACATTACTCCCATGGAGAAAAGTGCGCATGGTGACTGTTGTATTCAATCCCGATTCAATTTCTGTGTTTCATCAACAGTCTGATAGTACACAGATTACAGAATGCCCCCAGATGTGCATCGGGAACTAGTACTGGTCTAACAGGGAACGATCAAAGCGTAGAAACTTTGAGACATTACTCCCATGGAGGAAAGTGCGCATGGAGAGTGTTGTATTCAATCCCGACGCAATTACTGTGTTTCATCAACACTCTGATAATCCTCAGATTACAGATTGATTCCAGATGTGCATCGGAAACTACTACTGGTCTTCCATCGAACGATCAAATCGTGGACTGATTGAGACATTACTCCCGTGGAGGAAAATGCGCATGGTGACTGTTGTATTCAATCCCGATTCAATTTCTGTGCTTCATCAACACTCTGATACTCCACAGATTACGGAATGCCTCCAGATGTGCATCGGAAACTACTACTGGTCTTCCAGGGAACGATCAAAGCGTAGACTGTTTGAGACATTACTCCCATGGAGGAAAGTGCGCATGGTGACTGTTGTATTCAATCCCGATGCAATTTCTGTGTTTCATTAACACTCTGATAGTCCACAGATTACAGAATGAATCATGATGTGCATCGAAAACTACTACTGGTCTTCCAGGGAACAATGAAAACGTAGACTGTCTGAGACATTATTCCCATGGAGGAAAGTGCGCATGGTGACTGTTGTATTCTATCCCGATGCTATTTCTGTGTTTCATCAACACTCTGATAGTCCATAGATTACAGAATGCCACCAGATGTGCATCGGAAACTTCTACTGGTCTTCCAGGGAACGATCAAAGCGTAGACTGTTGGGCACATTACTCCCATGGAGAAAAGTGCGCATGGTGACTGTTGTATTCAATCCCGATGCAATTTCTGTGTTTCATCAACACTCAGATAGTCCACAGATTACAGAATGCCTCCAGATGTTCATCGGAAACTACTACTGGTCTTCCATCGAACGATAAAATCGTGGACTGTTTGAGACATTACTCCCGTGGAGGAAAGTGCGCATGGTGACTGTTGTATTCAATCCCGATGCAATTTCTGTGTTTCATCAACATTCAGATAGTCCACAGATTTCAGAATGCCTCCATATGTGCATGGGAAACTACTACTGGTCTTCCTGGGAACGATCAAAGCGTAGACTGTTTGAGATATCACTCCCGTGGAGGAAAGTGCGCATGGTGACTGTTGTATTCAATCCCGATGCATTCTCTGTGTTTCATCAACACTCTGATAGTCGACAGATTACAGAATGCCAACAGTTGTGCATCGGAAACCATTACTGGTCTTTCAGGGAACGATCAAAGCGTAGACTGTTTGAGACATTACTCCCATGGAGGATTGTGCGCAAGGTAACTGTTGTATTCAATCCCGATGCAATTTCTGTGTTTCATTAACACTCTGATAGTCCACAGATTACAGAATGAATCATGATGTGCATCGAAAACTACTACTGGTCTTCCAGGGAACAATGAAAACGTAGACTGTCTGAGACATTATTCCCATGGAGGAAAGTGCGCATGGTGACTGTTGTATTCTATCCCGATGCTATTTCTGTGTTTCATCAACACTCTGAGAGTCCATAGATTACAGAATGCCACCAGATGTGCATCGGAAACTTCTACTGGTCTTCCAGGGAACGATCAAAGCGTAGACTGTTGGGCACATTACTCCCATGGAGAAAAGTGCGCATGGTGACTGTTGTATTCAATCCCGATTCAATTTCTATGTTTCATCAACAGTCTGATAGTACACAGATTACAGAATGCCCCCAGATGTGCATCGGGAACTAGTACTGGTCTAACAGGGAACGATCAAAGCGTAGAAACTTTGAGACATTACTCCCATGGAGGAAAGTGCGCATGGAGAGTGTTGTATTCAATCCCGACGCAATTACTGTGTTTCATCAACACTCTGATAATCCTCAGATTACAGATTGATTCCAGATGTGCATCGGAAACTACTACTGGTCTTCCATCGAACGATCAAATCGTGGACTGATTGAGACATTACTCCCGTGGAGGAAAATGCGCATGGTGACTGTTGTATTCAATCCCGATTCAATTTCTGTGCTTCATCAACACTCTGATACTCCACAGATTACGGAATGCCTCCAGATGTGCATCGGAAACTACTACTGGTCTTCCAGGGAACGATCAAAGCGTAGACTGTTTGAGACATTACTCCCATGGAGGAAAGTGCGCATGGTGACTGTTGTATTCAATCCCGATGCAATTTCTGTGTTTCATTAACACTCTGATAGTCCACAGATTACAGAATGAATCATGATGTGCATCGAAAACTACTACTGGTCTTCCAGGGAACAATGAAAACGTAGACTGTCTGAGACATTATTCCCATGGAGGAAAGTGCGCATGGTGACTGTTGTATTCTATCCCGATGCTATTTCTGTGTTTCATCAACACTCTGATAGTCCATAGATTACAGAATGCCACCAGATGTGCATCGGAAACTTCTACTGGTCTTCCAGGGAACGATCAAAGCGTAGACTGTTGGGCACATTACTCCCATGGAGAAAAGTGCGCATGGTGACTGTTGTATTCAATCCCGATGCAATTTCTGTGTTTCATCAACACTCAGATAGTCCACAGATTACAGAATGCCTCCAGATGTTCATCGGAAACTACTACTGGTCTTCCATCGAACGATAAAATCGTGGACTGTTTGAGACATTACTCCCGTGGAGGAAAGTGCGCATGGTGACTGTTGTTATCAATCCCGATGCAATTTCTGTGTTTCATCAACAGTCTGATAGTCCACAGATTACAGAATGCCTCCAGATGTGCATCGGGAACTAGTACTGGTCTAACAGGGAACGATCAAAGCGTAGAATGTTTGAGACATTACTCCCAAGGAGGAAAGTGCGCATGGAGAGTGTTGTATTCAATCCCGACACAATTACTGTGTTTCATCAACACTCTGATAGTCCTCAGATTACAGATTGCCTCCAGATGTGCATCGGAAACTACTACTGGTCTTCCATCGACCGATGAAATCGTGGACTTATTGAGACATTACTACAGTGGAGGAAAGTGCGCATGGTGACTGTAGTATTCAATCGCGATGCTATTTCTGTGTTTCATCAACACTCTGATAGTCCACAGATTACAGAATGCCGCCAGATGTGCATCGGAAACTTCTACTGGTCTTTCAGGGAACGATCAACGCGTAGACTGTTTGAGACATTACTCCCATGGAGGAAAGTGCGCATGGTGACTGTTGTATTCAATCCCGATGCAATTTCTGTGTTTCATTAACACTCAGATAGTCCACAGATTACAGAATGCCTCCAGATGTGCATCGGAAATTACTACTGGTCTTCCAGGTAACGATCAAAGCGTAGACTGTTTGAGACATTACTCCAATGGTGGAAAGTGCGAATATTGACTGTTGTATTCAATCCCGATGCAATTTCTGTGTCTCATCAACACTCTGTTAGTCCACAGATTACAGAATGCCACCAGATGTGCATCGGAAACTACTACTGGTCTTCCAGGGAACGATCAAAGCGTAGACTATTTGAGACATTACTCCCATGGAGGAAAGTGCGCATGGTGAATGTTGTATTCAATCGTGATGCTATTTCTGTGTTTCATCAACACTCTGATAGTCCATAGATTACAGAATGCCACCAGATGTGCTTCGGAAACTTCTACTGGTCTTCCAGGGAACGATCAAAGCGTAGACTGTTGGAGACATTACTCCCATGGAGAAAAGTGCGTATGGTGACTGTTGTATTAAATCCCGATGCAATTTCTGTGTTTCATCAACACTCAGATAGTCCACAGGTTATAGAATGCCTCCAGATGTGCATCGAAAACTACTACTGGTCTTCCATCGAACGATTAAATCGTGGACTGTTTGAGACGTTACTCCCATGGAGGAAAGTGTGCATGGTGACTGTTGTATTGATTCCCGATGCTATTTTTGTATTTCACCAACACTCTGATAGTCCACAGATTACAGAATGCCTCCAGATGTGCATCGGAAACTACTACTGGTCTTCCAGGGAACGATCAAAACGTAGACTGTTGGAGACTTTACTCCCATAGAGGAAAGTGCGCATGGTGACTGTTGTATTCAATCCCGATGCTATTTCTGTGTTTCATTAACACACTGATAGTCCACAGATTACAGAATGCCACCAGATGTGCATCGGAAACTACAACTGGTATTCCAGGGAACGATCAAAGCGTAGACTGTTTGAGACATTACTCCCATGGAGGAAAGTGCGAATATTGACTGTTGTATTCAATCCCGATGCAGTTTCTGTGTCTCATCAACACTCTGTTAGTCCACAGATTACAGAATGCCACCAGATGTGCATCGGAAACTACTACTGGTCTTCCAGGGAACGATCAAAGCGTAGACTATTTGAGACATTACACCCATGGAGGAAAGTGCGCATGGTGACTGTTGTATTCAATCCTGATGCTATTTCTGTGTTTCATCAACACTCTGATAGTCCATAGATTACAGAATGCCACCAGAAGTGCTTCGGAAACTTCTACTGGTCTTCCAGGGAACGATCAAAGCGTAGACTGCTGGAGACATTACTCCCATTGAGAAAAGTGCGCATTGTGACTGTTGTATTCAATCCCGACGCAATTTCTGTGTTTCATCAACACTCAGATAGTCCACAGGTTATAGAATGCCTCCAGATGTGCATCGGAAACTACTACTGGTCTTCCATCGAACGATTAAATCGTGGACTGTTTGAGACATTACTTCCATGGAGGAAAGTGTGCATGGTGACTGTTGTATTCAAACCCGATGCCATTTCTGTGTTTCATCAACACTCTGACAGTCCACAGATTACAGAATGCCACCAGATGTGCATCGGAAACTACTACTGGTCTTCCAGGAAACAATCAAAGCGTAGAATGTTTCAGACGTTACTCCAATGGAGGAAAGTGCGGATGGTGACTGTTGTATTCAATCCCGATTCAATTTCTGTGTTTCATCAACAGTCTGATAGTCCACAGATTACAGAATGCCTCCAGATGTGCATCGGGAACTAGTACTGGTCTAACAGGGAACGATCAAAGCGTAGAAAGTTTGAGACATTACTCCCAAGGAGGAAAGTGCGCATGGTGAGTGTTGTATTCAATCCCGACACAATTACTGTGTTTCATCAACACTCTGATAGTCCTCAGATTACAGATTGCCTCCAGATGTGCATCGGAAACTACTACTGGTCTTCCAGGGAACGATCAACGCGTAGACTGTTGGGAACATAACTCCCATGGAGAAAAGTGCGCATGGTGACTGTTGTATTCAATCCTGATGCAATTTCTGTGTGTTTCATCAACACTCAGATAGTCCACAGGTTACAGAATGCCTCCAGATGTTCATCGGAAAGTACTACTGGTCTTCCATCGAACGATCAAATCGTAGACTGTTTGAGAATTACTCCCATGGAGAAAAGTGCGGATGGTGACCGTTGTATTCACTCCCGATGCAATTTCTGTGTTTCATCAACACTCAGTTAGTCCACAGATTACAGAATGCTTCCAGATGTGCATCGGAAACTACAACTGGTATTCCAGGGAACGATCAAAGCGTAGACTGTTTGAGACATTACTCCCATGGAGGAAAGTGCGAATATTGACTGTTGTATTCAATCCCGATGCAATTTCTGTGTCTCATCAACACTCTGTTAGTCCACAGATTACAGAATGCCACCAGATGTGCATCGGAAACTACTACTGGTCTTCCAGGGAACGATCAAAGCGTAGACTATTTGAGACATTACTCCCATGGAGGAAAGTGCGCATGGTGACTGTTGTATTCAATCCTGATGCTATTTCTGTGTTTCATCAACACTCTGATAGTCCATAGATTACAGAATGCCACCAGATGTGCTTCGAAAACTTCTACTGGTCTTCCAGGGAACGATCAAAGCGTAGACTGCTGGAGACATTACTCCCATGGAGAAAAGTGCGCATTGTGACTGTTGTATTCAATCCCGACGCAATTTCTGTGTTTCATCAACACTCAGATAGTCCACAGGTTATAGAATGCCTCCAGATGTGCATCGGAAACTACTACTGGTCTTCCATCGAACGATTAAATCGTGGACTGTTTGAGACATTACTTCCATGGAGGAAAGTGTGCATGGTGACTGTTGTATTCTATCCCGATGCCATTACTGTGTTTCATCAACACTCAGATAGTCCACAGATTACAGAATGCCTCCTGATGTGCTTCGGAAACTTCTACTGGTCTTCCAGGGAACGATCAAATCGTAGACTGTTGGGAACATAACTCCCATGGAGAAAAGTGCGCATGGTGACTGTTGTATTCAATCCTGATGCAATTTCTGTGTGTTTCATCAACACTCAGATAGTCCACAGATTACAGAATGCCTCCAGATGTTCATCGGAAAGTACTACTGGTCTTCCATCGAACGATCAAATCGTAGACTGTTTGAGAATTACTCCCATGGAGAAAAGTGCGGATGGTGACCTTTGTATTCACTCCCGATGCAATTTCTGTGTTTCATCAACACTCAGTTAGTCCACAGATTACAGAATGCCTCCAGATGTGCATCTGGAACTACTATTGGTCTTCCTGGGAACGATCAAAGCATAGACTGTTTGAGACATTACTCCCATGGAGGAAAGTGCGCATGGTGACTGTTGTATTCAATCCCGATGCAATTTCTGTGTTTCATCAACACTCAGATAGTCCACAGATTACAGAATGCCTCCTGATGTGCATTGGAAACTACTACTGGTCATCCAGGGAACGATCAGAGCGTAGACTGTTTGAGACATTACTCCCATGGAGGAAAGTGCGCATGGTGACTGTTGTACTCAATCCCGATGCAATTTCTGTGTTTCATCAACATTCAGATAGTCCACAGATTTCAGAATGCCTCCATATGTGCATATGAAACTACTACTGGTCTTCCTGGGAACGATCAAAGCGTAGACTGTATCAGACATTACTCCCATGGAGGAAAGTGCGGATTGTGACTGTTGTATTCACTCCCGATGCAATTTCTGTGTTTCATCAACACTTTGAAGGTCCACAGATTACAGAATGCCTCCAGATGTGCATCGGAAACTACTACTGGATTTCCATGGAACGATCAAAGCGTAGACTGTTTCAGATATTACTAACATGCAGAAAAGTGCGGATGGTGACTGTTGTATTCCATCCCGATGCAATTTCTATGTTTGATCAACACTCTGATAGTCCACAGTTTACAGAATGCCTCCAGATGTTCATCGGAATGTACTACTGGTCTTCCATCGAACGATAAAATCGTGGACTGTTTGAGACATTACTCCCGTGGAGGAAAGTGCGCATGGTGACTGTTGTTATCAATCCCGATGCAATTTCTGTGTTCCATCAAGACTCTGATAGTCCATAGATTACAGAATGCCACCAGATGTGCATCGGAAACTTCTACTGGTCTTTCAGGGAACGATCAACACGTAGACTGTTTGAGACATTACTCCCATGGAGGAAAGTGTGCATGGTGACTGTTGTATTCAAACCCGATGCCATTTCTGTGTTTCATCAACACTCTGACAGTCCACAGATTACAGAATGCCACCAGATGTGCATCGGAAACTACTACTGGTCTTCCAGGAAACAATCAAAGCGTAGAATGTTTCAGACGTTACTCCAATGGAGGAAAGTGCGGATGGTGACTGTTGTATTCAATCCCGATTCAATTTCTGTGTTTCATCAACAGTCTGATAGTCCACAGATTACAGAATGCCTCCAGATGTGCATCGGGAACTAGTACTGGTCTAACAGGGAACGATCAAAGCGTAGAAAGTTTGAGACATTACTCCCAAGGAGGAAAGTGCGCATGGTGAGTGTTGTATTCAATCCCGACACAATTACTGTGTTTCATCAACACTCTGATAGTCCTCAGATTACAGATTGCCTCCAGATGTGCATCGGAAACTACTACTGGTTTTCCATCGACCGATGAAATCGTGGACTGATTGAGACATTACTACAGTGGAGGAAAGTGCGCATGGTGACTGTTGTATTCAATCGCGATGCTATTTCTGTGTTTATCCACACTCTGATAGTCCACAGATTACAGAATGCCTCCAGATTTGCATCGGTAACTACTACTGGTCTTCCAGGGAACGATCAAAGCGTAGACTGTTTGAGACATTACTCCCATGGAGGAAAGTGCGCATGGTGACTGTTGTATTCAATCCCGATGCAATATCTGTGTTTCATTAACACTCAGATAGTCCACAGATTACCGAATGCCTCGAGATGTGCATCGGAAATTACTACTGGTCTTCCAGGTAACGATCAAAGCGTAGACTGTTTGAGACATTACTCCAATGGTTGAAAGTGCGAATATTGACTGTTGTATTCAATCCCGATGCAATTTATGTGTCTCATCAACACTCTGTTAGTCCACAGATTACAGAATGCCTCCAGATGTTCATCGGAAAGTACTACTGGTCTTCCATCGAACGATCAAATCGTAGACTGTTTGAGAATTACTCCCATGGAGAAAAGTGCGGATGGTGACCGTTGTATTCACTCCCGATGCAATTTCTGTGTTTCATCAACACTCAGTTAGTCCACAGATTTCAGAATGCCTCCATATGTGCATGGGAAACTACTACTGGTCTTCCTGGGAACGATCAAAGCGTAGAGTGTATCAGACATTACTCCCATGGAGGAAAGTGCGGATTGTGACTGTTGTATTCACTCCCGATGCAATTTCTGTGTTTCATCAACACTTTGAAGGTCCACAGATTACAGAATGCCTCCAGATGTGCATCGGAAACTACTACTGGATTTCCATGGAACGATCAAAGCGTAGACTGTTTCAGATATTACTAACATGCAGAAAAGTGCGGATGGTGACTGTTGTATTCCATCCCGATGCAATTTCTATGTTTGATCAACACTCTGATAGTCCACAGTTTACAGAATGCCTCCAGATGTTCATCGGAATGTACTACTGGTCTTCCATCGAACGATAAAATCGTGGACTGTTTGAGACATTACTCCCGTGGAGGAAAGTGCGCATGGTGACTGTTGTTATCAATCCCGATGCAATTTCTGTGTTCCATCAAGACTCTGATAGTCCATAGATTACAGAATGCCACCAGATGTGCATCGGAAACTTCTACTGGTCTTTCAGGGAACGATCAACACGTAGACTGTTTTAGACATTACTCCCATGGAGGAAAGTGTGCATGGTGACTGTTGTATTCAAACCCGATGCCATTTCTGTGTTTCATCAACACTCTGACAGTCCACAGATTACAGAATGCCACCAGATGTGCATCGGAAACTACTACTGGTCTTCCAGGAAACAATCAAAGCGTAGAATGTTTCAGACGTTACTCCAATGGAGGAAAGTGCGGATGGTGACTGTTGTATTCAATCCCGATTCAATTTCTGTGTTTCATCAACAGTCTGATAGTCCACAGATTACAGAATGCCTCCAGATGTGCATCGGGAACTAGTACTGGTCTAACAGGGAACGATCAAAGCGTAGAAAGTTTGAGACATTACTCCCAAGGAGGAAAGTGCGCATGGTGAGTGTTGTATTCAATCCCGACACAATTACTGTGTTTCATCAACACTCTGATAGTCCTCAGATTACAGATTGCCTCCAGATGTGCATCGGAAACTACTACTGGTTTTCCATCGACCGATGAAATCGTGGACTGATTGAGACATTACTACAGTGGAGGAAAGTGCGCATGGTGACTGTTGTATTCAATCGCGATGCTATTTCTGTGTTTATCCACACTCTGATAGTCCACAGATTACAGAATGCCTCCAGATTTGCATCGGTAACTACTACTGGTCTTCCAGGGAACGATCAAAGCGTAGACTGTTTGAGACATTACTCCCATGGAGGAAAGTGCGCATGGTGACTGTTGTATTCAATCCCGATGCAATATCTGTGTTTCATTAACACTCAGATAGTCCACAGATTACCGAATGCCTCGAGATGTGCATCGGAAATTACTACTGGTCTTCCAGGTAACGATCAAAGCGTAGACTGTTTGAGACATTACTCCAATGGTTGAAAGTGCGAATATTGACTGTTGTATTCAATCCCGATGCAATTTATGTGTCTCATCAACACTCTGTTAGTCCACAGATTACAGAATGCCTCCAGATGTTCATCGGAAAGTACTACTGGTCTTCCATCGAACGATCAAATCGTAGACTGTTTGAGAATTACTCCCATGGAGAAAAGTGCGGATGGTGACCGTTGTATTCACTCCCGATGCAATTTCTGTGTTTCATCAACACTCAGTTAGTCCACAGATTTCAGAATGCCTCCATATGTGCATGGGAAACTACTACTGGTCTTCCTGGGAACGATCAAAGCGTAGAGTGTATCAGACATTACTCCCATGGAGGAAAGTGCGGATTGTGACTGTTGTATTCACTCCCGATGCAATTTCTGTGTTTCATCAACACTTTGAAGGTCCACAGATTACAGAATGCCTCCAGATGTGCATCGGAAACTACTACTGGATTTCCATCGAACGATCAAAGCGTAGACTGTTTCAGATATTACTAACATGCAGAAAAGTGCGGATGGTGACTGTTGTATTCCATCCCGATGCAATTTCTATGTTTGATCAACACTCTGATAGTCCACAGTTTACAGAATGCCTCCAGATGTTCATCGGAATGTACTACTGGTCTTCCATCGAACGATAAAATCGTGGACTGTTTGAGACATTACTCCCGTGGAGGAAAGTGCGCATGGTGACTGTTGTTATCAATCCCGATGCAATTTCTGTGTTCCATCAAGACTCTGATAGTCCATAGATTACAGAATGCCACCAGATGTGCATCGGAAACTTCTACTGGTCTTTCAGGGAACGATCAACACGTAGACTGTTTTAGACATTACTCCCATGGAGGAAAGTGTGCATGGTGACTGTTGTATTCAAACCCGATGCCATTTCTGTGTTTCATCAACACTCTGAAAGTCCACAGATTACAGAATGCCACCAGATGTGCATCGGAAACTACTACTGGTCTTCCAGGAAACAATCAAAGCGTAGAATGTTTCAGACGTTACTCCAATGGAGGAAAGTGCGGATGGTGACTGTTGTATTCAATCCCGATTCAATTTCTGTGTTTCTTCAACAGTCTGATAGTCCACAGATTACAGAATGCCTCCAGATGTGCATCGGGAACTAGTACTGGTCTAACAGGGAACGATCAAAGCGTAGAAAGTTTGAGACATTAATCCCAAGGAGGAAAGTGCGCATGGTGAGTGTTGTATTCAATCCCGACACAATTACTGTGTTTCATCAACACTCTGATAGTCCTCAGATTACAGATTGCCTCCAGATGTGCATCGGAAACTACTACTGGTCTTCCATCGACCGATGAATTCGTGGACTGATTGAGACATTACTACAGTGGAGGAAAGTGCGCATGGTGACTGTTGTATTCAATCGCGATGCTATTTTTGTGTTTCACCAACACTCTGATAGTCCACAGATTACAGAATGCCTCCAGATGTGCATCGGAAACTACTACTGGTCTTCCAGGGAACGATCAAAACGTAGACTGTTTGAGACTTTACTCCCATAGAGGAAAGTGCGCATGGTGACTGTTGTATTCAATCCCGATGCTATTTCTGTGTTTCATTAACACACTGATAGTCCACAGATTACAGAATGCCACCAGATGTGCATCGGAAACTACAACTGGTATTCCAGGGAACGATCAAAGCGTAGACTGTTTGAGACATTACTCCCATGGAGGAAAGTGCGAATATTGACTGTTGTATTCAATCCCGATGCAATTTCTGTGTCTCATCAACACTCTGTTAGTCCACAGATTACAGAATGCCACCAGATGTGCATCGGAAACTACTACTGGTCTTCCAGGGAACGATCAAAGCGTAGACTATTTGAGACATTACTCCCATGGAGGAAAGTGCGCATGGTGACTGTTGTATTCAATCCTGATGCTATTTCTGTGTTTCATCAACACTCTGATAGTCCATAGATTACAGAATGCCACCAGATGTGCTTCGGAAACTTCTACTGGTCTTCCAGGGAACGATCAAAGCGTAGACTGCTGGAGACATTACTCCCATGGAGAAAAGTGCGCATTGTGACTGTTGTATTCAATCCCGACGCAATTTCTGTGTTTCATCAACACTCAGATAGTCCACAGGTTATAGAATGCCTCCAGATGTGCATCGGAAACTACTACTGGTCTTCCATCGAACGATTAAATCGTGGACTGTTTGAGACATTACTTCCATGGAGGAAAGTGTGCATGGTGACTGTTGTATTCTATCCCGATGCCATTTCTGTGTTTCATCAACACTCAGATAGTCCACAGATTACAGAATGCCTCCTGATGTGCTTCGGAAACTTCTACTGGTCTTCCAGGGAACGATCAAATCGTAGACTGTTGGGAACATAACTCCCATGGAGAAAAGTGCGCATGGTGACTGTTGTATTCAATCCTGATGCAATTTCTGTGTGTTTCATCAACACTCAGATAGTCCACAGATTTCAGAATGCCTCCATATGTGCATGGGAAACTACTACTGGTCTTCCTGGGAACGATCAAAGCGTAGACTGTATCAGACATTACTCCCATGGAGGAAAGTGCGGATTGTGACTGTTGTATTCACTCCCGATGCAATTTCTGTGTTTCATCAACACTTTGAAGGTCCACAGATTACAGAATGCCTCCAGATGTGCATCGGAAACTACTACTGGATTTCCATCGAACGATCAAAGCGTAGACTGTTTCAGATATTACTAACATGCAGAAAAGTGCGGATGGTGACTGTTGTATTCCATCCCGATGCAATTTCTATGTTTGATCAACACTCTGATAGTCCACAGTTTACAGAATGCCTCCAGATGTTCATCGGAATGTACTACTGGTCTTCCATCGAACGATAAAATCGTGGACTGTTTGAGACATTACTCCCGTGGAGGAAAGTGCGCATGGTGACTGTTGTTATCAATCCCGATGCAATTTCTGTGTTCCATCAAGACTCTGATAGTCCATAGATTACAGAATGCCACCAGATGTGCATCGGAAACTTCTACTGGTCTTTCAGGGAACGATCAACACGTAGACTGTTTTAGACATTACTCCCATGGAGGAAAGTGTGCATGGTGACTGTTGTATTCAAACCCGATGCCATTTCTGTGTTTCATCAACACTCTGAAAGTCCACAGATTACAGAATGCCACCAGATGTGCATCGGAAACTACTACTGGTCTTCCAGGAAACAATCAAAGCGTAGAATGTTTCAGACGTTACTCCAATGGAGGAAAGTGCGGATGGTGACTGTTGTATTCAATCCCGATTCAATTTCTGTGTTTCTTCAACAGTCTGATAGTCCACAGATTACAGAATGCCTCCAGATGTGCATCGGGAACTAGTACTGGTCTAACAGGGAACGATCAAAGCGTAGAAAGTTTGAGACATTAATCCCAAGGAGGAAAGTGCGCATGGTGAGTGTTGTATTCAATCCCGACACAATTACTGTGTTTCATCAACACTCTGATAGTCCTCAGATTACAGATTGCCTCCAGATGTGCATCGGAAACTACTACTGGTCTTCCATCGACCGATGTATTCGTGGACTGATTGAGACATTACTACAGTGGAGGAAAGTGCGCATGGTGACTGTTGTATTCAATCGCGATGCTATTTTTGTGTTTCACCAACACTCTGATAGTCCACAGATTACAGAATGCCTCCAGATGTGCATCGGAAACTACTACTGGTCTTCCAGGGAACGATCAAAACGTAGACTGTTTGAGACTTTACTCCCATAGAGGAAAGTGCGCATGGTGACTGTTGTATTCAATCCCGATGCTATTTCTGTGTTTCATTAACACACTGATAGTCCACAGATTACAGAATGCCACCAGATGTGCATCGGAAACTACAACTGGTATTCCAGGGAACGATCAAAGCGTAGACTGTTTGAGACATTACTCCCATGGAGGAAAGTGCGAATATTGACTGTTGTATTCAATCCCGATGCAATTTCTGTGTCTCATCAACACTCTGTTAGTCCACAGATTACAGAATGCCACCAGATGTGCATCGGAAACTACTACTGGTCTTCCAGGGAACGATCAAAGCGTAGACTATTTGAGACATTACTCCCATGGAGGAAAGTGCGCATGGTGACTGTTGTATTCAATCCTGATGCTATTTCTGTGTTTCATCAACACTCTGATAGTCCATAGATTACAGAATGCCACCAGATGTGCTTCGGAAACTTCTACTGGTCTTCCAGGGAACGATCAAAGCGTAGACTGCTGGAGACATTACTCCCATGGAGAAAAGTGCGCATTGTGACTGTTGTATTCAATCCCGACGCAATTTCTGTGTTTCATCAACACTCAGATAGTCCACAGGTTATAGAATGCCTCCAGATGTGCATCGGAAACTACTACTGGTCTTCCATCGAACGATTAAATCGTGGACTGTTTGAGACATTACTTCCATGGAGGAAAGTGTGCATGGTGACTGTTGTATTCTATCCCGATGCCATTTCTGTGTTTCATCAACACTCAGATAGTCCACAGATTACAGAATGCCTCCTGATGTGCTTCGGAAACTTCTACTGGTCTTCCAGGGAACGATCAAATCGTAGACTGTTGGGAACATAACTCCCATGGAGAAAAGTGCGCATGGTGACTGTTGTATTCAATCCTGATGCAATTTCTGTGTGTTTCATCAACACTCAGATAGTCCACAGATTTCAGAATGCCTCCATATGTGCATGGGAAACTACTACTGGTCTTCCTGGGAACGATCAAAGCGTAGACTGTATCAGACATTACTCCCATGGAGG
This sequence comes from Schistocerca gregaria, assembly GCF_023897955.1. Classification (NCBI taxonomy): domain Eukaryota; kingdom Metazoa; phylum Arthropoda; class Insecta; order Orthoptera; family Acrididae; genus Schistocerca; species Schistocerca gregaria. The sequence continues at coordinate 15,759,893 of NW_026061707.1, forward strand.
AAAGTGCGGATTGTGACTGTTGTATTCACTCCCGATGCAATTTCTGTGTTTCATCAGCACTTTGAAGGTCCACAGATTACAGAATGCCTCCAGATGTGCATCGGAAACTACTACTGGATTTCCATGGAACGATCAAAGCGTAGACTGTTTCAGATATTACTAACATGCAGAAAAGTGCGGATGGTGAATGTTGTATTCCATCCCGATGCAATTTCTATGTTTGATCAACACTCTGATAGTCCACAGTTTACAGAATGCCTCCAGATGTTCATCGGAATGTACTACTGGTCTTCCATCGAACGATAAAATCGTGGACTGTTTGAGACATTACTCCCGTGGAGGAAAGTGCGCATGGTGACTGTTGTTATCAATCCCGATGCAATTTCTGTGTTCCATCAAGACTCTGATAGTCCATAGATTACAGAATGCCACCAGATGTGCATCGGAAACTTCTACTGGTCTTTCAGGGAACGATCAACACGTAGACTGTTTGAGACATTACTCCCATGGAGGAAAGTGTGCATGGTGACTGTTGTATTCAAACCCGATGCCATTTCTGTGTTTCATCAACACTCTGACAGTCCACAGATTACAGAATGCCACCAGATGTGCATCGGAAACTACTACTGGTCTTCCAGGAAACAATCAAAGCGTAGAATGTTTCAGACGTTACTCCAATGGAGGAAAGTGCGGATGGTGACTGTTGTATTCAAACCCGATTCAATTTCTGTGTTTCATCAACAGTCTGATAGTCCACAGATTACAGAATGCCTCCAGATGTGCATCGGGAACTAGTACTGGTCTAACAGGGAACGATCAAAGCGTAGAAAGTTTGAGACATTACTCCCAAGGAGGAAAGTGCGCATGGTGAGTGTTGTATTCAATCCCGACACAATTACTGTGTTTCATCAACACTCTGATAGTCCTCAGATTACAGATTGCCTCCAGATGTGCATCGGAAACTACTACTGGTTTTCCATCGACCGATGAAATCGTGGACTGATTGAGACATTACTACAGTGGAGGAAAGTGCGCATGGTGACTGTTGTATTCAATCGCGATGCTATTTCTGTGTTTCATCAACACTCTGATAGTCCACAGATTACAGAATGCCTCCAGATTTGCATCGGAAACTACTACTGGTCTTCCAGGGAACGATCAAAGCGTAGACTGTTTGAGACATTACTCCCATGGAGGAAAGTGCGCATGGTGACGGTTGTATTCAATCCCGATGCAATTTCTGTGTTTCATTAACACTCAGATAGTCCACAGATTACCGAATGCCTCGAGATGTGCATCGGAAATTACTACTGGTCTTCCAGGTAACGATCAAAGCGTAGACTGTTTGAGACATTACTCCAATGGTGGAAAGTGCGAATATTGACTGTTGTATTCAATCCCGATGCAATTTATGTGTCTCATCAACACTCTGTTAGTCCACAGATTACAGAATGCCTCCAGATGTGCATCGGAAACTACTACTAGTCTTCCAGGGAACGATCAAAGCGTAGACTATTTGAGACAGTACTCCCATGGAGGAAAGTGCGAATGGTGAATGTTGTATTCAATCCTGATGCTATTTCTGTGTTTCATCAACACTCTGATAGTCCATAGATTACAGAATGCCACAAGATGTGCTTCGGAAACTTCTACTGGTCTTCCAGGGAACGATCAAAGCGTAGACTGTTGGAGACATTACTCCCATGGAGAAAAGTGCGCATGGTGACTGTTGTATTAAATCCCGATGCAATTTCTGTGTTTCATCAACACTCAGATAGTCCACAGGTTATAGAATGCCTCCAGATGTGCATCGGAAACTACTACTGGTCTTCCATCGAACGATTAAATCGTGGACTGTTTGAGACATTACGCCCATGGAGGAAAGTGTGCATGGTGACTGTTGTATTGATTCCCGATGCTATTTTTGTGTTTCACCAACACTCTGATAGTCCACAGATTACAGAATGCCTCCTGATGTGCATCGGAAACTACTACTGGTCTTCCAGGGAACGATCAAAACGTAGACTGTTTGAGACATTACTCCCATGGAGGAAAGTGCGCATGGTGACTGTTGTATTCACTCCCGATGCAATTTCTGTTTTTTATCAACACTCTGATAGTCCACAGATTACAGAATGCCTCCAGATGTGCATCGGAAACTACTACTGGTCTTCCAGGGAACGATCAAACCCTAGACTGTTTGTTACATTACTCCCATGGACGAAAGTGCGCATGGTGACTGTTGTATTCAATCCCGCTGCAATTCCTGTGCTTCATCAAAACTTTGAAGGTCCACAGATTACAGAATGCCACCTGATGTGCATCGGAAACTACTACTGGTCTTGCAAGGAACGATCAAAGCGTAGAGTGTATCAGACATTACTCCCATGGAGGAAATTGCGCATGGTGACTGTTGTATTGAATCCCGATGCAATTTCTGTGTTTCATCAACACTTTGAAGGTCCAAAGAAAACAGAATGCCTCCAGATGTGCATCGGAATCTACTACTGGTTTCCAGGAAACGATGAAACCGTAGACTGTTCGAGACATTACTCCCATGGAGGAAAGTGCGCATGGTGACTGTTGTATTCAATCCCGATGCTATTTTTGTGTTTCATGAACACTCTGATAGTCCACAGATTACAGAATGCCACCAGATGTGCATCGGAAACTCAACTGGTATTCCAGTGAACGATCAAAGCGTTGACTGTTTGAGATATCACTCCCGTGGAGGAAAGTGCGCATGCTGACTGTTGTATTCAATCCCGATGCATTCACTGTGTTTCATCAACACTCTGATAGTCCACTGATTGCAGAATGCCACCAGATGTGCAGCGGAAACTGGTGTTCCAGGGAACGATCAAATCGTAGACTGTTTGAGACATTACTCACCATGGAGGGAATTGCGCATGGTGACCGTTGTATTCAATCACGATGCAATTTCTGTGTTTCATCAACACTCTGATAGTCCAAAGATTACAGAATGCCACCAGATGTGCATCGGAAACTACTACTGGTCTTCCAGGAAACGGTCAAAGCGTAGAATGTTTCAGACGTTACTCCCATGGAGGAAAGTGTGGATGGTGACAGTATTATTCAATCCCGACGCAATTTCTGTGTTTCATCAACACTCTGATAGTCCATAGATTACAGAATGCCACCAGATGTGCATCGGAAACTTCTACTGGTCTTCCAGGGAACGATCAAAGCGTAGACTGTTTAAGACATTACTCCCATGGAGGAATGTGCGTATGGTGACTGTTGTATTCAATCCCGATGCAATTTCTGTGTTTCATCAACACTCTGATAGTCCACAGATTACAGAATGCCACCAGATGGTCATCGGAAACTACTACTGGTCTTCCAGGGAACGATCAAAGCGTAGACTGTTTGAGAATTACTCCCATGGAGGAAAGTGCGCATGGTGACTGTTGTATTCAATCCCGATGGAATTTGTGTGTTTCATCAACACTCTGATAGTCCACAGATTACAGAATGCCACCATTTGTGCATCGAAAACTACTACTGGTCTTCCAGGGAACAATCAAAATGTAGACTGTTTGAGACAATACTCCCATGGAGGAAAGTGCGCATGGTGACTGTTGTATTCAATCCCGATGCAATTTCTGTGTTTCATCAACACTCTGATAGTCCATAGATTACAGAATGCTACCAGATGTGCATCGGAAACTTCTACTGGTCTTCCAGGGAACGATCAAAGCGTAGACTATTTGAGACATTACTCCCATGGAGGAATGTGCGCATGGTGACTGTTGTATTCAATCCCGATGCAATTTCTGTGTTTCATCAACACTCTGATAGTGAACAGATTACAGAATGCCACCAGATGCGCATCGGAAACTACTACTGGTATTCCAGGGAACGATCAAAGCGTAGACTGTTTGAGACATTACTCCCATGGAGGAAAGTGCGCATGGTGACTGTTGTATTCCATCCCGATGCTATTTCCGTGTTTCACCAACACTCTGATAGTCCACAGATTACTGAATGCCACCAGATGTGCATCAGAAACTACTACTGGTCTTCCAGGGAAAGATCAAAGCGTAGAATGTTTGAGAATTACTCCCATGGAGGAAAGTGCGCATGGTGACTGTTGAATTCAATCCCGATGCAATTTCTGTGTTTCATCAACACTCTGATAGTCCACAGATTACAGAATGCCTCCAGAAATGCATCGAAAACTACTACTGGTCTTCCAGGGAACAATCAAAACGTATACTGTTTGAGACATTACTCCCATTGAGGAAAGTGCGCATGGTGACTGCTGTATTCAATCCCGATGCAATTTCTGATTTTCATCAACACTCTGATAGTCCACATATTACAGATTGCCTCCAGATGTGCATCGGAAACTACTACTGGTCTTCCTGGGAACGATCAAATCGTAGACTGTTTCAGACGTTACTCCCATGGAGGAAAGTGCGGATGGTGACTGTTGTATTCACTCCCGACGCAATTTCTGTGTTTTATCAACATTTTAAAGGTCCACAGATTACAGAATGCTTCCAGATGTGCACCGGAAACTGCTAATGGTCTTCCAGGGAACGATCAAAGCGTAGACTGTTTGAGACATTACTCCCATGGAGGAAAGTGCGCATGGTGTTTGTTGTATTCAATCCCGACGCAATTTCTGTGTTTCATCAACACTCTGATAGTCCATAGATTACAGAATGCCACCAGATGTGCATCGGAAACTTCTACTGGTCTTCCAGGGAACGATCAAAGCGTAGACTGTTTAAGACATTACTCCCATGGAGGAATCTGCGTATGGTGACTGTTGTATTCAATCCCGATGCAATTTCTGTGTTTCAGCAACACTCTGATAGTCCACAGATTACAGAATGCCACCAGATGGTCATCGGAAACTACTACTGGTCTTCCAGGGAACGATCAAAGCGTAGACTGTTTGAGAATTACTCCCATGGAGGAAAGTGCGCATGGTGACTGTTGTATTCAATCCCGATGGAATTTCTGTGTTTCATCAACACTCTGATAGTCCACAGATTACAGAATGCCTCCATTTGTGCATCGAAAACTACTACTGGTCTTCCAGGGAACAATCAAAATGTAGACTGTTTGAGACAATACTCCCATGGAGGAATGTGCGCATGGTGACTGTTGTATTCAATCCCGATGCAATTTCTGTGTTTCATCAACACTCTGATAGTCCATAGATTACAGAATGCTACCAGATGTGCATCGGAAACTTCTACTGGTCTTCCAGGGAACGATCAAAGCGTAGACTATTTGAGACATTACTCCCATGGAGGGATGTGCGCATGGTGACTGTTGTATTCAATCACGATGCAATTTCTGTGTTTCATCAACACTCTGATAGTCAACAGATTACAGAATGCCACCAGATGTGCATCGGAAACTATACTGGTATTCCAGGGAACGATCAAAGCGTAGACTGTTTGAGACATTACTCCCATGGAGGAAAGTGCGCATGGTGACTGTTGTATTCCATCCCGATGCTATTTCCGTGTTTCACCAACACTCTGATAGTCCACAGATTACAGAATGCCTCCATTTGTGCATCGAAAACTACTACTGGTCTTCCAGGGAACAATCAAAATGTAGACTGTTTGAGACAATACTCCCATGGAGGAATGTGCGCATGGTGACTGTTGTATTCAATCCCGATGCAATTTCTGTGTTTCATCAACACTCTGATAGTCCATAGATTACAGAATGCTACCAGATGTGCATCGGAAACTTCTACTGGTCTTCCAGGGAACGATCAAAGCGTAGACTATTTGAGACATTACTCCCATGGAGGGATGTGCGCATGGTGACTGTTGTATTCAATCACGATGCAATTTCTGTGTTTCATGAACACTCTGATAGTCCACAGATTACAGAATGCCACCAGATGTGCATCGGAAACTCAACTGGTATTCCAGTGAACGATCAAAGCGTTGACTGTTTGAGATATCACTCCCGTGGAGGAAAGTGCGCATGCTGACTGTTGTATTCAATCCCGATGCATTCACTGTGTTTCATCAACACTCTGATAGTCCACTGATTGCAGAATGCCACCAGATGTGCAGCGGAAACTGGTGTTCCAGGGAACGATCAAATCGTAGACTGTTTGAGACATTACTCACCATGGAGGGAATTGCGCATGGTGACCGTTGTATTCAATCACGATGCAATTTCTGTGTTTCATCAACACTCTGATAGTCCAAAGATTACAGAATGCCACCAGATGTGCATCGGAAACTACTACTGGTCTTCCAGGAAACGGTCAAAGCGTAGAATGTTTCAGACGTTACTCCCATGGAGGAAAGTGCGGATGGTGACAGTATTATTCAATCCCGACGCAATTTCTGTGTTTCATCAACACTCTGATAGTCCATAGATTACAGAATGCCACCAGATGTGCATCGGAAACTTCTACTGGTCTTCCAGGGAACGATCAAAGCGTAGACTGTTTAAGACATTACTCCCATGGAGGAAAGTGCGAATGGTGAATGTTGTATTCAATCCTGATGCTATTTCTGTGTTTCATCAACACTCTGATAGTCCATAGATTACAGAATGCCACAAGATGTGCTTCGGAAACTTCTACTGGTCTTCCAGGGAACGATCAAAGCGTAGACTGTTGGAGACATTACTCCCATGGAGAAAAGTGCGCATGGTGACTGTTGTATTAAATCCCGATGCAATTTCTGTGTTTCATCAACACTCAGATAGTCCACAGGTTATAGAATGCCTCCAGATGTGCATCGGAAACTACTACTGGTCTTCCATCGAACGATTAAATCGTGGACTGTTTGAGACATTACGCCCATGGAGGAAAGTGTGCATGGTGACTGTTGTATTGATTCCCGATGCTATTTTTGTGTTTCACCAACACTCTGATAGTCCACAGATTACAGAATGCCTCCTGATGTGCATCGGAAACTACTACTGGTCTTCCAGGGAACGATCAAAACGTAGACTGTTTGAGACATTACTCCCATGGAGGAAAGTGCGCATGGTGACTGTTGTATTCACTCCCGATGCAATTTCTGTTTTTTATCAACACTCTGATAGTCCACAGATTACAGAATGCCTCCAGATGTGCATCGGAAACTACTACTGGTCTTCCAGGGAACGATCAAACCCTAGACTGTTTGTTACATTACTCCCATGGACGAAAGTGCGCATGGTGACTGTTGTATTCAATCCCGCTGCAATTCCTGTGCTTCATCAAAACTTTGAAGGTCCACAGATTACAGAATGCCACCTGATGTGCATCGGAAACTACTACTGGTCTTGCAAGGAACGATCAAAGCGTAGAGTGTATCAGACATTACTCCCATGGAGGAAATTGCGCATGGTGACTGTTGTATTGAATCCCGATGCAATTTCTGTGTTTCATCAACACTTTGAAGGTCCAAAGAAAACAGAATGCCTCCAGATGTGCATCGGAATCTACTACTGGTTTCCAGGAAACGATGAAACCGTAGACTGTTCGAGACATTACTCCCATGGAGGAAAGTGCGCATGGTGACTGTTGTATTCAATCCCGATGCTATTTTTGTGTTTCATGAACACTCTGATAGTCCACAGATTACAGAATGCCACCAGATGTGCATCGGAAACTCAACTGGTATTCCAGTGAACGATCAAAGCGTTGACTGTTTGAGATATCACTCCCGTGGAGGAAAGTGCGCATGCTGACTGTTGTATTCAATCCCGATGCATTCACTGTGTTTCATCAACACTCTGATAGTCCACTGATTGCAGAATGCCACCAGATGTGCAGCGGAAACTGGTGTTCCAGGGAACGATCAAATCGTAGACTGTTTGAGACATTACTCACCATGGAGGGAATTGCGCATGGTGACCGTTGTATTCAATCACGATGCAATTTCTGTGTTTCATCAACACTCTGATAGTCCAAAGATTACAGAATGCCACCAGATGTGCATCGGAAACTACTACTGGTCTTCCAGGAAACGGTCAAAGCGTAGAATGTTTCAGACGTTACTCCCATGGAGGAAAGTGTGGATGGTGACAGTATTATTCAATCCCGACGCAATTTCTGTGTTTCATCAACACTCTGATAGTCCATAGATTACAGAATGCCACCAGATGTGCATCGGAAACTTCTACTGGTCTTCCAGGGAACGATCAAAGCGTAGACTGTTTAAGACATTACTCCCATGGAGGAATGTGCGTATGGTGACTGTTGTATTCAATCCCGATGCAATTTCTGTGTTTCATCAACACTCTGATAGTCCACAGATTACAGAATGCCACCAGATGGTCATCGGAAACTACTACTGGTCTTCCCGGGAACGATCAAAGCGTAGACTGTTTGAGAATTACTCCCATGGAGGAAAGTGCGCATGGTGACTGTTGTATTCAATCCCGATGGAATTTGTGTGTTTCATCAACACTCTGATAGTCCACAGATTACAGAATGCCACCATTTGTGCATCGAAAACTACTACTGGTCTTCCAGGGAACAATCAAAATGTAGACTGTTTGAGACAATACTCCCATGGAGGAAAGTGCGCATGGTGACTGTTGTATTCAATCCCGATGCAATTTCTGTGTTTCATCAACACTCTGATAGTCCATAGATTACAGAATGCTACCAGATGTGCATCGGTAACTTCTACTGGTCTTCCAGGGAACGATCAAAGCGTAGACTATTTGAGACATTACTCCCATGGAGGAATGTGCGCATGGTGACTGTTGTATTCAATCCCGATGCAATTTCTGTGTTTCATCAACACTCTGATAGTGAACAGATTACAGAATGCCACCAGATGCGCATCGGAAACTACTACTGGTATTCCAGGGAACGATCAAAGCGTAGACTGTTTGAGACATTACTCCCATGGAGGAAAGTGCGCATGGTGACTGTTGTATTCCATCCCGATGCTATTTCCGTGTTTCACCAACACTCTGATAGTCCACAGATTACTGAATGCCACCAGATGTGCATCAGAAACTACTACTGGTCTTCCAGGGAAAGATCAAAGCGTAGAATGTTTGAGAATTACTCCCATGGAGGAAAGTGCGCATGGTGACTGTTGAATTCAATCCCGATGCAATTTCTGTGTTTCATCAACACTCTGATAGTCCACAGATTACAGAATGCCTCCAGAAATGCATCGAAAACTACTACTGGTCTTCCAGGGAACAATCAAAACGTATACTGTTTGAGACATTACTCCCATTGAGGAAAGTGCGCATGGTGACTGCTGTATTCAATCCCGATGCAATTTCTGATTTTCATCAACACTCTGATAGTCCACATATTACAGATTGCCTCCAGATGTGCATCGGAAACTACTACTGGTCTTCCTGGGAACGATCAAATCGTAGACTGTTTCAGACGTTACTCCCATGGAGGAAAGTGCGGATGGTGACTGTTGTATTCACTCCCGACGCAATTTCTGTGTTTTATCAACATTTTAAAGGTCCACAGATTACAGAATGCTTCCAGATGTGCACCGGAAACTGCTAATGGTCTTCCAGGGAACGATCAAAGCGTAGACTGTTTGAGACATTACTCCCATGGAGGAAAGTGCGCATGGTGTTTGTTGTATTCAATCCCGACGCAATTTCTGTGTTTCATCAACACTCTGATAGTCCATAGATTACAGAATGCCACCAGATGTGCATCGGAAACTTCTACTGGTCTTCCAGGGAACAATCAAAGCGTAGACTGTTTAAGACATTACTCCCATGGAGGAATCTGCGTATGGTGACTGTTGTATTCAATCCCGATGCAATTTCTGTGTTTCAGCAACACTCTGATAGTCCACAGATTACAGAATGCCACCAGATGGTCATCGGAAACTACTACTGGTCTTCCAGGGAACGATCAAAGCGTAGACTGTTTGAGAATTACTCCCATGGAGGAAAGTGCGCATGGTGACTGTTGTATTCAATCCCGATGGAATTTCTGTGTTTCATCAACACTCTGATAGTCCACAGATTACAGAATGCCTCCATTTGTGCATCGAAAACTACTACTGGTCTTCCAGGGAACAATCAAAATGTAGACTGTTTGAGACAATACTCCCATGGAGGAATGTGCGCATGGTGACTGTTGTATTCAATCCCGATGCAATTTCTGTGTTTCATCAACACTCTGATAGTCCATAGATTACAGAATGCTACCAGATGTGCATCGGAAACTTCTACTGGTCTTCCAGGGAACGATCAAAGCGTAGACTATTTGAGACATTACTCCCATGGAGGGATGTGCGCATGGTGACTGTTGTATTCAATCACGATGCAATTTCTGTGTTTCATCAACACTCTGATAGTCAACAGATTACAGAATGCCACCAGATGTGCATCGGAAACTATACTGGTATTCCAGGGAACGATCAAAGCGTAGACTGTTTGAGACATTACTCCCATGGAGGAAAGTGCGCATGGTGACTGTTGTATTCCATCCCGATGCTATTTCCGTGTTTCACCAACACTCTGATAGTCCACAGATTACAGAATGCCTCCATTTGTGCATCGAAAACTACTACTGGTCTTCCAGGGAACAATCAAAATGTAGACTGTTTGAGACAATACTCCCATGGAGGAATGTGCGCATGGTGACTGTTGTATTCAATCCCGATGCAATTTCTGTGTTTCATCAACACTCTGATAGTCCATAGATTACAGAATGCTACCAGATGTGCATCGGAAACTTCTACTGGTCTTCCAGGGAACGATCAAAGCGTAGACTATTTGAGACATTACTCCCATGGAGGGATGTGCGCATGGTGACTGTTGTATTCAATCACGATGCAATTTCTGTGTTTCATGAACACTCTGATAGTCCACAGATTACAGAATGCCACCAGATGTGCATCGGAAACTCAACTGGTATTCCAGTGAACGATCAAAGCGTTGACTGTTTGAGATATCACTCCCGTGGAGGAAAGTGCGCATGCTGACTGTTGTATTCAATCCCGATGCATTCACTGTGTTTCATCAACACTCTGATAGTCCACTGATTGCAGAATGCCACCAGATGTGCAGCGGAAACTGGTGTTCCAGGGAACGATCAAATCGTAGACTGTTTGAGACATTACTCACCATGGAGGGAATTGCGCATGGTGACCGTTGTATTCAATCACGATGCAATTTCTGTGTTTCATCAACACTCTGATAGTCCAAAGATTACAGAATGCCACCAGATGTGCATCGGAAACTACTACTGGTCTTCCAGGAAACGGTCAAAGCGTAGAATGTTTCAGACGTTACTCCCATGGAGGAAAGTGCGGATGGTGACAGTATTATTCAATCCCGACGCAATTTCTGTGTTTCATCAACACTCTGATAGTCCATAGATTACAGAATGCCACCAGATGTGCATCGGAAACTTCTACTGGTCTTCCAGGGAACGATCAAAGCGTAGACTGTTTAAGACATTACTCCCATGGAGGAATGTGCGTATGGTGACTGTTGTATTCAATCCCGATGCAATTTCTGTGTTTCATCAACACTCTGATAGTCCACAGATTACAGAATGCCACCAGATGGTCATCGGAAACTACTACTGGTCTTCCAGGGAACGATCAAAGCGTAGACTGTTTGAGAATTACTCCCATGGAGGAAAGTGCGCATGGTGACTGTTGTATTCAATCCCGATGGAATTTGTGTGTTTCATCAACACTCTGATAGTCCACAGATTACAGAATGCCACCATTTGTGCATCGAAAACTACTACTGGTCTTCCAGGGAACAATCAAAATGTAGACTGTTTGAGACAATACTCCCATGGAGGAATGTGCGCATGGTGACTGTTGTATTCAATCCCGATGCAATTTCTGTGTTTCATCAACACTCTGATAGTCCATAGATTACAGAATGCTACCAGATGTGCATCGGAAACTTCTACTGGTCTTCCAGGGAACGATCAAAGCGTAGACTATTTGAGACATTACTCCCATGGAGGGATGTGCGCATGGTGACTGTTGTATTCAATCACGATGCAATTTCTGTGTTTCATCAACACTCTGATAGTCAACAGATTACAGAATGCCACCAGATGTGCATCGGAAACTATACTGGTATTCCAGGGAACGATCAAAGCGTAGACTGTTTGAGACATTACTCCCATGGAGGAAAGTGCGCATGGTGACTGTTGTATTCCATCCCGATGCTATTTCCGTGTTTCACCAACACTCTGATAGTCCACAGATTACAGAATGCCACCTGATGTGCATCGGAAACTACTACTGGTCTTGCAAGGAACGATCAAAGCGTAGAGTGTATCAGACATTACTCCCATGGAGGAAATTGCGCATGGTGACTGTTGTATTGAATCCCGATGCAATTTCTGTGTTTCATCAACACTTTGAAGGTCCAAAGAAAACAGAATGCCTCCAGATGTGCATCGGAATCTACTACTGGTTTCCAGGAAACGATGAAACCGTAGACTGTTCGAGACATTACTCCCATGGAGGAAAGTGCGCATGGTGACTGTTGTATTCAATCCCGATGCTATTTTTGTGTTTCATGAACACTCTGATAGTCCACAGATTACAGAATGCCACCAGATGTGCATCGGAAACTCAACTGGTATTCCAGTGAACGATCAAAGCGTTGACTGTTTGAGATATCACTCCCGTGGAGGAAAGTGCGCATGCTGACTGTTGTATTCAATCCCGATGCATTCACTGTGTTTCATCAACACTCTGATAGTCCACTGATTGCAGAATGCCACCAGATGTGCAGCGGAAACTGGTGTTCCAGGGAACGATCAAATCGTAGACTGTTTGAGACATTACTCACCATGGAGGGAATTGCGCATGGTGACCGTTGTATTCAATCACGATGCAATTTCTGTGTTTCATCAACACTCTGATAGTCCAAAGATTACAGAATGCCACCAGATGTGCATCGGAAACTACTACTGGTCTTCCAGGAAACGGTCAAAGCGTAGAATGTTTCAGACGTTACTCCCATGGAGGAAAGTGCGGATGGTGACAGTATTATTCAATCCCGACGCAATTTCTGTGTTTCATCAACACTCTGATAGTCCATAGATTACAGAATGCCACCAGATGTGCATCGGAAACTTCTACTGGTCTTCCAGGGAACGATCAAAGCGTAGACTATTTGAGACATTACTCCCATGGAGGGATGTGCGCATGGTGACTGTTGTATTCAATCACGATGCAATTTCTGTGTTTCATCAACACTCTGATAGTCAACAGATTACAGAATGCCACCAGATGTGCATCGGAAACTATACTGGTATTCCAGGGAACGATCAAAGCGTAGACTGTTTGAGACATTACTCCCATGGAGGAAAGTGCGCATGGTGACTGTTGTATTCCATATCGATGCTATTTCCGTGTTTCACCAACACTCTGATAGTCCACAGATTACTGAATGCCACCAGATGTGCATCAGAAACTGCTACTGGTCTTCCAGGGAAAGATCAAAGCGTAGAATGTTTGAGAATTACTCCCATGGAGGAAATTGCGCATGGTGACTGTTGTATTGAATCCCGATGCAATTTCTGTGTTTCATCAACACTTTGAAGGTCCAAAGAAAACAGAATGCCTCCAGATGTGCATCGGAATCTACTACTGGTTTCCAGGAAACGATGAAACCGTAGACTGTTCGAGACATTACTCCCATGGAGGAAAGTGCGCATGGTGACTGTTGTATTCAATCCCGATGCTATTTTTGTGTTTCATGAACACTCTGATAGTCCACAGATTACAGAATGCCACCAGATGTGCATCGGAAACTCAACTGGTATTCCAGTGAACGATCAAAGCGTTGACTGTTTGAGATATCACTCCCGTGGAGGAAAGTGCGCATGCTGACTGTTGTATTCAATCCCGATGCATTCACTGTGTTTCATCAACACTCTGATAGTCCACTGATTGCAGAATGCCACCAGATGTGCAGCGGAAACTGGTGTTCCAGGGAACGATCAAATCGTAGACTGTTTGAGACATTACTCACCATGGAGGGAATTGCGCATGGTGACCGTTGTATTCAATCACGATGCAATTTCTGTGTTTCATCAACACTCTGATAGTCCAAAGATTACAGAATGCCACCAGATGTGCATCGGAAACTACTACTGGTCTTCCAGGAAACGGTCAAAGCGTAGAATGTTTCAGACGTTACTCCCATGGAGGAAAGTGCGGATGGTGACAGTATTATTCAATCCCGACGCAATTTCTGTGTTTCATCAACACTCTGATAGTCCATAGATTACAGAATGCCACCAGATGTGCATCGGAAACTTCTACTGGTCTTCCAGGGAACGATCAAAGCGTAGACTGTTTAAGACATTACTCCCATGGAGGAATGTGCGTATGGTGACTGTTGTATTCAATCCCGATGCAATTTCTGTGTTTCATCAACACTCTGATAGTCCACAGATTACAGAATGCCACCAGATGGTCATCGGAAGCTACTACTGGTCTTCCAGGGAACGATCAAAGCGTAGACTGTTTGAGAATTACTCCCATGGAGGAAAGTGCGCATGGTGACTGTTGTATTCAATCCCGATGGAATTTGTGTGTTTCATCAACACTCTGATAGTCCACAGATTACAGAATGCCACCATTTGTGCATCGAAAACTACTACTGGTCTTCCAGGGAACAATCAAAATGTAGACTGTTTGAGACAATACTCCCATGGAGGAATGTGCGCATGGTGACTGTTGTATTCAATCCCGATGCAATTTCTGTGTTTCATCAACACTCTGATAGTCCATAGATTACAGAATGCTACCAGATGTGCATCGGAAACTTCTACTGGTCTTCCAGGGAACGATCAAAGCGTAGACTATTTGAGACATTACTCCCATGGAGGGATGTGCGCATGGTGACTGTTGTATTCAATCACGATGCAATTTCTGTGTTTCATCAACACTCTGATAGTCAACAGATTACAGAATGCCACCAGATGTGCATCGGAAACTATACTGGTATTCCAGGGAACGATCAAAGCGTAGACTGTTTGAGACATTACTCCCATGGAGGAAAGTGCGCATGGTGACTGTTGTATTCCATCCCGATGCTATTTCCGTGTTTCACCAACACTATGATAGTCCACAGATTACAGAATGCCACCTGATGTGCATCGGAAACTACTACTGGTCTTGCAAGGAACGATCAAAGCGTAGAGTGTATCAGACATTACTCCCATGGAGGAAATTGCGCATGGTGACTGTTGTATTGAATCCCGATGCAATTTCTGTGTTTCATCAACACTTTGAAGGTCCAAAGAAAACAGAATGCCTCCAGATGTGCATCGGAATCTACTACTGGTTTCCAGGAAACGATGAAACCGTAGACTGTTCGAGACATTACTCCCATGGAGGAAAGTGCGCATGGTGACTGTTGTATTCAATCCCGATGCTATTTTTGTGTTTCATGAACACTCTGATAGTCCACAGATTACAGAATGCCACCAGATGTGCATCGGAAACTCAACTGGTATTCCAGTGAACGATCAAAGCGTTGACTGTTTGAGATATCACTCCCGTGGAGGAAAGTGCGCATGCTGACTGTTGTATTCAATCCCGATGCATTCACTGTGTTTCATCAACACTCTGATAGTCCACTGATTGCAGAATGCCACCAGATGTGCAGCGGAAACTGGTGTTCCAGGGAACGATCAAATCGTAGACTGTTTGAGACATTACTCACCATGGAGGGAATTGCGCATGGTGACCGTTGTATTCAATCACGATGCAATTTCTGTGTTTCATCAACACTCTGATAGTCCAAAGATTACAGAATGCCACCAGATGTGCATCGGAAACTACTACTGGTCTTCCAGGAAACGGTCAAAGCGTAGAATGTTTCAGACGTTACTCCCATGGAGGAAAGTGCGGATGGTGACAGTATTATTCAATCCCGACGCAATTTCTGTGTTTCATCAACACTCTGATAGTCCATAGATTACAGAATGCCACCAGATGTGCATCGGAAACTTCTACTGGTCTTCCAGGGAACGATCAAAGCGTAGACTGTTTAAGACATTACTCCCATGGAGGAATGTGCGTATGGTGACTGTTGTATTCAATCCCGATGCAATTTCTGTGTTTCATCAACACTCTGATAGTCCACAGATTACAGAATGCCACCAGATGGTCATCGGAAACTACTACTGGTCTTCCAGGGAACGATCAAAGCGTAGACTGTTTGAGAATTACTCCCATGGAGGAAAGTGCGCATGGTGACTGTTGTATTCAATCCCGATGGAATTTGTGTGTTTCATCAACACTCTGATAGTCCACAGATTACAGAATGCCACCATTTGTGCATCGAAAACTACTACTGGTCTTCCAGGGAACAATCAAAATGTAGACTGTTTGAGACAATACTCCCATGGAGGAAAGTGCGCATGGTGACTGTTGTATTCAATCCCGATGCAATTTCTGTGTTTCATCAACACTCTGATAGTCCATAGATTACAGAATGCTACCAGATGTGCATCGGAAACTTCTACTGGTCTTCCAGGGAACGATCAAAGCGTAGACTATTTGAGACATTACTCCCATGGAGGAATGTGCGCATGGTGACTGTTGTATTCAATCGCGATGCAATTTCTGTGTTTCATCAACACTCTGATAGTCAACAGATTACAGAATGCCACCAGATGCGCATCGGAAACTACTACTGGTATTCCAGGGAACGATCAAAGCGTAGACTGTTTGAGACATTACTCCCATGGAGGAAAGTGCGCATGGTGACTGTTGTATTCCATCCCGATGCTATTTCCGTGTTTCACCAACACTCTGATAGTCCACAGATTACTGAATGCCACCAGATGTGCATCAGAAACTACTACTGGTCTTCCAGGGAAAGATCAAAGCGTAGAATGTTTGAGAATTACTCCCATGGAGGAAAGTGCGCATGGTGACTGTTGAATTCAATCCCGATGCAATTTCTGTGTTTCATCAACACTCTGATAGTCCACAGATTACAGAATGCCTCCAGAAATGCATCGAAAACTACTACTGGTCTTCCAGGGAACAATCAAAACGTATACTGTTTGAGACATTACTCCCATTGAGGAAAGTGCGCATGGTGACTGCTGTATTCAATCCCGATGCAATTTCTGATTTTCATCAACACTCTGATAGTCCACATATTACAGATTGCCTCCAGATGTGCATCGGAAACTACTACTGGTCTTCCTGGGAACGATCAAATCGTAGACTGTTTCAGACGTTACTCCCATGGAGGAAAGTGCGGATGGTGACTGTTGTATTCACTCCCGACGCAATTTCTGTGTTTTATCAACATTTTAAAGGTCCACAGATTACAGAATGCTTCCAGATGTGCACCGGAAACTGCTAATGGTCTTCCAGGGAACGATCAAAGCGTAGACTGTTTGAGACATTACTCCCATGGAGGAAAGTGCGCATGGTGTTTGTTGTATTCAATCCCGACGCAATTTCTGTGTTTCATCAACACTCTGATAGTCCATAGATTACAGAATGCCACCAGATGTGCATCGGAAACTTCTACTGGTCTTCCAGGGAACGATCAAAGCGTAGACTGTTTAAGACATTACTCCCATGGAGGAATCTGCGTATGGTGACTGTTGTATTCAATCCCGATGCAATTTCTGTGTTTCAGCAACACTCTGATAGTCCACAGATTACAGAATGCCACCAGATGGTCATCGGAAACTACTACTGGTCTTCCAGGGAACGATCAAAGCGTAGACTGTTTGAGAATTACTCCCATGGAGGAAAGTGCGCATGGTGACTGTTGTATTCAATCCCGATGGAATTTCTGTGTTTCATCAACACTCTGATAGTCCACAGATTACAGAATGCCTCCATTTGTGCATCGAAAACTACTACTGGTCTTCCAGGGAACAATCAAAATGTAGACTGTTTGAGACAATACTCCCATGGAGGAATGTGCGCATGGTGACTGTTGTATTCAATCCCGATGCAATTTCTGTGTTTCATCAACACTCTGATAGTCCATAGATTACAGAATGCTACCAGATGTGCATCGGAAACTTCTACTGGTCTTCCAGGGAACGATCAAAGCGTAGACTATTTGAGACATTACTCCCATGGAGGGATGTGCGCATGGTGACTGTTGTATTCAATCACGATGCAATTTCTGTGTTTCATCAACACTCTGATAGTCAACAGATTACAGAATGCCACCAGATGTGCATCGGAAACTATACTGGTATTCCAGGGAACGATCAAAGCGTAGACTGTTTGAGACATTACTCCCATGGAGGAAAGTGCGCATGGTGACTGTTGTATTCCATCCCGATGCTATTTCCGTGTTTCACCAACACTCTGATAGTCCACAGATTACAGAATGCCTCCATTTGTGCATCGAAAACTACTACTGGTCTTCCAGGGAACAATCAAAATGTAGACTGTTTGAGACAATACTCCCATGGAGGAATGTGCGCATGGTGACTGTTGTATTCAATCCCGATGCAATTTCTGTGTTTCATCAACACTCTGATAGTCCATAGATTACAGAATGCTACCAGATGTGCATCGGAAACTTCTACTGGTCTTCCAGGGAACGATCAAAGCGTAGACTATTTGAGACATTACTCCCATGGAGGGATGTGCGCATGGTGACTGTTGTATTCAATCACGATGCAATTTCTGTGTTTCATGAACACTCTGATAGTCCACAGATTACAGAATGCCACCAGATGTGCATCGGAAACTCAACTGGTATTCCAGTGAACGATCAAAGCGTTGACTGTTTGAGATATCACTCCCGTGGAGGAAAGTGCGCATGCTGACTGTTGTATTCAATCCCGATGCATTCACTGTGTTTCATCAACACTCTGATAGTCCACTGATTGCAGAATGCCACCAGATGTGCAGCGGAAACTGGTGTTCCAGGGAACGATCAAATCGTAGACTGTTTGAGACATTACTCACCATGGAGGGAATTGCGCATGGTGACCGTTGTATTCAATCACGATGCAATTTCTGTGTTTCATCAACACTCTGATAGTCCAAAGATTACAGAATGCCACCAGATGTGCATCGGAAACTACTACTGGTCTTCCAGGAAACGGTCAAAGCGTAGAATGTTTCAGACGTTACTCCCATGGAGGAAAGTGCGGATGGTGACAGTATTATTCAATCCCGACGCAATTTCTGTGTTTCATCAACACTCTGATAGTCCATAGATTACAGAATGCCACCAGATGTGCATCGGAAACTTCTACTGGTCTTCCAGGGAACGATCAAAGCGTAGACTGTTTAAGACATTACTCCCATGGAGGAATGTGCGTATGGTGACTGTTGTATTCAATCCCGATGCAATTTCTGTGTTTCATCAACACTCTGATAGTCCACAGATTACAGAATGCCACCAGATGGTCATCGGAAACTACTACTGGTCTTCCAGGGAACGATCAAAGCGTAGACTGTTTGAGAATTACTCCCATGGAGGAAAGTGCGCATGGTGACTGTTGTATTCAATCCCGATGGAATTTGTGTGTTTCATCAACACTCTGATAGTCCACAGATTACAGAATGCCACCATTTGTGCATCGAAAACTACTACTGGTCTTCCAGGGAACAATCAAAATGTAGACTGTTTGAGACAATACTCCCATGGAGGAATGTGCGCATGGTGACTGTTGTATTCAATCCCGATGCAATTTCTGTGTTTCATCAACACTCTGATAGTCCATAGATTACAGAATGCTACCAGATGTGCATCGGAAACTTCTACTGGTCTTCCAGGGAACGATCAAAGCGTAGACTATTTGAGACATTACTCCCATGGAGGGATGTGCGCATGGTGACTGTTGTATTCAATCACGATGCAATTTCTGTGTTTCATCAACACTCTGATAGTCAACAGATTACAGAATGCCACCAGATGTGCATCGGAAACTATACTGGTATTCCAGGGAACGATCAAAGCGTAGACTGTTTGAGACATTACTCCCATGGAGGAAAGTGCGCATGGTGACTGTTGTATTCCATCCCGATGCTATTTCCGTGTTTCACCAACACTCTGATAGTCCACAGATTACAGAATGCCACCTGATGTGCATCGGAAACTACTACTGGTCTTGCAAGGAACGATCAAAGCGTAGAGTGTATCAGACATTACTCCCATGGAGGAAATTGCGCATGGTGACTGTTGTATTGAATCCCGATGCAATTTCTGTGTTTCATCAACACTTTGAAGGTCCAAAGAAAACAGAATGCCTCCAGATGTGCATCGGAATCTACTACTGGTTTCCAGGAAACGATGAAACCGTAGACTGTTCGAGACATTACTCCCATGGAGGAAAGTGCGCATGGTGACTGTTGTATTCAATCCCGATGCTATTTTTGTGTTTCATGAACACTCTGATAGTCCACAGATTACAGAATGCCACCAGATGTGCATCGGAAACTCAACTGGTATTCCAGTGAACGATCAAAGCGTTGACTGTTTGAGATATCACTCCCGTGGAGGAAAGTGCGCATGCTGACTGTTGTATTCAATCCCGATGCATTCACTGTGTTTCATCAACACTCTGATAGTCCACTGATTGCAGAATGCCACCAGATGTGCAGCGGAAACTGGTGTTCCAGGGAACGATCAAATCGTAGACTGTTTGAGACATTACTCACCATGGAGGGAATTGCGCATGGTGACCGTTGTATTCAATCACGATGCAATTTCTGTGTTTCATCAACACTCTGATAGTCCAAAGATTACAGAATGCCACCAGATGTGCATCGGAAACTACTACTGGTCTTCCAGGAAACGGTCAAAGCGTAGAATGTTTCAGACGTTACTCCCATGGAGGAAAGTGCGGATGGTGACAGTATTATTCAATCCCGACGCAATTTCTGTGTTTCATCAACACTCTGATAGTCCATAGATTACAGAATGCCACCAGATGTGCATCGGAAACTTCTACTGGTCTTCCAGGGAACGATCAAAGCGTAGACTATTTGAGACATTACTCCCATGGAGGGATGTGCGCATGGTGACTGTTGTATTCAATCACGATGCAATTTCTGTGTTTCATCAACACTCTGATGGTCAACAGATTACAGAATGCCACCAGATGTGCATCGGAAACTATACTGGTATTCCAGGGAACGATCAAAGCGTAGACTGTTTGAGACATTACTCCCATGGAGGAAAGTGCGCATGGTGACTGTTGTATTCCATCCCGATGCTATTTCCGTGTTTCACCAACACTCTGATAGTCCACAGATTACTGAATGCCACCAGATGTGCATCAGAAACTACTACTGGTCTTCCAGGGAAAGATCAAAGCGTAGAATGTTTGAGAATTACTCCCATGGAGGAAATTGCGCATGGTGACTGTTGTATTGAATCCCGATGCAATTTCTGTGTTTCATCAACACTTTGAAGGTCCAAAGAAAACAGAATGCCTCCAGATGTGCATCGGAATCTACTACTGGTTTCCAGGAAACGATGAAACCGTAGACTGTTCGAGACATTACTCCCATGGAGGAAAGTGCGCATGGTGACTGTTGTATTCAATCCCGATGCTATTTTTGTGTTTCATGAACACTCTGATAGTCCACAGATTACAGAATGCCACCAGATGTGCATCGGAAACTCAACTGGTATTCCAGTGAACGATCAAAGCGTTGACTGTTTGAGATATCACTCCCGTGGAGGAAAGTGCGCATGCTGACTGTTGTATTCAATCCCGATGCATTCACTGTGTTTCATCAACACTCTGATAGTCCACTGATTGCAGAATGCCACCAGATGTGCAGCGGAAACTGGTGTTCCCGGGAACGATCAAATCGTAGACTGTTTGAGACATTACTCACCATGGAGGGAATTGCGCATGGTGACCGTTGTATTCAATCACGATGCAATTTCTGTGTTTCATCAACACTCTGATAGTCCAAAGATTACAGAATGCCACCAGATGTGCATCGGAAACTACTACTGGTCTTCCAGGAAACGGTCAAAGCGTAGAATGTTTCAGACGTTACTCCCATGGAGGAAAGTGCGGATGGTGACAGTATTATTCAATCCCGACGCAATTTCTGTGTTTCATCAACACTCTGATAGTCCATAGATTACAGAATGCCACCAGATGTGCATCGGAAACTTCTACTGGTCTTCCAGGGAACGATCAAAGCGTAGACTGTTTAAGACATTACTCCCATGGAGGAATGTGCGTATGGTGACTGTTGTATTCAATCCCGATGCAATTTCTGTGTTTCATCAACACTCTGATAGTCCACAGATTACAGAATGCCACCAGATGGTCATCGGAAACTACTACTGGTCTTCCAGGGAACGATCAAAGCGTAGACTGTTTGAGAATTACTCCCATGGAGGAAAGTGCGCATGGTGACTGTTGTATTCAATCCCGATGGAATTTGTGTGTTTCATCAACACTCTGATAGTCCACAGATTACAGAATGCCACCATTTGTGCATCGAAAACTACTACTGGTCTTCCAGGGAACAATCAAAATGTAGACTGTTTGAGACAATACTCCCATGGAGGAATGTGCGCATGGTGACTGTTGTATTCAATCCCGATGCAATTTCTGTGTTTCATCAACACTCTGATAGTCCATAGATTACAGAATGCTACCAGATGTGCATCGGAAACTTCTACTGGTCTTCCAGGGAACGATCAAAGCGTAGACTATTTGAGACATTACTCCCATGGAGGGATGTGCGCATGGTGACTGTTGTATTCAATCACGATGCAATTTCTGTGTTTCATCAACACTCTGATAGTCAACAGATTACAGAATGCCACCAGATGTGCATCGGAAACTATACTGGTATTCCAGGGAACGATCAAAGCGTAGACTGTTTGAGACATTACTCCCATGGAGGAAAGTGCGCATGGTGACTGTTGTATTCCATCCCGATGCTATTTCCGTGTTTCACCAACACTCTGATAGTCCACAGATTACAGAATGCCACCTGATGTGCATCGGAAACTACTACTGGTCTTGCAAGGAACGATCAAAGCGTAGAGTGTATCAGACATTACTCCCATGGAGGAAATTGCGCATGGTGACTGTTGTATTGAATCCCGATGCAATTTCTGTGTTTCATCAACACTTTGAAGGTCCAAAGAAAACAGAATGCCTCCAGATGTGCATCGGAATCTACTACTGGTTTCCAGGAAACGATGAAACCGTAGACTGTTCGAGACATTACTCCCATGGAGGAAAGTGCGCATGGTGACTGTTGTATTCAATCCCGATGCTATTTTTGTGTTTCATGAACACTCTGATAGTCCACAGATTACAGAATGCCACCAGATGTGCATCGGAAACTCAACTGGTATTCCAGTGAACGATCAAAGCGTTGACTGTTTGAGATATCACTCCCGTGGAGGAAAGTGCGCATGCTGACTGTTGTATTCAATCCCGATGCATTCACTGTGTTTCATCAACACTCTGATAGTCCACTGATTGCAGAATGCCACCAGATGTGCAGCGGAAACTGGTGTTCCAGGGAACGATCAAATCGTAGACTGTTTGAGACATTACTCACCATGGAGGGAATTGCGCATGGTGACCGTTGTATTCAATCACGATGCAATTTCTGTGTTTCATCAACACTCTGATAGTCCAAAGATTACAGAATGCCACCAGATGTGCATCGGAAACTACTACTGGTCTTCCAGGAAACGGTCAAAGCGTAGAATGTTTCAGACGTTACTCCCATGGAGGAAAGTGCGGATGGTGACAGTATTATTCAATCCCGACGCAATTTCTGTGTTTCATCAACACTCTGATAGTCCATAGATTACAGAATGCCACCAGATGTGCATCAGAAACTACTACTGGTCTTCCAGGGAAAGATCAAAGCGTAGAATGTTTGAGAATTATCCCATGGAGGAAAGTGCGCATGGTGACTGTTGAATTCAATCCCGATGCAATTTCTGTGTTTCATCAACACTCTGATAGTCCACAGATTACAGAATGCCTCCAGAAATGCATCGAAAACTACTACTGGTCTTCCAGGGAACAATCAAAACGTATACTGTTTGAGACATTACTCCCATTGAGGAAAGTGCGCATGGTGACTGCTGTATTCAATCCCGATGCAATTTCTGATTTTCATCAACACTCTGATAGTCCACATATTACAGATTGCCTCCAGATGTGCATCGGAAACTACTACTGGTCTTCCTGGGAACGATCAAATCGTAGACTGTTTCAGACGTTACTCCCATGGAGGAAAGTGCGGATGGTGACTGTTGTATTCACTCCCGACGCAATTTCTGTGTTTTATCAACATTTTAAAGGTCCACAGATTACAGAATGCTTCCAGATGTGCACCGGAAACTGCTAATGGTCTTCCAGGGAACGATCAAAGCGTAGACTGTTTGAGACATTACTCCCATGGAGGAAAGTGCGCATGGTGTTTGTTGTATTCAATCCCGACGCAATTTCTGTGTTTCATCAACACTCTGATAGTCCATAGATTACAGAATGCCACCAGATGTGCATCGGAAACTTCTACTGGTCTTCCAGGGAACGATCAAAGCGTAGACTGTTTAAGACATTACTCCCATGGAGGAATCTGCGTATGGTGACTGTTGTATTCAATCCCGATGCAATTTCTGTGTTTCAGCAACACTCTGATAGTCCACAGATTACAGAATGCCACCAGATGGTCATCGGAAACTACTACTGGTCTTCCAGGGAACGATCAAAGCGTAGACTGTTTGAGAATTACTCCCATGGAGGAAAGTGCGCATGGTGACTGTTGTATTCAATCCCGATGGAATTTCTGTGTTTCATCAACACTCTGATAGTCCACAGATTACAGAATGCCTCCATTTGTGCATCGAAAACTACTACTGGTCTTCCAGGGAACAATCAAAATGTAGACTGTTTGAGACAATACTCCCATGGAGGAATGTGCGCATGGTGACTGTTGTATTCAATCCCGATGCAATTTCTGTGTTTCATCAACACTCTGATAGTCCATAGATTACAGAATGCTACCAGATGTGCATCGGAAACTTCTACTGGTCTTCCAGGGAACGATCAAAGCGTAGACTATTTGAGACATTACTCCCATGGAGGGATGTGCGCATGGTGACTGTTGTATTCAATCACGATGCAATTTCTGTGTTTCATCAACACTCTGATAGTCAACAGATTACAGAATGCCACCAGATGTGCATCGGAAACTATACTGGTATTCCAGGGAACGATCAAAGCGTAGACTGTTTGAGACATTACTCCCATGGAGGAAAGTGCGCATGGTGACTGTTGTATTCCATCCCGATGCTATTTCCGTGTTTCACCAACACTCTGATAGTCCACAGATTACTGAATGCCACCAGATGTGCATCAGAAACTACTACTGGTCTTCCAGGGAAAGATCAAAGCGTAGAATGTTTGAGAATTACTCCCATGGAGGAAAGTGCGCATGGTGACTGTTGAATTCAATCCCGATGCAATTTCTGTGTTTCATCAACACTCTGATAGTCCACAGATTACAGAATGCCTCCAGAAATGCATCGAAAACTACTACTGGTCTTCCAGGGAACAATCAAAACGTATACTGTTTGAGACATTACTCCCATTGAGGAAAGTGCGCATGGTGACTGCTGTATTCAATCCCGATGCAATTTCTGATTTTCATCAACACTCTGATAGTCCACATATTACAGATTGCCTCCAGATGTGCATCGGAAACTACTACTGGTCTTCCTGGGAACGATCAAAGCGTAGACTGTTTCAGACGTTACTCCCATGGAGGAAAGTGCGGATGGTGACTGTTGTATTCACTCCCGACGCAATTTCTGTGTTTTATCAACATTTTAAAGGTCCACAGATTACAGAATGATTCCAGATGTGCACCGGAAACTGCTAATGGTCTTCCAGGGAACGATCAAAGCGTAGACTGTTTGAGACATTACTCCCATGGAGGAAAGTGCGCATGGTGTTTGTTGTATTCAATCCCGATGCTATATCTGTATTTCACCAACACTCTGATAGTCCACAGATTACTGAATGCCCCCAGATGTGCATCGGAAACTACTACTGGTCTTCCAGGGAACGATCAAAGCGTAGAATGTTTGAGAATTACTCCCATGGAGGAAAGTGCGCATGGTGACTGTTGTATACAATCCCGATGCAATTTCTATGTTTCATCAACACTCTGATAGTCCAGAGATTACACAATGCCTCCAGATGTGCATCGGAAACTACCACTGGTCTTCCAGGGAACAATCAAATCGTAGCCTGTTTGAGACATTACTCCCATGGAGGAAAGTGCGCATGGTGACTGTTGTATTCAATCCCGATGCTATTTCTGTGTTTCATCAACACACTGATAGTCCACAGATTACAGAATGAAACGAGATGTGCATCGGAAACTACTACTGGTATTCCAGGGAACGATCCAAGCGTAGACTGTTTGAGATATCACTCCCGCGGATGAAAGTGCGCATGGTGACTGTTGTATTTAATCCCGATGCATTCTCTGTGATTCACCAACACTCTGATAGTCCACAGATTACTGAATGACACCAGATGTGCATCGGAAACTACTACTGGTCTTCCAGGGAACGATCAAAGCGTCGATTGTTTGAGAATTACTCCCATGGAGGAAAGTGCGCATGGTGACTGTTGTATTCAATCCCGATGCAATTTCTGTGTTTCATCAACACTCTGATAGTCCACAGATTACAGAATGCCTCCAGATGTGCATCGGAAATTACTACTGGTCGTCCAGGGAACGATCAAAGCGTAGACTGTTTGAGACATTACTGCCAAGGAGGTAAGTGCGCATGGTGACTGTTGTATTCAATCCCGATGCTATTTCTGTGTTTCATCAACACTCTGATAGTCCACTGATTACAGAATGCCACCAGATGTGCATCGGAAACTACTACTGGTATTCCAGGGAACGATCAAATCGTAGACTGTTTGAGATATCACTCCCATGGAGGAAAGTGCGCATGGTGACTGTTGTATTCACTCCCGATGCAATTTCTGTGTTTTATCAACATTTTGAAGGTCCACAGATTACAGAATGCTTCCAGATGTGCACCGGAAACTACTAATGGTCTTCCAGGGAACGATCAAAGCGTAGACTGTTTCAGACATTACTCCCATGGAGGAAAGTGCGCATGGTGAGTGTTGTATTCAATCAGGATGCTATTTCTGTGTTTCACCAACACTCTGATAGTCCACAGATTACTGAATGCCACCAGATGTTTATCGGAAACTACTACTGGTCTTCCAGGGAACGATCAAATCGTAGAATGTTTGAGAATTACACCCATGGAGGAAAGTGCGCATGGTGACTGTTGTATTCAATCCCGATGCAATTTCTGTGTTTCATCAACACTCTGATAGTCCGCAGATTACAGAATGCCTCCAGATGTGCATCGGAAACTACTACTGGTCTTCCAGGGAACGATCATAGCGTAGACTGTTTGAGACATTACTCCCATGGAGGAATGTGCGAATATTGACTGTTGTATTCAATCCCGATGCAATTTCTGTGTTTCATCACCACTCTGTTAGTCCACAGATTACAGAATGCCACCAGATGTGCATCGGAGACTACTACTGGTCTTCCAGGGAACGATCAAAGCGTAGACTGTTTGAGACATTACTCCCATGGTGGAAAGTGCGCATGGAGACTTTTGTATTCAATCCCGATGCTATTTCTGTGTTTCATCAACACTCTGATAGTCCACAGATTACACAATGCCACCAGAAGTGCATCGGAAACTACTACTGGTATTCCAGGGAACGATCAAAGCGTAGACTGTTTGAGATGTCACTCACGTGGAGGAAAGTGCGCATGGTGACTGTTGTATTCAATCCCGATGCACTCTCTGTGTTTAATCAACACCCTGATAGTCCACAGATTACAGAATGCCACCAGTTGTGCATCGGAAACCACTACTGGTCTTTCAGGGAACGATCAAAGCGTAGACTGTTTCAGACATTACTCACATGGAGGAATGTGCGCATTGTGACTGTTGTATTCTATCCCGATGCTATTTCTGTGTTTCATCAACTCTCTGATAGTCCACAGATTACAGAATGCCACCACATGTGCATCGGAAACTACTACTGGTGTTCCAGGGAACGATCAAATCGTAGACTGTTTGAGACATTACTCCCATGGAGGGAAGTTCGCATGGTGACTGTTGTATCCAATCCCGTTGCAATTTCTGTGTTTCATCAACACTCTGATAGTCCACAGATTACAGAATGCCACCAGATGTGCATCGAAAACTACTACTGGTCTTCCAGTGAACGATCAAAGCGTAGACTGTTTGAGACATTACCCCCAGAGAGGAAAGTGCTCATGATGACTGTAGTATTCAATCCCGATGCTACTTCTGTGTTTCATCAACACTCTGACAGTCCACAGATTACAGAATTCCACCAGATGTGCATCGGAAACTACTACTGGTCTTCCAGGGAACGATCAAAGCGTAGACTGTTTGAGAATTACTCCCATGGAGGAATGTGCGCATTGTGACTGTTGTATGCAATCCCGATGCTATTTCTGTGTTTCTCGAACACTCTGATAGTCCACAGATTACTGAATGCCACCAGATGTGAATCGGAAACTACTACTGGTCTTCCAGGGAACGATCAAAGCGTAGAATGATTGAGAATTACTCCCATGGGGGAAAGTGCGCATGGTGACTGTTGTATTCAATCCCGATGAACTTTCTGTGTTTCATCAACACTCTGATAGTCCATAGATTACAGAATGCCTCCAGATGTGCATCGGAAATTACTACTGGTCTTCCAGGGAACGATCAAAGCGTAGACTGTTTGAGACATTACTCCCATGGAGGAATGTGCGCATGGTGACTGTTGTATTCAATCCCGATGCCATTTCTGTGTTTCTCGAACACTCTGATAGTCCACAGATTACTGAATGCCACCAGATGTGAATCGGAAACTACTACTGGTCTTCCAGGGAACGATCAAAGCGTAGAATGTTTGAGAATTACTCCCATGGGGGAAAGTTCGCATGGTGACTGTTGTATTCAATCCTGATGCAATTCCTGTGTTTCATCAACACTCTGATAGTCCGCAGGTTACAGAATGCCTCCATTTGTGCATTGAAAACTACTACTGGTCTTCCAAGCAACAATCAAAACGTAGACTGTTTGAGACATTACTCCCATGGTGGAAAGTGCGCATGGTGACTGTTGTATTCAATCCCGATGAACTTTCTGTGTTTCATCAACACTCTGATAGTCCACAGATTACAGAATGCCTCCAGATGTGCATCGGAAATTACTACTGGTCTTCCAGGGAACGATCAAAGCGTAGACTGTTTGAGACATTACTCCCATGGAGGAAAGTGCGAATATTGACCGTTGTATTCCATCCCGATGCAATCTCTGTCTTTCATCAACACTCTGTTAGTCCACAGATTACAGAATGCCAACAGATGTGCATCGGAAACTACTACTGGTCTTCCAGGGAACGATCAAAGCGTAGACTGTTTGAGACATTACTCCCATGAAGGAAAGTGCGCATGGTGACTGTTGTATTCAATCCCGATGCTATTTCTGTGTTTCATCAACACTCTGATAGTCCACTGATTACGGAATGCCACCAGATGTGCATCGGAAACTACTACTGGTATTCCAGGGAACGATCAAAGCGTAGACTGTTTGAGATATCACTCCCGTCGAGGAAAGTACGCATGGTGACTGTTGTATTCAATCCCGATGCTTTCTCTGTGTTTCATCAACACTCTGATGATCCACAGATTAAAGAATGAAACCAGTTGTGCATCGGAAACTCCTACTGGTCATCCAGAGAACGATCAGAGCGTAGACTGTTTGAGACATTACTCACATGGAGGAAAGTGCGCATGGTGACTGTTGTATTCAATCCCGATGCAATTTCTGTGTTTCATCAACATTCAGATAGTCCACAGATTTCAGAATGCCTCCATATGTGCATGGGAAACTACTACTGGCCTTCCTGGGAACGATCAAAGCGTAGAGTGTATCAGACATTACTCCCATGGAGGAAAGTGCGGATTGTGACTGTTGTATTCACTCCCGATGCAATTTCTGTGTTTCATCAACACTTTGAAGGTCCACAGATTACAGAATGCCTCCAGATGTGCATCGGAAACTACTACTGGTCTTCCATCGAACGATAAAATCGTGGACTGTTTGAGACATTACTCCCGTGGAGGAAAGTGCGCATGGTGACTGTTGTTATCAATCCCGATGCAATTTCTGTGTTCCATCAAGACTCTGATAGTCCATAGATTACAGAATGCCACCAGATGTGCATCGGAAACTTCTACTGGTCTTTCAGGGAACGATCAACACGTAGACTGTTTGAGACATTACTCCCATGGAGGAAAGTGTGCATGGTGACTGTTGTATTCAAACCCGATGCCATTTCTGTGTTTCATCAACACTCTGACAGTCCACAGATTACAGAATGCCACCAGATGTGCATCGGAAACTACTACTGGTCTTCCAGGAAACAATCAAAGCGTAGAATGTTTCAGACGTTACTCCAATGGAGGAAAGTGCGGATGGTGACTGTTGTATTCAATCCCGATTCAATTTCTGTGTTTCATCAACAGTCTGATAGTCCACAGATTACAGAATGCCTCCAGATGTGCATCGGGAACTAGTACTGGTCTAACAGGGAACGATCAAAGCGTAGAAAGTTTGAGACATTACTCCCAAGGAGGAAAGTGCGCATGGTGAGTGTTGTATTCAATCCCGACACAATTACTGTGTTTCATCAACACTCTGATAGTCCGCAGATTACAGATTGCCTCCAGATGTGCATCGGAAACTACTACTGGTCTTCCATCGACCGATGAAATCGTGGACTGATTGAGACATTACTACAGTGGAGGAAAGTGCGCATAGTGACTGTTGTATTCAATCGCGATGCTATTTCTGTGTTTCATCAACACTCTGATAGTCCACAGATTACAGAATGCCTCCAGATTTGCAACGGAAACTACTACTGGTCTTCTAGGGAACGATCAAAGCGTAGACTGTTTGAGACATTACTCCCATGGAGGAAAGTGCGCATGGTGACTGTTGTATTCAATCCCGATGCAATTTCTGTGTTTCATTAACACTCAGATAGTCCACAGATTACCGAATGCCTCGAGATGTGCATCGGAAATTACTACTGGTCTTCCAGGTAACGATCAAAGCGTAGACTGTTTGAGACATTACTCCAATGGTGGAAAGTGCGAATATTGACTGTTGTATTCAATCCCGATGCAATTTATGTGTCTCATCAACACTCTGTTAGTCCACAGATTACAGAATGCCACCAGATGTGCATCGGAAACTACTACTGGTCTTCCAGGGAACGATCAAAGCGTAGACTATTTGAGACAGTACTCCCATGGAGGAAAGTGCGAATGGTGAATGTTGTATTCAATCCTGATGCTATTTCTGTGTTTCATCAACACTCTGATAGTCCATAGATTACAGAATGCCACAAGATGTGCTTCGGAAACTTCTACTGGTCTTCCAGGGAACGATCAAAGCGTAGACTGTTGGAGACATTACTCCCATGGAGAAAAGTGCGCATGGTGACTGTTGTATTAAATCCCGATGCAATTTCTGTGTTTCATCAACACTCAGATAGTCCACAGGTTATAGAATGCCTCCAGATGTGCATCGGAAACTACTACTGGTCTTCCATCGAACGATTAAATCGTGGACTGTTTGAGACATTACTCCCATGGAGGAAAGTGGGCATGGTGACTGTTGTATTGATTCCCGATGCTATTTTTGTGTTTCACCAACACTCTGATAGTCCACAGATTACAGAATGCCTCCTGATGTGCATCGGAAACTACTACTGGTCTTCCAGGGAACGATCAAAACGTAGACTGTTTGAGACATTACTCCCATGGAGGAAAGTGCGCATGGTGACTGTTGTATTCACTCCCGATGCAATTTCTGTTTTTCATCAACACTCTGATAGTCCACAGATTACAGAATGCCTCCAGATGTGCATCGGAAACTACTACTGGTCTTCCAGGGAACGATCAAACACTAGACTGTTTGTTACATTACTCCCATGGACGAAAGTGCGCATGGTGACTGTTGTATTCAATCCCGCTGCAATTCCTGTGCTTCATCAAAACTTTGAAGGTCCACAGATTACAGAATGCCACCTGATGTGCATCGGAAACTACTACTGGTCTTGCAAGGAACGATCAAAGCGTAGAGTGTATCAGACATTACTCCCATGGAGGAAATTGCGCATGGTGACTGTTGTATTGAATCCCGATGCAATTTCTGTGTTTAATCAACACTTTGAAGGTCCAAAGAAAACAGAATGCCTCCAGATGTGCATCGGAATCTACTACTGGTTTCCAGGAAACGATGAAACCGTAGACTGTTCGAGACATTACTCCCATGGAGGAAAGAGCGCATGGTGACTGTTGTATTCAATCCCGATGCTATTTTTGTGTTTCATGAACACTCTGATAGTCCACAGATTACAGAATGCCACCAGATGTGCATCGGAAACTACAACTGGAATTCCAGGGAACGATCAAAGCGTTGACTGTTTGAGATATCACTCCCGTGGAGGAAAGTGCGCATGTTGACTGTTGTATTCAATCCCGATGCATTCACTTTGTTTCATCAACACTCTGATAGTCCACAGATTGCAGAATGCCACCAGATGTGCAGCGGAAACTGGTGTTCCAGGGAACGATCAAATCGTAGACTGTTTGAGACATTACTCACCATGGAGGGAATTGCGCATGGTGACCGTTGTATTCAATCACGATGCAATTTCTGTGTTTCATCAACACTCTGATAGTCCAAAGATTACAGAATGCCACCAGATGTGCATCGGAAACTACTACTGGTCTTCCAGGAAACGGTCAAAGCGTAGAATGTTTCAGACGTTACTCCCATGGAGGAAAGTGCGGATGGTGACAGTATTATTCAATCCCGACGCAATTTCTGTGTTTCGTCAACACTCTGACAGTCCATAGATTACAGAATGCCACCAGATGTGCATCGGAAACTTCTACTGGTCTTCCAGGGAACGATCAAAGCGTAGACTGTTTAAGACATTACTCCCATGGAGGAATGTGCGTATGGTGACTGTTGTATTCAATCCCGATGCAATTTCTGTGTTTCATCAACACTCTGATAGTCCACAGATTACAGAATGCCACCAGATGGTCATCGGAAACTACTACTGGTCTTCCAGGGAACGATCAAAGCGTAGACTGTTTGAGAATTACTCCCATGGAGGAAAGTGCGCATGGTGACTGTTGTATTCAATCCCGATGGAATTTCTGTGTTTCATCAACACTCTGATAGTCCACAGATTACAGAATGCCTCCATTTGTGCATCGAAAACTACTACTGGTCTTCCAGGGAACAATCAAAATGTAGACTGTTTGAGACAATACTCCCATGGAGGAAAGTGCGCATGGTGACTGTTGTATTCAATCCCGATGCAATTTCTGTGTTTCATCAACACTCTGATAGTCCATAGATTACAGAATGCTACCAGATGTGCATCGGAAACTTCTACTGGTCTTCCAGGGAACGATCAAAGCGTAGACTATTTGAGACATTACTCCCATGGAGGAATGTGCGCATGGTGACTGTTGTATTCAATCCCGATGCAATTTCTGTGTTTCATCAACACACTGATAGTCAACAGATTACAGAATGCCACCAGATGTGCATCGGAAACTACTACTGGTATTCCAGGGAACGATCAAAGCGTAGACTGTTTGAGACATTACTCCCATGGAGGAAAGTGCGCATGGTGACTGTTGTATTCCATCCCGATGCTATTTCCGTGTTTCACCAACACTCTGATAGTCCACAGATTACTGAATGCCACCAGATGTGCATCAGAAACTACTACTGGTCTTCCAGGGAAAGATCAAAGCGTAGAATGTTTGAGAATTACTCCCATGGAGGAAAGTGCGCATGGTGACTGTTGAATTCAATCCCGATGCAATTTCTGTGTTTCATCAACACTCTGATAGTCCACAGATTACAGAATGCCTCCAGAAATGCATCGAAAACTACTACTGGTCTTCCAGGGAACAATCAAAACGTATACTGTTTGAGACATTACTCCCATTGAGGAAAGTGCGCATGGTGACTGCTGTATTCAATCCCGATGCAATTTCTGATTTTCATCAACACTCTGATAGTCCACATATTACAGATTGCCTCCAGATGTGCATCGGAAACTACTACTGGTCTTCCTGGGAACGATCAAAGCGTAGACTGTTTCAGACGTTACTCCCATGGAGGAAAGTGCGGATGGTGACTGTTGTATTCACTCCCGACGCAATTTCTGTGTTTTATCAACATTTTAAAGGTCCACAGATTACAGAATGCTTCCAGATGTGCACCGGAAACTGCTAATGGTCTTCCAGGGAACGATCAAAGCGTAGACTGTTTGAGACATTACTCCCATGGAGGGAAGTGCGCATTGTGTTTGTTGTATTCAATCCCGATGCTATATCTGTATTTCACCAACACTCTGATAGTCCACAGATTACTGAATGCCCCCAGATGTGCATCGGAAACTACTACTGGTCTTCCAGGGAACGATCAAAGCGTAGAATGTTTGAGAATTACTAACATGGAGGAAAGTGCGCATGGTGACTGTTGTATACAATCCCGATGCAATTTCTATGTTTCATCAACACTCTGATAGTCCAGAGATTACAGAATGCCTCCTGATGTGCATCGGAAACTACTACTGGTCTTCCAGGGAACGATCAAAACGTAGACTGTTTGAGACATTACTCCCATGGAGGAAAGTGCGCATGGTGACTGTTGTATTCACTCCCGATGCAATTTCTGTTTTTCATCAACACTCTGATAGTCCACAGATTACAGAATGCCTCCAGATGTGCATCGGAAACTACTACTGGTCTTCCAGGGAACGATCAAACACTAGACTGTTTGTTACATTACTCCCATGGACGAAAGTGCGCATGGTGACTGTTGTATTCAATCCCGCTGCAATTCCTGTGCTTCATCAAAACTTTGAAGGTCCACAGATTACAGAATGCCACCTGATGTGCATCGGAAACTACTACTGGTCTTGCAAGGAACGATCAAAGCGTAGAGTGTATCAGACATTACTCCCATGGAGGAAATTGCGCATGGTGACTGTTGTATTGAATCCCGATGCAATTTCTGTGTTTCATCAACACTTTGAAGGTCCAAAGAAAACAGAATGCCTCCAGATGTGCATCGGAATCTACTACTGGTTTCCAGGAAACGATGAAACCGTAGACTGTTCGAGACATTACTCCCATGGAGGAAAGAGCGCATGGTGACTGTTGTATTCAATCCCGATGCTATTTTTGTGTTTCATGAACACTCTGATAGTCCACAGATTACAGAATGCCACCAGATGTGCATCGGAAACTACAACTGGAATTCCAGGGAACGATCAAAGCGTTGACTGTTTGAGATATCACTCCCGTGGAGGAAAGTGCGCATGTTGACTGTTGTATTCAATCCCGATGCATTCACTGTGTTTCATCAACACTCTGATAGTCCACAGATTGCAGAATGCCACCAGATGTGCAGCGGAAACTTCTACTGGTCTTTCAGGGAACGATCAACACGTAGACTGTTTGAGACATTACTCCCATGGAGGAATGTGCGTATGGTGACTGTTGTATTCAATCCCGATGCAATTTCTGTGTTTCATCAACACTCTGATAGTCCACAGATTACAGAATGCCACCAGATGGTCATCGGAAACTACTACTGGTCTTCCAGGGAACGATCAAAGCGTAGACTGTTTGAGAATTACTCCCATGGAGGAAAGTGCGCATGGTGACTGTTGTATTCAATCCCGATGGAATTTCTGTGTTTCATCAACACTCTGATAGTCCACAGATTACAGAATGCCTCCATTTGTGCATCGAAAACTACTACTGGTCTTCCAGGGAACAATCAAAATGTAGACTGTTTGAGACAATACTCCCATGGAGGAAAGTGCGCATGGTGACTGTTGTATTCAATCCCGATGCAATTTCTGTGTTTCATCAACACTCTGATAGTCCATAGATTACAGAATGCTACCAGATGTGCATCGGAAACTTCTACTGGTCTTCCAGGGAACGATCAAAGCGTAGACTATTTGAGACATTACTCCCATGGAGGAATGTGCGCATGGTGACTGTTGTATTCAATCCCGATGCAATTTCTGTGTTTCATCAACACTCTGATAGTCAACAGATTACAGAATGCCACCAGATGTGCATCGGAAACTACTACTGGTATTCCAGGGAACGATCAAAGCGTAGACTGTTTGAGACATTACTCCCATGGAGGAAAGTGCGCATGGTGACTGTTGTATTCCATCCCGATGCTATTTCCGTGTTTCACCAACACTCTGATAGTCCACAGATTACTGAATGCCACCAGATGTGCATCAGAAACTACTACTGGTCTTCCAGGGAAAGATCAAAGCGTAGAATGTTTGAGAATTACTCCCATGGAGGAAAGTGCGCATGGTGACTGTTGAATTCAATCCCGATGCAATTTCTGTGTTTCATCAACACTCTGATAGTCCACAGATTACAGAATGCCTCCAGAAATGCATCGAAAACTACTACTGGTCTTCCAGGGAACAATCAAAACGTATACTGTTTGAGACATTACTCCCATTGAGGAAAGTGCGCATGGTGACTGCTGTATTCAATCCCGATGCAATTTCTGATTTTCATCAACACTCTGATAGTCCACTTATTACAGATTGCCTCCAGATGTGCATCGGAAACTACTACTGGTCTCCCTGGGAACGATCAAAGCGTAGACTGTTTCAGACGTTACTCCCATGGAGGAAAGTGCGGATGGTGACTGTTGTATTCACTCCCGACGCAATTTCTGTGTTTTATCAACATTTTAAAGGTCCACAGATTACAGAATGCTTCCAGATGTGCACCGGAAACTGCTAATGGTCTTCCAGGGAACGATCAAAGCGTAGACTGTTTGAGACATTACTCCCATGGAGGAAAGTGCGCATGGTGTTTGTTGTATTCAATCCCGATGCTATATCTGTATTTCACCAACACTCTGATAGTCCACAGATTACTGAATGCCCCCAGATGTGCATCGGAAACTACTACTGGTCTTCCAGGGAACGATCAAAGCGTAGAATGTTTGAGAATTACTAACATGGAGGAAAGTGCGCATGGTGACTGTTGTATACAATCCCGATGCAATTTCTATGTTTCATCAACACTCTGATAGTCCAGAGATTACAGAATGCCTCCAGATGTGCATCGGAAACTACTACTGGTCTTCCAGGGAACAATCAAATCGTAGCCTGTTTGAGACATTACTCCCATGGAGGAAAGTGCGCATGGTGACTGTTGTATTCAATCCCGATGCTATTTCTGTGTTTCATCAACACACTGATAGTCCACAGATTACAGAATGAAACGAGATGTGCATCGGAAACTACTACTGGTATTCCAGGGAACGATCCAAGCGTAGACTGTTTGAGATATCACTCCCGCGGATGAAAGTGCGCATGGTGACTGTTGTATTTAATCCCGATGCATTCTCTGTGTTTCATCAACACTCTGATAGTCCACAGATTACAGAATGCCACCAGTTGTGCATCTTAAACCACTACTGGTCATTCAGGGAACGATCAAAGCGTAGACTGTTTGAGACATTACTCCCATGGAGGAAAGTGCGCATGGTGACTGTTGTAATCAATCCCGATGCTATTTCTGTGTTTCACCAACACTCTGATAGTCCACAGATTACTGAATGAC
The DNA here is from genome assembly GCF_023897955.1 of Schistocerca gregaria. NCBI lineage: Eukaryota > Metazoa > Arthropoda > Insecta > Orthoptera > Acrididae > Schistocerca > Schistocerca gregaria. The sequence goes on from NW_026061707.1 coordinate 15,797,650, forward strand.
ACCAGATGTGCATCGGAAACTACTACTGGTCTTCCAGGGAACGATCAAAGCGTCGAATGTTTGAGAATTACTCCCATGGAGGAAAGTGCGCATGGTGACTGTTGTATTCAATCCCGATGCAATTTCTGTGTTTCATCAACACTCTGATAGTCCACAGATTACAGAATGCCTCCAGATGTGCATCGGAAATTACTACTGGTCGTCCAGGGAACGATCAAAGCGTAGACTGTTTGAGACATTACTCCCAAGGAGGTAAGTGCGCATGGTGACTGTTGTATTCAATCCCGATGCTATTTCTGTGTTTCATCAACACTCTGATAGTCCACTGATTACAGAATGCCACCAGATGTGCATCGGAAACTACTACTGGTATTCCAGGGAACGATCAAATCGTAGACTGTTTGAGATATCACTCCCATGGAGGAAAGTGCGCATGGTGACTGTTGTATTCACTCCCGATGCAATTTCTGTGTTTTATCAACATTTTGAAGGTCCACAGATTACAGAATGCTTCCAGATGTGCACCGGAAACTACTAATGGTCTTCCAGGGAACGATCAAAGCGTAGACTGTTTCAGACATTACTCCCATGGAGGAAAGTGCGCATGGTGAGTGTTGTATTCAATCCCGATGCTATTTCTGTGTTTCACCAACACCCTGATAGTCCACAGATTACTGAATGCCACCAGATGTTTATCGGAAACTACTACTGGTCTTCCAGGGAACGATCAAATCGTAGAATGTTTGAGAATTACACCCATGAAGGGAAAGTGCGCATGGTGACTGTTGTATTCAATCCCGATGCAATTTCTGTGTTTCATCAACACTCTGATAGTCCGCAGATTACAGAATGCCTCCAGATGTGCATCGGAAACTACTACTGGTCTTCCAGGGAACGATCATAGCGTAGACTGTTTGAGACATTACTCCCATGGAGGAATGTGCGAATATTGACTGTTGTATTCAATCCCGATGCAATTTCTGTGTTTCATCACCACTCTGTTAGTCCACAGATTACAGAATGCCTCCATTTGTGCATCGAAAACTACTACTGGTCTTCCAGGGAACAATCAAAATGTAGACTGTTTGAGACAATACTCCCATGGAGGAAAGTGCGCATGGTGACTGTTGTATTCAATCCCGATGCAATTTCTGTGTTTCATCAACACTCTGATAGTCCATAGATTACAGAATGCTACCAGATGTGCATCGGAAACTTCTACTGGTCTTCCAGGGAACGATCAAAGCGTAGACTATTTGAGACATTACTCCCATGGAGGAATGTGCGCATGGTGACTGTTGTATTCAATCCCGATGCAATTTCTGTTTTTCATCAACACTCTGATAGTCAACAGATTACAGAATGCCACCAGATGTGCATCGGAAACTACTACTGGTATTCCAGGGAACGATCAAAGCGTAGACTGTTTGAGACATTACTCCCATGGAGGAAAGTGCGCATGGTGACTGTTGTATTCCATCCCGATGCTATTTCCGTGTTTCACCAACACTCTGATAGTCCACAGATTACTGAATGCCACCAGATGTGCATCAGAAACTACTACTGGTCTTCCAGGGAAAGATCAAAGCGTAGAATGTTTGAGAATTACTCCCATGGAGGAAAGTGCGCATGGTGACTGTTGAATTCAATCCCGATGCAATTTCTGTGTTTCATCAACACTCTGATAGTCCACAGATTACAGAATGCCTCCAGAAATGCATCGAAAACTACTACTGGTCTTCCAGGGAACAATCAAAACGTATACTGTTTGAGACATTACTCCCATTGAGGAAAGTGCGCATGGTGACTGCTGTATTCAATCCCGATGCAATTTCTGATTTTCATCAACACTCTGATAGTCCACATATTACATATTGCCTCCAGATGTGCATCGGAAACTACTACTGGTCTTCCTGGGAACGATCAAAGCGTAGACTGTTTCAGACGTTACTCCCATGGAGGAAAGTGCGGATGGTGACTGTTGTATTCACTCCCGACGCAATTTCTGTGTTTTATCAACATTTTAAAGGTCCACAGATTACAGAATGCTTCCAGATGTGCACCGGAAACTGCTAATGGTCTTCCAGGGAACGATCAAAGCGTAGACTGTTTGAGACATTACTCCCATGGAGGAAAGTGCGCATGGTGTTTGTTGTATTCAATCCCGATGCTATATCTGTATTTCACCAACACTCTGATAGTCCACAGATTACTGAATGCCCCCAGATGTGCATCGGAAACTACTAATGGTCTTCCAGGGAACGATCAAAGCGTAGAATGTTTGAGAATTACTAACATGGAGGAAAGTGCGCATGGTGACTCTTGTATACAATCCCGATGCAATTTCTATGTTTCATCAACACACTGATAGTCCAGAGATTACAGAATGCCTCCAGATGTGCATCGGAAACTACTACTGGTCTTCCAGGGAACAATCAAATCGTAGCCTGTTTGAGACATTACTCCCATGGAGGAAAGTGCGCATGGTGACTGTTGTATTCAATCCCGATGCTATTTCTGTGTTTCATCAACACACTGATAGTCCACAGATTACAGAATGAAACGAGATGTGCATCGGAAACTACTACTGGTATTCCAGGGAACGATCCAAGCGTAGACTGTTTGAGATATCACTCCCGCGGATTGAAGTGCGCATGGTGACTGTTGTATTTAATCCCGATGCATTCTCTGTGTTTCATCAACACTCTGATAGTCCACAGATTACAGAATGCCACCAGTTGTGCATCTTAAACCACTACTGGTCATTCAGGGAACGATCAAAGCGTAGACTGTTTGAGACATTACTCCCATGGAGGAAAGTGCGCATGGTGACTGTTGTAATCAATCCCGATGCTATTTCTGTGTTTCACCAACACTCTGATAGTCCACAGATTACTGAATGACACCAGATGTGCATCGGAAACTACTACTGGTCTTCCAGGGAACGATCAAAGCGTCGAATGTTTGAGAATTACTCCCATGGAGGAAAGTGCGCATGGTGACTGTTGTATTCAATCCCGATGCAATTTCTGTGTTTCATCAACACTCTGATAGTCCACAGATTACAGAATGCCTCCAGATGTGCATCGGAAATTACTACTGGTCGTCCAGGGAACGATCAAAGCGTAGACTGTTTGAGACATTACTCCCAAGGAGGTAAGTGCGCATGGTGACTGTTGTATTCAATCCCGATGCTATTTCTGTGTTTCATCAACACTCTGATAGTCCACTGATTACAGAATGCCACCAGATGTGCATCGGAAACTACTACTGGTACTCCAGGGAACGATCAAATCGTAGACTGTTTGAGATATCACTCCCATGGAGGAAAGTGCGCATGGTGACTGTTGTATTCACTCCCGATGCAATATCTGTGTTTTATCAACATTTTGAAGGTCCACAGATTACAGAATGCTTCCAGATGTGCACCGGAAACTACTAATGGTCTTCCAGGGAACGATCAAATCGTAGACTGTTTCAGACATTACTCCCATGGGGGAAAGTGCGCATGGTGAGTGTTGTATTCAATCCCGATGCTATTTCTGTGTTTCACCAACACTCTGATAGTCCACAGATTACTGAAAGCCACCAGATGTTTATCGGAAACTACTACTGGTCATCCAGGGAACGATCAAATCGTAGAATGTTTGAGAATTACACCCATGAAGGGAAAGTGCGCATGGTGACTGTTGTATTCAATCCCGATGCAATTTCTGTGTTTCATCAACACTCTGATAGTCCGCAGATTACAGAATGCCTCCAGATGTGCATCGGAAACTACTACTGGTCTTCCAGGGAACGATCATAGCGTAGACTGTTTGAGACATTACTCCCATGGAGGAATGTGCGAATATTGACTGTTGTATTCAATCCCGATGCAATTTCTGTGTTTCATCACCACTCTGTTAGTCCACAGATTACAGAATGCCACCAGATGTGCATCGGAGACTACTACTGGTCTTCCAGGGAACGATCAAAGCGTAGACTGTTTGAGACATTACTCCCATGGAGGAAAGTGCGCATGGTGACTGTTGTATTCAATCCCGATGCTATTTCTGTGTTTCACCAACACTCTGATAGTCCACAGATTACTGAATGCCACCAGATGTTTATCGGAAACTACTACTGGTCTTCCAGGGAACGATCAAATCGTAGAATGTTTGAGAATTACACCCATGAAGGGAAAGTGCGCATGGTGACTGTTGTATTCAATCCCGATGCAATTTCTGTGTTTCATCAACACTCTGATAGTCCGCAGATTACAGAATGCCTCCAGATGTGCATCGGAAACTACTACTGGTCTTCCAGGGAACGATCAAAGCGTAGAATGTTTGAGAATTACTCCCATGGGGGAAAGTTCGCATGGTGACTGTTGTATTCAATCCTGATGCAATTCCTGTGTTTCATGAACACTCTGATAGTCCGCAGGTTACAGAATGCCTCCATTTGTGCATTGAAAACTACTACTGGTCTTCCAAGGAACAATCAAAACGTAGACTGTTTGAGACATTACTCCCATGGTGGAAAGTGCGCATGGTGACTGTTGTATTCAATCCCGATGAACTTTCTGTGTTTCATCAACACTCTGATAGTCCACAGATTACAGAATGCCTCCAGATGTGCATCGGAAATTACTACTGGTCTTCCAGGGAACGATCAAAGCGTAGACTGTTTGAGACATTACTCCCATGGAGGAAAGTGCGAATATTGACCGTTGTATTCCATCCCGATGCAATTTCTGTCTTTCATCAACACTCTGTTAGTCCACAGATTACAGAATGCCACCAGATGTGCATCGGAAACTACTACTGGTCTTCCAGGGAACGATCAAAGCGTAGACTGTTTGAGACATTACTCCCATGGAGGAAAGTGCGCATGGTGACTGTTGTATTCAATCCCGATGCTATTTCTGTGTTTCATCAACACTCTGATAGTCCACTGATTACGGAATGCCACCAGATGTGCATCGGAAACTACTACTGGTATTCCAGGCAACGATCAAAGCGTAGACTGTTTGAGATATCACTCCCGTCGAGGAAAGTGCGCATGGTGACTGTTGTATTCAATCCCGATGCATTCTCTGTGTTTCATCAACACTCTGATAATCCACAGATTAAAGAATGCCTCCAGATGTGCATCGGAAACTACTACTGGTCTTCCAGGAAACGATGAAACCGTAGACTGTTTGAGACATTACTCCCATGGAGGAAAGTGCGCATGGTGACTGTTGTATTCAATCCCGATGCTATTTCTGTGTTTCATCAACACTCTGATAGTCCACAGATTACAGATTGCCACCAGATGTGCATCGGAAACTACTACTGGTCTTCCAGGGAACGATCAAATCGTTGACTGTTTGAGACATTACTCCCATGGAGGAAAGTGCGCATGGTGACTGTTGTATTCAATCCCGATGAACTTTCTGTGTTTCATCAACACTCTGATAGTCCATAGATTACAGAATGCCACCAGATGTGCATCGGAAACTTCTACTGGTCTTCCAGGGAACGATCAAAGCGTAGACTGTTTGAGACATTACTCCCATGGAGGAATGTGCGCATGGTGACTGTTGTATTCAATCCCGATGCCATTTCTGTGTTTCTCGAACACTCTGATAGGCCACAGATTACTGAATGCCACCAGATGTGAATCGGAAACTACTACTGGTCTTCCAGGGAACGATCAAAGCGTAGAATGTTTGAGAATTACTCCCATGGGGGAAAGTTCGCATGGTGACTGTTGTATTCAATCCTGATGCAATTCCTGTGTTTCATCAACACTCTGATAGTCCACAGATTACAGAATGCCTCCAGATGTGCATCGGAAATTACTACTGGTCTTCCAGGGAACGATCAAAGCGTAGACTGTTTGAGACATTACTCCCATGGAGGAAAGTGCGAATATTGACCGTTGTATTCCATCCCGATGCAATCTCTGTCTTTCATCAACACTCTGTTAGTCCACAGATTACAGAATGCCACCAGATGTGCATCGGAAACTACTACTGGTCTTCCAGGGAACGATCAAAGCGTAGACTGTTTGAGACATTACTCCCATGAAGGAAAGTGCGCATGGTGACTGTTGTATTCAATCCCGATGATATTTCTGTGTTTCATCAACACTCTGATAGTCCACTGATTACGGAATGCCACCAGATGTGCATCGGAAACTACTACTGGTATTCCAGGGAACGATCAAAGCGTAGACTGTTTGAGATATCACTCTCGTCGAGGAAAGTGCGCATGGTGACTGTTGTATTCAATCCCGATGCTCTCTCTGTGTTTCATCAACACTCTGATGATCCACAGATTACAGAATGAAACCAGTTGTGCATCGGAAACCACTACTGGTCTTTCAGGGAGCGATCAAAGCGTAGACTGTTTGAGACATTACTCCCATGGAGGAAAGTGCGCATGGTGACTGTTGAATTCAATCCGGATGCAATTTCTGTGTTTCATCAACACTCTGATAGTCCACAGATTAAAGAATGCCACCAGATGTGCATCGGAAACTACTACTGGTGTTCCAGGGAACGATCAAATCGTAGACTGTTTGAGACATTACTCCCATGGAGGAAAGTGCGCATGGTGACTGTTGTATTCAATCCCGATGCAATTTCTGTGTTTCATTAACACTCAGTTAGTCCACAGATTCCAGAATGCCACCAGATGTGCATCGGAAACTACTACTGGTCTTCCAGGGAACGATCAAAGCGCAGACTGTTTGAGACATTACTCCCATGGAGGAATGTGTGCATGGTGAGAGTTGTATTCAATCCCAATGCAATTTCTGTGTTTCACCAACACTCTGATAGTCCACAGATTACTTAATGCCACCAGATGTGAATCGAAAACTACTACAGGTCTTCCAGGGAATGATCAAAGCGTAGGATGTTTGAGAATTACTCCCACGGTGGAAAATGCGCATGGTGACTGTTGTATTCAATCCCGATGCAATTCCTGTGTTTCATCAACACTCTGATAGTCCACAGATTACAGAATGCCTCCAGATGTGCATCGGAAATTACTACTGGATTTCCAAGGAACGATCAAAGCGTAGACTGTTTGAGACATTACTCCCATGGACGAAAGTGCGAATATTAACCGTTGTATTCAATCTTGATGCAATTTCTGTGTTTCATCAACACTCTGATAGTCCACAGATTAAAGAATGCCACCAGATGTGCATCGGAAAGTACTACTGGTGTTCCGTGGAACGATCAAATCGTAGACTGTTTGAGACATTACTCCCATGGAGGGAAGTGCGCATGGTGACTGTTGTATTCAATCCCGATTCAATTTCAGAGTTTCATCAACACTCTGATAGTCCACAGATTACAGAATGCCTCCAGATGTGCATCGAAATCTTCTACTGGTCTTCCAGGGAACAATCAAAACGTATACTGTTTGAGACATTACTCCCATGGAGGAAAGTGCGCATGGTGACTGTTGTATTCAATCCCGATGCAACTTCTGATTTTCATCAACACTCTGATAGTCCACATATTGCAGATTGCCTCCAGATGTGCATCGGAAACTACTACTGGTCTTCCTGGGAACGATCAAAGCGTAGACTGTTTCAGACGTTACTGCCATGGAGGAAAGTGCGGATGGTGACTGTTGTATTCACTCTCGATGCAATTTCTGTGTTTCATCAACATTTTGAAGGTCCACAGATTACAGAATGCTTCCAGATGTGCACCGGAAACTACTAATGGTCTTCCAGGGAACGATCAAAGCGTAGACTGTTTCAGACATTACTCCCATGGAGGAAAGTGCGGATGGTGACTGTTGTATTCAATCCCGATTCAATTTCAGTGTTTCATCAACACTACGATAGTCCACAGATGACAGAATGCCACCAGATGTGCATCGGAAACTACTACTGGTCTTCCAGGGGACGATCAAAGCGTAGACTGTTTGAGACATTACTCCCATGGAGGAATGTGCGCATGGTGACTTTTGTATTCAATCCCATTGCAATTTCTGTGTTTCATCAACACTCAGTTAGTCCACAGATTACAGAATGAGTCCAGATGTGCATCGGAAACTACTACTGGTCTTCCTGGGAACGATCAAAGCGTAGACTGTTTGAGACATTACTCCCATGGAGGAAAGTGCGCATGGTGACTGTTGTATTCAATCCCGATGCTATTTCTGTGTTTCATCAACACTCAGATAGTCCACAGATTCCAGAATTCCTAGAGATGTGCACCGGAAACTACTACTGGTCTTCCAGGGAACGATCAAAGCGTAGACTGTTTGAGACATTACCCCCATGGAGGAAAGTGCGCATGGTGACTGTTGTATTCACTCCCGATGCAATTTCTGTGTTTTATCAACATTTTGAAGGTCCACAGATTACAGAATGCTTCCAGATGTGCACCGGAAACTACTAATGGTCTTCCAGGGAACGATCAAAGCGTAGACTGTTTGAGACATTACTCCCATGGAGGAAAGTGCGCAAGGTGACTGTTGTATTCAATCCCATTGCAATTTCTGTGTTTCATCAACACTCAGTTAGTCCACAGATTACAGAATGCCACCTGATGTGCATCGGAAATTACTACTGGTCTTCCAGGGAACGATCAAAGCGTACACTCTTTGAGACATTACTCCCATGGAGGAAGATGCGAGTATTGACTGTTGTATTCAATCCCGTTGCAATTTCTGTGTTTCATTAACACTCTGGTAGTCCACAGGTTACAGAACGCCACCAGATGTTTATCGGAGACTACTACTGGTCTTCCAGGAAGGATCAAAGCGTAGACTGTTTGAGACATTACTCCCATGGAAGAAAGTGCGCATTGTGACTCTTGTATTCAATCCCGATGCTATTTCTGTGTTTCATCAACTCTCTGATAGTCCACAGATTACAGAATGCCACCAGATGTGTATCGGTAATTACTACCGGTATTCCAGGGAACGATCAAAGCGTAGACTGTTTGAGATATCACTCACGTGGAGGAAAGTGCACATGGTGCCTGTTGTATTTAATCCCGATGCATTTTCTGTGTTTCATCAACACTCTGATAGTCCACAGATTACAGAATGCCACCAGTTGTGCATCGGAAAGCACTACTGGTCTTCCAGGGAACGATCAACGGGTAGACTGTTAGAGACATTACTCCCATGGAGGAAAGTGCGCATGGTGACTGTTGTATTTAATCCCATTGCAATTTCTGTGTTTTATCAACACTCAGTTAGTCCACAAATTTCAGAATGCCTCCAGATGTGCATTGGAAACTACTACTGGTCTTCCTGGAAACGATCAAATCGTAGACTGTATCAGACATTACTCCCATTGAGGAAAGTGCGGATTGTGACTGTTGTATTCACTCCCGATGCAATTTCTGTTTTTCATCAACACTCTGATAGTCCATAGATTACAGAATGCCTCCAGATGTGCATCGGAAACTACTACTGGTCTTCCAGGAAACGATGAAACCGTAGACTGTTTGAGACATTACTCCCATGGAGGAAAGTGCGCATGGTGACTGTTGTATTCAATCCCAATGCTATTTCTGTGTTTCATCAACACTCTGATAGTCCACAGATTACAGATTGCCACCAGATGTGCATCGGAAACTACTACTGGTCTTCCAGGGAACGATCAAATCGTTGACTGTTTGAGACATTACTCCCATGGAGGTAAGTGCGCATGGTGACTGTTGTATTCAATCCCGATGCTATTTCTGTGTTTCACCAACACTCTGATAGTCCACAGATTACAGAATGCCACCAGATGTGCATCGGAAATTACTACTGGTCTTCCAAGGAACGATCAAAGCGTACACTCTTTGAGACATTACTCCCATGGAGGAAAGTGGGCATGGTGACTGCTGTATTTAATCCCGATGCAATTTCTGTCTTTTATCAACACCCGGGTAGACCACAGATTACAGAATACCTCCAGATGTGCATCAGAAACTACTACTGGTCTTCCAGGGAGCGATCAAAGCGTAGACTGTTTGAGACATTACTCCCGTGGAGGAATGTGCACATGTTGACTGTTGTATTCAATCCCGATGCAATTTCTGTGTTCATCAACTCTCTGATGGTCCACAGATTACAGAATGCCTCCAGATGTGCATCGAAAACTACTACTGGTATTCCAGGGAACGATCAAAGCGTAGACTGTTTGAGACTTTACTCCCATGGAGGTAAGTGCGCATGGTGACTGTTGTATTCAATCCCGTTGCAATTTCTGTGTTTCATGAACACTCTGGTAGTCCACAGATTACAGAACGCCACCAGATGTGTATCGGAGACTACTACTGGTCTTCCTGGAAGGATCAAAGCGTAGACTGTTTGAGATATAACTGACATGGAAGACAGTGCTCATGGTGACTCTTGTATTCAATCCCGATGCTATTTCTGTGTTTCATCAACTCTCTGATAGTCCACAGATTACGGAATGCCACCAGATGTGCATCGGTAATTACTACTGGTATTCCAGGGAACGATCAAAGCGTAGTCTGTCTGAGATATCACTCACGTGGAGGAAAGTGCACATGGTGACTGTTGTATTTAATCCCGATGCATTTTCTATGTTTCATCAACACTCTGATAGTCCACAGATTACAGAATGCCACCAGTTGTGCATCGGAAAGCAATACTGGTCTTCCAGGGAACGATCAACGCGTAGACTGTTTGAGACATTACTCCCATGGAGGAAAGTGCGCATGGTGACTGTTGTATTTAATCCCATTGCAATTTCTGTGTTTTATCAACACTCAGTTAGTCCACAAATTTCAGAATGCCTCCAGATGTGCATTGGAAACTACTACTGGTCTTCCTGGAAACGATCAAATCGTAGACTGTATCAGACATTACTCCCATGGAGGAAAGTGCGGATTGTGACTGTTGTATTCACTCCCGATGCAATTTCTGTTTTTCATCAACACTCTGATAGTCCACAGATTACAGAATGCCTCCAGATGTGCATCGGAAACTACTACTGGTCTTCCAGGAAACGATGAAACCGTAGACTGTTTGAGACATTACTCCCATGGAGGAAAGTGCGCATGGTTACTGTTGTATTCTATCCCGATGCTATTTCTGTGTTTCATCAACACTCTGATAGTCCACAGATTACAGAATGCCACCAGATGTGCATCGGAAACTACTACTGGTCTTCCAGGGAACGATCAAAGCGTAGACTGTTTGAGACATTACTCCCATGGTGGTAAGTGCGCATGGTGACTGTTGTATTCAATCCCGATGCTATTTCTGTGTTTCACCAACACTCTGATAGTCCACAGATTACAGAATGCCACCAGATGTGCATCGGAAATTACTACTGGACTTCCAAGGAACGATCAAAGCGTACACTCTTTGAGACATTACTCCCATGGAGGAAAGTGCTCATGGTGATTGTTGTATTCAATCCCGATGCAATTTCTGTGTTTCATCAATACTTTGAAGAACCACAGATTACAGAATGCCTCCAGATGTGAAACGAAACTACTACTGGTCTCCCAGGGAACGATCAGAACTTAGAATGTTTGAGACATTACTCCCATGGAGGAAAGTGGGCATGGTGACTGTTGTATTTAATCCCGATGCAATTTCTGTCTTTTATCAACACCCGGGTAGACCACAGATTACAGAATACCTCCAGATGTGCATTAGAAACTACTACTGGTCTTCCAGGGAACGATCAAAGCGTAGACTGTTTGAGACATTACTCCCGTGGAGGAATGTGCACATGTTGACTGTTGTATTCAATCCCGATGCAATTTCTGTGTTCATCAACTCTCTGATAGTCCACAGATTACAGAATGCCTCCAGATGTGCATCGAAAACTACTACTAGTATTCCAGGGAACGATCAAAGCGTAGACTGTTTGAGACATTACTCCCATGGAGGTAAGTGCGCATGGTGATTGTTGTATTCAATCCCGTTGCAATTTCTGTGTTTCATGAACACTCTATTAGTCCACAGATTACAGAACGCCACCAGATGTGTATCGGAGACTACTACTGGTCTTCCTGGAAGGATCAAAGCGTAGACTGTTTGAGATATTACTGACATGGAAGAAAGTGCGCATGGTGACTCTTGTATTCAATCCCGATGCTATTTCTGTGTTTCATCAACTCTCTGATTGTCCACAGAGTACAGAATGCCACCAGATGTGCATCGGAAACTATCACTGGTATTCCAGGGAACGATCAAAGCGTAGACTGTTTGAGACATTACTCACAAGGAGGAAAGTGCTCGTGATGACTGTTGTATTCAATCCCGATGCTATTTCTGTTTTTCATCAACACTCTGGTAGTCCACCGATTACAGAATGCCATTAGATGTGCATCGGAAACTACTACTGGTCTTCCAGATAACGATCAAAGCGTAGACTGTTTGAAAATTACTCCCATGGAGGAAAGTGCGCAAGGTGACTGTTGTATTCAATCCCGATGGAATTTCTGTGTTTCATCAACACTCTGATAGTCCACAGATTACAGAATGCCTCCAGATGTGCATCGAAAACTACTACTTTTCTTCAGGGGAACAATCAAAACGTAGACTGCTTGAGACATTACTCCCATGGAGGAAAGTGCGCATGGTGACTGTTGTATTCAATCCCGATGCAATTTCTGTGTTTCATCAACACTCTGGTAGTCCACAGATTACAGAACGCCACCAGATGTGCATCGGAAACTACTACTGGTCTTCCAGGGAACGATCAAAGCGTAGACTGTTTGAGACATTACTCCCATGGAGGAAAGTGCGCATGGTGACTGTTGTATTCAATCCCGACGCTATTTCTGTGTTTCATCAACACTCTGATAGTCCACTGATTACGGAATGCCACCAGATGTGCATCGGAAACTACTACTGGTATTCCAGGGAACGATCAAAGCGTAGACTGTTTGAGAAATCACTCTCGTCGAGGAAAGTGCGCATGGTGACTGTTGTATTCAATCCCGATGCATTCTCTGTGTTTCATCAACACGCTGATGATCCACAGATTACAGAATGAAACCAGTTGTGCATCGGAAACCACTACTGGTCTTTCAGGGAGCGATCAAAGCGTAGACTGTTTGAGACATTACTCCCATGGAGGAAAGTGCGCATGGTGACTGTTGAATTCAATCCCGATGCAATTTCTGTGTTTCATCAAGACTCTGATAGTCCACAGATTAAAGAATGCCACCAGATGTGCATCGGAAACTACTACTGATGTTCCAGGGAACGATCAAATCGTAGACTGTTTGAGACATTACTCCCATGGAGGAAAGTGCGCATGGTGACTGTTGTATTCAATCCCGATGAAATTTCTGTGTTTCATTAACACTCAGTTAGTCCACAGATTCCAGAATGCCACCAGATGTGCATCGGAAACTACTACTGGTCTTCCAAGGAACAATCAAAACGTAGACTGTTTGAGACATTACTCCCATGGAGGAAAGTGCGCATGGTGACTGTTGTATTCAATCCCGAGGAACTTTCTGTGTTTCATCAACACTCTGATAGTCCATAGATTACAGAATGCCACCAGATGTGCATCGGAAACTTCTACTGGTCTTCCAGGGAACGATCAAAGCGTAGACTGTTTGAGACATTACTCCCATGGAGGAATGTGCGCATGGTGACTGTTGTACTCAATCCCGATGCTATTTCTGTGTTTCTCGAACACTCTGATAGTCCACAGATTACTGAATGCCACCAGATGTGAATCGGAAGCTACTACTGGTCTTCCAGGGAACGATCAAAGCGTAGAATGTTTGAGAATTACTCCCATGGGGGAAAGTGCGCATGGTGACAGTTGTATTCAATCCTGATGCAATTCCTGTGTTTCATCAACACTCTGATAGTCCACAGATTACAGAATGCCTCCAGATGTGCATCGGAAATTACTACTGGTCTTCCAGGGAACGATCAAAGCGTAGACTGTTTGAGACATTACTCCCATGGAGGAAAGTGCGAATATTGACCGTTGTATTCCATCACCGATGCAATTTCTGTCTTTCATCATCACTCTGTTAGTCCACAGATTACAGAATGCCACCAGATGTGCATCGGAAACTACTACTGGTCTTCCAGGGAACGATCAAAGCGTAGACTGTTTGAGACATTACTCCCATGGAGGAAAGTGCGCATGGTGACTGTTGTATTCAATCCCGATGCTATATCTGTGTTTCATCAACACTCTGATAGTCCACTGATTACGGAATGCCACCAGATGTGCATCGGAAACTACTACTGGTATTCCAGGTAACGATCAAAGCGTAGACTGTTTGAGATATCACTCCCGTCGAGGAAAGTGCGCATGGTGACTGTTGTATTCAATCCCGATGCATTCTCTGTGTTTCATCAACACTCTGATTATCCACAGATTACAGAATGAAACCAGTTGTGCATCGGAAGCCACTACTGGTCTTTCAGGGAGCGATCAAAGCGTAGACTGTTTGAGACATTACTCCCATGGAGGAAAGTGCGCATGGTGACTGTTGAATTCAATCCCGATGCAATTTCTGTGTTTCATCAACACTCTGATAGTCCACAGATTAAAGAATGCCACCAGATGTGCATCGGAAACTACTACTGGTGTTCAAGGGAACGATCAAATCGTAGACTGTTTGAGACATTACTCCCATGGAGGAAAGTGCGCATGGTGACTGTTGTATTCAATCCCGATGCAATTTCTGTGTTTCATTAACACTCAGTTAGTCCACAGATTCCAGAATGCCACCAGATGTGCATCGGAACCTACTACTGGTCTTCCAGGGAACGATCAAAGCGCAGACTGTTTGAGACATTACTCCCATGGAGGAATGTGTGCATGGTGAGAGTTGTATTCAATCCCGATGCAATTTCTGTGTTTCACCAACACTCTGATAGTCCACAGATTACTTAATGCCACCAGATGTGAATCGAAAACTACTACAGGTCTTCCAGGGAACGATCAAAGCGTAGGATGTTTGAGAATTACTCCCATGGTGGAAAATGCGCATGGTGACCGTTGTATTCAATCCCGATGCAATTCCTGTGTTTCATCAACACTCTGATAGTCCACAGATTACAGAATGCCTCCAGATGTGCATCGGTAATTACTACTGGTTTTCCAAGGAACGATCAAAGCGTAGACTGTTTGAGACATTACTCCCACGGACGAAAGTGCGAATATTAACCGTTGTATTCAATCTCGATGCAATTTCTGTGTTTCATCAACACTCTGATAGTCCACAGATTAAAGAATGCCACCAGATGTGCATCGGAAAGTACTACTGGTGTTCCGTGGAACGATCAAATCGTAGACTGTTTGAGACATTACTCCCATGGAGGGAAGTGCGCATGGTGACTGTTGTAATCAATCCCGATTCAATTTCAGAGTTTCATCAACACTCTGATAGTCCACAGATTACAGAATGCCTCCAGAAGTGCATCGAAAACTTCTACTGGTCTTCCAGGGAACAATCAAAACGTATACTGTTTGAGACATTACTCTCATGTAGGAAAGTGCTCATGGTGACTGTTGTATTCAATCCCGATGCAACTTCTGATTTTCATCAACACTCTGATAGTCCACATATTGCAGATTGCCTCCAGATGTGCATCGGAAACTACTACTGGTCTTCCAGGGGACGATCAAAGCGTAGACTGTTTGAGACATTACTCCCATGGAGGAATGTGCGCATGGTGACTGTTGTATTCAATCCCATTGCAATTTCTGTGTTTCATCAACACTCAGTTAGTCCTCAGATTACAGAATGCCTCCAGATGTGCACCGGAAACTACTACTGGTCTTCCAGGGAACGATCAAAGCGTAGACTGTTTGAGACATTACCCCCATGGAGGAAAGAGCGCATGGTGACTGTTGTATTCACGCCCGATGCAATTTCTGTGTTTTATCAACATTTTGAAGGTCCACAGATTACAGAATGCTTCCACATGTGCACCGGAAGCTACTAATGGTCTTCCAGGGAACGATCAAAGCGTAGACTGTTTGAGACATTACTCCCATGGAGGAAAGTGCGCATGGAGACTGTTGTATTCAATCCCATTGCAATTTCTGTGTTTCATCAACACTCAGTTAGTCCACAGATTACAGAATGCCACCTGATGTGCATCGGAAATTACTACTGGTCTTCCAGGGAACGATCAAAGCGTACACTCTTTGAGACATTACTCCCATTGAGGAAGGTGCGAGTATTGACTGTTGTATTCAATCCCGTTGCAAGTTCTGTGTTTCATGAACACTCTGGTAGTCCACAGATTACAGAATGCCACCAGATGTGCATCGGTAATTACTACCGGTATTCCAGGGAACGATCAAAGCGTAGACTGTTTGAGATATCACTCACGTGGAGGAAAGTGCGCATGGTGACTGTTGTATTTAATCCCGATGCATTTTCTGTGTTTCATCAACACTCTGATAGTCCACAGATTACAGAATGCCACCAGATGTCCATCGGAAACTACTACTTTTCTTCCAGGGAACGATCAAAGCGTAGACTGTTTGAGACGTTACTCCCATGGAGGAAAGTCCGCATGGTGACTGTTGTATTCAATCCCGATGCTATTTCTGTGTTTCATCAACACTCTGATAGCCCACAGATTACAGAATGCCACCAGATGTGCATCGGAAACTACTACTGGTCGTCCAGGAAACGATCAAAGCGTAGAATGTTTCAGACGTTACTCCCATGGAGGAAAGTGCGGATGGTGACTGTTGTATTCAATCCCGATGCAATTTCTGTGTTTCATCAACACTCTGATAGCCCATAGATTACAGAATGCCACCAGATGTGCATCGGAAACTTCTACTGGTCTTCCAGGGAATGATCAAAGCGTAGACTGTTTGAGACATTACTCCCATGGAGGAATGTGCGCATGGTGACTGTTGTATTTAATCCCGATGCAATTTCTGTGTTTCATGAACACTCTGATAGTCCACAGATTACAGACTGCCACCAGATGTAGATCGGTATCTACTACTGGTCTTCCAGGGAACGATCAAAGCGTAGACTGTTTGAGACATTACTCCCATGGAGGAAAGTGCGCATGGTGACTGTTGTATTCAATCCCGATGCTATTTCTGTGTTTCATCAACACTCTGATAGTCCACAGATTACAGAATGCCACCAGATGTGCATCGGAAACTACTACTTATCTTCCAGGGAACGATCAAAGCGTAGAAAGTTTGAGAATTACTCCCATGGAGGAAAGTGCGCATTGTGACTGTTGTGTTCAATCCCGATGCAATTTCTGTGTTTCATCAACACACTGATAGTCCAGAGATTACAGAATGCCTCCAGATGTGCATCGGAAACTACTACTGGTCTTCCAGGGAACGATCAAAACGTAGACTGTTTGAGACATTACTCCCATGGAGGAAAGTGCGCATGGTGACTGTTGTATTCAATCCGGATGCAATATCTGTGTTTCATCAACACTCTGATAGTATACAGATTACAGAATGCTACCAGATGTGCATCGGAAACTACTACTGGTCTTCCAGGGAACGATCAAAGCGTAGACTGTTTGAGACATTACTCCCATGCAGGTAAGTGCGCATGGTGACTGTTGTATTCAATCCCGATGCTATTTCTGTGTTTCATCAACACTCTGATAGTCCACAGATTACAGAATGCCACCAGTTGTGCATCGGAAAGCACTACTGGTCTTCCAGGGAACGATCAACGCGTAGACTGTTAGAGACATTACTCCCATGGAGGAAAGTGCGCATGGTGACTGTTGTATTCAATCCCGATGCTATTTCTGTGTTTCATCAACACTCTGATAGTCCACAGATTACAGAATGCCACCAGATGTGCATCGGAAATTACTACTGGTCTTCCAAGGAACGATCAAAGCGTACACTCTTTGAGACATTACTCCCATGGAGGAAAGTGCCCATGGTGATTGTTGTATTCAATCCCGATGCAATTTCTGTGTTTCATCAATACTTTGAAGAACCACAGATTACAGAATGCCTCCAGATGTGAAAAGAAACTACTACTGGTCTCCCAGGGAACGATCAGAACTTAGAATGTTTGAGACATTACTCCCATGGAGGAAAGTGGGCATGGTGACTGTTGTATTTAATCCCGATGCAATTTCTGTCTTTTATCAACACCCGGGTAGACCACAGATTACAGAATACCTCCAGATGTGCATTAGAAACTACTACTGGTCTTCCAGGGAACGATCAAAGCGTAGACTGATTGAGACATTACTCCTGTGGAGGAATGTGCACATGTTGACTGTTGTATTCAATCCCGATGCAATGTCTGTGTTCATCAACTCTCTGATAGTCCACAGATTACAGAATGCTTCCAGATGTGCATCGAAAACTACTACTGGTATTCCAGGGAACGATCAAAGCGTAGACTGTTTGAGACATTACTCCCATGGAGGTAAAAGCGCATGGTGACTGTTGTATTCAATCCCGTTGCAATTTCTGTGTTTCATGAACACTCTGGTAGTCCACAGATTACAGAACGCCACCAGATGTGTATCGGAGACTACTACTGGTCTTCCTGGAAGGATCAAAGCGTAGACTGTTTGAGATATTACTGACATGGAAGAAAGTGCGCATGGTGACTGTTGTATTCAATCCCGATGCTATTTCTGTGTTTCATCAACTCTCTGATAGTCCACAGAGTACAGAATGCCACCAGATGTGCATCGGAAACTACTACTGGTATTCCAGGGATCGATCAAAGCGTAGACTGTTTGTGACATTACTCCCAAGGAGGAAAGTGCTCGTGATGACTGTTGTATTCAATCCCGATGCTATTTCTGTTTTTCATCAACACTCTGGTAGTCCACCGATTACAGAATGCCACCAGTAGTGCATCGGAAACCACTACTGGTCTTCCAGGGAACGATCAACGCGTAGACTGTTTGAGAGATTACTCCCATGGAGGAATGTGCGCATGGTGCCTGTTGTATTCAATCCCGATTTAATTTCTGTTTTTCATCAACACTCTGATAGTCTACAGATTACAGATTGCCACCAGATGTGCATCGGAAACTACTACTGGTCTTCCTGGGAACGATCAAAGCGTAGACTGTTTGAGACATTACTCCCATGGAGGAAAGTGCGCATGGTGACTGTTGTATTCAATCCCATTGCAATTTCTGTGTTTTATCAACACTCAGTTAGTCCACAAATTTCAGAATGCCTCCAGATGTGCATTGGAAACTACTACTGGTCTTCCAAGGAACGATCAAAGCGTACACTCTTTGAGACATTACTCCCATGGAGGAAAGTGCGCATGGTGACTGTTGTATTCAATCCCGATGCTATTTCTGTGTTTCATCAACACTCTGATAGTCCACAGATTACAGAATGCTACCAGATGTGCATCTGAAACTACTACTGGTCTTCCAGGGAACGATCAAAGCGTAGACTGTTTGAGACATTACTCCCAAGGAGGAAAGTTCTCATGATGACTGTTGTATTCAATCCCGATGCTATTTCTGTTTTTCATCAACACTCTGGTAGTCCACCGATTACAGAATGCCATTAGATGTGCATCGGAAACTACTACTGGTCTTCCAGATAACGATCAAAGCGTAGACTGTTTGAAAATTACTCCCATGGAGGAAAGTGCACATGGTGACTGTTGTATTCAATCCCGATAGAATTTCTGTGTTTCATCAACACTCTGATAGTCCACAGATTACAGAATGCCTCCAGATGTGCATCGAAAACTACTACTGGTCTTCAGGGGAACAATCAAAACGTAGACTGCTTGAGACATTACTCCCATGGAGGAAAGTGCGCAAGGTGACTGTTGTATTCAATCCCGATGCAATTTCTGTGTTTCATCAACAATCTGGTAGTCCACAGATTACAGAATGCCACCAGATGTCCATCGGAAACTACTACTTTTCTTCCAGGGAACGATCAAAGCGTAGACTGTTTGAGACGTTACTCCCATGGAGGAAAGTCCGCATGGTGACTGTTGTATTCAATCCCGATGCTATTTCTGTGTTTCATCAACACTCTGATAGCCCACAGATTACAGAATGCCACCAGATGTGCATCGGAAACTACTACTGGTCGTCCAGGAAACGATCAAAGCGTAGAATGTTTCAGACGTTACTCCCATGGAGGAAAGTGCGGATGGTGACTGTTGTATTCAATCCCGATGCAATTTCTGTGTTTCATCAACACTCTGATAGCCCATAGATTACAGAATGCCACCAGATGTGCATCGGAAACTTCTACTGGTCTTCCAGGGAATGATCAAAGCGTAGACTGTTTGAGACATTACTCCCATGGAGGAATGTGCGCATGGTGACTGTTGTATTTAATCCCGATGCAATTTCTGTGTTTCATGAACACTCTGATAGTCCACAGATTACAGACTGCCACCAGATGTAGATCGGTATCTACTACTGGTCTTCCAGGGAACGATCAAAGCGTAGACTGTTTGAGACATTACTCCCATGGAGGAAAGTGCGCATGGTGACTGTTGTATTCAATCCCGATGCTATTTCTGTGTTTCATCAACACTCTGATAGTCCACAGATTACAGAATGCCACCAGATGTGCATCGGAAACTACTACTTATCTTCCAGGGAACGATCAAAGCGTAGAAAGTTTGAGAATTACTCCCATGGAGGAAAGTGCGCATTGTGACTGTTGTGTTCAATCCCGATGCAATTTCTGTGTTTCATCAACACACTGATAGTCCAGAGATTACAGAATGCCTCCAGATGTGCATCGGAAACTACTACTGGTCTTCCAGGGAACGATCAAAACGTAGACTGTTTGAGACATTACTCCCATGGAGGAAAGTGCGCATGGTGACTGTTGTATTCAATCCGGATGCAATATCTGTGTTTCATCAACACTCTGATAGTATACAGATTACAGAATGCTACCAGATGTGCATCGGAAACTACTACTGGTCTTCCAGGGAACGATCAAAGCGTAGACTGTTTGAGACATTACTCCCATGGAGGTAAGTGCGCATGGTGACTGTTGTATTCAATCCCGATGCTATTTCTGTGTTTCATCAACACTCTGATAGTCCACAGATTACAGAATGCCACCAGTTGTGCATCGGAAAGCACTACTGGTCTTCCAGGGAACGATCAACGCGTAGACTGTTAGAGACATTACTCCCATGGAGGAAAGTGCGCATGGTGACTGTTGTATTCAATCCCGATGCTATTTCTGTGTTTCATCAACACTCTGATAGTCCACAGATTACAGAATGCCACCAGATGTGCATCGGAAACTACTACTGGTCTTCCAGGGAACGATCAAATCGTTGACTGTTTGAGACATTACTCCCATGGAGGTAAGTGCGCATGGTGACTGTTGTATTCAATCCCGATGCTATTTCTGTGTTTCACCAACACTCTGATAGTCCACAGATTACAGAATGCCACCAGATGTGCATCGGAAATTACTACTGGTCTTCCAAGGAACGATCAAAGCGTACACTCTTTGAGACATTACTCCCATGGAGGAAAGTGGGCATGGTGACTGCTGTATTTAATCCCGATGCAATTTCTGTCTTTTATCAACACCCGGGTAGACCACAGATTACAGAATACCCCCAGATGTGCATCAGAAACTACTACTGGTCTTCCAGGGAACGATCAAAGCGTAGACTGTTTGAGACATTACTCCCGTGGAGGAATGTGCACATGTTGACTGTTGTATTCAATCCCGATGCAATTTCTGTGTTCATCAACTCTCTGATAGTCCATAGATTACAGAATGCCTCCAGATGTGCATCGAAAACTACTACTGGTATTCCAGGGAACGATCAAAGCGTAGACTGTTTGAGACTTTTCTCCCATGGAGGAGAGTGCGCATGGTGACTGTTGTATTCAATCCCGTTGCAATTTCTGTGTTTCATGAACACTCTGGTAGTCCACAGATTACAGAACGCCACCAGATGTGTATCGGAGACTACTACTGGTCTTCCTGGAAGGATCAAAGCGTAGACTGTTTGAGATATTACTGACATGGAAGAAAGTGTGCATGGTGACTCTTGTATTCAATCCCGATGCTATTTCTGTGTTTCATCAACTCTCTGATAGTCCACAGACTACAGAATGCCATAAGATGTGCATCGGTAATTACTACTGGTATTCCAGGGAACGATCAAAGCGTAGTCTGTTTGAGATATCACTCACGTGGAGGAAAGTGCACATGGTGACTGTTGTATTTAATCCCGATGCATTTTCTGTGTTTCATCAACACTCTGATAGTCCACAGATTACAGAATGCCACCAGTTGTGCATCGGAAAGCACTACTGGTCTTCCAGGGAACGATCAACGCGTAGACTGTTTGAGACATTACTCCCATGGAGGAAAGTGCGCATGGTGACTGTTGTATTTAATCCCATTGCAATTTCTGTGTTTTATCAACACTCAGTTAGTCCACAAATTTCAGAATGCCTCCAGGTGTGCATTGGAAACTACTACTGGTCTTCCTGGAAACGATCAAATCGTAGACAGTATCAGACATTACTCCCATGGAGGAAAGTGCGGATTGTGACTGTTGTATTCACTCCCGATGCAATTTCTGTTTTTCATCAACACTCTGATAGTCCACAGATTACAGAATGCCTCCAGATGTGCATCGGAAACTACTACTGGTCTTCCAGGAAACGATGAAACCGTAGACTGTTTGAGACATTACTCCCATGGAGGAAAGTGCGCATGGTGACTGTTGTATTCAATCCCGATGCTATTTCTGTGTTTCATCAACACTCTGATAGTCCACAGATTACAGAATGCCACCAGATGTGCATCGGAAACTACTACTGGTCTTCCAGGGAACGATCAAAGCGTAGACTGTTTGAGACATTACTCCCATGGTGGTAAGTGCGCATGGTGACTGTTGTATTCAATTCCGATGCTATTTCTGTGTTTCACCAACACTCTGATAGTCCACAGATTACAGAATGCCACCAGATGTGCATCGGAAATTACTACTGGTCTTCCAAGGAACGATCAAAGCGTACACTCTTTGAGACATTACTCCCATGGAGGAAAGTGCCCATGGTGATTGTTGTATTCAATCCCGATGCAATTTCTGTGTTTCATCAATACTTTGAAGAACCACAGATTACAGAATGCCTCCAGATGTGAAACGAAACTACTACTGGTCTCCCAGGGAACGATCAGACCATAGAATGTTTGAGACATTACTCCCATGGAGGTAAAAGCGCATGGTGACTGTTGTATTCAATCCCGTTGCAATTTCTGTGTTTCATGAACACTCTGGTAGTCCACAGATTACAGAACGCCACCAGATGTGTATCGGAGACTACTACTGGTCTTCCTGGAAGGATCAAAGCGTAGACTGTTTGAGATATTACTGACATGGAAGAAAGTGCGCATGGTGATTCTTGTATTCAATCCCGATGCTATTTCTGTGTTTCATCAACTCTCTGATAGTCCACAGAGTAAGGAATGCCACCAGATGTGCATCGGAAACTACTACTGGTATTCCAGGGAACGATCAAAGCGTAGACTGTTTGTGACATTACTCCCAAGGAGGAAACTGCTCGTGATGACTGTTGTATTCAATCCCGATGCTATTTCTGTTTTTCATCAACACTCTGGTAGTCCACCGATTACAGAATGCCATTAGATATGCATCGGAAACTACTACTGGTCTTCCAGATAACGATCAAAGCGTAGACTGTTTGAAAATTACTCCCATGGAGGAAAGTGCGCATGGTGACTGTTGTATTCAATCCCGATGGAATTTCTGTGTTTCATCAACACTCTGATAGTCCACAGATTACAGAATGCCTCCAGATGTGCATCGAAAACTACTACTGGTCGTCAGGGGAACAATCAAAACGTAGACTGCTTGAGACATTACTCCCATGGAGGAAAGTGCACATGGTGACTGTTGTATTTAATCCCGATGCATTTTCTGTGTTTCATCAACACTCTGATAGTCCACAGATTACAGAATGCCACCAGTTGTGCATCGGAAAGCACTACTGGTCTTCCAGGGAACGATCAACGCGTAGACTGTTTGAGACATTACTCCCATGGAGGAAAGTGCGCATGGTGACTGTTGTATTTAATCCCATTGCAATTTCTGTGTTTTATCAACACTCAGTTAGACCACAAATTTCAGAATGCCTCCAGGTGTGCATTGGAAACTACTACTGGTCTTCCTGGAAACGATCAAATCGTAGACAGTATCAGACATTACTCCCATGGAGGAAAGTGCGGATTGTGACTGTTGTATTCACTCCCGATGCAATTTCTGTTTTTCATCAACACTCTGATAGTCCACAGATTACAGAATGCCTCCAGATGTGCATCGGAAACTACTACTGGTCTTCCAGGAAACGATGAAACCGTAGACTGTTTGAGACATTACTCCCATGGAGGAAAGTGCGCATGGTGACTGTTGTATTCAATCCCGATGCTATTTCTGTGTTTCATCAACACTCTGATAGTCCACAGATTACAGAATGCCACCAGATGTGCATCGGAAACTACTACTGGTCTTCCAGGGAACGATCAAAGCGTAGACTGTTTGAGACATTACTCCCATGGTGGTAAGTGCGCATGGTGACTGTTGTATTCAATTCCGATGCTATTTCTGTGTTTCACCAACACTCTGATAGTCCACAGATTACAGAATGCCACCAGATGTGCATCGGAAATTACTACTGGTCTTCCAAGGAACGATCAAAGCGTACACTCTTTGAGACATTACTCCCATGGAGGAAAGTGCCCATGGTGATTGTTGTATTCAATCCCGATGCAATTTCTGTGTTTCATCAATACTTTGAAGAACCACAGATTACAGAATGCCTCCAGATGTGAAACGAAACTACTACTGGTCTCCCAGGGAACGATCAGAACATAGAATGTTTGAGACATTACTCCCATGGAGGAAAGTGGGCATGGTGACTGTTGTATTTAATCCCGATGCAATTTCTGTCTTTTATCAACACCCGGGTAGACCACAGATTACAGAATACCTCCAGATGTGCATTAGAAACTACTACTGGTCTTCCAGGGAACGATCAAAGCGTAGACTGTTTGAGACATTACTCCCGTGGAGGAATGTGCACATGTTGACTGTTGTATTCAATCCCGATGCAATTTCTGTGTTCATCAACTCTCTGATAGTCCACAGTTTACAGAATGCCTCCAGATGTGCATCGAAAACTACTACTGGTATTCCAGGGAACGATCAAAGCGTAGACTGTTTGAGACATTACTCCCATGGAGGTAAAAGCGCATGGTGACTGTTGTATTCAATCCCGTTGCAATTTCTGTGTTTCATGAACACTCTGGTAGTCCACAGATTACAGAGCGCCACCAGATGTGTATCGGAGACTACTACTGGTCTTCCTGGAAGGATCAAAGCGTAGACTGTTTGAGATATTACTGACATGGAAGAAAGTGCGCATAGTGACTCTTGTATTCAATCCCGATGCTATTTCTGTGTTTCATCAACTCTCTGATAGTCCACAGAGTAAGGAATGCTACCAGATGTGCATCGGAAACTACTACTGGTATTCCAGGGAACGATCAAAGCGTAGACTGTTTGTGACATTACTCCCAAGGAGGAAAGTGCTCGTGATGACTGTTGTATTCAATCCCGATGCTATTTCTGTTTTTCATCAACACTCTGGTAGTCCACCGATTACAGAATGCCATTAGATGTGCATCGGAAACTACTACTGGTCTTCCAGATAACGATCAAAGCGTAGACTGTTTGAAAATTACTCCCATGGAGGAAAGTGCGCATGGTGACTGTTGTATTCATTCCCGATGGAATTTCTGTGTTTCATCAACACTCTGATAGTCCACAGATTACAGATTGCCTCCAGATGTGCATCGAAAACTACTACTGGTCGTCAGGGGAACAATCAAAACGTAGACTGCTTGAGACATTACTCCCATGGAGGAAAGTGCGCATGGTGAATGTTGTATTCAATCCCGATGCAATTTCTGTGTTTCATCAACACTCTGGTAGTCCACAGATTACAGAATGAAACCAGATGTCCATCGGAAACTACTACTTTTCTTCCAGGGAACGATCAAAGCGTAGACTGTTTGAGACGTTACTCCCATGGAGGAAAGTGCGCATGGTGACTGTTGTATTCAATCCCGATGCTATTTCTGTGTTTCATCAACACTCTGATAGTCCACAGATTACAGAATGCACCAGATGTGCATCGGAAACTACTACTGGTCGTCCAGGAAACGATCAAAGCGTAGAATGTTTCAGACGTTACTCCCATGGAGGAAAGTGCGGATGGTGACTGTTGTATTCAATCCCGATGCAATTTCTGTGTTTCATCAACACTCGGATAGTCCATAGATTACAGAATGCCACCAGATGTGCATCGGAAAATTCTACTGGTCTTCCAGGGAATGATCAAAGCGTAGACTGTTTGAGACATTACTCCCATGGAGGAATGTGCACATGGTGACTGTTGTATTCAATCCCGATGCAGTTTCTGTGTTTCATCAACACTCTGATAGTCTACAGATTACAGAACGCCACCAGTAGTGCATCGGAAACCACTACTGGTCTTCCAGGGAACGATCAACGCGTAGACTGTTTGAGACATTACTCTCATGGAGGAATGTGCGCATGGTGACTGTTGTATTCAATCCCGATGCTATTTCTGTGTTTCATCAACACTCTGATAGTCCACAGATTACAGAATGCCACCATATGTGCATCGGAAACTACTACTGGTCTTCCAGGGAACGATCAAAGCGTAGACTGTATGAGACATTACTCCCATGGTGGTAAGTGCGCATGGTGACTGTTGTATTCAATCCCGATGCTATTTCTGTGTTTCACCAACACTCTGATAGTCCACAGATTACAGAATGCCACCAGATGTGCATCGGAAATTACTACTGGTCTTCCAAGGAACGATCAAAGCGTACACTCTTTGAGACATTACTCCCATGGAGGAAAGTGCCCATGGTGATTGTTGTATTCAATCCCGATGCAATTTCTGTGTTTCATCAATACTTTGAAGAACCACAGATTACAGAATGCCTCCAGATGTGAAACGAAACTACTACTGGTCTCCCAGGGAACGATCAGAACATAGAATGTTTGAGACATTACTCCCATGGAGGAAAGTGGGCATGGTGACTGTTGTATTTAATCCCGATGCAATTTCTGTCTTTTATCAACACCCGGGTAGACCACAGTTTACAGAATACCTCCAGATGTGCATTAGAAACTACTACTGGTCTTCCAGGGAACGATCAAAGCGTAGACTGTTTGAGACATTACTCCCGTGGAGGAATGTGCACATGTTGACTGTTGTATTCAATCCCGATTCAATTTCTGTGTTCATCAACTCTCTGATAGTCCACAGTTTACAGAATGCCTCCAGATGTGCATCGAAAACTACTACTGGTATTCCAGGGAACGATCAAAGCGTAGACTGTTTGAGACATTACTCCCATGGAGGTAAAAGCGCATGGTGACTGTTGTATTCAATCCCGTTGCAATTTCTGTGTTTCATGAACACTCTGGTAGTCCACAGATTACAGAACGCCACCAGATGTGTGTCGGAGACTACTACTGGTTTTCCTGGAAGGATCAAAGCGTAGACTGTTTGAGATATTACTGACATGGAAGAAAGTGCGCATGGTGACTCTTGTATTCAATCCCGATGCTATTTCTGTGTTTCATCAACTCTCTGATAGTCCACAGAGTAAGGAATGCCACCAGATGTGCATCGGAAACTACTACTGGTATTCCAGAGAACGATCAAAGCGTAGACTGTTTGTGACATTACTCCCAAGGAGGAAAGTGCTCGTGATGACTGTTGTATTCAATCCCGATGCTATTTCTGTTTTTCATCAACACTCTGGTAGTCCACCGATTACAGAATGCCATTAGATGTGCATCGGAAACTACTACTGGTCTTCCAGATAACGATCAAAGTGTAGACTGTTTGAAAATTACTCCCATGGAGGAAAGTGCGCATGGTGACTGTTGTATTCATTCCCGATGGAATTTCTGTGTTTCATCAACACTCTGATAGTCCACAGATTACAGAATGCCTCCAGATGTGCATCGAAAACTACTACTGGTCGTCAGGGGAACAATCAAAACGTAGACTGCTTGAGACATTACTCCCATGGAGGAAAGTGCGCATGGTGAATGTTGTATTCAATCCCGATGCAATTTCTGTGTTTCATCAACACTCTGGTAGTCCACAGATTACAGAATGAAACCAGATGTCCATCGGAAACTACTACTTTTCTTCCAGGGAACGATCAAAGCGTAGACTGTTTGAGACGTTACTCCCATGGAGGAAAGTGCGCATGGTGACTGTTGTATTCAATCCCGATGCTATTTCTGTGTTTCATCAACACTCTGATAGTCCACAGATTACAGAATGCACCAGATGTGCATCGGAAACTACTACTGGTCGTCCAGGAAACGATCAAAGCGTAGAATGTTTCAGACGTTACTCCCATGGAGGAAAGTGCGGATGGTGACTGTTGTATTCAATCCCGATGCAATTTCTGTGTTTCATCAACACTCGGATAGTCCATAGATTACAGAATGCCACCAGATGTGCATCGGAAAATTCTACTGGTCTTCCAGGGAATGATCAAAGCGTAGACTGTTTGAGACATTACTCCCATGGAGGAATGTGCACATGGTGACTGTTGTATTCAATCCCGATGCAGTTTCTGTGTTTCATCAACACTCTGATAGTCTACAGATTACAGAACGCCACCAGTAGTGCATCGGAAACCACTACTGGTCTTCCAGGGAACGATCAACGCGTAGACTGTTTGAGACATTACTCTCATGGAGGAATGTGCGCATGGTGACTGTTGTATTCAATCCCGATGCTATTTCTGTGTTTCACCAACACTCTGATAGTCCACAGATTACAGAATGCCACCAGATGTGCATCGGAAATTACTACTGGTCTTCCAAGGAACGATCAAAGCGTACACTCTTTGAGACATTACTCCCATGGAGGAAAGTGCCCATGGTGATTGTTGTATTCAATCCCGATGCAATTTCTGTGTTTCATCAATACTTTGAAGAACCACAGATTACAGAATGCCTCCAGATGTGAAACGAAACTACTACTGGTCTCCCAGGGAACGATCAGAACATAGAATGTTTGAGACATTACTCCCATGGAGGAAAGTGGGCATGGTGACTGTTGTATTTAATCCCGATGCAATTTCTGTCTTTTATCAACACCCGGGTAGACCACAGTTTACAGAATACCTCCAGATGTGCATTAGAAACTACTACTGGTCTTCCAGGGAACGATCAAAGCGTAGACTGTTTGAGACATTACTCCCGTGGAGGAATGTGCACATGTTGACTGTTGTATTCAATCCCGATTCAATTTCTGTGTTCATCAACTCTCTGATAGTCCACAGTTTACAGAATGCCTCCAGATGTGCATCGAAAACTACTACTGGTATTCCAGGGAACGATCAAAGCGTAGACTGTTTGAGACATTACTCCCATGGAGGTAAAAGCGCATGGTGACTGTTGTATTCAATCCCGTTGCAATTTCTGTGTTTCATGAACACTCTGGTAGTCCACAGATTACAGAACGCCACCAGATGTGTGTCGGAGACTACTACTGGTTTTCCTGGAAGGATCAAAGCGTAGACTGTTTGAGATATTACTGACATGGAAGAAAGTGCGCATGGTGACTCTTGTATTCAATCCCGATGCTATTTCTGTGTTTCATCAACTCTCTGATAGTCCACAGAGTAAGGAATGCCACCAGATGTGCATCGGAAACTACTACTGGTATTCCAGAGAACGATCAAAGCGTAGACTGTTTGTGACATTACTCCCAAGGAGGAAAGTGCTCGTGATGACTGTTGTATTCAATCCCGATGCTATTTCTGTTTTTCATCAACACTCTGGTAGTCCACCGATTACAGAATGCCATTAGATGTGCATCGGAAACTACTACTGGTCTTCCAGATAACGATCAAAGCGTAGACTGTTTGAAAATTACTCCCATGGAGGAAAGTGCGCATGGTGACTGTTGTATTCAATCCCGATGGAATTTCTGTGTTTCATCAACACTCTGATAGTCCACAGATTACAGAATGCCTCCAGATGTGCATCGAAAACTACTACTGGTCTTCAGGGGAACAATCAAAACGTAGACTGCTTGAGACATTACTCCCATGGAGGAAAGTGCGAATGGTGAATGTTGTATTCAATCCCAATGCAATTTCTGTGTTTCATCAACACTCTGGTAGTCCACAGATTACAGAATGAAACCAGATGTGCATCGGAAACTTCTACTGGTCTTCCAGGGAATGATCAAAGCGTAGACTGTTTGAGACATTACACCCATGGAGGAATGTGCGCATGGTGACTCTTGTATTCAATCCCGATGCTATTTCTGTGTTTCATCAACTCTCTGATAGTCCACAGAGTACAGAATGCCACCAGATGTGCATCGGAAACTACTACTGGTATTCCAGGGAACGATCAAAGCGTAGACTGTTTGAGATATCACTCACGTGGGGGAAAGTGCACATGGTGACTGTTGTATTTAATCCCGATGCATTTTCTGTGTTTCATCAACACTCTGATAGTCCACAGATTACAGATTGCCACCAGATGTGCATCGGAAACTACTACTGGTCTTCCTGGGAACGATCAAAGCGTAGACTGTTTGAGACATTACTCCCATGGAGGAAAGTGCGCATGGTGACTGTTGTATTCAATCCCATTGCAATTTCTGTGTTTTATCAACACTCAGTTAGTCCACAAATTTCAGAATGCCTCCAGATGTGCATTGGAAACTACTACTGTTCTTCCAAGGAACGATCAAAGCGTACATTCTTTGAGACATTACTCCCATGGAGGAAAGTGCCCATGGTGATTGTTTTATTCAATCCCGATGCAATTTCTGTGTATCATCAATACTTTGAAGAACCACAGATTACAGAATGCCTCCAGATGTGAAACGAAACTACTACTGGTCTCCCAGGGAACGATCAGAACTTAGAATGTTTGGGACACTACTCCCATGGAGGTATGTGCGCATGGTGACTGTTGTATTCAATCCCGTTGCAATTTCTGTGTTTCATGAACACTCTGGTAGTCCACAGATTACAGAACGCCACCAGATGTGTATCGGAGACTACTACTGGTCTTCCTGGAAGGATCAAAGCGTAGACTGTTTGAGATATTACTGACATGGAAGAAAGTGCGCATGGTGACTCTTGTATTCAATCCCGATGCTATTTCTGTGTTTCATCAACACTCTGATAGTCCACAGATTACAGAATGCTACCAGATGTGCATCGGAAACTACTACTGGTCTTCCAGGGAACGATCAAAGCGTAGACTGATTGAGACATTACTCCCAAGGAGGAAAGTTCTCATGATGACAGTTGTATTCAATCCCGATGCTATTTCTGTTTTTCATCAACACTCTGGTAGTCCACCGATTACAGAATGCCATTAGATGTGCATCGGAAACTACTACTGGTCTTTCAGATAACGATCAAAGCGTAGACTGTTTGAAAATTACTCCCATGGAGGAAAGTGCGCATGGTGACTGTTGTATTCAATCCCGATAGAATTTCTGTGTTTCATCAACACTCTGATAGTCCACAGATTACAGAATGCCTCCAGATGTGCATCGAAAACTACTACTGGTCTTCAGGGGAACAATCAAAACGTAGACTGCTTGAGACATTACTCCCATGGAGGAAAGTGCGCATGGTGACTGTTGTATTCAATCCCGATGCAATTTCTGTGTTTCATCAACACTCTGGTAGTCCACAGATTACAGAATGCCACCAGATGTCCATCGGAAACTACTACTTTTCTTCCAGGGAACGATCAAAGCGTAGACTGTTTGAGACGTTACTCCCATGGAGGAAAGTCCGCATGGTGACTGTTGTATTCAATCCCGATGCTATTTCTGTGTTTCATCAACACTCTGATAGCCCACAGATTACAGAATGCCACCAGATGTGCATCGGAAACTACTACTGGTCGTCCAGGAAACGATCAAAGCGTAGAATGTTTCAGACGTTACTCCCATGGAGGAAAGTGCGGATGGTGACTGTTGTATTCAATCCCGATGCAATTTCTGTGTTTCATCAACACTCTGATAGCCCATAGATTACAGAATGCCACCAGATGTGCATCGGAAACTTCTACTGGTCTTCCAGGGAATGATCAAAGCGTAGACTGTTTGAGACATTACTCCCATGGAGGAATGTGCGCATGGTGACTGTTGTATTTAATCCCGATGCAATTTCTGTGTTTCATGAACACTCTGATAGTCCACAGATTACAGACTGCCACCAGATGTAGATCGGTATCTACTACTGGTCTTCCAGGGAACGATCAAAGCGTAGACTGTTTGAGACATTACTCCCATGGAGGAAAGTGCGCATGGTGACTGTTGTATTCAATCCCGATGCTATTTCTGTGTTTCATCAACACTCTGATAGTCCACAGATTACAGAATGCCACCAGATGTGCATCGGAAACTACTACTTATCTTCCAGGGAACGATCAAAGCGTAGAAAGTTTGAGAATTACTCCCATGGAGGAAAGTGCGCATGGTGACTGTTGTGTTCAATCCCGATGCAATTTCTGTGTTTCATCAACACACTGATAGTCCAGAGATTTCAGAATGCCTCCAGATGTGCATCGGAAACTACTACTGGTCTTCCAGGGAACGATCAAAACGTAGACTGTTTGAGACATTACTCCCATGGAGGAAAGTGCGCATGGTGACTGTTGTATTCAATCCGGATGCAATATCTGTGTTTCATCAACACTCTGATAGTATACAGATTACAGAATGCTACCAGATGTGCATCGGAAACTACTACTGGTCTTCCAGGGAACGATCAAAGCGTAGACTGTTTGAGACATTACTCCCATGGAGGTAAGTGCGCATGGTGACTGTTGTATTCAATCCCGATGCTATTTCTGTGTTTCACCAACACCCTGATAGTCCACAGGTTACAGAATGCCACCAGATGTGCATCGGAAACTACTACTGGTCTTCCAGGAAGGATCAAAGCGTAGACTGTTTGAGACATTACTCCCATGGAAGAAAGTGCGCATGGTAACCCTTGTATTCAATCCCGATGCTATTTCTGTGTTTCATCAACTCTCTGATAGTCCACAGATTACAGAATGCCACCAGATGTGCATCGGAAACTACTACTGGTATTCCAGGGAACGATCAAAGCGTAGACTGTTGAGATATCACTCACGTGGGGGATAGTGCACATGGTGACTGTTGTATTTAATCCCGATGCAATTTCTGTGTTTCATCAACACTCTGATAGTCTACAGATTACAGAACCCCACCAGGTGTGCATCGGAAACTACTACTGGTCTTCCAGGGAACGATCAACGCGTAGACTGTTTGAGACATTACTCCCATGGAGGAAAGTGCGCATGTTGACTGTTGTATTCAATCCCGATGCAATTTCTGTGTTTCATCAACACTCTGATAGTCCACCGATTAAAGAATGCCACCAGATCTGCATCGGAAACTACTACTGGTATTCCAGGGAACGATCAAAGCGTAGACTGTTTTAGACATTACTCCCGTGGAGGAATGTGCACATGTTGACTGTTGTATTCAATCCCGATGCAATTTCTGTGTTCATCAACTCTCTGATAGTCCACAGATTACAGAATGCCTCCAGATGTGCATCGAAAACTACTACTGGTATTCCAGGGAACGATCAAAGCGTAGACTGTTTGAGGCATTACTCCCAAGGAGGAAAGTTCTCATGATGACTGTTGTATTCAATCCCGATGCTACTTCTGTTTTTCATCAACACTCTGGTAGTCCACCGATTACAGAATGCCATTAGATGTGCATCGGAAACTACTACTGGTCTTCCAGATAACGATCAAAGCGTAGACTGTTTGAAAATTACTCCCATGGAGGAAAGTGCGCATGGTGACTGTTGTATTCAATCCCGATAGAATTTCTGTGTTTCATCAACACTCTGGTAGTCCACCGATTACAGAATGCCATTAGATGTGCATCGGAAACTACTACTGGTATTCCAGGGAACGATCAAAGCGTAGACTGTTTGAGATATCACTCACGTGGGGGAAAGTGCACATGGTGACTGTTGTATTTAATCTCGATGCATTTTCTGTGTTTCATCAACACTCTGATAGTCTACAGATTACAGAACGCCACCAGTTGTGCATCGGAAACCACTACAGGTCTTCCAGGGAACGATCAACGCGTAGACTGTTTGAGACATTACTCCCATGGAGGAATGTGCGCATGGTGACTGTTGTATTCAATCCCGATGCAATTTCTGTGTTTCATCAACACTCTGATAGTCCACAGATTACAGATTGCCACCAGATGTGCATCAGAAACTACTACTGGTCTTCCTGGGAACGATCAAAGCGTAGACTGTTTGAGACATTACTCCCATGGAGGAAAGTGCGCATGGTGACTGTTGTATTCAATCCCATTGCAATTTCTGTGTTTTATCAACACTCAGTTAGTCCACAAATTTCAGAATGCCTCCAGATGTGCATTGGAAACAATACTGATCTTCCTGGAAACGATCAAATCGTAGACTGTATCAGTTATTACTCCCATGGAGGAAAGTGCGGATTGTGACAGTTGTATTCACTCCCGATGCAATTTCTGTTTTTCATCAACACTCTGATAGTCCACAGATTACAGAATGCCTCCAGATGTGCATCGGAAACTACTACTGGTCTTCCAGGGAGCGATCAAACCCTAGACTGTTTGAGACATTACTCCCATGGAGGAAAGTGAGCATGGTGACTGTTGTATTTAATCCCGATGCAATTTCTGTCTTTTATCAACACCCTGGTAGACCACAGATTACAGAATACCTCCAGATGTGCATCAGAAACTACTACTGGTCTTCCAGGGAACGATCAAAGCGTACACTGTTTGAGACATTACTCCCGTGGAGGAATGTGCACATGTTGACTGTTGTATTCAATCCCGATGCAATTTCTGTGTTCATCAACTCTCTGACAGTCCACAGATTACAGAATGCCTCCAGATGTGCATCGAAAACTACTACTGGTCTTCCAGGGAACGATCAAAGCGTAGACTGTTTGAGACATTACTCCCATGGAGGTAAGTGCGCATGGTGACTGTTGTAATCAATTCCGATGCTATTTCTGTGTTTCAAAAACACTCTGATAGTCCACAGGTTACAGAATGCCACCAGATGTGCATCGGAATGTACTACTGGTGTTCCAGGGAACGATCAAAGCGTACACTCTTTGAGACATTTTCCCATGGAGGAAATGCGAGTATTGACTGTTGTATTCAATCCCGTTGCAATTTCTGTTTTTCATGAACACTCTGGTAGTCCACAGATTACAGAACGCCACCAGATGTGTATCGGAGACTACAACTGGTCTTCCAGGAAGGATCAAAGCGTAGACTGTTTGAGACATTACTCCCATGGAAGAATGTGCGCATGGTGACTGTTGTATTCAATCCCGATGCTATATCTGTGTTTCATCAACTCTCTGATAGTCCACAGATTACAGAATGCCACCAGATGTGCATCGGAAACTACTACGGGTATTCCAGGGAACGATCAAAGCGTAGACTGTTTGAGATATCACTCACGTGGGGGAAAGTGCACATGGTGACTGTTGTATTTAATCCCGATGCATTTTCTGTGTTTCATCAACACTCTGATAGTCTACAGATTACAGAACGCCACCTGGTGTGCATCGGAAACCACTACTGGTCTTCCAGGGAACGATCAACGCGTAGACTGTTTGAGACATTACTCCCATGGAGGAAAGTGCGCATGGTGACTGTTGTATTCAATCCCGATGCAATTTCTGTGTTTCATCAACACGCTGATAGTACACAGATTACAGATTGCCACCAGATGTGCATCGGAAACTACTACTGGCCCTCCTGGTAACGATCAAAGCGTAGACTGTTCGAGACATTACTCCCATGGAGGAAAGTGCGCATGGTGTCTGTTGTATTCAATCCCATTGCAATTTCTGTGTTTTATCAACACTCAGTTAGTCCACAAATTTCAGAATGCCTCCAGATGTGCATTGGAAACTACTACTGGTTTTCCAAGGAACGATCAAAGCGTACACTCTTTGAGACATTACTCCCATGGAGGAAAGTGCCCATGGTGATTGTTGTATTCAATCCCGATGCAATTTCTGTGTTTCATCAATACTTTGAAAAACCACAGATTACAGAATGCCTCCAGATGTGAAACGAAACTACTACTGGTCTCCCAGGGAACGATCAGAGCTTAGAATTTTTGAGACATTACTCCCATGGAGGAAAGTGAGCATGGTGACTGTTGTATTTAATCCCGATGCAATTTCTGTCTTTTATCAACACCCTGGTAGACCACAGATTACAGAATACCTCCAGATGTGCATCAGAAACTACTACTGGTCTTCCAGGGAACGATCAAAGCGTACACTGTTTGAGACATTACTCCCGTGGAGGAATGTGCACATGTTGACTGTTGTATTCAATCCCGATGCAATTTCTGTGTTCATCAACTCTCTGACAGTCCACAGATTACAGAATGCCTCCAGATGTGCATCGAAAACTACTACTGGTCTTCCAGGGAACGATCAAAGCGTAGACTGTTTGAGACATTACTCCCATGGAGGTAAGTGCGCATGGTGACTGTTGTAATCAATTCCGATGCTATTTCTGTGTTTCAAAAACACTCTGATAGTCCACAGGTTACAGAATGCCACCAGATGTGCATCGGAATGTACTACTGGTGTTCCAGGGAACGATCAAAGCGTACACTCTTTGAGACATTTTCCCATGGAGGAAATGCGAGTATTGACTGTTGTATTCAATCCCGTTGCAATTTCTGTTTTTCATGAACACTCTGGTAGTCCACAGATTACAGAACGCCACCAGATGTGTATCGGAGACTACAACTGGTCTTCCAGGAAGGATCAAAGCGTAGACTGTTTGAGACATTACTCCCATGGAAGAATGTGCGCATGGTGACTCTTGTATTCAATCCCGATGCTATTTCTTTGTTTCATCAACTCTCTGATAGTCCACAGAGTACAGAATTCCACCAGATGTGCATCGGAAACTACTACTGGTATTCCAGGGAACGATCAAAGCGTAGACTGTTTGAGATATCACTCACGTGGGGGAAAGTGCACCTGGTGACTGTTGTATTTAATCCCGATGCTATTTCTGTGTTTCATCAACACTCTGATAGTCCACAGATTACAGAATGCCACCAGATGTGCATCGGAAACTACTACTTATCTTCCAGGGAACGATCAAAGCGTAGAAAGTTTGAGAATTACTCCCATGGAGGAAAGTGCGCATGGTGACTGTTGTGTTCAATCCCGATGCAATTTTTGTGTTTCATCAACACACTGATAGTCCAGAGATTACAGAATGCCTCCAGATGTGCATCGGAAACTACTACTGGTCTTCCAGGGAACGATCAAAACGTAGACTGTTTGAGACATTACTCCCATGGAGGAAAGTGCGCATGGTGACTGTTGTATTCAATCCGGATGCAATATCTGTGTTTCATCAACACTCTGATAGTATACAGATTACAGAATGCTACCAGATGTGCATCGGAAACTACTACTGGTCTTCCAGGGAACGATCAAAGCGTAGACTGTTTGAGACATTACTCCCATGGAGGTAAGTGCGCATGGTGACTGTTGTATTCAATCCCGATGCTATTTCTGTGTTTCACCAACACCCTGATAGTCCACAGGTTACAGAATGCCACCAGATGTGCATCGGAAATTACTACAGGTGTTCCAGGGAACGATCAAAGCGTATACTCTTTGAGACATTACTCCCATTGAGTATTGACTGTTGTATTCAATCCCGTTGCAATTTCTGTGTTTCATCAACTCTCTGATAGTCCACAGATTACAGAACGCCACCAGATGTGTACCGGAGACTACTACTGGTCTTCCAGGAAGGATCAAAGCGTAGACTGTTTGAGACATTACTCCCATGGAAGAAAGTGCGCATGGTAACCCTTGTATTCAATCCCGATGCTATTTCTGTGTTTCATCAACTCTCTGATAGTCCACAGATTACAGAATGCCACCAGATGTGCATCGGAAACTACTACTGGTATTCCAGGGAACGATCAAAGCGTAGACTGTTGAGATATCACTCACGTGGGGGAAAGTGCACATGGTGACTGTTGTATTTAATCCCGATGCAATTTCTGTGTTTCATCAACACTCTGATAGTCTACAGATTACAGAACCCCACCAGGTGTGCATCGGAAACTACTACTGGTCTTCCAGGGAACGATCAACGCGTAGACTGTTTGAGACATTACTCCCATGGAGGAAAGTGCGCATGTTGACTGTTGTAATCAATCCCGATGCAATTTCTGTGTTTCATCAACACTCTGATAGTCCACAGATTAAAGAATGCCACCAGATCTGCATCGGAAACTACTACTGGTATTCCAGGGAACGATCAAACCGTAGACTGTTTTAGACATTACTCCCGTGGAGGAATGTGCACATGTTGACTGTTGTATTCAATCCCGATGCAATTTCTGTGTTCATCAACTCTCTGATAGTCCACAGATTACAGAATGCCTCCAGATGTGCATCGAAAACTACTACTGGTATTCCAGGGAACGATCAAAGCGTAGACTGTTTGAGGCATTACTCCCAAGGAGGAAAGTTCTCATGATGACTGTTGTATTCAATCCCGATGCTACTTCTGTTTTTCATCAACACTCTGGTAGTCCAGCGATTACAGAATGCCATTAGATGTGCATCGGAAACTACTACTGGTCTTCCAGATAACGATCAAAGCGTAGACTGTTTGAAAATTACTCCCATGGAGGAAAGTGCGCATGGTGACTGTTGTATTCAATCCCGATAGAATTTCTGTGTTTCATCAACACTCTGGTAGTCCACCGATTACAGAATGCCATTAGATGTGCATCGGAAACTACTACTGGTATTCCAGGGAACGATCAAAGCGTAGACTGTTTGAGATATCACTCACGTGGGGGAAAGTGCACATGGTGACTGTTGTATTTAATCCCGATGCATTTTCTGTGTTTCATCAACACTCTGATAGTCTACAGATTACAGAACGCCACCAGTTGTGCATCGGAAACCACTACAGGTCTTCCAGGGAACGATCAACGCGTAGACTGTTTGAGACATTACTCCCATGGAGGAATGTGCGCATGGTGACTGTTGTATTCAATCCCGATGCAATTTCTGTGTTTCATCAACACTCTGATAGTCCACAGATTACAGATTGCCACCAGATGTGCATCAGAAACTACTACTGGTCTTCCTGGGAACGATCAAAGCGTAGACTGTTTGAGACATTACTCCCATGGAGGAAAGTGCGCATGGTGACTGTTGTATTCAATCCCATTGCAATTTCTGTGTTTTATCAACACTCAGTTAGTCCACAAATTTCAGAATGCCTCCAGATGTGCATTGGAAACTACTACTCATCTTCCTGGAAACGATCAAATCGTAGACTGTATCAGTTATTACTCCCATGGAGGAATGTGCGGATTGTGACTGTTGTATTCACTCCCGATGCAATTTCTGTTTTTCATCAACACTCTGATAGTCCACAGATTACAGAATGCCTCCAGATGTGCATCGGAAACTACTACTGGTCTTCCAGGGAGCGATCAAACCCTAGACTGTTTGAGACATTACTCCCATGGTGGAAAGTGCGCATGGTGACTGTTGTATTCAATCCCGATGCTATATCTGTGTTTCATCAACTCTCTGATAGTCCACAGATTACAGAATGCCACCAGATGTGCATCGGAAACTACTACGGGTATTCCAGGGAACGATCAAAGCGTAGACTGTTTGAGATATCACTCACGTGGGGGAAAGTGCACATGGTGACTGTTGTATTTAATCCCGATGCATTTTCTGTGTTTCATCAACACTCTGATAGTCTACAGATTACAGAACGCCACCAGGTGTGCATCGGAAACCACTACTGGTCTTCCAGGGAACGATCAACGCGTAGACTGTTTGAGACATTACTCCCATGGAGGAAAGTGCGCATGGTGACTGTTGTATTCAATCCCGATGCAATTTCTGTGTTTCATCAACACTCTGATAGTACACTGATTACAGATTGCCACCAGATGTGCATCGGAAACTACTACTGGACCTCCTGGTAACGATCAAAGCGTAGACTGTTCGAGACATTACTCCCATGGAGGAAAGTGCGCATGGTGACTGTTGTATTCAATCCCATTGCAATTTCTGTGTTTTATCAACACTCAGTTAGTCCACAGATTAAAGAATGCCACCAGATCTGCATCGGAAACTACTACTGGTATTCCAGGGAACGATCAAACCGTAGACTGTTTTAGACATTACTCCCGTGGAGGAATGTGCACATGTTGACTGTTGTATTCAATCCCGATGCAATTTCTGTGTTCATCAACTCTCTGATAGTCCACAGATTACAGAATGCCTCCAGATGTGCATCGAAAACTACTACTGGTATTCCAGGGAACGATCAAAGCGTAGACTGTTTGAGGCATTACTCCCAAGGAGGAAAGTTCTCATGATGACTGTTGTATTCAATCCCGATGCTACTTCTGTTTTTCATCAACACTCTGGTAGTCCACCGATTACAGAATGCCATTAGATGTGCATCGGAAACTACTACTGGTCTTCCAGATAACGATCAAAGCGTAGACTGTTTGAAAATTACTCCCATGGAGGAAAGTGCGCATGGTGACTGTTGTATTCAATCCCGATAGAATTTCTGTGTTTCATCAACACTCTGGTAGTCCACCGATTACAGAATGCCATTAGATGTGCATCGGAAACTACTACTGGTATTCCAGGGAACGATCAAAGCGTAGACTGTTTGAGATATCACTCACGTGGGGGAAAGTGCACCTGGTGACTGTTGTATTTAATCCCGATGCTATTTCTGTGTTTCATCAACACTCTGATAGTCCACAGATTACAGAATGCCACCAGATGTGCATCGGAAACTACTACTTATCTTCCAGGGAACGATCAAAGCGTAGAAAGTTTGAGAATTACTCCCATGGAGGAAAGTGCGCATGGTGACTGTTGTGTTCAATCCCGATGCAATTTCTGTGTTTCATCAACACACTGATAGTCCAGAGATTACAGAATGCCTCCAGATGTGCATCGGAAACTACTACTGGTCTTCCAGGGAACGATCAAAACGTAGACTGTTTGAGACATTACTCCCATGGAGGAAAGTGCGCATGGTGACTGTTGTATTCAATCCGGATGCAATATCTGTGTTTCATCAACACTCTGATAGTATACAGATTACAGAATGCTACCAGATGTGCATCGGAAACTACTACTGGTCTTCCAGGGAACGATCAAAGCGTAGACTGTTTGAGACATTACTCCCATGGAGGTAAGTGCGCATGGTGACTGTTGTATTCAATCCCGATGCTATTTCTGTGTTTCACCAACACCCTGATAGTCCACAGGTTACAGAATGCCACCAGATGTGCATCGGAAATTACTACAGGTGTTCCAGGGAACGATCAAAGCGTATACTCTTTGAGACATTACTCCCATTGAGTATTGACTGTTGTATTCAATCCCGTTGCAATTTCTGTGTTTCATCAGCTCTCTGATAGTCCACAGATTACAGAACGCCACCAGATGTGTACCGGAGACTACTACTGGTCTTCCAGGAAGGATCAAAGCGTAGACTGTTTGAGACATTACTCCCATGGAAGAAAGTGCGCATGGTAACCCTTGTATTCAATCCCGATGCTATTTCTGTGTTTCATCAACTCTCTGATAGTCCACAGATTACAGAATGCCACCAGATGTGCATCGGAAACTACTACTGGTATTCCAGGGAACGATCAAAGCGTAGACTGTTGAGATATCACTCACGTGGGGGAAAGTGCACATGGTGACTGTTGTATTTAATCCCGATGCAATTTCTGTGTTTCATCAACACTCTGATAGTCTACAGATTACAGAACCCCACCAGGTGTGCATCGGAAACTACTACTGGTCTTCCAGGGAACGATCAACGCGTAGACTGTTTGAGACATTACTCCCATGGAGGAAAGTGCGCATGTTGACTGTTGTAATCAATCCCGATGCAATTTCTGTGTTTCATCAACACTCTGATAGTCCACAGATTAAAGAATGCCACCAGATCTGCATCGGAAACTACTACTGGTATTCCAGGGAACGATCAAACCGTAGACTGTTTTAGACATTACTCCCGTGGAGGAATGTGCACATGTTGACTGTTGTATTCAATCCCGATGCAATTTCTGTGTTCATCAACTCTCTGATAGTCCACAGATTACAGAATGCCTCCAGATGTGCATCGAAAACTACTACTGGTATTCCAGGGAACGATCAAAGCGTAGACTGTTTGAGGCATTACTCCCAAGGAGGAAAGTTCTCATGATGACTGTTGTATTCAATCCCGATGCTACTTCTGTTTTTCATCAACACTCTGGTAGTCCACCGATTACAGAATGCCATTAGATGTGCATCGGAAACTACTACTGGTCTTCCAGATAACGATCAAAGCGTAGACTGTTTGAAAATTACTCCCATGGAGGAAAGTGCGCATGGTGACTGTTGTATTCAATCCCGATAGAATTTCTGTGTTTCATCAACACTCTGGTAGTCCACCGATTACAGAATGCCATTAGATGTGCATCGGAAACTACTACTGGTATTCCAGGGAACGATCAAAGCGTAGACTGTTTGAGATATCACTCACGTGGGGGAAAGTGCACATGGTGACTGTTGTATTTAATCCCGATGCATTTTCTGTGTTTCATCAACACTCTGATAGTCTACAGATTACAGAACGCCACCAGTTGTGCATCGGAAACCACTACAGGTCTTCCAGGGAACGATCAACGCGTAGACTGTTTGAGACATTACTCCCATGGAGGAATGTGCGCATGGTGACTGTTGTATTCAATCCCGATGCAATTTCTGTCTTTTATCAACAACCGGCTAGACCACAGATTACAGAATACCTCCAGATGTGCATCAGAAACTACTACTGGTCTTCCAGGGAACGATCAAAGCGTAGACTGTTTGAGACATTACTCCCATGGAGGAAAGTGCGCATGGTGACTGTTGTATTCAATCCCATTGCAATTTCTGTGTTTTATCAACACTCAGTTAGTCCACAAATTTCAGAATGCCTCCAGATGTGCATTGGAAACTACTACTCATCTTCCTGGAAACGATCAAATCGTAGACTGTATCAGTTATTACTCCCATGGAGGAATGTGCGGATTGTGACTGTTGTATTCACTCCCGATGCAATTTCTGTTTTTCATCAACACTCTGATAGTCCACAGATTACAGAATGCCTCCAGATGTGCATCGGAAACTACTACTGGTCTTCCAGGGAGCGATCAAACCCTAGACTGTTTGAGACATTACTCCCATGGTGGAAAGTGCGCATGGTGACTGTTGTATTCAATCCCGATGCTATATCTGTGTTTCATCAACTCTCTGATAGTCCACAGATTACAGAATGCCACCAGATGTGCATCGGAAACTACTACGGGTATTCCAGGGAACGATCAAAGCGTAGACTGTTTGAGATATCACTCACGTGGGGGAAAGTGCACATGGTGACTGTTGTATTTAATCCCGATGCATTTTCTGTGTTTCATCAACACTCTGATAGTCTACAGATTACAGAACGCCACCAGGTGTGCATCGGAAACCACTACTGGTCTTCCAGGGAACGATCAACGCGTAGACTGTTTGAGACATTACTCCCATGGAGGAAAGTGCGCATGGTGACTGTTGTATTCAATCCCGATGCAATTTCTGTGTTTCATCAACACTCTGATAGTACACAGATTACAGATTGCCACCAGATGTGCATCGGAAACTACTACTGGCCCTCCTGGTAACGATCAAAGCGTAGACTGTTCGAGACATTACTCCCATGGAGGAAAGTGCGCATGGTGACTGTTGTATTCAATCCCATTGCAATTTCTGTGTTTTATCAACACTCAGTTAGTCCACAAATTTCAGAATGCCTCCAGATGTGCATTGGAAACTACTACTGGTCTTCCAAGGAACGATCAAAGCGTACACTCTTTGAGACATTACTCCCATGGAGGAAAGTGCCCATGGTGATTGTTGTATTCAATCCCGATGCAATTTCTGTGTTTCATCAATACTTTGAAAAACCACAGATTACAGAATGCCTCCAGATGTGAAACGAAACTACTACTGGTCTCCCAGGGAACGATCAGAGCTTAGAATGTTTGAGACATTACTCCCATGGAGGAAAGTGAGCATGGTGACTGTTGTATTTAATCCCGATGCAATTTCTGTCTTTTATCAACACCCTGGTAGACCACAGATTACAGAATACCTCCAGATGTGCATCAGAAACTACTACTGGTCTTCCAGGGAACGATCAAAACGTACACTGTTTGAGACATTACTCCCGTGGAGGAATGTGCACATGTTGACTGTTGTATTCAATCCCGATGCAATTTCTGTGTTCATCAACTCTCTGACAGTCCACAGATTACAGAATGCCTCCAGATGTGCATCGAAAACTACTACTGGTATTCCAGGGAACGATCAAAGCGTAGACTGTTTGAGATATCATTCACGTGGGGGAAAGTGCACATGGTGACCGTTGTATTTAATCCCGATGCATTTTCTGTGTTTCATCACCACTCTGATAGTCTACAGATTACAGAACGCCACCAGTTGTGCATCGGAAACCACTACTGGTCTTCCAGGGAACGATCAACGCGTAGACTGTTTGAGACATTACTCCCATGGAGGAAAGTGCGCATGGTGACTGTTGTATTCAATCCAAATGCAATATCTGTGTTTCATCAACACTCTGATAGTCCACAGATTAC
This sequence comes from Schistocerca gregaria, assembly GCF_023897955.1. Classification (NCBI taxonomy): domain Eukaryota; kingdom Metazoa; phylum Arthropoda; class Insecta; order Orthoptera; family Acrididae; genus Schistocerca; species Schistocerca gregaria. The sequence goes on from NW_026061707.1 coordinate 15,842,521, forward strand.
AGAATGCTACCAGATGTGCATCGGAAACTACTACTGGTCTTCCAGGGAACGATCAAAGCGTAGACTGTTTGAGACATTACTCCCATAGAGGTAAGTGCGCATGGTGACTGTTGTAATCAATTCCGATGCTATTTCTGTGTTTCACCAACACTCTGATAGTCCACAGGTTACAGAATGCCACCAGATGTGCATCGGAATGTACTACTGGTGTTCCAGGGAACGATCAAAGAGTACACTCTTTGAGACATTTTCCCATGGAGGAAATGCGAGTATTGACTGTTGTATTCAATCCCGTTGCAATTTCTGTTTTTCATGAACACTCTGGTAGTCCACAGATTACAGAACGCCACCAGATGTGTATCGGAGACTACAACTGGTCTTCCAGGAAGGATCAAAGCGTAGACTGTTTGAGACATTACTCCCATGGAAGAATGTGCGCATGGTGACTCTTGTATTCAATCCCGATGCTATTTCTTTGTTTCATCAACTCTCTGATAGTCCACAGAGTACAGAATTCCACCAGATGTGCATCGGAAACTACTACTGGTATTCCAGGGAACGATCAAAGCGTAGACTGTTTGAGATATCACTCACGTGGGGGAAAGTGCACATGGTGACTGTTGTATTTAATCCCGATGCATTTTCAGTGTTTCATCAACACTCTGATAGTCTACAGATTACAGAACGCCACCAGTTGTGCATCGGAAACCACTACTGGTCTTCCAGGGAACGATCAACGCGTAGACTGTTTGAGACATTACTCCCATGGAGGAATGTGCGCATGGTGACTGTTGTATTCAATCCCATTGCAATTTCTGTGTTTTATCAACACTCAGTTAGCCCACAAATTTCAGAATGCCTCCAGATGTGCATTGGAAACTACTACTGGTCTTCCTGGAAACGATCAAATCGTAGACTGTATCAGACATTACTCCCATGGAGGAAAGTGCGGATTGTGACTGTTGTATTCACTCCCGATGCAATTTCTGTTTTTCATCAACACTCTGATAGTCCACAGATTACAGAATGCCTCCAGATGTGCATCGGAAACTACTACTGGTCTTCCAGGAAGCGATCAAACCCTAGACTGTTTGAGACATTACTCCCATGGAGGAATGTGCGCATGGTGACTGTTGTATTCAATCCCGATGCTATTTCTGTGTTTCATCAACTCTCTGATAGTCCACAGATTACAGAATGCCACCAGATGTGCATCGGAAACTACTACTGGTATTCCAGGGAACGATCAAAGCGTAGACTGTTTGAGATATCACTCACGTGGGGGAAAGTGCACATGGTGACCGTTGTATTTAATCCCGATGCATTTTCTGTGTTTCATCAACACTCTGATAGTCTACAGATTACAGAACGCCACCAGTTGTGCATCGGAAACCACTACTGGTCTTCCAGGGAACGATCAACGCGTAGACTGTTTGAGACATTACTCCCATGGAGGAAAGTGCGCATGGTGACTGTTGTATTCAATCCGGATGCAATATCTGTGTTTCATCAACACTTTGATAGTCCACAGATTACAGAATGCTACCAGATGTGCATCGGAAACTACTACTGGTCTTCCAGGGAACGATCAAAGCGTAGACTGTTTGAGACATTACTCCCATGGAGGTAAGTGCGCATGGTGACTGTTGTATTCAATTCCGATGCTATTTCTGTGTTTCACCAACACTCTGATAGTCCACAGGTCACAGAATGCCACCAGATGTGCATCGGAAATTACTACTGGTGTTCCAGGGAACGATCAAAGCGTACACTCTTTGAGACATTTTCCCATGGAGGAAATGCCAGTATTGACTGTTGTATTCAATCCCGTTGCAATTTCTGTGTTTCATGAACACTCTGGTAGTCCACAGATTACAGAACGCCACCAGATGTGTATCGGAGACTACTACTGGTCTTCCAGGAAGGATCAAAGCGTAGACTGTTTGAGACATTACTCCCATGGAAGAAAGTGCGCATGGTGACTCTTGTATTCAATCCCGATGCTATTACTGTGTTTCATCAAGTCTCTGATAGTCCACAGAGTACAGAATGCCACCAGATGTGCATCGGAAACTACTACTGGTATTCCAGGGAACGATCAAAGCGTAGACTGTTTGAGATATCACTGACGTGGGGGAAAGTGCACATGGTGACTGTTGTATTTAATCCCGATGCATTCTCTGTGTTTCATCAACACTCTGATAGTCTACAGATTACAGAACGCCACCAGTTGTGCATCGGAAACCACTACTGGTCTTCCAGGGAACGATCAACACGTAGACTGTTTGAGACATTACTAGCATGGAGGAATGTCCGCATGGTGACTGTTGTATTCAATCCCGATGCAATTTCTGTGTTTCATCAACACTCTGATAGTCCACAGATTACAGATTGCCACCAGATGTGCATCGGAAACTACTACTGGTCTTCCTGGGAACGATCAAAGCGTAGACTGTTTGAGACATTACTCCCATGGAGGTAAGTGCGCATGGTGACTGTTGTATTCAATCCCATTGCAATTTCTGTGTTTTATCAACACTCAGTTAGTCCACAAATTTCAGAATGCCTCCAGATGTGCATTGGAAACTACTACTGGTCTTCCTGGAAACGATCAAATCGTAGACTGTATCAGACATTACTCCCATGGAGGAAAGTGCGGATTGTGACTGTTGTATTCACTCCCGATGCAATTTCTGTTTTCCATCAACACTCTGATAGTCCACAGATTACAGAATGCCTCCAGATGTGCATCGGAAACTACTACTGGTCTTCCAGGGAGCGATCAAACCCTAGACTGTTTGAAACATTACTCCCATGGAGGAAAGTGCGCATGGTGACTGTTGTATTCAATCCCGATGCTATATCTGTGTTTCATCAAAACTCTGGTAGTCCACAGATTACAGAATGACACCAGATGTGCATCGGAAATTACTACTGGTATTCCAAGGAACGATCAAAGCGTACACTCTTTGAGACATTACTCTCATGGAGGAAAGTGCCCATGGTGATTGTGGTATTCAATCCCGATGCAATTTCTGTGTTTCATCAATACTTTGAAGAACCACAGATTACAGAATGCCTCCAGATGTGAATCGAAACTACTACTGGTCTTCCAGGGAACGATCAGAACTTAGACTGTTTGAGACATTACTCCCATGGAGGAATGTGGGCATGGTGACTGTTGTATTTAATCCCGATGCAATTTCTATCTTTTATCAACACCCGGCTAGACCACAGATTACAGAATACCTCCAGATGTGCATCAGAAACTACTACTGGTCTTCCAGGGAACGATCAAAGCGTAGACTGTTTGAGACATTACTCCCATGGAGGAATGTGCGCATGGTGACTGTTGTATTCAATCCCGATGCTATATCTGTGTTTAATCAACTCTCTGATAGTCCACAGATTACAGAATGCCACCAGATGTGCATCGGAAACTACTACTGGTATTCCAGGGAACGATCAAAGCGTAGACTGTTTGAGATATCACTCACGTGGGGGAAAGTGCACATGGTGACCGTTGTATTTAATCCCGATGCATATTCTGTGTTTCATCAACACTCTGATAGTCTACAGATTTCAGAACACCACCAGTTGTGCATCGGAAACGACTACTGGTCTTCCAGGGAACGATCAACGCGTAGACTGTTTGAGACATTACTCCCGTGGAGGAAAGTGCGCATGGTGACTGTTGTATTCAATCCGGATGCAATATCTGTGTTTCATCAACACTCTGATAGTCCACAGATTACAGAATGCTACCAGATGTGCATCGGAAAATACTACTGGTCTTCCAGGGAACGATCAAAGCGTAGACTGTTTGAGACATTACTCCCATGGAGGTAAGTGCGCATGGTGACTGTTGTATTCAATTCCGATGCTAGTTCTGTGTTTCACCAACACTCTGATAGTCCACAGGTTACAGATTGCCACCAGATGTGCATCGGAAATTACTACTGGTGTTCCAGGGAACGATCAAAGCGTACACTCTTTGAGACATTTTCCCATGGAGGAAATGCGAGTATTGACTGTTGTATTCAATCCCGTTGCAATTTCTGTGTTTCATGAACACTCTGGTAGTCCACAGATTACAGAACGCCACCAGATGTGTATCGGAGACTACTACTGGTCTTCCAGGAAGGATCAAAGCGTAGACTGTTTGAGACATTACTCCCATGGAAGAAAGTGCGCATGGTGACTCTTGTATTCAATCCCGATGCTATTTCTGTGTTTCATCAACTCTCTGATAGTCCACAGAGTACAGAATGCCACCAGATGTGCATAGGAAACTACTACTGGTATTCCAGGGAACGATCAAAGCGTAGACTGTTTGAGATATCACTCACGTGGGGGAAAAAGCACATGGTGACTGTTGTATTTAATCCCGATGCATTTTCTGTGTTTCATCAACACTCTGATAGTCTACAGATTACAGAACGCCACCAGTTGTGCATCGGAAACCACTACTGGTCTTCCAGGGAACGATCAACGCGTAGACTGTTTGAGACATTACTCCCATGGAGGAATGTGCGCATGGTGACTGTTGTATTCAATCCCGATGCAATTTCTGTGTTTCGTCAACACTCTGATAGTCCACAGATTACAGATTGCCACCAGATGTGCATCGGAAACTACTACTGGTCTTCCTGGGAACGATCAAAGCGTAGACTGTTTGAGACATTACTCCCATGGAGGAAAGTGCGCATGGTGACTGTTGTATTCAATCCCATTGCAATTTCTGTGTTTTAACAACACTCAGTTAGTCCACTAATTTCAGAATGCCTCCAGATGTGCATTGGAAACTACTACTGGTCTTCCTGGAAACGTTCAAATCGTAGACTGTATCAGACATTACTCCCATGGAGGAAAGTGCGGATTGTGACTGTTGTATTCACTCCCGATGCAATTTCTTTTTTTCATCAACACTCTGACAGTCCACAGATTACAGAATGCCTCCAGATGTGCAACGGAAACTACTACTGATCTTCCAGGGAGCGATCAAACCCTAGACTGTTTGAGACATTACTCCCATGGAGGAAAGTGCGCAAGGTGACTGTTGTATTCAATCATGATGCTATATCTGTGTTTTATCAACACTCTGATTACAGAATGCCACCATATGTGCATCGGAAATTACTACTGGTCTTCCAAGGAACGATCAAAGCGTACACTCTTTGAGACATTACTCCCATGGAGGAAAGTGCCCATGGTGATTGTTGTATTCAATCCCGATGCAATTTCTGTGTTTCATCAATACTTTGAAGAACCACAGATTACAGAATGCCTCCAGATGTGAATCGAAACTACTACTGGTCTTCCAGGGAACGATCAGAGCTTAGACTGTTTGAGACATTACTCCCATGGAGGGAAGTGGGCATGGTGACTGTTGTATTTAATCCCAATGCAATTTCTGTCTTTTATCAACACCCGGCTAGACCACAGATTACAGAATACCTCCAGATGTGCATCAGAAACTACTACTGGTCTTCCAGGGAACGATCAAAGCATAGACTGTTTGAGACATTACTCCCTTGGAGGAATGTGCGCATGGTGACTGTTGTATTCAATCCCGATGCTATTTCTGTGTTTCATCAACTCTCTGATAGTCCACAGATTACAGAATACCACCAGATGTGCATCGGAAACTACTACTGGTATTCCAGGGAACGATCAAAGCGTAGACTGTTTGAGATATCACTCACGTGGGGGAAAGTGCACATGGTGACTGTTGTATTTAATCCCGATGCATTTTCTGTGTTTCATCAACACTCTGATAGTCTACAGATTACAGAACGCCACCAGTTGTGCATCGGAAACTACTACTGGTCTTGCAGGGAACGATCAACGCGTAGACTGTTTGAGACATTACTCCCATGGAGGAAAGTGCGCATGGTGACTTTTGTATTCAATCCGGATGCAATATCTGTGTTTCATCAACACTCTGATAGTCCACAGATTACAGAATGCAGCCAGATGTGCATCGGAAACAACTACTGGTCTTCCAGGAAGGATCAAAGCGTAGACTGTTTGAGACATTACTCCCATGGAAGAAAGTGCGCATGGCGACTCTTGTATTCAATACCGATGCTATTTCTGTGTTTCATCAACTCTCTGATAGTCTACGTAGTACAGAATGCCACCAGATGTGCATCGGAAACCACTACTGGTCTTCCAGGGAACGATCAACGCGTAGACTGTTTGAGACATTACTCGCATGGAGGAATGTGCGCATGGTGACTGTTGTATTCAATCCCGATGCTATTTCTGTTTTTCATCAACACTCTGGTAGTCCACCGATTACAGAATGCCATTAGATGTGCATCGGAAACTACTACTGGTCTTCCAGATAACGATCAAAGCGTAGACTGTTTGAAAATTACTCCCATGGAGGAAAGTGCGCATGGTGACTGTTGTATTCAATCCCGATGGAATTTCTGTGTTTCATCAACACTCTGATAGACCACAGATTACAGAATGCCTCCAGATATGCATCGAAAACCACTACTGGTCTTCAGGGGAACAATCAAAACGTAGACAGCTTGAGACATTACTCCCTTGGAGGAAAGTGCGCATGGTGACTGTTGTATTCAATCCCGATGCAATTTCTGTGTTTCATCAACACTCTGGTAGTCCACAGATTACAGAATGCCACCAAATGTCCATCGGAAACTGCTACTTTTCTTCCAGGGAACGATCAAAGCGTAGACTGTTTGAGACGTTACTCCCATGGGGGAAAGTGCGCATGGTGACTGTTGTATTCAATCCCGATGCTATTTCTGTGTTTCATCAACACTCTGATAGTCCACAGATTACAGAATGCCACCAGATGTGCATCGGAAACTACTACTGGTCGTCCAGGAAACGATCAAAGCGTAGAATGTTTCAGACGTTACTCCCATGGAGGAAAGTGCGGATGGTGACTGTTGTATTCAATCCCGATGCAATTTCTGTGTTTATTCAACACTCTGATAGTCCATAGATTACAGAATGCCACCAGATGTGCATCGGAAACTTCTACTGGTCTTCCAGGGAATGATCAAAGCGTAGACTGTTTGAGACATTACTAGCATGGAGGAATGTGCGCATGGTGACTGTTGTATTTAATCCCGATGCAATTTCTGTGTTTCATGAACACTCTGATAGTCCACAGATTACAGAATGCCACCAGATGTAGATCGGTATCTACTACTGGTCTTCCAGGGAACGATCAAAGCGTAGACTGTTTGAGACATTACTCCCATGGAGGAAAGTGCGCATGGTGACTGTTGTGTTCAATCCCGATGCAATTTCTGTGTTTCATCAACACACTGATAGTCCAGAGATTACAGAATGCCTCCAGATGTGCATCGGAAACTACTACTGGTCTTCCAGGGAACGATCAAAACGTAGACTGTTTGAGACATTACTCCCATGGAGGAAATTGCGCAAGGTGACTGTTGTATTCAATCCGGATGCAATATCTGTGTTTCATCAACACTCTGATAGTATACAGATTACAGAATGCTACCAGATGTGCATCGGAAACTACTACTGGTCTTCCAGGGAACGATCAAAGCGTAGACTGTTTGAGACATTACTCCCATGGAGGTAAGTGCGCATGGTGACTGTTGTATTCAATCCCGATGCTATTTCTGTGTTTCACCAACACTCTGATAGTCTACAGGTTACAGAATGCAACCCGATGTGCATCGGAAATTACTACTGGTGTTCCAGGGAACGATCAAAGCGTACACTCTTTGAGACATTTCTCCCATGGAGGAAATGCGAGTATTGACTGTTGTATTCAATCCCGTAGCAATTTCTGTGTTTCATGAACACTCTGGTAGTCCACAGATTACAGAACGCCAGCAGATGTGTATCGGAGACTACTACTGGTCTTCCAGGAAGGATCAAAGCGTAGACTGTTTGAGACATTACTCCCATGGAAGAAAGTGCGCATGGTGACTCTTGTATTCTTTCCCGATGCTATTTCTGTGTTTCATCAACTCTCTGATAGTCCACAGATTACAGAATGCCAAAAGATGTGCATCGGAAACTACTACTGGTATTCCAGGGAACGATCAAAGCGTAGACTGTTTGAGATATCACTCACGTGGGGGAAAGTGCACATGGTGACTGTTGTATTTAATCCCGATGCATTTTCTGTGTTTCATCAACACTCTGATAGTCTACAGATTACAGAACGCCACCAGTTGTGCATCGGAAACCACTACTGGTCTTCCAGGGAACGATCAACGCGTAGACTGTTTGAGACATTACTCCCATGGAGGAAAGTGCGCATGGTGACTGTTGTATTCAATCCCGATGCAATTTCTGTGTTTCATCAACACTCTGATAGTACACAGATTACAGATTGCCACCAGATGTGCATCGGAAACTACTACTGGTCCTCCTGGGAACGATCAAAGCGTAGACTGTTCGAGACATTACTCCCATGGAGGAAAGGGCGCATGGTGACTGTTGTATTCAATCCCATTGCAATTTCTGTGTTTTATCAACACTCAGTTAGTCCACAAATTTCAGAATGCCTCCAGATGTGCATTGGAAACTACTACTGGTCTTCGTGGAAACGATCCAATCGTAGACTGTATCAGACATTACTCCCATGGAGGAAAGTGCGGATTGTGACTGTTGTATTCACTCCCGATGCAATTTCTGTTTTTCATCAACACTCTGATAGTCCACAGATTACTGAATGCCTCCAGATGTGCATCGGAAACTACTACTGGTCTTCCAGGGAGCGACCAAACCCTAGACTGTTTGAGACATTACTCCCATGGAGGAAAGTGCGCATTGTGACTGTTGTATTCAATCCCGATGCTATTTCTGTGTTTCACCAACGCTCTGATAGTCCACAGATTACAGAATGCCACCAGATGTGCATCGTAAATTACTACTGGTCTTCCAAGGAACGATCAAAGCGTACACTCTTTGAGACATTACTCCCATGTAGGAAAGTGCCCATGGTGATTGTTGTATTCAATCCCGATGCAATTTCTGTGTTTCATCAATACTTTGAAGAACCACAGATTACAGAATGCCTCCAGATGTGAATCGAAACTGCTACTGGTCTTCCAGGGAACGATCAGAGCTTAGACTGTTTAAAACATTACTCCCATGGAGGAAAGTGGGCATGGTGACTGTTGTATTTAATCCCGATGCAATTTCTGTCTTTTATCAACACCCGGCTAGACCACAGATTACAGAATACCTCCAGATGTGCATCAGAAACTACTACTGGTCCTCGAGGGAACGATCAAAGCTTAGACTGTTTGAGACATTACTCCCATGGAGGAATGTGCGCATGTTGACTGTTGTATTCAATCCCGATGCAATTTCTGTGTTCATCAACTCTCTGATAGTCCACAGATTACAGAATGCCTCCAGATGTGCATCGAAAACTACAACTGGTATTCCAGGGAACGATCAAAGCGTAGACTGTTTGAGACATTACTCCCATGGAGGTAAGTGCGCATGGTGACTGTTGTATTCAATCCCGATGCTATTTCTGTGTTTCATCAACTCTCTGATAGTCCACCGATTACAGAATGCCACCAGATGTGCATCGGAAACTACTACTGGTATTCCAGGGAACGATCTAAGCGTAGACTGTTTGAGATATCACTCACGTGGGGGAAAGTGCACATGGTGACTGTTGTATTTAATCCCGATGCATTTTCTGTGTTTCATCAACACTCTGATAGTCTACAGATTACAGAACGCCACCAGTTGTGCATCGGAAACCACTACTGGTCTTCCAGGGAACGATCAACGCGTAGACTGTTTGAGACATTACTCCCATGGAGGAAAGTGCGCATGGTGATTGTTGTATTCAATCCGGATGCAATATCTGTGTTTCATCAACACTCTGATAGTCCACAGATTAAAGAATGCTACCAGATGTGCATCAGAAACTACTACTGGTCTTCCTGGGAACGATCAAAGCGTAGACTGTTTGAGACATTACTCCCATGGAGGAAAGTGCGCATGGTGAATGTTGTATTCAATCCCATTGCAATTTCTGTGTTTTATCAACACTCAGTTAGTCCACAAATTTCAGTCTGCCTCCAGATGTGCATTGGAAACTACTACTGGTCTTCCAGGGAACGATCAAAGCGTAGACTGTTTGAGACATTACCCCCATGGAGGTAAGTGCGCATGGTGACTGTTGTATTCAATCCCGATGCTATTTCTGTGTTTCACCAACACTCTGATAGTCTACAGGTTACAGAATGCAACCCGATGTGCATCGGAAATTACTACTGGTGTTCCAGGGAACGATCAAAGCGTACACTCTTTGAGACATTGCTCCCATGGAGGAAATGCGAGTATTGACTGTTGTATTCAATCCTGTAGCAATTTCTGTGTTTCATGAACACTCTGGTAGTCCACAGATTACAGAACGCCACCAGATGTGTATCGGAGACTACTACTGGTCTTCCAGGAAGGATCAAAGCGTAGACTGTTTGAGACATTACTCCCATGGAAGAAAGTGCGCATGGTGACTCTTGTATTCTTTCCCGATGCTATTTCTGTGTTTCATCAACTCTCTGATAGTCCACAGATTACAGAATGCCAAAAGATGTGCATCGGAAACTACTACTGGTATTCCAGGGAACGATCAAAGCGTAGACTGTTTGAGATATCACTCACGTGGGGGAAAGTGCACATGGTGACTGTTGTATTTAATCCCGATGCATTTTCTGTGTTTCATCAACACTCTGATAGTCTACAGATTACAGAACGCCACCAGTTGTGCATCGGAAACCACTACTGGTCTTCCAGGGAACGATCAAAGCGTAGACTGTTTGAGACATTACTCCCATGGAGGAAAGTGCGCATGGTGACTGTTGTATTCAATCCCGATGCAATTTCTGTGTTTCATCAACACTCTGATAGTACACAGATTACAGATTGCCACCAGATGTGCATCGGAAACTACTACTGGTCCTCCTGGGAACGATCAAAGCGTAGACTGTTCGAGACATTACTCCCATGGAGGAAAGGGCGCATGGTGACTGTTGTATTCAATCCCATTGCAATTTCTGTGTTTTATCAACTCTCAGTTAGTCCACAAATTTCAGAATGCCTCCAGATGTGCATTGGGAACTACTACTGGTCTTCGTGGAAACGATCCAATCGTAGACTGTATCAGACATTACTCCCATGGAGGAAAGTGCGGATTGTGACCGTTGTATTCACTCCCGATGCAATTTCTGTGTTTCATCAACACTTAGTTAGTCCACAGATTACAGAATGCCTCCAGATGTGCATCAGAAACTACTACTGGTCTTCCAGGGAACGATCAAAGCGTAGACTGTTTGAGACATTACTCCCATGAAGGAAATGCGAGTATTGACTGTTGTATTCAATCCCGTTGCAATTTCTGTGTTTCATGAACACTCTGGTAGTATACAGATTACAGAACGCCACCAGATGTGTATCGGAGACTACTACTGGTCTTCCAGGAAGGATCAAAGCGTAGACTGTTTGAGACATTACTCCCATGGAAGAAACTGCGCATGGTGACTCTTGTATTCAATCCCGATGCTATTTCTGTGTTTCATCAACTCTCTGATAGTCCACAGAGTACAGAATGCCACCAGATGTGCATCGGAAACTACTACTGGTATTCCAGGGAACGATCAAAGCGTAGACTGTTTGAGATATCACTCACGTGGGGGAAAGTGCACATGGTGACTGTTGTATTTAATCACGATGCATTTTCTGTGTTTCATCAACACTCCGATAGTCTACAGATTACAGAACGCCACCAGTTGTGCATCGGAAACCACTACTGGTCTTCCAGGGAACGATCAACGCGTAGACTGTTTGAGACATTACTCCCATGGAGGAATGTGCGCATGGTGACTGTTGTATTCAATCCCGATGCAATTTCTGTGTTTCATCAACACTCTGATAGTCCACAGATTACAGATTGCCACCAGATGTGCATCGGAAACTACTACTGGTCTTCCTGGGAGCGATCAAAGCGTTGACTGTTTGAGACATTACTCCCATGGAGGAAAGTGCGCATGGTGAATGTTGTATTCAATCCCATTGCAAATTCTGTGTTTTATCAACACTCAGTTAGTCCACAAATTTCAGACTGCCTCCAGATGTGCATTGGAAACTACTACTGGTCTTCCTGGAAACGATCAAATCGTACACTGTATCAGACATTACTCCCATGGAGGAAAGTGCGGATTGTGACTGTTGTATTCACTCCCGATGCAATTTCTGTTTTTCATCAACACTCTGATAGTACACAGATTACAGAATGCCTCCAGATGTGCATCGGAAACTACTACTGGTCTTCCAGGGAGCGATCAAACCCTAGACTGTTTGAGACATTACTCCCATGGAGGAAAGTGCGCATGGTGACTGTTGTATTCAATCCCGATGCTATTTCTGTGTTTCACCAACACTCTGATAGTCCACAGATTACAGAATGCCACCAGATGTGCATCGGAAATTACTACTGGTCTTCCAAGGAACGATCAAAGCGTACACTCTTTGAGACATTATTCCCATGGAGGAAAGTTCCCATGGTGATTGTTGTATTCAATCCCGATGCAATATCTGTGTTTCATCAATACTTTGAAGAACCACAGATTACAGAATGCCTCCAGATATGAATCGAAACTGCCACTGGTCTTCCAGGGAACGATCAGAGCTTAGACCGTTTGAGACATTACTCCCATGGAGGAAAGTGGGCATGGTGACTGTTGTATTTAATCCCGATGCAATTTCTGTCTTTTATCAACAACCGGCTAGACCACAGATTACAGAATACCTCCAGATGTGCATCAGAAACTACTACTGGTCTTCCAGGGAACGATCAAAGCGTAGACTGTTTGAGACATTACTCCCATGGAGGAATGTGCGCATGGTGACTGTTGTATTCAATCCCGATGCAATTTCTGTGTTCATCAACTCTCTGATAGTCCACAGATTACAGAATGCCTCCAGATGTGCATCGAAAACTACAACTGGTATTCCAGGGAACGATCAAAGCGTAGACTGTTTGAGACATTACTCCCATGGAGGTAAGTGCGCATGGTGACTGTTGTATTCAATCCCGATGCTATTTCTGTGTTTCATCAACTCTCTGATAGTCCACAGATTACAGAATGCCACCAGATGTGCATCGGAAACTACTACTGGTATTCCAGGGAACGATCAAAGCGTAGACTGTCTGAGATATCACTCACGTGGGGGAAAGTGCACATGGTGACTGTTGTATTTAATCCCGATGCATTTTCTGTGTTTCATCAACACTCTGATAGTCTACAGATTACAGAACGCCACCAGTTGTGCATCGGAAACCACTACTGGTCCTCCAGGGAACGATCAACGCGTAGACTGTTTGAGACATTACTCCCATGGAGGAAAGTGCGCATGGTGATTGTTGTATTCAATCCGGATGCAATATCTGTGTTTCATCAACACTCTGATAGTCCACAGATTAAAGAATGCTACCAGATGTGCATCAGAAACTACTACTGGTCTTCCTGGGAACGATCAAAGCGTAGACTGTTTGAGACATTACTCCCATGGAGGAAAGTGCGCATGGTGAATGTTGTATTCAATCCCATTGCAATTTCTGTGTTTTATCAACACTCAGTTAGTCCACAAATTTCAGTCTGCCTCCAGATGTGCATTGGAAACTACTACTGGTCTTCCTGGAAACGATCAAATCGTAGACTGTATCAGACATTACTCCCATGGAGGAAAGTGCGGATTGTGACTGTTGTATTCACTCCCGATGCAATTTGTGTTTTTCATCAACACTCTGATAGTCCACAGATTACAGAATGCCTCCAGATGTGCATCGGAAACTACTACTGGTCTTCCAGGGAGCGATCAAACCCTAGACTGTTTGAGACATTACTCCCATGGAGGAAAGTGCGCATGGTGACTGTTGTATTCAATCCCGATGCTATTACTGTCTTTCACCAACACTCCGATAGTCCACAGATTACAGAATGCCACCAGATGTGCATCGGAAATTACTACTGGTCTTCCAAGGAACGATCAAAGCGTACACTCTTTGAGACATTTTCCCATGGAGGATATGCGAGTATTGACTGTTGTATTCAATCCCGTTGCAATTTCTGTGTTTCATGAACACTCTGGTAGTCCACAGATTACAGAACGCCACCAGATGTGTATCGGAGACTACTACTGGTCTTCCAGGAAGGAACAAAGCGTAGACTGTTTGAGACATTACTCCCATGGAAGAAAGTGCGCATGGTGACTCCTGTATTCAATCCCGATGCTATTTCTGTGTTTCATCAACTTTCTGATAGTCCACAGAGTACAGAATGCCACCAGATGTGCATCGGAAACTACTACTGGTATTCCAGGGAACGATCAAAGCGTAGACTGTTTGAGATATCACTCACGTGGGGGAAAGTGCACATGGTGACTGTTGTATTTAATCCCGATGCATTTTCTGTGTTTCATCAACACTCTGATAGTCTACAGATTACAGAACGCCACCAGTTGAGCATCGGAAACCACTACTGGTCTTCCAGGGAACGATCAACGCGTAGACTGTTTGAGACATTACTCCCATGGAGGAAAGTGCGCATGGTGACTGTTGTATTCAATCCGGATGCAATATCTGTGTTTCAGCAACACTCTGATAGTCCACAGATTACAGAATGCTACCAGATGTGCATCGGAAACTACTACTGGTCTTCCAGGGAACGATCAAAGCGTAGACTGTTTGAGACATTACTCCCATGGAGGAAAGTGCGCAAGGTGACTGTTGTATTCAATCCCATTGCAATTTCTGTGTTTTATCAACACTCAGTTAGTCCACAAATTTCAGAACGCCTCCAGATGTGCATTGGAAACTACTACTGGTCTTCCTGGAAACCATCAAATCGTAGACTGTATCAGACATTACTCCCATGGAGGAAAGTGCGGATTGTGACTGTTGTATTCACTCCCGATGCAATTTCTGTTTTTCATCAACACTCTGATAGTCCACAGATTACAGAATGCCTCCAGATGTGCATGGGAAACTACTACTGGTCTTCCAGGGAGCGATCAAATCCTAGACTGTTTGAGACATTACTCCCATGGAGGAAAGTGCACATGGTGACTGTAGTATTCAATCCCGATGCTATATCTGTGTTTCATCAACACTCTGATAGTCCACAGATTACAGAATGCCACCAGATGTGCATCGGAAATTACTACTGGTCTTCCAAGGAACGATCAAAGCGTACACTCTTTGAGACATTACTCCCATGGAGGAAAGTGCTCATGGTGATTGTTGTATTCAATCCCGATGCAATTTCTGTGTTTCATCAATACTTAGAAGAACCACAGATTACAGAATGCCTCCAGATGTGAATCGAAACTACTACTGGTCTTCCAGGGAACGATCAGAGCTTAGACTGTTTGAGACATTACACCCATGGAGGAAAGTGGGCATGGTGACTGTTGTATTTAATCCCGATGCAATTTCTGTCTTTTATCAACACCCGGCTAGACCACAGATTACAGAATACCTCCCGATGTGCATCAGAAACTACTACTGGTCTTCCAGGGAACGATCAAAGCGTAGACTGTTTGAGACATTACTCCCATGGAGGAATGTGCGCATGTTGCCTGTTGTATTCAATCCCGATGCAATTTCTGTGTTCATCAACTCTCTGATAGTCCACAGATTACAGAATGCCTCCAGATGTGCATCGAAAACTACTACTGGTATTCCAGGGAACGATCAAAGCGTAGACTGTTTGAGACATTACTCCCATGGAGGTAAGTGCGCATGGTGACTGTTGTATTCAATCCCGTTGCAATTTCTGTGTTTCATGAACACTCTGGTAGTCCACAGATTACAGAACGCCACCAGATGTGTATCGGAGACTACTACTGGTCTTCCAGGAAGGATCAAAGCGTAGACTGTTTGAGACATTACTCCCATGGAAGAAAGTGCGCATGGTGACTCTTGTATTCAATCCCGATACTATTTCTGCGTTTCATCACTACTCTGATAGTCCACAGATTACAGAATGCCACACAGATGTGCATCGGAAACTACTACTGGTCTTCCAGGGAATGATCAAAGCGTAGACTGTTTGAGACATTACCCCCATGGAGGAATGTGCGCATGGTGACTGTTGTATTCAATCCCGATGCTATTTCTGTGTTTCATCAACTCTCTGATAGTCCACAGATTACAGAATGCCACCAGATGTGCATCGGAAACTACTACTGGTATTCCAGGGAACGATCAAAGCGTAGACTGTTTGAGATATCACTCACGTGGGGGAAAGTGCACATGGTGACTGTTGTATTTAATCCCGATGCATTTTCTGTGTTTCATCAACACTCTGATAGTCTACAGATTACAGAACTCCACCAGTTGTGCATCGGAAACCACCACTGTTCTTCCAGGGAACGATCAACGCGTAGACTGTTTGAGACATTACTCCCATGGAGGAAAGTGCGCATGGTGACTGTTGTATTCAATCCGGATGCAATATCTGTGTTTCATCAACACTCTGATAGTCCACAGATTACAGAATGCTACCAGATGTGCATCGGAAACTACTACTGGTCTTCCAGGGAACGATCAAAGCGTAGACTGTTTGAGACATTACTCCCATGGAGGTAAGTGCGCATGGTGACTGTTGTATTCAATTCCGATGCTATTTCTGTGTTTCACCAACACTCTGATAGTCCACAGGTTACAGAATGCCACCAGATGTGCATCGGAAATTACTACTGGTGTTCCAGGGAACGATCAAAGCGTACACCCTTTGAGACATTTTCCCATGTAGGAAATGCGAGTATTGACTGTTGTATTCAATCCCGTTGCAATTTCTGTGTTTCATGAACACTCTGGTAGTCCACAGATTACAGAACGCCACCAGATGTGTATCGGAGACTACTACTGGTCTTCCAGGAAGGATCAAAGCGTAGACTGTTTGAGACATTACTCCCATGGAAGAAAGTGCGCATGGTGACTCCTGTATTCAATCCCGATGCTATTTCTGTGTTTCATCAACTCTCTGATAGTCCACAGAGTACAGAATGCCACCAGATGTGCATCGGAAACTACTACTGGTATTCCAGGGAACGATCAAAGCGTAGACTGTTTGAGATATCACTCACGTGGGGGAAAGTGCACATGGTGACTGTTGTATTTAATCCCGATGCATTTTCTGTGTTTCATCAACACTCTGATAGTCTACAGATTACAGAACGCCACCAGTTGTGCATCGGAAACCACTACTGGTCTTCCAGGGAACGATCAACGCGTAGACTGTTTGAGACATTACTCCCATGGAGGAAAGTGCGCATGGTGACTGTAGTATTCAATCCGGATGCAATATCTGTGTTTCATCAACACTCTGATAGTCCACAGATTACAGAATGCTACCAGATGTGCATCGGAAACTACTACTGGTCTTCCAGGGAACGATCAAAGCGTAGACTGTTTGAGACATTACTCCCATGGAGGTAAGTGCGCATGGTGACTGTTGTATTCAATTCCGATGCTATTTCTGTGTTTCACCAACACTCTGATAGTCCACAGGTTACAGAATGCCACCAGATGTGCATCGGAAATTACTACTGGTGTTCCAGGGAACGATCAAACCGTACACTCTTTAAGACATTTTCCCATGGAGGAAATGCGGGTATTGACTGTTGTATTCAATCCCGTTGCAATTTCTGTGTTTCATGAACACTCTGGTAGTCGTCAGATTACAGAACGCCACCAGATGTGTATCGGAGACTACTACTGGTCTTCCAGGAAGGATCAAAGCGTAGACTGTTTGAGACATTACTCCCATGGAAGAAAGTGCGCATGGTGACTCTTGTATTCAATCCCGAAGCTATTTCTGTGTTTCATCAACTCTCTGATAGTCCACAGAGTACAGAATGCCACCAGATCTGCATCGGAAACTTCTACTGGTATTCCAGGGAACGATTAAAGCGTAGACTGTTTGAGATATCACTCACGTGGGGGAAAGTGCACATGGTGACTGTTGTATTTAATCCCGATGCATTTTCTGTGTTTCATCAACACTCTGATAGTCTACAGATTACAGAACGCCACCAGTTGTGCATCGGAAACCACTACTGGTCTTCCAGGGAACGATCAACGCGTAGACTGTTTGAGACATTACTCCCATGGAGGAATGTGCGCATGGTGACTGTTGTATTCAATCCCATTGCAATTTCTGTGTTTTATCAACACTCAGTTAGTCCACAAATTTCAGAATGCCTCCAGATGTGCATCGGAAACTACTACTGGTCTTCCAGGGAGCGGTCAAACCCTAGACTGTTTGAGACATTACTCCCATGGAGGAAAGTGCGCAAGGTGACTGTTGTATTCAATCCCATTGCAATTTCTGTGTTTTATCAACACTCAGTTAATCCACAAATTTCAGAATGCCTCCAGATGTGCATTGGAAACTACTACTGGTCTTCCTGGAAACCATCAAATCGTAGACTGTATCAGACATTACTCCCATGGAGGAAAGTGCGGATTGTGACTGTTGTATTCACTCCCGATGCAATTTCTGTTTTTCATCAACACTCTGATAGTCCACAGATTACAGAATGCCTCCAGATGTGCATCGGAAACTACTACTGGTCTTCCAGGGAGCGATCAAATCCTAGACTGTTTGAGACATTACTCCCATGGGGGAAAGTGCTCATGGTGACTGTTGTATTCAATCCCGATGCTATATCTGTGTTTTATCAACACTCTGATAGTCCACAGACTACAGAATGCCACCAGATGTGCATCGGAAATTACTACTGGTCTTCCAAGGAACGATCAAAGCGTACACTCTTTGAGACATTACTCCCATGGAGGAAAGTGCTCATGGTGATTGTTGTATTCAATCCCGATGCAATTTCTGTGTTTCATCAATACTTAGAAGAACCACAGATTACAGAATGCCTCCAGATGTGTATCGAAACTACTACTGGTCTTCCAGGGAACGATAAGAGCTTAGACTGTTTGAGACATTACTCCCATGGAGGAAAGTGGGCATGGTGACTGTTGTATTTAATCCCGATGCAATTTCTGTCTTTTATCAACACCCGGCTAGACCACAGATTACAGAATACCTCCCGACGTGCATCAGAAACTACTACTGGTCTTCCAGGGAACGATCAAAGCGTAGACTGTTTGAGACATTACTCCCATGGAGGAATGTGCGCATGTTGCCTGTTGTATTCAATCCCGATGCAATTTCTGTGTTCATCAACTCTCTGATAGTCCACAGATTACAGAATGCCTCCAGATGTGCATCGAAAACTACTACTGGTATTCCAGGGAACGATCAAAGCGTAGACTGTTTGAGACATTACTCCCATGGAGGTAAGTGCGCATGGTGACTGTGGTATTCAATCCCGTTACAATTTCTGTGTTTCATGAACACTCTGGTAGTCCACAGATTACAAAACGCCACCAGATGTGTATCGGAGACTACTACTGGTCTTCCAGGAAGGATCAAAGCGTAGATTGTTTGAGACATTACTCCCATGGAAGAAAGTGCGCATGGTGACTCTTGTATTCAATCCCGATACTATTTCTGCGTTTCATCAACACTCTGATAGTCCACAGATTACGGAATGCGACACAGATGTGCATCGGAAACTACTACTGGTCTTCCAGGGAATGATCAAAGCGTAGACTGTTTGAGACATTACCCCCATGGAGGAATGTGCGCATGGTGACTGTTGTATTCAATCCCGATGCTATTTCTGTGTTTCATCAACTCTCTGATAGTCCACAGATTACAGAATGCCACCAGATGTGCATCGGAAACTACTACTGGTATTCCAGGGAACGATCAAAGCGTAGACTGTTTGAGATATCACTCACGTGGGGGAAAGTGCACATGGTGACTGTTGTATTTAATCCCGATGCATTTTCTGTGTTTCATCAACACTCTGATAGTCTACAGATTACAGAACTCCACCAGTTGTGCATCGGAAACCACTACTGTTCTTCCAGGGAACGATCAACGCGTAGACTGTTTGAGACATTGCTCCCATGGAGGAAAGTGCGCATGGTGACTGTTGTATTCAATCCGGATGCAATATCTGTGTTTCATCAACACTCTGATAGTCCACAGATTACAGAATGCTATCAGATGTGCATCGGAAACTACTACTGGTCTTCCAGGGAACGATCAAAGCGTAGACTGTTTGAGACATTACTCCCATGGAGGTAAGTGCGCATGGTGACTGTTGTATTCAATTCCGATGCTATTTCTGTGTTTCACCAACACTCTGATAGTCCACAGGTTACAGAATGCCACCAGATGTGCATCGGAAATTACTACTGGTGTTCCAGGGAACGATCAAAGCGTACACCCTTTGAGACATTTTCCCATGTAGGAAATGCGAGTATTGACTGTTGTATTCAATCCCGTTGCAATTTCTGTGTTTCATGAACACTCTGGTAGTCCACAGATTACAGAACGCCACCAGATGTGTATCGGAGACTACTACTGGTCTTCCAGGAAGGATCAAAGCGTAGACTGTTTGAGACATTACTCCCATGGAAGAAAGTGCGCATGGTGACTCCTGTATTCAATCCCGATGCTATTTCTGTGTTTCATCAACTCTCTGATAGTCCACAGAGTACAGAATGCCACCAGATGTGCATCGGAAACTACTACTGGTATTCCAGGGAACGATCAAAGCGTAGACTGTTTGAGATATCACTCACGTGGGGGAAAGTGCACATGGTGACTGTTGTATTTAATCCCGATGCATTTTCTGTGTTTCATCAACACCCTGATAGTCTACAGATTACAGAACGCCACCAGTTGTGCATCGGAAACCACTACTGGTCTTCCAGGGAACGATCAACGCGTAGACTGTTTGAGACATTATTCCCATGGAGGAAAGTGCGCATGGTGACTGTTGTATTCAATCCGGATGCAATATCTGTGTTTCATCAACACTCTGATAGTCCACAGATTACAGAATGCTACCAGATGTGCATCGGAAACTACTACTGGTCTTCCAGGGAACGATCAAAGCGTAGACTGTTTGAGACATTACTCCCATGGAGGTAAGTGCGCATGGTGACTGTTGTATTCAATTCCGATGCTATTTCTGTGTTTCACCAACACTCTGATAGTCCACAGGTTACAGAATGCCACCAGATGTGCATCGGAAATTACTACTGGTGTTCCAGGGAACGATCAAACCGTACACTCTTTAAGACATTTTCCCATGGAGGAAATGCGAGTATTGACTGTTGTATTCAATCCCGTTGCAATTTCTGTGTTTCATGAACACTCTGGTAGTCCACAGATTACAGAACGCCACCAGATGTGTATCGGAGACTACTACTGGTCTTCCAGGAAGGATCAAAGCGTAGACTGTTTGAGACATTACTCCCATGGAAGAAAGTGCGCATGGTGACTCTTGTATTCAATCCTGAAGCTATTTCTGTGTTTCATCAACTCTCTGATAGTCCACAGAGTACAGAATGCCACCAGATCTGCATCGGAAACTTCTACTGGTATTCCAGGGAACGATCAAAGCGTAGACTGTTTGAGATATCACTCACGTGGGGGAAAGTGCACATGGTGACTGTTGTATTTAATCCCGATGCATTTTCTGTGTTTCATCAACACTCTGATAGTCTACAGATTACAGAACGCCACCAGTTGTGCATCGGAAACCACTACTGGTCTTCCAGGGAACGATCAACGCGTAGACTGTTTGAGACATTACTCCCATGGAGGAATGTGCGCATGGTGACTGTTGTATTCAATCCCATTGCAATTTCTGTGTTTTATCAACACTCAGCTAGTCCACAAATTTCAGAATGCCTCCAGATGTGCATCGGAAACTACTACTGGTCTTCCAGGGAGCGGTCAAACCCTAGACTGTTTGAGACATTACTCCCATGGAGGAAAGTGCGCATGGTTACTGTTGTATTCAATCCCGATGCTATATCTGTGTTTCATCAACACTCTGATAGTCCACAGATTACAGAATGCCACCAGATGTGCATCGGAAACTACTGCTTGTATTCCAGGGAAAGATCAAAGCGTAGACTGTTTGAGACATTACTCCCAAGGAGGAAAGTGCTCATGATGACTGTTGTATTCAATCCCGATGCTATTTCTGTTTTTCATCAACACTCTGATAGTCCACAGATTACAAAATGCCATTAGATGTGCATCGGAAACTACTACAGGTCTTCCAGATAACGAACAAAGCGTAGACTGTTTGAAAATTACTCCTATGGAGGAAAGTGCGCATGGTGACTGTTGTATTCAATCCCGATGGAATTTCTGTGTTTCATCAACACTCTGATAGTCCACAGATTACAGAATGCCTCCGGATGTGCATCGAAAACTACTACTGGTCTTCAGGGGAACAATCAAAACGTAGACTGCTTTAGACATTACTCCCATGGAGGAAAGTGCGCATGGTGACTGTTGTATTCAATCCCGATGCAAATTCTGTGTTTCATCAACACTCTGGTAGTCCGCAGATTACAGAATGCCACCAGATGTCCATCGGAAACTACTACTGGTCTTCCAGGGAACGATCAAAGCGTAGACTGTTTGAGACGTTACTCCCATGGAGGAATGTGCGCATGGTGACTGTTGTGTTCAATCCCGATGCAATTTCTGTATTTTATTAACACTCAGTTAGTCCACAAATTTCAGAATGCCTCCAGATGTGCATCGGAAACTACTACTGGTCTTCCAGGGAGAGGTCAAACCCTAGACTGTTTGAGACATTACTCCCATGGAGGAAAGTGCGCATGGTGACTGTTGTATTCAATCCCGATGCTATATCTGTGTTTCATCAACACGCTGATAGTCCACAGATTACAGAATGCCACACAGATGTGCATCGGAAACTACTACTGGTCTTCCAGGGAATGATCAAAGCGTAGACTGTTTGAGACATTACCCCCATGGAGGAATGTGCGCATGGTGACTGTTGTATTCAATCCCGATGCTATTTCTGTGTTTCATCAACTCTCTGATAGTCCACAGATTACAGAATGCCACCAGATGTGCATCGGAAACTACTACTGGTATTCCAGGGAACGATCAAAGCGTAGACTGTTTGAGATATCACTCACGTGGGGGAAAGTGCACATGGTGACTGTTGTATTTAATCCCGATGCATTTTCTGTGTTTCATCAACACTCTGATAGTCTACAGATTACAGAACTCCACCAGTTGTGCATCGGAAACCACTACTGTTCTTCCAGGGAACGATCAACGCGTAGACTGTTTGAGACATTAGTCCCATGGAGGAAAGTGCGCATGGTGACTGTTGTATTCAATCCGGATGCAATATCTGTGTTTCATCAACACTCTGATAGTCCACAGATTACAGAATGCTACCAGATGTGCATCGGAAACTACTACTGGTCTTCCAGGGAACGATCAAAGCGTAGACTGTTTGAGACATTACTCCCATGGAGGTAAGTGCGCATGGTGACTGTAGTATTCAATTCCGATGCTATTTCTGTGTTTCACCAACACTCTGATAGTCCACAGGTTACAGAATGCCACCAGATGTGCATCGGAAATTACTACTGGTGTTCCAGTTAACGATCAAAGCGTACACCCTTTGAGACATTTTCCCATGGAGGAAATGCGAGTATTGACTGTTGTATTCAATCCCGTTGCAATTTCTGTGTTTCATGAACACTCTGGTAGTCCACAGATTACAGAACGCCACCAGATGTGTATCGGAGACTACTACTGGTCTTCCATTAAGGATCAAAGCGCAGACTGTTTGAGACATTACTCCCATGGAAGAAAGTGCGCATGGTGACTCCTGTATTCAATCCCGATGCTATTTCTGTGTTTCATCAATTCTCTGATAGTCCACAGAGTACAGAATGCCACCAGATGTGCATCGGAAACTACTACTGGTATTCCAGGGAACGATCAAAGCGTAGACTGTTTGAGATATCACTCACGTGGGGGAAAGTGCACATGGTGACTGTTGTATTTAATCCCGATGCATTTTCTGTGTTTCATCAACACTCTGATAGTCTACAGATTACAGAACGCCACCAGTTGTGCATCGGAAACCACTACTGGTCTTCCAGGGAACGATCAACGCGTAGACTGTTTGAGACATTACTCCCATCGAGGAAAGTGCGCATGGTGACTGTTGTATTCAATCCGGATGCAATATCTGTGTTTCATCAACACTCTGATAGTCCACAGATTACAGAATGCTACCAGATGTGCATCGGAAACTACTACTGGTCTTCCAGGGAACGATCAAAGCGTAGACTGTTTGAGACATTACTCCCATGGATGTAAGTGCGCATGGTGAATGTTGTATTCAATTCCGATGCTATTTCTGTGTTTCACCAACACTCTGATAGTCCACAGGTTACAGAATGCCACCAGATGTGCATCGGAAATTACTACTGGTGTTCCAGGCAACGATCAAACCGTACACTCTTTAAGACATTTTCCCATGGAGGAAATGCGAGTATTGACTGTTGTATTCAATCCCGTTGCAATTTCTGTGTTTCATGAACACTCTGGTAGTCCACAGATTACAGAACGCCACCAGATGTGTATCGGAGACTACTACTGGTCTTCCAGGAAGGATCAAAGCATAGACTGTTTGAGACATTACTCCCATGGAAGAAAGTGCGCATGGTGACTCTTGTATTCAATCCCGAAGCTATTTCTGTGTTTCATCAACTCTCTGATGGTCCACAGAGTACAGAATGCCACCAGATCTGCATCGGAAACTTCTACTGGTATTCCAGGGAACGATCAAAGCGTAGACTGTTTGAGATATCACTCACGTGGGGGAAAGTGCACATGGTGACTGTTGTATTTAATCCCGATGCATTTTCTGTGTTTCATCAACACTCTGATAGTCTACAGATTACAGAACGCCACCAGTTGTGCATCGGAAACCACTACTGGTCTTCCAGGGAACGATCAACGCGTAGACTGTTTGAGACATTACTCCCATGGAGGAATGTGCGCATGGTGACTGTTGTATTCAATCCCATTGCAATTTCTGTGTTTTATCAACACTGAGTTAGTCCACAAATTTCAGAATGCCTCCAGATGTGCATCGGAAACTACTACTGGTCTTCCAGGGAGCGGTCAAACCCTAGACTGTTTGAGACATTACTCCCATGGAGGAAAGTGCGCATGGTGACTGTTGTATTCAATCCCGATGCTATATCTGTGTTTCATCAACACTCTGATAGTCCACAGATTACAGAATGCCACCAGATGTGCATTGGAAACTACTACTGGTATTCCAGGGAAAGACCAAAGCGTAGACTGTTTGAGACATTACTCCCAAGGAGGAAAGTGCTCATGATGACTGTTGTATTCAATCCCGATGCTATTTCTGTTTTTCATCAACACTCTGATAGTCCACAGATTACAGAATGCCATTAGATGTGCATCGGAAACTACTACAGGTCTTCCAGATAACGAACAAAGCGTAGACTGTTTGAAAATTACTCCCATGGAGGAAAGTGCGCATGGTGACTGTTGTATTTAATCCCGATGGAATTTCTGTGTTTCATCAACACTCTGATAGTCCACAGATTACAGAATGCCTCCAGATGTGCATGGAAAACTACTACTGGTCTTCAGGGGAACAATCAAAGCGTAGACTGCTTTAGACATTACTCCCATGGAGGAAAGTGCGCATGGTGACTGTTGTATTCAATCCCGATGCAATTTCTGTGTTTCATCAACACTCTGGTAGTCCGCAGATTACAGAATGCCACCAGATGTCCATCGGAAACTACTACTGGTCTTCCAGGGAACGATCAAAGCGTAGACTGTTTGAGACGTTACTCCCATGGAGGAATGTGCGCATGGTGACTGTTGTATTCAACCCCTATGCAATTTCTGTGTTTCATCAACACTCTGATAGTCCACAGATTACAGAATGCCACCAGATGTGCATCGGAAACTACTACTGGTCGTCCAGGAAACGATCAAAGCGTAGAATGTTTCAGACGTTACCCCCATGGAGAAAGTGCGGATGGTGACTGTTGTATTCAATCCCGATGCAATTTCCGTGTTTCATCAACACTCTGATAGTCCATAGATTACAGAATGCCACCAGATGTGCATCGGAAACTTGTACTGGTCTTCCAGGGAATGATCAAAGAGTAGACTGTTTGAGACATTACTCCCATAGAGGAATGTGCGCATGGTGATTGTTGTATTTAATCCCGATGCAATTTCTGTGTTTCATGAACACTCTGATAGTCCACAGATTACAGAATGCCACCAGATGTCCATCGGTATCTACTACTGGTCTTCCAGGGAACGATCAAAGCGTAGACTGTTTGAGACATTACTCCCGTGAAGGAAAGTGCGCATGGTGACTGTTGTATTCAATCCCGATGCAATTTCTGTGTTTCATCAACTCTCTGATAGTCCACAGATTACAGAATGCCACCTGATGTCCATCGGTATCTACTACTGGTGTGCCAGGGAACGATCAAACGTAGACTGTTTGAGACATTACTCCCATGGAGGGAAGTGCGCATGGTGACTGTTGTATTCAATCACGATGCAATTTCTGTGTTTCATCAACACTCTGATAGTCCACAGAATACAGAATGCCACCAGATGTGCATCCAAAACTACTACTGGTCTTCCAGAGAACGATCAAAGCGTAGACTGTTTGAGACATTACTCCCAAGGAGGAAAGTGCTCATGATGACTGTTGTATACAATCCCGTTGCTATTTCTGTGTTTCATCAACACTCTGATAGTCCACAGATTACAGAATGCCTCCAGATGTGCATCGGAAATTACTACTGGTCTTCCAGGGAACTATCAAAGCGTAGACTGTTTGAGACATTACTCCCATGGAGGAAAGTGAGAAAATTGACTGTTGTAATTAATCCCGATGCAATTTCTGTGTTTCATCAACACTCTGTTAGTCCACAGATTACAGAATGCCACCAGATGTGCATCGGACACTACTACTGGTCTTCCAGGGAACGATCAAAGCGTAGACTTTGAGACATTACTCCCATGGAGGGAAGTGCGCATGGTGACTGTTGTATTCAATCCCGATGCTATTTCTGTGTTTCATCAACACACTGATAGTCCACAGATTACAGAATGCCACCAGATGTGCATCGGAAACTACTACTGGTATTCCAGGGAACGATCAAAGCGTAGACTGTTTGAGATATCACTCCCGTGGAGGAAAGTGCTCATGGTGACTGTTGTATTCAATCCCGATGCATTCTCTGTGATTCATCAACACTCTGATAGTCCACAGATTACAGAATACCACCAGTTGAGCATCGGAAACCACTACTGGTCTTTCAGGGAACGATCAAAGCGTAGGCTGTTTGAGACATAACTCCCATGGAGGAAAGTGCGCATGGTGAATGTTGTATTCAATCCCATTGCAATTTCTGTGTTTTATCAACACTCAGTTAGTCCACAAATTTCAGAATGCCTCCAGATGTGCATTGGAAACTACTACTGGTCTTCCTGGAATCGATCAAATCGTAGACTGTATCAGACATTACTCAAATGGAGGAAAGTGCGGATTGTGACTGTTGTATTCACTCCCGATGCAATTTCTGTTTTTCTTCAACACTCTGATAGTCCACAGATTACAGAATGCCTCCAGATGTGCATTGAAAACTACTACTGGTATCCCAGGGGACGATGAAACCGTAGACTGTTTGAGACATTACTCCCATGGAGGAAAGTACGCATGGTGACTGTTGTATTCAATCCCGATGCAATTTCTGTGTTTCATCAACACTCTGGTAGTCCACAGATTACAGAATGCCACCAGATGTCCATTGGAAACTACTACTGGTCTTCCAGGGAACGATCAAAACGTAGACTGTTTGAGACGTTGCTCCCATGGAGGAAAGTGCGCATGGTGACTGTTGTATTCAATCCCGATGCTATTTCTGTGTTTCATCAACACTCTGATAGTCCACAGATTACAGAATGCCACCAGATGTGCATCGGAAACTACTACTGGTCGTCCAGGAAACGATCAAAGCGTAGAATGTTTCAGACGTTACTCCCATGGAGGAAAGTGCGGATGGTGACTGTTGTATTCAATCCCGATGCAATTTCTGTGTTTCATCAACACACTGATAGTCCAGAGATTACAGAATGCCTCCAGATGTGCATCGGAAACTACTACTGGTCTTCCAGGGAACGATCAAAACGTAGACTGTTTGAGACATTACTCCCATGGAGGAAAGTGCGCATGGTGACTGTTGTATTCAATCCCGATGGAATTTCTGTGTTTCATCAACACTCTGATAGTCCACAAATTACAGAATGCCTCCAGATGTGAATCGAAACTACTACTGGTCTTCCAGGGAACGATCAGAGCTTAGACTGTTTGAGACATTACTCCCATGGAGGAAAGTGGGCATGCTGACTGTTGTATTTAATCCCGATGCAATTTCTGTCTTTTATCAACACCCGGCTAGACCACAGATTACAGAATACCTCCAGATGTGCATCAGAAACTGCTACTGGTCTTCCAGGGAACTATCAAAGCGTAGACTGTTTGAGACATTACTCCCATAGAGGAATGTGCGCATGTTGACTGTTGTATTCAATCCCGATGCAATTTCTGTGTTCATCAACTCTCCGATAGTCCACAGATTACAGAATGCCTCCAGATGTGCATTGAAAACTACTACTGGTATCCCAGGGAACGATCAAAGCGTAGACTGTTTGAGACATTACTCCCATGGAGGTAAGTGCGCATGGTGACTGTTGTATTCAATCCCGACGCTATTTCTGTGTTTCATCAACTCTCTGATAGTCCACAGATTACAGAATGCCACCAGATGTGCATCGGAAACTACTACTGGTATTCCAGGGAACGATCAAAGCGTAGACTGTTTGAGATATCACTCACATGGGGGAAAGTGCACATGGTGACTGTTGTATTTAATCCCGATGCATTTTCTGTGTTTCATCAACACTCTGATAGTCTACAGATTACAGAACGCCACCAGTTGTGCATCGGAAACCACTACTGGTCTTCCAGGGAACGATCAACGCGTAGACTGTTTGAGACATTACTCCCATGGAGGAAAGTGCGCAAGGTGACTGCTGTATTCAATCCCGATGCAATTTCTGTGTTTCATCAACACTTTGATAGTCCACAGATTACAGATTGCCACCAGATGTGTATCGGAGACTACTACTGTTCTTCCTGGAAGGATCAAAGCGTAGACTGTTTGAAAATTACTCCCATGGAGGAAAGTGCGCATGGTGACTGTTGTATTCAATCCCGATGGAATTTCTGTGTTTCATCAACACTCTGATAGTCCACAGATTACAGAATACCTCCAGATGTGCATCGAAAACTACTACTGGTCTTCAGGGGAACAATCAAAACGTAGACTGCTTGAGACATTACTCTCATGGAGGAAAGTGCGCATGGTGACTGTTGTATTCAATCCCGATGCTATTTCTGTGTTTCATCAACACTCTGGTAGTCCACAGATTACAGAATGCCACCAGATGTCCATCGGAAACTACTACTGGTCTTCCAGGGAACGATCAAAGCGTAGACTGTCTGAGACGTTGCTCCCATGGAGGAAAGTGCGCATGGTGACTGTTGTATTCAATCCCGATGCTATTTCTGTGTTTCATCAACACTCTGATAGTCCACAGATTACAGAATGCCACCAGATGTGCATCGGAAACTACTAGTGGTCGTCCAGGAAACGATCTAAGCGTAGAATGTTTCAGACGTTACTCCCATGGAGGAAAGTGCGGATGGTGACTGTTGTATTCAATCCCGATGCAATTTCTGTGTTTCATGAACACTCTGATAGTCCACAAATTACAGAATGCCACCTGATGTCCATCGGTATCTACTACTCGTCTTCCAGGGAACGATCAAAGCGTAGACTGTTTGAGACATTACTCCCTTGGAGGAATGTGCGCATGGTGACTGTTGTATTTAATCCCGATGCAATTTCTGTGTTTCATGAACACTCTGATAGTCCACAGATTACAGAATGCCACCTGATGTCCATCGGTATCTAATACTGGTCTTCCAGGGAACGATCAAAGAGTAGACTGTTTGAGACATTACTCCCATGGAGGAAAGTGCGCATGGTGACTGTTGTATTCAATCCCGATGCTATTTCTGTGTTTCATCAACACTCTGATAGTCCACAGATTACAGAATGCCACCAGATGTGCATCGGAAACTACTACTGGTCTTCCAGGGAACGATCAAAGCGTAGACTGTATCAGACATTGCTCCCATGGAGGAAAGTGCGGATTGTGACTGTTGTATTCACTCCCGATGCAATTTCTGTTTTTCTTCAACACTCTGATAGTCCACAGATTACAGAATGCATCCAGATGTGCATCGGAAACTACTACTGGTCTTCCAGGATACGATGAAACCGTAGACTGTTTGAGACATTACTCCCATGGAGGAAAGTGCGCATGGTGACTGTTGTATTCAATCCCGATGCAATTTCTGTGTTTCATCAACACTCTGGTAGTCCACAGATTACAGAATGCCACCAGATGTCCATCGGAAACTACTACTGGTCTTCCAGGGAACGATCAAAGCGTAGACTGTTTGAGACGTTGCTCCCATGGAGGAAAGTGCGCATGGTGACTGTTGTATTCAATCCCGATGCTATTTCTGTGTTTCATCAACACTCTGATAGTCCACAGATTACAGAATGCCACCAGATGTGCATCGGAAACTACTACTGGTCGTCCAGGAAACGATCAAAGCGTAGAATGTTTCAGACGTTACTCCCATGGAGGAAAGTGCGGATGGTGACTGTTGTATTCAATCCCGATGCAATTTCTGTGTTTCATGAACACTCTGATAGTCCACAGATTACAGAATGCCACCTGATGTCCATCGGTATCTACTACTGGTCTTCCAGGGAACGATCAAAGCGTAGACTGTTTGAGACATTACTCCCTTGGAGGAATGTGCGCATGGTGACTGTTGTATTTAATCCCGATGCAATTTCTGTGTTTCATGAACACTCTGATAGTCCACAGATTACAGAATGCCACCTGATATCCATCGGTATCTACTACTGGTCTTCCAGGGAACGATCAAAGAGTAGACTGTTTCAGACATTACTCCCATGGAGGAAAGTGCGCATGGTGACTGTTGTATTCAATCCCGATGCTATTTCTGTGTTTCATCAACACTCTGATAGTCCACAGATTACAGAATGCCACCAGATGTGCATCGGAAACTACTACTGGTCTTCCAGGGAACGATCAAAGCGTAGAATGTTTGAGAATTACTCCCATGGAGGAAAGTGCGCATGGTGACTGTTGTATTCAATCCCGATGCAATTTCTGTGTTTCATCAACACACTGATAGTCCAGAGATTACAGAATGCCTCCAGATGTGCATCGGAAACTACTACTGGTCTTCCAGGGAACGATCAAAACGTAGACTGTTTGAGACATTACTCCCATGGAGGAAAGTGCGCATGGTGACTGTTGTATTCAATCCCGATGGAATTTCTGTGTTTCATCAACACTCTGATAGTCCACAAATTACAGAATGCCTCCAGATGTGAATCGAAACTACTACTGGTCTTCCAGGGAACGATCAGAGCTTAGACTGTTTGAGACATTACTCCCATGGAGGAAAGTGGGCATGCTGACTGTTGTATTTAATCCGGATGCAATTTCTGTCTTTTATCAACACCCGGCTAGACCACAATTACAGAATACCTCCAGATGTGCATCAGAAACTACTACTGGTCTTCCAGGGAACGATCAAAGCGTAGACTGTTTGAGACATTACTCCCATGGAGGAATGTGCGCATGTTGACTGTTGTATTCAATCCCGATGCAATTTCTGTGTTCATCAACTCTCTGATAGTCCACAGATTACAGAATGCCTCCAGATGTGCATTGAAAACTACTACTGGTATCCCAGGGAACGATCAAAGCGTAGACTGTTTGTGACATTACTCCCATGGAGGTAAGTGCGCATGGTGACTGTTGTATTCAATCCCGACGCTATTTCTGTGTTTCATCAACTCTCTGATAGTCCACAGATTACAGAATGCCACCAGATGTGCATCGGAAACTACTACTGGTATTCCAGGGAACGATTGTTTGAGATATCACTCACGTGGGGGAAAGTGCACATGGTGACTGTTGTATTTAATCCCGATGCATTTTCTGTGTTTCATCAAAACTCTGATAGTCTACAGATTACAGAACGCCACCAGTTGTGCATCGGAAACCACTACTGGTCTTCCAGGGAACGATCAACGCGTAGACTGTTTGAGACATTACTCCCATGGAGGAAAGTGCGCAAGGTGACTGCTGTATTCAATCCCGATGCAATTTCTGTGTTTCATCAACACTCTGATAGTCCACAGATTACAGATTGCCACCAGATGTGTATCGGAGACTACTACTGTTCTTCCTGGAAGGATCAAAGCGTAGACTGTTTGAAAATTACTCCCATGGAGGAAAGTGCGCATGGTGACTGTTGTATTCAATCCCGATGGAATTTCTGTGTTTCATCAACACTCTGATAGTCCACAGATTACAGAATACCTCCAGATGTGCATCGAAAACTACTACTGGTCTTCAGGGGAACAATCAAAACGTAGACTGCTTGAGACATTACTCTCATGGAGGAAAGTGCGCATGGTGACTGTTGTATTCAATCCCGATGCAATTTCTGTGTTTCATCAACACTCTGGTAGTCCACAGATTACAGAATGCCACCAGATGTCCATCGGAAACTACTACTGGTCTTCCAGGGAACGATCAAAGCGTAGACTGTCTGAGACGTTGCTCCCATGGAGGAAAGTGCGCATGGTGACTGTTGTATTCAATCCCGATGCTATTTCTGTGTTTCATCAACACTCTGATAGTCCACAGATTACAGAATGCCACCAGATGTGCATCGGAAACTACTACTGGTCGTCCAGGAAACGATCTAAGCGTAGAATGTTTCAGACGTTACTCCCATGGAGGAAAGTGCGGATGGTGACTGTTGTATTCAATCCCGATGCAATTTCTGTGTTTCATGAACACTCTGATAGTCCACAGATTACAGAATGCCACCTGATGTCCATCGGTATCTACTACTGGTCTTCCAGGGAACGATCAAAGCGTAGACTGTTTGAGACATTACTCCCTTGGAGGAATGTGCGCATGGTGACTGTTGTATTTAATCCCGATGCAATTTCTGTGTTTCATGAACACTCTGATAGTCCACAGATTACAGAATGCCACCTGATGTCCATCGGTATCTAATACTGGTCTTCCAGGGAACGATCAAAGAGTAGACTGTTTGAGACATTACTCCCATGGAGGAAAGTGCGCATGGTGACTGTTGTATTCAATCCCGATGCTATTTCTGTGTTTCATCAACACTCTGATAGTCCACAGATTACAGAATGCCACCAGATGTGCATCGGAAACTACTACTGGTCTTCCAGGGAACGATCAAAGCGTAGATAGATTGAGAATTACTCCCATGGAGGAAAGTGCGCATGTTGACTGTTGTATTCAATCCCGATGCAATTTCTGTGTTTCATCAACACACTGATAGTCCAGAGATTACAGAATGCCTCCAGATGTGCATCGGAAACTACTACTGGTCTTCCAGGGAACGATCAAAACGTAGACTGTTTGAGACATTACTCCCATGGAGGAAAGTGCGCATGGTGACTGTTGTATTCAATCCCGATGGAATTTCTGTGTTTCATCAACACTCTGATAGTCCACAGATTACAGAATCCCTCCAGATGTGAATCGAAACTACTACTGGTCTTCCAGGGAACGATCAGAGCTTTGACTGTTTGTGACATTACTCCCATGGAGGAAAGTGGGCATGCTGACTGTTGTATTTAATCCCGATGCAATTTCTGTCTTTTATCAACACCCGGCTAGACCACAGATTACAGAATACCTCCAGATGTGCATCAGAAACTACTACTGGTCTTCCAGGGAACGATCAAAGCGTAGACTGTTTGAGACATTACTCCCATGGAGGAATGTGCGCATGTTGACTGTTGTATTCAATCCCGATGCAATTTCTGTGTTCATCAACTCTCTGATAGTTCACAGATTACAGAATGCCTCCAGATGTGCATTGAAAACTACTACTGGTATCCCAGGTAACGATCAAAGCGTAGACTGTTTGAGACATTACTCCCATGGAGGTAAGTGCGCATGGTGACTGTTGTATTCAATCCCGACGCTATTTCTGTGTTTCATCAACTCTCTGATAGTCCACAGATTACAGAATGCCACCAGATGTGCATCGGAAACTACTACTGGTATTCCAGGGAACGATCAAAGCGTAGATTGTTTGAGATATCACTCACGTGGGGGAAAGTGCACATGGTGACTGTTGTATTCAATCCCGATGCAATTTCTGTGTTTCATCAATACACTGATAGTCCACAGATTACAGATTGCCACCAGATGTGCATCGGAAACTACTACTAGTCTTCCTGGGAACGATCAAAGCGTAGACTGTTTGAGACATTACTCCCATGGAGGAAAGTGCGCATGGTGACTGTTGTATTCAATCCCATTGCAATTTCTGTGTTTTATCAACACTCAGTTAGTCCACAAATTTCAGAATGCCTCCAGATGTGCATTGGTAGCTACTACTGGTCTTCCTGGAAACGATCAATTCGTAGACTGTATCAAACATTACTCCCATGGAGGAAAGTGCGGATTGTGACTGTTGTATTCACTCCCGATGCAATTTCTGTTTTTCATCAACACTCTGATAGTCCACAGATTACAGAATGCCACCAGATGTGCATCGGAAACTACTACTGGTATTCCAGGGAACGATCAAAGCGTAGATTGTTTGAGATATCACTCACGTGGGGGAAAGTGCACATGGTGACTGTTGTATTTAATCCCGATGCATTTTCTGTGTTTCATCAACACTCTGATAGTCTACAGATTACAGAATGCCACCAGATGTGCATCGGATATTACTACTGGTCTTCCAAGGGATGATCAAAGCGTACACTCTTTGAGACATTACTCCCATGGAGGAAAGTGCGCATGGTGACTGTTGTATTCAATCCGGATGCAATATCTGTGTTTCATCAACACTCTGATAGTCCACAGATTACAGAATGCTACAAGATGTGCATCGGAAACTACTACTGGTCTTATAGGGAACGATCAAAGCGTAGACTGTTTGAGACATTACTCCCATGGAGGTAAGTGCGCATGGTGAATGTTGTATTCAATCCCGATTCCATTTCTGTGTTTCACCAACACTCTGATAGTCCACAGGTTACAGAATGCCACCAGATGTGCATCGGAAATTACTACTGGTGTTCCAGGGAACGATCAAAGCGTACACTCTTTGAGACATTACTCCCATGGAGGAAAAGCGAGTATTGACTGTTGTATTCAATCCCGTTGCAATTTCTGTGTTTCATGAACACTCTGGTAGTCCACAGATTACAGAACGCCACCAGATGTGTATCGGAGGCTACTACTGGTCTTCCAGGAAAGATCAAAGCGTAGACTGTTTGAGACATTACTCCCATGGAAGAAAGTGCGCATGGTGACTCTTGTATTCAATCCCGATGCTATTTCTGTGTTTCATCAACTCTCTGATAGTCCACAGATTACAGAATGCCACCAGATGTGCATCGGAAACTACTACTGGTATTCCAGGGAACGATCAAAGCGTAGACTGTTTGAAATATCACTCACGTGGGGGAAAGTGCACATGGTGACTGTTGTATTTAATCCCGATGCATTTTCTGTGTTTCATCAACACTCTGATAGTCTACAGATTACAGAACGCCACCAGTTGTGCATCGGAAACCACTACTGGTCTTCCAGGGAACGATCAACGCGTAGACTGTTTGAGACATCACTCATATGGAGGAAAGTGCGCATGGTGACTGTTGTATTCAATCCCGATGCAATTTCTGTGTTTCATCAACACTCTGATAGTCCACAGATCACAGATCGCCACCAGATGTGCATCGGAAACTACTACTGGTCTTCCTGGGAACGATCAAAGCGTAGACTGTTTGAGACATTACTCCCATGGAGGAAAGTGCGCATGGTGACTGTTGTATTCAATCCCATTGCAATTTCTGTGTTTTATCAACACTCAGTTAGTCCACAAATTTCAGAATGCCTCCAGATGTGAATTGGAAACTACTACTGGCGTTCCTGGAAACGATCAAATCGTAGACTGTATCAGACATTACTCCCATGGAGGAAAGTGCGGATTGTAACTGTTGTATTCACTCCCGATGCAATTTCTGTTTTTCATCAACACTCTGATAGTCCACAGATTACAGAATGCCTCCAGATGTGCATCGGAAACTACTACTGGTCTTCCAGGGAACGATCAAAGCGTAGACTGTTTTAGACATTACTCCCATGGAGGAAAGTGCTCATGGTGACTGTTGTATTCAATCCCGATGCTATATCTGTGTTTCACCAACACTCTGATAGTCCACAGATTACAGAATGCCACCAGATGTGCACCGGAAATTACTACTGGTCTTCCAAGGAACGATCAAAGCGTACACTCTTTGAGACATTATTCCCATGGAGGAAAGTGCCCATGGTGATTGTTGTATTCAATCCCGATGCAATTTCTGTGTTTCATCAATACTTTGAAGAACCACAGATTACAGAATGCCTCCAGATGTGAATCGGAAACTACTACTGGTCTTCCTGGGAACGATCAAAGCGTATACCGTTTGAGACATTACTCCCACGGAGGAAAGTGCGCATGGTGACTGTTGTATTCACTCCCGATGCAATTTCTGTTTTTCATCAACACTCTGATAGTCCACAGATTACAGAATGCCTCCAGATGTGCATCGGAAACTACTACTGGTCTTCCAGTGAGCGATCAAACCCTAGACTGTTTGAGACATTACTCCCATGGAGGAAAGTGCGCATGGTGACTGTTGTATGCAATCCCGATGCTATTTCTGTGTTTCACCAACACTCTGATAGTCCACAGATTACAGAATGCCACCAGATGTGCATCGGAAATTACTACTGGTCTTCCAAGGGATGATCAAAGCGTACACTCTTTGAGACATTACTCCCATGGAGGAAAGTGCGCATGGTGACTGTTGTATTCAATCCGGATGCAATATCTGTGTTTCATCAACACTCTGATAGTCCACAGATTACAGAATGCTACCAGATGTGCATCGGAAACTACTACTGGTCTTCCAGGGAACGATCAAAGCGTAGACTGTTTGAGACATTACTCCCATGGAGGTAAGTGCGCATGGTGAATGTTGTATTCAATCCCGATGCTATTTCTGTGTTTCACCAACACTCTGTTAGTCCACAGGTTACAGAATGCCACCAGATGTGCATCGGAAATTACTACTGGTGTTCCAGGGAACGATCAAAGCGTACACTCTTTGAGACATTACTACCAGGGAGGAAATGCGAGTATTGACTGTTGTATTCAATCCCGTTGCAATTTCTGTGTTTCATGAACACTCTGGTAGTCCACAGATTACAGAACGCCACCAGATGTGTATCGGAGGCTACTACTGGTCTTCCAGGAAAGATCAAAGCGTAGACTGTTTGAGACATTACTCCCATGGAAGAAAGTGCGCATGGTGACTCTTGTATTCAATCCCGATGCTATTTCTGTGTTTCATCAACTCTCTGATAGTCCACAGATTACAGAATGCCACCAGAAGTGCATCGGAAACTACTACTGGTATTCCAGGGAACGATCAAAGCGTAGACTGTTTGAAATATCACTCACGTGGGGGAAAGTGCACATGGTGACTGTTGTATTTAATCCCGATGCATTTTCTGTGTTTCATCAACACTCTGATAGTCTACAGATTACAGAACGCCACCAGTTGTGCATCGGAAACCACTACTGGTCTTCCAGGGAACGATCAACGCGTAGACTGTTTGAGACATTACTCATATGGAGGAAAGTGCGCATGGTGACTGTTGTATTCAATCCCGATGCTATATCTGTGTTTCACCAATACTCTGATAGTCCACAGATTACAGATTGCCACCAGATGTGTACCGGAAATTACTACTGGTCTTCCAAGGAACGATCAAAGCGTACACTCTTTGAGACATTATTCCCATGGGTGAAAGTGCCCATGGTGATTGTTGTATTCAATCCCGATGCAATTTCTGTGTTTCATCAATACTTTGAAGAACCACAGATTACAGAATGCCTCCAGATGTGAATCGAAACTACTACTGGTCTTCCAGGGAACGATCAAAGCTTAGACTGTTTGAGACATTACTCCCATGGAGGAAAGTGGGCATGGTGACTGTTGTATTTAATCCCGATGCAATTTCTGTCTTTTATCAACACCCGGCTAGACCACAGATTACAGAATACCTCCAGATGTGCATCAGAAACTACTACTGGTCTTCCAGGGAGCGATCAAAGCGTAGACTGTTTGAGACATTACTCCCATGGTGGAATGTGCGCATGTTGACTGTTGTATTCAATCCCGATGCAATTTCTGTGTTCATCAACTCTCTGATAGTCCACAGATTACAGAACCCCACCAGATGTGTATCGGAGACTACTACTGGTCTTCCAGGAAGGATCAAAGCGTAGACTGTTTGAGACATTACTCCCATGGAAGAAAGTGCGCATGGTGACTCTTGTATTCAATCCCGATGCTATTTCTTTGTTTCATTAACACTCTGATAGTCCACAGATTACAGAATGCCACCAGTTGTGCATCGGAAACTACTACTGGTATTCCAGAGAACGATCAAAGCGTAGACTGTTTGAGACATTACTCCCAAGGAGGAAAGTGCTCATGATGACTGTTGTATTCAATCCCGATGCTATTTCTGTTTTTCATCAACACTCTGATAGTAAACAGATTACAGAATGCCATTAGATGTGCATCAGAAACTACTACTGGTCTTCCAGATAACGATCAAAGCGTAGACTGTTTGAAAATTACTCCCATGGAGGAAAGTGCGCATGGTGACTGTTGTATTCAATCCCGATCGAATTTCTGTGTTTCATTAACACTCTGATAGTCCACAGATTACAGAATGCCTCCAGATGTGCATCGAAAACTACTACTGGTCTTCAGGGGAACAATCAAAACGTAGACTGCTTTAGACATTACTCCCATGGAGGAAAGTGCGCATGGTGACTGTTGTATTCAATCCCGATGCAATTTCTGTGTTTCATCAACACTCTGGTAGTCCACAGATTACAGAATGCCACCAGATGTCTACCGGAAACTACTACTGGTCTTCCAGGGAACGATCAAAGCGTAGACTGTTTGAGACGTTACTCCCATGGAGGAAAGTGCGCATGGTGACTGATGTATTCAATCCCGATGCTATTTCTGTGTTTCATTAACACTCTGATAGTCCACAGATTAAGAATGCCACCAGATGTGCATCGGAAACTACTACTGGTCGTCCAGGAAACGATCAAAACGTAGAATGTTTCAGACGTTACTCCCATGGAGATAGTGCGGATGGTGACTGTTGTATTCAATCCCGATGCAATTTCTGTGTTTCATCAACACTCTGATAGTCCATAGATTACAGAATGCCTTCAGATGTGCATCGGAAACTTCTACTGGTCTTCCAGGGAATGATCAAAGCGTAGACTGTTTGAGACATTACTCCCATGGAGGAATGTTCGCATGGTGATTGTTGTATTTAATCCCGATGCAATTTCTGTGTTTCATGAACACTCTGATAGTCCACAGATTACAGAATGCCACCAGATGTCCATCGGTATCTATTACTGGTCTTCCAGGGAACGATCAAAGCGTAGACTGTTTGAGACATTACTCCCATGAAGGAAAACGCGCATGGTGACTGTTGTATTCAATCCCGATGCATTCTCTGTGTTTCATCAACACTCTGATAGTCCACAGATTACAGAATGCCACCAGTTGTGCATCGGAAACCACTACTGGTGTTCCAGGGAACGATCAAATCGTAGACTGTTTGAGACATTACTCCCATGGAGGGAAGTGCGCATGGTGACTGTTGTATTCAATCAGGATGCAATTTCTGTGTTTCATCAACACTCTGACAGTCCACAGATTACAGAATGCCACCAGATGTGCATCCAAAACTACTACTGGTCTTCCAGAGAACGATCAAAGTGTAGACTGTTTGCGACATTACTCCCAAGGAGGAAAGTGCTCATGATGACTGTTGTATTCAATCCCGATGCTACTTCTGTGTTTCATCAACACTCTGATAGTCCACAGATTACAGAATGCCACCAGATGTGCATCGGAAACTACTACTGGTCATCCAGGGAACGATCAAATCGTAGAATGTTTGAGACATTACTCCCATGGAGGAAAGTGCGCATGTTGACTGTTGAATTCAATCCCGATGCTATTTCTGTGTTTCATCAACACTCTGATAGTCCACAGATTACAGATTGCCACCAGATGTGCATCGGAAACTACTACTGGTCTTCCTGGGAACGATCAAAGCGTAGACCGTTTGAGACATTACTCCCATGGAGGAAAGTGCGGATGGTGACTGTTGTATTCAATCCCGATGCAATTTCTGTGTTTCATCAATACACTGATAGTCCACAGATTACAGATTGCCACCAGATGTGCATCGGAAACTACTACTAGTCTTCCTGGGAACGATCAAAGCGTAGACTGTTTGAGACATTACTCCCATGGAGGAAAGTGCGCATGGTGACTGTTGTATTCAATCCCATTGCAATTTCTGTGTTTTATCAACACTCAGTTAGTCCACAAATTTCAGAATGCCTCCAGATGTGCATTGGTAGCTACTACTGGTCTTCCTGGAAACGATCAATTCGTAGACTGTATCAAACATTACTCCCATGGAGGAAAGTGCGGATTGTGACTGTTGTATTCACTCCCGATGCAATTTCTGTTTTTCATCAACACTCTGATAGTCCACAGATTACAGAATGCCACCAGATGTGCATCGGAAACTACTACTGGTATTCCAGGGAACGATCAAAGCGTAGATTGTTTGAGATATCACTCACGTGGGGGAAAGTGCACATGGTGACTGTTGTATTTAATCCCGATGCATTTTCTGTGTTTCATCAACACTCTGATAGTCTACAGATTACAGAATGCCACCAGATGTGCATCGGATATTACTACTGGT
Organism: Schistocerca gregaria; assembly: GCF_023897955.1. Lineage (NCBI taxonomy): Eukaryota > Metazoa > Arthropoda > Insecta > Orthoptera > Acrididae > Schistocerca > Schistocerca gregaria. The sequence continues at coordinate 15,883,671 of NW_026061707.1, forward strand.
CTTCCAAGGGATGATCAAAGCGTACACTCTTTGAGACATTACTCCCATGGAGGAAAGTGCGCATGGTGACTGTTGTATTCAATCCGGATGCAATATCTGTGTTTCATCAACACTCTGATAGTCCACAGATTACAGAATGCTACAAGATGTGCATCGGAAACTACTACTGGTCTTATAGGGAACGATCAAAGCGTAGACTGTTTGAGACATTACTCCCATGGAGGTAAGTGCGCATGGTGAATGTTGTATTCAATCCCGATTCTATTTCTGTGTTTCACCAACACTCTGATAGTCCACAGGTTACAGAATGCCACCAGATGTGCATCGGAAATTACTACTGGTGTTCCAGGGAACGATCAAAGCGTACACTCTTTGAGACATTACTCCCATGGAGGAAAAGCGAGTATTGACTGTTGTATTCAATCCCGTTGCAATTTCTGTGTTTCATGAACACTCTGGTAGTCCACAGATTACAGAACGCCACCAGATGTGTATCGGAGGCTACTACTGGTCTTCCAGGAAAGATCAAAGCGTAGACTGTTTGAGACATTACTCCCATGGAAGAAAGTGCGCATGGTGACTCTTGTATTCAATCCCGATGCTATTTCTGTGTTTCATCAACTCTCTGATAGTCCACAGATTACAGAATGCCACCAGATGTGCATCGGAAACTACTACTGGTATTCCAGGGAACGATCAAAGCGTAGACTGTTTGAAATATCACTCACGTGGGGGAAAGTGCACATGGTGACTGTTGTATTTAATCCCGATGCATTTTCTGTGTTTCATCAACACTCTGATAGTCTACAGATTACAGAACGCCACCAGTTGTGCATCGGAAACCACTACTGGTCTTCCAGGGAACGATCAACGCGTAGACTGTTTGAGACATCACTCATATGGAGGAAAGTGCGCATGGTGACTGTTGTATTCAATCCCGATGCAATTTCTGTGTTTCATCAACACTCTGATAGTCCACAGATCACAGATCGCCACCAGATGTGCATCGGAAACTACTACTGGTCTTCCTGGGAACGATCAAAGCGTAGACTGTTTGAGACATTACTCCCATGGAGGAAAGTGCGGATTGTAACTGTTGTATTCACTCCCGATGCAATTTCTGTTTTTCATCAACACTCTGATAGTCCACAGATTACAGAATGCCTCCAGATGTGCATCGGAAACTACTACTGGTCTTCCAGGGAACGATCAAAGCGTAGACTGTTTTAGACATTACTCCCATGGAGGAAAGTGCTCATGGTGACTGTTGTATTCAATCCTGATGCTATATCTGTGTTTCACCAACACTCTGATAGTCCACAGATTACAGAATGCCACCAGATGTGCACCGGAAATTACTACTGGTCTTCCAAGGAACGATCAAAGCGTACACCCTTTGAGACATTATTCCCATGGAGGAAAGTGCCCATGGTGATTGTTGTATTCAATCCCGATGCAATTTCTGTGTTTCATCAATACTTTGAAGAACCACAGATTACAGAATGCCTCCAGATGTGAATCGGAAACTACTACTGGTCTTCCTGGGAACGATCAAAGCGTATACCGTTTGAGACATTACTCCCACGGAGGAAAGTGCGCATGGTGACTGTTGTATTCACTCCCGATGCAATTTCTGTTTTTCATCAACACTCTGATAGTCCACAGATTACAGAATGCCTCCAGATGTGCATCGGAAACTACTACTGGTCTTCCAGTGAGCGATCAAACCCTAGACTGTTTGAGACATTACTCCCATGGAGGAAAGTGCGCATGGTGACTGTTGTATGCAATCCCGATGCTATTTCTGTGTTTCACCAACACTCTGATAGTCCACAGATTACAGAATGCCACCAGATGTGCATCGGAAATTACTACTGGTCTTCCAAGGGATGATCAAAGCGTACACTCTTTGAGACATTACTCCCATGGAGGAAAGTGCGCATGGTGACTGTTGTATTCAATCCGGATGCAATATCTGTGTTTCATCAACACTCTGATAGTCCACAGATTACAGAATGCTACCAGATGTGCATCGGAAACTACTACTGGTCTTCCAGGGAACGATCAAAGCGTAGACTGTTTGAGACATTACTCCCATGGAGGTAAGTGCGCATGGTGAATGTTGTATTCAATCCCGATGCTATTTCTGTGTTTCACCAACACTCTGATAGTCCACAGGTTACAGAATGCCACCAGATGTGCATCGGAAATTACTACTGGTGTTCCAGGGAACGATCAAAGCGTACACTCTTTGAGACATTACTACCAGGGAGGAAATGCGAGTATTGACTGTTGTATTCAATCCCGTTGCAATTTCTGTGTTTCATGAACACTCTGGTAGTCCACAGATTACAGAACGCCAACAGATGTGTATCGGAGGCTACTACTGGTCTTCCAGGAAAGATCAAAGCGTAGACTGTTTGAGACATTACTCCCATGGAAGAAAGTGCGCATGGTGACTCTTGTATTCAATCCCGATGCTATTTCTGTGTTTCATCAACTCTCTGATAGTCCACAGATTACAGAATGCCACCAGATGTGCATCGGAAACTACTACTGGTATTCCAGGGAACGATCAAAGCGTAGACTGTTTGAAATATCACTCACGTGGGGGAAAGTGCACATGGTGACTGTTGTATTTAATCCCGATGCATTTTCTGTGTTTCATCAACACTCTGATAGTCTACAGATTACAGAACGCCACCAGTTGTGCATCGGAAACCACTACTGGTCTTCCAGGGAACGATCAACGCGTAGACTGTTTGAGACATTACTCATATGGAGGAAAGTGCGCATGGTGACTGTTGTATTCAATCCCGATGCAATTTCTGTGTTTCATCAACACTCTGATAGTCCACAGATTACAGATTGCCACCAGATGTGCATCGGAAACTACTACTGGTCTTCCTGGGAACGATCAATGAATAGACTGTTTGAGACATTACTCCCATGGAGGAAAGTGCGCATGGTGACTGTTGTATTCAATCCCATTGCAATTTCTGTGTTTTATCAACACTCAGTTAGTCCACAAATTTCAGAATGCCTCCAGATGTGCATTGGAAACTACTACTGGTCTTCCTGGAAACGATCAAATCGTAGACTGTGTCAGACATTACTCCCATGGAGGAAAGTGCGGATTGTAACTGTTGTATTCACTTCCGATGCAATTTCTGTTTTTCATCAACACTCTGATAGTCCACAGATTACAGAATGCCTCCAGATGTGCATCGGAAACTACTACTGGTCTTCCAGGGAACGATCAAACCCAAGACTGTTTGAGACATTACTCCCATGGAGGGAAGTGCTCATGGTGACTGTTGTATTCAATCCCGATGCTATATCTGTGTTTCACCAATACTCTGATAGTCCACAGATTACAGATTGCCACCAGATGTGTACCGGAAATTACTACTGGTCTTCCAAGGAACGATCAAAGCGTACACTCTTTGAGACATTATTCCCATGGGTGAAAGTGCCCATGGTGATTGTTGTATTCAATCCCGATGCAATTTCTGTGTTTCATCAATACTTTGAAGAACCACAGATTACAGAATGCCTCCAGATGTGAATCGAAACTACTACTGGTCTTCCAGGGAACGATCAAAGCGTAGACTGTTTGAGACATTACTCCCATGGTGGAATGTGCGCATGTTGACTGTTGTATTCAATCCCGATGCAATTTCTGTGTTCATCAACTCTCTGATAGTCCACAGATTACAGAATGACTCCAGATGTGCATCGAAAACTACTACTGGTATTCCAGGGAACGATCAAAGCGTAGACTGTTTGAGACATTACTCCCATGGAGGAAAGTGCGCATGGTGACTGTTGTATTCAATCCCGTTGCAATTTCTGTGTTTCATCAACACTCTGGTAGTCCACAGATTACAGAACGCCACCAGATGTGTATCGGAGACTACTACTGGTCTTCCAGGAAGGATCAAAGCGTAGACTGTTTGAGACATTACTCCCATGGAAGAAAGTGCGCATGGTGACTCTTGTATTCAATCCCGATGCTATTTCTTTGTTTCATTAACACTCTGATAGTCCACAGATTACAGAATGCCACCAGTTGTGCATCGGAAACTACTACTGGTATTCCAGAGAACGATCAAAGCGTAGACTGTTTGAGACATTACTCCCAAGGAGGAAAGTGCTCATGATGACTGTTGTATTCAATCCCGATGCTATTTCTGTTTTTCATCAACACTCTGATAGTAAACAGATTACAGAATGCCATTAGATGTGCATCAGAAACTACTACTGGTCTTCCAGATAACGATCAAAGCGTAGACTGTTTGAAAATTACTCCCATGGAGGAAAGTGCGCATGGTGACTGTTGTATTCAATCCCGATCGAATTTCTGTGTTTCATCAACACTCTGATAGTCCACAGATTACAGAATGCCTCCAGATGTGCATCGAAAACTACTACTGGTCTTCAGGGGAACAATCAAAACGTAGACTGCTTTAGACATTACTCCCATGGAGGAAAGTGCGCATGGTGACTGTTGTATTCAATCCCGATGCAATTTCTGTGTTTCATCAACACTCTGGTAGTCCACAGATTACAGAATGCCACCAGATGTCTACCGGAAACTACTACTGGTCTTCCAGGGAACGATCAAAGCGTAGACTGTTTGAGACGTTACTCCCATGGAGGAAAGTGCGCATGGTGACTGATGTATTCAATCCCGATGCTATTTCTGTGTTTCATTAACACTCTGATAGTCCACAGATTAAGAATGCCACCAGATGTGCATCGGAAACTACTAATGGTCGTCCAGGAAACGATCAAAGCGTAGAATGTTTCAGACGTTACTCCCATGGAGATAGTGCGGATGGTGACTGTTGTATTCAATCCCGATGCAATTTCTGTGTTTCAACAACACTCTGATAGTCCATAGATTACAGAATGCCTTCAGATGTGCATCGGAAACTTCTACTGGTCTTCCAGGGAATGATCAAAGCGTAGACTGTTTGAGACATTACTCCCATGGAGGAATGTTCGCATGGTGATTGTTGTATTTAATCCCGATGCAATTTCTGTGTTTCATGAACACTCTGATAGTCCACAGATTACAGAATGCCACCAGATGTCCATCGGTATCTACTACTGGTCTTCCAGGGAACGATCAAAGCGTAGACTGTTTGAGACATTACTCCCATGAAGGAAAACGCGCATGGTGACTGTTGTATTCAATCCCGATGCATTCTCTGTGTTTCATCAACACTCTGATAGTCCACAGATTACAGAATGCCACCAGTTGTGCATCGGAAACCACTACTGGTGTTCCAGGGAACGATCAAATCGTAGACTGTTTGAGACATTACTCCCATGGAGGGAAGTGCGCATGGTGACTGTTGTATTCAATCAGGATGCAATTTCTGTGTTTCATCAACACTCTGACAGTCCACAGATTACAGAATGCCACCAGATGTGCATCCAAAACTACTACTGGTCTTCCAGAGAACGATCCAAGTATAGACTGTTTGCGACATTACTCCCAAGGAGGAAAGTGCTCATGATGACTGTTGTATTCAATCCCGATGCTACTTCTGTGTTTCATCAACACTCTGATAGTCCACAGATTACAGAATGCCACCAGATGTGCATCGGAAACTACTACTGGTCATCCAGGGAACGATCAAATCGTAGAATGTTTGAGACATTACTCCCATGGAGGAAAGTGCGCATGTTGACTGTTGAATTCAATCCCGATGCTATTTCTGTGTTTCACCAACACTCTGATAGTCCACAGACTACTGAATGCCACCAGATGTGCATCGGAAACTACTACTGGTCTTCCAGGGAACGATCAAAGCGTAGACTGTTTGAGACATTACTCCCATGGAGGAAAGTGCGAATATTGACTGTTGTATTCAATCCCGATGCAATTTCTCTGTTTCATTAACACTCTGTTAGTCCACAGATTACAGAATGCCACCAGATGTGCATCGGAAACTACTACTGGTCTTCCAGGGAACGATCAAAGTGTAGACTGTTTGAGACATTACTCCCATGGAGAAATGTGCGCATGGTGACTGTTGTATTCAATCCCAGTGCTACTTCTGTGTTTCATCAACACTCTGATAGCCCACTGATTACAGAATGGCACCAGATGTGCATCGGAAATTACTACTGCATTCCAGAGACCGATCAAAGCGTAGACTGTTTGAGATTTCACTCCCGTGGAGGAAAGTGCGCATGGTGACAGTTGTATTCAATCCCGATGCACTCTCTGTGTTTCATCAACACTCTGATGGTACGCAGATAACAGAATGCCACCAGTTATGCATCGGAAACCACTACTGCTCTTTCAGGGAACGATCAAAGCGTAGACTGTGTGAGATATTACTCCCATGGAGGAATGTGCGCATGGTGGCTGTTGAATTCAATCCCGATGCAATTTCTGTGTTTCATCAACACTCTGATAGTCCACAGATTACAGAATGCCACCAGATCTGCATCGGAAACTACTACTGGTCTTCCAGGGAACGATCAAAGCGTAGAATGTATGAGAATTACTCCCATGGAGGAACGTGCGCATGGTGACTGTTGTATTCAATCCCGATGCAATTTCTGTGTTACACCAACACTCTGATAGTCCACAGATTACAGAATGCCACCAGATGTGCATCGGAAACTACTACCGGTCTTCCAGGGAACGATCAAAACGTAGACTATTTGAGACATTACTCCCATGGAGGAAAGTGCGCATGGTGACTGTTGTATTCAATCCCGTTGCAATTTCAGTGTTTCATCAACACTCTGATAGTCCACAGATTACAGAATGCCTCCAGATGTGCATCGGAAATTTCTACTGGTCTTCCAGGGATTTATCAAAGCGTAGATTGTTTGAGACATTACTCCCATGGAGGAAAGTGAGAAAATTGACTGTTGTATTCAATCCCGATGCAATTTCTGTGTTTCAACAACACTCTGTTAGTCCACAGATTACAGAATGCCACCAGTTGTGCATCGGAGACAACTACTGGTCTTCCAGGGAACGATCAAAGCGTAGACTTTGAGACATTACTCCGATGGAGGAAAGTGCGCATGGTGACTGTTGTATTCAATCCCGATGCTATTTCTGTGTTTCATCAACACACTGATAGTCCACAGATTACAGAATGCCACCAGGTGTGCATCGGAGACTTCTACGGGTATTCCAGGGAACGATCAAAGCGTAGACTGTTTGAGATATCACTCCCGTGGAGGAAAGTGCTCATGGTGACTGTTGTATTCAATCCCGATGCATTCTCTGTGTTTCATCAACACTCTGATAGTCCACAGATTACAGAATACCACCAGTTGAGCATCGGAAACCACTACTGGTCTTTCAGGGAACGATCAAAGCGTAGACTGTTTGAGACATTACAAACATGGAGGAATGTGCGCATTGTGACTGTTGTATTCAATCCCGATGCAATTTCTGTGTTTCATCAACTCTCTGATAGTCCACAGATTACAGAATGATACCAGATGTGCATCGGAAGCTACTACTGGTCATCCAGGGAACGATCAAATCGTAGACTGTTTGAGACATTACTCCCATGGAGGAAAGTGCGCATGGTGACTGTTGTATTCAATCCCGATGCTATTTCTGTGTTTCACCAACACTCTAATCGTCCACAGACTACTGAATGCCACCAGATGTGCATCGGAAACTACTACTGGTCTTCCAGGGAACGATCAAAGCGTAGAATGTTTGATAATTACTCCCATGGAGGAAAGTGCGTATGGTGACTGTTGTATACAATCCCGATGCAATTTCTGTGTTTCATCAACACTCTGATAGTCCACAGATTGCAGAATGCCTCCAGATGTGCATCGGAAATTACTGCTGGTCTTCCAGGGAACGATCAAAGCGTAGACTGTCTGAGACATTACTACCATGGAGGGAAGTGCGAATATTGACTATTGTATTCAATCCCGATGCAATTTCTCTGTTTCATCAACACTCTGTTAGTCCACAGATTACAGAATGCCACCAGGTGTGCATCGGAAACTACTACTGGTCTTCCAGGGAACGATCAAAGTGTAGACTGTTTGAGACATTACTCCCATGGAGAAAAGTGCGCATGGTGACTGTTGTATTCAATCCCAGTGCTATTTCTGTGTTTCATCAACACTCTGATAGCCCACTGATTACAGAATGGCACCAGATGTGCATCGGAAACTACTAATGCATTCCAAAAAACGATCAAAGCGTAGACTATTTGAGATATCACTCCCGTGGAGGAAAGTGCGCATGGTGACTGTTGTATTCAATCCCGATACAATTTCTGTGTTTCATCAACACTCTGATAGTCCACAGATTACAGAATGCCACCAGATGTGCATCGGAAACTACTACTGGTCTTCCAGGGAACGATCAAAACGTAGACTTTTTGAGATATCACTCCCGTGGAGGAAAGTGCGCATGGTGACTGTTGTATTCAATCCCCATGCATTCTCTGTGTTTCATCAACACTCTGATAGTCCACAGATTAAAGAATGCCTCCAGATGTGCATCGGAAATTACTACTGGTATTCCAGGGAACTATCAAGGCGTAGACTGTTTGAGACATTACTCCCATGGAGGAAAGTGAGGAAATTGACTGTTGTATTCAATCCCGATGCAATTTCTGTGTTTCAACAACACTCTGTTAGTCCACAGATTGCAGAATGCCACCAGATGTGCATCGGAGACTACTATTGGTCTTCCAGGGAACGATCAAAGCGTAGACTTTGAGACATTACTCCGATGGAGGAAAGTGCGCATGGTGACTGTTGTATTCAATCCCGATGCTATTTCTGTGTTTCATCAACAAACTGATAGTCCACAGATTACAGAATGCAACCAGATGTGCATCGGAAACTACTACTTGTATTCCAGGGAACGATCAAAGCGTAGACTGTTTGAGATATCACTCCCGTGGAGGAAAGTGCTCATGGTGACTGTTGTATTCAATCCCGATGCATTCTCTGTGTTTCATCAACACTCTGATAGTCCACAGATTACAGAATACCACCAGTTGAGCATCGGAAACCACTACTGGTCTTTCAGGGAACGATCAAAGCGTAGACTGTTTGAGCCATTGATCACATGGAGGAATGTGCGCATTGTGACTATTGTATTCAATCCCGATGCAATTTCTGTGTTTCATCAACTCTCTGATAGTCCACAGATTACAGAATGCCACCAGATGTGCATCGGAAACTACTACTGGTGTTCCAGGGAGCGATCAAACCGTAGACTGTTTGAGACATTACTCCCAAGGAGGAAAGTGCTCATGATGACTGTTGTATTCAATCCCGATGCTACTTCTGTGTTTCATCAACACTCTGATAGTCCACAGATTACAGAATGCCACCAGATGTGCATCGGAAACTACTACTGGTCCTCCAGGGAACGATCAAAGCGTAGACTGTTTGAAAATTACTCCCATGGAGGAAAGTGCGCATGGTGACTGTTGTATTCAATCCCGATGGAATTTCTGTGTTTCATCAACACTCTGATAGTCCAAAGATTACAGAATGCCTCCATTTGTGCATCGAAAACTACTATTGGTCTACCAGGGAACAATCAAAACGTAGACTGTTTGAGACAATACTCCCATGGAGGAAAGTGAGCATGGTGAATGTTGTATTCAATCCCGATGCAATTTCTGTGTTTCATGAACACTCTGATAGTCCATAGATAACAGAATGCTACCAGATGTCCATCGGAAACTTATACTGGTCTTCCAGGGAACGATCAAAGCGTAGACTGTTTGAGACATTACTCCCATGGAGGAATGTGCGCATGGTGACTGTTGTATTCAATCCCGATGCTATTTCTGTGTTTCATCAACACTCTGATAGTCCACAGATTACAGAATGCCACCAGATGTGCATCGGAAACTACTACTGGTCTTCCAGGGAACGATCAAAGCGTAGAATGTTTGAGAATTACTCCCATGGAGGAAAGTGCGCATGGTGACTATTGTATTCAATCCCGATGCTACTTCTGTGTTTCATCAACACTCTGATAGTCCACAGATTACAGAATGCCTTCAGATGTGCATCGGAAACTACTACTGGTCTTCCTGGCAACGATCAAAACGTAGACTGTTTGAGACATTACTCCCATGGAGGAAAGAGCGCATGGTGACTGTTGCATTCAATCCCGATGCAATTTCTGTGTTTCATCAACACTCTTATTGTCCACAGATTACAGAATGCCTCCAGATGTGCATCGGAAACTACTACTGGTCTTCCATCGAACTATCAAAGCGTAGACTGTTTGAGACATTACTCCCATGGAGGAAAGTGAGAAAATTGACTGTTGTATTCAATCCCGATGCAATTTCTGTGTTTCATCAACACTCTGTTAGTCCACAGATTACAGAATGCCTAAAGATGTGCATCGGGGACTACTACTGGTCTTCCAGGGAACGATCAAAGCGTAGACTGTTTGAGATATCACTCCCGTGGAGGAAAGTGCGCATGGTGACTGTTGTATTCAATCCCGATGCATTCTCTGTGTTTCATCAAAACTCTGATAGTGCACAGATTACAGAATGCCACCAGTTGCGCATCGGAAACCACTACTGGTATTCCAGGGAACGATCAAAGCGTAGACTGTTTGAGATATCACTCCCGTGGAGGAAAGTGCGCATGGTGACTGTTGTATTCAATCCCGATGCATTCTCTGTGTTTCATCAACACTCTGATATTCCACAGATTACAGAATGTCACCAGTTGCGCATCGGAAACCACTACTGGTCTTTCAGGGAACGATCAAAGCGTAGTCTGTTTGAGACATTACTCACATGGAGGTTCGTGCGCATTGTGACTGTTGTATTCAATCCCGATGCAATTTCTGTGTTTCATCAACTCTCTGATAGTCCACAGATTACAGAATGCCACCAGATGTGCATCGGAAACTACTACTGGTGTTCCAGGGAGCGATCAAACCGTAGACTGTTTGAGACATTACTCCCAAGGAGGAAAGTGCTCATGATGACTGTTGTATTCAATCCCGATGCTACTTCTGTGTTTCATCAACACTCTGATAGTCCACAGATTACAGAATGCCACCAGATGTGCATCGGAAACTACTACTGGTCTTCCAGGGAACGATCAAAGCGTAGACTGTTTGAAAATTACTCCCATGGAGGAAAGTGCGCATGGTGACTGTTGTATTCAATCCCGATGGAATTTCTGTGTTTCATCAACACTCTGATAGTCCAAAGATTACAGAATGCCTCCATTTGTGCATCGAAAACTACTATTGGTCTTCCAGGGAACAATCAAAACGTAGACTGTTTGAGACAATACTCCCATGGAGGAAAGTGAGCATGGTGAATGTTGTATTCAATCCCGATGCAATTTCTGTGTTTCATGAACACTCTGATAGTCCATAGATAACAGAATGCTACCAGATGTCCATCGGAAACTTATACTGGTCTTCCAGGGAACGATCAAAGCGTAGACTGTTTGAGACATTACTCCCATGGAGGAATGTGCGCATGGTGACTGTTGTATTCAATCCCGATGCTATTTCTGTGTTTCATCAACACTCTGATAGTCCACAGATTACAGAATGCCACCAGATGTGCATCGGAAACTACTACTGGTCTTCCAGGGAACGATCAAAGCGTAGAATGTTTGAGAATTACTCCCATGGAGGAAAGTGCGCATGGTGACTGTTGTATTCAATCCCGATGCTACTTATGTGTTTCATCAACACTCTGATAGTCCACAGATTACAGAATGCCTTCAGATGTGCATCGGAAACTACTACTGGTCTTCCTGGCAACGATCAAAACGTAGACTGTTTGAGACATTACTCCCATGGAGGAAAGTGCGCATGGTGACTGTTGCATTCAACCCCGATGCAATTTCTGTGTTTCATCAACACTCTTATAGTCCACAGATTACAGAATGCCTCCAGATGTGCATCGGAAATTACTACTGGTCTTCCAGGGAACTATCAAAGCGTAGACTGTTTGAGACATTACTCCCATGGAGGAAAGTGAGAAAATTGACTGTTGTATTCAATCGCGATGCAATTTCTGTGTTTCATCAACACTCTGTTAGTCCACAGATTACAAAATGCCTCCAGATGTGCATCGGGGACTACTACTGGTCTTCCAGGGAACGATCAAAGCGTAGACTGTTTGAGATATCACTCCCGTGGAGGAAAGTGCGCATGGTGACTGTTGTATTCAATCCCGATGCATTCTCTGTGTTTCATCAAAACTCTGATAGTCCACAGATTACAGAATGCCACCAGTTGCGCATCGGAAACCACTACTGGTATTCCAGGGAACGATCAAAGCGTAGACTGTTTGAGATATCACTCCCGTGGAGGAAAGTGCGCATGGTGACTGTTGTATTGAATCCCGATGCATTCTCTGTGTTTCATCAACACTCTGATAGTCCACAGATTACAGAATGTCACCAGTTGCGCATCGGAAACCACTACTGGTCTTTCAGGGAACGATCAAAGCGTAGTCTGTTTGAGACATTACTCACATGGAGGTTCGTGCGCATTGTGACTGTTGTATTCAATCCCGATGCAATTTCTGTGTTTCATCAACTCTCTGATAGTCCACAGATTACAGAATGCCACCAGATGTGCATCGGAAACTACTACTGGTGTTCCAGGGAACGATCAAATCGTAGACTGTTTGAGACATTACTCCCATGGAGGAAAGTGCTCATGATGACTGTTGTATTCAATCCCGATGCTACTTCTGTGTTTCATCAACACTCTGATAGTCCACAGATTACAGAATGATACCAGATGTGCATCGGAAACTACTACTGGTCTTCCAGGAAACGATCAAAGCGTAGACTGTTTGAGAATTACTCCCATGGAGGAAAGTGCGCATGGTGACTGTTGTATTCAATCCCGATGGAATTTCTGTGTTTCATCAACACTCTGATAGTCAACAGATTACAGAATGCCTCCATTTCTGCATCGAAAACTACTACTGGTCTTCCAGGGAACAATCAAAACGTAGACTGTTTGAGACAATATTCCCATGGAGGAAAGTGCGCATGGTGACTGCTGTAATCAATCCCGATGCAATTTCTGTGTTTCATCATCATTCTGATAGTCCATAGATTACAGAATCCTACCAGATGAGCATCGGAAACTTCTACTGGCCTTCCAGGGAACGATCAAATCGTAGACTGTTTGAGACATTACTCCCATGGAGGAAAGTGCGCATGGTGACTGTTGTATTCAATCCCGATGCTATTTCTGTGTTTCACCAACACTCTGATAGTCCACAGATTACTGAGTGCCACCAGATGTGCATCGGAATTTACTACTGGTCTTCCAGGGAACGATCAAAGCGTAGAAAGTTTGAGAATTACTCCCATGGAGGAAAGTGCGCATGATTATTGTTGTATTCAATCCCGATGCAATTTCTGTGTTTCATCAACACTCTGATAGTCCACAGATTGCAGAATGCCTCCAGATGTGCATCGGAAATTACTACTGGTCTTCCAGGGAACAATCAAAGCGTAGACTGTTTGAGACATTACTCCCATGTAGGAAAGTGCGAATATTGACTGTTGTATTCAATCCCGATGCAATTTCTCTGTTTCATCAACACTCTGTTAGTCCACAGATTACAGAATGCCACCAGTTGCGCATCGGAAACCACTACTGGTATTCCAGGGAAGGATCAAAGCGTAGACTGTTTGAGATATCACTCCCGTGGAGGAAAGTGCGCATGGTGACTGTTGTATTGAATCCCGATGCATTCTCTGTGTTTCATCAACACTCTGAAAGTCCACAGATTACAGAATGCCACCAGTTGCGAATCGGAAACCACTACTGGTCTTTCAGGGATCGATCAAAGCGTAGTCTGTTTGAGACATTACTCACATGGAGGTTCGTGCGCATTGTGACTGTTGTATTCAATCCCGATGCAATTTCTGTGTTTCATCAACTCTCTGATAGTCCACAGATTACAGAATGCCACCAGATGTGCATCGGAAACAACTACTGGTGTTCCAGGGAACGATCAAATCGTAGACTGTTTGAGACATTACTCCCATGGAGGAAAGTGCTCATGATGACTGTTGTATTCCATCCCGATGCTACTTCTGTGGTTCATCAACACTCTGATAGACCACAGATTACAGAATGATACCAGATGTGCATCGGAAACTACTACTGGTCTTCCAGGGAACGTTCAAAGCGTAGACTGTTTGAGAATTACTCCCATGGAGGAAAGTGCGCATGGTGACTGTTGTATTCAATCCCGATGGAATTTCTGTGTTTCATCAACACTCTGATAGTCCACAGATTACAGTATGCCGCCATTTCTGCATCGAAAACTACTACTGGTCTTCCAGGGAACAATCAAAACGTAGACTGTTTGAGACAATATTCCCATGGAGGAAAGTGCGCATGGTGACTGTTGTAATCAATCCCGATGCAATTTCTGTGTTTCATCAACATTCTGATAGTCCATAGATTACAGAATCCTACCAGATGAGCATCGGAAACTTCTACTGGTCTTCCAGGGAACGATCAAATCGTAGACTGTTTGTGACATTACTCCCATGGAGGAAAGTGCGCATGGTGACTGTTGTATTCAATCCCAATGCTATTTCTGTGTTTCACCAACACTCTGATAGTCCACAGATTACTGAGTGCCACCAGATGCGCATCGGAAACTACTACTGGTCTTCCAGGGAACGATCAAAGCGTAGAAAGTTTGAGAATTACTCCCATGGAGGAAAGTGCGCATGATGATTGTTGTATTCAATCCCGATGCAATTTCTGTGTTTCATCAACACTCTGATAGTCCACAGATTGCAGAATGCCTCCAGATGTGCATCGGAAATTACTACTGATCTTCCAGGGAACAATCAAATCGTAGACTGTTTGAGACATTACTCCCATGTAGGAAAGTGCGAATATTGACTGTTGTATTCAATCCCGATGCAATTTCTCTGTTTCATCAACACTCTGTTAGTCCACAGATTACAGAATGCCACCAGATGTGCATCGGAAACTACTACTGGTTTTCCAGGGAACGATCAAAGCGTAGACTGTTTGAGACATTACTCCCATGGAGGAAAGTGCGCATGGAGAATGTTGTATTCAATCCCGATGCTATTTCTGTGCTTCATCAACACTCTGATAGTCCACAGATTACAGAATGCCTTCAGATGTGCATCGGAAACTACTACTGGTGTTCCAGGGAACGATCAAAACGTAGACTGTTTGAGACATTACTCCCACGGAGGAAAGTGCGCATAGTGACTCTTGCATTCAATCCCGATGCAATTTTTGTGTTTCATCAAGACTCTTATAGTCCACAGATTACAGAATGCCTCCAGATGTGCATCGAAAATTACTACTGGTCTTCCAGGGAACTATCAAAGCGTAGACTGTTTGAGACATTACTCCCATGGAGGAAAGTGAGAAAATTGACTGTTGTATTCAATCCCGATGCTATTTCTGTGTTTCATCAACACTCTGATAGTCCACAGATTACAGAATGCCACCAGATGTGCATCGGAAACTACTACTGGTGTTCCAGGGAACGATCAAATCGTAGACTGTTTGAGACATAACTCCCATGGAGGGAAGTGCGCATGGTGACTGTTGTATTCAAGCACGATGCAATTTCTGTGTTTCATCAACACTCTGATAGTCCACTGATTACAGAATGCCACCAGATGTGCATCCAATACTACTCCTTGTCTTCCAGAGAACGATCAGAGCGTAGACTGTTTGAGACATTACTCCCATGGAGGAATGTGCTCATGATGACTGTTGTATTCAATCCCGATGCTACTTCTTTGTTTCATCAACACTCTGATAGTCCACAGATTACAGAATGCCACCAGATGTGCATCGGACACTACTACTGGTCTTCCAGGGAACGATCAAGGCGTAGACTGTTTGAGAATTACTCCCATGGAGGAAAGTGGGCATGGTGACTGTTTTATTAAATCCCGATGGAATTTCTGTGTTTCATCAACACTCTGATAGTCCATAGATTATAGAATGCTACCAGATGAGCATCGGAAACTTCTACTGGTCTTCCATTGAACGATGAAAGCGTAGACTGTTTGAGACATTACTCCCATGGAGGAAAGTGCGCATGGTGAATGTTGTATTCAATCCCGATGCTATTTCTGTGCTTCATCAACACTCTGATAGTCCACAGATTACAGAATGCCTTCAGATGTGCATCGGAAACTACTACTGGTGTTCCAGGGAACGATCAAAACGTAGACTGTTTGAGACATTACTCCCATGGAGGAAAGTGCGCATAGTGACTGTTGCATTCAATCCCGATTCAATTTCTGTGTTTCATCAAGACTCTTATAGTCCACAGATTACAGAATGCCTCCAGATGTGCATCGGAAATTACTACTGGTCTTCCAGGGAACTATCAAAGCGTAGACTGTTTGAGACATTACTCCCATGGAGGAAAGTGAGAAAATTGACTGTTGTATTCAATCCCGATGTTATTTCTGTGTTTCATCAACACTCTGATAGTCCACAGATTACAGAATGCCACCAGATGTGCATCGGAAACTACTACTGGTGTTCCAGGGAACGATCAAATCGTAGACTGTTTGAGACATAACTCCCATGGAGGGAAGTGCGCATGGTGACTGTTGTATTCAAGCACGATGCAATTTCTGTGTTTCATCACCATTCTGATAGTCCACTGATTACAGAATGCCACCAGATGTGCATCCAAAACTACTACTGGTCTTCCAGAGAACGATCAAAGCGTAGACTGTTTGAGACATTACTCCCATGGAGGAAAGTGCTCATGATGACTGTTGTATTCAATCCCGATGCTACTTCTTTGTTTCATCAACACTCTGATAGTCCACAGATTACAGAATGCCACCAGATGTGCATCGGAAACTACTACTGGTCTTCCAGGGAACGATCAAGGCGTAGACTGTTTGAGAATTACTCCCATGGAGGAAAGTGGGCATGGTGACTGTTGTATTAAATCCCGATGGAATTTCTGTGTTTCATCAACACTCTGATAGTCCACAGTTTACAGAATGCCTCCATTTGTACATCGAAAACTACTACTGGTCTTCCAGGGAACAATCAAAACGTAGACTGTTTGAGACAATACTCCCATGGAGGAAAGTGCGCATGGTGACTGTTGTAATCAATCCCGATGCAATTTCTGTGTTTCATCAACACTCTGATAGTCCATAGATTATAGAATGCTACCAGATGAGCATCGGAAACTTCTACTGGTCTTCCAGGGAACGATGAAAGCGTAGACTGTTTGAGACATTACTCCCATGGAGGAAAGTGCGCATGGTGACTGTTGTATTTAATCCCGATGCAATTTCTGTGTTTCATCAACACTCTGATAGTCCACAGATTATCAGAATGCCACCAGATGTGCATCGGAAACTACTACTGGTCTTTCAGGGAACGACCAAATCATAGACTGATTGAGACATTACTCCCATGGAGGAAAGTGCGCATGGTGACTGTTGTATTTAATCCCGATGCAATGTCTCTGTTTCATCAACACTCTGTTAGTCCACAGATTACAGAATGCCACCAGATGTGCATCGGAAACTACTACTGGTCTTCCAGGGAACGATCAAAGCGTAGACTCTTTGAGACATTACTCCCATGGAGAAAAGTGCGCATGGTGACTGTTGTATTCAATAACGACGCTAATTCTGTGTTTCATCAACACTCTGATAGTCCACTGATTACAGAATGCCACCAGATGTGCATCGGAAACTACTACTGCATTCCAGTGAACGATCAAAGCGTAGACTGTTTGAGATATCACTCCCGTGGAGGAAAGTGCGCATGGTAACTGTAGTATTCAATCCCGATGCATTCTCTGTGTTTCATCAACACTCTGATAGTCCACAGATTACAGAATGCCACCAGTTGCGCATCGGAAACCACTACTGGTCTTTCAGGGATCGATCAAAGCGTAGTCTGTTTGAGACATTACTCACATGGAGGTTCGTGCGCATTGTGACTGTTGTATTCAATCCCGATGCAATTTCTGTGTTTCATCAACTCTCTGATAGTCCACAGATTACAGAATGCCACCAGATGTGCATCGGAAACTTCTACTGGTGTTCCAGGGAACGATCAAATCGTAGACTGTTTGAGACATTACTCCCATGGAGGAAAGTGCTCATGATGACTGTTGTATTCAATCCCGATGCTACTTCTGTGGTTCATCAACACTCTGATAGACCACAGATTACAGAATGATACCAGATGTGCATCGGAAACTACTACTGGGCTTCCAGGGAACGTTCAAAGCGTAGACTGTTTGAGAATTACTCCCATGGAGGAAAGTGCGCATGGTGACTGTTGTATTCAATCCCGATGGAATTTCTGTGTTTCATCAACACTCTGATAGTCCACAGATTACAGAATGCCTCCATTTCTGCATCGAAAACTACTACTGGTCTTCCAGGGAACAATCAAAACGTAGACTGTTTGAGACAATATTCCCATGGAGGAAAGTGCGCATGGTGACTGTTGTAATCAATCCCGATGCAATTTCTGTGTTTCATCAACATTCTGATAGTCCATAGATTACAGAATCCTACCAGATGAGCATCGGAAACTTCTACTGGTCTTCCAGGGAACGATCAAATCGTAGACTGTTTGTGACATTACTCCCATAGAGGAAAGTGCGCATGGTGACTGTTGTATTCAATCCCAATGCTATTTCTGTGTTTCACCAACACTCTGATAGTCCACAGATTACTGAGTGCCACCAGATGCGCATCGGAAACTACTACTGGTCTTCCAGGGAACGATCAAAGCGTAGAAAGTTTGAGAATTACTCCCATGGAGGAAAGTGCGCATGATGATTGTTGTATTCAATCCCGATGCAATTTCTGTGTTTCATCAACACTCTGATAGTCCACAGATTGCAGAATGCCTCCAGATGTGCATCGGAAATTACTACTGATCTTCCAGGGAACAATCAAATCGTAGACTGTTTGAGACATTACTCCCATGTAGGAAAGTGCGAATATTGACTGTTGTATTCAATCCCGATGCAATTTCTCTGTTTCATCAACACTCTGTTAGTCCACAGATTACAGAATGCCACCAGATGTGCATCGAAAACTACTACTGGTCTTCCAGGGAACAATCAAAACGTAGACTGTTTGAGACAATACTCCCATGGAGGAAAGTGCGCATGGTGACTGTTGTAATCAATCCCGATGCAATATCTGTGTTTCATCAACACTCTGATAGTCCATAGATTATAGAATGCTACCAGATGAGCATCGGAAACTTCTACTGGTCTTCCAGGGAACGATGAAAGCGTAGACTGTTTGAGACATTACTCCCATGGAGGAAAGTGCGCATGGTGAATGTTGTATTCAATCCCGATGCTATTTCTGTGCTTCATCAACACTCTGATAGTCCACAGATTACAGAATGCCTTCAGATGTGCATCGGAAACTACTACTGGTGTTCCAGGGAACGATCAAAACGTAGACTGTTTGAGACATTACTCCCATGGAGGAAAGTGCGCATAGTGACTGTTGCATTCAATCCCGATGCAATTTCTGTGTTTCATCAAGACTCTTATAGTCCACAGATTACAGAATGCCTCCAGATGTGCATCGGAAATTACTACTGGTCTTCCAGGGAACTATCAAAGCGTAGACTGTTTGAGACATTACTCCCATGGAGGAAAGTGAGAAAATTGACTGTTGTATTCAATCCCGATGCTATTTCTGTGTTTCATCAACACTCTGATAGTCCACAGATTACAGAATGCCACCAGATGTGCATCGGAAACTACTACTGGTGTTCCAGGGAACGATCAAATCGTAGACTGTTTGAGACATAACTCCCATGGAGGGAAGTGCGCATGGTGACTGTTGTATTCAAGCACGATGCAATTTCTGTGTTTCATCAACACTCTGATAGTCCACTGATTACAGAATGCCACCAGATGTGCATCCAAAACTACTACTGGTCTTCCAGAGAACGATCAAAGCGTAGACTGTTTGAGACATTACTCCCATGGAGGAAAGTGCTCATGATGACTGTTGTATTCAATCCCGATGCTACTTCTTTGTTTCATCAACACTCTGATAGTCCACAGATTACAGAATGCCACCAGATGTGCATCGGAAACTACTACTGGTCTTCCAGGGAACGATCAAGGCGTAGACTGTTTGAGAATTACTCCCATGGAGGAAAGTGGGCATGGTGACTGTTGTATTAAATCCCGATGGAATTTCTGTGTTTCATCAACACTCTGATAGTCCACAGTTTACAGAATGCCTCCATTTGTACATCGAAAACTACTACTTGTCTTCCAGGGAACAATCAAAACGTAGACTGTTTGAGACAATACTCCCATGGAGGAAAGTGCGCATGGTGACTGTTGTAATCAATCCCGATGCAATTTCTGTGTTTCATCAACACTCTGATAGTCCATAGATTATAGAATGCTACCAGATGAGCATCGGAAACTTCAACTGGTCTTCCAGGGAACGATGAAAGCGTAGACTGTTTGAGACATTACTCCCATGGAGAAAAGTGCGCATGGTTACTGTTGTATTCAATAACGACGCTAATTCTGTGTTTCATCAACACTCTGATAGTCCACTCATTACAGAATGCCACCAGATGTGCATCGGAAACTACTACTGCATTCCAGTGAACGATCAAAGCGTAGACTGTTTGAGATATCACTCCCGATGAGGAAAGTGCGCATGGTAACTGTAGTATTCAATCCCGATGCATTCTCTGTGTTTCATCAACACTCTGATGGTCCACAGATTACAGAATGCCACCAGTTGTGCATCGGAAACCACTACTGGTCTTTCAGGGAACGATCAAAACGTAGACTGTTGGAGACATTACTCCCATGGAGATATGTGCGCATGGTGACTGTTGAATTCAATCCCGATGCAATTTCTGTGTTTCATCAACACTCTGATAGTCCACAGATTACAGAATGCCACCAGATGTGCATCGGAAACTACTACTGGTCTTCCAGGGAACGATCAAAGCGTAGAATGTTTGAGAATTACTCCCATGGAGGAACTTGTGCATGGTGACTGTTGTATTCAACCCCGATGCAATTTCTGTGTTTCATCAACACTCTGATAGTCCACAGATTACAGAATGCCTTCAGATGTGCATCGGAAACTACTACTGGTCTTCCAGGGAACGATCAAAACGTAGAATGTTTGAGACATTACTCCCATGGAGGAAAGTGCGCATGGTGTGTTGTATTCAATCCCGATGCAATTTCTGTGTTTCATCAACACTCTGATAGTCCACAGATTACAGAATGCCTCCAGATGTGCATCGAAAATTACTACTGGTCTTCCAGGGAACTATCAAAGCGTGGACTGTTTGAGACATTGCTCCCATGGAGGAAAGTGAGAAAATTGACTGTTGTATTCAATCCCGATGCAATTTCTGTGTTTCATCAACACTCTGTTAGTCCACAGATTACAGAATGCCACAAGATGTGCATAGGAGACTACTACTGTTTCTTCCAGGGAACGATCAAAGCGTAGACTTTGAGACATTACTCCCATGGAGGAAAGTGCGCTTGGTGACTGTTGTATTCAATCCCGATGCTATTTATGTGTTTCATCAACACTCTGATAGTCCACAGATTACAGAATGCCACCAGATGTGCATCGGAAACTACTACTGGTATTCCAGTGAACGATCAAAGCGTAGATTGTTTGAGATATCACTCCTGTGGAGGAAAGTGCTCATGGGGACTGTTGTAGTCAATCCCGATGCATTCTCTGTGTTTCATCAACACTCTGATAGTCCACAGATTACAGAATGCCACCAGATGTGCATCGGAAACTACTACTGGTCTTCCAGGGAACGATCAAAGCGTAGACTGTTTGAGAATTACTCCCATGGAGGAAAGTTCGCATAGTGACTGTTGTATTCAATCCCGATGGAATTTCTGTGTTTCATCAACACTCTGATAGTCCACAGATTACAGAATGCCTCCATTTGTGCATCGAAAACTACTACTGGTGTTCCAGGGAACGATCAAATCGTAGACTGTTTGAGACATTACTCCCATGGAGGGAAGTGCGCATGGTGACTGTTGTATTCAATCACGATGCAATTTCTGTGTTTCATCAACACTCTGATTGTCCACAGATTACAGAATGCCACCAGATGTGCATCCAAAACTACAACTGGTCTTCCAGGGAACGATCAAAGCGTAGACTGTTTGAGACATTACTCCCATGGAGGAAAGTGCTCATGACGACTGTTGTATTCAATCCCGATGCTACTTCTGAGTTTCATCAACACTCTGATAGTCCACAGATTACAGAATGCCACCAGATGTGCATCGGAAACTACTACTTGTCTTCCAGGGAAAGGTCAAGGCGTAGAAAGTTTGAGAATTACTCCCATGGAGGAAAGTGCGCATGGTTACTGTTGTATTCAATCCCGATGCAATTTCTGTGTTTCATCAACACTCTGATAGTCCACAGATTGCAGAATGCCTCCAAATGTGCATCGGAAATTACTACTTTTCTTCCAGGGAACGATCAAAGCGTAGACTGTTTGAGACATTACTCCCATGGAGGAAAGTGCGAATATTGACTGTTGTATTCAATCCCGATGCAATTTCTCTGTTTCATCAACACTCTGTTAGTCCACAGATTACAGAATGCCACCAGATGTGCATCGGAAACTAATACTGGTCTTCCAGGGAACGATCAAAGCGTAGACTGTATGAGACATTACTCCCATGGAGAAAAGTGCGCAACGTGACTGTTGTATTCAATCCCCATGCAATTTCTGTGTTTCATCAACTCTCTGATAGTCCACAGATTACAGAATGCCACCAGATGTGCATCGGAAACTACTACTGGTGTTCCAGGGAACGATCAAATCGTAGACTGTTTGAGACATTACTCCCATGGAGGGAAGTGCGCATGGTGTCTGTTGTAATCAATCGCGATGCAATTTCTGTGTTTCATCAACACTCTGATAGTCCACAGATTACAGAATGCCACCAGATGTGCATCCAAAACTACTACTGGTCTTCCAGAGAACGATCAAAGCGTAGACTGTTTGAGACATAACTCCCATGGAGGAAAGTGCTCATGATGACTGTTGTATTCAATCCCGATGCTACTTCTGTGTTTCATCAACACTCTGATAGTCCACAGATTACAGAATGCCTCCATTTGTGCATCGAAAACTACTACTGGTGTTCCAGGGAACAATCAAAACGTAGACTGTTTGAGACAATACTCCCATTTAGGTAAGTGCGCATGGTGACTGTTGTATTCAATCCCGATGCAATTTCTGTGTTTCATCAACACTCTGATAGTCCATAGATTACAGAATGCTACCAGATGAGCATCGGAAACTTCTACTGGTCTTCCAGGGAACGATGAAAGCGTAGACTGTTTGAGACATTACTCCCATGGAGGAATGTGCGCATGGTGACTGTTGTATTCAATAACGATGCAATTTCTGTGTTTCATCAACACTCTGATAGTCCACAGATTACAGAATGCCACCAGATGTGCATCGGAAACTAAAACTGGTCTTTCAGGGAACGATCAAATCGTAGACTGTTTGAGACATTACTCCCATGGAGGGAAGTGCGCATGTTGCCTGTTGTATACAATCCCGATGCTATATCTGTGTTTCACCAACACTCTGATAGTCCACAGATTACGAATGTCACCAGATGTGCATCGGAAACTACTACTGGTCTTCCAGGGAACGATCAGAGCGTAGAATGTTTGAGAATTACTCCCATGGATTAAAGTGCGCATGGTGACTGTTGTATTCAATCCCGATGCAATTTCTGTGTTTCATCAACACTCTGATAGTCCACAGATTACAGAATGCCACCAGATGTGCATCGGAAACTACTACTGGTCTTCCAGGGAACGATCAAAGCGTAGACTGTTTGAGAATTACTCTCATGGAGGAAAGTGCGCATGGTGACTGTTGTATCAATCCCGATGGAATTTCTGTGTTTCACCAACACTCTGATAGTCCACAGATTACTGAATGCCACCAGATGTGCATCGGAAACTACTACTGGTGTTCCAGGGAACGATCAAATCGTAGACTGTTTGAGACATTACTCCCATGGAGGGAAGTGCGCATGGTGTCTGTTGTAATCAATCACGATGCAATTTCTGTGTTTCATCAACACTCTGATAGTCCACAGATTACAGAATGCCACCAGATGTGCATCCAAAACTACTACTGGTCTTCGAGGGAACGATCAAAGCGTAGACTGTTTGAGACATTACTCCCATGGAGGAAAGTGCGAATATTGACTGTTGTATTCAATCCCGATGCAATTTCTCTGTTTCATCAACACTCTGTTAGTCCACAGATTACAGAATGCCACCAGATGTGCATCGGAAACTACTACTGGTCTTCCAGGGAACGATCAATGCGTAGACTGTTTGAGACATTACTCCCATGCTGAAAAGTGCGCGTGGTGACTGTTGTATTCAATCCCGATGCAATTTCTGTGTTTCATCAACTCTCTGATAGTCCACAGATTACAGAATGCCACCAGATGTGCATCGGAAACTACTACTGGTGTTCCAGGGAACGATCAAATCGTAGACTGTTTGAGACATTACTCCCATGGAGGGAAGTGCGCATGGTGACTGTTGTATTCAATCACGATGCAATTTCTGGGTTTCATCAACACTCTGATACTCCACAGATTACAAAATGCCACCAGATGTGCATCGGAGACTACTACTGGTCTTCCAGAGAACGTTCAAAGCGTAGACTGTTTGAGACATTACTCCCATGGAGGAAAGTGCTCATGATGACTGTTGTATTCAATCACGAAGCTACTTCTGTGTTTCATCAACACTCTGATAGTCCACAGATTACAGAATGCCACCAGATGTGCATCGGAAACTACTACTGGTCTTCCAGGGAACGATCAAAGCGTAGACTGTTTGAGACATTACTCCCATGGAGGAAATTGCGCATGGTGACTGTTGTATTCAATCCCGATGGAATTTCTGTGTTTCATCAACACTCTGATAGTCCACAGATTACAGAATGCCTCCATTTGTGCATCGGAAACTACTACTGGTCTTCCAGGGAACGATCAATGCGTAGACTGTTTGAGACATTACTCCCATGCTGAAAAGTGCGCGTGGTGACTGTTGTATTCAATCCCGATGCAATTTCTGTGTTTCATCAACTCTCTGATAGTCCACAGATTACAAAATGCCACCAGATGTGCATCGGAGACTACTACTGGTCTTCCAGAGAACGTTCAAAGCGTAGACTGTTTGAGACATTACTCCCATGGAGGAAAGTGCTCATGATGACTGTTGTATTCAATCACGAAGCTACTTCTGTGTTTCATCAACACTCTGATAGTCCACAGATTACAGAATGCCACCAGATGTGCATCCAAAACTACTACTGGTCTTCGAGGGAACGATCAAAGCGTAGACTGTTTGAGACATTACTCCCATGGAGGAAAGTGCGAATATTGACTGTTGTATTCAATCCCGATGCAATTTCTCTGTTTCATCAACACTCTGTTAGTCCACAGATTACAGAATGCCACCAGATGTGCATCGGAAACTACTACTGGTCTTCCAGGGAACGATCAATGCGTAGACTGTTTGAGACATTACTCCCATGCTGAAAAGTGCGCGTGGTGACTGTTGTATTCAATCCCGATGCAATTTCTGTGTTTCATCAACTCTCTGATAGTCCACAGATTACAGAATGCAACCAGATGTGCATCGGAAACTACTACTGGTGTTCCAGGGAACGATCAAATCGTAGACTGTTTGAGACATTACTCCCATGGAGGGAAGTGCGCATGGTGACTGTTGTATTCAATCACGATGCAATTTCTGGGTTTCATCAACACTCTGATACTCCACAGATTACAAAATGCCACCAGATGTGCATCGGAGACTACTACTGGTCTTCCAGAGAACGTTCAAAGCGTAGACTGTTTGAGACATTACTCCCATGGAGGAAAGTGCTCATGATGACTGTTGTATTCAATCACGAAGCTACTTCTGTGTTTCATCAACACTCTGATAGTCCACAGATTACAGAATGCCACCAGATGTGCATCGGAAACTACTACTGGTCTTCCAGGGAACGATCAAAGCGTAGACTGTTTGAGACATTACTCCCATGGAGGAAATTGCGCATGGTGACTGTTGTATTCAATCCCGATGGAATTTCTGTGTTTCATCAACACTCTGATAGTCCACAGATTACAGAATGCCTCCATTTGTGCATCGGAAACTACTACTGGTCTTCCAGGGAACGATCAATGCGTAGACTGTTTGAGACATTACTCCCATGCTGAAAAGTGCGCGTGGTGACTGTTGTATTCAATCCCGATGCAATTTCTGTGTTTCATCAACTCTCTGATAGTCCACAGATTACAGAATGCCACCAGATGTGCATCGGAAACTACTACTGGTCTTCCAGAGAACGATCAAAGCGTAGACTGTTTGAGACATTACTCCCATGGAGGGAAGTGCGCATGGTGACAGTTGTATTCAATCCCGATGCAATTTCTGTGTTTCATCAACACTCTGATAGTCCATAGATTACAGAATGCTACCAGATGAGCATCGGAAACTTCTACTGGTCTTCCAGGGAACGATGAAAGCGTAGACTGTTTGAGACATTACTCCCATGGAGGAATGTGCGCATGTTGACTGTTGTATTCAATAACGATGCAATTTCTGTGTTTAATCAACACTCTGATAGTCCACAGATTACAGAATGCCACCAGATGTGCATCGGAAACTACTACTGGTCTTCCAGGGAACGATCAAAACGTAGACTGTTTGAGACATTACTCCCATTGAGGAAAGTGAGAAAATTGACTGTTGTATTCAATCCCGATGCAATATCTGTGTTTCATCAACACTCTGTTAGTCCACAGATACAGAATGCCACCAGATGTGCATCGGAGACTACTACTGGTCTTCCAGGGAACGATCAAAGCGTAGACTTTGAGACATTACTTCCATGGAGGAAAGTGCGCATGGTGACTGTTGTATTCAATCCCGATGCTATTTCTGTGTTTCATCAACAATCTGATAGTCCACAGATTACAGAATGCCACCAGATGTGCATCGGAAACTACTACTGGTCTTCCAGGGAACGATCAAAGCGTAGACTGTTTGAGACATTACTCCCATGGTGAAAAGTGCGCGTGGTGACTGTTGTATTCAATCCCGATGCAATTTCTGTGTTTCATCAACTCTCTGATAGTCCACAGATTACAGAATGCCACCAGATGTGCATCGGAAACTACTACTGGTGTTCCAGGGAACGATCAAATCGTAGACTGTTTGAGACATTACTCCCATGGAGGGAAGTGCGCATGGTGACTGTTGTATTCAATCACGATGCAATTTCTGGGTTTCATCAACACTCTGATACTCCACAGATTACAAAATGCCACCAGATGTGCATCGGAGACTACTACTGGTCTTCAAGAGAACGATCAAAGCGTAGACTGTTTGAGACATTACTCCCATGGAGGAAAGTGCTCATGATGACTGTTGTATTCAATCACGAAGCTACTTCTGTGTTTCATCTACACTCTGATAGTCCACAGATTACAGAATGCCACCAGATGTGCATCGGAAACTACTACTGGTCTTCCAGGGAACGATCAAAGCGTAGACTGTTTGAGACATTACTCCCATGGAGGAAAGTGCGCATGATGACTGTTGTATTCAATCCCGATGGAATTTCTGTGTTTCATCAACACTCTGATAGTGCACAGATTACAGAATGCCTCCATTTGTGCATCGAAAACTACTACTGGTCTTCCAGGGAACAGTCAAAACGTAGACTGTTTGAGACAATACTCCCATGGAGGAAAGTGCGCATGGTGACTGTTGTATTCAATCCCGATGCAATTTCTGTGTTTCATCAACACTCTGATAGTCCATAGATTACAGAATGCTACCAGATGAGCATCGGAAACTTCTACTGGTCTTCCAGGGAACGATGAAAGCGTAGACTGTTTGAGACATTACTCCCATGGAGGAAAGTGCGAATATTGACTGTTGTATTCAATCCCGATGCAATTTCTCTGTTTCATCAACACTCTGTTAATCCACAGATTAAAGAATGCCACCAGATGTGCATCGGAAACTACTACTGGTCTTCCAGGGAACGATCAAAGCGTAGACTGTTTGAGACATTACTCCCATGGAGAAAAGTTCGCATGGTGACTGTTGTATTCAATCCCGATGCTATTTCTCTTTTTCATCAACACTCTGATAGTCCACTGATTACAGAATGCCACCAGATGTGCATCGGAGACTACTACTGCATTCCAGGGAACGATCAAAGCGTAGACTGTTTGTGATATCACTCCCGTGGAGGGAAGTGCGCATGGTAACTGTTGTATTCAATCCCGATGCACTCTCTGTGTTTCATCAACACTCTGATGGTCCACAGATTACAGAATGCCAACAGTTGTGCATCGGAAACCACTACTGGTCTTTCAGGGAACGATCAAAACGTAGATTGTTTGCGACATTACTCCCATGGAGGAATGTGCCCATGGTGACTGTTGAATTCAATCCCGATGCAATTTCTGTGTTTCATCAACACTCTGATATTCCACAGATTACAGAATGTCACCAGATGTGCATCGAAAATTACTACTGGTCTTCCAGGGAACGATCAAAGCGTAGAATGTTTGAGAATTACTCCCATGGAGGAACGTGTGCATGGTGACTGTTGTATTCAATCCCGATGCAATTTCTGCGTTTCATCAACACTCTGATAGTCCACAGATTACAGAATGCCACCAGATGTGCATCGGAAACTACTACTGGTCTTCCAGGGAACGATCAAATCGTAGACTGTTTGAGACATTACTCCCATGGAGGAAAGTGAGAAAATTGACTGTTGTATTCAATCCCGATGCAATATCTGTGTTTCATCAACACTCTGTTAGTACACAGATTACAGAATGCCACCAGATGTGCATCGGAGACTACTACTGGTCTTCCAGGGAACGATCAAAGCGTAGACTTTGAGACATTACTTCCATGGAGGAAAGTGCTCATGATGACTGTGGTATTCAATCCCGATGCTACTTCTGTGTTTCATCAACACTCTGATAGCCCTAAGATTACAGAATGCTACCAGATGAGCATCGGAAACTTCTACTGGTCTTCCAGGGAACGATGAAAGCGTAGACTGTTTGAGACATTACTCCCATGGAGGAATGTGCGCATGGTGACTGTTGTATTCAATAACGATGCAATTTCTGTGTTTAATCAACACTCTGATAGTCCACAGATTACAGAATGCCACCAGATGTGCATCGGAAACTACTACTGGTCTTCCAGGGAACGATCAAAGCGTAGACTGTTTGAGACATTACTCCCATGGAGAAAAAATCGCATGGTGACTGTTGTATTCAATCCCGATGCTATTTCTCTTTTTCATCAACACTCTGATAGTCCACTGATTACAGAATGCCACCAGATGTGCATCGGAGACTACTACTGCATTCCAGGGAACGATCAAAGCGTAGAATGTTTGAGATATCACTCCCGTGGAGGAAAGTTCGCATGGTAACTGTTGTATTCAATCCCGATGCATTCTCTGTGTTTCATCAACACTCTGATTGTCCACAGATTACAGAATGCCACCAGTTGTGTACCGGAGACCACTACTGGTCTTTCAGGGAACGATCAAAACGTAGACTGTTTGCGACATTACTCCCATGGAGGAATGTGCCCATGGTGACTGTTGAATTCAATCCCGATGCAATTTCTGTGTTTCATCAACACTCTGATAGTCCACAGATTACAGAATGCCAAGAGATTTGCATCGGAAACTACTACTGGTCTTCCAGGGAACGATCAAAGCGTAGAATGTTTGAGAATTACTCCCATGGAGGAACGTGTGCATGGTGACTGTTGTATTCAATCCCGATGCAATTTCTGCGTTTCATCAACACTCTGATAGTCCACAGATTACAGAATGCCACCAGATGTACATCGGAAACTACTACTGGTCTTCCAGGGAACGATCAAAACGTAGACTGTTTGAGACATTACTCCCATTGAGGAAAGTGAGAAAATTGACTGTTGTATTCAATCCCGATGCAATATCTGTGTTTCATCAACACTCTGTTAGTCCACAGATACAGAATGCCACCAGATGTGCATCGGAGACTACTACTGGTCTTCCAGGGAACGATCAAAGCGTAGACCTTGAGACATTACTTCCATGGAGGAAAGTGCGCATGGTGACTGTTGTATTCAATCCCGATGCTATTTCTGTGTTTCATCAACAATCTGATAGTCCACAGATTACAGAATGCCACCAGATGTGCATCGGAGACTACTACTGGTCTTCCAGAGAACGATCAAAGCGTAGACTGTTTGAGACATTACTCCCATGGAGGGAAGTGCGCATGGTGACTGTTGTATTCAATCACGATGCAATTTCTGGGTTTCATCAACACTCTGATACTCCACAGATTACAAAATGCCACCAGATGTGCATCGGAGACTACTACTGGTCTTCCAGAGAACGATCAAAGCGTAGACTGTTTGAGACATTACTCCCATGGAGGAAAGTGCTCATGATGACTGTTGTATTCAATCACGAAGCTACTTCTGTGTTTCATCTACACTCTGATAGTCCACAGATTACAGAATGCCACCAGATGTGCATCGGAAACTACTACTGGTCTTCCAGGGAACGATCAAAGCGTAGACTGTTTGAGACATTACTCCCATGGAGGAAAGTGCGCATGATGACTGTTGTATTCAATCCCGATGGAATTTCTGTGTTTCATCAACACTCTGATAGTGCACAGGTTACAGAATGCCTCCATTTGTGCATCGAAAACTACTACTGGTCTTCCAGGGAACAGTCAAAACGTAGACTGTTTGAGACAATACTCCCATGGAGGAAAGTGCGCATGGTGACTGTTGTATTCAATCCCGATGCAATTTCTGTGTTTCATCAACACTCTGATAGTCCATAGATTACAGAATGCTACCAGATGAGCATCGGAAACTTCTACTGGTCTTCCAGGGAACGATGAAAGCGTAGACTGTTTGAGACATTACTCCCATGGAGGAAAGTGTGAATATTGACTGTTGTATTCAATCCCGATTCAATTTCTCTGTTTCATCAACACTCTGTTAGTCCACAGATTAAAGAATGCCACCAGATGTGCATCGGAAACTACTACTGGTCTTCCAGGGAACGATCAAAGCGTAGACTGTTTGAGACATTACTCCCATGGAGAAAAGTTCGCATGGTGACTGTTGTATTCAATCCCGATGCTATTTCTCTTTTTCATCAACACTCTGATAGTCCACTGATTACAGAATGCCACCAGATGTGCATCGGAGACTACTACTGCATTCCAGGGAACGATCAAAGCGTAGACTGTTTGTGATATCACTCCCGTGGAGGGAAGTGCGCATGGTAACTGTTGTATTCAATCCCGATGCACTCTCTGTGTTTCATCAACACTCTGATGATCCACAGATTACAGAATGCCAACAGTTGTGCATCGGAAACCACTACTGGTCTTTCAGGGAACGATCAAAACGTAGATTGTTTGCGACATTACTCCCATGGAGGAATGTGCCCATGGTGACTGTTGAATTCAATCCCGATGCAATTTCTGTGTTTCATCAACACTCTGATAGTCCACAGATTACAGAATGTCACCAGATGTGCATCGAAAATTACTACTGGTCTTCCAGGGAACGATCAAAGCGTAGAATGTTTGAGAATTACTCCCATGGAGGAACGTGTGCATGGTGACTGTTGTATTCAATCCCGATGCAATTTCTGCGTTTCATCAACACTCTGATAGTCCACAGATTACAGAATGCCACCAGATGTGCATCGGAAACTACTACTGGTCTTCCAGGGAACGATCAAATCGTAGACTGTTTGAGACATTACTCCCATGGAGGAAAGTGAGAAAATTGACTGTTGTATTCAATCCCGATGCAATATCTGTGTTTCATCAACACTCTGTTAGTCCACAGATTACAGAATGCCATCAGATGTGCATCGGAGACTACTACTGGTCTTCCAGGGAACGATCAAAGCGTAGACTTTGAGACATTACTTCCATGGAGGAAAGTGCTCATGATGACTGTGGTATTCAATCCCGATGCTACTTCTGTGTTTCATCAACACTCTGATAGCCCTAAGATTACAGAATGCTACCAGATGAGCATCGGAAACTTCTACTGGTCTTCCAGGGAACGATGAAAGCGTAGACTGTTTGAGTCATTACTCCCATGGAGGAATGTGCGCATGGTGACTGTTGTATTCAATAACGATGCAATTTCTGTGTTTAATCAACACTCTGATAGTCCACAGATTACAGAATGCCACCAGATGTGCATCGGAAACTACTACTGGTCTTCCAGGGAACGATCAAAGCGTAGACTGTTTGAGACATTACTCCCATGGAGAAAAAATCGCATGGTGACTGTTGTATTCAATCCCGATGCTATTTCTCTTTTTCATCAACACTCTGATAGTCCACTGATTACAGAATGCCACCAGATGTGCATCGGAGACTACTACTGCATTCCAGGGAACGATCAAAGCGTAGAATGTTTGAGATATCACTCCCGTGGAGGAAAGTTCGCATGGTAACTGTTGTATTCAATCCCGATGCATTCTCTGTGTTTCATCAACACTCTGATGGTCCACAGATTACAGAATGCCACCAGTTGTGTACCGGAGACCACTACTGGTCTTTCAGGGAACGATCAAAACGTAGACTGTTTGCGACATTACTCCCATGGAGGAATGTGCCCATGGTGACTGTTGAATTCAATCCCGATGCAATTTCTGTGTTTCATCAACACTCTGATAGTCCACAGATTACAGAATGCCACCAGATTTGCATCGGAAACTACTACTGGTCTTCCAGGGAACGATCAAAGCGTAGAATGTTTGAGAATTACTCCCATGGAGGAACGTGTGCATGGTGACTGTTGTATTCAATCCCGATGCAATTTCTGCGTTTCATCAACACTCTGATAGTCCACAGATTACAGAATGCCACCAGATGTGCATCGGAAACTACTACTGGTCTTCCAGGGAACGATCAAAACGTAGACTGTTTCAGACATTACTCCCATTGAGGAAAATGAGAAAATTGACTGTTGTATTCAATCCCGATGCAATATCTGTGTTTCATCAACACTCTGTTAGTCCACAGATACAGAATGCCACCAGATGTGCATCGGAGACTACTACTGGTCTTCCAGGGAACGATCAAAGCGTAGACTTTGAGACATTACTTCCATGGAGGAAAGTGCGCATGGTGACTGTTGTATTCAATCCCGATGCTATTTCTGTGTTTCATCAACAATCTGATAGTCCACAGATTACAGAATGCCACCAGATGTGCATCGGAAACTACTACTGGTCTTCCAGGGAACGATCAAAGCGTAGACTGTTTGAGACATTACTCCCATGGTGAAAAGTGCGCGTGGTGACTGTTGTATTCAATCCCGATGCAATTTCTGTGTTTCATCAACTCTCTGATAGTCCACAGATTACAGAATGCCACCAGATGTGCATCGGAAACAACTACTGGTGTTCCAGGGAACGATCAAATCGTAGACTGTTTGAGACATTACTCCCATGGAGGGAAGTGCGCATGGTGACTGTTGTATTCAATCACGATGCAATTTCTGGGTTTCATCAACACTCTGATACTCCACAGATTACAAAATGCCACCAGATGGGCATCGGAGACTACTACTGGTCTTCCAGAGAACGATCAAAGCGTAGACTGTTTGAGACATTACTCCCATGGAGGAAAGTGCTCATGATGACTGTTGTATTCAATCACGAAGCTACTTCTGTGTTTCATCTACACTCTGATAGTCCACAGATTACAGAATGCCACCAGATGTGCATCGGAAACTACTACTGGTCTTCCAGGGAACGATCAAAGCGTAGACTGTTTGAGACATTACTCCCATGGAGGAAAGTGCGCATGATGACTGTTGTATTCAATCCCGATGGAATTTCTGTGTTTCATCAACACTCTGATAGTCCACAGATTACAGAATGCCTCCATTTGTGCATCGAAAACTACTACTGGTCTTCCAGGGAACAGTCAAAACGTAGACTGTTTGAGACAATACTCCCATGGAGGAAAGTGCGCATGGTGACTGTTGTATTCAATCCCGATGCAATTTCTGTGTTTCATCAACACTCTGATAGTCCATAGATTACAGAATGCTACCAGATGAGCATCGGAAACTTCTACTGGTCTTCCAGGGAACGATGAAAGCGTAGACTGTTTGAGACATTACTCCCATGGAGGAAAGTGCGAATATTGACTGTTGTATTCAATCCCGATGCAATTTCTCTGTTTCATCAACACTCTGTTAGTCCACAGATTAAAGAATGCCACCAGATGTGCATCGGAAACTACTACTGGTCTTCCAGGGAACGATCAAAGCGTAGACTGTTTGAGACATTACTCCCATGGAGAAAAGTTCGCATGGTGACTGTTGTATTCAATCCCGATGCTATTTCTCCTTTTCATCAACACTCTGATAGTCCACTGATTACAGAATGCCACCAGATGTGCATCGGAGACTACTACTGCATTCCAGGGAACGATCAAAGCGTAGACTGTTTGTGATATCACTCCCGTGGAGGGAAGTGCGCATGGTAACTGTTGTATTCAATCCCGATGCACTCTCTGTGTTTCATCAACACTCTGATGGTCCACAGATTACAGAATGCCACCAGTTGTGCATCGGAAACCACTACTGGTCTTTCAGGGAACGATCAAAACGTAGATTGTTTGCGACATTACTCCCATGGAGGAATGTGCCCATGGTGACTGTTGAATGCAATCCCGATGCAATTTCTGTGTTTCATCAACACTCTGATAGTCCACAGATTACAGAATGTCACCAGATTTGCATCGGAAACTACTACTGGTCTTCCAGGGAACGATCAAAGCGTAGAATGTTGGAGAATTACTCCCATGGAGGAACGTGTGCATGGTGACTGTTGTATTCAATCCCGATGCAATTTCTGCGTTTCATCAACACTCTGATAGTCCACAGATTACAGAATGCCACCAGATGTGCATCGGAAACTACTACTGGTCTTCCAGGGAACGATCAAATCGTAGACTGTTTGAGACATTACTCCCATGGAGGAAAGTGAGAAAATTGACTGTTGTATTCAATCCCGATGCAATATCTGTGTTTCATCAACACTCTGTTAGTCCACAGATTACAGAATGCCACCAGATGTGCATCGGAGACTACTACTGGTCTTCCAGGGAACGATCAAAGCGTAGACTTTGAGACATTACTTCCATGGAAGAAAGTGCTCATGATGACTGTGGTATTCAATCCCGATGCTACTTCTGTGTTTCATCAACACTCTGATAGTCCACAGATTACAGAATGCCACCAGATGTGCATCGGAAATTACTACTGGTCTTTCAGGGAACGATCAAAGCGTAGACTGTTTGAGAATTACTCCCATGGAGGAAAGTGCGAATAGTGACTGTTGTATTCAATCCCGATGGAATTTCTGTGTTTCATCAACACTCTGATAGTCCACAGATGACAGAATGCCTCCATTTGTGCATCGAAAACTACTACTGGTCTTCCAGGGAACAATCAAAACGTAGACTGTTTGAGACAATACTCCCATGGAGGAAAGTGCGCATGGTGACTGTTGTATTCAATCCCGATGCAATTTCTGTGTTTCATCAACACTCTGATAGTCCATAGATTACAGACTGCTACCAGATGTGCATCGGAAACTTCTACTGGTCTTCCAGGGAACGATCAAAGCGTAGACTGTTTGAGACATTACTCCCATGGAGGAATGTGCGCATGGTGACTGTTGTATTCAATCCCGATGCAATTTCTGTGTTTCATCAACACTCTGATAGTCCACAGATTACAGAATGCCACCAGATGTGCATCGGAATCTACTAATTGTCTTCCAGGGAACGATCAAATCGTAGACTGTTTGAGACATTACTCCCATGGAGGAAAGTGCGCATGGTGACTGTTGTATTCAATCCCGATGCTATTTCTGTGTTTCACCAACACTCTGATAGTCCACAGATTACTGAATGCCACCAGATGTGCATCGGAAACTACTACTTGTCTTCCAGGGAACGATCAAAGCGTAGAAAGTTTGAGAATTACTCCCATGGAGGAAAGTGCGCATGGTGACTGTTGTATTCAATCCCGATGCAATTTCTGTGTTTCATCAACACTCTGATAGTCCACAGATTGCAGAATGCCTCCAGATGTGCATAAGAAATTACTACTGGTCCTCCAGGGAACGACCAAAGCATAGACTGTTTGAGACATTACTCCCATGGAGGAAAGTGCGAATATTGACTGTTGTATTCAATCCCGAAGCAATTTCTCTGTTTCATCAACACCCTGTTAGTCCACAGATTACAGAACGCCACCAGATGTGCATCGGAAACTACTACTGGTCTTCCAGTGAACGATCAAAGCGTAGACTGTTTGAGACATTACTCCCATGGAGAAAAGTGCGAATGGTGACTGTTGTATTCAATCCCGATGCAATTTCTGTGTTTCATCAACACTCTGATAGTCCACAGATTACAGAATGCCTCCAGATGTGCATCGGAATCTACTACTGGACTTCCAGGGAACGATGAAAACGTAGACTGTTTGAGACATTACTCCCATGGAGGAAAGTGCGCATGGTGACTGTTGTATTCAATCCCGATGCAATTTCTGTGTTTCATCAACACTCTGATAGTCCACAGACTACAGAATGCCTCCAGATGTGCATCGGAAATTACTACTGGTCTTCCAGGGAACTATCAAAGCGTAGACTGTTTGAGACATTACTCCCATGGAGGAAAGTGAGAAAATTGACTGTTGTATTCAATCCCGATGCAATTTCTGTGTTTCATCAACACTCTGTTAGTCCACAGATTACAGAATGCCACCAGATGTGCATCGGAGACTACTACTGGTCTTCGAGGGAACGATCAAAGCGTAGACTTTGAGACATTACTCCCATGGAGGAAAGTGCGCATGGTGACTGTTGTATTCAATCCCGATGCTATATCTGTGTTTCATCAACACTCTGATAGTCCACAGATTACAGATTGCCACCAGATGTGCATCGGAAACTACTGCTGGTATTCCAGGGAACGATCAAAGCGTAGACTGTTTGAGATATCACTCCCATGGAGGTAAGTGCTCATGGTGACTGTTGTATTCAATCCCGATGCATTCTCTGTGTTTCATCAACACTCTGATAGTCCACAGATTACAGAATGCCACCAGTTGTGCATCGGAAACAACTACTGGTCTTTCAGGGTACGATCAAAGCGTAGACTGTTTGAGACATTACTCACATGGAGGAATGTGCGCATTGTGACTGTTGTATTCAATACCGATGCAATTTCTGTGTTTCATCAACTCTCTGATAGTGCACAGATTACAGAATGCCACCAGATGTGCATCGGAAACTACTACTGGTGTTCCAGGGAACGATCAAATCGTAGACTGTTTGACACATTACTCCCATGGAGGGAAGTGCGCATGGTGACTGTTGTATTCAATCACGATGCAATTTCTGTGTTTCATCAACACTCTGATAGTCCACAGATTACAGAATGCCACCAGATGTGCATCCAAAACTACTACTGGTCTTCCAGGGAACAGTCAAAACGTAGACTGTTTGAGACAATACTCCCATGGAGGAAAGTGCGCATGGTGACTGTTGTATTCAATCCCGATGCAATTTCTGTGTTTCATCAACACTCTGATAGTCCACAGATTACAGAATGCCTCCATTTGTGCATCGAAAAGTACTACTGGTCTTCCAGGGAACAGTCAAAACGTAGACTGTTTGAGACAATACTCCCATGGAGGAAAGTGCGCATGGTGACTGTTGTATTCAATCCCGATGCAATTTCTGTGTTTCATCAACACTCTGATAGTCCATAGATTACAGAATGCTACCAGATGAGCATCGGAAACTTCTACTGGTCTTCCAGGGAACGATGAAAGCGTAGACTGTTTGAGACATTACTCCCATGGAGGAATGTGCGCATGGTGACTGTTGTATTCAATAACGATGCAATTTCTGTGTTTAATCAACACTCTGATAGTCCACAGATTACAGAATGCCTCCAGATGTGCATCGGAATCTACTACTGGACTTCCAGGGAACGATGAAAACGTAGACTGTTTGAGACATTACTCCCATGGAGGAAAGTGCGCATGGTGACTGTTGTATTCAATCCCGATGCAATTTCTGTGTTTCATCAACACTCTGATAGTCCACAGACTACAGAATGCCTCCAGATGTGCATCGGAAATTACTACTGGCCTTCCAGGGAACTATCAAAGCGTAGACTGTTTGAGACATTACTCCCATGGAGGAAAGTGAGAAAATTGACTGTTGTATTCAATCCCGATGCAATTTCTGTGTTTCATCAACACTCTGTTAGTCCACAGATTACAGAATGCCACCAGATGTGCATCGGAGACTACTACTGGTCTTCGAGGGAACGATCAAAGCGTAGACTTTGAGACATTACTCCCATGGAGGAAAGTGCGCATGGTGACTGTTGTATTCAATCCCGATGCTATATCTGTGTTTCATCAACACTCTGATAGTCCACAGATTACAGATTGCCACCAGATGTGCATCGGAAACTACTGCTGGTATTCCAGGGAACGATCAAAGCGTAGACTGTTTGAGACATTACTCACATGGAGGAATGTGCGCATTGTGACTGTTGTATTCAATCCCGATGCAATTTCTGTGTTTCATCAACTCTCTGATAGTGCACAGATTACAGAATGCCACCAGATGTGCATCGGAAACTACTACTGGTGTTCCAGGGAACGATCAAATCGTAGACTGTTTGACACATTACTCCCATGGAGGGAAGTGCGCATGGTGACTGTTGTATTCAATCACGATGCAATTTCTGTGTTTCATCAACACTCTGATAGTCCACAGATTACAGAATGCCACCAGATGTGCATCCAAAACTACTACTGGTCTTCCAGGGAACAGTCAAAACGTAGACTGTTTGAGACAATACTCCCATGGAGGAAAGTGCGCATGGTGACTGTTGTATTCAATCCCGATGCAATTTCTGTGTTTCATCAACACTCTGATAGTCCACAGATTACAGAATGCCTCCATTTGTGCATCGAAAACTACTACTGGTCTTCCAGGGAACAGTCAAAACGTAGACTGTTTGAGACAATACTCCCATGGAGGAAAGTGCGCATGGTGACTGTTGTATTCAATCCCGATGCAATTTCTGTGTTTCATCAACACTCTGATAGTCCATAGATTACAGAATGCTACCAGATGAGCATCGGAAACTTCTACTGGTCTTCCAGGGAACGATGAAAGCGTAGACTGTTTGAGACATTACTCCCATGGAGGAATGAGCGCATGGTGACTGTTGTATTCAATAACGATGCAATTTCTGTGTTTAATCAACACTCTGATAGTCCACAGATTACAGAATGCCACCAGATGTGCATCGGAAACTACTACTGGTCTTTCAGGGAACGATCAAATCGTAGACCGTTTGAGACATTACTCCCAAGGAGGAAAGTGCGCAT
Organism: Schistocerca gregaria; assembly: GCF_023897955.1. Taxonomy (NCBI): domain Eukaryota; kingdom Metazoa; phylum Arthropoda; class Insecta; order Orthoptera; family Acrididae; genus Schistocerca; species Schistocerca gregaria. Next base: position 15,923,334 of record NW_026061707.1, read on the forward strand.
GGTGACTGTTGTATTCAATCCCGATGCTATTTCTGTGTTTCACCAACACTCTGATAGTCCACAGATTACTGAATGCCACCAGATGTGCATCGGAAACTACTACTGGTCTTCCAGGGAACGATCAAAGCGTAGACTGTTTGAGACATTACTCCCATGGAGGAAAGTGCGAATATTGACTGTTGTATTCAATCCCGATGCAATTTCTCTGTTTCATCAACACTCTGTTAGTCCACAGATTAAAGAATGCCACCAGATGTGCATCGGAAACTACTACTGGTCTTCCAGGGAACGGTCAAAGCGTAGACTGTTTGAGACATTACTCCCATGGAGAAAAGTTCGCATGGTGACTGTTGTATTCAATCCCGATGCTATTTCTCTTTTTCATCAACACTCTGATAGTCCACTGATTACAGAATGCCACCAGATGTGCATCGGAGACTACTACTGCATTCCAGGGAACGATCAAAGCGTAGACTGTTTGTGATATCACTCCCGTGGAGGAAAGTGCGCATGGTAACTGTTGTACTCAATCCCGATGCACTCTCTGTGTTTCATCAACACTCTGATGGTCCACAGATTACAGAATGCCACCAGTTGTGCATCGGAAACCACTACTGGTCTTTCAGGGAACGATCAAAACGTAGACTGTTTGCGACATTACTCCCATGGAGGAATGTGCCCATGGTGACTGTTGAATTCAATCCCGATGCAATTTCTGTGTTTCATCAACACTCTGATAGTCCACAGATTACAGAATGTCACCAGATTTGCATCGGAAACTACTACTGGCCTTCCAGGGAACGATCAAAGCGTAGAATGTTTGAGAATTACTCCCATGGAGGAACGTGTGCATGGTGACTGTTGTATTCAATCCCGATGCAATTTCTGCGTTTCATCAACACTCTGATAGTCCACAGATTACAGAATGCCACCAGATGTGCATCGGAAACTACTACTGGTCTTCCAGGGAACGATCAAATCGTAGACTGTTTGAGACATTACTCCCATGGAGGAAAGTGAGAAAATTGAGTGTTGTATTCAATCCCGATGCAATATCTGTGTTTCATCAACACTCTGTTAGTCCACAGATTACAGAATGCCACCAGATGTGCATCGGAGACTACTACTGGTCTTCCAGGGAACGATCAAAGCGTAGACTTTGAGACGTTACTTCCATGGAGGAAAGTGCTCATGATGACTGTGGTATTCAATCCCGATGCTACTTCTGTGTTCCATCAACACTCTGATAGTCCACAGATTACAGAATGCCACCAGATGTGCATCGGAAATTACTACTGGTCTTTCAGGGAACGATCAAAGCGTAGACTGTTTGAGAATTACTCCCATGGAGGAAAGTGCGAATAGTGACTGTTGTATTCAATCCCGATGGAATATCTGTGTTTCATCAACACTCTGATAGTCCACAGATTACAGAATGACTCCATTTGTGCATCGAAAACTACTACTGGTCTTCCAGGGAACAATCAAAACGTAGACTGTTTGAGACAATACTCCCATGGAGGAAAGTGCGCATGGTGACTGTTGTATTCAATCCCGATGCAATTTCTGTGTTTCATCAACACTCTGATAGTCCATAGATTACAGAATGCTACCAGATGTGCATCGGAAACTTCTACTGGTCTTCCAGGGAACGATCAAAGCGTAGACTGTTTGAGACATTACTCCCATGGAGGAATGTGCGCATGGTGACTGTTGTATTCAATCCCGATGCAATTTCTGTGTTTCATCAACACTCTGATAGTCCACAGATTGCAGAATGCCTCCAGATGTGCATAAGAAATTACTACTGGTCTTCCAGGGAACGATCAAAGCATATACTGTTTGAGACATTACTCCCATGGAGGAAAGTGCGAATATTGACTGTTGTATTCAATCCCGAAGCAATTTCTCTGTTTCATCAACACCCTGTTAGTCCACAGATTACAGAACGCCACCAGATGTGCATCGGAAACTACTACTGGTCTTCCAGGGAACGATCAAAGCGTAGACTGTTTGAGACATTACTCCCATGGAGAAAAGTGCGAATGGTGACTGTTGTATTCAATCCCGATGCAATTTCTGTGTTTCATCAACACTCTGATAGTCCACAGATTACAGAATGCCTCCAGATGTGCATCGGAATCTACTACTGGACTTCCAGGGAACGATGAAAACGTAGACTGTTTGAGACATTACTCCCATGGAGGAAAGTGCGCATGGTGACTGTTGTATTCAATCCCGATGCAATTTCTGTGTTTCATCAACACTCTGATAGTCCACAGACTACAGAATGCCTCCAGATGTGCATCGGAAATTACTACTGGTCTTCCAGGGAACTATCAAAGCGTAGACAGTTTGAGACATTACTCCCATGGAGGAAAGTGAGAAAATTGACTGTTGTATTCAATCCCGATGCAATTTCTGTGTTTCATCAACACTCTGTTAGTCCACAGATTACAGAATGCCACCAGATGTGCATCGGAGACTACTACTGGTCTTCGAGGGAACGATCAAAGCGTAGACTTTGAGACATTACTCCCATGGAGGAAAGTGCGCATGGTGACTGTTGTATTCAATCCCGATGCTATATCTGTGTTTCATCAACACTCTGATAGTCCACAGATTACAGATTGCCACCAGATGTGCATCGGAAACTACTGCTGGTATTCCAGGGAACGATCAAAGCGTAGACTGTTTGAGATATCACTCCCATGGAGGAAAGTGCTCATGGTGACTGTTGTATTCAATCCCGATGCATTCTCTGTGTTTCATCAACACTCTGATAGTCCACAGATTACAGAATGCCACCAGTTGTGCATCGGAAACAACTACTGGTCTTTCAGGGTACGATCAAAGCGTAGACTGTTTGAGACATTACTCACATGGAGGAATGTGCGCATTGTGACTGTTGTATTCAATCCCGATGCAATTTCTGTGTTTCATCAACTCTCTGATAGTGCACAGATTACAGAATGCCACCAGATGTGCATCGGAAACTACTACTGGTTATCCAGGGAACGATCAAATCGTAGACTGTTTGACACATTACTCCCATGGAGGGAAGTGCGCATGGTGACTGTTGTATTCAATCACGATGCAATTTCTGTGTTTCATCAACACTCTGATAGTCCACAGATTACAGAATGCCACCAGATGTGCATCCAAAACTACTACTGGTCTTCCAGAGAACGATCAAAACGTAGACTGTTTGAGACATTACTCCCAAGGAGGTATGTGCTCATGATGACTGTTGTATTCAATCCCGATGCAATTTTTGTGTTTCATCAACACTCTGATAGTCCATAGATTACAGAATGCTACCAGATGTGCATCGTAAACTTCTACTGGTCTTCCAGGGATCGATCAAAGCGTAGACTGTTTCAGACATTACTCCCATGGAGGAATGTGCGCATGGTGACTGTTGTATTCAATCCCGATGCAATTTCTGTGTTTCATCAACACTCTGATAGTCCACAGATTACAAAATGCCACCAGATGTGCATCGGAAACTACTACTTGTCTTCCAGGGAACGATCAAAGCGTAGAAAGTTTGAGAATTACTCCCATGGAGGAAAGTGCGCATGGTGACTGTTGTATTCAATCCCGATGCAATTTCTGTGTTTGATCAACACTCTGATAGTCCACAGATTGCAGAATGCCTCCAGATGTGCATAAGAAATTACTACTGGTCTTCCAGGGAACGATCAAAGCATAGACTGTTTGAGACATTACTCCCATGGAGGAAAGTGCGAATATTGACTGTTGTGTTCAATCCCGAAGCAATTTCTCTGTTTCATCAACACCCTGTTAGTCCACAGATTACAGAACGCCACCAGATGTGCATCGGAAACTACTACTGGTCTTCCAGGGAACGATCAAAGCGTAGACTGTTTGAGACATTACTCCCATGGAGAAAAGTGCGAATGGTGACTGTTGTATTCAATCCCGATGCAATTTCTGTGTTTCATCAACACTCTGATAGTCCACAGATTACAGAATGCCTCCAGATGTGCATCGGAATCTACTACTGGACTTCCAGGGAACGATGAAAACGTAGACTGTTTGAGACATTACTCCCATGGAGGAAAGTGCGCATGGTGACTGTTGTATTCAATCCCGATGCAATTTCTGTGTTTCATCAACACTCTGATAGTCCACAGACTACAGAATGCCTCCAGATGTGCATCGGAAATTACTACTGGTCTTCCAGGGAACTATCAAAGCGTAGACTGTTTGAGACATTACTCCCATGGAGGAAAGTGAGAAAATTGACTGTTGTATTCAATCCCGATGCAATTTCTGTGTTTCATCAACACTCTGTTAGTCCACAGATTACAGAATGCCACCAGATGTGCATCGGAGACTACTACTGGTCTTCGAGGGAACGATCAAAGCGTAGACTTTGAGACATTAATCCCATGGAGGAAAGTGCGCATGGTGACTGTTGTATTCAATCCCGATGCTATATCTGTGTTTCATCAACACTCTGATAGTCCACAGATTACAGATTGCCACCAGATGTGCATCGGAAACTACTGCTGGTATTCCAGGGAACGATCAAAGCGTAGACTGTTTGAGATATCACTCCCATGGAGGAAAGTGCTCATGGTGACTGTTGTATTCAATCCCGATGCATTCTCTGTGTTTCATCAACACTCTGATAGTCCACAGATTACAGAATGCCTTCAGTTGTGCATCGGAAACAACTACTGGTCTTTCAGGGTACGATCAAAGCGTAGACTGTTTGAGACATTACTCACATGGAGGAATGTGCGCATTGTGACTGTTGTATCCAATCCCGATGCAATTTCTGTGTTTCATCAACTCTCTGATAGTGCACAGATTACAGAATGCCACCAGATGTGCATCGGAAACTACTACTGGTTATCCAGGGAACGATCAAATCGTAGACTGTTTGACACATTACTCCCATGGAGGGAAGTGCGCATGGTGACTGTTGTATTCAATCACGATGCAATTTCTATGTTTCATCAACACTCTGATAGTCCACAGATTACAGAATGCCACCAGATGTGCATCCAAAACTACTACTGGTCTTCCAGAGAACGATCAAAACGTACACTGTTTGAGACATTACTCCCAAGGAGGTATGTGCTCATGATGACTGTTGTATTCAATCCCGATGCAATTTTTGTGTTTCATCAACACTCTGATAGTCCATAGATTACAGAATGCTACCAGATGTGCATCGTAAACTTCTACTGGTCTTCCAGGGATCGATCAAAGCGTAGACTGTTTCAGACATTACTCCCATGGAGGAATGTGCGCATGGTGACTGTTGTATTCAATCCCGATGCAATTTCTGTGTTTCATCAACACTCTGATAGTCCACAGATTACAAAATGCCACCAGATGTGCATCGGAAACTACTAATTGTCTTCCAGGGAACGATCAAATCGTAGACTGTTTGAGACATTACTCCCATGGAGGAAAGTGCGCATGGTGACTGTTGTATTCAATCCCGATGCTATTTCTGTGTTTCACCAACACTCTCATAGTCCACAGATTACTGAATGCCACCAGATGTGCATCGGAAACTACTACTGGTCTTCCAGGGACCGAAAAAAGCGTAGAAAGTTTGAGAATTACTCCCATGGAGGAAAGTGCGCATGGTGCTGTTGTATTCAATCCCGATGCAATATCTGTGTTTCATCAACACTCTGATAGTCCACAGATTGCAGAATGCCTCCAGATGTGCATCGAAAATTACTACTGGTCTTCCAGGGAACGATCAAAGCGTAGACAGTTTGAGACATTACTCCCATGGAGGAAAGTGAGAATATTGACTGTTGTATTCTATCCCGATGCAATTTCTCTGTTTCATCAACACTCTGTTAGTCCACAGATTACAGAATGCCACCAGATGTGCATCGGAAACTGCTACTGGTCTTCCAGGGAACGATCAAAGCGTAGACTGTTTGAGACATTACTCCCATGGAGAAAAGTGCGCATGGTGACTGTTGTAATCAATCCCGATGCTATTTCTGTGTTTCATCAACACTCTGATAGTCCACTGATTACAGAATGCCACCAGATGTGCATCGGAAACTACTACTGCATTCCAGGGAACGATCAAAGCGTAGACTGTTTGTGATATCACTCCCGTGGGGGAAAGTGCGCATGGTGACTGTTGTATTCAATCGCGATGCAATCTCTGTGTTTCATCAACACTCTGATGGTCCACAGATTACAGAATGCCACCAGTTGTGCATCGGAAACCACTACTGGTCTTTCAGGGAACGATCAAAGCGTAGACTGTTTGAGACATTATTCTCATGGAGGAATGTGCGCATGGTGACTGTTGAATTCAATCCCGATGTAATTTCTGTGTTCCATCAACACTTTGATAGTCCACAGATTACAGATTGCCTCCAGATGTGCATCGGAAACTACTACTGGTCTTCCTGGGAACGATCAAAGCGTAGTCTGTTTCAGACGTTACTCCAATGGAGGAAAGTGCGGATGGTGACTGTTGTATTCACTCCCGATGCAATTTCTGTGTTTTATCAACATTTTGAAGGTCCACAGATTACAGAATGCTTCCAGATGTGCACCGGAAGCTACTAATGGTCTTCCAGGGAACGATCAAAGCGTAGATTGTTTCAGACATTACTCCCATGGAGGAAAGTGCGCATTGTGACTGTTGTATTCAATCCCGATGCAATTTCTGTGTTTCATCAACACTCTGTTAGTCCACAGATTACAGAATGCCACCAGATGTGCATCGGAGACTACTACTGGTCTTCCAGGGAACGATCAAAGCGTAGACTTTGAGACATTATTCCATGCAGGAAAGTGCGCATGGTGACTGTTGTATTCAATCCCGATGCTATTTCTGTGTTTCATCAACACTCTGATAGTCCACAGATTACAGAATGCCACCAGATGTGCTTCGGAATCTACTAATTGTCTTCCAGGAAACGTTCAAATCGTAGACTGTTTGAGACATTACTCCCATGGAGGAAAGTGCGCATGGTGACAGTTGTATTCAATCCCGATGCTATTTCTGTGTTTCATCAACACTCTGATAGTCCACAGATAGCAGAATGCCTCCAGATGTGCATCGGAAATTACTACTGGTCTTCCAGGGAACGATGAAAACGTAGACTGTTTGAGACATTACTCCCATGGAGGAAAGTGCGCATGGTGACTGTTGTATTCAATCCCGATGCAATTTATGTGTTTCATCAACACTCTGATAGTCCACAGATTACAGAATGCCTCCAGATGTGCATCGGAAATTACTACTGGTCTTCCAGGGAACTATCAAAGCGTAGACTGTTTGAGACATCACTCCCATGGAGGAAAGTGAGAAAATTGACTGTTGTATTCAAACCCGATGCAGTTTCTGTGTTTCATCAACACTCTGTTAGTCATCAGATTACAGAATGCCACCAGATGTGCATCGGAGACTACTACTGGTCTTCGAGGGAACGATCAAAGCGTAGACTTTTTCAGACATTACTCCCATGGAGGAATGTGCGCATGGTGACTGTTGTATTCAATCCCGATGCAATTTCTGTGTTTCATCAACACTCTGACAGTCCACAGATTACAAAATGCCACCAGATGTGCATCGGAAACTACTAATTGTCTTCCAGGGAACGATCAAATCGTAGACTGTTTGAGACATTACTCCCATGGAGGAAAGTGCGCATGGTGACTGTTGTATTCAATCCCGATGCAATTTCTGTGTTTCATCAACTCTCTGATAGTGCACAGATTACAGAATGCCACCAGATGTGCATCGGAAACTACTACTGGTTATCCAGGGAACGATCAAATCGTAGACTGTTTGACACATTACTCCCATGGAGGGAAGTGCGCATGGTGACTGTTGTATTCAATCACGATGCAATTTCTGTGTTTCATCAACACTCTGATAGTCCACAGATTACAGAATGCCACCAGATGTGCATCCAAAACTACTACTGGTCTTCCAGAGAACGATCAAAACGTACACTGTTTGAGACATTACTCCCAAGGAGGTATGTGCTCATGATGACTGTTGTATTCAATCCCGATGCAATTTTTGTGTTTCATCAACACTCTGATAGTCCATAGATTACAGAATGCCACCAGATGTGCATCATAAACTTCTACTGGTCTTCCAGGGATCGATCAAAGCGTAGACTGTTTCAGACATTACTCCCATGGAGGAATGTGCGCATGGTGACTGTTGTATTCAATCCCGATGCAATTTCTGTGTTTCATCAACACTCTGATAGTCCACAGATTACAAAATGCCACCAGATGTGCATCGGAAACTACTAATTGTCTTCCAGGGAACGATCAAATCGTAGACTGTTTGAGACATTACTCCCATGGAGGAAAGTGCGCATGGTGACTGTTGTATTCAATCCCGATGCTATTTCTGTGTTACACCAACACTCTCATAGTCCACAGATTACTGAATGCCACCAGATGTGCATCGGAAACTACTACTGGTCTTCCAGTGACCGAAAAAAGCGTAGAAAGTTTGAGAATTACTCCCATGGAGGAAAGTGCGCATGGTGCTGTTGTATTCAATCCCGATGCAATATCTGTGTTTCATCAACACTCTGATAGTCCACAGATTGCAGAATGCCTCCAGATGTGCATCGAAAATTACTACTGGTCTTCCAGGGAACGATCAAAGCGTAGACAGTTTGAGACATTACTCCCATGGAGGAAAGTGAGAATATTGACTGTTGTATTCAATCCCGATGCAATTTCTCTGTTTCATCAACACTCTGTTAGTCCACAGATTACAGAATGCCACCAGATGTGCATCGGAAACTGCTACTGGTCTTCCAGGGAACGATCAAAGCGTAGACTGTTTGAGACATTACTCCCATGGAGAAAAGTGCGCATGGTGACTGTTGTAATCAATCCCGATGCTATTTCTGTGTTTCATCAACACTCTGATAGTCCACTGATTACAGAATGCCACCAGATGTGCATCGGAAACTACTACTGCATTCCAGGGAACGATCAAAGCGTAGACTGTTTGTGATATCACTCCCGTGGGGGAAGGTGCGCATGGTGACTGTTGTATTCAATCGCGATGCAATCTCTGTGTTTCATCAACACTCTGATGGTCCACAGATTACAGAATGCCACCAGTTGTGCATCGGAAACCACTACTGGTCTTTCAGGGAACGATCAAAGCGTAGACTGTTTGAGACATTATTCCCATGGAGGAATGTGCGCATGGTGACTGTTGAATTCAATCCCGATGTAATTTCTGTGTTCCATCAACACTTTGATAGTCCACAGATTACAGATTGCCTCCAGATGTGCATCGGAAACTACTACTGGTCTTCCTGGGAACGATCAAAGCGTAGTCTGTTTCAGACGTTACTCCAATGGAGGAAAGTGCGGATGGTGACTGTTGTATTCACTCCCGATGCAATTTCTGTGTTTTATCAACATTTTGAAGGTCCACAGATTACAGAATGCTTCCAGATGTGCACCGGAAGCTACTAATGGTCTTCCAGGGAACGATCAAAGCGTAGATTGTTTCAGACATTACTCCCATGGAGGAAAGTGCGCATTGTGACTGTTGTATTCAATCCCGATGCAATTTCTGTGTTTCATCAACACTCTGTTAGTCCACAGATTACAGAATGCCACCAGATGTGCATCGGAGACTACTACTGGTCTTCCAGGGAACGATCAAAGCGTAGACTTTGAGACATTATTCCATGCAGGAAAGTGCGCATGGTGACTGTTGTATTCAATCCCGATGCTATATCTGTGTTTCATCAACACTCTGATAGTCCACAGATTACAGAATGCCACCAGATGTGCTTCGGAATCTACTAATTGTCTTCCAGGAAACGATCAAATCGTAGACTGTTTGAGACATTACTCCCATGGAGGAAAGTGCGCATGGTGACAGTTGTATTCAATCCCGATGCTATTTCTGTGTTTCACCAACACTCTGATAGTCCACAGATTACTGAATGCCACCAGATGTGCATCGGAAACTACTACTTGTCTTCCAGGGAACGATCAAAGCGTAGAAAGTTTGAGTATTACTCCCATGGAGGAAAGTGCGCATGGTGACTGTTGTATTCAATCCCGATGCAATTTCTGTGTTTCATCAACACTCTGATAGTCCACAGATTGCAGAATGCCTCCAGATGTGCATCGGAAATTACTACTGGTATTCCAGGGAACGATCAAAGCGTATACTGTTTGAGACATTACTCCCATGGAGGAAAGTGCGAATATTGACTGTTGTATTCAATCCCGAAGCAATTTCTCTGTTTCATCAACACCCTGTTAGTCCACAGATTACAGAATGCCACCAGATGTGCATCGGAAACTACTACTGGTCTTCCAGGGAACGATCAAAGCGTAGACTGTTTGAGACATTACTCCCATGGAGAAAAGTGCGCATGGTGACTGTTGTATTCAATCCCGATGCAATTTCAGTGTTTCATCAAACACTCTGATAGTCCACAGATTACAGAATGCCTCCAGATGTGCATCGGAAATTACTACTGGTCTTCCAGGGAACTATCAAAGCGTAGACTGTTTGAGACATCACTCCCATGGAGGAAAGTGAGAAAATTGACTGTTGTATTCAAACCCGATGCAGTTTCTGTGTTTCATCAACACTCTGTTAGTCATCAGATTACAGAATGCCACCAGATGTGCATCGGAGACTACTACTGGTCTTCGAGGGAACGATCAAAGCGTAGACTTTGAGACATTACTCCCATGGAGGAAAGTGCGCATGGTGACAGTTGTATTCAATCCCGATGCTATATCTGTGTTTCATCAACACTCTGATAGTCCACAGATTACAGAATGCCACCAGATGTGCATCGGAAACTACTGCTGGTATTCCAGGGAACGATCAAAGCGTAGACTGTTTGAGATATCACTCCCGTGGAGGAAAGTGCTCGTGGTGACTGTTGTATTCAATCCCGATGCATTCTCTGTCTTTCATCAACACTCTGATAGTCCACAGATTACAGAATGCCACCAGTTGAGCATCGGAAACAACTACTGGTCTTTCAGGGAACGATCAAAGCGTAGACTGTTTGAGACATTACTCACATGGAGGAATGTGCGCATTGTGACTGTTGTATTCAATCCCGATGCAATATCTGTGTTTCATCAACTCTCTGATAGTACACAGATTACAGAATGCCACCAGATGTGCATCGGAAACTACTACTGGTGTTCCAGGGAACGATCAAATCGTAGACTGTTTGAGACATTACTCCCATGGAGGGAAGTGCGCATGGTGACTGTTGTATTCAATCACCATGCAATTTCTGTGTTTCATCAACACTCTGATAGTCCACAGATTACAGAATGCCACCAGATGTGCATCCAAAACTACTACTGGTCTTCCAGAGAACGATCAAAGCGTAGACTGTTTGAGACATTACTCCCAAGGAGGAAAGTGCTCATGATGACTGTTGTATTCAATCCCGATGCTACTTCTGTGTTTCATCAACACTCTGATAGTCCACAGATTACAGAATGCCTCCAGATGTGCATCGGTAACTACTACTGGTCTTCCAGGGAACGATCAAAGCGTAGTCTGTTTGAGAATTACTCCCATGGAGGAAAGTGCGCATAGTGACTGTTGTATTCAATTCCGATGGAATTTCTGTGTTTCATCAACACTCTGATAGTCCACAGATTACAGAATGCTACCGAATGAGCATCGGAAACTACTACTGGTCTTCCAGGGAACAATCAAAACGTAGACTGTTTGAGACAATACTCCCATGGAGAAAAGTGCGCATGGTGACTGTTGTATTCAATCCCGATGCAATTTCTGTGTTTCATCAACACTCTGATAGTCCATAGATTACAGAATGCTACCAGATGTGCAACGGAAACTTCAACTGGTCGTCCAGGGAACGATCAAAGCGTAGACTGTTTCAGACATTACTCCCATGGAGGAATGTGCGCATGGTGACTGTTGTATTCAATCCCGATGCAATTTCTGTGTTTCATCAACACTCTGATAGTCCACAGATTACAAAATGCCACCAGATGTGCATCGGAAACTACTAATTGTCTTCCAGGGAACGATCAAATCGTAGACTGTTTGAGACATTACTCCCATGGAGTAAAGTGCGCATGGTGACTGTTGTATTCAATCCCGATGCAATTTCTGTGTTTCACCAACACTCTTATAGTCCACAGATTACTGAATGCCACCAGATGTGCATCGGAAACTACTACTGGTCTTCCAGGGACCGAACAAAGCGTAGAAAGTTTGAGAATTACTCCCATGGAGGAAAGTGCGCATGGTGACTGTTGTATTCAATCCCGATGCAATATCTGTGTTTCATCAACACTCTGATAGTCCACAGATTGCAGAATGCCTCCAGATGTGCATCGAAAATTACTACTGGTCTTCCAGGGAACGATCAAAGCGTAGACTGTTTGAGACATTACTCCCATGGAGGTAAGTGCGAATATTGACTGTTGTATTCAATCCCGATGCAATTTCTCTGTTTCATCAACACTCTGTTAGTCCACAGATTACAGAATGCCACCAGATGTGCATCGGAAACTACTACTAGTCTTCCAGGGAACGATCAAAGCGTAGACTGTTTGAGACATTACTCCCATGGAGAAAAGTGCGAATGGTGACTGTCGTAATCAATCACGATGCTATTTCTGTGTTTCATCAACACTCTGATAGTCCACTGATTACAGAATGCCACCAGATGTGCATCGGAAACTACTACTGCATTCCAGGGAACGATCAAAGCGTAGACTGTTTGTGATATCACTCCCGTGGGGGAAAGTGCGCATGGTGACTGTTGTATTCAATCCCGATGCAATCTCTGTGTTTCATCAACACTCTGATGGTCCACAGATTACAGAATGCCACCAGTTGTGCATCGGAAACCACTACTGGTCTTTCAGGGAACGATCAAAGCGTAGACTGTTTGAGACATTACTCCCATGGAGGAATGTGCGCATGGTGACTGTTGAATTCAATCCCGATGCAATTTCTCTGTTTCATCAACACTCTGATAGTCCACAGATTACAGATTGCCTCCAGATGTGCATCGGAAACTACTACTGGTCTTCCTGGGAACGATCAAAGCGTAGACTGTTTCAGACGTTACTCCCTTGGAGGAAAGTGCGGATGGTGACTGTTGTATTCACTCCCGATGCAATTTCTGTGTTTTATCAAGATTTTGAAGGTCCACAGGTTACAGAATGCTTCCAGATGTGCACCGGAAGCTACTAATGGTCTTCCAGGGAACGATCAAAGCGTAGACTTTGAGACATTACTTCCATGGAGGAAAGTGCGCATGGTGACTGTTGTATTCAATCCCGATGCTATTTCTGTGTTTCATCAACACTCTGTTAGTCCACAGATTACAGAATGCCACCAGATGTGCATCGGAGACTACTACTGGTCTTCGAGGGAACGATCAAAGCGTAGACTTTGAGACATTACTCCCATGGAGGAAAGTGCGCATGGTGACTGTTGTATTCAATCCCGATGCTATATCTGTGTTTCATCAACACTCTGATAGTCCACAGATTACAGAATGCCACCAGATGTGCATCGGAAACTAATGCTGGTATTCCAGGGAACGATCAAAGCGTAGACTGTTTGAGATATCACTCCCGTGGAGGAAAGTGCTCATGGTGACTGTTGTATTCAATTCCGATGCAATCTCTGTGTTTCATCAACACTCTGATAGTCCACAGATTACAGAATGCCACCAGTTGTGCATCGGAAACAACTACTGGTCTTTCATTGAACGATCAAAGCGTAGACTGTTTGAGACATTACTCACATGGAGGAATGTGCGCATTGTGACTGTTGTATTCAATCCCGATGCAATTTCTGTGTTTCATCAACTCTCTGATAGTACACAGATTACAGAATGCCACCAGATGTGCATCGGAAACTACTACTGGTGTTCCAGGGAACGATCAAATCGTAGACTGTTTGAGACATTACTCCCATGGAGGGAAGTGCGCATGGTGACTGTTGTATTCAATCACGATGCAATTTCTGTGTTTCATCAACACTCTGATAGTCTACAGATTACAGAATGCCACCAGATGTGCATCCAAAACTACTACTGGTCTTCCAGAGAACGATCAAAGCGTAGACTGTTTGAGACATTACTCCCAAGGAGGAAAGTGCTCATGATGACTGTTGTATTCAATCCCATTGCTACTTCTGTGTTTCATCAACACTCTGATAGTCCACAGATTACAGAATGCCTCCAGATGTGCATCGGAAACTACTACTGGTCTTCCAGGGAACGATCAAAGCGTAGACTGTTTGAGACATTACTCCCATGGAGGAATGTGCGCATGGTGACTGTTGAATTCAATCCCGATGCAATTTCTGTGTTTTATCAACATTTTGAAGGTCCACAGATTACAGAATGCTTCCAGATGTGCACCGGAAGCTACTAATGGTCGTCCAGGGAACGATCAAAGCGTAGATTGTTTCAGACATTACTCCCATATAGGAAAGTGCGCATGGTGACTGTTGTATTCAATCCCGATGCAATTTCTGTGTTTCATCAACACTCTCTTAGTCCACAGATTACAGAATGCCACCAGATGTGCATCGGAGACTACTACTGGTCTTCCAGGGAACGATCAAAGCGTAGACTTTGAGACATTACTTCCATGGAGGAAAGTGCGCATGGTGACTGTTGTATTCAATCCCGATGCTATTTCTGTGTTTCATCAACACTCTGATAGTCCACAGATTACAGAATGCCACCAGAAGTGCATCGGAAACTACTACTGGTATTCCAGGGAACGATCAAGTCGTAGACTGTTTGAGATATTACTCCCGTGGAGGAAATTGCGCATGGAGACTGTTGTATTCAATCCCGATGCATTCCATGTGTTTCATCAACACTCTGATAGTCCACAGATTACAAAATGCCACCAGATGTGCTTCGGAAACTACTACTGGTCTTCCAGCGAACGATCAAAACGTAGACTGTTTGAGACATTACTCCCATGGAGGAAAGTGCGCATGGTGACTGTTGTATTCAATCCCGATGAGATTTCTGTGTTTCATCAACACTCTGATAGTCCACAGATTACAGAATGCCTCCAAATGTGCATCGGAAATTACTACTGCTCTTCCAGGCAACTATCAAAGCGTAGACTGTTTGAGACATTACTCCCATGGAGGAAAGTGAGAAAATTGACTGTTGTATTCAATCCCGATGCAATTTCTGTGTTTCATCAACACTCTGTTAGTCCACAGATTACAGTATGCCACCAGATGTGCATCGGAGACTACTACTGGTCTTCCAGGGAACGATCAAAGCGTAGACTTCGAGACATTACTCCCATGGAGGAAAGTGCGCATGGTGACTGTTGTATTCAATCCCGATGCTATTTCTGTGTTTCATCAACACTCTGATAGTCCACAGAATACAGAATGCCACCAGATGTGCATCGGAAACTACTACTGGTATTCCTGGGAACGATCAAAGCGTAGACTGTTTGAGATATCACTCCCGTGGAGGAAAGTGCTCATGGTGACTGTTGTATTCAATCCCAATGCATTCTCTGTGTTTCATCAACACTCTGATAGTCCACAGATTACAGAATGCCACCAGTTGTGCATCGGAAACCACTACTGGTCTTTCAGGGAACGATCAAAGCGTAGACTATTTGAGACATTACTCACATGGAGGAATGTGCGCATTGTGACTGTTGTATTCAATCCCGATGCAATTTCTGTGTTTCATCAACTCTCTGATAGTACACAGATTACAGAATGCCACCAGAAGTGCATCGGAAACTACTACTGGTGTTCCAGGGAACGATCAAATCGTAGACTGTTTGAGACATTACTCCCATTGAGGGAAGTGCGCATGGTGACTGTTGTATTCAAGCACGATGCAATTTCTGTGTTTCATCAACACTCTGATAGTCCACAGATTACAGAATGCCACCAGATGTGCATCCAAAACTACTACTGGTCTTCCAGAGAACGATCAAAGCGTAGACTGTTTGAGACATTACTCCCAAGGAGGAAAGTGTTCATGATGACTGTTGTATTCAATCCCGATGCTACTTCTGTGTTTCATCAACACTCTGATTGTCCACAGATTACAGAATGCCTCCAGATGTGCATCGGAAACTACTACTGGTCCTCCAGGGAACGATCAAAGCGTAGACTGTTTGAGAATTACTCCCATGGAGGAAAGTGCGCATAGTGACTATTGTATTCAATCCCGATGGGATTTCTGTGTTTCATCAACACTCTGATAGTCCACAGATTAAAGAATGCTACCAGATGAGCATCGGAAACTACTACTGGTCTTCCAGGGAACAATCAAAACGTAGACTGTTTGAGACAATATTCCCATGGAGAAAAGTGCGCATGGTGACTGTTGTATTCAATCCCGATGCAATTTCTGTGTTTCATCAACACTCTGATAGTCCATAGATTACAGAATGCTACCAGATGTGCATCGGAAACTTCTACTTGTCTTCCAGGGAACGATCAAAGCGTAGACTGTTTCAGACATTACTCCCATGGAGGAATGTGCGCATGGTGACTGTTCTATTCAATCCCGATGGAATTTCTGTGTTTCATCAACACTCTGATAGTCCACAGATTACAAAATGCCACCAGATGTGCATCGGAAACTACTAATTGTCTTCCAGGGAACGATCAAATCGTAGACTGTTTAAAACATTACTCCCATGGAGGAAAGTGCGCATGGTGACAGTTGTATTCAATCCCGATGCTATTTCTGTGTTTCACCAACACTCTTATAGTCCACAGATTACTGAATGCCACCAGATGTGCATCGGAAACTACTACTGGTCATCCAGGGAACGATCAAAGCGTAGAAAGTTTGAGAATTACTCCCTTGGAGGAAAGTGCGCATGGTGACAGTTGTATTCAATCCCGATGCTATTTCTGTGTTTCACCAACACTCTTATAGTCCACAGATTACTGAATGCCTCCAGATGTGCATCGAAAATTACTACTGGTCTTCCAGGGAACGATCAAAGCGTAGACTGTTTGAGACATTACTCCCATGGAGGAAAGTGCGAATATTGACTGTTGTATTCAATCCCGATGCAATTTCTCTGTTTCATCAACACTCTGTTAGTCCACAGATTACAGAATGCCACCAGGTGTGCATCGGAAACTACTACTGGTCTTCCAGGGAAAGATCAAAGCGTAGACTGTTTGAGACATTACTCCCATGGAGAAAAGTGCGCATGGTGTCTGTTGTAATCAATCCCGATGCCATTTCTGTGTTTCATCAACACTCTGATAGTCCACTGATTACAGAATGCCACCAGATGTGCATTGGAAACTACTACTGCATTCCAGGGAACGATCAAAGCGTAGACTGTTTGTGATATCACTCCCGTGGGGGAAAGTGCGCATGGTGACTGTTGTATTCAATCCCGATGCATTCTCTGTGTTTCATCAACACTCTGATGGTCCACAGATTACAGAATGCCACCAGTTGTGCATCGGAAACCACTACTGGTCTTTCAGGGAACGATCAAAGCGTAGAGTGTTTGAGACATTACTCCCATGGAGGAATGTGCGCATGGTGACTGTTGATGCAATTTCTGTGTTTCATCAACACTCTGATAGTCCACAGATTACAGATTGCCTCCAGATGTGCATCGGAAACTACTACTGGTCTTCCTGGGAACGATCAAAGCGTAGTCTGTTTCAGACGTTACTCCCATTTAGGAAAGTGCGGATGGTGACTGTTGTATTCACTCCCGATGCAATTTCTGTGTTTTATCAACATTTTGAAGGTCCACAGATTACAGAATGCTTCCAGATGTGCACCGGAAGCTACTAATGGTCTTCCAGGGAACGATCAAAGCGTAGATTGTTTCAGACATTACTCCCATGGAGGAAAGTGCGCATGGTGACTGTTGTATTCAATCCCGATGCAATTTCTGTGTTTCATCAACACTCTGTTAGTCCACAGATTACAGAATGCCACCAGATGTGCCTCGGAGACTACTACTGGTCTTCCAGGGAACGATCAAAGCATAGACTTTGAGACATTACTTCCATGGAAGAAAGTGCGCATGGTGACTGTTGTGTTCAATCCCGATTAAATTTCTGTGTTTCATCAACACTCTGATAGTCCACAGATTAAAGAATGCCACCAGATGTGCATCGGAAACTATTACTGGCATTCCAGGGAACGATCAAGTCGTAGACTGTTTGAGATATTACTCCCGTGGAGGAAAGTGCGCATGGTGACTGTTGTAATCAATCCCGATGCATTCCATGTGTTTCATCAACACTCTGATAGTCCACAGATTACAAAATGCCACCAGATGTGCATCGGAAACTACTACTGGTGTTCCAGGGAACGATCAAATCGTAGACTGTTTGCGACATTACTCCCATGGAAGGAAGTGCGCATGGTGACTGTTGTATTCAATCACGATGCAATTTCTCTGTTTCATCAACACTCTGGTGGTCCACAGATTACAGAATGCCTCCAGATGTGCATCCAAAAGTACTACTGGTCTTCCAGAGAACGATCAAAGCGTAGACTCTTAGAGACATTACTCCCAAAGAGGAAAATGCTCATGATGACTGTTGTATTCAATACCGATGCTACTTCTATGTTTCATCAACACTCTGATAGTCCACAGATTACAGAATGCCACCAGATGTGCATCGGAAACTACTACTGGTCTTCCAGGGAACGATCAAAGCGTAGACTGTTTGAGAATTACAGCCATGGAGGAAAGTGCGCATGGTGACTGTTGTATTCAATCCCGATGGAATTTCTGTGTTTCATCAACACTCTGATAGTCCACAAATTACAGAATGCCTCCATTTGTGCATCGAAAACTACTACTGGTCTTCCAGGGAACAATCAAAACGTAGACTGTTTGAGACAATACTCCCATGGAGGAAAGTGCGCATGGTGACTGTTGTATTCAATCCCGATGCAATCTCTGTGTTTCATCAACACTCTGATAGTCCATAGTTTACAGAATGCTACCAGATGTGCATCGGAAACTTCTACTGGTCTTCCAGGGAACGATCAAAGCGTAGACTGATTGAGAATTACTCCCATGGAGGAAAGTGCGCATGGTGACTGTTGTATTCAATCCCGATGCAATTTCTGTGTTTCATCAACACTCTGATAGTCCACAGATTACAGAATGCCTCCAGATGTGCATCGGAAATTACTACTGGTCTTCCAGGGAACGATCAAAGCGTAGACTGTTTGAGACAATACTCCCATGGAGGAAAGTGCGAATATTGACTGTTGTATTAAATCCTGATGCAATCTCTGTTTCATCAACACTCTGTTAGTCCACATATCACAGAATGCCACCAGATGTGCATCGGAAACTACTACTGGTCTTCCAGGGAACGTTCAAAGCGTAGACTGTTTGAGACATTACTCCCATGGAGGAAAGTGCGCATGGTGACTGTTGTATTCAATCCCGATGCTATTTCTGTGTTTCATCAACACTCTGATTGTCCACTGATTACAGAATGCCACCAGATGTGCATTGGAAACTACTACTGCATTCCAGGGAACGATCAAAGCGTAGACTGTTTGAGACATTACTCCCATGGAGGGAAGTGCGCATGGTGACTGTTGTATTCAATCCCGATTCAATTTCAGTGTTTCAACAACACTCTGATAGTCCACAGATTACAAAATGCCTCCAGAAGTGCATCGAAAACTACTACTGGTCTTCCAGGGAACAATCAAAACGTATACTGTTTGAGACATTACTCCCATGGAGGAAAGTGCGCATGGTGACTGTTGTATTCAATCCCGATGCAATTTGTGATTTTCATCAACACTCTGATAGTCCACATATTACAGATTGCCTCCAGATGTGCATCGGAAACTACTACTGGTCTTCCTGGGAACGATCAAAGCGTAGACTGTTTCAGACATTACTCCCATGCATGAAAGTGCGCATGGTGTCTGTTGTATTCATCCCGATGCTATTTCTGTCTTTCACCAACACTCTGATATTCCACAGATTACTGAATGCCACCAGATGTGCATCGGAAACTACTACTGGTCTTCCAGGGAACGATCAAAGCGTAGAATGTTTGAGCATTACTCCCATGTAGGAAAGTGCGTTTGGTGACTGTTGTATTCAATCCCGATGCTACTTCTGTGTTTCATCAACACTCTGATAGTCCACAGATTACAGAATGCCTCCAGATGTGCACCGGAGACTACTAATGGTCTTCCAGGGAACGATCAAAACGTAGATTCTTTGAGACATTACTCCCATGGAGGGAAGTGCGCATGGTGACTGTTGTATTCAATCCCGATGCAATTTCTGTGTTTCATCAAAACTCTGATAGTCCACAGATGACAGAATGCCTCCAGAAGTGAATCGAAAATTACTACTGGTCTTCCAGGGAACGATCATAGCGTAGACTGTTTGAGACATTACTCCCATGGAGGAAAGTGCGAATATTGACTGTTGTATTCAATCCCGATGCAATTTCTGTGTTCCATCAACACTCTGTTAGCCCACAGATTACAGAATGCCACCAGATGTGCATCGGAGACTACTACTGGTCTTCCAGGGAACGATCAAATCGTAGACTGTTTGCGACATTACTCCCATGGAAGGAAGTGCGCATGGTGACTGTTGTATTCAATCACGATGCAATTTCTCTGTTTCATCAACACTCTGGTGGTCCACAGATTACAGAATGCCTCCAGATGTGCATCCAAAAGTACTACTGGTCTTCCAGAGAACGATCAAAGCGTAGACTCTTAGAGACATTACTCCCAAAGAGGAAAATGCTCATGATGACTGTTGTATTCAATACCGATGCTACTTCTATGTTTCATCAACACTCTGATAGTCCACAGATTACAGAATGCCACCAGATGTGCATCGGAAACTACTACTGGTCTTCCAGGGAACGATCAAAGCGTAGACTGTTTGAGAATTACAGCCATGGAGGAAAGTGCGCATGGTGACTGTTGTATTCAATCCCGATGGAATTTCTGTGTTTCATCAACACTCTGATAGTCCACAAACTACAGAATGCCTCCATTTGTGCATCGAAAACTACTACTGGTCTTCCAGGGAACAATCAAAAC
Organism: Schistocerca gregaria; assembly: GCF_023897955.1. Lineage (NCBI taxonomy): Eukaryota > Metazoa > Arthropoda > Insecta > Orthoptera > Acrididae > Schistocerca > Schistocerca gregaria. The sequence continues at coordinate 15,944,435 of NW_026061707.1, forward strand.
GTAGACTGTTTGAGACAATACTCCCATGGAGGAAAGTGCGCATGGTGACTGTTGTATTCAATCCCGATGCAATCTCTGTGTTTCATCAACACTCTGATAGTCCATAGTTTACAGAATGCTACCAGATGTGCATCGGAAACTTCTACTGGTCTTCCAGGGAACGATCAAAGCGTAGACTGATTGAGAATTACTCCCATGGAGGAAAGTGCGCATGGTGACTGTTGTATTCAATCCCGATGCAATTTGTGATTTTCATCAACACTCTGATAGTCCACATATTACAGATTGCCTCCAGATGTGCATCGGAAACTACTACTGGTCTTCCTGGGAACGATCAAAGCGTAGACTGTTTCAGACATTACTCCCATGCATGAAAGTGCGCATGGTGTCTGTTGTATTCATCCCGATGCTATTTCTGTCTTTCACCAACACTCTGATATTCCACAGATTACTGAATGCCACCAGATGTGCATCGGAAACTACTACTGGTCTTCCAGGGAACGATCAAAGCGTAGAATGTTTGAGCATTACTCCCATGTAGGAAAGTGCGTTTGGTGACTGTTGTATTCAATCCCGATGCTACTTCTGTGTTTCATCAACACTCTGATAGTCCACAGATTACAGAATGCCTCCAGATGTGCACCGGAGACTACTAATGGTCTTCCAGGGAACGATCAAAACGTAGATTCTTTGAGACATTACTCCCATGGAGGGAAGTGCGCATGGTGACTGTTGTATTCAATCCCGATGCAATTTCTGTGTTTCATCAAAACTCTGATAGTCCACAGATGACAGAATGCCTCCAGAAGTGAATCGAAAATTACTACTGGTCTTCCAGGGAACGATCATAGCGTAGACTGTTTGAGACATTACTCCCATGGAGGAAAGTGCGAATATTGACTGTTGTATTCAATCCCGATGCAATTTCTGTGTTCCATCAACACTCTGTTAGCCCACAGATTACAGAATGCCACCAGATGTGCATCGGAGACTACTACTGGTCTTCCAGGGAACGATCAAAGCGTAGACTGTTTGAGACAATACTCCCATGGAGGAAAGTGCGCATGGTGACTGTTGTATTCAATCCCGATGCAATTTCTGTGTTTCATCAACACTCAGTTAGTCCACAGGTTACAGAATGCCACCAGATGTGCATCGGAGACTTCTACTGGTCTTCCAGGGAAAGATCAAAGCGTAGACTGTTTGAGACATTACTCCCATGGAAGAAAGTGCGCATGGTGAGTGTTGTATACAATCCCGATGCTATTTCTGTGTTTCATCAACACTCTGATAGTCCACAGATTACAGAATGCCACCAGTTGTGCATCGGAAACTAATACTGGTATTCCAGGGAACGATCAAAGCGTAGACGGTTTGAGATATCACTCCCGTGGAGGAAAGTGCGCATGGTGACTGTTGTATTCAATCCCGATGCATTCTCTGTGTTTCATCAACACTCTGATAGTCCACAGATTACAGAATGCCACCAGTTGTGCATCGGAAACCACTACTGGTCTTTCAGGGAGCGATCAGAGCGTAGACTGTTTGAGACATTACTCACATGGAGGAATGTGAGAATTGTGACTGTTGTATTCAATCCCGATGCTATTTCTGTGTTTCATCAACTCTCTGATAGTCCACAGATTACAGAATGCCACCACATGTGCATCGGAAACTACTACTGGTGTTCCAGGGAACGATCAAATCGTAGACTGTTTGAGACATTACTCCCATGGAGAGAAGTGCGCATGGTGACTGTTGTATTCAATCCCTATGCAATTTCTGTGTTTCTTCAACACTCTGATAGTCCACAGATTACACAATGCCACCAGATGTGCATCGAAAACTACTACTGGTCTTCCAGTGCACGATCAAAGCGTAGACTGTTTGAGACATTACTCCCAAGGAGGAAAGTGCTCATGATGACTGTTGTATTCAATCCCGATGCTACTTCTGTGTTTCATCAACACTCTGATAGTCCACAGATTACAGAATGCCACCAGATGTGCATCGGAAACTACTACTGGTCTTCCAGGGTAACGATCAAAGCGTAGACTGTTTGAGAATTACTCCCATGGAGGAAAGTGCGCATGGTGACTGTTGTATTCAATCCCGATGCAATTTCTGTGTTTCATCAACACTCTGATAGTCCACAGATTACAAAATGCCTCCATTTGTGCATCGAAAACTACTACTGCCATTCCAGAGAACAATAAAAACGTAGACTGTTTGAGACATTACTCCCATGGAGGAAAGTGCGCATGGTGACTGTTGTATTAAATCCCGATTAAATTTCTGTGTTTCATCAACACTCTGATACTCCATAGATTACAGAATGCCACCAGATGTGCATCGGAAACTTCTACTGGTCTTCCAGGAAACGATCAAAGCGTAGACTGTTTGAGACATTACTCTCGTGGAGGAATGTGCGCATGGTGACTGTTGTATTCAATCCCGATGCTATTTCTGTGTTTCACCTACACTCTGATAGTCCACAGATTACTGAATGCCACCAGATGTGCATCGGAAACTACTACTGGTCTTACAGGGAACGATCAAAGCGTAGAATGTTTGAGAATTACTCCCATGGAGGAAAGTGCGCATGGTGACTGTTGTATTCAATCCCGATGCAATATCTGTGTTTCAACAACACTCTGATAGTCCACAGATTACAGAATGCCTCCAGATGTGCACCGGAAACTACTAATGGTCTTCCAGGGAACGATCAAAACGTAGACTTCTTGAGACATTACTCCCATGGAGGAAAGTGCGCATGGTGACTGTTGTATTCAATCCCGATGCAATTTCTGTGTTTCATCAACACTCTGATAGTCAACAGATGACAGAATGCCTCCAGATGAGCATCGAAAATTACTACTGGTCTTCCAGGGAACGATCATAGCGTAGACTGTTTGAGACATTACTCCCATGGAGGAAAGTGCGAATATTGACTGTTGTATTCAATCCCGATGCAATTTCTGTGTTCCATCAACACTCTGTTAGCCCACAGATTACAGAATGCCACCAGATGTGCATCGGAGACTACTACTGGTCTTCCAGGGAACGATCAAAGCGTAGACTGTTTGAGACAATACTCCCATAGAGGAAAGTGCGCATGGTGACTGTTGTATTCAATCCCGATGCAATTTCTGTGTTTCATCAACACTCAGTTAGTCCACAGATTACAGAATGCCACCAGATGTGCATCGGAGACTACTACTGGTCTTCCAGGGAAAGATCAAAGCGTAGACTGTTTGAGACATTACTCCCATGGAAGAAAGTGCGCATGGTGAGTGTTGTATACAATCCCGATGCTATTTCTGTGTTTCATCGACACTCTGATAGTCCACAGATTACAGAATGCCACCAGTTGTGCATCGGAAACTAATACTGGTATTCCAGGGAACGATCAAAGCGTAGACGGTTTGAGATTTCACTCCCGTGGAGGAAAGTGCGCATGGTGACTGTTGTATTCAATCCCGATGCATTCTCTGTGTTTCATCAACACTCTGATAGTCCACAGATTACAGAATGCCACCAGTTGTGCATCGGAAACCACTACTGGTCTTTCAGGGAGCGATCAGAGCGTAGACTGTTTGAGACATTACTCACATGGAGGAATGTGAGAATTGTGACTGTTGTATTCAATCCCGATGCTATTTCTGTGTTTCATCAACTCTCTGATAGTCCACAGATTACAGAATGCCACCACATGTGCATCGGAAACTACTACTGGTGTTCCAGGGAACGATCAAATCGTAGACTGTTTGAGACATTACTCCCATGGAGAGAAGTGCGCATGGTGACTGTTGTATTCAATCCCTATGCAATTTCTGTGTTTCTTCAACACTCTGATAGTCCACAGATTACACAATGCCACCAGATGTGCATCGGAAACTACTACTGGTCTTCCAGGGAACGATCAAAGCGTAGACTGTTTGAGAATTACTCCCATGGAGGAAAGTGCGCATGGTGACTGTTGTATTCAATCCCGATGCAATTTCTGTGTTTCATCAACACTCTGATAGTCCACAGATTACAGAATGCCTCCATTTGTGCATCGAAAACTACTACTGCCATTCCAGAGAACAATAAAAACGTAGACTGTTTGAGACATTACTCCCATGGAGGAAAGTGCGCATGGTGACTGTTGTATTAAATCCCGATTAAATTTCTGTGTTTCATCAACACTCTGATACTCCATAGATTACAGAATGCCACCAGATGTGCATCGGAAACTTCTACTGGTCTTCCAGGAAACGATCAAAGCGTAGACTGTTTGAGACATTACTCTCGTGGAGGAATGTGCGCATGGTGACTGTTGTATTCAATCCCGATGCTATTTCTGTGTTTCACCTACACTCTGATAGTCCACAGATTACTGAATGCCACCAGATGTGCATCGGAAACTACTACTGGTCTTACAGGGAACGATCAAAGCGTAGAATGTTTGAGAATTACTCCCATGGAGTAAAGTGCGCATGGTGACTGTTGTATTCAATCCCGATGCAATATCTGTGTTTCAACAACACTCTGATAGTCCACAGATTACAGAATGCCTCCAGATGTGCACCGGAAACTACTAATGGTCTTCCAGGGAACGATCAAAACGTAGACTTCTTGAGACATTACTCCCATGGAGGAAAGTGCGCATGGTGACTGTTGTATTCAATCCCGATGCAACTTCTGTGTTTCATCAACACTCTGATAGTCCACAGACGACAGAATGCCTCCAGATGAGCATCGAAAATTACTACTGGTCTTCCAGGGAACGATCATAGCGTAGACTGTTTGAGACATTACTCCCATGGAGGAAAGTGCGAATATTGACTGTTGTATTCAATCCCGATGCAATTTCTGTGTTTCATCAACACTCTCTTAGTCCACAGATTACAGAATGCCACCAGATGTGCATCGGAGACTACTACTGGTCTTCCAGGGAACGATCAAAGCGTAGACATTGATACATTACTTCCATGGAGGAAAGTGCGCATGGTGACTGTTGTATTCAATCCCGATGCTATTTCTGTGTTTCATCAACACTCTGATAGTCCACAGATTACAGAATGCCACCAGAAGTGCATCGGAAACTACTACTGGTATTCCAGGTAACGATCAAGTCGTAGACTGTTTGAGATATTACTCCCGTGGAGGAAATTGCGCATGGAGACTGTTGTATTCAATCCCGATGCATTCCATGTGTTTCATCAACACTCTGATAGTCCACAGATTACAAAATGCCACCAGATGTGCTTCGGAAACTACCACTGGTCTTACAGCGAACGATCAAAACGTAGACTGTTTGAGACATTACTCCCATGGAGGAAAGTGCGCATGGTGACTGTTGTATTCAATCCCGATGCAATTTCTGTGTTTCATCAACACTCTGATAGTCCACAGATTACAGAATGCCTCCAGATGTGCATCGGAAATTACTACTGCTCTTCCAGGGAACTATCAAAGCGTAGACTGTTTGAGACATTACTCCCATGGAGGAAAGTGAGAAAATTGACTGTTGTATTCAATCCCGATGCAATTTCTGTGTTTCATCAACACTCTGTTAGTCCACAGATTACAGTATGCCACCAGATGTGCATCGGAGACTACTACTGGTCTTCCAGGGAACGATCAAAGCGTAGACTTCGAGACATTACTCCCATGGAGGAAAGTGCGCATGGTGACTGTTGTATTCAATCCCGATGCTATTTCTGTGTTTCATCAACACTCTGATAGTCCACAGAATACAGAATGCCACCAGATGTGCATCGGAAACTACTACTGGTATTCCTGGGAACGATCAAAGCGTAGACTGTTTGAGATATCACTCCCGTGGAGGAAAGTGCTCATGGTGACTGTTGTATTCAATCCCAATGCATTCTCTGTGTTTCATCAACACTCTGATAGTCCACAGATTACAGAATGCCACCAGTTGTGCATCGGAAACCACTACTGGTCTTTCAGGGAACGATCAAAGCGTAGACTATTTGAGACATTACTAACATGGAGGAATGTGCGCATTGTGACTGTTGTATTCAATCCCGATGCAATTTCTGTGTTTCATCAACTCTCTGATAGTACACAGATTACAGAATGCCACCAGATGTGCATCCAAAACTACTACTGGTCTTCCAGAGAACGATCAAAGCGTAGACTGTTTGAGACATTACTCCCAAGGAGGAAAGTGTTCATGATGACTGTTGTATTCAATCCCGATGCTACTTCTGTGATTCATCAACACTCTGATAGTCCACAGATTACAGAATGCCTCCAGATGTGCATCGGAAACTACTACTGGTCCTCCAGGGAACGATCAAAGCGTAGACTGTTTGAGAATTACTCCCATGGAGGAAAGTGCGCATAGTGACTATTGTATTCAATCCCGATGGAATTTCTGTGTTTCATCAACACTCTGATAGTCCACAGATTAAAGAATGCTACCAGATGAGCATCGGAAACTACTACTGGTCTTCCAGGGAACAATCAAAACGTAGACTGTTTGAGACAATATTCCCATGGAGAAAAGTGCGCATGGTGACTGTTGTATTCAATCGCGATGCAATTTCTGTGTTTCATCAACACTCTGATAGTCCATAGATTACAGAATGCTACCAGATGTGCATCGGAAACTTCTACTTGTCTTCCAGGGAACGATCAAAGCGTAGACTGTTTCAGACATTACTCCCATGGAGGAATGTGCGCATGGTGACTGTTCTATTCAATCCCGATGCTATTTCTGTGTTTCACCAACACTCTTATAGTCCACAGATTACTGAATGCCTCCAGATGTGCATCGAAAATTACTACTGGTCTTCCAGGGAACGATCAAAGCGTAGACTGTTTGAGACATTACTCCCATGGAGGAAAGTGCGAATATTGACTGTTGTATTCAATCCCGATGCAATTTCTCTGTTTCATCAACACTCTGTTAGTCCACAGATTACAGAATGCCACCAGATGTGCATCGGAAACTACTACTGGTCTTCCAGGGAAAGATCAAAGCGTAGACTGTTTGAGACATTACTCCCATGGAGAAAAGTGCGCATGGTGTCTGTTGTAATCAATCCCGATGCTATTTCTGTGTTTCATCAACACTCTGATAGTCCACTGATTACAGAATGCCACCAGATGTGCATTGGAAACTACTACTGCATTCCAGGGAACGATCAAAGCGTAGACTGTTTGTGATATCACTCCCGTGGGGGAAAGTGCGCATGGTGACGGTTGTATTCAATCCCGATGCATTCTCTGTGTTTCATCAACACTCTGATGGTCCACAGATTACAGAATGCCACCAGTTGTGCATCGGAAACCACTACTGGTCTTTCAGGGAGCGATCAGAGCGTAGACTGTTTGAGACATTACTCACATGGAGGAATGTGAGAATTGTGACTGTTGTATTCAATCCCGATGCTATTTCTGCGTTTCATCAACTCTCTGATAGTCCACAGATTACAGAATGCCACCACATGTGCATCGGAAACTACTACTGGTGTTCCAGGGAACGATCAAATCGTAGACTGTTTGAGACATTACTCCCATGGAGAGAAGTGCGCATGGTGACTGTTGTATTCAATCCCTATGCAATTTCTGTGTTTCTTCAACACTCTGATAGTCCACTGATTACACAATGCCACCAGATGTGCATCGAAAACTACTACTGGTCTTCCAGTGCACGATCAAAGCGTAGACTGTTTGAGACATTACTCCCAAGGAGGAAAGTGCTCATGATGACTGTTGTATTCAATCCCAATGCTACTTCTGTGTTTCATCAACACTCTGATAGTCCAAAGATTACAGAATGCCACCAGATGTGCATCGGAAACTACTACTGGTCTTCCAGGGAACGATCAAAGCGTAGACTGTTTGAGAATTACTCCCATGGAGGAAAGTGCGCATGGTGACTGTTGTATTCAATCCCGATGCAATTTCTGTGTTTCATCAACACTCTGATAGTCCACAGATTACAGAATGCCTCCATTTGTGCATCGAAAACTACTACTGCCATTCCAGAGAACAATAAAAACGTAGACTGTTTGAGACATTACTCCCATGGAGGAAAGTGCGCATGGTGACTGTTGTATTAAATCCCGATTAAATTTCTGTGTTTCATCAACACTCTGATACTCCATAGATTACAGAATGCCACCAGATGTGCATCGGAAACTTCTACTGGTCTTCCAGGAAACGATCAAAGCGTAGACTTCTTGAGACATTACTCCCATGGAGGAAAGTGCGCATGGTGACTGTTGTATTCAATCCCGATGCTATTTCTGTGTTTAATCAACACTCTGATAGTCCACAGATTACAGAATGCCACCAGAAGTGCATCGGAAACTACTACTGGTACTCCAGGGAACGATCAAGTCGTAGACTGTTTGAGATATTACTCCCGTGGAGGAAATTGCGCATGGAGACTGTTGTATTCAATCCCGATGCATTCCATGTGTTTCATCAACACTCTGATAGTCCACAGATTACAAAATGCCACCAGATGTGCTTCGGAAACTACTACTGGTCTTCCAGCGAACGATCAAAACGTAGACTGTTTGAGACATTACTCCCATGGAGGAAAGTGCGCATGGTGACTGTTGTATTCAATCCCGATGCAATTTCTGTGTTTCATCAACACTCTGATAGTCCACAGATTACAGAATGCCTCCAGATGTGCATCGGAAATTACTACTGCTCTTCCAGGGAACTATCAAAGCGTAGACTGTTTGAGACATTACTCCCATGGAGGAAAGTGAGAAAATTGACTGTTGTATTCAATCCCGATGCAATTTCTGTGTTTCATCAACACTCTGTTAGTCCACAGATTACAGTATGCCACCAGATGTGCATCGGAGACTACTACTGGTCTTCCAGGGAACGATCAAAGCGTAGACTTCGAGACATTACTCCCATGGAGGAAAGTGCGCATGGTGACTGTTGTATTCAATCGCGATGCTATTTCTGTGTTTCATCAACACTCTGATAGTCCACAGAATACAGAATGCCACCAGATGTGCATCGGAAACTACTACTGGTATTCCTGGGAACGATCAAAGCGTAGACTGTTTGAGATATCACCCCCGTGGAGGAAAGTGCTCATGGTGACTGTTGTATTCAATCCCAATGCATTCTCTGTGTTTCATCAACACTCTGATAGTCCACAGATTACAGAATGCCACCAGTTGTGCATCGGAAACCACTACTGGTCTTTCAGGGAACGATCAAAGCGTAGACTATTTGAGACATTACTAACATGGAGGAATGTGCGCATTGTGACTGTTGTATTCAATCCCGATGCAATTTCTGTGTTTCATCAACTCTCTGATAGTACACAGATTACAGAATGCCACCAGATGTGCATCCAAAACTACTACTGGTCTTCCAGAGAACGATCAAAGCGTAGACTGTTTGAGACATTACTCCCAAGGAGGAAAGTGTTCATGATGACTGTTGTATTCAATCCCGATGCTACTTCTGTGATTCATCAACACTCTGATAGTCCACAGATTACAGAATGCCTCCAGATGTGCATCGGAAACTACTACTGGTCCTCCAGGGAACGATCAAAGCGTAGACTGTTTGAGAATTACTCCCATGGAGGAAAGTGCGCATAGTGACTATTGTATTCAATCCCGATGGAATTTCTGTGTTTCATCAACACTCTGATAGTCCACAGATTAAAGAATGCTACCAGATGAGCATCGGAAACTACTACTGGTCTTCCAGGGAACAATCAAAACGTAGACTGTTTGAGACAATATTCCCATGGAGAAAAGTGCGCATGGTGACTGTTGTATTCAATCCCGATGCAATTTCTGTGTTTCATCAACACTCTGATAGTCCATAGATTACAGAATGCTACCAGATGTGCATCGGAAACTTCTACTTGTCTTCCAGGGAACGATCAAAGCGTAGACTGTTTCAGACATTACTCCCATGGAGGAATGTGCGCATGGTGACTGTTCTATTCAATCCCGATGCTATTTCTGTGTTTCACCAACACTCTTATAGTCCACAGATTACTGAATGCCTCCAGATGTGCATCGAAAATTACTACTGGTCTTCCAGGGAACGATCAAAGCGTAGACTGTTTGAGACATTACTCCCATGGAGGAAAGTGCGAATATTGACTGTTGTATTCAATCCCGATGCAATTTCTCTGTTTCATCAACACTCTGTTAGTCCACAGATTACAGAATGCCACCAGATGTGCATCGGAAACTACTACTGGTCTTCCAGGGAAAGATCAAAGCGTAGACTGTTTGAGACATTACTCCCATGGAGAAAAGTGCGCATGGTGTCTGTTGTAATCAATCCCGATGCTATTTCTGTGTTTCATCAACACTCTGATAGTCCACTGATTACAGAATGCCACCAGATGTGCATTGGAAACTACTACTGCATTCCAGGGAACGATCAAAGCGTAGACTGTTTGTGATATCACTCCCGTGGGGGAAAGTGCGCATGGTGACGGTTGTATTCAATCCCGATGCATTCTCTGTGTTTCATCAACACTCTGATGGTCCACAGATTACAGAATGCCACCAGTTGTGCATCGGAAACCACTACTGGTCTTTCAGGGAGCGATCAGAGCGTAGACTGTTTGAGACATTACTCACATGGAGGAATGTGAGAATTGTGACTGTTGTATTCAATCCCGATGCTATTTCTGCGTTTCATCAACTCTCTGATAGTCCACAGATTACAGAATGCAACCACATGTGCATCGGAAACTACTACTGGTGTTCCAGGGAACGATCAAATCGTAGACTGTTTGAGACATTACTCCCATGGAGAGAAGTGCGCATGGTGACTGTTGTATTCAATCCCTATGCAATTTCTGTGTTTCTTCAACACTCTGATAGTCCACTGATTACACAATGCCACCAGATGTGCATCGAAAACTACTACTGGTATTCCAGTGCACGATCAAAGCGTAGACTGTTTGAGACATTACTCCCAAGGAGGAAAGTGCTCATGATGACTGTTGTATTCAATCCCAATGCTACTTCTGTGTTTCATCAACACTCTGATAGTCCAAAGATTACAGAATGCCAACAGATGTGCATCGGAAACTACTACTGGTCTTCCAGGGAACGATCAAAGCGTAGACTGTTTGAGAATTACTCCCATGGAGGAAAGTGCGCATGGTGACTGTTGTATTCAATCCCGATGCAATTTCTGTGTTTCATCAACACTCTGATAGTCCACAGATTACAGAATGCCTCCATTTGTGCATCGAAAACTACTACTGCCATTCCAGAGAACAATAAAAACGTAGACTGTTTGAGACATTACTCCCATGGAGGAAAGTGCGCATGGTGACTGTTGTATTAAATCCCGATTAAATTTCTGTGTTTCATCAACACTCTGATACTCCATAGATTACAGAATGCCACCAGATGTGCATCGGAAACTTCTACTGGTCTTCCAGGAAACGATCAAAGCGTAGACTTCTTGAGACATTACTCCCATGGAGGAAAGTGCGCATGGTGACTGTTGTATTCAATCCCGATGCAATTTCTGTGTTTCATCAACACTCTGATAGTCCACAGATGACAGAATGCCTCCAGATGAGCATCGAAAATTACTACTGGTCTTCCAGGGAACGATCATAGCGTAGACTGTTTGAGACATTACTCCCATGGAGGAAAGTGCGAATATTGACTGTTGTATTCAATCCCGATGCAATTTCTGTGTTTCATCAACACTCTCTTAGTCCACAGATTACAGAATGCCACCAGATGTGCATCGGAGACTACTACTGGTCTTCCAGGGAACGATCAAAGCGTAGACTTTGAGACATTACTTCCATGGAGGAAAGTGCGCATGGTGACTGTTGTATTCAATCCCGATGCTATTTCTGTGTTTAATCAACACTCTGATAGTCCACAGATTACAGAATGCCACCAGAAGTGCATCGGAAACTACTACTGGTACTCCAGGGAACGATCAAGTCGTAGACTGTTTGAGATATTACTCCCGTGGAGGAAATTGCGCATGGAGACTGTTGTATTCAATCCCGATGCATTCCATGTGTTTCATCAACACTCTGATAGTCCACAGATTACAAAATGCCACCAGATGTGCTTCGGAAACTACTACTGGTCTTCCAGCGAACGATCAAAACGTAGACTGTTTGAGACATTACTCCCATGGAGGAAAGTGCGCATGGTGACTGTTGTATTCAATCCCGATGCAATTTCTGTGTTTCATCAACACTCTGATAGTCCACAGATTACAGAATGCCTCCAGATGTGCATCGGAAATTACTACTGCTCTTCCAGGGAACTATCAAAGCGTAGACTGTTTGAGACATTACTCCCATGGAGGAAAGTGAGAAAATTGACTGTTGTATTCAATCCCGATGCAATTTCTGTGTTTCATCAACACTCTGTTAGTCCACAGATTACAGTATGCCACCAGATGTGCATCGGAGACTACTACTGGTCTTCCAGGGAACGATCAAAGCGTAGACTTCGAGACATTACTCCCATGGAGGAAAGTGCGCATGGTGACTGTTGTATTCAATCCCGATGCTATTTCTGTGTTTCATCAACACTCTGATAGTCCACAGAATACAGAATGCCACCAGATGTGCATCGGAAACTACTACTGGTATTCCTGGGAACGATCAAAGCGTAGACTGTTTGAGATATCACCCCCGTGGAGGAAAGTGCTCATGGTGACTGTTGTATTCAATCCCAATGCATTCTCTGTGTTTCATCAACACTCTGATAGTCCACAGATTACAGAATGCCACCAGTTGTGCATCGGAAACCACTACTGGTCTTTCAGGGAACGATCAAAGCGTAGACTATTTGAGACATTACTAACATGGAGGAATGTGCGCATTGTGACTGTTGTATTCAATCCCGATGCAATTTCTGTGTTTCATCAACTCTCTGATAGTACACAGATTACAGAATGCCACCAGATGTGCATCCAAAACTACTACTGGTCTTCCAGAGAACGATCAAAGCGTAGACTGTTTGAGACATTACTCCCAAGGAGGAAAGTGTTCATGATGACTGTTGTATTCAATCCCGATGCTACTTCTGTGTTTCATCAACACTCTGATAGTCCACAGATTACAGAATGCCTCCAGATGTGCATCGGAATTTACTACTGGTCCTCCAGGGAACGATCAAAGCGTAGACTGTTTGAGAATTACTCCCATGGAGGAAAGTGCGCATAGTGACTATTGTATTCAATCCCGATGGAATTTCTGTGTTTCATCAACACTCTGATAGTCCACAGATTAAAGAATGCTACCAGATGAGCATCGGAAACTACTACTGGTCTTCCAGGGAACAATCAAAACGTAGACTGTTTGAGACAATATTCCCATGGAGAAAAGTGCGCATGGTGACTGTTGTATTCAATCCCGATGCAATTTCTGTGTTTCATCAACACTCTGATAGTCCATAGATTACAGAATGCTACCAGATGTGCATCGGAAACTTCTACTTGTCTTCCAGGGAACGATCAAAGCGTAGACTGTTTCAGACATTACTCCCATGGAGGAATGTGCGCATGGTGACTGTTCTATTCAATCCCGATGCAATTTCTGTGTTTCATCAACACTCTGATAGTCCACAGATTACAAAATGCCACCAGATGTGCATCGGGAACTACTAATTGTCTTCCAGGGAACGATCAAATCGTAGACTGTTTAAAACATTACTCCCATGGAGGAAAGTGCGCATGGTGACAGTTGTATTCAATCCCGATGCTATTTCTGTGTTTCACCAACACTCTTATAGTCCACAGATTACTGAATGCCACCAGATGTGCATCGGAAACTACTACTGGTCATCCAGGGAACGATCAAAGCGTAGAAAGTTTGAGAATTACTCCCATGGAGGAAAGTGCGCATGGTGACAGTTGTATTCAATCCCGATGCTATTTCTGTGTTTCACCAACACTCTTATAGTCCACAGATTACTGAATGCCTCCAGATGTGCATCGAAAATTACTACTGGTCTTCCAGGGAACGATCAAAGCGTAGACTGTTTGAGACATTACTCCCATGGAGGAAAGTGCGAATATTGACTGTTGTATTCAATCCCGATGCAATTTCTCTGTTTCATCAACACTCTGTTAGTCCACAGATTACAGAATGCCACCAGATGTGCATCGGAAACTATTACTGGTCTTCCAGGGAAAGATCAAAGCGTAGACTGTTTGAGACATTACTCCCATGGAGAAAAGTGCGCATGGTGTCTGTTGTAATCAATCGCGATGCTATTTCTGTGTTTCATCAACACTCTGATAGTCCACTGATTACAGAATGCCACCAGATGTGCATTGGAAACTACTACTGCATTCCAGGGAACGATCAAAGCGTAGACTGTTTGTGATATCACTCCCGTGGGGGAAAGTGCGCATGGTGACTGTTGTATTCAATCCCGATGCATTCTCTGTGTTTCATCAACACTCTGATGGTCCACAGATTACAGAATGCCACCAGTTGTGCATCGGAAACCACTACTGGTCTTTCAGGGAACGATCAAAGCGTAGAGTGTTTGAGACATTACTCCCATGGAGGAATGTGCGCATGGTGACTGTTGATGCAATTTCTGTGTTTCATCAACACTCTGATAGTCCACAGATTACAGATTGCCTCCAGATGTGCATCGGAAACTACTACTGGTCTTCCTGGGAACGATCAAAGCGTAGTCTGTTTCAGACGTTACTCCCATGGAGGAAAGTGCGGATGGTGACTGTTGTATTCACTCCCGATGCAATTTCTGTGTTTTATCAACATTTTGAAGGTCCACAGATTACAGAATGCTTCCAGATGTGCACCGGAAGCTACTAATGGTCTTCCAGGGAACGATCAAAGCGTAGATTGTTTCAGACATTACTCCCATGGAGGAAAGTGCGCATGGTGACTGTTGTATTCAATCCCGATGCAATTTCTGTGTTTCATCAACACTCTGTTAGTCCACAGATTACAGAATGCCACCAGATGTGCCTCGGAGACTACTACTGGTCTTCCAGGGAACGATCAAAGCGTAGACTTTGAGACATTACTTCCATGGAAGAAAGTGCGCATGGTGACTGTTGTGTTCAATCCCGATGCTATTTCTGTGTTTCATCAACACTCTGATAGTCCACAGATTACAGAATGCCACCAGATGTGCATCGGAAACTACTACTGGCATTCCAGGGAACGATCAAGTCGTAGACTGTTTGAGATATTACTCCCGTGGAGGAAATTGCGCATGGTGACTGTTGTAATCAATCCCGATGCATTCCATGTGTTTCATCAACACTCTGATAGTCCACAGATTACAAAATGCCACCAGATGTGCATCGGAAACTACTACTGGTGTTCCAGGGAACGATCAAATCGTAGACTGTTTGCGACATTACTCCCATGGAAGGAAGTGCGCATGGTGACTGTTGTATTCAATCACGATGCAATTTCTCTGTTTCATCAACACTCTGGTGGTCCACAGATTACAGAATGCCTCCAGATGTGCATCCAAAAGTACTACTGGTCTTCCAGAGAACGATCAAAACGTAGACTGTTAGAGACATTACTCCCAAAGAGAAAATGCTCATGATGACTGTTGTATTCAATACCGATGCTACTTCTATGTTTCATCAACACTCTGATAGTCCACAGATTACAGAATGCCACCAGATGTGCATCGGAAACTACTATTGGTCTTCCAGGGAACGATCAAAGCGTAGACTGTTTGAGAATTACTGCCATGGAGGAAAGTGCGCATGGTGACTGTTGTATTCAATCCCGATGGAATTTCTGTGTTTCATCAACACTCTGATAGTCCACAAATTACAGAATGCCTCCATTTGTGCATCGAAAACTACTACTGGTCTTCCAGGGAACAATCAAAACGTAGACTGTTTGAGACAATACTCCCATGGAGGAAAGTGCGCATGGTGACTGTTGTATTCAATCCCGATGCAATCTCTGTGTTTCATCAACACTCTGATAGTCCATAGTTTACAGAATGCTACCAGATGTGCATCGGAAACTGCTACTGGTCTTCCAGGGAACGATCAAAGCGTAGACTGTTTGAGACATTACTCCCATGGAGGAATGTGCGCATGGTGACTGTTGTATTCAATCCCGATGCAATTTCTGTGTTTCATCAACACTCTGATAGTCCACAGATTACAGAATGCCAGCAGATGTGCATCGGAAACTACTACTGGTCTTCCAGGGAACGATCAAAGCGTAGACTGTTTGAGAATTACTCCCATGGAGGAAAGTGCGCATGGTGACTGTTGTATTCAATCCCGATGCAATTTCTGTGTTTCATCAACACTCTGATAGTCCACAGATTACAGAATGCCTCCAGATGTGCATCGGAAATTACTACTGGTCTTCCAGGGAACGATCAAAGCGTAGACTGTTTGAGACAATACTCCCATGGAGGAAAGTGCGAATATTGACTGTTGTATTAAATCCTGATGCAATCTCTGTTTCATCAACACTCTGTTAGTCCACATATCACAGAATGCAACCAGATGTGCATCGGAAACTACTACTGGTCTTCCAGGGAACGTTCAAAGCGTAGACTGTTTGAGACATTACTCCCATGGAGGAAAGTGCGCATGGTGACTGTTGTATTCAATCCCGATGCTATTTCTGTGTTTCATCAACACTCTGATTGTCCACTGATTACAGAATGCCACCAGATGTGCATTGGAAACTACTACTGCATTCCAGGGAACGATCAAAGCGTAGACTGTTTGAGACATTACTCCCATGGACGGAAGTGCGCATGGTGACTGTTGTATTCAATCCCGATTCAATTTCAGTGTTTCAACAACACTCTGATAGTCCACAGATTACAAAATGCCTCCAGAAGTGCATCGAAAACTACTACTGGTCTTCCAGGGATCAATCAAAACCTATACTGTGTGAGACATCACTCCCATGCATGAAAGTGCGCATGGTGTCTGTTGTATTCATCCCGATGCTATTTCTGTCTTTCACCAACACTCTGATAGTCCACAGATTACTGAATGCCACCAGATGTGCATCGGAAAGTACTACTGGTCTTCCAGGGAACGATCAAAGCGTAGAATGTTTGAGCATTACTCCCATGTAGGAAAGTGCGCATGGTGACTGTTGTATTCAATCCCGATGCTACTTCTGTGTTTCATCAACACTCTGATAGTCCACAGATTACAGAATGCCTCCAGATGTGCACCGGAGACTACTAATGGTCTTCCAGGGAACGATCAAAACGTAGATTCTTTGAGACATTACTCCCATGGAGGGAAGTGCGCATGGTGACTGTTGTATTCAATCCCGATGCAATTTCTGTGTTTCATCAAAACTCTGATAGTCCACAGATGACAGAATGCCTCCAGAAGTGCATCGAACATTACTACTGGTCTTCCAGGGAACGATCATAGCGTAGACTGTTTGAGACATTACTCCCATGGAGGAAAGTGCGAATATTGACTGTTGTATTCAATCCCGATGCAATTTCTGTGTTTCATCAACACTCTGTTAGCCCACAGATTACAGAATGCCACCAGATGTGCATCGGAGACTACTACTGGTCTTCCAGGGAACGATCAAAGCGTAGACTGTTTGAGACATTACTCCCATGGAGGAAAGTGCGCATGGTGACTGTTGTATTCAATCCCGATGCAATTTCTGTGTTTCATCAACACTCAGTTAGTCCACAGATTACAGAATGCCACCAGATGTGCATCGGAGACTACTACTGGTCTTCCAGGGAACGATCAAAGCGTAGACTGTTTGAGACATTACTCCCATGGAAGAAAGTGCGCATGGTGACTGTTGTATACAATCCCGATGCTATTTCTATGTTTCATCAACACTCTGATAGTCCACAGATTACAGAATGCCACCAGATGTGCATCGGAAACTAATACTGGTATTCCAGGGAACGATCAAAGCGTAGACGGTTTGAGATATCACTCCCGTGGAGGAAAGTGCGCATGGTGACTGTTGTATTCAATCCCGATGCATTCTCTGTGTTTCATCAACACTCTGAAAGTCCACAGATTACAGAATGCCACCAGTTGTGCATCGGAAACCACTACTGGTCTTTCAGGGAGCGATCAGAGCGTAGACTGTTTGAGACATTACTCACATGGAGGAATGTGAGAATTGTGACTGTTGTATTGAATCCCGATGCTATTTCTGTGTTTCATCAACTCTCTGATAGTCCACAGATTACAGAATGCCACCACATGTGCATCGGAAACTACTACTGGTGTTCCAGGGAACGATCAAATCGTAGACTGTTTGAGACATTACTCCCATGGAGAGAAGTGCGCATAGTGACTGTTGTATTCAATCCCTATGCAATTTCTGTGTTTCTTCAACACCCTGATAGTCCACAGATTACACAATGCCACCAGATGTGCATCGAAAACTACTACTGGTCTTCCAGTGCACGATCAAAGCGTAGACTGTTTGAGACATTACTCCCAAGGAGGAAAGTGCTCATGATGACTGTTGTATTCAATCCCGATGCTACTTCTGTGTTTCATCAACACTCTGATAGTCCACAGATTACAGAATGCCACCAGATGTGCATCGGAAACTACTACTGGTCTTCCAGGGAACGATCAAAGCGTAGACTGTTTGAGAATTACTCCCATGGAGGAAAGTGCGCATGGTGACTGTTGTATTCAATCCCGATGCAATTTCTGTGTTTCATCAACACTCTGATAGTCCACAGATTACAGAATGCCTCCATTTGTGCATCGAAAACTACTACTGCCATTCCAGAGAACAATAAAAACGTAGACTGTTTGAGACATTACTCCCATGGAGGAAAGTGCGCATGGTGACTGTTGTATTAAATCCCGATTAAATTTCTGTGTTTCAGCAACACTCTGATAGTCCATAGATTACAGAATGCCACCAGATGAGCACCGAAAATTACTACTGGTCTTCCAGGGAACGATCATAGCGTAGACTGTTTGAGACATTACTCCCATGGAGGAAAGTGCGAATATTGACTGTTGTATTCAATCCCGATGCAATTTCTGTGTTTCATCAACACTCTGTTATTCCACAGATTACAGAATGCCACCAGATGTGCATCGGAGACTACTACTGGTCTTCCAGGGAACGATCAAAGCGTAGACTGTTTGAGACATTCCTCCCATGGAGGAAAGTGCGCATGGTGACTGTTGTATACAATCCCGATGCTATTTCTGTGTTTCATCAACACTCTGATAGTCCATAGATTACAGAATGCCACCAGATGTGCATCGGATACTTCTACTGGTCTTCCAGGGAACGATCAAAGCGTAGACTGTTTCAGACGTTACTCCCATTGAGGAAAGTGCGGATGGTGACTGTTGTATTCAATCCCGATTCAATTTCAGGGTTTCATCAACACTATGATAGTCCACAGATTACAGAATGCCACCAGATGTGCATCGGAAACTACTACTGGTCTTCCAGGGAAAGATCAAAGGGTAGACTGTTTGAGACATTACTCCCATGGAGGAACGTGCGCATGGTGACTGTTGTATTCAATCCCTTTGCAATTTCTGTGTTTCATCAACACTTAGTTAGTCCACAGATTACAGAATGCCTCCAGATGTGCACCGGAAACTACTAATGGTCTTCCAGGGAACGATCAAAACGTAGACTTCTTGAGACATTACTCCCATGGAGGAAAGTGCGCATGGTGACTGTTGTATTCAATCCCGATGCAATTTCTGTGTTTCATCAACACTCTGATAGTCCACAGATGACAGAATGCCTCCAGATGAGCATCGAAAATTACTACTGGTCTTCCAGGGAACGATCATAGCGTAGACTGTTTGAGACATTACTCCCATGGAGGAAAGTGCGAATATTGACTGTTGTATTCAATGCCGATGCAATTTCTGTGTTTCATCAACACTCTGTTATTCCACAGATTACAGAATGCCACCAGATGTGCATCGGAGACTACTACTGGTCTTCCAGGGAACGATCAAAACGTAGACTGTTTGAGACATTCCTCCCATGGAGGAAAGTGCGCATGGTGACCGTTGTATACAATCCCGATGCTATTTCTGTGTTTCATCAACACTCTGATAGTCCATAGATTACAGAATGCCACCAGATGTGCATCAGATACTTCTACTGGTCTTCCAGGGTACGATCAAAGCGTAGACTGTTTCAGACATTACTCCCATGGAGGAAAGTGCGGATGGTGACTGTTGTATTCAATCCCGATTCAATTTCAGGGTTTCATCAACACTGTGATAGTCCACAGATTACAGAATGCCACCAGATGTGCATCGGAAACTACTACTGGTCTTCCAGGGAAAGATCAAAGGGTAGACTGTTTGAGACATTACTCCCATGGAGGAAAGTGCGCATGGTGACTGTTGTATTCAATCCCTTTGCAATTTCTGTGTTTCATCAACACTTAGTTAGTCCACAGATTACAGAATGCCTCCAGATGTGCATCGGAAACTACTACTGCCATTCCAGAGAACAATGAAAACGTAGACTGTTTGAGACTTTACTCCCATGGAGGAAAGTGCGCATGGTGACTGTTGTATTAAATCCCGATTAAATTTCTGTGTTTCATCAACACTCTGATAGTCCATAGATTACAGAATGCCACCAGATGTGCATCGGAAACTTCTACTGGTCTTCCAGGGAACGATCAAACCGTAGACTGTTTGAGACATTACTCCCATGGAGGAATGTGCGCATGGTGACTGTTGTATTCAATCCCGATGGTATTTCTGTGTTTCATCAACTCTCTGATAGTCCACAGATTACAGAATGCCACCACATGTGCATCGGAAACTACTACTGGTCTTCCTTTGAACGATCAAAGCGTAGACTGTTTCAGACGTTACTCCCATGGAGGAAAATGCGCATGGTGACTGTTGTATTCAATCCCGATGCAATTTCTGTGTTTCAACAACACTCTGATAGTCCACAGATTACAGAATGCCTCCAGATGTGCACCGGATACTACTAATGGTCTTCCAGGGAACGATCAAAACGTAGACTTCTTGTGACATTACTCCCATGGAGGAAAGTGCGCATGGTGACTGTTGTATTCAATCCCGATGCAATTTCTGTGTTTCATCAACACTCTGATAGTCCACAGATGACAGAATGCCTCCAGATGAGCATCGATAATTACTACTGGTCTTCCAGGGAACGATCATAGCGTAGACTGTTTGGGACATTACTCCCATGGAGGAAAGTGCGAATATTGACTCTTGTATTCAATCCCGATGCAATTTCTGTGTTTCATCAACACTCTGTTATTCCACAGATTACAGAATGCCACCAGAAGTGCATCGGAGACTACTACTGGTCTTCCAGGGAACGATCAAAGCGTAGACTGTTTGAGACATTCCTCCTATGGAGGAAAGTGCGCATGGTGACTGTTGTATACAATCCCGATGCTATTTCTGTGTTTGATCAACACTCTGATAGTCCATAGATTACAGAATGCCACCAGATGTGCATCGGATACTTCTGCTGGTCTTCCAGGGAACGATCAAAGCGTAGACTGTTTCAGACGTTACTCCCATGGAGGAAAGTGCGGATGGTGACTGTTGTATTCACTCCCGATGCAATTTCTGTGTTTCATCAACATTTTGAAGGTCCACAGATTACAGAATGCTTCCAGATGTGCACCGGAAACTACTAATGGTCTTCCAGGGTACGATCAAAGCGTATACTGTTTCAGACATTACTCCCATGGAGGAAAGTGCGCATGGTGACTGTTGTATTCAATCCCGATGGAATTTCTGTGTTTCATCAACACTCTGATAGTGCACAGATTACAGAATGCCTCCATTTGTGCATCGAAAACTACTACTGCCATTCCAGAGAACAATGAAAACGTAGACTGTTTGAGACTTTACTCCCATGGAGAAAAGTGCGCATGGTGACTGTTGTATTTAATCCCGATTAAATTTCTGTGTTTCATCAACACTCTGATAGTCCTTAGTTTACAGAATGCCACCAGATGTGCATCGGAAACTTCTACTGGTCTTCCAGGGAACAATCAAAGCGTAGACTGTTTGAGACATTACTCCCATGGAGGAATGTGCGCATGGTGACTGTTGTATTCAATCCCGATGCTATTTCTGTGTTTCACCTACACTCTGATAGTCCACAGATTACTGAATGCCACCAGATGTGAATCGGAAACTACTACTGGTCTTCCAGGGAACGATCAAAGCGTAGAATGTTTGAGAATTACTCCCATGGAAGAAAGTGCGCATGGTGACTGTTGTATTCAATCCCGATGCAATTCCTGTGTTTCATCAACACTCTGATAGTCCACAGATTACAAAATGCCTCCAGATGTGCATCGGAAATTACTACTAGTCTTCCAGTGAACGATCAAAGGGTAGACTGTTTGAGACATTACTCCCATGGAGGAAAGTGCGAATATTGACCGTTGTATTCAATCCCGATGCAATTTCTGTCTTTCATCAACACTCTGTTAGTCCACAGATTACAGAATGCCACCAGATGTGCATCGGAAACTACTACTGCTCTTCCAGGGAACGACCAAAGCGTAGACTGTTTGAGACATTACTCCCATGGAGTAAAGTACACATGGCGTTTGTTGTATTCAATCCCGATGCTATTTCTGTGTTTCATCAACACTCTGATAGTCCACTGATTACAGAATGCCACCAGATATGCATCGGAAACCACTAGTGGTATTCCAGGGAAGGATCAAAGCGTAGACTGTTTGAGATATCACTCCCGTGGAGGAAAGTGCGCATGGTGATTGTTGTATTCAATCCCGATGCATTCTCTGTGTTTCATCAACACTCTGATGATCTACAGATTACAGAATGCCACCAGTTGTGCATCGGAAACCACTACTGGTCTTTCAGGGAACGATCAAAGCGTAGACTGTTTGAGACATTACTCCCATGGAGGAAAGTGCGCATGGTGACTGTTGTATACAATCCCGATGCTATTTCTGTGTTTCATCAACACTCTGATAGTCCAAAGATTACAGAATGCCACCAGATGTGCATCGGAAACTACTACTGGTATTCCAGGGAACGATCAAAGCGTAGACTGTTTGAGATATCACTCCCGTGGAGGAAAGTGCGCATGGTGACTGTTGTATTCAATCCCGATGCATTCTCTGTGTTTCATCAACACTCTGATAGTCCACAGATTACAGAATGCCACCAGTTGTGCATCGGAAACCACTACTGGTCTGTCAGGGAACGATCAAAGCGTAGACTGTTTGAGACATTAATCCCAAGGATGAAAGTGCTCATGATGACTGTTGTATTCAATCCCGATGCTACTTCTGTGTTTCATCAACACTCTGATAGTCCACAGATTACAGAATGCCACCAGATGTGCACCGGAAACTACTACTGGTCTTCCAGGGAACGATCAAAGGGTAGACTGTTTGAGACATTTCTCCCTTTTAGAGAAGTGCGCATGGTGACTGTTGTATTCAATCCCTATGCAATTTCTGTGTTTCATCAACACTCTGAGAGTCCACAGATTACAGAATGCCACCAGATGTGCATCGAAAACTACTACTGGTCTTCCAGTGAACGATCAAAGCGTAGACTGTTTGAGACATTACTCCCAAGGAGGAAAGTGCTCATGATGACTGTTGTATTCAATCCCGATGCTACTTCTGTGTTTCATCAACACTCTGATAGTCCACAGATTACAGAATGCCACCAGATGTGCATCGGAAACTACTACTGGGCTTCCAGGGAACGATCAAAGCGTAGACTGTTTGAGAATTACTCCCATGGAGGAAAGTGCGCATGGTGACTGTTGTATTCAATCCCGATGGAATTTCTGTGTTTCATCAACACTCTGATAGTCCACAGATTACAGAATGTCTCCATTTGTGCATCGAAAACTACTAGTGGCATTCCAGGCAACAATCAAAACGTAGACTGTTTGAGACATTACTCCCATGGAGGAAAGTGCGCATGGTGACTGTTGTATTAAATCCCGATTAAATTTCTGTGTTTCATCAACACTCTGATAGTCCATAGATTACAGAATGCCACAAGATGTGCATCGGAAACTTCTACTGGTCTTCCAGGGAAAGAGCAAAGCGTAGACTGTTTGAGACATTACTCCCATGTAGGAATGTGCGCATGGTGACTGTTGTATTCAATCCCGATGCTATTTCTGTGTTTCACCTACACTCTGATAGTCCACAGATTACTGAATGCCACCAGATGTGAATCGGAAACTACTACTGGTCTACCAATGAACGATCAAAGCGTAGAATGTTTGAGAATTACTGCCATGGAGGAAAGTGCGCATGGTGACTGTTGTATTCAATCCGATGCAATTACTGTGTTTCATCAACACTCTGATAGTCCACAGATTACAGAATGCCTCCAGATGTGCATCGGAAATTACTACTGGTCTTCCAGGGAACGATCAAAGCGTAGACTGTTTGAGACATTACTCCCATGGAGGAAAGTGCGATTATTGACCGTTGTATTCAATCCCGATGTAATTTCTGTCTTTCATCAACACTCTGTTAGTCCACAGATTACAGAATGCCACCAGATGTGCATCGGAAACTACTACTGCCCTTCCAGGTCACGATCAAAGCGTAGACTGTTTGAGAAATTACTCCCATGGAGGAAAGTACGCATGGTGTTTGTTGTATTCAATCCCGACGCTATTTCTGTGTTTCATCAACACTCTGATAGTCCACTGATTACAGAATGCCACCAGATGTGCATCGGAAACTACTACTGGTATTCCAGGGAACGATCAAAGCGTAGACTGTTTGAGATATCACTCCCGTGGAGGGAAGTGCGCATGGTGACTGTTGTATTCAATCCCGGTGCATTCTCTGTGTTTCATCAACACTCTG
The DNA here is from genome assembly GCF_023897955.1 of Schistocerca gregaria. NCBI lineage: Eukaryota > Metazoa > Arthropoda > Insecta > Orthoptera > Acrididae > Schistocerca > Schistocerca gregaria. Next base: position 15,969,274 of record NW_026061707.1, read on the forward strand.
ATGATCCACAGGTTACAGAATGCCACCAGTTGTGCATCGGAAACCACTACTATTCTTTCAGGGAACGATCAAAGCGTAGACTGTTTGAGACATTACTCCCATGGAGGAATGTGCGCATGGTGACTGTTGTATTCAATTCCGATTCAATTTCAGTGTTTCATCAACACTCTGATAGTCCACAGATTACAGAATGCCTCCAGATGTGCATCGAAAACTACTACTGATCTTCCAGGGAACAATCAAAACGTATACTGTTTGAGACATTACTCCCATGGAGGAGAGTGCGCATGGTGACTGTTGTATTCAATACCATTGCAATTTCTGTGTTTTATCAACACTCAGTTAGTCCACAGATTCCAGAATGCCACAAGATGTGCGTCGGAAACTACTACTGGTCTTCCAGGGAACGATCAAAGCGTAGACTGTTTGAGACATTACTCCCATGGAGGAAAGTGCGCATGGTGAATGTTGTATTAAATACCGATGAAATTTCTGATTTTCATCAATACTCTGATAGTCCACAGATTACAGATTGCCTCCAGATGTGCATCGGAAACTACTACTGGTCTTCCAGGGAAAGATCAAAGCGTAGACTGTTTGAGACATTACTCCCATGGAGGAAAGTGCGCATGGTGACTGTTGTATTCAATCCCTTTGCAATTTCTGTGTTTCATCAACACTTAGTTAGTCCACAGATTACAGAGTGCTTCCAGATGTGCACCGGAAACTACTAATGGTCTTCCAGGGAACGATCAAAGCGTAGACTGTTTCAGACAGTACTCCTATCGAGGAAAGTGCGGATGGTGACTGTTGTATTCAATCCAGAATCAATTTCAGTGTTTCATCAACACTATGATAGTCCACAGATTACAGAATGAAACCAAATGTGCATCGGAAACTACTACAGGTCTTCCAGGGAACGATCAAAGCGTAGACTGTTTGAGACATTACTCCCATGGAGGAAAGTGCGCATGGTGACTGTTGTATTCAATCCCATTGCAATTTCTGTGTTTGATCAACACTCAGTTAGTCCACAGATTACAGAATGCCTCCAGATGTGCATCGGAAACTACTACTGGTCTTCCAGGGAACGATCAAAGCGTAGACTGTTTGGGACATTACTCCCATGGAGGAAAGTGCGCATGATGACTGTTGTATTCAATCCCATTGCAATTTCTGTGTTTTATCAACACTCAGTTAGTCCAAAGATTCCAGAATGCCTCCAGATGTGCATCGGAAACCACTACTGGTCTTAATGGGAACGATCAAAGCGTAGACTGTATCAGACATTACTCCTATGGAGGAATGTGCGCATGGTAACTGTTGTATTCAATCGCGATGCTATTTCTGTGTTTCATCAACACTCTGATAGTCCACAGATTAAAGAATGCCACCATATACGCAAAGGAAACTACTACTGGTGTTCCAGGGAACGATCAAATCGTAGACTGTTTCAGACATTACTCCCATGGAGGGAAGTGCGCATGGTGACTGTTGTATTCAATCCTGTTTCAATTTCAGTGTTTCATCAACAGTCTGATAGTCCACAGATTACAGATTGCCTCCAGATGTGCATCGGAAACTACTACTGGTCTTCCTGGGAACGATCAAAGCGTAGACTGTTTCAGACGTTACTCCCATGGAGGAAAGTGCGGATGGTGACTGTTGTATTCACTCCCGATGCAATTTCTGTGTTTCATCAACATTTTGAATGTCCGCAGATTACAGAATGCTTCCAGATGTGCACCGGAAACTACTAATGGTCTTCCAGGGAACGATCAAAGCGTAGACTGTTTCAGACATTACTCCCATCGAGGAAAGTGCGGATGGTGACTGTTGTATTCAATCCCGAATCAATTTCAGTGTTTCATCAACACTATGATAGTCCACAGATTACAGAATGAAACCAAATTGTGCATCGGAAACTACTACAGGTCTTCCAGGGAACTATCAAAGCGTAGACTGTTTGAGACATTACTCCCATGGAGGAAAGTGCGCATGGTGACTGTTGTATTCAATCCCATTGCAATTTCTGTGTTTGATCAACACTCAGTTAGTCCACAGATTAAAGAATGCCTCCAGATGTGCATCGGAAACTACTACTGGTCTTCCTGGGAACGATCAAAGCGTAGACTGTTTGAGACATTACTCCCATGGAGAAAAGTGCGGATGGTGATTGTTGTATTCCATCCCGATGGAATTTATATGTTTTATCAACACTCTGATGGTCCACAGATTACAGAATGCCTCCACATGTGCATCGGAAACTACTACTGGTCTTTCTGGGAACGATCAAAGCGTAGACTGTTTGAGACATTACTCCCATGGAGGAAATTGCGCATGGTGACTATTGTATTCAATCCCATTGCATTTTCTGTGTTTTATCAACACTCAGTTAGTCCACAAATTTCTGAATGCCACCAGATGTGCATTACCAACTACTACTGGTCTTCCTGGAAACGATCAAAACGTAGACTGTATCAGACATTACTCCCATGGAGGAAAGTGCGGATTTTGACTGTTGTATTCACTCCCGATGCAATTTCTGTGTTTCATCAAAACTTTGAAGGTCCACAGATTACAGAATGCCTCCAGATGTGCATCGGAAATTACTACTGGTCTTCCAGGGAACGATCAAACCGTAGACTGTTTGAGACATTACTCCCATGGAGGAAAGTGCGAATATTGACCGTTGTATTCAATCCCGATGCAATTTCTGTGTTTCATGAACACTCTGATAGTCCACAGATTAAAGAATGCCACCATATATGCAAAGGAAACTACTACTGGTGTTCCAGGGAACGTTCAAATCGTAGACTGTTTGAGACATTACTCCCATGGAGGGAAGTGCGCATGGTGACTGTTGTATTCAATCCCGATTAAATTTCAGTGTTTCATCAACACTCTTATAGTCCACAGATTACAGAATGCCTCCAGATGTGCATCGAAAACTACTACTGGTCTTCCAGGGAACAATCAAAACGTATACTGTTTGAGACATTACTCCCATGGAGGAGAGTGCGCATGGTGACTGTTGTATTCAATCCCGATTCAATTTCAGTGTTTCATCAACACTCTGATAGTCCACAGATTACAGAATGCCTCCAGATGTGCATCGAAAACTACTACTGGTCTTCCAGGGAACAATCAAAAAGTATACTGTTTGAGACATTACTCCCATGGAGGAAAGTGCGCGTGGTGACTGTTGTATTAAATCCCGATGAAATTTCTGATTTTCATCAATACTCTGATAGTCCACAGATTACAGATTGCCTCCAGATGTGCATCGGAAACTACTACTGGTCTTCCTGGTAACGATCAAAGCGTAGACTGTTTCAGACGTTACTCCCATGGAGGAAAGTGCGGATGGTGACTGTTGTATTAACTCCCGATGCAATTTCTGTGTTTCATCAACATTTTGAAGGTCCACAGATTACAGAATGCTTCCAGATGTGCACCGGAAACTACTAATGGTCTTCCAGGGAACGATCAAAGCGTAGACTGTTTCAGACATTACTCCCATCGAGGAAAGTGCGGATGGTGACTGTTGTGTTCAATCCCGAATCAATTTCAGTGTTTCATCAACACTATGATAGTCCACAGATTACAGAATGAAACCAAATGTGCATCGGAAACTACTACAGGTCTTCCAGGGAACGATCAAAGCGTAGACTGTTTGAGAGATTACTCCCATGGAGGAAAGTGCGCATGGTGACTGTTGTATTCAATCCCATTGCAATTTCTGTGTTTGATCAACACTCAGTTAGTCCACAGATTAAAGAATGCCTCCAGATGTGCATCGGAAACTACTACTGGTCTTCCTGGGAACGATCAAAGCGTAGACTGTTTGAGACATTACTCCCATGGAGAAAAGTGCGGATGGTGATTGTTGTATTCCATCCCGATGGAATTTATATGTTTTATCAACACTCTGATGATCCACAGATTACAGAATGCCTCCACATGTGCATCGGAAACTACTACTGGTCTTTCTGGGAACGATCAAAGCGTAGACTGTTTGAGACATTACTCCCATGGAGGAAATTGCGCATGGTGACTATTGTATTCAATCCAATTGCATTTTCTGTGTTTTATCAACACTCAGTTAGTCCACAAATTTCTGAATGCCACCAGATGTGCATTACCAACTACTACTGGTCTTCCTGGAAACGATCAAAACGTAGACTGTATCAGACATTACTCCCATGGAGGAAAGTGCGGATTTTGACTGTTGTATTCACTCCCGATGCAATTTATGTGTTTCATCAAAACTTTGAAGGTCCACAGATTACAGAATGCCTCCAGATGTGCATCGGAAATTACTACTGGTCTTCCAGGGAACGATCAAACCGTAGACTGTTTGAGACATTACTCCCATGGAGTAAAGTGCGAATATTGACCGTTGTATTCAATCCCGATGCAATTTCTGTGTTTCATGAACACTCTGATAGTCCACAGATTAAAGAATGCCACCATATATGCAAAGGAAACTACTACTGGTGTTCCAGGGAACGTTCAAATCGTAGACTGTTTGAGACATAACTCCCATGGAGGGAAGTGCGCATGGTGACTGTTGTATTCAATCCTGATTCAGTTTCAGTGTTTCATCAACACTCTGATAGTCCACTGATTGCAGAATGCCTCCAGATGTGCATCGAAAACTACTACTGGTCTTCCAGGGAACAATCAAAAAGTATACTGTTTGAGACATTACTCCCATGGGGGAAAGAGCGCATGGTGACTGTTGTATTAAATCCCGATGCAATTTCTGATTTTCATCAACACTCTGATAGTCCACAGATTACAGATTGCCTCCAGATGTGCATCGGAAACTACTACTGGTCTTCCTGGGAACGATCAAAGCGTAGACTGTTTCAGACGTTACTCCCATGGAGGAAAGTGCGGATGGTGACTGTTGTATTCACTCCCGATGCAATTTCTGTGTTTCATCAACATTTTGAAGGTCCACAGATTACAGAATGCTTCCAGATGTGCACCGGAAACTACTAAAGGTCTTCCAGGGAACGATCAAAGCGTAGACTGTTTCAGACATTACTCCCATGGAGGAAAGTGCGGATGGTGACTGTTGTATTCAATCCCGATTCAGTTTCAGTGTTTCATCAACACTCAGATAGTCCACTGATTACAGAATGCCACCAGATGTGCATCGGAAACTACTACTGGTATTCCAGGGAACGATCAAAGCGTAGACTGTTTGAGATATCACTCCCGTGGAGGAAAGTGCTCATGGTGACTGTTGTATTCAATCCCGATGCATTCTCTGTCTTTCATCAACACTCTGCTGATCCACAGATTACAGAATGACACCAGTTGTGCATCGGAAACCACTACTGGTCTTTCAGGGAACGATCAAAGCGTAGACTGTTTGAGACATTACTCCCATGGAGGAATGTGCGCATGGTGACTGTTGAATTCAATCCCGATGCAATTTCTGTGTTTCATCAACACTCTGATAGTCCACAGATTAAAGAATGCCACCAGATGTGCATCGGAAACTACTACTGGTGTTCCAGGGAACTATCAAATCGTAGACTGTTTGAGACATTACTCCCATGGAGGGAAGTGCGCATGGTGACTGTTGTATTCAATCCCGATTCAATTTCAGTGTTTCATCAACACTCTGATAGTCCACAGATTACAGAATGCCTCCAGATGTGCATCGAAAACTACTACTGGTCTTCCAGGGAACAATCAAAACGTATACTGTTTGAGACATTACTCCCATGGAGGAGAGTGCGCATGGTGACTGTTGTATTCAATCCCGATTCAATTTCAGTGTTTCATCAACACTCTGATAGTCCACAGATTACAGAATGCCTCCAGATGTGCATCGAAAACTACTACTGGTCTTCCAGGGAACAATCAAAAAGTATACTGTTTGAGACATTACTCCCATGGAGGAAAGTGCGCGTGGTGACTGTTGTATTAAATCCCGATGAAATTTCTGATTTTCATCAATACTCTGATAGTCCACAGATTACAGATTGCCTCCAGATGTGCATCGGAAACTACTACTGGTCTTCCTGGGAACGATCAAAGCGTAGACTGTTTCAGACGTTACTCCCATGGAGGAAAGTGCGGATGGTGACTGTTGTATTCACTCCCGATGCAATTTCTGTGTTTCATCAACATTTTGGAGGTCCACAGATTACAGAATGCTTCCAGATGTGCACCGGAAACTACTAATGGTCTTCCAGGGAACGATCAAAGCGTAGACTGTTTCAGACATTACTCCCATGGAGGAAAGTGCGCATGGTGACTGTTGTATTAAATCCCGATGAAATTTCTGATTATCATCAATACTCTGATAGTCCACAGATTACAGATTGCCTCCAGATGTGCATCGGAAACTACTACTGGTCTTCCTGGGAACGATCAAAGCGTAGACTGTTTCAGACGTTACTCCCATGGAGGAAAGTGCGCATGGTGACTTTTGTATTCAATCCCATTGCAATTTCTGTGTTTTATCAACACTCAGTTAGTCCACAGATTCCAGAATGCCTCCAGATGTGCATCGGAAACTACTACTGGTCTTAATGGGAACGATGAAAGCGTAGACTGTATCAGACATTACCCCCATGGAGGAAAGTGCGTATTGTGTCTGTTGTATTCACTCCCGATGCAATTTCTGTGTTTCAACAACACTTTGAAGGTCCACAGATTACAGAATGCCTCCAGATGTGCATCGGAAACTACTACTGGTATTCCATGGAACTATCCAAGCGTAGCCTGTTTCAGATATTACTCCCATGGAGAAAAGTGCGGATGGTGATTGTTGTATTCCATCCCGATGCAATTTATATGTTTCATCAACACTATGATGGTCCACAGATTACAGATTGCCTCCACATGTGCATCGGAAACTACTACTGGTCTTTCTGGGAACGATCAAAGCGTAGACTGTTTGAGACATGACTCCCATGGAGGAAATTGCGCATGGTGACTGTTGTATTCAATCCCATTGCATTTTCTGTGTTTTATCAACACTCAGTTAGTCCACAAATTTCTGAATGCCACCAGATGTGAATTACAAACTACTACTGGTCTTCCTGGAAACGATCAAAACGTAGACTGTATCAGACATTACTCCCATGGAGGAAAGTGCGGATTTTGACTGTTGTATTCACTCCCGATGCAATTTCTGTGTTTCATCAACACTTTGAAGGTCCACAGATTACAGAATGCCTCCAAATGTGCATCGGAAATTACTACTGGTCTTCCAGGGAACGATCAAACCGTAGACTGTTTGAGACATTACTTCCATGGAGGAAAGTGCGAATATTGACCGTTGTATTCAATCCCGATGCAATTTCTGTGTTTCATCAACACTCTGATAGTCCACAGATTACAGAATGCCTCCAGATGTGCATCGGAAACTACTACTGGTCTTAATGGGAACGATCAAAGCGTAGACTGTATCAGACATTACTCCCATGGAGGAAAGAGCGCATGGTGACTGTTGTATTAAATCCCGATGCAATTTCTGATTTTCATCAACACTCTGATAGTCCACAGATTACAGATTGCCTCCAGATGTGCATCGGAAACTACTACTGGTCTTCCTGTGAACGATCAAAGCGTAGACTGTTTCAGGCGTTACTCCCATGGAGGAAAGTGCGAATGGTGACTGTTGTATTCACTCCCGATGCAATTTCTGTGTTTCATCAACATTTTGAAGGTCCACAGATTACAGAATGCTTCCAGATGTGCACCGGAAACTACTAATGGTCTTCCAGGGAACGATCAAAGCGTAGACTGTTTCAGACATTACTCCCATCGAGGAAAGTGCGGATGGTGACTGTTGTATTCAATCCCGAATCAATTTCAGTGTTTCATCAACACTATGATAGTCCACAGATTACAGAATGAAACCAAATGTGCATCGGAAACTACTACAGGTCTTCCAGGGAACGATCAAAGCGTAGACTGTTTGAGACATTACTCCCATGTAGGAAAGTGCGCATGGTGACTGTTGTATTCAATCCCATTGCAATATCTGTGTTTGATCAACACTCAGTTAGTCCACAGATTAAAGAATGCCTCCAGATGTGCATCGGAAACTACTACTGGTCTTCCTGGGAACGATCAAAGCGTAGACTGTTTGAGACATTACTCCCATGGAGATAAGTGCGGATGGTGATTGTTGTATTCCATCCCGATGGATTTTATATGTTTTATCAACACTCTGATGGTCCACAGATTACAGAATGCCTCCACATGTGCATCGGAAACTACTACTGGTCTTTCTGGGAACGATCAAAGCGTAGACTGTTTGAGACATTACTCCCATGGAGGAAATTGCGCATTGTGACTATTGTATTCAATCCCATTGCATTTTCTGTGTTTTATCAACACTCAGTTAGTCCACAAATTTCTGAATGCCACCAGATGTGCATTACCAACTACTACTGGTCTTCCTGGAAACGATCAAAACGTAGACTGTATCAGACATTACTCCCATGGAGGAAAGTGCGGATTTTGACTGTTGTATTCACTCCCGATGCAATTTCTGTGTTTCATCAAAACTTTGAAGGTCCACAGATTACAGAATGCCTCCAGATGTGCATCGGAAATTACTACTGGTCTTCCAGGGAACGATCAAACCGTAGACTGTTTGAGACATTACTCCCATGGAGGAAAGTGCGAATATTGACCGTTGTATTCAATCCCGATGCAATTTCTGTGTTTCATGAACACTCTGATAGTCCACAGATTAAAGAATGCCACCATATATGCAAAGGAAACTACTACTGGTGTTCCAGGGAACGTTCAAATCGTAGACTGTTTGAGACATAACTCCCATGGAGGGAAGTGCGCATGGTGACTGTTGTATTCAATCCTGATTCAGTTTCAGTGTTTCATCAACACTCTGATAGTCCACTGATTACAGAATGCCTCCAGATGTGCATCGAAAACTACTACTGGTCTTCCAGGGAACAATCAAAAAGTATACTGTTTGAGACATTACTCCCATGGGGGAAAGAGCGCATGGTGACTGTTGTATTAAATCCCGATGCAATTTCTGATTTTCATCAACACTCTGATAGTCCACAGATTACAGATTGCCTCCAGATGTGCATCGGAAACTACTACTGGTCTTCCTGGGAACGATCAAAGCGTAGACTGTTTCAGACGTTACTCCCATGGAGGAAAGTGCGGATGGTGACTGTTGTATTCACTCCCGATGCAATTTCTGTGTTTCATCAACATTTTGAAGGTCCACAGATTACAGAATGCTTCCAGATGTGCACCGGAAACTACTAATGGTCTTCCAGGTAACGATCAAAGCGTAGACTGTTTCAGACATTACTCCCATGGAGGAAAGTGCGGATGGTGACTGTTGTATTCAATCCCGATTCAGTTTCAGTGTTTCATCAACACTCTGATAGTCCACTGATTACAGAATGCCACCAGATGTGCATCGGAAACTACTACTGGTATTCCAGGGAACGATCAAAGCGTAGACTGTTTGAGATATCACTCCCGTGGAGGAAAGTGCGCATGGTGACTGTTGTATTCAATCCCGATGCATTCTCTGTGTTTCATCAACACTCTGCTGATCCACAGATTACAGAATGCCTCCAGATGTGCATCCAATACTACTACTGGTCTTCCTGAGAACGATCAGAGCGTAGACTGTTTGAGACATTACTCCCATGGAGGAATGTGCGCATGGTGACTGTTGAATTCAATCCCGATGCAATTTCTGTGTTTCATCAACACTCTGATAGTCCACAGATTAAAGAATGCCTCCAGATGTGCATCGGAAACTACTACTGGTCTTCCTGGGAACGATCAAAGCGTAGACTGTTTCAGACGTTACTCCCATGGAGGAAAGTGCGCATGGTGACTGTTGTATTCAATCCCATTGCAATTTCTGTGTTTTATCAACACTCAGTTAGTCCACAGATTCCAGAATGCCTCCAGATGTGCATCGGAAACTACTACTGGTCTTAATGGGAACGATCAAAGCGTAGACTGTATCAGACATTACTCCCATGGAGGAAAGTGCGTATTGTGTCTGTTGTATTCACTCCCGATGCAATTTCTGTGTTTCAACAACACTTTGAAGGTCCACAGATTACAGAATGCCTCCAGATGTGCATCGGAAACTACTACTGGTATTCCATGGAACTATCCAAGCGTAGACTGTTTGAGACATTACTCCCATGGAGATAAGTGCGGATGGTGATTGTTGTATTCCATCCCGATGGATTTTATATGTTTTATCAACACTCTGATGGTCCACAGATTACAGAATGCCTCCACATATGCATCGGAAACTACTACTGGTCTTTCTGGGAACGATCAAAGCGTAGACTGTTTGAGACATTACTCCCATGGAGGAAATTGCGCATGGTGACTATTGTATTCAATCCCATTGCATTTTCTGTGTTTTAACAACACTCAGTTAGTCCACAAATTTCTGAATGCCACCAGATGTGCATTACCAACTACTACTGGTCTTCCTGGAAACGATCAAAACGTAGACTGTATCAGACATTACTCCAATGGAGGAAAGTGCGGATTTTGACTGTTGTATTCACTCCCGATGCAATTTCTGTGTTTCATCAAAACTTTGAAGGTCCACAGATTACAGAATGCCTCCAGATGTGCATCGGAAATTACTACTGGTCTTCCAGGGAACGATCAAACCGTAGACTGTTTGAGACATTACTCCCATGGAGGAAAGTGCGAATATTGACCGTTGTATTCAATCCCGATGCAATTTCTGTGTTTCATGAACACTCTGATAGTCCACAGATTAAAGAATGCCACCATATATGCAAAGGAAACTACTACTGGTGTTCCAGGGAACGTTCAAATCGTAGACTGTTTGAGACATAACTCCCATGGAGGGAAGTGCGCATGGTGACTGTTGTATTCAATCCTGATTCAGTTTCAGTGTTTCATCAACACTCTGATAGTCCACTGATTACAGAATGCCTCCAGATGTGCATCGAAAACTACTACTGGTCTTCCAGGGAACAATCAAAGAGTATACTGTTTGAGACATTACTCCCATGGGGGAAAGAGCGCATGGTGACTGTTGTATTAAATCCCGATGCAATTTCTGATTTTCATCAACACTCTGATAGTCCACAGATTACAGATTGCCTCCAGATGTGCATCGGAAACTACTACTGGTCTTCCTGGGAACGATCAAAGCGTAGACTGTTTCAGACGTTACTCCCATGGAGGAAAGTGCGGATGGTGACTGTTGTATTCACTCCCGATGCAATTTCTGTGTTTCATCAACATTTTGAAGGTCCACAGATTACAGAATGCTTTCAGATGTGCACCGGAAACTACTAATGGTCTTCCAGGTAACGATCAAAGCGTAGACTGTTTCAGACATTACTCCCATGGAGGAAAGTGCGGATGGTGACTGTTGTATTCAATCCCGATTCAGTTTCAGTGTTTCATCAACACTCTGATAGTCCACTGATTACAGAATGCCACCAGATGTGCATCGGAAACTACTACTGGTATTCCAGGGAACGATCAAAGCGTAGACTGTTTGAGATATCACTCCCGTGGAGGAAAGTGCGCATGGTGACTGTTGTATTCAATCCCGATGCATTCTCTGTGTTTCATCAACACTCTGCTGATCCACAGATTACAGAATGACACCAGTTGTGCATCGGAAACCACTACTGGTCTTTCAGGGAACGATCAAAGCGTAGACTGTTTGAGACATTACTCCCATGGAGGAATGTGCGCATGGTGACTGTTGAATTCAATCCCGATGCAATTTCTGTGTTTCATCAACACTCTGATAGTCCACAGATTAAAGAATGCCTCCAGATGTGCATCGGAAACTACTACTGGTCTTCCTGGGAACGATCAAAGCGTAGACTGTTTCAGACGTTACTCCCATGGAGGAAAGTGCGCATGGTGACTGTTGTATTCAATCCCATTGCAATTTCTGTGTTTTATCAACACTCAGTTAATCCACAGATTCCAGAATGCCTCCAGATGTGCATCGGAAACTACTACTGGTCTTAATGGGAACGATCAAAGCGTAGACTGTATCAGACATTACTCCCATGGAGGAAAGTGCGTATTGTGTCTGTTGTATTCACTCCCGATGCAATTTCTGTGTTTCAACAACACTTTGAAGGTCCACAGATTACAGAATGCCTCCAGATGTGCATCGGAAACTACTACTGGTATTCCATGGAACTATCCAAGCGTAGCCTGTTTCAGATATTACTCCCATGGAGAAAAGTGCGGATGGTGATTGTTGTATTCCATCCCGATGCAATTTATATGTTTCATCAACACTATGATGGTCCACAGATTACAGATTGCCTCCACATGTGCATCGGAAACTACTACTGGTCTTTCTGGGAACGATCAAAGCGTAGACTGTTTGAGACATGACTCCCATGGAGGAAATTGCGCATGGTGACTGTTGTATTCAATCCCATTGCATTTTCTGTGTTTTATCAACACTCAGTTAGTAAACAAATTTCTGAATGCCACCAGATGTGAATTACAAACTACTACTGGTCTTCCTGGAAACGATCAAAACGTAGACTGTATCAGACATTACTCCCATGGAGGAAAGTGCGGATTTTGACTGTTGTATTCACTCCCGATGCAATTTCTGTGTTTCATCAACACTTTGAAGGTCCACAGATTACAGAATGCCTCCAAATGTGCATCGGAAATTACTACTGGTCTTCCAGGGAACGATCAAACCGTAGACTGTTTGAGACATTACTTCCATGGAGGAAAGTGCGAATATTGACCGTTGTATTCAATCCCGATGCAATTTCTGTGTTTCATCAACACTCTGATAGTCCACAGATTACAGAATGCCTCCAGATGTGCATCGGAAACTACTACTGGTCTTAATGGGAACGATCAAAGCGTAGACTGTATCAGACATTACTCCCATGGAGGAAAGAGCGCATGGTGACTGTTGTATTAAGTCCCGATGCAATTTCTGATTTTCATCAACACTCTGATAGTCCACAGATTACAGATTGCCTCCAGATGTGCATCGGAAACTACTACTGGTCTTCCTGTGAACGATCAAAGCGTAGACTGTTTCAGACGTTACTCCCATGGAGGAAAGTGCGAATGGTGACTGTTGTATTCACTCCCGATGCAATTTCTGTGTTTCATCAACATTTTGAAGGTCCACAGATTACAGAATGCTTCCAGATGTGCACCGGAAACTACTAATGGTCTTCCAGGGAACGATCAAAGCGTAGACTGTTTCAGACATTACTCCCATCGAGGTAAGTGCGGATGGTGACTGTTGTATTCAATCCCGAATCAATTTCAGTGTTTCATCAACACTATGATAGTCCACAGATTACAGAATGAAACCAAATGTGCATCGGAAACTACTACAGGTCTTCCAGGGAACGATCAAAGCGTAGACTGTTTGAGACATTACTCCCATGTAGGAAAGTGCGCATGGTGACTGTTGTATTCAATCCCATTGCAATATCTGTGATTGATCAACACTCAGTTAGTCCACAGATTAAAGAATGCCTCCAGATGTGCATCGGAAACTACTACTGGTCTTCCTGGGAACGATCAAAGCGTAGACTGTTTGAGACATTACTCCCATGGAGATAAGTGCGGATGGTGATTGTTGTATTCCATCCCGATGGAATTTATATGTTTTATCAACACTCTGATGGTCCACAGATTACAGAATGCCTCCACATGTGCATCGGAAACTACTACTGGTCTTTCTGGGAACGATCAAAGCGTAGACTGTTTGAGACATTACTCCCATGGAGGAAATTGCGCATGGTGACTATTGTATTCAATCCCATTGCATTTTCTGTGTTTTATCAACACTCAGTTAGTCCACAAATTTCTGAATGCCACCAGATGTGCATTACCAACTACTACTGGTCTTCCTGGAAACGATCAAAACGTAGACTGTATCAGACATTACTCCCATGGAGGAAAGTGCGGATTTTGACTGTTGTATTCACTCCCGATGCAATTTCTGTGTTTCATCAAAACTTTGAAGGTCCACAGATTACAGAATGCCTCCAGATGTGCATCGGAAATTACTACTGGTCTTCCAGGGAACGATCAAACCGTAGACTGTTTGAGACATTACTCCCATGGAGGAAAGTGCGAATATTGACCGTTGTATTCAATCCCGATGCAATTTCTGTGTTTCATGAACACTCTGATAGTCCACAGATTAAAGAATGCCACCATATATGCAAAGGAAACTACTACTGGTGTTCCAGGGAACGTTCAAATCGTAGACTGTTTGAGACATAACTCCCATGGAGGGAAGTGCGCATGGTGACTGTTGTATTCAATCCTGATTCAGTTTCAGTGTTTCATCAACACTCTGATAGTCCACTGATTACAGAATGCCTCCAGATGTGCATCGAAAACTACTACTGGTCTTCCAGGGAACAATCAAAAAGTATACTGTTTGAGACATTACTCCCATGGGGGAAAGAGCGCATGGTGACTGTTGTATTAAATCCCGATGCAATTTCTGATTTTCATCAACACTCTGATAGTCCACAGATTACAGATTGCCTCCAGATGTGCATCGGAAACTACTACTGGTCTTCCTGGGAACGATCAAAGCGTAGACTGTTTCAGACGTTACTCCCATGGAGGAAAGTGCGGATGGTGACTGTTGTATTCACTCCCGATGCAATTTCTGTGTTTCATCAACATTTTGAAGGTCCACAGATTACAGAATGCTTCCAGATGTGCACCGGAAACTACTAATGGTCTTCCAGGTAACGATCAAAGCGTAGACTGTTTCAGACATTACTCCCATGGAGGAAAGTGCGGATGGTGACTGTTGTATTCAATCCCGATTGAGTTTCAGTGTTTCATCAACACTCTGATAGTCCACTGATTACAGAATGCCACCAGATGTGCATCGGAAACTACTACTGGTATTCCAGGGAACGATCAAAGCGTAGACTGTTTGAGATATCACTCCCGTGGAGGAAAGTGCGCATGGAGACTGTTGTATTCAATCCCGATGCATTCTCTGTGTTTCATCAACACTCTGCTGATCCACAGATTACAGAATGACACCAGTTGTGCATCGGAAACCACTACTGGTCTTTCAGGGAACGATCAAAGCGTAGACTGTTTGAGACATTACTCCCATAGAGGAATGTGCGCATGGTGACTGTTGAATTCAATCCCGATGCAATTTCTGTGTTTCATCAACACTCTGATAGTCCACAGATTAAAGAATGCCACCAGATGTGCATCGGAAACTACTACTGGTGTTCCAGGGAACTATCAAATCGTAGACTGTTTGAGACATTACCCCCATGGAGGAGAGTGCGCATGGTGACTGTTGTATTCAATCCCGATTCAATTTCAGTGTTTCATCAACACTCTGATAGTCCACAGATTACAGAATGCCTCCAGATGTGCATCGAAAACTACTACTGGTCTTCCAGGGAACAATCAAAACGTATACTGTTTGAGACATTACTCCCATGGAGGAGAGTGCGCATGGTGACTGTTGTATTCAATCCCGATTCAATTTCAGTGTTTCATCAACACTCTGATAGTCCACAGATTACAGAATGCCTCCAGATGTGCATCGA
This sequence comes from Schistocerca gregaria, assembly GCF_023897955.1. Taxonomy (NCBI): domain Eukaryota; kingdom Metazoa; phylum Arthropoda; class Insecta; order Orthoptera; family Acrididae; genus Schistocerca; species Schistocerca gregaria. The sequence continues at coordinate 15,984,876 of NW_026061707.1, forward strand.
AAACTACTACTGGTCTTCCAGGGAACAATCAAACAGTATACTGTTTGAGACATTACTCCCATGGAGGAAAGTGCGCGTGGTGACTGTTGTATTAAATCCCGATGAAATTTCTGATTTTCATCAATACTCTGATAGTCCACAGATTACAGATTGCCTCCAGATGTGCATCGGAAACTACTACTGGTCTTCCTGGGAACGATCAAAGCGTAGACTGTTTCAGACGTTACTCCCATGGAGGAAAGTGCGGATGGTGACTGTTGTATTCACTCCCGATGCAATTTCTGTGTTTCATCAACATTTTGAAGGTCCACAGATTACAGAATGCTTCCAGATGTGCACCGGAAACTACTAATGGTCTTCCAGGGAACGATCAAAGCGTAGACTGTTTCAGACATTACTCCCATGGAGGAAAGTGCGCATGGTGACTGTTGTAATAAATCCCGATGAAATTTCTGATTATCATCAATACTCTGATAGTCCACAGATTACAGATTGCCTCCAGATGTGCATCGGAAGCTACTACTGGTCTTCCTGGGAACGATCAAAGCGTAGACTGTTTCAGACGTTACTCCCATGGAGGAAAGTGCGCATGGTGACTGTTGTATTCAATCCCATTGCAATTTCTGTGTTTTATCAACACTCAGTTAGTCCACAGATTCCAGAATGACTCCAGATGTGCATCGGAAACTACTACTGGTATTCCATGGAACTATCCAAGCGTAGCCTGTTTCAGATATTACTCCCATGGAGAAAAGTGCGGATGGTGATTGTTGTATTCCATCCCGATGCAATTTATATGTTTCATCAACACTATGATGGTCCACAGATTACAGATTGCCTCCACATGTGCATCGGAAACTACTACTGGTCTTTCTGGGAACGATCAAAGCGTAAACTGTTTCAGACATGACTCCCATGGAGGAAATTGCGCATGGTGACTGTTGTATTCAATCCCATTGCAATCTCTGTGTTTTATCAACTCTCAGTTAGTCCACAGATTCCAGAATGCCACAAGATGTGCGTCGGAAACTACTACTGGTCTTCCAGGGAACGATCAAAGCGTAGACTGTTTGAGACATTACTCCCATGGAGGAAAGTGCGCATGGTGAATGTTGTATTCAATCCCGATGCAATTTCTGTGTTTCATCAACACTCTGATAGTCCATATATTACAGAATGTCACCAGATGTGCATCGGAAACTTCTACTGGTCTTCCAGGGAACGATCAAAGCGTAGACTGTTTGAGACATTACTCCTATGGAGGGAAGTGCGCATGGTAACTGTTGTATTCAATCGCGATGCTATTTCTGTGTTTCATCAACACTCTGATAGTCCACAGATTAAAGAATGCCACCATATACGCAAAGGAAACTACTACTGGTGTTCCAGGGAACGATCAAATCGTAGACTGTTTCAGACATTACTCCCATGGAGGGAAGTGCGCATGGTGACTGTTGTATTCAATCCCGATTCAATTTCAGTGTTTCATCAACACTCTGATAGTCCACAGATTACAGAATGCCTCCAGATGTGCATCGAAAACTACTACTGGTCATCCAGGGAACAATCAAAAAGTATACTGTTTGAGACATTACTCCCATGGAGGAAAGTGCGCATGGTGACTGTTGTATTAAATCCCGATGAAATTTCTGATTTTCATCAATACTCTGATAGTCCACAGATTACAGATTGCCTCCAGATGTGCATCGGAAACTACTACTGGTATTCCATGGAACTATCAAAGCGTAGACTGTTTCAGATATTACTCCCATGGAGGAAAGTGCGGATTTTGACTGTTGTACTCACTCCCGATGCAATTTCTGTGTTTCATCAACACTTTGAAGGTCCACAGATTACAGAATGCCTCCAGATGTGCATCGGAAATTACTACTGGTCTTCCAGAGAACGATCAAACCGTAGACTGTTTGAGTCATTACTCCCATGGAGGAAAGTGCGAATATTGACCGTTGTATTCAATCCCGATGCAATTTCTGTGTTTCATCAACACTCTGATAGTCCACAGATTACAGAATGCCTCCAGGTGTGCGTCGGAAATTACTACTGGTCTCCCAGGGGACGATCAAAGCGTAGACTGTTTGAGACATTACTCCCATGGAGGAAAGTGCGAATATTGACTGTTGTATTCAATCCCGATGCAATTTCTGTGTTTCATCAACACTCTGATAGTCCACAGATTAAAGAATGCCACCATATAAGCAAAGGAAACTACTACTGGTGTTCCAGGGAACGATCAAATCGTAGACTGTTTCAGACATTACTCCCATGGAGGGAAGTGCGCATGGTGACTGTTGTATTCAATCCCGTTTCAATTTCAGTGTTTCATCAACACTCTGATAGTCCACAGATTACAGATTGCCTCCAGATGTGCATCGGAAACTACTACTGGTCTTCCTGGGAACGATCAAAGCGTAGACTGTTTCAGACGTTACTCCCATGGAGGAAAGTGCGGATGGTGACTGTTGTATTCACTCCCGATGCAATTTCTGTGTTTCATCAACATTTTGAAGGTCCACAGATTACAGAATGCTTCCAGATGTGCACCGGAAACTACTAGTGGTCTTCCAGGGAACGATCAAAGCGTAGACTGTTTCAGACATTACTCCCATCGAGGAAAGTGCGGATGGTGACTGTTGTATTCAATCCCGAATCAATTTCAGTGTTTCATCAACACTATGATAGTCCAGAGATTACAGAATGAAACCAAATGTGCATCGGAAACTACTACAGGTCTTCCAGGGAACGATCAAAGCGTAGACTGTTTGAGACATTACTCCCATGGAGGAAAGTGCGCATGGTGACTGTTGTATTTAATCCCATTGCAATTTCTGTGTTTGATCAACACTCAGTTAGTCCACAGATTAAAGAATGCCTCCAGATGTGCATCGGAAACTACTACTGGTCTTCCTGGGAACGATCAAAGCGTAGACTGTTTGAGACATTACTCCCATGGAGGAAATTGCGCATGGTGACTATTGTATTCAATCCCATTGCATTTTCTGTGTTTTATCAACACTCAGTTAGTCCACAAATTTCTGAATGCCACCAGATGTGCATTACCAACTACTACTGGTCTTCCTGGAAACGATCAAAACGTAGACTGTATCAGACATTACTCCCATGGAGGAAAGTGCGGATTTTGACTGTTGTATTCACTCCCGATGCAATTTCTGTGTTTCATCAACACTTTGAAGGTCCACAGATTACAGAATGCCTCCAAATGTGCATCGGAAATTACTACTGGTCTTCCAGGGAACGATCAAACCGTAGACTGTTTGAGACATTACTTCCATGGAGGAAAGTGCGAATATTGACCGTTGTATTCAATCCCGATGCAATTTCTGTGTTTCATCAACATTTTGAAGGTCCACAGATTACAGAATGCTTCCAGATGTGCACCGGAAACTACTAATGGTCTTCCAGGGAACGATCAAAGCGTAGACTGTTTCAGACATTACTCCCATGGAGGAAAGTGCGGATGGTGACTGTTGTATTCAATCCCGATTCAATTTCAGTGTTTCATCAACACTATGATAGTCCACAGATTACAGAATGCCACCAGATGTGCATCGGAAACTACTACAGGTCTTCCAGGGAACGATCAAAGCGTAGACTGTTTGAGACATTACTCCCATGGAGGAAAGTGCGGATTGTGACTGTTGTATTCACTCCCGATGCAATTTCTGTGTTTCATCAACACTTTGAAGGTCCACAGATTACAGAATGCCTCCAGATGTGCATCGGAAACTTCTACTGGTATTCCATGGAACGATCAAAGCGTAGACTGTTTAAGATATTACTGCCATGGAGAAAAGTGCGGATGGTGACTGTTGCATTCCATCCCATGCAATTACTATGTTTCATCCACACTCTGATAGTCCACAGATTACAGAATGCCACCAGATGTGCATCGGAAACTACTACTGGTCTTCCTGGGAACGATCAAAGCGTAGACTGTTTCAGACGTTACTCCCATGGAGGAAAGTGCGAATGGTGACTGTTGTATTCACTCCCGATGCTATTTCTGTGTTTCATCAACATTTTGAAGGTCCACAGATTACAGAATGCTTCCAGATGTGCACCGGAAACTACTAATGGTCTTCCAGGGAACGATCAAAGCGTAGACTGTTTCAGACATTACTCCCATGGAGGAAAGTGCGGATGGTGACTGTTGTATTCAATCCCGATTCAATTTCAGTGTTTCATCAACACTATGATAGTCCACAGATTACAGAATGCCACCAGATGTGCATCGGAAACTACTACAGGTTTTCCAGGGAACGATCAAAGCGTAGACTGTTTGAGACATTACTCCCATGGAGGAAAGTGCGGATTGTGACTGTTGTATTCACTCCCGATGCAATTTCTGTGTTTCATCAACACTTTGAAGGTCCACAGATTACAGAATGCCTCCAGATGTGCATCGGAAACTTCTACTGGTATTCCATGGAACGATCAAAGCGTAGACTGTTTAAGATATTACTGCCATGGAGAAAAGTGCGGATGGTGACTGTTGCATTCCATCCCATGCAATTACTATGTTTCATCCACACTCTGATAGTCCACAGATTACAGAATGCCACCAGATGTGCATCGGAAACTACTACTGGTCTTCCTGGGAACGATCAAAGCGTAGACTGTTTGAGACTTACTGCCATGGAGGAAAGTGCGGATGGTGACTGTTGTATTTAAACTCGATGCAACTTCTGTGTTTCATCAACACTTTGAGGGTCCACAGATTACAGAATGCCTCCAGATGGGCATCGGAAACTACTACTGGTCTTCGGGGGAACGATCAAAGCGTAGACTGTTTGAGGCATTACTCCCATGGAGGAAAGTGCGCATGGTGACTGTTGTATTCAATCCCGATGCAATTTCTGTGTTTCATCAACACTCTGATAGTCCACAGATTACAAAATGCCACCAGATGTGCATCGGAAACTACTCGTGGTCTTACATGGAACGATCAACTCGTAGACTCTTTGAGACATTACTCCCATGGAGGTAAGTTCGCATGGTGACTGTTGTATTCAAACCCGATGCAATTTCTGTGTTTCATCAACACTCTGACAGTCCACAGATTACAGTATGCCACCAGATGTGCATCAGAAACTACTACTGGTCTTCCAGGGAACGATCAAAGCGTAGACTGTTTCAGACGTTACTCGCATGGAGGAAAGTGCGTATGGTGACTGTTGTATTCAATCCCGATGCAATTTCTGTGTTTCATCAACACTTTGACGGTCCACAGGATACAGAATGCCTCCAGATGTGCATCGGAAACTACTACTGGTATTCCAGGGAACGATCAAAGCGTAGACTGTTTCAGACGTTACTCCCATGGAGGAAAGTGCGGATGGTGTTGTATTCACTCCCGATGCAATTTCTGCGTTTCATCAACATTTTGAAGGTCCACAGATTACAAAATGTTTCCAGATGTGCACCGGAAACTAGTAATGGTCTTCCTGGGAACGATCAAAGCGTAGACTGTTTCAGACATTACTAACATGGAGGAAAGTGCGGATGGTGTATGTTGTATTCAATCCCGATGCTATTTCTGTGTTTCACCAACTCTCTGATAGTCCACAGATTACAGAATGCCACCAGATGTGCATCGGAAATTACTACTGCTCTTCCAGGGAACGATCAAAGCGTACACTCTTTGAGACATTACTTCCATGGAGGAAAGTGCGCATGGTGACTGTTGTATTCAATCCCGATGCAATTTCTGTGTTTCATCAACACTCTGATAGTCCACAGATTACAGAATGCCACCAGATGTGCATCGGAAACTACTACTGGTCTTCCTGGGAACGATCAAAGCGTAGACTGTTTGAGACATTACTCACATGGAGGAAAGTGCGCATGGTGACTGTTGTATTCAATCCCATTGCAATATCTGTGTTTTATCAACACTCAGTTAGTCCACAAATTTCAGAATGCCTCCAGATGTGCATTGGAAACTACTACTGGTCTTCGTGGAAACGATCAAATCGTAGACTGTATCAGACATTACACCCATGGAGGAAAGTGCGGATTGTGACTGTTGTATTCACTCCCGATGCAATTTCTGTGTTTCATCAACACTTTGAAGGTCCACAGATTACAGAATGCCTCCAGATGTGCATCGGAAACTTCTACTCGTATTCCATGGAACGATCAAAGCGTAGACTGTCTAAGATATTACTGCCATGGAGAAAAGTGCGGATGGTGAATGTTGTATTCTATCCCATGCAATTACTATGTTTCATCGGCACTCTGATAGTCCACAGATTACAGATTGCCTCCAGATGTGCATCGGAAACTACTACTAGTCTTCCTGGGAACGATCAAAGCGTAGACTGTTTGAGACTTACTGCCATGGAGGAAAGTGCGGATGGTGACTGTTGTATTCAAACTCGATGCAATTTCTGTGTTTCATCAACACTTTGAGGGTCCACAGATTACAGAATTCCTCCAGATGGGCATCGGAAACTACTACTGGTCTTCCAGGGATCGATCAAAGCGTAGACTGTTTGAGAATTACTCCCATGGAGGAAAGTGCGGATGGTGACTGTTGTATTCAATCCCGATGCTATTTCTATGTTTCACCAACACTCTGATTGTCCATAGATTACAGAATGCCACCAGCTGTGCATCGGAAATTACTACTGGTCTTCCAGGGAACGATCAAAGCGTAGACTGTTTTAGACATTACTCCCATGGAGGAAAGTGCGCATGGTGACTGTTGTATTCAAACCCGATGCAATTTCTGTGTTTCATCAACACTCTGACAGTCCACAGATTACAGAATGCCACCAGATGTGCATCGGAAACTACTACTGGTCTTCCAGGGAAAGATCAAAGCGTAGACTGTTTGAGACATTAGTCCCACGGCGGTAAGTGCGCATGATGACTGTTGTATTCAATCCCGATGCTATTTCTGTGTTTCACCAACTCTCTGATAGTCCACAGATTACAGAATGCCACCAGATGTGCATCGGAAATTACTACTGGTTTTCCAGGGAACGATCAAAGCGTACACTCTTTGAGACATTACTTCCATGGAGGAAAGTGCGCATGGTGACTGTTGTATTCAATCCCGATGCAATTTCTGTGTTTCATCAACACTCTGATAGTCCACAGATTACAGAATGCCACCAGATGTGCATCGGAAACTACTACTGGTCTTCCAGGGATCGATCAAAGCGTAGACTGTTTGAGAATTACTCTCATGGAGGAAAGTGCGGATGGTGACTGTTGTATTCCATCCCGATGCAATTTCTATGTTTCATCAACACTCTGATGGTCCACAGATTACAGATTGCCTCCAGATGTGCATCGGAAACTACTACTGGTCTTCCTGGGAACGATCAAAGCGTAGACTGTTTGAGACATTACTCCCATGGAGGAAAGTGCGCATGGTGACTGTTGTATTCAAACCCGATGCAATTTCTGTGTTTCATCAACACTCTGATAGTCCACAGATTACAGAATGCCACCAGATGTGCATCGGAATCTACTCCAGGTCTTCCATGGAACGATCAACTCGTAGACTGTTTGAGACATTACTCCCATGGAGGTAAGTTCGGATGGTGACTGTTGTATTCAAACCCGATGCAATTTCTGTGTTTCATCAACACTCTGACAGCCCACAGATTACAGAATGCCACCAGATGTGCATCGGAAACTACTACTGGTCTTCCAGGGAACGATCAAGGCGTAGACTGTTTCAGACGTTACTCGCATGGAGGAAAGTGCGGATGGTGACTGTTGTATTCAATCCCGATGCAATTTCTGTGTATCATCAACACTTTGAAGGTCCACAGATTACAGAATGCCTCCAGATGTGCATCGGAAACTACTACTGGTATTCCAGGGATCGATCAAAGCGTAGACTGTTTCAGACGTTACTCCCATGGAGGAAAGTGCGGATGGTGTTGTATTCACTCCCGATGCAATTTCTGCGTTTCATCAACATTTTGAAGGTCCACAGATTACAGAATGTTTCCAGATGTGCACCGGAAACTAGTAATGGTCTTCCTGGGAACGATCAAAGCGTAGCCTGTTTCAGACATTACTAACATGGAGGAAAGTGCGGATGGTGAATGTTGTATTCAATCCCATTGCAATATCTGGGTTTTATCAACACTCAGTTAGTCCACAAATTTCAGAATGCCCCCAGATATGCATTGGAAACTACTACTGGTCTTCGTGGAAACGATCAAATCGTAGACCGTATCAGACATTACTCCCATGGAGGAAAGTGCGTATTGTGTCTGTTGTATTCACTCCCGATGCAATTTCTGTGTTTCAACAACACTTTGAAGGTCCACAGATTACAGAATGCCTCCAGATGTGCATTGGAAACTACTACTGGTCTTCGTGGAAACGATCAAATCGTAGACTGTATCAGACATTACTCCCATGGAGGAAAGTGCGGATTGTGACTGTTGTATTCACTCCCGATGCAATTTCTGTGTTTCATCAACACTTTGAATGTCCACAGATTACAGACTGCCTCCAGATGTGCATCGGAATCTTCTACTGGTATTCCATGGAACAATCACAGCGTAGACTGTTTAAGATATTACTGCCATGGAGAAAAGTGCGGATGGTGACTGTTGCATTCCATCCCATGCAATTACTATGTTTCATCCACACTCTGATAGTCCACAGATTACAGAATGCCTCCAGATGTGCATCGGAAACTACTACTAGTCTTCCTGGGAACGATCAAAGCGTAGACTGTTTGAGTCTTACTGCCAATGAGGAAAGTGCGGATGGTGACTGTTGTATTGAAACTCGATGCAATTTCTGTGTTTCATCAACACTTTGAGGGTCCACAGATTACAGAATGCCTCCAGATGTGCATCGGAAACTACTACTAGTCTTCCTGGGAACGATCAAAGCGTAGACTGTTTGAGTCTTACTGCCAATGAGGAAAGTGCGGATGGTGACTGTTGTATTGAAACTCGATGCAATTTCTGTGTTTCATCAACACTTTGAGGGTCCACAGATTACAGAATGCCTCCAGATGGGCATCGGAAACTACTACTGGTCTTCCTGGGAACGATCAAAGCGTAGACTGTTTCAGACATTACTAACATGGAGGAAAGTGCGGATGGTGAATGTTGTATTCAATCCCGATTCAATTTCAGTGTTTCAATAACACTCTGATAGTCCACAGATTACAGAATGCCTCCAGATGTGCATCTGAAACTACTACTTGTCTTCCAGGGAACGATCAAAGCATAGGCTGTTTGAGACACTACTCCCGTATAGGAAAGTTCGCATGGTGACTGTTGTATTCAATCCCGATGCTATTTCTGTGTTTCACCAACTCTCTGATAGTCCACAGATTACAGAATGCCACCAGATGTGCATCGGAAATTACTACTGGTCTTCCAGGGAACGATCAAAGCGTACACTCTTTGAGACATTACTCCCATGGAGGAAAGTGCGCATGGTGACTGTTGTATTCAATCCCATTGCAATTTCTGTGTTACATCGACACTTTGATAGTCCACAGATTACAGAATGCCACCAGATGTGCATCGGAAACTACTACTGGTCTTCCAGGGATCGATCAAAGCGTAGACTGTTTGAGAATTACTTCCATGGAGGAAAGTGCGGATGGTGACTGTTGTATTCCATCCCGACGCAATTTCTATATTTCATCAACACTCTGATGGTCCACAGATTACAGATTGCCTCCAGATGTGCATCGGAAACTACTACTGGTCTTCCTGGGAACGATCAAAGCGTAGACTGTTTGAGACATTACTCCCAAGGAGGAAAGTGCGCATGGTGACTGTTGTATTCAATCCCATTGCAATATCTGTGTTTTATCAACACTCAGTTAGTCCACAAATTTCAGAAAGCCTCCAGATGTGCATTGGAAACTACTACTGGTCTTCGTGGAAACGATCAAATCGTAGACTGTATCAGACCTTACACCCATGGAGGAAAGTGCGGATTGTGACTGTTGTATTCACTCCCGATGCAATTTCTGTGTTTCATCAACACTTTGAAGGTCCACAGATTACAGAATGCCTCCAGATGTGCATCGGAAACTTCTACTCGTATTCCATGGAACGATCAAAGCGTAGACTGTTTAAGATATTACTGCCATGGAGAAAAGTGCGGATGGTGAATGTTGTATTCTATCCCATGCAATTACTATGTTTCATCGGCACTCTGATAGTCCTCTGATTACAGATTGCCTCTAGATGTGCATCGGAAACTACTACTAGTCTTCCTGGGAACGATCAAAGCGTAGACTGTTTGAGACTTACTGCCATGGAGGAAAGTGCGGATGGTGACTGTTGTATTCAAACTCGATGCAACTTCTGTGTTTCATCAACACTTTGAGGGTCCACAGATTACAGAATGCCTCCAGATGGGCATCGGAAACTACTACTGGTCTTCCAGGGAACGATCAAAGCGTAGACTGTTTGAGACATTACTCCCATGGAGGAAAGTGCGCATGGTGACTGTTGTATTCAATCCCGATGCAATTTCTGTGTTTCATCAACACTCTGATAGTCCACAGATTACAGAATGCCACCAGATGTGCATCGGAAACTACTCCTGGTCTTCCAGGGAACGATCAAAGCGTAGACTGTTTGAGACATTACTCCCATGGAGGTAAGTGCGCATGGTGACTGTTGCATTCAATCCCGATGCTATTTCTATGTTTCACCAACACTCTGATTGTCCATAGATTACAGAATGCCACCAGCTGTGCATCGGAAATTACTACTGGTCTTCCAGGGAACGATCTAAGCGTAGACTGTTTTAGACATTACTCCCATGGAGGAAAGTGCGCATGGTGACTGTTGTATTCAAACCCGATGCAATTTCTGTGTTTCATCAACACTCTGACAGTCCACAGAATACAGAATGCCACCAGATGTGCATCGGAAACTACTACTGGTCTTCCAGGGAAAGATCAAAGCGTAGACTGTTTGAGACATTAGTCCCATGGAGGTAAGTGCGCATGATGACTGTTGTATTCAATCCCGATGCTATTTCTGTGTTTCACCAACTCTCTGATAGTCCACAGATTACAGAATGCCACCAGATGTGCATCGGAAATTACTACTGGTCTTCCAGGGAACGATCAAAGCGTACACTCTTTGAGACATTACTTCCATGGAGGAAAGTGCGCATGGTGACTGTTGTATTCAATCCCGATGCAATTTCTGTGTTTCATCAACACTCTGATAGTCCACAGATTACAGAATGCCACCAGATGTGCATCGGAAACTACTACTGGTCTTCCAGGGATCGATCAAAGCGTAGACTGTTTGAGAATTACTCCCATGGAGGAAAGTGCGGATGGTGACTGTTGTATTCCATCCCGATGCAATTTCTATGTTTCATCAACACTCTGATGGTCCACAGATTACAGATTGCCTCCAGATGTGCATCGGAAACTACTACTGGTCTTCCTGGGAACGATCAAAGCGTAGACTGTTTGAGACATTACTCCCATGGAGGAAAGTGCGCACGGTGACTGTTGTATTCAATCCCATTGCAATATCTGGGTTTTATCAACACTCAGTTAGTCCACAAATTTCAGAATGCCCCGAGATATGCATTGGAAACTACTACTCGTCTTCGCGGAAACGATCAAATCGTAGACTGTATCAGACCTTACTCCCATGGAGGAAAGTGCGGATTGTGACTGTTGTATTCACTCCCGATGCAATTTCTGTGTTTCATCAACACTTTGAAGGTCCACAGACTACAGAATGCCTCCAGATGTGCATCGGAAACTTCTACTGGTATTCCATGGAACGATCAAAGCGTAGACTGTTTAAGATATTACTGCCATGTAGAATAGTGCGGATGGTGACTGTTGTATTCCATCCCATGCAATTACTATGTTTCATCCACACTCTAATAGTCCACAGATTACAGATTGCCTCCAGATGTGCATCGGAATCTACTACTAGTCTTCCTGGGAACGATCAAAGCGTAGACTGTTTGAGACTTACTGCCATGGAGGAAAGTGCGGATGGTGACTGTTGTATTCAAACTCGATGCAATTTCTGTGTTTCATCAACACTTTGAGGGTCCACAGATTACAGAATGCCTCCAGATGGGAATCGGAAACTACTACTGGTCTTCCAGGGAACGATCAAAGCGTAGACTGTTTGAGACATTACTCCCATGGAGGAAAGTGCGCATGGTGACTGTTGTATTCAATCCCGATGCAATTTCTGTGTTTCATCAACACTCTAAAAGTCCATAGATTACAGAATGCCACCAGATGTGCATCGGAAACTACTACTGGTCTTCCAGGGAAAGATCAAAGCGTAGACTGTTTTAGACATTACTCCCATGGAGGAAAGTGCGCATGGTGACTGTTGTATTCAAACCCGTGGCTATTTCTGTGTTTCATCAACACTTTGAAGGTCCACAGATTACAGAATGCCTCCAGATGTGCATCGGAAACTACTACTGGTGTTCCCGGGAACGATCAAAGCGTAGACTGTTTCAGATATTACTCCCATGGAGGAAAGTGCGCATGGTGACTGTTCTATTGATTCCCGATGCTATTTCTGTGTTTCATCAACGCTCTGATAGTCCACAGATTACAGAATGCCACCAGATGTGCATCGGAAACTACTACTGGTCTTCCAGGGAACGATCAAGGCGTAGACTGTTTGAGACATACTCCCATGGAGAAAAGTGAGCATGGTGACTGTTGTATTCAATCCCAATGGAATTTCTGTGTTTCATCAACACTCTGATAGTCCACAGATTACAGAATGCCACCAGATGTGCATCGGAAACTACTACTGGTATTCCAGGGAACGATCAAAGCGTAGACTGTTTGAGATATCACTCCCGTGGAGGAAAGTGCGCATGGTGACTGTTGTATTCAATCCCGATGCAATTTCTGTGTTTCATCAACACTCTGATGGTCCACAGATTACAGAATGCCTCCAGATGTGCATCGGAAACTACTACTGGTCAACCAATGAACGATCCAATCGTAGACTGTTTGAGACATTACTCCCATGGAGGAAAGTGCGCATGGTGACTGTTGTATTCCATCCCGATGGAATTTCTGTGTTTCATCAACACTCTGATAGTCCACAGATTACAGAATGCCATCAGATGTGCATCGGAAACTACTACTGGTCTTTCAGAGAACGATCAAATCGTAGACTGTCTGAGACATTACTCCCATGGAGGAAAGTGCGCATGGTGACTGTTGTATTCAATCCCGATGCTATTTCTGTGTTTCATCAACACTCTGATAGTCCACAGATTACAGAATGCCACCACGTGTGCGTCGGAAATTACTACTGATCTTCCAGGGGACGATCAAAGCGTAGACTGTTTGAGACATTATTCCCATGGAGGAAAGTGCGAATATTGACTATTGTATACAATCCCGATGCAATTTTGTGTTTCATCAAAAGTCTGTTAGTCCACAGATTACAGAATGCCACCAGGTGTGCATCGGAGACTACTACTGGTCTTCCAGGGAACGTTCAAATCGTAGACTGTTTGAGACATTACTCCCATGGAGGAAAGTGCGCATGGTAACTGTTGTATTCAATCCCGATGCTATATCTGTGTTTCATCAACACTCTGATAGTCCACAGATTACGGAATGCCACCAGATGTGCATCAGAAACTACTAGTGGTATTCCAGGGAAGGACTAAAACGTAGACTGTTTGTGATATCACTCCCGTGGAGGAAAGTGCGCATGGTGACTGTTGTATTCAAACCCGATGCAATTTCTTTGTTTCATCAACACTCTCACAGTCCACAGATTACAGAATGTCTGAAGATGTGCATCGGAAATTACTACTGGTCTTCCTGGGAACGATCAAAGCGTAGACTGTTTGAGTCTTACTGCCAATGAGGAAAGTGCGGATGGTGACTGTTGTATTGAAACTCGATGCAATTTCTGTGTTTCATCAACACTTTGAGGGTCCACAGATTACAGAATGCCTCCAGATGGGCATCGGAAACTACTACTGGTCTTCCAGGGAACGATCAAAGCGTAGACTGTTTGAGACATTACTCCCATGGAGGAAAGTGCGCATGGTGACAGTTGTATTCAATCCCGATGCAATTTCTGTGTTTCATCAACACTCTGATAGTCCACAGATTACAGAATGCCACCAGATGTGCATCGGAAACTACTCCAGGTCTTCCATGGAACGATCAACTCGTAGACTGTTTGAGACATTACTCCCATGCAGGTAAGTTCGGATGGTGACTGTTGTATTCAAACCCGATGCAATTTCTGTGTTTCATCAACACTCTGACAGCCCACAGATTACAGAATGCCACCAGATGTGCATCGGAAACTACTACTGGTCTTCCAGGGAACGATCAAAGCGTAGACTGTTTCAGACGTTACTCGCATGGAGGAAAGTGCGGATGGTGACTGTTGTATTCAATCCCGATGCAATATCTGTGTTCCATCAACACTTTGAAGGTCCACAGATTACAGAATGCCTCCAGATGTGCATCGGAAAGTACTACTGGTATTCCAGGGAACGATCAAAGCGTAGACTGTTTCAGACGTTACTCCCATGGAGGAAAGTGCGGATGGTGTTGTATTCACTCCCGATGCAATTTCTGCGTTTCATCAACATTTAGAAGGTCCACAGATTACAGAAAGTTTCCAGATGTGCACCGGAAACTAGTAATGGTCTTCCTGGGAACGATCAAAGCGTAGACTGTTTCAGACATTACTAACATGGAGGAAAGTGCGGATGGTGAATGTTGTATTCAATCCCGATTCAATTTCAGTGTTTCATCAACACTCTGATAGTCCACAGATTACAGAATGCCTCCAGATGTGCATCGGAAACTACTACTTGTCTTCCAGGGAACGATCAAAGCATAGGCTGTTTGAGACACTACTCCCGTATAGGAAAGTTCGCATGGTGACTGTTGTATTCAATCCCGATGCTATTTCTGTGTTTCACCAACTCTCTGATAGTCCACAGATTACAGAATGCCACCAGATGTGCATCGGAAATTACTACTGGTCTTCCAGGGAACGATCAAAGCGTACACTCTTTGAGACATTACTCCCATGGAGGAAAGTGCGCATGGTGACTGTTGTATTCAATCCCATTGCAATATCTGTGTTTTATCAACACTCAGTTAGTCCACATATTTCAGAATGCCTCCAGATGTGCATTGGAAACTACTACTGGTCTTCCAGGGAACGATCTAAGCGTAGACTGTTTTAGACATTACTCCCATGGAGGAAAGTGCGCATGGTGACTGTTGTATTCAAACCCGATGCAATTTCTGTGTTTCATCAACACTCTGACAGTCCACAGAATACAGAATGCCACCAGATGTGCATCGGAAACTACTACTGGTCTTCCAGGGAAAGATCAAAGCGTAGACTGTTTGAGAAATTAGTCCCATGGAGGTAAGTGCGCATGATGACTGTTGTATTCAATCCCGATGCTATTTCTGTGTTTCACCAACTCTCTGATAGTCCACAGATTACAGAATGCCACCAGGGGTGCATCGGAAATTACTACTGGTCTTCCAGGGAACGATCAAAGCGTACACTCTTTGAGACATTACTTCCATGGAGGAAAGTGCGCATGGTGACTGTTGTATTCAATCCCGATGCAATTTCTGTGTTTCATCAACACTCTAAAAGTCCATAGATTACAGAATGCCACCAGATGTGCATCGGAAACTACTACTGGTCTTCCAGGGAAAGATCAAAGCGTAGACTGTTTTAGACATTACTCCCATGGAGGAAAGTGCGCATGGTGACTGTTGTATTCAAACCCGTGGCAATTTCTGTGTTTCATCAACACTTTGAAAGTCCACAGATTACAGAATGCCTCCAGATGTGCATCGGAAACTACTACTGGTGTTCCCCGGAACGATCAAAGCGTAGACTGTTTCAGATATTACTCCCATGGAGGAAAGTGCGCATGGTGACTGTTCTATTGATTCCCGATGCTATTTCTGTGTTTCATCAACGCTCTGATAGTCCACAGATTACAGAATGCCACCAGATGTGCATCGGAAACTACTACTGGTCTTCCAGGGAACGATCAAGGCGTAGACTGTTTGAGACATACTCCCATGGAGAAAAGTGAGCATGGTGACTGTTGTATTCAATCCCAATGGAATTTCTGTGTTTCATCAACACTCTGATAGTCCACAGATTACAGAATGCCACCAGATGTGCATCGGAAACTACTACTGGTATTCCAGGGAACGATCAAAGCGTAGACTGTTTGAGATATCACTCCCGTGGAGGAAAGTGCGCATGGTGACTGTTGTATTCAATCCCGATGCAATTTCTGTGTTTCATCAACACTCTGATGGTCCACAGATTACAGAATGCCTCCAGATGTGCATCGGAAACTACTACTGGTCAACCAATGAACGATCCAATCGTAGACTGTTTGAGACATTACTCCCATGGAGGAAAGTGCGCATGGTGACTGTTGTATTCCATCCCGATGGAATTTCTGTGTTTCATCAACACTCTGATAGTCCACAGATTACAGAATGCCATCAGATGTGCATCGGAAACTACTACTGGTCTTTCAGAGAACGATCAAATCGTAGACTGTCTGAGACATTACTCCCATGGAGGAAAGTGCGCATGGTGACTGTTGTATTCAATCCCGATGCTATTTCTGTGTTTCATCAACACTCTGATAGTCCACAGATTACAGAATGCCACCACGTGTGCGTCGCAAATTACTACTGGTCTTCCAGGGGACGATCAAAGCGTAGACTGTTTGAGACATTATTCCCATGGAGGAAAGTGCGAATATTGACTATTGTATACAATCCCGATGCAATTTTGTGTTTCATCAAAAGTCTGTTAGTCCACAGATTACAGAATGCCACCAGGTGTGCATCGGAGACTACTACTGGTCTTCCAGGGAACGTTCAAAGCGTTGACTGTTTGAGACATTACTCCCATGGAGGAAAGTGCGCATGGTAACTGTTGTATTCAATCCCGATGCTATATCTGTGTTTCATCAACACTCTGATAGTCCACAGATTACGGAATGCCACCAGATGTGCATCAGAAACTACTAGTGGTATTCCAGGGAAGGACTAAAACGTAGACTGTTTGTGATATCACTCCCGTGGAGGAAAGTGCGCATGGTGACTGTTGTATTCAAACCCGATGCAATTTCTTTGTTTCATCAACACTCTCACATTCCACAGATTACAGAATGTCTGAAGATGTGCATCGGAAATTACTACTGGTCTTCCAGGGAACGGTCTAAGCATAGACTATTTGAGACATTACTCCCATGGATGAAAGTGCGCATGGTGACTGTTGTATTCAGACCCGATGCAATTTCTGTGTTTAATCAACACTCTGACAGTCCACTGATTACAGAATGCCACCAGATGTGCATCGGAAACTACTACTGGTCTTCCAGGGAACGATCAAAGCGTAGACTGTTTCAGACGTTACTCGCATGGAGGAAAGTGCGGATGGTGACTGTTGTATTCAATCCCGATGCAATTTCTGTGTTTCATCAACACTTTGAAGGTCCACAGATTACAGAATGCCTCCAGATGTGCATCGGAAGCTACTACTGGTATTCCAGGGAACGATCAAAGCGTAGACTGTTTCAGACGTTACTCCCATGGAGGAAAGTGTGGATGGTGACTGTTGTATTCAATCCCGATGCAATTTCTGTGTTTCATCAACACTCGGATAGTCCACAGATTACAGAATGCCTCCAGATGTGCATCGGAAACTACTACTGGCTTTCCAGGGAACGATCAAAGCGTAGACTGTTCGAGACATTAGTCCCATGGAGGTAAGTGCGCATGGTGACTGTTGTATTCAATCCCGATGCTATTTCTGTGCTTCACCAACTCTCTGATAGTCCACAGATTACAGAATGCCACCAGATGTGCAACGGAAATTACTACTGGTCTTCCAGGGAACGATCAAAGCGTACACTCTTTGAGACAATAATTTTATCTTGGAACTCTTCCATTTGGTCCGTGTTTGCATAGAAAAACAATATCAGAAGTTGCGTCCGCGTCTTTGAGACATTACTCCCATGGAGGAAAGTGCGCTTGGTGACTGTTGTATTCAATCCCGATGCAATTTCTGTGTTTCATCAACACTCTGATAGTCCACAGTTACAGAATGCCACGAGATGTGCATCGGAAACTGCTACTGGCCTTCCAGGGATCGATCAAAGCGTAGACTGTTTGAGAATTACTCCCATGGAGGAAAGTGCGGATGGTGACTGTTGTACTCCATCCCGATGCAATTTCTATGTTTCACCAACACTCTGATTGTCCATAGATTACAGAATGCCACCAGCTGTGCATCGGAAATTACTACTGGTCTTCCAGGGAACGATCAAAGCGTAGACTGTTTTAGACATTTCTCCCATGGAGGAAAGTGCGCATGGTGACTGTTGTATTCAAACCCGATGCAATTTCTGTGTTTAATCAACACTCTGACAGTCCACAGATTACAGAATGCCACCAGATGTGCATCGGAAACTACTACTGGTCTTCCAGGGAACGATCAAAGCGTAGACTGTTTCAGACGTTACTCGCATGGAGGAAAGTGCGGATGGTGACTGTTGTATTCAATCCCGATGCAATTTCTGTGTTTCATCAACACTTTGAAGGTCCACAGATTACAGAATGCCTCCAGATGTGCGTCGGAAGCTACTACTGGTATTCCAGGGAACGATCAAAGCGTAGACTGTTTCAGACGTTACTCCCATGGAGGAAAGTGTGGATGGTGACTGTTGTATTCACTCCCGATGCCATTTCTGTGATTCATCAACATTTTGAAGGTCCACAGATTACAGAATGCTTCCAGATGTGCACCGGAAACTAGTAATGTTCTTCCTGGGAACGATCAAAGCGTAGTCTGTTTCAGACATTACTAACATGGAGGAAAGTGCGGATGGTGAATGTTGTATTCAATCCCGATTCAATTTCAGTGTTTCATCAACACTCTGATTGTCCACAGATTACAGAATGCCTCCAGATGTGCATCGGAAACTAGTACTGGTATTCCAGTGAACGATCAAAGCGTAGACTGTTTGAGATATCACTCCCGAGTGGGAAAGTGAGCATGGTGAATGTTGTATTCAATCCCGATGCAATTTCTGTGTTTCATCAACACTCTGATGGTCCACAGATTACAGAATGCCTCCAGATGTGCATCGGAAACTACTACTGGTCAACCAATGAACGATCCAATCGTAGACTGTTTGAGACATTACTCCCATGGAGGAAAGTGCGGATGGTGACTGTTGTATTCACTTCCGATGCAATTTCTGTGTTTCACCAACATTTTGAAGGTCCACAGATTACAGAATGCTTCCAGATGTGCACCGGAAACTACTAATGGTCTTCCTGGGAACGATCAAAGCGTAGACTGTTTCAGACATTACTCCCATGGAGGAAAGTGCGAATATTGACTATTGCATTCAATCCCGATGCAATTTCTGTGTTTCATCAACACTCTGTTAGTCCACAGATTACAGAATGCCACCAGGTGTGCATCGGAGACTACTACTCGTCTTCCAGGGAACGATCAAAGCGTAGACTCTTTGAGACATTACTCCCATGGAGGAAAGTGCGCATGGTGACTGTTGTATTGATTCCCGATGCTATTTCTGTGTTTCATCAACGCTCTGATAGTCCACAGATTACAGAATGCCTCCAGATGTGCATCGGAAACAACTACTGATATTCCAGTGAACGATCAAAGCGTAGACTGTTTGAGACATTTCTCCCATGGAGGAAAGTGAGCATTGCAGCTGTTGTATTCAATCCCGATGCAATTTCTGAGTTTCATCAACACTCTGATAGTCCACAGATTACAGAATGACTGAAGATGTGCATCGGAAATTACTGCTGGTCTTCCAGGGAACGATCTAAGCATAGACTGTTTGAGACATTACTCCCATGGATGAAAGTGCGCATGGTGACTGTTGTTTTCAATCCCGATGCAATTTCTGTGTTTCATCAACACTCAGATAGTCCACAGATTACAGAATGCCTCCAGATGTGCATCGGAAACTACTACTGGTCTTCCAAGAACCATCAAAGCGTAAACTGTTTGAGACATTACTCCCTTGCAGGAAAGTGCGCATGGTGACTGTTGTATTCAATCCCGATGCAATTTCTGTGTTTCATCAACACTCTGAAAGTCCACAGATTACAGAATGCCACCAGATGGGCATCGGAAACTACTACTGGTCTTCCTGGGAACGATCCAAGCGTAGACTGTATCACACGTTACTCCCATGTAGGAAAGGGCGGATTGTGACTGATGTATTCACTCCCGATGCAATTTCTGTGTTTCATCAACACTTTGTAGGTCCACAGATTACAGAATGCCTCCAGATGTGCATCGGAAGCTGCTACTGGTATTCCAGGGAACGATCAAAGCGTAGACTGTTTCAGATATTACTCCGATGGAGAAGAGCGCGGATGGTGACTGTTGTATTCAATCGCGATGCAATTTCTGTGTTTCATCAACACTCTGATAGTCCTCAGATTACAGAATGCCTCCAGATGTGCATCTGAAACTACTACTGGGCAACCAATGAACGATCCAATCGTAGACTGTTTAGACATTATTCCCATGGAGGAAAGTGCGCATGGTGACTGTTGTATTCAATCCCGATGCTACTTCTATGTTTCATCAACACTCTGATAGTCCACAGATTACAGAATGCCTCCAGTTGTGCATCGGAAACTACTACTGGTCAACCAATGAACGATCCAATCGTAGACTGTTTGAGACATTATTCCCATGGAGGAAAGAGCGCATGGTGACTGTTGTATTCAATCCCGATGGAATTTCTGTTTTTCATCAACACTCTGATTGTCCGCAGATTACAGAATGCCAACAGATGTGCATCGGAAACTACTACTGGTCTTTCAGAGAACGATCAAATCGTAGACTGTCTGAGACATTACTCCCATGGAGGAAAGTGCGCATGGTGACTGTTGCATTCAATCCCGATGATATTTCTGTGTTTCATCATTACTCTGATAGTCCACAGGTTACAGAATGCCACCAGGTATGCGTCGGAAATTTCTACTGGTCTTCCAGGGGACGACGAAAACGTAGACTGTTTGAGACATTACTCCCATGGAGGAAAGTGCGAATATTGACTATTGCATTCAATCCCGATGCAATTTCTGTGTTTCATCAACACTCTGTTAGTCCACAGATTACAGAATACCACCAGGTGTGCATCGGAGACTACTACTCGTCTTCCAGGGAACGATCAAAGCGTAGACTGTTTGAGACATTACTCCCATGGAGGAAAGTGCGCATGGTGACTGTTGTATTGATTCCCGATGCTATTTCTGTGTTTCATCAACGCTCTGATAGTCCACAGATTACAGAATGCCACCAGATGTGCATCGGAATCTACTACTGGTATTCCAGGGAACGATCAAAGCGTAGACAGTTTGAGATATCGCTCACGTGGAGAAAAGTGCACATTGTGACTGTTGTATTTAATCCCGATGCATTTTCTGTGTTTCATCAACACTCTGAAAGTCCACAGATTACAGAATGCCACCAGATTTGCATCGGAAACCACTACTGGTCTTCCAGGGAACGATCAACGCGTAGACTGTTTGAGACATACTCCCATGGAGAAAAGTGCGCATGGTGACTGTTGTATTCAATCCCGATGCAATTTCTGTGTTTCATCAACACTCTGATAGTCCACATATTACAGAATGAATCCAGATGTGCATCGGAAATTACTACTGGTATTCCAGGGAACGATCAAAGCGTTGACTGTTTGAGACATTACTCCCATGGAGGAAAGTGCGCATGGTGACTGTTGTATTCAATCCCAATGGAATTTCTGTGTTTCATCAACACTCTGATAGTCCCCAGATTACAGAATGCCACTAGATGTGCATCAGAAACTACTACTGGTCTTCCAGGCATCGATCAAAGCGTAGACTGTTTGAGAATTATTCCTATGGAGGAAAGTGCGCATGGTGACTGTTGTATTCAATCCCGATGGAATTTCTGTGTTTCATCAACACTCTGATAGTCCACAGATTACAGAATGCCTCCAGATGTGCATCGAAAACTATTACTGGTCTTCCAGGGAACAATCAAAACGTAGACTGTCTGAGACATTACTCCCATGGAGGAAAGTACTCATGGTGACTGTTGTATTCAATATCGATGCAATTTCTGATTTTCATCAACACTCTGATGGTCCACAGATTACAGAATGCCACGGGATGTGCATCGGAATCTACTACTGGTATTCCAGGGAACGATCAAAGCGTAGACAGTTTGAGATATCACTCACGTGGAGAAAAGTGCACATTGTGACTGTTGTATTTAATCCCGATGCATTTTCTGTGTTTCATCAACACTCTGATAGTCCACAGATTACAGAATGCCACCAAATGTGCATCGGAAATTACTACTGGTCTTCCAGGGATCGATCAAAGCGTAGACCCTTTGAGACATTACTCCCATGGAGGAATGTGCGAATATTGACTGGTGTATTCAATCCCGATGCAATTTCTGTGTTTCATCAACACTCTGTTAGGCCACAGATTGCAGAATGCCACCAGATGTGCATCGGAAACTACTACTGGTCTTCCAGGGAACGATCAAAGCGTAGACTGTTTGAGACATTACTCCCATGGAGGTAAGTGCGCATGGTGACTGTTGTATTTAATCCCGATGCTATTTCTGTGTTTCACCAACACTCTGATATTCCACAGATTACAGTATGCCACCAGTTGTGCATCGGAAAGTACTACTGGTCTTAGAGGGAACGATCAAAGAGTAGACGCTTTGAGACATTACTCAAATGGAGGAAAGTGCGAGTATTCACTGTTGTATTCAATCCCGTTGCCATTTCTGTGTTTCATCAACACTCTGGTAGTCCACAGATTACAGAATGCCACCATTTGTGCATCGGAATCTACTACTGGTATTCCTGGGAACGATCAAAGCGTAGAAAGTTTGAGATATCACTCACGTGGAGAAAAGTGCACATTGTGACTGTTGTATTTAATCCCGATGCATTTTCTGTGTTTCATCAACACTCTGATAGTCCACAGATTACAGAATGCCACCAGATTTGCATCGGAAACCACTACTGGTCTTCCAGGGAACGATCAACGCGTAGACTGTTTGAAACATTACTCCCATGGAGGAAAGTGCGCATGGTGACTGTTGTATTCAATCCCAATGGAATTTCTGTGTTTCATCAACACTCTGATAGTCCACAGATTACAGAATGCCACCAGATGTGCATCAGAAACTACTACTGGTCTTCCTGGGATCGATCAAAGCGTAGACTGTTTGAGAATTATTCCCATGGAGGAAAGTGCGCATGGTGACTGTTGTATTCAATCCCGATGGAATTTCTGTGTTTCATCAACACTCTGATAGTCCACAGATTACAGAATGCCTCCAGATGTGCATCGAGAACTACTACTGGTCTTCCAGGGAACAATCAGAACGTAGACTGTTTGAGACATTACTCCCATGGAGGAAAGTACTCATGGTGACTGTTGTATTCAGTATCGATGCAATTTCTGGTTTTCATCAACACTCTGATGGTCCACAGATTACAGAATGCCACCAGATGTGTATCGGAGACTACTACTGGTCTTCCAGGGAACGATCAAAGCGTAGACTATTTGAGACATTACTCCCATGGAAGTAAGTGCGCATGGTGACTGTTGTATTCAATCCCGATGCAATTTCTGTGTTTCTTCAACACTCTGATAGTCCACAGATTACAGAATGCCATCAGATGTGCATCGGAATCTACTACTGGTATTCCAGGGAACGATCAAAGCGTAGACAGTTTGAGATATCACTCACGTGTAGAGAAGTGCACATTGTGACTGTTGTATTTAATCCCGATGCATTTTCTGTGTTTCATCAACACTCTGATAGTCTACAGATTACAGAATGCCACCAGATTTGCATCGGAAACCACTACTACTCTTCCAGGGAACGATCAACTCGTAGACTGTTTGAGACGTTACTCCCATGGAGGAAAGTGCGCATGGTGACTGTTGTATTCAATCCCGATGCGATTTCTGTGTTTCATCAACACTCTGATAGTCCACATATTACAGAATGCCTCCAGATGTGCATCGGAAATTACTACTGGTATTCCAGGGAACGATCAAAGCGTAGACTGTTTGAGACATTACTCCTATGGAGGAAAGTGCGCATGGTGACTGTTGTATTCAATCCCAATGGAATTTCTGTGTTTCATCAACACTCTGATAGTCCACAGACTACAGAATGCCACCAGATGTGCATCAGGAACTACTACTGGTCTTCCAGGGAACGATCCAAGCGTAGACTGTCTGAGACATTACTCCCATGGAGGAAAGTGCGCATGATGACTGTTGTATTCAATCCCGATGGAATTTCTGTGTTTCATCAACACTCTGATAGTCCACAGATTACAGAATGACTCCAGATGTGCATCGAAAACTACTATTAGTCTTCCAGGGTACAATCAAAACGTAGACTGTTTGAGACGTTACTCCCATGGAGAAAAGTGCGCATGGTGACTGTTGTATTCAATCTCGATGCAATTTCTGATTTTCATCAACACTCTGATAGTCCACAGATTACAGATTGCCTCCAGATGTGCATCGGAAACTAGTACCGGTGTTCCAGGGAACGATCAAATCGTAGACTGTTGAGACATTACTCATATGGAGGTAGGGCGCATGGCGACTGTTGTATTCAATCCCGATGGAATTTCTGTGTTTCATCAGCACTCTGATAGTCCACAGATTACAGAATGCCTCCAGATGTGCATCGAAAACTACTACTAGTCTTCCAGGGTACAATCAAAACGTAGACTGTTTGAGACGTTACTCCCATGGAGAAAAGTGCGTATGGTGACTGTTGTATTCAATCTCGATGCAATTTCTGATTTTCATCAACACTCTGATAGTCCACAGATTACAGATTGCCTCCAGATGTGCATCGGAAACTACTACACGTCTTCCTGG
Organism: Schistocerca gregaria; assembly: GCF_023897955.1. Lineage (NCBI taxonomy): Eukaryota > Metazoa > Arthropoda > Insecta > Orthoptera > Acrididae > Schistocerca > Schistocerca gregaria. The sequence continues at coordinate 16,009,906 of NW_026061707.1, forward strand.
GAACGATCAAAGCGTAGACTGTTTCAGACGTTACTCCCATGTAGGAAAGGGCAGATTGTGACTGATGTATTCACTGCGGATGCAATTTCTGTGTTTCATCAACACTTTGTAGGTCCTCAGATTACAGAATGCCTCCAGATGTGCATCGGAAACTACTACTGGTCAACCAATGAACGATCCAATCGTAGACTGTTTGAGACATTACTCCCATGGAGGAAAGTGCGCATGGTGACTGTTGTATTCAATCCCAATGGAATTTCTTTGTTTCATCAACACTCTGATAGTCCACAGATTACAGAATGCCACCAGATGTGCATCGGAAACTACTGCTGGTCTTCCAGGGAACGATCAAAGCGTAGACTGTTTGTGACATTACTCCCATGGAGGAAAGACCGCATGGTGCCTGTTGTATGCAATCCTGATGCAATTTCTCTGTTTCATCAACAATCTGATAGTCCACAGATTACAGAATGCCACCAGATGTGCATCGGAAACTACTACTGGTATTCCAGGGAACGATCAAAGCGTACACTGTTTGAGATATCACTCCCGTGGAGGAAAGTGTGCATGGTGACTGTTGTATTCAATCCCGATGCAATTTCTGTGTTTCATCAACACTCTGATAGTCCACAGATTACAGAATGCCTCCAGATGTGCATCGGAAACTACTACTGGTCAACCAATGAACGATCCAATCGTAGACTGTTTGAGACATTACTCCCATGGAGGAAAGTGCGCATGGTGACTGTTGTATTCAATCCCGATGGAATTTCTGTGTTTCATCAACACTCTGATAGTCCACAGATTACAGAATGCCATCAGATGTGCATCGGAAACTACTACTGGTCTTTCAGAGAACGATCAAATCGTAGACTGTCTGAGACATTACTCCCATGGAGGGAAGTGCGCATGGTGACTGTTGCATTCAATCCCGATGCTATTTCTGTGTTTTATCATTACTCTGATAGTCCACAGGTTACAGATTGCCACCAGGTTTGCGTCGGAAATTACTACTGGTCTTCCAGGGGACGATCAAAGCGTAGACTGTTTGAGACATTACTCCCATGGAGGAAAGTGCGAATATTGACTATTGCTTCAATCCCGATGCAATTTCTGTGTTTCATCAACACTCTGTTAGTACACAGATTACAGAATGCCACCAGGTGTGCATCGGAGACTACTACTCGTCTTCCAGGGAACGATCAAAGCGTAGACTGTTTGAGACATTACTCCCATGGAGGAAAGTGCGCATGGTGACTGTTGTATTGATTCCCGATGCTATTTCTGTGTTTCATCAACGCCCTGATAGTCCACAGATTACAGAATGCCACCAGATGTGCATCGGAAACTACTACTGGTCTTTCAGAGAACGATCAAATCGTAGACTGTCTGAGACATTACTCCCATGGAGGAAAGTGCGCATGGTGACTGTTGCATTCAATCCCGATGCTATTTCTGTGTTTCATCATTACTCTGATAGTCCACAGGTTACAGAATGCCACCAGGTGTGCGTCGGAAATTACTACTGGTCTTCCAGGGGACGATCAAAGCGTAGACTGTTTGAGACATTACTCCCATGGAGGAAAGTGCGAATATTGACTATTGCATTCAATCCCGATGCAATTTCTGTGTTTCATCAACACTCTGTTAGTCCACAGATTACAGAATGCCACCAGGTGTGCATCGGAGACTACTACTCGTCTTCCAGGGAACGATCAAAGCGTAGACTGTTTGAGACATTACTCCCATGGAGGAAAGTGCGCATGGTGACTGTTGTATTGATTCCCGATGCTATTTCTGTGTTTCATCAACGCTCTGATAGTCCACAGATTACAGAATGCCACCAGATAGGCATCGGAAACTACTACTGGTCTTCCTGGAAACGATCCAAGCGTAGACTGTATCACACATTACTCCCATGTAGGAACTGGCGGATTGTGACTGATGTATTCACTCCCGATGCAATTTCTGTGTTTCATCAACACTTTAAAGGTCCACAGATTACAGAATGCCTATAGATGTGCATCGGAAACTACTACTGGTCTTCCAGGGAACGATCAAAGCGTAGACTGTTTCAGATATTACTCCGAGGGAGAAAAGCGCGGATGGTGACTGTTATATTGAATCGCGATGCAATTTCTGTGTTTCATCAACACTCTGATAGTCCACATATTACAAAATGCCTCCAGATGTGAATCGGAAATTACTACTGGTCTTCCAGGGAACGATCAAAGCGTACACTGTTTGAGACAATACTCCCATGGAAGAAAGTGCGCATGGTGACTGTTGTATTCAATCCCGATGCAATATCTGTGTTTCATCAACACTCAGATAGTCCACAGATTACAGAATGCCACCAGATAGGCATCGGAAACTACTACTGGTCTTCCTGGAAACGATCCAAGCGTAGACTGTATCACACATTACTCCCATGGAGGAAAGTGCGCATGGTGACTTTTGTATTCAATCCCGATGGAATTTCTGTGTTTCATCAACACTCTGATAGTCCACAGATTACAGAATGCCATCAGATGTGCATCGGAAACTACTACTGGTCTTTCAGAGAACGATCAAATCGTAGACTGTCTGAGACATTACTCCCATATAGGAAAGTGCGCATGGTGACTGTTGTATTGAATCCCGAAGCTATTCCTGTGTTTCATCAACGCTCTGATAGTCCACAGATTACAGAATGCCACCAGATGTGCATCGGAAACTACTACTGGTCTTCCAGGGGACGATCAAAGCGTAGACTGTTTGAGACATTACTTCTATGGAGGAAAGTGCGAATATTGACTGTTGTATTCAATCCCGATGCAATTTCTGTGTTTCATCAACACTCTGTTAGTCCACAGATTACAGAATGCCACCAAGTGTGCATCGGAGACTACTACTGGTCTTCCAGGGAACGATCAAAGCGTAGACTGTTTGAGACATTACTCCCATGGAGGAAAGTGCGCATGGTAACTGTTGTATTCAATCCCGATGCTATTTCTGTGTTTCATCAACACTCTGATAGTACACAGATTACAGAATGCCACCAGATGTGCATCGAAAAAATTACTAGTGGTATTCCAGGGAGGGATCAAAGCGTAGACTGTTGAGATATCACTCCCGTGGAGGAAAGTGTGCATGGTGACTGTTGTATTCAAACCCGATGCAATTTCTGTGTTTCATCAACACCCTCACAGTCCACAGATTACAGAATGCCACCAGATGTGCCTCGGAAACTACTACTGGTCTTCCAGAGAACGATCAAAGCGTAGACTGTTTGAGACATTTCTCCCATGGAGGAAAGTGCGCATGGTGACTGTTGTATTCAATCCCGATGCAATTTCTGTGTTTCATCAACACTCTGATAGTCCACAGATTACAGAATGCCACCAGATGTGCATCGGAAACTACTACTGGTCTTCCAGGGAACGATCAAAGCGTAGACTGTTTGAGACATACTCCCATGGAGGTAGGTGCGCATGGTGACTGTTGTATTCAATCCCGATGCTATTTCTGTGTTTCACCAACACTCTGATAGTCCACAGATTAGAGTATGCCACCAGATGTGCATCGGAAATTACTACTGGTCTTCCAGGGAACGATCAAAGCGTAGACGCTTTGAGATATTACTCAAATGGAGGAAAGTGCGAGTATTCACTGTTGTATTCAATCCCGTTGCAATTTCTGTGTTTCATCAACACTCTGGTAGTTAACAGATTACAGAACGCCACCAGATGTGTATCGGAGACTACTGCTGGTCTTCCAGGGAACGATCAAAGCGTCGACTATTTGAGACATTACTCCCATGGAAGAAAGTGCGCATGGTGACTGTTTTATTGAATCCCGATGCTATTTCTGTGTTTCATCAACGCTCTGATAGTCCACAGATTACAAAATGCCTCCAGATGTGAATCGGAAATTACTACTGGTATTCCAGGGAACGATCAAAGCGTAGACTGTTTCAGATATTACTCCGAGGGAGAAAAGCGCGGATGGTGACTGTTGTATTGAATCGCGATGCAATTTCTGTGTTTCATCAACACTCTGATAGTCCACATATTACAAAATGCCTCCAGATGTGAATCGGAAATTACTACTGGTATTCCAGGGAACGATCAAAGCGTAGACTGTTTGAGACATTACTCCCATGGAAGAAAGTGCGCATGGTGACTGTTGTATTCAATCCCGATGCAATTTCTGTGTTTCATCAACAATCTGATAGTCCGCAGATTACAGAATGCCTCCAGATGTGCATCGGAAACTACTACTGGTCAACCAATGAGCGATCCAATCGTAGACTGTTTGAGACATTACTCCCATGGAGGAAAGTGCGCATGGTGACTGTTGTATTCAATCCCGATGGAATTTCTGTGTTTCATCAACACTCTGATAGTCCACAGATTACAGAATGCCATCAGATATGCATCGGAAACTACTACTGGTCTTTCAGAGAACGATCAAATCGTAGACTGTCTGAGACATTACTCCCATATAGGAAAGTGCACATGGTGACTGTTGTATTCAATCCCGATGCTATTTCTGTGTTTCATCATTACTCTGATAGTCCACAGATTACAGAATGCCACCAGGTGTGCGTCGGAAATTACTACTGGTCTTCCAGGGGACGATCAAAGCGTAGACTGTTTGAGGCATTACTCCCATTGAGGAAAGTGCGAATATTGACTGTTGTATTCAATCCCGATGCAATTTCTGTGTTTCATCAACACTCTGTTAGTCCACAGATTACAGAATGCCACCAGGTGTGCATCGGAGACTACTACTGGTCTTCCAGGGAACGATCAAAGCGTAGACTGTTTGAGACATTACTCCCATGGAGGAAAGTGCGCATGGTGTTTGTTGTATTGAATCCCGATGCTATTTCTGTGCTTCATCAACGCTCTGATAGTCCACAGATTACAGAATGCCACCAGATGTGCATCGGAAACTACTACTGGTCTTCCAGGGGACGATCAAAGCGTAGACTGTTTGAGACATTACTTCTATGGAGGAAAGTGCGAATATTGACTGTTGTATTCAATCCCGATGACATTTCTGTGTTTCATCAACACTCTGTTAGTCCACAGATTACAGAATGCCACCAAGTGTGCATCGGAGACTACTACTGGTCTTCCAGGGAACGATCAAAGCATAGACTGTTTGAGACATTACTCCCATGGAGGAAAGTGCGCATGGTAACTGTTGTATTCAATCCCGATGCTATTTCTGTGTTTCATCAACATTCTGATAGTACACAGATTACAGAATGCCACCGGATGTGCATCGAAAAAATTACTAGTGGTATTCCAGGGAAGGATCAAAGCGTAGACTGTTGAGATATCACTCCCATGGAGGAAAGTGTGCATGGTGACTGTTGTATTCAAACCCGATGCAATTTCTGTGTTTCATCAACACTCTCACAGTCCACAGATTACAGAATGCCACCAGATGTGCATCGGAAACTACTACTGGTCTTCCAGGGAACGATCAAAGCGTAGACTGTTTGAGACATTACTCCCATGGAGGAAAGTGCGCATGGTGACTGTTGTATTCAATCCCGATGCAATTTCTGTGTTTCATCAACACTCTGATAGTCCAAAGATTACAGAATGCCACCAGATGTGCATCGGAAACTACTACTGGTCTTCCAGGGAACGATCAAAGCGTAGACTGTATGAGACATACTCCCATGGAGGTAAGTGCGCATGGTGACCGTTGTATTCCATCCCGATGCTATTTCTGTGTTTCACCAACACTCTGATAGTCCACAGATTACAGTATGCCACCAGATGTGCATCGGAAATTATTACTGGTCTTCCAGGGAACGATCAAAGCGTAGACGCTTTGAGATATTACTCAAATGGAGGAAAGTGCGAGTATTCACTGTTGTATTCAATCCCGTTGCAATTTCTGTGTGTCATCAACACTCTGGTAGTCCACAGATTACAGAACGCTACCAGATGTGTATCGGAGACTACTACTGGTCTTCCAGGGAACGATCAAAGCGTAGACTATTTGAGACATTACTCCCATGGAAGAAAGTGCGCATGGTGACTGTTGTATTCAATCCCGATGCTATTTCTGTGTTTCATCATTACTCTGATATTCTACAGATTACAGAATGCCACCAGGTGTGCGTCGGAAATTACTACTGGTCTTCCAGGGGACGATCAAAGCGTAGACTGTTTGAGACATTACTTCTATGGAGGAAAGTGCGAATATTGACTGTTGTATTCAATCCCGATGACATTTCTGTGTTTCATCAACACTCTGTTAGTCCACAGATTACAGAATGCCACCAAGTGTGCATCGGAGACTACTACTGGTCTTCCAGGGAACGATCAAAGCGTAGACTGATTGAGACATTACTCCCATGGAGGAAAGTGCGCATGGTAACTGTTGTATTCAATCCCGATGCTATTTCTGTGTTTCATCAACACTCTGATAGTACACAGATTACAGAATGCCACCAGATGTGCATGGGAAACTACTACTGGTCTTCCAGGGGACGATCAAAGCGTAGACTGTTTGAGACATTACTTCTATGGAGGAAAGTGCGAATATTGACTGTTGTATTCAATCCCGATGACATTTCTGTGTTTCATCAACACTCTGTTTGTCCACAGATTACAGAATGCCACCAAGTGTGCATCGGAGACTACTACTGGTCTTCCAGGGAACGATCAAAGCGTAGACTGTTTGAGACATTACTCCCATGGAGGAAAGTGCGCATGGTAACTGTTGTATTCAATCCCGATGCTATTTCTGTGTTTCATCAACACTCTGATAGTACACAGATTACAGAATGCCACCGAATGTGCATCGAAAAAATTACTAGTGGTATTCCAGGGAAGGATCAAAGCGTAGACTGTTGAGATATCACTCCCGTGGAGGAAAGTGTGCATGGTGACTGTTGTATTCAAACCCGATGTAATTTCTGTGTTTCATCAACACTCTCACAGTCCACAGATTACAGAATGCCACCAGATGTGCATCGGAAACTACTACTGGTCTTCCAGGGAACGATCAAAGCGTAGACTGTTTGAGACATTACTCCCATGGAGGAAAGTGCGCATGGTGACTGTTGTATTCAATCCCGATGCAATTTCTGTGTTTCATCAACACTCTGATAGTCCACAGATTACAGAATGCCACCAGATATGCATCGGAAACTACTACTGGTCTTCCAGGGAACGATCAAAGCGTAGATTATTTGAGACATACTCCCATGGAGGTAGGTGCGCATGGTGACTGTTGTATTCAATCCCGATGCTATTTCTGTGTTTCACCAACACTCTGATAGTCCACAGATTACAGTATGCCACCAGATGTGCATCGGAAATTACTACTGGTCTTCCAGGGATCGATCAAAGCGTAGACGCTTTGAGATATTACTCAAATGGAGGAAACTGCGAGTATTCACTGTTGTATTCAATCCCGTTGCAATTTCTGTGTTTCATCAACACTCTGGTAGTCCACAGATTACAGAACGCCACCAGATGTGTATCGGAGACTACTACTGGTCTTCCAGGGAACGATCAAAGCGTAGACTATTTGAGACATTACTCCCATGGAGGTAAGTGCGCATGGTGACTGTTGTATTCAATCCCGATGCTATTTCTGTGTTTCACCAACACTCTGATTGTCCACAGATTACAGTATGCCACCAGATGTGCATCGGAAATTACTACTGGTCTTCCAGGGAACGATCAAAGCGTAGACTGTTTCAGATATTACTCCGAGGGAGAAAAGCGCGGATGGTGACTGTTGTATTGAATCGCGATGCAATTTCTGTGTTTCATCAACACTCTGATAGTCCACAGATTACAGCATGCCATCAGATGTGCATCGGAAACTACTACTGGTCTTTCAGAAAACGATCAAATCGTAGACTGTCTGAGACATTACTCCCATATAGGAAAGTGCGCATGGTGACTGTTGTATTCAATCCCGATGCTATTTCTGTGTTTCATCATTACTCTTATAGTCCACAGATTACAGAATGCCACCAGGTGTGCGTCGGAAATTACTACTGGTCTTCCAGGGGACGATCAAAGCGTAGACTGTGTGAGGCATTACTCCCATTGAGGAAAGTGCGAATATTGACTGTTGTATTCAATCCCGATGCAATTTCTGTGTTTCATCAACACTCTGTTAGTCCACAGATTACAGAATGCCACCAGGTGTGCATCGGAGACTACTACTGGTCTTCCAGGGAACGATCAAAGCGTAGACTGTTTGAGACATTACTCCCATGGAGGAAAGTGCGCATGGTGACTTTTGTATTGAATCCCGAAGCTATTTCTGTGTTTCATCAACGCTCTGATAGTCCACAGATTACAGAATGCCACCAGATGTGCATCGGAAACTACTACTGGTCTTCCAGGGGACGATCAAAGCGTAGACTGTTTGAGACATTACTTCTATGGAGGAAAGTGCGAATATTGACTGTTGTATTCAATCCCGATGACATTTCTGTGTTTCATCAACACTCTGTTAGTCCACAGATTACAGAATGCCACCAAGTGTGCATCGGAGACTACTACTGGTCTTCCAGGGAACGATCAAAGCGTAGACTGTTTGAGACATTACTCCCATGGAGGAAAGTGCGCATGGTAACTGTTGTATTCAATCCCGATGCTATTTCTGTGTTTCATCAACACTCTGATATTACACAGATTACAGAATGCCACCAGATGTGCATCGAAAAAATTACTAGTGGTATTCCAGGGAAGGATCAAAGCGTAGACTGTTGAGATATCACTCCCGTGGAGGAAAGTGTGCATGGTGACTGTTGTATTCAAACCCGATGCAATTTCTGTGTTTCATCAACACTCTCACAGTCCACAGATTACAGAATGCCACCAGATGTGCATCGGAAACTACTACTGGTCATCCAGGGAACGATCAAAGCGTAGACTGTTTGAGACATTACTCCCATGGAGGAAAGTGCGCATGGTGACTGTTGTATTCAATCCCGATGCAATTTCTGTGTTTCATCAACACTCTGATAGTCCACAGATTACAGAATGCCACCAGATGTGCATCGGAAACTACTACTGGTCTTCCAGGGAACGATCAAAGCGTAGACTGTTTGAGACATACTCCCATGGAGGTAAGTGCGCATGGTGACTGTTGTATTCAATCCCGATGCTATTTCCGTGTTTCACCAACACTCTGATAGTCCACAGATTACAGTATGCCACCAGATGTGCATCGGAAATTATTACTGGTCTTCCAGGGAACGATCAAAGCGTAGACGCTTTGAGATATTACTCAAATGGAGGAAAGTGCGAGTATTCACTGTTGTATTCAATCCCGTTGCAATTTCTGTGTTTCATCAACACACTGGTAGTCCACAGATTACAGAACGCCACCAGATGTGTATCGGAGACTACTACTGGTCTTCCAGGGAACGATCAAAGCGTAGACTATTTGAGACATTACTCCCATGGAAGAAAGTGCGCATGGTGACTGTTGTATTCAATCCCGATGCTATTTCTGTGTTTCATCATTACTCTGATATTCCACAGATTACAGAATGCCACCAGGTGTGCGTCGGAAATTACTACTGGTCTTCCAGGGGACGATCAAAGCGTAGACTGTATGAGGCATTACTCCCATTGAGGAAAGTGCGAATATTGACTGTTGTATTCAATCCCGATGCAATTTCTGTGTTTCATCAACACTCTGTTAGTCCACAGATTACAGAATGCCACCAGGTGTGCATCGGAGACTACTACTGGTCTTCCAGGGAACGATCAAAGCGTAGACTGTTTGAGACATTACTCCCATGGAGGAAAGTGCGCATGGTGACTGTTGTATTGAATCCCGATGCTATTTCTGTGTTTCATCAACGCTCTGATAGTCCACAGATTACAGAATGCCACCAGATGTGCATCGGAAACTACTACTGGTCTTCCAGGGGACGATCAATGCGTAGACTGTTTGAGACATTACTTCTATGGAGGAAAGTGCGAATATTGACTGTTGTATTCAATCCCGATGACATTTCTGTGTTTCATCAACACTCTGTTAGTCCACAGATTACAGAATGCCACCAAGTGTGCATCGGAGACTACTACTGGTCTTCCAGGGAACGATCAAAGCGTAGACTGTTTGAGACATTACTCCCATGGAGGAAAGTGCGCATGGTAACTGTTGTATTCAATCCCGATGCTATTTCTGTGTTTCATCAACACTCTGATAGTACACAGATTACAGAATGCCACCAGATGTGCATCGAAAAAATTACTAGTGGTATTCCAGGGAAGGATCAAAGCGTAGACTGTTGAGATATCACTCCCGTGGAGGAAAGTGTGCATGGTGACTGTTGTATTCAAACCCGATGCAATTTCTGTGTTTCATCAACACTCTCACAGTCCACAGATTTCAGAATGACACCAGATGTGCATCGGAAACTACTACTGGTCTTCCAGGGAACGATCAAAGCGTAGACTGTTTGAGACATTACTCCCATGGAGGAAAGTGCGCATGGTGACTGTTGTATTCAATCCCGATGCAATTTCTGTGTTTCATCAACACTCTGATAGTCCACAGATTACAGAATGCCACCAGATGTGCATCGGAAACTACTACTGGTCTTCCAGGGAACGATCAAAGCGTAGACTGTTTGAGACATACTCCCATGGAGGTAAGTGCGCATGGTGACTGTTGTATTCAATCCCGATGCTATTTCTGTGTTTCACCAACACTCTGATAGTCCACAGATTACAGTAAGCCACCAGATGTGCATCGGAAATTATTACTGGTCTTCCAGGGAACGATCAAAGCGAAGACGCTTTGAGATATTACTCAAATGGAGGAAAGTGCGAGTATTCACTGTTGTATTCAATCCCGTTGCAATTTCTGTGTTTCATCAACACTCTGGAAGTCCACAGATTACAGAACGCCACCAGATGTGTATCGGAGACTACTACTGGTCTTCCAGGGAACGATCAAAGCGTAGACTATTTGAGACATTACTCCCATGGAAGAAAGTGCGCATGGTGACTGTTGTAATCAATCCCGATGCTATTTCTGTGTTTCATCATTACTCTGATATTCCACAGATTACAGAATGCCACCAGGTGTGCGTCGGAAATTGCTACTGGTCTTCCAGGGGACGATCAAAGCGTAGACTGTTTGAGGCATTACTCCCATTGAGGAAAGTGCGAATATTGACTGTTGTATTCAATCCCGATGCAATTTCTGTGTTTCATCAACACTCTGTTAGTCCACAGATTACAGAATGCCACCAGGTGTGCATCGGAGACTACTACTGGTCTTCCAGGGAACGATCAAAGCGTAGACTGTTTGAGACATTACTCCCATGGAGTCAAGTGCGCATGGTGACTGTTGTATTGAATCCCGATGCTATTTCTGTGTTTCATCAACGCTCTGATAGTCCACATATTACAGAATGCCACCAGATGTGCATCGGAAACTACTACTGGTCTTCCAGGGGACGATCAAAGCGTAGACTGTTTGAGACATTACTTCTATGGAGGAAAGTGCGAATATTGACTGTTGTATTCAATCCCGATGACATTTCTGTGTTTCATCAACACTCTGTTAGTCCACAGATTACAGAATGCCACCAAGTGTGCATCGGAGACTACTACTGGTCTTCCAGGGAACGATCAAAGCGTAGAATGTTTGAGACATTACTCCCATGGAGGAAAGTGCGCATGGTAACTGTTGTATTCAATCCCGATGCTATTTCTGTGTTTCATCAACACTCTGATAGTACACAGATTACAGAATGCCACCAGATGTGCATCGAAAAAATTACTAGTGGTATTCCAGGGAAGGATCAAAGCGTAGACTGTTGAGATATCACTCCCGTGGAGGAAAGTGTGCATGGTGACTGTTGTATTCAAACCCGATGCAATTTCTGTGTTTCATCAACACTCTCACAGTCCACAGATTTCAGAATGCCACCAGATGTGCATCGGAAACTACTACTGGTCTTCCAGGGAACGATCAAAGCGTAGACTGTTTGAGACATTACTCCCATGGAGGAAAGTGCGCATGGTGACTGTTGTATTCAATCCCGATGCAATTTCTGTGTTTCATCAACACTCTGATAGTCCACAGATTACAGAATGCCACCAGATGTGCATCGGAAACTACTACTGGTCTTCCAGGGAACGATCAAAGCGTAGACTGTTTGAGACATACTCCCATGGAGGTAAGTGCGCATGGTGACTGTTGTATTCAATCCCGATGCTATTTCTGTGTTTCACCAACACTCTGATAGTCCACAGATTACAGTATGCCACCAGATGTGCATCGGAAATTATTACTGGTCTTCCAGGGAACGATCAAAGCGTAGACGCTTTGAGATATTACTCAAATGGAGGAAAGTGCGAGTATTCACTGTTGTATTCAATCCCGTTGCAATTTCTGTGTTTCATCAACACTCTGGTAGTCCACAGATTACAGAACGCCACCAGATGTGTATCGGAGACTACTACTGGTCTTCCAGGGAACGATCAAAGCGTAGACTATTTGAGACATTACTCCCATGGAAGAAAGTGCGCATGGTGACTGTTGTATTCAATCCCGATGCTATTTCTGTGTTTCATCATTACTCTGATATTCCACAGATTACAGAATGCCACCAGGTGTGCGTCGGAAATTACTACTGGTCTTCCAGGGGACGATCAAAGCGTAGACTGTTTGAGGCATTACTCCCATTGAGGAAAGTGCGAATATTGACTGTTGTATTCAATCCCGATGCAATTTCCGTGTTTCATCAACACTCTGTTAGTCCACAGATTACAGAATGCCACCAGGTGTGCATCGGAGACTACTACTGGTCTTCCAGGGAACGATCAAAGCGTAGACTGTTTGAGACATTACTCCCATGGAGGAAAGTGCGCATGGTGACTGTTGTATTGAATCCCGATGCTATTTCTATGTTTCATCAACGCTCTGATAGTCCACATATTACAGAATGCCACCAGATGTGCATCGGAAACTACTACTGGTCTTCCAGGGGACGATCAAAGCGTAGACTGTTGAGACATTACTTCTATGGAGGAAAGTGCGAATATTGACTGTTGTATTCAATCCCGATGACATTTCTGTGTTTCATCAACACTCTGTTAGTCCACAGATTACAGAATGCCACCAAGTGTGCATCGGAGACTACTACTGGTCTTCCAGGGAACGATCAAAGCGTAGACTGTTTGAGACATTACTCCCATGGAAGAAAGTGCGCATGGTGACTGTTGTATTCAATCCCGATGCTATTTCTGTGTTTCATCATTACTCTGATAGTCCACATATTACAGAATGCCACCAGATGTGCATCGGAAACTACTACTGGTCTTCCAGGGGACGATCAAAGCGTAGACTGTTTGAGACATTACTTCTATGGAGGAAAGTGCGAATATTGGCTGTTGTATTCAATCCCGATGACATTTCTGTGTTTCATCAACACTCTATTAGTCCACAGATTACAGAATGCCACCTGGTGTGCATCGGAGACTACTACTGGTCTTCCAGGGAACGATCAAAGCGTAGACTGTTTGAGACATTACTCCCATGGAGGAAAGTGCGCATGGTGACTGTTGTATTGAATCCCGATGCTATTTCTATGTTTCATCAACGCTCTGATAGTCCACATATTACAGAATGCCACCAGATGTGCATCGGAAACTACTACTGGTCTTCCAGGGGACGATCAAAGCGTAGACTGTTGAGACATTACTTCTATGGAGGAAAGTGCGAATATTGACTGTTGTATTCAATCCCGATGACATTTCTGTGTTTCATCAACACTCTGTTAGTCCACAGATTACAGAATGCCACCAAGTGTGCATCGGAGACTACTACTGGTCTTCCAGGGAACGATCAAAGCGTAGACTGTTTGAGACATTACTCCCATGGAGGAAAGTGCGTATGGTAACTGTTGTATTCAATCCCGATGCTATTTCTGTGTTTCATCAACACTCTGATAGTACACAGATTACAGAATGCCACCAGATGTGCATCGAAAAAATTACTAGTGGTATTCCAGGGAAGGATCAAAGCGTAGACTGTTGAGATATCACTCCCGTGGAGGAAAGTGTGCATGGTGACTGTTGTATTCAAACCCGATGGAATTTCTGTGTTTCATCAACACTCTCACAGTCCACAGATTACAGAATGCCACCAGATGTGCATCGGAAACTACTACTGGTCTTCCAGGGAACGATCAAAGCGTAGACTGTTTGAGACATTACTCCCATGGAGGAAAGTGCGCATGGTGACTGTTGTATTCAATCCCGATGCAATTTCTGTGTTTCATCAACACTCTGATAGTCCACAGATTACAGAATGCCACCAGATGTGCATCGGAAACTACTACTGGTCTTCCAGGGAACGATCAAAGCGTAGACTGTTTGAGACATACTCCCATGGAGGTAAGTGCGCATGGTGACTGTTGTATTCAATCCCGATGCTATTTCTGTGTTTCACCAACACTCTGATAGTCCACAGATTACAGTATGCCACCAGATGTGCATCGGAAATTATTACTGGTCTTCCAGGGAACGATCAAAGCGTAGACGCTTTGAGATATTACTCAAATGGAGGAAAGTGCGAGTATTCACTGTTGTATTCAATCCCGTTGCAATTTCTGTGTTTCATCAACACTCTGGTAGTCCACAGATTACAGAACGCCACCAGATGTGTATCGGAGACTACTACTGGTCTTCCAGGGAACGATCAAAGCGTAGACTATTTGAGACATTACTCCCATGGAAGAAAGTGCGCATGGTGACTGTTGTATTCAATCCCGATGCTATTTCTGTGTTTCATCATTACTCTGATATTCCACAGATTACAGAATGCCACCAGGTGTGCGTCGGAAATTACTACTGGTCTTCCAGGGGACGATCAAAGCGTAGACTGTTTGAGGCATTACTCCCATTGAGGAAAGTGCGAATATTGACTGTTGTATTCAATCCCGATGCAATTTCCGTGTTTCATCAACACTCTGTTAGTCCACAGATTACAGAATGCCACCAGGTGTGCATCGGAGACTACTACTGGTCTTCCAGGGAACGATCAAAGCGTAGACTGTTTGAGACATTACTCCCATGGAGGAAAGTGCGCATGGTGACTGTTGTATTGAATCCCGATGCTATTTCTATGTTTCATCAACGCTCTGATAGTCCACATATTACAGAATGCCACCAGATGTGCATCGGAAACTACTACTGGTCTTCCAGGGGACGATCAAAGCGTAGACTGTTGAGACATTACTTCTATGGAGGAAAGTGCGAATATTGACTGTTGTATTCAATCCCGATGACATTTCTGTGTTTCATCAACACTCTGTTAGTCCACAGATTACAGAATGCCACCAAGTGTGCATCGGAGACTACTACTGGTCTTCCAGGGAACGATCAAAGCGTAGACTGTTTGAGACATTACTCCCATGGAAGAAAGTGCGCATGGTGACTGTTGTATTCAATCCCGATGCTATTTCTGTGTTTCATCATTACTCTGATAGTCCACATATTACAGAATGCCACCAGATGTGCATCGGAAACTACTACTGGTCTTCCAGGGGACGATCAAAGCGTAGACTGTTTGAGACATTACTTCTATGGAGGAAAGTGCGAATATTGGCTGTTGTATTCAATCCCGATGACATTTCTGTGTTTCATCAACACTCTATTAGTCCACAGATTACAGAATGCCACCTGGTGTGCATCGGAGACTACTACTGGTCTTCCAGGGAACGATCAAAGCGTAGACTGTTTGAGACATTACTCCCATGGAGGAAAGTGCGCATGGTGACTGTTGTATTGAATCCCGATGCTATTTCTATGTTTCATCAACGCTCTGATAGTCCACATATTACAGAATGCCACCAGATGTGCATCGGAAACTACTACTGGTCTTCCAGGGGACGATCAAAGCGTAGACTGTTGAGACATTACTTCTATGGAGGAAAGTGCGAATATTGACTGTTGTATTCAATCCCGATGACATTTCTGTGTTTCATCAACACTCTGTTAGTCCACAGATTACAGAATGCCACCAAGTGTGCATCGGAGACTACTACTGGTCTTCCAGGGAACGATCAAAGCGTAGACTGTTTGAGACATTACTCCCATGGAGGAAAGTGCGTATGGTAACTGTTGTATTCAATCCCGATGCTATTTCTGTGTTTCATCAACACTCTGATAGTACACAGATTACAGAATGCCACCAGATGTGCATCGAAAAAATTACTAGTGGTATTCCAGGGAAGGATCAAAGCGTAGACTGTTGAGATATCACTCCCGTGGAGGAAAGTGTGCATGGTGACTGTTGTATTCAAACCCGATGGAATTTCTGTGTTTCATCAACACTCTCACAGTCCACAGATTACAGAATGCCACCAGATGTGCATCGGAAACTACTACTGGTCTTCCAGGGAACGATCAAAGCGTAGACTGTTTGAGACATTACTCCCATGGAGGAAAGTGCGCATGGTGACTGTTGTATTCAATCCCGATGCAATTTCTGTGTTTCATCAACACTCTGATAGTCCACAGATTACAGAATGCCACCAGATGTGCATCGGAAACTACTACTGGTCTTCCAGGGAACGATCAAAGCGTAGACTGTTTGAGACATACTCCCATGGAGGTAAGTGCGCATGGTGACTGTTGTATTCAATCCCGATGCTATTTCTGTGTTTCACCAACACTCTGATAGTCCACAGATTACAGTATGCCACCAGATGTGCATCGGAAATTATTACTGGTCTTCCAGGGAACGATCAAAGCGTAGACGCTTTGAGATATTACTCAAATGGAGGAAAGTGCGAGTATTCACTGTTGTATTCAATCCCGTTGCAATTTCTGTGTTTCATCAACACTCTGGTAGTCCACAGATTACAGAACGCCACCAGATGTGTATCGGAGACTACTACTGGTCTTCCAGGGAACGATCAAAGCGTAGACTATTTGAGACATTACTCCCATGGAAGAAAGTGCGCATGGTGACTGTTGTATTCAATCCCGATGCTATTTCTGTGTTTCATCATTACTCTGATATTCCACAGATTACAGAATGCCACCAGGTGTGCGTCGGAAATTACTACTGGTCTTCCAGGGGACGATCAAAGCGTAGACTGTTTGAGGCATTACTCCCATTGAGGAAAGTGCGAATATTGACTGTTGTATTCAATCCCGATGCAATTTCCGTGTTTCATCAACACTCTGTTAGTCCACAGATTACAGAATGCCACCAGGTGTGCATCGGAGACTACTACTGGTCTTCCAGGGAACGATCAAAGCGTAGACTGTTTGAGACATTACTCCCATGGAGGAAAGTGCGCATGGTGACTGTTGTATTGAATCCCGATGCTATTTCTATGTTTCATCAACGCTCTGATAGTCCACATATTACAGAATGCCACCAGATGTGCATCGGAAACTACTACTGGTCTTCCAGGGGACGATCAAAGCGTAGACTGTTGAGACATTACTTCTATGGAGGAAAGTGCGAATATTGACTGTTGTATTCAATCCCGATGACATTTCTGTGTTTCATCAACACTCTGTTAGTCCACAGATTACAGAATGCCACCAAGTGTGCATCGGAGACTACTACTGGTCTTCCAGGGAACGATCAAAGCGTAGACTGTTTGAGACATTACTCCCATGGAAGAAAGTGCGCATGGTGACTGTTGTATTCAATCCCGATGCTATTTCTGTGTTTCATCATTACTCTGATAGTCCACATATTACAGAATGCCACCAGATGTGCATCGGAAACTACTACTGGTCTTCCAGGGGACGATCAAAGCGTAGACTGTTTGAGACATTACTTCTATGGAGGAAAGTGCGAATATTGGCTGTTGTATTCAATCCCGATGACATTTCTGTGTTTCATCAACACTCTATTAGTCCACAGATTACAGAATGCCACCTGGTGTGCATCGGAGACTACTACTGGTCTTCCAGGGAACGATCAAAGCGTAGACTGTTTGAGACATTACTCCCATGGAGGAAAGTGCGCATGGTGACTGTTGTATTGAATCCCGATGCTATTTCTATGTTTCATCAACGCTCTGATAGTCCACATATTACAGAATGCCACCAGATGTGCATCGGAAACTACTACTGGTCTTCCAGGGGACGATCAAAGCGTAGACTGTTGAGACATTACTTCTATGGAGGAAAGTGCGAATATTGACTGTTGTATTCAATCCCGATGACATTTCTGTGTTTCATCAACACTCTGTTAGTCCACAGATTACAGAATGCCACCAAGTGTGCATCGGAGACTACTACTGGTCTTCCAGGGAACGATCAAAGCGTAGACTGTTTGAGACATTACTCCCATGGAGGAAAGTGCGTATGGTAACTGTTGTATTCAATCCCGATGCTATTTCTGTGTTTCATCAACACTCTGATAGTACACAGATTACAGAATGCCACCAGATGTGCATCGAAAAAATTACTAGTGGTATTCCAGGGAAGGATCAAAGCGTAGACTGTTGAGATATCACTCCCGTGGAGGAAAGTGTGCATGGTGACTGTTGTATTCAAACCCGATGGAATTTCTGTGTTTCATCAACACTCTCACAGTCCACAGATTACAGAATGCCACCAGATGTGCATCGGAAACTACTACTGGTCTTCCAGGGAACGATCAAAGCGTAGACTGTTTGAGACATTACTCCCATGGAGGAAAGTGCGCATGGTGACTGTTGTATTCAATCCCGATGCAATTTCTGTGTTTCATCAACACTCTGATAGTCCACAGATTACAGAATGCCACCAGATGTGCATCGGAAACTACTACTGGTCTTCCAGGGAACGATCAAAGCGTAGACTGTTTGAGACATACTCCCATGGAGGTAAGTGCGCATGGTGACTGTTGTATTCAATCCCGATGCTATTTCTGTGTTTCACCAACACTCTGATAGTCCACAGATTACAGTATGCCACCAGATGTGCATCGGAAATTATTACTGGTCTTCCAGGGAACGATCAAAGCGTAGACGCTTTGAGATATTACTCAAATGGAGGAAAGTGCGAGTATTCACTGTTGTATTCAATCCCGTTGCAATTTCTGTGTTTCATCAACACTCTGGTAGTCCACAGATTACAGAACGCCACCAGATGTGTATCGGAGACTACTACAGGTCTTCCAGGGAACGATCAAAGCGTAGACTATTTGAGACATTACTCCCATGGAAGAAAGTGCGCATGGTGACTGTTGTATTCAATCCCGATGCTATTTCTGTGTTTCATCATTACTCTGATATTCCACAGATTACAGAATGCCACCAGGTGTGCGTCGGAAATTACTACTGGTCTTCCAGGGGACGATCAAAGCGTAGACTGTTTGAGGCATTACTCCCATTGAGGAAAGTGCGAATATTGACTGTTGTATTCAATCCCGATGCAATTTCTGTGTTTCATCAACACTCTGTTAGTCCACAGATTACAGAATGCCACCAGGTGTGCATCGGAGACTACTACTGGTCTTCCAGGGAACGATCAAAGCGTAGACTGTTTGAGACATTACTCCCATGGAGGAAAGTGCGCATGGTGACTGTTGTATTGAATCCCGATGCTATTTCTGTGTTTCATCAACGCTCTGATAGTCCACAGATTACAGAAAGGCACCAGATGTGCATCGGAAACTACTACTGGTCTTCCAGGGGACGATCAAAGCGTAGACTGTTTGAGACATTACTTCTATGGAGGAAAGTGCGAATATTGACTGTTGTATTCAATCCCGATGACATTTCTGTGTTTCATCAACACTCTGTTAGTCCACAGATTACAGAATGCCACCAAGTGTGCATCGGAGACTACTACTGGTCTTCCAGGGAACGATCTAAGCGTAGACTGTTTGAGACACTACTCCCATGGAGGAAAGTGCGCATGGTAACTGTTGTATTCAATCCCGATGCTATTTCTGTGTTTCATCAACACTCTGATAGTACACAGATTACAGAATGCCACCAGATGTGCATCGAAAAAATTACTAGTGGTATTCCAGGGAAGGATCAAAGCGTAGACTGTTGAGATATCACTCCCGTGGAGGAAAGTGTGCATGGTGACTGTTGTATTCAAACCCGATGCAATATCTGTGTTTCATCAACACTCTCACAGTCCACAGATTACAGAATGCCACCAGATGTGCATCGGAAACTACTACTGGTCTTCCAGGGAACGATCAAAGCGTAGACTGTTTGAGACATTACTCCCATGGAGGAAAGTGCGCATGGTGACTGTTGTATTCAAACCCGATGCAATTTCTGTCTTTCATCAACACTCTGATAGTCCACAGATTACAGAATGCCACCAGATGTGCATCGGAAACTACTACTGGTCTTCCAGGGAACGATCAAAGCGTAGACTGTTTGAGACATACTCCCATGGAGGTAAGTGCGCATGGTGACTGTTGTATTCAATCCCGATGCTATTTCTGTGTTTCACCAACACTCTGATAGTCCACAGATCACAGTATGCCACCAGATGTGCATCGGAAATTATTACTGGTCTTCCAGGGAACGATCAAAGCGTAGACGCTTTGAGATATTACTCAATTGGAGGAAAGTGCGAGTATTCACTGTTGTATTCAATCCCGTTGCAATTTCTGTGTTTCATCAACACTCTGGTAGTCCACAGATTACAGAACGCCACCAGATGTGTATCGGAGACTACTACTGGTCTTCCAGGGAACGATCAAAGCGTAGACTATTTGAGACATTACTCCCATGGAAGAAAGTGCGCATGGTGACTGTTGTATTCAATCCCGATGCTATTTCTGTGTTTCATCATTACTCTGATATTCCACAGATTACAGAATGCCACCAGGTGTGCGTCGGAAATTACTACTGGTCTTCCAGGGGACGATCAAAGCGTAGACTGTTTGAGGCATTACTCCCATTGAGGAAAGTGCGAATATTGACTGTTGTATTCAATCCCGATGCAATTTCTGTGTTTCATCAACACTCTGTTAGTCCACAGATTACAGAATGTCACCAGGTGTGCATCGGAGACTACTACTGGTCTTCCAGGGAACAATCAAAGCGTAGACCGTTTGAGACATTACTCCCATGGAGGAAAGTGCGCATGGTGACTGTTGCATTGAATCCCGATGCTATATCTGTGTTTCATCAACGCTCTGATAGTCCACAGATTACAGAATGCCACCAGGTGTGCGTCGGAAATTACTACTGGTCTTCCAGGGGACGATCAAAGCGTAGACTGTTTGAGGCATTACTCCCATTGAGGAAAGTGCGAATATTGACTGTTGTATTCAATCCCGATGACATTTCTGTGTTTCATCAACACTCTGTTAGTCCACAGATTACAGAATGCCACCAAGTGTGCATCGGAGACTACTACTGGTCTTCCAGGGAACGATCAAAGCGTAGACTGTTTGAGACATTACTCCCATGGAGGACAGTGCGCATGGTAACTGTTGTATTCAATCCCGATGCTATTTCTGTGTTTCATCAACACTCTGATAGTACACAGATTACAGAATGCCACCAGATGTGCATCGAAAAAATTACTAGTGGTATTCCAGGGAAGGATCAAAGCGTAGACTGTTGAGATATCACTCCCGTGGAGGAAAGTGTGCATGGTGACTGTTGTATTCAAACCCGATGCAATTTCTGTGTTTCATCAACACTCTCACAGTCCACAGATTACAGAATGCCACCAGATGTGCATCGGAAACTACTACTGGTCTTCCAGGGAACGATCAAAGCGTAGACTGTTTGAGACATTACTCCCATGGAGGAAAGTGCGCATGGTGACTGTTGTATTCAATCCCGATGCAATTTCTGTGTTTCATCAACACTCTGATAGTCCACAGATTACAGAATGCCACCAGATGTGCATCGGAAACTACTACTGGTCTTCCAGGGAACGATCAAAGCGTAGACTGTTTGAGACATACTCCCATGGAGGTAAGTGCGCATGGTGACTGTTGTATTCAATCCCGATGGAATTTCTGTGTTTCATCAACACTCTGATAGTCCACAGATTACAGAATGCCTCCAGATGTGCATCGGAAACTACTACTGGTCAACCAATGAAGGATCCAATCGTGGACTGTTTGAGACATTACTCCCATGGAGGAAAGTGCGCATGATGTCTGTTGTATTCAATCCCGATGGAATTTCTGTGTTTCATCAACACTCTGATAGTCCATAGATTACAGAATGCCATGAGATGTGCATCGGAAACTACTACTGGTCTTTCAGAGAATGATCAAATCGTTGACTGTCTGAGACATTACTCCCATGGAGGAAAGTGCGCATGGTGACTGTTGCATTCAATCCCGATGCTATTTCTGTGTTTCATCATTACTCTGATAGTCCACAGGTTACAGAATGCCACCATGTGTGCGTCGGAAATTACTACTGGTCAACCAATGAACGATCCAATCGTGGACTGTTTGAGACATTACTCCCATGGAGGAAAGTGCGCATGATGTCTGTTGTATTCAATCCCGATGGAATTTCTGTGTTTCATCAACACTCTGTTAGTCCACAGATTACAGAATGCCACCAGGTGTGCATCGGAGACTACTACTGGTCTTTCAGAGAACGATCAAGTCGTAGACTGTCTGAGACATTACTCCCATATAGGAAAGTGCGCATGGTGACTGTTGTATTCAATCCCGATGCTATTTCTGTGTTTCATCATTACTCTGATAGTCCACAGACTACAGAATGCCACCAGGTGTGCGTCGGAAATTACTACTGGTCTTCCAGGGGACGATCAAAGCGTAGACTGTTTGAGACATTACTCCCATTGAGGAAAGTGCGAATATTGACTGTTGTATTCAATCCCGATGCAATTTCTGTGTTTCATCAACACTCTGTTAGTCCACAGATTACAGAATGCCACCAGGTGTGCATCGGAGACTACTACTGGTCATCCAGGGAACGATCAAAGCGTAGACTGTTTGAGAGATTACTCACATGGATGAAAGTGCGCATGGTGACTGTTGTATTAAATCCCGATGCTATTTCTGTGTTTCATCAACGCTCTGATAGTACACAGATTACAGAATGCACCAGATGTGCATCGGAAACTACTACTGGTCTTTCAGGGGACGATCAAAGCGTAGACTGTTTGAGACATTACTCCCATGGAGGAAAGTGCGAATATTGACTGTTGTATTCAATCCCGATGACATTTCTGTGTTTCATCAACACTCTGTTAGTCCACAGATTAGAGAATGCCACCAAGTGTGCATCGGAGACTACTACTGGTCTTCCAGGGAACGATCAAAGCGTAGACTGTTTGTGACATTACTCCCATGGAGGAAAGTGCGCATGGTGACTGTTGTATTCAATCCCGATGCAATTTCTGTGTTTCATCAACACTCTGATAGTCCACAGATTACAGAATGCCACCAGATGTGCATCGGAAACTACTACTGGTCTTCCAGGGAACGATCAAAGCGTAGACTGTTTGAGACATACTCCCATGGAGGTAAGTGCGCATGGTGACTGTTGTATTCAATCCCGATGCTATTTCTGTGTTTCACCAACACTCTGATAGTCCACAGATTACAGTATGCCACCAGATGTGCATCGTAAATTACTACTGGTCTTCCAGGGAACGATCAAAGCGTAGACGCTTTGAGATATTACTCAAATGGAGGAAAGTGCGAGTATTCACTGTTGTATTCAATCCCGTTGCAATTTCTGTGTTTCATCAACACTCTCACAGTCCACAGATTACAGAATGCCACCAGATGTGCATCGGAAACTACTACTGGTCTTACAGGGAACGATCAAAGCGTAGACTGTTTGAGACATTACTCCCATGGAGGAAAGTGCGCATGGTGACTGTTGTATTCAATCCCGATGCAATTTCTGTGTTTCATCAACACTCTGATAGTCCACAGATTACAGAATGCCACCAGATGAGCATCGGAAACTACTACTGGTCTTCCAGGAAACGATAAAAGCGTAGACTGTTTGAGACATACTCCCATGGAGGAAAGTGCGCATGGTGACTGTTGTATTCAATCCCGATGCAATTTCTGTGTTTCATCAACACTCTGATAGTCCACAGGTTACAGAATGACACCAGGTGTGCGTCGGAAATTACTACTGGTCTTCCAGGGGACGATCAAAGCGTAGACTGATTGAGACATTACTCCCATGGAGGAAAGTGCGAATATTGACTATTGCATTCAATCCCGACGCAATTTCAGTGTTTCATCAACACTCTGTTAGTCCACAGATTACAGAATGCCACCAGGTGTGCATCGGAGACTACTACTGGTCTTTCAGAGAACGATCAAGTCGTAGACTGTCTGAGACATTACTCCCATATAGGAAAGTGCGCATGGTGACTGTTGTATTCAATCCCGATGCTATTTCTGTGTTTCATCATTACTCTGATAGTCCACAGATTACAGTATGCCACCAGGTGTGCGTCGGAAATTACTACTGGTCTTCCAGGGGACGATCAAAGCGTAGACTGTTTGAGACATTACTCCCATTGAGGAAAGTGCGAATATTGACTGTTGTATTCAATCCCGATGCAATTTCTGTGTTTCATCAACACTCTGTTAGTCCACAGATTACAGAATGCCACCAGGTGTGCATTGGAGACTACTACTGGTCTTCCAGGGAACGATCAAAGCGTAGACTGTTTGAGACATTACTCCCATGGAGGAAAGTGCGCATGGTGACCGTTGTATTGAATCCCGATGCTATTTCTGTGTTTCATCAACGCTCTGATAGTCCACAGATTACAGAATGCCACCAGATGTGCATCGGAAACTACTACTGGTCTTCCATTGGACGATCAAAGCGTAGACTGTTTGAGACATTACTCCTATGGAGGAAAGTGCGCATGGTGACTGTTGTATTCAATCCCGATGCAATTTCTGTGTTTCATCAACACTCTGATAGTCCACAGATTACAGAATGCCACCAGATGTGCATCGGAAACTACTACTGGTCTTACAGGGAACGATCAAAGCGTAGACTGTTTGAGACATACTCCCATGGAGGTAAGTGCGCATGGTGACTGTTGTATTCAATCCCGATGCTATTTCTGTGTTTCACCAACACTCTGATAGTCCACAGATTACAGTATGCCACCAGATGTGCATCGGAAATTACTACTGGTCTTCCAGGGAACGATCAAAGCGTAGACGCTTTGAGACATTACTCAAATGGAGGAAAGTGCGAGTATTCACTGTTGTATTCAATCCTGTTGCAATTTCTGTGTTTCATCAACACTCTGGTAGTCCACAGATTACAGAACGCCACCAGATATGTATCGGAGACTACTACTGGTCTTCCAGGGAACGATCAAAGCGTAGACTATTTGAGACATTACTCCCATGGAAGAAGGAGCGCATGGTGACTGTTGTATTCAATCCCGATGCAATTTCTGTGTTTCATCAACACTCTGATAGTCCACAGATTACAGAATGCCTCCAGATATGCATCGGAAACTACTACTGGTCAACCAATGAACGATCCAATCGTAGACTGTTTGAGACATTACTCCCATGGATTAAAGTGCGCATGATGACTGTTGTATTCAATCCCGATGGAATTTCTGTGTTTCATCAACGCTCTGATAGTCCACAGATTACAGAATGCCATCAGATGTGCATCGGAAACTACTACTGGTCTTTCAGAGAACGATCAAATCGTAGACTGTCTGAGACATTACTCCCATGGAGGAAAGTGCGCATGGTGACTGTTGCATTCAATCCCGATTCTATTTCTGTGTTTCATCATTACTCTGATAGTCCACAGGTTACAGAATGCCACCAGGTGTGCGTCGGAAATTACTAATGGTCTTACAGGGGACGATCAAAGCGTAGACTGATTGAGACATTACTCCCATGGAGGAAAGTGCGAATATTGACTATTGCATTCAATCCCGATGCAATTTCTGTGTTTCATCAACACTCTGTTAGTCCACAGATTACAGAATGCCACCAGGTGTGCATCGGAAACTACTACTGGTCTTCCAAGAACGATCAAAGCGTACACTGTTTGAGACATTACTCCCATGCAGGAAAGTGCGCATGGTGAATGTTGTATTCAATCCCGATGCAATTTCTGTGTTTCATCAACACTCTGAAAGTCCACAGATTACAGAATGCCACCAGATGGGCATCGGAAACTACTACTGGTCTTCCTGGAAACGATCCAAACGAAGACTGTATCACACTATACTCCCATGTAGGAAAGGGCGGATTGTGACTGATGTATTCACTCCCGATGCAATTTCTGTGTTTCATCAACACTTTAAAGGTCCACAGATTACAGAATGCCTATAGATGTGCATCGGAAACTACTACTGGTATTCCAGGGAACGATCAAAGCGTAGACTGTCTCAGATATTACTCCGAGGGAGAAAAGCGCGGATGGTGACTGTTGTATTGAATCGCGATGCAATTTCTGTGTTTCATCAACACTCTGATAGTCCACATATTACAGAATGCCTCCAAATGTGCATCGGAAATTACTACTGGTCTTCCAGGGAACGATCAAAGCGTAGACTGTTTGAGACATTACTCCCATGGAAGAAAGTGCGCATGGTGACTGTTGTATTCAATCCCGATGCAATTTCTGTGTTTCATCAACACTCTGATAGTCCACAGATTACAGAATGCCACCAGGTGTGCGTCGGAAATTACTACTGGTCTTCCAGGGGACGATCAAAGCGTAGACTGTTTGAGACATTACTCCCATTGAGGAAAGTGCGAATATTGACTGGTGTATTCAATCCCGATGCAATTTCTGTGTTTCATCAACACTCTGTTAGTCCACAGATTACAGAATGCCACCAGGTGTGCATCGGAGACTACCACTGGTCTTCCAGGGAACGATCAAAGCGTAGACTGTTTGAGACATTACTCCCATGGAGGAAAGTGCGCATGGTGACTGTTGTATTGAATCCCGATGCTATTTCTGTGTTTCATCAACGCTCTGATAGTCCACAGATTACAGAATGCCTCCAGATGTGCATCGGAAACTACTACTGGTCTTCCAGGGTACGATCAAAGCGTAGACTCTTTGAGACATTACTCCCATGGAGGAGAGTGCGAATATTGACTGTTGTATTCAATCCCGATGAAATTTCTGTGTTTCATCAACACTCTGTTAGTCCACAGATTACAGAATGCCACCAGGTGTGCATCGGAGACTACTACTGGTCTTCCAGGGAACGATCAAAGCGTAGTCTGTTTGAGACATTACTCCCATGGAGGAAAGTTGGCATGGTCACTGTTGTATTCAATCCCGATGCTATTTCTGTGTTTCATCAACACTGTGATAGTACACAGATTACAGAATGCCACCAGATGTGCATCGGAAACTACTAGTGGTATTCCAGGGAAGGATCAAAGCGTAGACTGTTTGAGATATCACTCCCGTGGAGGAAAGTGTGCATGGTGACTGTTGTATTCAAACCCGATGCAATTTCTGTGTTTCATCAACACTCTCACAGTCCACAGATTACAGAATGCCACCAGATGTGCATCGGAAACTACTACTGGCCTTCCAGGGAACGATCAAAGCGTAGACTGTTTGAGACATTACTCCCATGGAGGAAAGGGCGCATGGTGAATGTTGTATTCATTCCCGATGCAATTTCTGTGTTTCATCAACACTCTGATAGTCGACAGATTACAGAATGCCACCAGATGTTCATCGGAAACTACTACTGGTCTTCCAGGGAACGATGAAAGCGTAGACTGTTTGAGACATTACTCCCATGGAGGTAAGTGCGCATGGTGACTGTTGTATTCAATCCCGATGCTATTTCTGTGTTTCACCAACACTCTGATAGTCCACAGATTACAGAATGCCACCAGATGTGCATCGGAAATTACTACTGGTCTTCCAAGGAACGATCAAAGCGTAGACTATTTGAGACATTACTCCCATGGAAGAAAGTGCGCGTAGTGACTGTTGTATTTAATCCCAATGCATTTTCTGTGTTTCATCAACACTCTGATAGTCCACAGATTACAGAATGCCACCAGATTTGCATCGGAAACCACTACTGGTCTTCCAGGGAACGGTCAACGCGTAGACTGTTTGAGACATTACTCCCATGGAGGAAAGTGCGCATGGTGACTGTTGTATTCAATCCCGATGCAATATCTGTGTATCATCAACACTCTGATAGTCCACAGATTACAGAATGCCACCAGATGTGCATCGGAAACTACTACTGGTCTTCCAGGGAACGATCAAAGCGTAGACTGTTTGAGACATTACTCCCATGGAGGAAAGTGCGCATGGTGTCAGTTGTATGCAATCCCGATGGAATTTCTGTGTTTCATCAACACTCTGATAGTCCATAGATTACAGAATGCCTCCAGATGTGCATCGAAAACTACTACTAGTCTTCCAGGGAACAATCAAAACGTAGACTGTTTGAAACATTACTCCCATGGAGAAAAGTGCGCATTTTGACTGTTGTATTCAATCTCGATGCAATTTCTGACTTTCATCAACTCTCTGATAGTCCACAGACTACAGGTTGCCTCCAAATGTGCATCGGAAAGTACTACTCGTCTTCCTGGGAACGATCAAAGCGTATACTGTTTCAGACGTTACTCCCATGGAGGAAAGTGCGGATTATGACTGTTGTATTCACTCCTGATGCAATTTCTGTGTTTCATCAACATTTTGAAGGTCCACAGATTACAGAATGCTTCCAGATGTGCATCGGAAACTACTACTGGTCTTCCAGGGAACGATCAAAACATAGGCTGTTTGAGACATTACTCCCGCATAGGAAATTTCACATGGAGACTGTTGTATTCAATCCCGATGCAACTTCTGTGTTTCATCAACACTCTGATAGTCCATAGATTACAGAATGCCACCAGATGTGCATCGGAAACTACTACTGGTATTCCAGGAACGATCAAAGCGTAGACTGTTTGATACATGACTCCCATGGAAGAAAGTGCGCATGGTGACTGTTGTATTCAATCCCGATGCAATTTCTGTGTTTCATCAACACTCTGATAGTCCACTGATTACAAAATGCCACCAGATGTGCATCGGAAACTGCTACTGGTCTTCCAGGGAACGATCAAATCGTACACTGTTTGAGACATTACTCCCATCGAGGAAAGTGCGCATGGTGAATGTTGCATTCAATCCCGATGCAATTTCAGTGTTTCATCAACACTCTGTTAGTCCACAGATTACAGAATGCCACCAGGTGTGCATCGGAGACTACTACTGGTCTTTCAGAGAACGATCAAGTCGTAGACTGTCTGAGACATTACTCCCATATAGGAAAGTGCGCATGGTGACTGTTGTATTCAATCCCGATGCTATTTCTGTGTTTCATCATTACTCTGATAGTCCACAGATTACAGTATGCCACCAGGTGTGCGTCGGAAATTACTACTGGTCTTCCAGGGGACGATCAAAGCGTAGACTGTATGAGACATTACCCCCATTGAGGAAAGTGCGAATATTGACTGTTGTATTCAATCCCGATGCAATATCTGTGTTTCATCAACACTCTGTTAGTCCACAGATTACAGAATGCCACCAGGTGTGCATCGGAGACTACTACTGGTCTTCCAGGGAACGATCAAAGCGTAGACTGTTTGAGACATTACTCCCATGGAGGAAAGTGCGCATGGTGACTGTTGTATTGAATCCCGATGCTATTTCTGTGTTTCATCAACGCTCTGATAGTCCACAGATTACAGAATGCCACCAGATGTGCATCGGAAACTACTACTGGTCTTCCAGGGGACGATCAAAGCGTAGACTGTTTGAGACATTACTCCCATGGAGGAAAGTGCGAATATTGACTGTTGTATTCAATCCCGATGACATTTCTGTGTTTCATCAACACTCTGTTAGTCCACAGATTACAGAATGCCACCAAGTGTGCATCGGAGACTACTACTGGTCTTCCAGGGAACGATCAAAGCGTAGACTGTTTGAGACATTACTCCCATGGAGGAAAGTGCGCATGGTGACTGTTGTATTCAATCCCGATGCAATTTCTGTGTTTCATCAACACTCTGATAGTCCACAGATTACAGAATGCCACCAGATGTGCATCGGAAACTACTACTGGTCTTACAGGGAACGATCAAAGCGTAGACTGTTTGAGACATACTCCCATGGAGGTAAGTGCGCATGGTGACTGTTGTATTCAATCTAGATGCTATTTCTGTGTTTCACCAACACTCTGATAGTCCACAGATTACAGTATGCCACCAGATGTGCATCGGAAATTTCTACTGGTCTTCCAGGGAACGATCAAAGCGTAGACGCTTTGAGACATTACTCAAATGGAGGAAAGTGCGAGTATTCACTGTTGTATTCAATCCCGTTGCAATTTCTGTGTTTCATCAACACTCTGGTAGTCCACAGATTACAGAACGCCACCAGATATGTATCGGAGACTACTACTGGTCTTCCAGGGAACGATCAAAGCGTAGACTATTTGAGACATTACTCCCATGGAAGAAGGAGCGCATGGTGACTGTTGTATTCAATCCCGATGCAATTTCTGTGTTTCATCAACACTCTGATAGTCCACAGATTACAGAATGCCACCAGATGTGCATCGGAATCTACTACTGGTATTCCAGGGAACGATCAAAGCGTAGACAGTTTGAGATATCACTCACGTGGAGAAAAGTGCACATTGTGACTGTTGTATTTAATCCCGATGCATTTTCTGTGTTTCATCAACACTCTGATAGTCCACAGATTACAGAATGCCACCAGATTTGCATCGGAAACCACTACTGGTCTTCCAGGGAACGATCAACGCGTAGACTGTTTGAGACATTACTCCCATGGAGGAAAGTGCGCATGGTGACTGTTGTATTCAATCCCGATGCAATATCTGTGTTTCATCAACACTCTGATAGTCCACAGATTACAGAATGCCTCCAGATGTGCATCGGAAACTACTACTGGTCAACCAATGAACGATCCAGTCGTAGACAGTTTGAGACATTACTCCCATGGAGGAAAGTGCGCATGATGACTGTTGTATTCAATCCCGATGGAATTTCTGTGTTTCATCAACGCTCTGATAGTCCACAGATTACAGAATGCCATCAGATGTGCATCGGAAACTACTACTGGTCTTTCAGAGAACGATCAAATCGTAGACTGTCTGAGACATTACTCCCATGGAGGAAAGTGCGCATGGTGACTGTTGCATTCAATCCCGATGCTATTTCTGTGTTTCATCATTACTCTGATAGTCCACAGGTTACAGAATGCCACCAGGTGTGCGTCGGAAATTACTAATGGTCTTACAGGGGACGATCAAAGCGTAGACTGATTGAGACGTTACTCCCATGGAGGAAAGTGCGAATATTGACTATTGCATTCAATCCCGATGCAATTTCTGTGTTTCATCAACACTCTGTTAGTCCACAGATTACAGAATGCCACCAGGTGTGCATCGGAGACTACTACTGGTCTTCCAGGGAACGATCAAAGCGTAGACTGTTTGAGACATTACTCCCATGGATGAAAGTGGGCATGGTGACTGTTGTATTCAATCCCGTTGCAATTTCTGTGTTTCATCAACACTCTGATAGTCCACAGATTACAGAATGTCACCAGGTGTGCGTCGGAAATTACTACTGGTCTTCCAGGGGACGATCAAAGCGTAGACTGTTTGAGACATTACTCCCATTGAGGAAAGTGCGAATATTGACTGGTGTATTCAATCCCGATGCAATTTCTGTGTTTCATCAACACTCTGTTACTCCACAGATTACAGAATGCCACCAGGTGTGCATCGGAGACTACCACTGGTCTTCCAGGGAACGATCAAAGCGTAGACTGTTTGAGACATTACTCCCATGGAGGAAAGTGCGCATGGTGACTGTTGTATTGAATCCCGATGCTATTTCTGTGTTTCATCAACGCTCTGATAGTCCACAGATTACAGAATGCCTCCAGATGTGCATCGGAAACTACTACTGGTCTTCCAGGGGACGATCAAAGCGTAGACTCTTTGAGACATTACTCCCATGGAGGAGAGTGCGAATATTGACTGTTGTATTCAATCCCGATGAAATTTCTGTGTTTCATCAACACTCTGTTAGTCCACAGATTACAGAATGCCACCAGGTGTGCATCGGAGACTACTACTGGTCTTCCAGGGAACGATCAAAGCGTAGTCTGTTTGAGACATTACTCCCATGGAGGAAAGTGGGCATGGTCACTGTTGTATTCAATCCCGATGCTATTTCTGTGTTTCATCAACACTGTGATAGTACACAGATTACAGAATGCCACCAGATGTGCATCGGAAACTACTAGTGGTATTCCAGGGAAGGATCAAAGCGTAGACTGTTTGAGATATCACTCCCGTGGAGGAAAGTGTGCATGGTGACTGTTGTATTCAAACCCGATGCAATTTCTGTGTTTCATCAACACTCTCACAGTCCACAGATTACAGAATGCCACCAGATGTGCATCGGAAACTACTACTGGCCTTCCAGGGAACGATCGAAGCGTAGACTGTTTGAGACATTACTCCCATGGAGGAAAGGGCGCATGGTGAATGTTGTATTCATTCCCGATGCAATTTCTGTGTTTCATCAACACTCTGATAGTCCACAGATTACAGAATGCCACCAGATGTTCATCGGAAACTACAACTGGTCTTCCAGGGAACGATGAAAGCGTAGACTGTTTGAGACATTACTTCCATGGAGGTAAGTGCGCATGGTGACTGTTGTATTCAATCCCGATGCAATATCTGTGTATCATCAACACTCTGATAGTCCACAGATTACAGAATGCCACCAGATGTGCATCGGAAACTACTACTGGTCTTCCAGGGAACGATCAAAGCGTAGACTGTTTGAGACATTACTCGCAAGGAGGAAAGTGCGCATGGTGTCAGCTGTATGCAATCCCGATGGAATTTCTGTGTTTCATCAACACTCTGATAGTCCATAGATTACAGAATGCCTCCAGATGTGCATCGAAAACTACTACTAGTCTTCCAGGGAACAATCAAAACGTAGACTGTTTGAAACATTACTCCCATGGAGAAAAGTGCGCATGGTGACTGTTGTATTCAATCTCGATGCAATTTCTGACTCATCAACTCTCTGATAGTCCACAGACTACAGGTTGCCTCCAAATGTGCATCGGAAAGTACTACTGGTATTCCAGGAACGATCGAAGCGTAGACTGTTTGATACATGACTCCCATGGAGGAAAGTGCGCATGGTGACTGTTGTATTCAATCCCGATGCAATTTCTGTATTTCATCAACACTCTGATAGTCCACAGATTACAAAATGCCACCAGATGTGCATCGGAAACTGCTACTGGTCTTCCAGGGAACGATCAAATCGTACACTGTTTGAGACATTACTCCCATCGAGGAAAGTGCGCATGGTGAATGTTGTATTCAATCCCGATGCAATTTCTGTGTTCCATAAACTCTCTGATAGTCCACAGATTACAGATTGCCATCAGATGCGCATCGGAAACTACTACTGGTCTTCTAGAGAACGATCAAAGCGTAGACTGTCTGAGACATTAGTCCCGAGGAGGAAAGTGCGCATGGTGACTGTTGTATTCGATCCCGATGCAATTTCTGTGTTTCATCAACACTCTGATAGTCCACAGATTATTGAATACCTCCAGATGCGCATCGGAAACTACTACTGATATTCCAGGGAACGATCAAAGCGTAGACTGTTTGAGACATTACTCCCATGGAGGAAAGTGCGCATTGTGACTGTTGTATTCAATCCCGATGCAATTTCTGTGCTTCATCAACACTCTGATAGTCCACAGATTACAGAATGAGTCCAGATGTGCATCGGAAATTACTACTGGTCTTCCAGGGAACGATCTAAGCATAGACTGTTTGAGACATTACTCCCATGGAGGAAAGTGCGCATGGTGACTGTTGTATTTAATCCCGAAGCAATTTCTGTGTTTCATCAACACTCTGATAGTCCACAGATTGCAGAATACCTCCAGATGCGCATCGGAAACTACTACTGATATTCCTGGGAACGATCCAAGCGTAGACTGTACCACAAATTACTCCCACGGAGGAAAGGGCGAATCGTGACTGACGTATTCACTACCGATGCAATTTCTGTGTTTCATCAACACTTTGAAGGTCCACAGATTACAGAATGCCTCCAGATGTGCACGGAAACTACTACTGGTATTCCAGGGAACGATCAAAGCGTAGACTGTTTCAGATATTACTCCGATGGAGAAAAGCGCGGATGGTGACTGTTGTATTCAATCGCGATGCAATTACTGTGTTTCATCAACACTCTTATAGTCCACATATTACAGAATGCTTCCAGATGTGCATCGGAAATTACTACTGGTCTTCCAGGGAACGATCAAAGCGTAGACTGTTTGAGACATTACTCCCATGGAGGGAAGTGCGCATGTTGACTGTTGTATTCAATCCCAATGGAATTTCTGTGTTTCATCAACACTCTGATAGTCCACATATTACAGAATGCCTCCAGACTTGCTTCGGAAACTACTACTGGTCTTCCAGAGAACGATCATTGAGTAGACTGCTTGAGACATTACTCCCATGGAGGAAAGTGCGCATGGTGACTGTTGTATTCAGTCCCGATGCAATTTCTGTGTTTCATCAACACTCTGATAGTCCACTGATTACAGAATGCCTCCAGATGTGCATCGGAAACTACTACTGGCCTTCAAGGGAACGATCAAAGCTTAGAATGTTTTAGACATTTTTCCCATGAAGAAAAGTGCGCATGGTGACTGTTGTATTCAATCCCGATGTATTTTTTTGTTTGATCAACACTCAGATAGTCCACAGATTACATAATGCCTCCAGATGTGCATTAGAAACTGCTACTGGTCTTCCAGGGAATTATCAAAGCGTAGACTGTTAGAGACATTACTTCCATGGAGGAAAGTGCGCATGGTGACGGCTTTATTCAATCCCGATGCAATTTCTGTGTTTCATCAACACTCTGATAGTCCACAGATTACAGAATGCCTCCAGATGTGCATCGGAAACTACTACTGGTCTTCCAGGGAACGATCAAAGCGTAGACTGTTAGAGACTTTTCTCCCATGGTGGAAAGTGCGCGTGGTGACTGTTGTACTCAATCCCGATGCAATTTCTGTGTTTCATCAACACTCTGATAGTCCACTGATTACAGAATGCCATCAGATGTGCATCTGAAACTACTACTGGTCTTTCAGAGAACGATCAAATCGTAGACTGTCTGAGACATTACTCCCATATAGGAAAGTGCGCATGGTGACTGTTGTATTCAATCCCGATGCTATTTCTGTGTTTCATCATTACTCTGATAGTCCACAGATTACAGAATGCCACCGGATGTGCATCGGAAACTACTACTGGTCTTCCAGGGAACGATCAAAGCGTAGACTCTTTGAGACATACTCCCATGGAGGTAAGTGCGCATGGTGACTGTTGTATTCAATCCCGATGGTATTTCTGTGTTTCACCAACACTCTGATAGTCCACAGATTACAGTATGCCACCAGATGTGCATCGGAAATTACTACTGGTCTTCCAGGGGACGATCAAAGCGTTGACTGTTTGAGACATTACTCCCATTGAGGAAAGTGCGAATATTGACTGTTGTATTCTATCCCGATGCAATTTCTGTGTTTCATCAAAACTCTGTTAGTCCACAGATTACAGAATGCCACCAGGTGTGCATCGGAGACTACCACTGGTCTTCCAGGGAACGATCAAAGCGTAGCCTGTTTGAGACATTACTCCCATGGAGGAAAGTGCGAATATTGACTGTTGTATTCAATCCCGATGACATTTCTGTGTTTCATCAACACTCTGTTAGTCCACAGATTACAGAATGCCACCAAATGTGCATCGGAGACTACTACTGGTCTTCCAGGGAACGATCAAAGCGTAGACTGTTTGAGACATACTCCCATGGAGGTAAGTGCGCATGGTGACTGTTGTATTCAATCCCGATGGTATTTCTGTGTTTCACCAACACTCTGATAGTCCACAGATTACAGTATGTCACCAGATGTGCATCGGAAATTACTACTGGCCTTCCAGGGAACGATCAAAGCGTAGACGCTTTGAGACATTACTCAAATGGAGGAAAGTGCGAGTATTCACTGTTGTATTCAATCCCGTTGCAATTTCTGTGTTTCATCAACACTCTGGTAGTCCACAGATTACAGAACGCCACCAGATGTGTATCGGAGACTACTACTGGTCTTCCAGGGAACGATTAAAACGTAGACTATTTGAGACTTTACTCCCATGGAAGAAAGTGCGCATGGTGAGTGTTGTATTCAATCCCGATGCAATTTCTGTGTTTAATCAACACTCTGATAGTCCACAGATTACAGAATGCCACCTGATGTGCATCGGAATCTACTACTGGTATTCCAGGGAACGATCAAAGCGTAGACAGTTTGAGATATCACTCACGTGGAGAAAAGTACACATTGTGACTGTTCTATTTAATCCCGATGCATTTTCTGTGTTTCATCAACACTCTGATAGTCCACAGATTACAGAATGCCACGAGATTTGCATCGGAAACTACTGCTGGTCTACCAGGGAACGATCAAAGCGTAGACTGTTTGTGACATTACTCCCATGGAGGAAAGACCGCATGGTGCCTGTTGTATGCAATCCTGATGCTATTTCTCTGTTTCATCAACAATCTGATAGTCCACAGAATACAGAAAGCCACCAGATGTGCATCGGAAACAACTACTAATCTTTCAGAGAACGATCAAATCGTAGACTGTCAGAGACAATACTCCCATGGAGGAAAGTGCGCATGGTGACTGTTGCATTCAATCCCGATGCTATTTCTGTGTTTCATCATCACTCTGATAGTCCACAGGTTACAGAATGCCACCAGGTGTGCGTCGGAAATTACTACTGGTCTTCCAGGGAACGATCAAAGCGTAGATTGATTGAGACGTTACTCCCATGGAGGAAAGTGCGAATATTGACTATTGCATTCAATCCCGATGCAATTTCTGTGTTTCATCAACACTCTGTTAGTCCACAGATTACAGAATGCCAACAGGTGTGCATCGGAGACTACTACTGGTCTTCCAGGGAACGATCAAAGCGTAGACTGTTTGAGACATTACTCCCATGGATGAAAGTGCGCATGGTGACTGTTGTATTCAATCCCGATGCAATTTCTGTGTTTCATCAACACTCAGATAGTCCACAGATTCAGAATGCCTCCAGATGTGCATCGGAAACTACTACTGGTCTTCCAAGAACGATCAAAGCGTACACTGTTTGAGACATTACTCCCATGCAGGAAAGTGCGCATGGTGAATGTTGTATTCAATCCCGATGCATTTTCTGTGTTTCATCAACACTCTGATAGTCCACAGATTACAGAATGCCACCAGATTTGCATCGGAAACTACTACTGGTCTTCCTGGAAACGATCCAAGCGTAGACTGTATCACACTTTACTCCCATGTAGGAAAGGGCGGATTGTGACTGATGTATTCACTCCCGATGCAATTTCTGTGTTTCTTCAACACTTTAAAGGTCCACAGATTACAGAATGCCTATAGATGTGCATCGGAAACTACTACTGGTATTCCAGGGAACGATCAAAGCGTAGACTGTTTCAGATATTACTCCGAGGGAGAAAGGCGCGGATGGTGACTGTTGTATTGAATCGCGATGCAATTTCTGTGTTTCATCAACACTCTGATAGTCCACATATTACAGAATGCCTCCAAATGTGCATCGGAAATTACTACTGGTCATCCAGGGAACGATCAAAGCGTAGACTGTTTGAGACATTACTCCCATGGAGGAAAGGGCGCATGGTGACTGTTGTATTCATTCCCGATGCAATTTCTGTGTTTCATCAACACTCTGATAGTCCACAGATTACAGAATGCCACCAGGTGTGCATCGGAGACTACTACTGGTCTTCCAGGGAACGATCAAAGCGTAGACTGTTTGAGACATTACTCCCATGGATGAAAGTGCGCATGGTGACTGTTGTATTCAATCCCGATGCAATCTCTGTGTTTCATCAACACTCTGATAGTCCACAGATTACAGAATGCCATCAGATGTGCATCGGAAGCTACTACTGGTCTTTCAGAGAACGATCAAATCGTAGACTGTCTGAGACATTACTCCCGTGGAGGAAAGTGCGCATAGTGAGTGTTGTATTCAATCCCGATGCTATTTCTGTGTTTGATCATTACTCTGATAGTCCACAGATTACAGAATGCCACCAGGTGTGCGTCGGAAATTACTACTGGTCTTCCAGGGGACGATCAAAGCGTAGACTGTTTGAGACATTACTCCCATTGAGGAAAGTGCGAATATTGACTGGTGTATTCAATCCCGATGCAATTTCTGTGTTTCATCAACACTCTGTTAGTCCACAGATTACAGAATGCCACTAGATGTGCATCGGAATCTACTATTGGTATTCCAGGGAACGATCAAAGCGTAGACTGTTTGAGATATCACTCACGTGGAGAAAAGTGCACATGGTGACTGTTGTATTTAATCCCGATGCATTTTCTGTGTTTCATCAACACTTTGATAGTCCACAGATTACAGAATGCCACCAGATTTGCATCGGAAACAGCTACTGGTCTTCCAGGGAACGATCAACGCGTAGACTGTTTGAGACATTACCCCCATGGAGGAAAGTGCGCATGGTGACTGTTGTATTCAATCCCGATGCAATATCTGTGTATCATCAACACTCTGATAGTCCACAGATTACAGAATGCCACCAGATGTGCATCGGAAACCACTACTGGTCTTCCAGGGAACGATCAAACCGTAGACTGTTTGAGACATTACTCCCATGGAGAAAAGTGCGCATGGTGACTGTTGTATTCAATCTCGATGCAATTTCTTTCATCAACTCTCTGATAGTCCACAGACTACAGGTTGCCTCCAAATGTGCATCGGAAAGTACTACTCGTCTTCCTGGGAACGATCAAAGCGTAGACTGTTTCAGACGTTACTCCCATGGAGGAAAGTGCGGATTATGACTGTTGTATTCACTCCCGATGCAATTTCTGTGTTTCATTAACATTTTGAAGGTCCACAGATTACAGAATGCTTCCAGATGTGCATCGGAAACTACTACTGGTATTCCAGGAACGATCAAAGCGTAGACTCTTTGATACATGACTCCCATGGAGGAAAGTGCGCATGGTGACTGTTGTATTCAATCCCGATGCAATTTCTGTGTTCCATAAACACTCTGATAGTCCAC
This sequence comes from Schistocerca gregaria, assembly GCF_023897955.1. NCBI lineage: Eukaryota > Metazoa > Arthropoda > Insecta > Orthoptera > Acrididae > Schistocerca > Schistocerca gregaria. The sequence goes on from NW_026061707.1 coordinate 16,049,155, forward strand.
AGATTACAGAATGCCATCAGATGTGCATCGGAAACTACTACTGGTCTTCTAGAGAACGATCAAAGCGTAGACTGTCTGAGACATTAGTCCCAGGGAGGAAAGTGCGCATGGTGACTGTTGTATTGAATCCCGATGCAATTTCTGTGTTTCATCAACGCTCTGATAGTCCACAGATTACAGAATGCCACCAGATGTGCATCGGAAACTACTACTGATATTCCATGGAACGATCAAAGCGTAGACTGTTTGAGACATTACTCCCATGGAGGAAAGTGCGCATTGTGACTGTTGTATTCAATCCCGATGCAATTTCTGTGCTTCATCAACACTCTGATAGTCCACAGATTACAGAATGAGTCCAGATGTGCATCGGAAACTACTACTGTCTTCCAAGAACGATCAAAGCGTAGACTGTTTGAGACATTACTCCCATGCAGGAAAGTGCGCATGGTGACTGTTGTATTCGATCCCGATGAAATGTCTGTGTTTCATCAACACTCTGAAAGTCTACAGATTACAGAATACCTCCAGATGCGCATCGGAAACTACTACTCATATTCCAGGGAACGATCAAAGCGTAGACTGTTTGAGACATTACTCCCATGGAGGAAAGTGCGCATTGTGACTGTTGTATTTAATCCCGATGCAATTTCTGTGCTTCATCAACACTCTGATAGTCCACAGATTACAGAATGAGTCCTGATGTGCATCGGAAATTACTACTGGTCTTCCAGGGAACGATCTAAGCATAGACTGTTTGAGACATTACTCCCATGGAGAAAAGTGCGCATGGTGACTGTAGTATTCAATCCCGATGCAATTTCTGTGTTTCATCAACACTCTGATAATCCACAGATTGCAGAATACCTCCAGATGCGCATCGGAAACTACTACTAATATTCCTAAGAACGATCCAAGCGTAGACTGTACCACACATTACTCCCACGGAGGAAAGGGCGAATCGTGACTGACGTATTCACTACCGATGCAATTTCTGTGTTTCATCAACACTTTGAAGGTCCACAGATTACAGAATGCCTCCTGATGTGCATCGGAAACTACTACTGGTATTCCAGGGAACGATCAAAGCGTAGACTGTTTCAGATATTACTCCGATGGAGAAAAGCGCGGATGGTGACTGTTGTATTCAATCGCGATGCAATTTCTGTGTTTCATCAACACTCTGATACTCCACATATTACAGAATGCCTCCAGGCTTGCTTCGGAAACTACTACTGGTCTTCCAGAGAACGATCAAAGCGTAGACTGTTTGAGACATTACTTCCATGGAGGAAAGTGCGCATGGTGACTGTTGTATTCAATCCCGATGCAATTTCTGTGTTTCATCAACACTCTGATAGTCCACAGATTACTGAATGCCTCCAGATGTGCACAAGAAACTGCTACTGGTCTTCCAGGGAATTATCAAAGCGTAGACTGTTAGAGACATTACTTCCATGGAGGAAAGTGCGCATGGTGACGGCTTTATTCAATCCCGATGGAATTTCTGTGTTTCATCAACACTCTGATAGTCCACAGATTACAGAATGCCTCCAGATGTGCATCGGAAACTACTACTGGTCTTCCAGGGAACGATCAAAGCGTAGACTGTTAGAGACAATTCTCCCATGGTGGAAAGTGCGCGTGATGACTGTTGTATTCAATCCCGATGCAATTTCTGTGTTTCATCAACACTCTGATAGTCCACAGATTACAGATTGTCTCCAGATATGCATCGGGAACTACTACTGGTCTTCCAGGGAACGATCAAGGAATAGCCTGTTTGAGACATTACTCCCATGGAGGAAAGTGCACATGGTGCCTGTTGTATTCAATCCCGATGCAATTTCTGTGTTTCATCAACACTCTGATAGTCCACGGATTACAGAATGCCTCCAGATGTGCATCGGAAACTACTACTGGTCTTCCAGGGAACGATCAAGGAATAGCCTGTTTGAGACATTACTCCCATGGAGGAAAGTGCGCATGAAGACTGTTGTATTCAATCCCGATGCAATTTCTGTGTTTCATCAACACTCTGATAGTCCACGGATTACAGAATGCCTCCAGATGTGCATCGGAAACTACTACTGGTGTTCAAGGGAACGATCAAAGCGTAGCCTGTATTAGAATTACTCACATGGAGAAAAGTGCATATGGTGACTGTTTTACCCAATCCCGATGCATTTTCTGAGTTTCATCAACACTCTGATAGTCCACAGATTACAGAATGCCTCCAGATGTGCATCGGAAACTACTTCTGGTCTTCCAGGGAACGATCAAAGCATAGACTGTTAGAGACATTACTTCCATGGAGGAAAGTGCGCATGGTGACGGCTGTATTCAATCCCGATGCAATTTCTGTGTTTCATCAATACTCTGATAGTCCACAGATTACAGACTGCCTCCAGATGTGCATCGGGAACTACTACTGGTCTTCCAGGGAACGATCAAAGCATAGACTGTTAGAGACATTACTCCCATGGAGGAAAGTGCGCCTGGTGCCAGTTGTATTCAATCCCGATGCAATTTCTGTGTTTGAGCAACAGTGTGATAGTCCACAGACTACAGAATGCCTCCAGATGTGCATCGTAAACTACTACTAGTCTTCCAGGGAACGATCAAAACGTAGACTGTTTGAGACATTACTCCCATGGAGGAAAGTGCGCATGGTGACTGTTGTATTCAATCCCGATGCAATTTCTGTGTTTCATCAACACTCTGATAGCCCACAGATTACAGAATGCCTCCAGACTTGCTTCGGAAACTACTACTGGTCTTCCAGAGAACGATCAAAGAGTAGACTGTTTGAGACATTACTCCCATGGAGGAAAGTGCGCATGGTGACTGTTGTATTCAGTCCCGATGCAATTTCAGTGTTTCATCAACACTCTGATAGTCCACAGATTACTGAATGCCTCCAGATGTGCATCGGAAAGTACTACTGGCCTTCAAGGGAACGATTTAAGCGTAGAATGTTTGAGACATTTTTCCCATGAAGGAAAGTGCGCATGGTGACTGTTGTATTCAATCCCGATGTAATTTTTTTGTTTGATCAACACTCAGATAGTCCACAGATTACAGAATGCCTCCAGGTGTGCATTAGAAACTGCTACTGGTCTTTCAGGGAATTATCAAAGCGTAGACTGTTAGAGACATTACTTCCATGGAGGAAAGTGCGCATGGTGACGGCTTTATTCAATCCCGATGCAATTTCTGTGTTTCATCAACACTCTGATAGTCCACAGATAACAGAATGCCTCCAGATGTGCATCGGAAACTACTACTGGTCTTCCAGGGAACGATCAAAGCGTAGACTGTTAGAGACATTTCTCCCATGGTGGAAAGTGCGCGTGGTGACTGTTGTATTCAATCCCAATGCAATTTCTGTGTTTCATCAACACTCTGATAGTCTACAGACTACAGATTGTCTCCAAATGTGCATCGTAAACTACTACTGGTCTTCCAGGGAACGATCAAAACGTAGACTGTTTGAGACATTACTCCCATGGAGGAAAGTGCGCATGGTGACTGTTGTATTCAATCCCGATGCAATTTCTGTGTTTCATCAACACTCTGATAGGCCACAGATTACAGAATACCTCCAGATGTGCATCGGAAACTACTACTGGCCTTCAAGGGAACGATCAAAGCGTAGACTGTTAGAGACATTACTTCCATGGAGGAAAGATCGCATGGTGACGGCTTTATTCAATCCCGATGCAATTTCTGTGTTTCATCAACACTCTGATAGTCCATAGATTACAGAATGCCTCCAGATATGCATCGGAAACTACTACTGGTCTTCCAGGGAACGATCAAAGAGTAGACTGTTAGAGACATTACTTCAATGAAGGAAAGTGCGCATGGTGACGGCTTTATTCAATCCCGATGCAATTTCTGTGTTTCATCAACACTCTGATAGTCCACAGATTACAGAATGCCTCCAGATGTGCATCGGAAACTACTACTGGTCTTCCAGGGAACGATCAAAGCGTAGACTGTTTGAGACATTACTCCCATGGAGGAAAGTGCGCATGAAGACTGCTGTATTCAATCCCGATGCAATTTCTGTGTTTCATCTACACTCTGATAGTCCAGGGATTACAGAATGCCTCCAGATGTGCATCGCAAACTACTACTGGTCTTCCAGGGAACGATCAAAGCGTAGCCTGTATTAGAATTACTCACATGGAGGAAAGTGCACATGGTGACTGTTTTACTCAATCCCGATGCATTTTCTGAGTTTCATCAACACTCTGATAGGCCACAGATTACAGAATGCCTCCAGATGTGCATCGGAAACTACTTCTGGTCTTCCAGGGAACGATCAAAGCATAGACTGTTAGAGACATTACTTCCATGGAGGAAAGTGCGCATGGTGACGGCTGTATTCAATCCCGATGCAATTTCTGTGTTTCATCAATACTCTGATAGTCCACAGATTACAGACTGCCTCCAGATGTGCATCGGGAACTACTACTGGTCTTCCAGGGAACGATCAAAGAATAGCCTGTTTGAGACATTACTCCCATGGAGGAAAGTGCGCATGGTGCCTGTTGTATTCAATCCCGATGCAATTTCTGTGATTCATCAACAGTCTGATAGTCCACAGACTACAGAATGCCTCCAGATGTGCATCGTAAACTACTACTGGTCTTCCCGGGAACGATCAAAGCGTAGACTGTTTGAGACATTACTCCCAAGGAGGAAAGTGCGCATGGTGACTGTTGTATTCAATCCCGATGCAATTTCTGTGTTTCATCAACACTCTGATAGCCCTAAGATTACAGAACGCCTCCAGATGTGCATCGGAAACTACTACTGGTGTTCCAGGGAACAATCAAAGCATAGACTGTTAGAGACATTACTTCCATGGAAGAAAGTGCGCATGGTGCCTGTTGTATTCAATCCCGATGCAATTTCTGTGATTCATCAACAGTCTGATAGTCCACAGACTACAGAATGCCTCCAGATGTGCATCGTAAACTACTACTGTTCTTCCAGGGAACGATCAAAACGTAGACTGTTTGAGACATTACTCCCAAGGAGGAAATTGCGCATGGTGACTGTTGTATTCAATCCCGATGCAATTTCTGTGATTCATCAACAGTCTGATAGCCCACAGACTATAGAATGCCTCCAGATGTGCATCGGAAACTACTACTGGTCTTCCAGGGAACGATCAAAACGTAGACTGTTTGAGACATTACTCCCAAGGAGGAAAGTGCGCATGGTGACTGTTGTATTCAATCGCGATGCAATTTCTGTGTTTCATCAACAGTGTGATAGTCAACAGACTACAGAATGCCTCCAGATGTGCATCGTAAACTACTACTGGTCTTCCAGGGAACGATCAAATCGTAGACTGTTTGAGACATTACACCCATGGAGGAAAGTGCGCATGGTGACTGTTGTATTCAATCCTGATGCAATTTCTGTGTTTCATCAACACACTGATAGTCCACAGATTACAGAATGCCTCCAGACTTGCTTCGGAAACTACTACTGGTCTTCCAGAGAACGATCAAAGAGTAGACTGTTTGAGACATTACTCCCATGGAGGAAAGTGCGCATGGTGACTGTTGTATTCAGTCCCGATGCAATTTCTGTGTTTCATCAACACTCTGATAGTCCACAGATTACTGAATGCATCCAGATGTGCATCGGAAACTACTACTGGCCTTCAAGGGAACGATCAAAGCGTAGATTGTTTGAGACATTTTTCCCATGAAGGAAAGTGCGCATGGTGACTGTTGTATTCAATGCCGATGTAATTTTTTTGTTTGATCAACACTCAGATAGTCCACAGATTACAGAATGCCTCCAGATGTGCATTAGAAACTACTACTGGTCTTCCAGGGAATTATCAAAGCGTAGACTGTTAGAGACATTACTTCCATGGAGGAAAGTGCGCATGGTGACTGATTTATTCAATCCCGATGCAATTTCTGTGTTTCATCAACATTCTGATAGTCCACAATTACAGAATGCCTCCAGATGTGCATCGGAAACTACTACTGGTCTTCCAGGGAACGATCAAAGCATAGACTGTTAGTGACATTACTCCCATGGAATAAAGTGCGCATGGTGCCTGTTGTATTCAATCCTGATGCAATTTCTGTGTTTCATCAAGAGTGTGATAGTCCACAGACTACAGAATGCCTCCAGATGTGCATCGTAAACTACTACTAGTCTTCCAGGGAACGATCAAAACGTAGACTGTTTGAGACATTACCCCCATGGAGGAAAGTGCGCATGGTGACTGTTGTATTCAATCCCGATGCAATTTCTGTGTTTCGTCAACACTCTGATAGTCCACAGATTACAGAATGCCTCCAGACTTGCTTCGGAAACTACTACGGGTCTTCCAGAGAACGATCAAAGAGTAGACTGTTTGAGACATTACTCCCATGGAGGAAAGTGCGCATGGTGACTGTTGTATTCAGTCCCGATGCAATTTCTGTGTTTCATCAACACTCTGATAGTCCACAGATTACTGAATGCATCCAGATGTGCATCGGAAACTACTACTGGCCTTCAAGGGAACGATCAAAGCGTAGATTGTTTGAGACATTTTTCCCATGAAGGAAAGTGCGCATGGTGACTGTTGTATTCAATGCCGATGTAATATTTTTGTTTGATCAACACTCAGATAGTCCACAGATTACAGAATGCCTCCAGATGTGCATTAGAAACTACTACTGGTCTTCCAGGGAATTATCAAAGCGTAGACTGTTAGAGACATTACTTCCATGGAGGAAAGTGCGCACGGTGACTGATTTATTCAATCCCGATGCAATTTCTGTGTTTCATCAACACTCTGATAGTCCACAGATTGCAGAATGCCTCCAGATGTGCATCGGAAACTACTACTGGTCTTCCAGGGAACGATCAAAGCGTAGACTGTTAGAGACATTTCTCCCATGGTGGAAAGTGCGCGTGGTGACTGTTGTATTCAATCCCGATGTAATTTCTGTGTTTCATCAACACTCTGATAGTCCACAGATTACAGATTGTCTCCAGATGTGCATCGTAAACTACTACTGGTCTTCCAGGGAACGATCAAAACGTAGACTGTTTGAGACATTACTCCCAAGGAGGAAAGTGCGCATGAAGACTGTGGTATTCAATCCCGATGCAATTTCTGTGTTTCATCTACACTCTGATAGTCCACATATTACAGAATGCCTCCAGATGTGCATCGGAAACTACTACTGGTCTTCCTGGGAACGACCAAAGTGTAGACTGTATGAGACAATACTCCCATGGAGGAAAGTGCGCATGGTGACTGTTGTATTCAATCCCGATGCAATTTCTGTGATTCATCAACACTCTGATAGCCCACAGATTACAGAATGCCTCCAGATGTGCATTGGGATTTACTACTGGTCTTCCAGGGAACGATCAAAGAATAGCCTTGTTTGAGACATTACTCCCATGGAGGAAAGTGCGCATGGTGCCTGTTGTATTCAATCCCGATGCAATTTCTGTGATTCATCAACAGTCTGATAGTCCACAGACTACAGAATGCCTCCAGATGTGCATCGTAAACTACTACTGGTCCTCCAGGGAACGATCAAAACGTAGACTGTTTGAGACATTACTCCCAAGGAGGAAAGTGCGCATGGTGACTGTTGTATTCAATCCCGATGCAATTTCTGTGTTTCATCAACAGTGTGATAATCCACACACTACAGAATGCCTCCAGATGTGCATCGTAAACTACTACTGGTCTTCCAGGGAACGATCAAAACGTAGACAGTTTGAGACATTACCCCATGGAGGAAAGTGCGCATGGTGACTGTTGTATTCAATCCCGATGCAATTTCTGTGTTTCATCAACACTCTGATAGTCCACAGATTACAGAATGCCTCCAGACTTGCTTCGGAAACTACTACTGGTCTTCCAGAGAACGATCAAAGAGTAGACTGTTTGAGACATTACTCCCATGGAGGAAAGTGCGCATGGTGACTGTTGTATTCAGTCCCGATGCAATTTCTGTGTTTCATCAACACTCTGATAGTCCACAGATTACTGAATGCATCCAGATGTGCATCGGAAACTACTACTGGCCTTCAAGGGAACGATCAAAGCGTAGATTGTTTGAGACATTTTTCCCATGAAGGAAGGTGCGCATGGTGACTGTTGTATTCAATCCCGATGCAATTTCTGTGATTCCACAACACTCTGATAGCCCACAGATTACAGAATGCCTCCAGATGTGCATCGGGAACTACTACTGGTCTTCCAGGGAACGATCAAAGAATAGCCTTGTTTGAGACATTACTCCCATGGAGGAAAGTGCGCATGGTGCCTGTTGTATTCAATCCCGATGCAATTTCTGTGATTCATCAACAGTCTGATAGTCCACACATTACAGAATGCCTCCAGATGTGCATCGTAAACTACTACTGGTCTTCCAGGGAACGATCAAAACGTAGACTGTTTGAGACATTACTCCCAAGGAGGAAAGTGCGTATGGTGACTGTTGTATTCAATCCCGATGCAATTTCTGTGTTTCATCAACAGTGTGATAATCCACAGACTACGGAATGCCTCCAGATGTGCATCGTAAACTACTACTGGTCTTCCAGGGAACGATCAAAACGTAGACTGTTTGAGCCATTACCCCCATGGAGGAAAGTGCGCATGGTGACTGTTGTATTCAATCCCGATGCAATTTCTGTGTTTCATCAACACTCTGATAGTCCACAGATTACAGAATGCCTCCAGACTTGCTTCGGAAACTACTACTGGTCTTCCAGAGAACGATCAAAGAGTAGACTGTTTGAGACATTACTCCCATGGAGGAAAGTGCGCATGGTGACTGTTGTATTCAGTCCCGATGCAATTTCTGTGTTTCATCAACACTCTGATAGTCCACAGATTACTGAATGCATCCAGATGTGCATCGGAAACTACTACTGGCCTTCAAGGGAACGATCAAAGCGTAGATTGTTTGAGACATTTTTCCCATGAAGGAAAGTGCGCATGGTGACTGTTGTATTCAATGCCGATGTAATTTTTTTGTTTGATCAACACTCAGATAGTCCACAGATTACAGAATGCCTCCAGATGTGCATTAGAAACTACTACTGGCCTTCCAGCTAATTATCAAAGCGTAGACTGTTAGAGACATTACTTCCATGGAGAAAAGTGCGCATGGTGACTGATTTATTCAATCCCGATGCAATTTCTGTGTTTCATCAACACTCTGATAGTCCACAGATTACAGAATGCCTCCAGATGTGCATCGGAAACTACTACTGGTCTTCCAGGGAACGATCAAAGCGTAGACTGTTAGAGACATTTCTCCCATGGTGGAAAGTGCGCGTGGTGACTGTTGTATTCAATCCCGATGCAATTTCTGTGTTTCATCAACACTCTGATAGTCCACAGATTACAGATTATCTCCAGATGTGCATCATAAACTACTACTGGTCTTCCAGGGAACGATCAAAACGTAGACTGTTTGAGACATTACTCCCATGGAGGAAAGTGCGCATGGTGACTGTTGTATTCATCCCCGATGCAATTTCTGTGTTTTGATACACACTTCGAAGGTCCACAGATTACAGAATGCCTCCAGACGTGCATCGGAAACTACTACTGGTCTTCCACGGAACGATAAATGCGTAGACTGTTTGAGAATTACCCCCATGGAGGAAAGTGCGCATGGTGACTGTTGTATTCAATCCCGATGCAATTTCTGTGTTTCATCAACACTCAGATAGTCCACAGATTACAGAATGCCTCCAGATGTGCATCGTTAACTACTACTGGCCTTCCAGGGAACGATCAAAACGTAGACTGTTTGAGACATTACTCCCATTTAGGAAAGTGCGCATGGTGACTGTTGTATTCAATCCCGATGCAATTTCTGTGTTTCATCAACACTCTGATAGCCCACAGATTACAGAATGCCTCCAGATGTGCATCGGAAACTACTACTGGTCTTCCAGGGAACGATCAAAGCATAGACTGTTAGAGACATTACTCCCATGGAGGAAAGTGCGCATGGTGCCTGTTGTATTCAATCCCGATGCAATTTCTGTGTTTCATCAACAGTGTGATAGTCCAAAGACTACAGAATGCCTCCAGATGTGCATCGTAAACTACAACTGGTCTTCCAGGGAATGATCAAAACGTAGACTGTTTGAGACATTACCACCATGGAGGAAAGTGCACTTGGTGACTGTTGTATTCAATCCCGATGCAATTTCTGTGTTTCATCAACACTCTGATAGTCCACAGATTACAGAATGCCTCCAGACTTGCTTCGGAAACTACTACTGGTCTTCCAGAGAACGATCAAAGAGTAGACTGTTTGAGACATTACTCCCATGGAGGAAAGTGCGCATGGTGACTGTTGTATTCAGTCCCGATGCAATTTCAGTGTTTCATCAACCCTCTGATAGTCCACAGATTACTGAATGCCTCCAGATGTGCATCGGAAAGTACTACTGGCTTTCAAGGGAACGATCAAAGCGTAGAATGTTTGAGACATTTTTCCCATGAAGGAAAGTGCGCATGGTGACTGTTGTATTCAATCCCGATGTAGTTTTTTTGTTTGATCAACACTCAGATAGTCCACAGATTACAGAATGCCCCCAGATGTGCATTAGAAACTGCTACTGGTCTTCCAGGGAATTATAAAAGCGTAGACTGTTAGAGACATTACTTCCATGGAGGAAATTGCGCATGGTGGCGGCTTTATTCAATCCCGATGCAATTTCTGTGTTTCATCAACACTCTGATAGTCCACAGATTACAGAATGCCTCCAGATGTGCATCGGAAACTACTACTGGTCTTCCAGGGAACGATCAAAGCGTAGACTGTTAGAGACATTTCTCCCATGGTGGAAAGTGCGCGTGGTGACTGTTGTATTCAATCCCGATGAAATTTTTGTTTTTCATCTACACTCTGATAGTCCACAGATTACAGATTGTCTCCAGATGTGCATCGTAAACTACTACTGGTCTTCCACGGAACGATAAAAGCGTAGACTGTTTGAGAAATACCCCCATGGAGGAAAGTGCGCATGGTGACTGTTGTATTCAATCCCGATGCAATTTCTGTGTTTCATCAACACTCTGATAGTCCACAGATTACAGAATGCCTCCAGACTTGCTTCGGAAACTACTACTGGTCTTAAAGAGAACGATCAAAGAGTAGACTGTTTGAGACATTACTCCCATGGAGGAAAGTGCGCATGGTGACTGTTGTATTCAGTCCCGATGCAATTTCTGTGTTTCATCAACACTCTGATAGTCCACAGATTACTGAATGCCTCCAGATGTGCATCAGAAACTACGACTGGCCTTCAAGGGAACGATCAAAGCGAAGAATGTTTGAGACATTTTTCCCATGAAGGAAAGTGCGCATGGTGACTGTTGTATTCAATCCCGATGTAATTTTTTTGTTTGATCAACACTCAGATAGTCCACAGATTACAGAATGCCTCCAGATGTGCATTAGAAACTGCTACTGGTCTTTCAGGGATTTATCAAAGCGTAGACTGTTAGAGACATTACTTCCATGGAGGAAAGTGCGCATGGTGACGGCTTTATTTAATCCCGATGCAATTTCTGTGTTTCATCAACACTCTGATAGTCCACAGATTACAGAATGCCTCCAGATGTGTATCGGAAACTACTACTGGTCTTCCAGGGAACGATCAAAGCGTAGACTGTTAGAGACATTTCTCCCATGGTGGAAAGTGCGTGTGGTGATTGTTGTATTCAATCCCAATGCAATTCCTGTGTTTCAACAACACTCTGATAGTCCACAGATTACAGATTGTCTCCAGATGTGCATCGTAAACTACTACTGGTCTTCCAGGGAACGATCAAAACGTAGACTGTTTGAGACATTACTCCCATGGAGGAAAGTGCGCATGGTGACTCTTGTATTCAATCCCGATGCAATTTCTGTGTTTCATCAACACTCTGATAGGCCACAGATTACAGAATACCTCCAGATGTGCATCGGAAACTACTACTGGTCTTCCAGGGAACGATCAAAGAATAGCCTGTTTGAGACATTACTCCCATGGAGAAAAGTGCGCATGGTGCCTGTTGTATTCAATCCCGATGCAATTTCTGTGATTCATCAACACTCTGATAGCTCACAGATTACAGAATGCCTCCAGATGTGCATCGGAAACTACTACTGGTCTTCCAGGGAACGATCAAAGCATAGACTGTTATAGACATTACTTCCATGGAGGAAGGTGCGCATGGAGACGGCTGTATTCAATCCCGATGCAATTTCTGTGTTTCATCAACACTCTGATAGCCCACAGATTACAGAATGCCTCCAGATGTGCATCGGACACTACTACTGGTCTTCCAGGGAACGATCAAAGAGTAGACTGTTAGAGACATTACTTCAATGAAGGAAAGTGCGCATGGTGACGGCTTTATTCAATCCCGATGCAATTTCTGTGTTTCATCAACACTCTGATAGTCCACAGATTACAGATTGTCTCCAGATGTGCATCGTAAACTACTACTGGTATTCCAGGGAACGATCAAAACGTAGACTGTTTGAGACATTACTCCCATGGGGGAAAGTGCGCATGGTGACGGCTGTATTCAATCCCGATGCAATTTTTGTGTTTCATCAACACTCTGATAGTCCACAGATTACAGAATGCCTCCAGATGTGCATCGGACACTACTACTGGTCTTCCAGGGAACGATCAAAGAGTAGACTGTTAGAGACATTACTTCAATGAAGGAAAGTGCGCATGGTGACGGCTTTATTCAATCCCGATGCAATTTCTGTGTTTCATCAACACTCTGATAGTCCACAGATTACAGATTGTCTCCAGATGTGCATCGTAAACTACTACTGGTATTCCAGGGAACGATCAAAACGTAGACTGTTTGAGACATTACTCCCATGGGGGAAAGTGCGCATGGTGACGGCTGTATTCAATCCCGATGCAATTTCTGTGTTTCATCAATACTCAGATAGTCCACAGATTACAGACTGCCTCCAGATGTGCATCGGGAACTACTACTGGTCTTCCAGGGAACGATCAAAGAATAGCCTGTTTGAGACATTACTCCCATGGAGAAAAGTGCGCATGGTGCCTGTTGTATTCAATCCCGATGCAATTTCTGTGATTCATCAACAGTCTGATAGTCCACAGACTACAGAATGCCTCCAGATGTGCATCGTAAACTACTACTGGTCTTCCAGGGAACGATCAAAACGTAGACTGTTTGAGACATTACTCCCAAGGAGGAAAGTGCGCATGGTGAGTGTTGTATTCAATCCCGATGCAATTTCTGTGATTCATCAACAGTCTGATAGTCCACAGACTACAGAATGCCTCCAGATGTGCATCGTAAACTACTACTGGTCTTCCAGGGAACGATCAAAACGTAGACTGTTTGAGACATTACTCCCAAGGAGGAAAGTGCGCATGGTGACTGTTGTATTCAATCCCGATGCAATTTCTGTGTTTCATCAACACTCTGATAGCCCACAGATTACAGAACGCCTCCAGATGTGCATCGGAAACTACTACTGGTCTTCCAGGGAACGATCAAAGCATAGACTGTTAGAGACATTACTTCCATGGAGGAAAGTGCGCATGGTGACGGCTGTATTCAATCCCGATGCAATTTCTGTGTTTCATCAATACTCTGATAGTCCACAGATTACAGACTGCTTCCAGATGTGCATCGGAAACTACTACTGGTCTTCCAGGGAACGATCAAAGCGTAGACAGTTTGAGACATTTCTCCCATGGTGGAAAGTGCGCGTGGTGACTGTTGTATTCAATCCCGATGCAATTTCTGTGTTTCATCAGCACTATGATAGTCCACAGATTACAGAATGCCTCCAGATGTGCATCGGAAACTACTACTGGTCTTCCTGGGAACGACCAAAGTGTAGACTGTATGAGACAATACTCCCATGGAGGAAAGTGCGCATGGTCACTGTTGTATTCAATCCCGATGCAATTTCTGTGTTTCACCAACACTCTGATAGCTCACAGATTACAGAATGCCTCCAGATGTGCATCGGAAACTACTACTGGTCTTCCAGGGAACGATCAAAGCATAGACTGTTATAGACATTACTTCCATGGAGGAAGGTGCGCATGGAGACGGCTGTATTCAATCCCGATGCAATTTCTGTGTTTCATCAACACTCTGATAGCCCACAGATTACAGAATGCCTCCAGATGTGCATCGGAAACTACTACTGGTCTTCCAGGGAACGATCAAAGCATAGACTGTTAGAGACATTACTCCCATGGAGGAAAGTGCGTAGGGTGCCTGTTGTATTCAATCCCGATGCAATTTCTGTGTTTCATCAACAGTGTGATAGTCCACAGACTACAGAATGCCTCCAGATGTGCATCGTAAACTTCTACTGGTCTTCCAGGGAACGATCAAAACCTAGAATGTTTGAGACATTACCCCCATGGAGGAAAGTGCGCATGGTGACTGTTGTTTTCAATCCCGATGCAATTTCTGTGTTTCATCAACACTCTGATAGTCCACAGATTACAGAATGCCTCCAGACTTGCTTCGGAAACTACTACTGGTCTTCCAGAGAACGATCAAAGAGTAGACAGTTTGAGACATTACTCCCATGGAGGAAAGTGCGCATGGTGACTGTTGTATTCAGTCCCGATGCAATTTCTGTGTTTCATCAACACTCTGCTAGTCCACAGATTACTGAATGCATCCAGATGTGCATCGGAAACTACTACTGGCCTTCAAGGGAACGATGAAAGCGTAAAATGTTTGAGACATTTTTCCCATGAAGGAAAGTGCGCATGGTGACTGTTGTATTCAATGCCGATATAATTTTTTTGTTTGATCAACTCTCAGATAGTCCACAGATTACAGAATGCCTCCAGATGTGCATTAGAAACTACTACTGGTCTTCCAGGGAATTATCAAAGCGTAGACTGTTAGAGACATTACCTCCATGGAGGGAAGTGCGCGTGGTGACTGCTTTATTCAATCCCGATGCAATTTCTGTGTTTCATCAACACTCTGATAGTCCACAGATTACAGAATGCCTCCAGATGTGCATCGGAAACTACTACTGGTCTTCCAGGGAACGATCAAAGCGTAGACTGTTAGAGACATTACTTCCATGGAGGGAAGTGCGCATGGTGACGGCTTTATTCAATCCCGATGCAATTTCTGTGTTTCATTACCACTCTGATAGTCCACAGATTACAGAATGCCTCCAGATGTGCATCGGAAACTACTACTGGTCTTCCAGGGAACGATCAAAACGTAGACTGTTTGAGACATTACTCCCATGGAGGAAAGTGCGCATAAAGACTGTTGTATCCAATCCCGATGCAATTTCTGTGTTCCATCAACACTCAGATAGTCCACGGATTACAGAATGCCTCCAGATGTGCATCGGAAACTCCTACTGGTCTTCCAGGGAACGATCAAAGCGTAGCCTGTATTAGACTTACTCACATGGAGGAAAGTGCACATGGTGACTGTTTTACTCAATCCCGATGCATTTTCTGAGTTTCATCAACACTCTGATAGTCCACAGATTACAGAATGCCTCCAGATGTGCATCGGAAACTACTTCTGGTCTTCCAGGGAACGATCAAAGCATAGACTGTTAGAGACATTACTTCCATGGAGGAAAGTGCGCATGGTGACGGCTGTAATCAACCCTTATGCAATTTTCTGTGTTTCATCAATATTCTGATAGTCCACAGACTACAGACTGCCTCCAGATGTGCATCGGGAACTACTACTGGTCTTCCAGGGAACGATCAAAGAATAGCCTGTTTGAGACATTACTCCCATGGAGGAAAGTGCGCATGGTGACTGTTGTATTCGGTCCCGATGCAATTTCTGTGTTTCATCAACACTCTGATAGTCCACAGATTACTGAATGCATCCAGATGTGCATCGGAAACTACTACTATCCTTCAAGGAAACGATCAAAGCGTAGAATGTTCGAGACATTTTTCCCATGAAGGAAAGTGCGCATGGTGACTGTTGTATTCAATGCCGATGTAATTTTTTTGTTTGATCAACACTCAGATAGTCCACAGATTACAGATTGCCTCCAGATGTGCATTAGAAACTACTACTGGTCTTCCAGGGAATTATCAAAGGGTAGACTGTTTGAGAAATACCCCCATGGAGGAAAGTGCGCATGGTGACTGTTGTATACAATCCCGATGCAATTTCTGTGTTTCATCAACACTCTGATAGTCCACACATTACAGAATGCGTCCAGACTTGCTTTGGAAACTACTACTGGTCTTCCAGAGAACGATCAAAGAGTAGACTGTTTGAGACATTACTTCCATGGAGGAAAGTGCGCATGGTGGCGGCTTTATTCAATCCCGATGCAATTTCTGTGTTTCATCAACACTCTGATAGTCCACAGATTACAGAATGCCTCCAGATGTGCATCGGAAACTACTACTGGTCTTCCAGTGAACGATCAAAGCGTAGACTGTTAGAGACATTACTTCCATGGAAGAAAGTGCGCATGGTGACGGCTTTATTCAATCCCGATGCAATTTCTGTGTTTCATCAACACTCTGATAGTCCACAGATTACAGAATGCCTCCAGATGTGCATCGGAAACTACTACTGGTCTTAAAGAGAACGATCAAAGAGTAGACTGTTTGAGACATTACTCCCATGGAGGAAAGTGCGCATGGTGACTGTTGTATTCAATCCCGATGTAATTTTTTTGTTTGATCAACACTCAGATAGTCCACAGATTACACAATGTCTCCAGATGTGCATTAGAAACTGCTACTGGTCTTTCAGGGAATTATCAAAGCGTAGACTGTTAGAGACATTACTTCCATGGAGGAAAGTGCGCATGGTGACGGCTTTATTTAATCCCGATGCAATTTCTGTGTTTCATCAACACTCTGATAGTCCACTGATTACAGAATGCCTCCAGATGTGCATCGGAAACTACTACTGGTCTTCCAGGGAACGATCAAAGCGTAGACTGTTAGAGACATTTCTCCCGTGGTGGAAAGTGCGTGTGGTGATTGTTGTATTCAATCCCAATGCAATTTCTGTGTTTCATCAACACTCTGATAGTCCACAGATTACAGATTGTCTCCAGATGTGCATCGTAAACTACTACTGGTCTTAAAGAGAACGATCAAAGAGTAGACTGTTTGAGAAATACCCCCATGGAGGAAAGTGCGCATGGTGACTGTTGTATTCAATCCCGATGCAATTTCTGTGTTTCATCAACACTCTGATAGTCCACAGATTACAGAATGCCTCCAGACTTGCTTCGGAAACTACTACTGGTCTTAAAG
The DNA here is from genome assembly GCF_023897955.1 of Schistocerca gregaria. Taxonomy (NCBI): domain Eukaryota; kingdom Metazoa; phylum Arthropoda; class Insecta; order Orthoptera; family Acrididae; genus Schistocerca; species Schistocerca gregaria. The sequence continues at coordinate 16,066,471 of NW_026061707.1, forward strand.
AGAACGATCAAAGAGTAGACTGTTTGAGACATTACTCCCATGGAGGAAAGTGCGCATGGTGACTGTTGTATTCAGTCCCGATGCAATTTCTGTGTTTCATCAACACTCTGATAGTCCACAGATTACTGAATGCCTCCAGATGTGCATCAGAAACTACGACTGGCCTTCAAGGGAACGATCAAAGCGAAGAATGTTTGAGACATTTTTCCCATGAAGGAAAGTGCGCATGGTGACTGTTGTATTCAATCCCGATGTAATTTTTTTGTTTGATCAACACTCAGATAGTCCACAGATTACAGAATGCCTCCAGATGTGCATTAGAAACTGCTACTGGTCTTTCAGGGAATTATCAAAGCGTAGACTGTTAGAGACATTACTTCCATGGAGGAAAGTGCGCATGGTGACGGCTTTATTTAATCCCGATGCAATTTCTGTGTTTCATCAACACTCTGATAGTCCACTGATTACAGAATGCCTCCAGATGTGCATCGGAAACTACTACTGGTCTTCCAGGGAACGATCAAAGCGTAGACTGTTAGAGACATTTCTCCCGTGGTGGAAAGTGCGTGTGGTGATTGTTGTATTCAATCCCAATGCAATTTCTGTGTTTCATCAACACTCTGATAGTCCACAGATTACAGATTGTCTCCAGATGTGCATCGTAAACTACTACTGGACTTCCAGGGAACGATCAAAACGTAGACTGTTTGAGACATTACTCCCATGGAGGAAAGTGCGCATGGTGACTCTTGTATTCAATCCCGATGCAATTTCTGTGTTTCATCAACACTCTGATAGGCCACAGATTACAGAATACCTCCAGATGTGCATCGGAAACTACTACTGGCCTTCAAGGGAACGATCAAAGCGTAGAATGTTTGAGACATTTTTCCCATGAAGGAAAGTGCGCATGGTGACAGTGGTATTCAATCCCGATGTAATTTTTTTGTTTGATCAACACTCAGATAGTCCACAGATTACAGAATGCCTCCAGATGTGCATTAGAAACTGCTACTGGTCTTCCAGGGAATTATCAAAGCGTAGACTGTTAGAGACATTACTTCCATGTAGGAAAGTGCGCATGGTAACGGCTTTATTCAATCCCGATGCAATTTCTGTGTTTCATCAACACTCTGATAGTCCACAGATTACAGAATGCCTCCAGATGTGCATCGGACACTACTACTGGTCTTCCAGGGAACGATCAAAGAGTAGACTGTTAGAGACATTACTTCAATGAAGGAAAGTGCGCATGGTGACGGCTTTATTCAATCCCGATGCAATATCTGTGTTTCATCAACACTCTGATAGTCCACAGATTACAGATTGTCTCCAGATGTGCATCGTAAACTACTACTGGTCTTCCAGGGAACGATCAAAACGTAGACTGTTTGAGACATTACTCCCATGGGGGAAAGTGCGCATGGTGACGGCTGTATTCAATCCCGATGCAATTTCTGTGTTTCATCAATACTCTGATAGTCCACAGATTACAGACTGCCTCCAGATGTGCATCGGGAACTACTACTGGTCTTCCAGGGAACGATCAAAGAATAGCCTGTTTGAGACATTACTCCCATGGAGAAAAGTGCGCATGGTGCCTGTTGTATTCAATCCCGATGCAATTTCTGTGATTCATCAACAGTCTGATAGTCCACAGACTACAGAATGCCTCCAGATGTGCATCGTAAACTACTACTGGTCTTCCAGGGAACGATCAAAACGTAGACTGTTTGAGACATTACTCCCAAGGAGGAAAGTGCGCATGGTGAGTGTTGTATTCAATCCCGATGCAATTTCTGTGATTCATCAACAGTCTGATAGTCCACAGACTACAGAATGCCTCCAGATGTGCATCGTAAACTACTACTGGTCTTCCAGGGAACGATCAAAACGTAGACTGTTTGAGACATTACTCCCAAGGAGGAAAGTGCGCATGGTGACTGTTGTATTCAATCCCGATGCAATTTCTGTGTTTCATCAACACTCTGATAGCCCACAGATTACAGAACGCCTCCAGATGTGCATCGGAAACTACTACTGGTCTTCCAGGGAACGATCAAAGCATAGACTGTTAGAGACATTACTTCCATGGAGGAAAGTGCGCATGGTGACGGCTGTATTCAATCCCGATGCAATTTCTGTGTTTCATCAATACTCTGATAGTCCACAGATTACAGACTGCCTCCAGATGTGCATCGGAAACTACTACTGGTCTTCCAGGGAACGATCAAAGCGTAGACAGTTTGAGACATTTCTCCCATGGTGGAAAGTGCGCGTGGTGACTGTTGTATTTAATCCCGATGCAATTTCTGTGTTTCATCAGCACTATGATAGTCCACAGATTACAGAATGCCTCCAGATGTGCATCGGAAACTACTACTGGTCTTCCTGGGAACGACCAAAGTGTAGACTGTATGAGACAATACTCCCATGGAGGAAAGTGCGCATGGTCACTGTTGTATTCAATCCCGATGCAATTTCTGTGTTTCACCAACACTCTGATAGCCCACAGATTACAGAATGCCTCCAGATGTGCATCGGAAACTACTACTGGTCTTCCAGGGAACGATCAAAGCATAGACTGTTATAGACATTACTTCCATGGAGGAAAGTGCGCATGGAGACGGCTGTATTCAATCCCGATGCAATTTCTGTGTTTCATCAACACTCTGATAGCCCACAGATTACAGAATGCCTCCAGATGTGCATCGGAAACTACTACTGGTCTTCGAGGGAACGATCAATGCATAGACTGTTAGAGACATTACTCCCATGGAGGAAAGTGCGCAGGGTGCCTGTTGTATTCAATCCCGATGCAATATCTGTGTTTCATCAACAGTGTGATAGTCCACAGACTACAGAATGCCTCCAAATGTGCATCGTAAACTTCTACTGGTCTTCCAGGGAACGATCAAAACCTAGAATGTTTGAGACATTACCCCCATGGAGGAAAGTGCGCATGGTGACTGTTGTATTCAATCCCGATGCAAATTCTGTGTTTCATCATCACTCTGATAGTCCACAGATTACAGAATGCCTCCAGACTTGCTTCGGAAACTACTACTGGTCTTCCAGAGAACGATCAAAGAGTAGACAGTTTGAGACATTACTCCCATGGAGGAAAGTGCGCATGGTGACTGTTGTATTCAGTCCCGATGCAATTTCTGTGTTTCATCAACACTCTGCTAGTCCACAGATTACTGAATGCATCCAGATGTGCATCGGAAACTACTACTGGCCTTCAAGGGAACGATCAAAGCCTAAAATGTTTGAGACATTTTTCCCATGAAGGTAAGTGCGCATGGTGACTGTTGTATTCAATGCCGATATAATTTTTCTGTTTGATCAACTCTCAGATAGTCCACAGATTACAGAATGCCTCCAGATGTGCATCGGAAACTACTACTGGTCTTCCAGGGAACGATCAAAGCGTAGACTGTTAGAGACATTACTTCCATGGAGGGAAGTGCGCATGGTGACGGCTTTATTCAATCCCGATGCAATTTCTGTGTTTCATTACCACTCTGATAGTCCACAGATTACAGAATGCCTCCAGATGTGCATCGGAAACTACTACTGGTCTTCCAGGGAACGATCAAAGCGTAGACTGTTAGAGACATTTCTCCCATGGTGGAAAGTGCGCGTGGTGACTGTTGTATTCAATCCCGATGCAATTTCTGTGTTTCCTCAACACTCTGATAGTCTACAGATCACAGATTGTCTCCAGATGTGCATCGTAAACTACTAATGGTCTTCCAGGGAACGATCAAAACGTAGACTGTTTGAGACATTACTCCCATGGAGGAAAGTGCGCATAAAGACTGTTGTATCCAATCCCGATGCAATTTCTGTGTTCCATCAACACTCAGATAGTCCACGGATTACAGAATGCCTCCAGATGTGCATCGGAAACTCCTACTGGTCTTCCAGGGAACGATCAAAGCGTAGCCTGTATTAGACTTACTCACATGGAGGAAAGTGCACATGGTGACTCTTTTACTCAATCCCGATGCATTTTCTGAGTTTCATCAACACTCTGATAGTCCACAGATTACAGAATGCCTCCAGATGTGCATCGGAAACTACTTCTGGTCTTCCAGGGAACGATCAAAGCATAGACTGTTAGAGACATTACTTCCATGGAGGAAAGAGCGCATGGTGACGGCTGTATTCAATCCCCATGCAATTTTCTGTGTTTCATCAATATTCTGATAGTCCACAGACTACAGACTGCCTCCAGATGTGCATCGGGAACTACTACTGGTCTTCCAGGGAACGATCAAAGAATAGCCTGTTTGAGACATTACTCCCATGGAGGAAAGTGCGCATGGTACCTGTTGTATTCAATCCCGATGCAATTTCTGTGTTTCATCAACAGTGTGATAGTCCACAGACTACAGAATGCCTCCAGATGTGCATCGTAAGCTACTACTGGTCTTCCAGGGAACGATCAAAACGTAGACTGTTTGAGACATTACCCCCATGGAGGAAAGTGCGCATGGTGACTGTTGTATTCAATCCCGATGCAATTTCTGTGTTTCATCAACACTCAGATACTCATCAGATTACAGAATGCCTCCAGACTTGCTTCGGAAACTACTACTGGTCTTCCAGAGAACGATCAAAGAGTAGACTGTTTGAGACATTACTCCCATGGAGGAAAGTGCGCATGGTGACTGTTGTATTCAGTCCCGATGCAATTTCTGTGTTTCATCAACACTCTGATAGTCCACAGATTACTGAATGCATCCAGATGTGCATCGGAAACTACTACTATCCTTCAAGGGAACGATCAAAGCGTAGAATGTTTGAGACATTTTTCCCATGAAGGAAAGTGCGCATGGTGACTGTTGTATTCAATGCCGATGTAATTTTTTTGTTTGATCAACACTCAGATAGTCCACAGATTACAGAATGGCTCCAGATGTGCATTAGAAACTACTACTGGTCTTCCAGGGAATTATCAAAGCGTAGACTGTTAGAGACATTACTTCCATGGAGGAAAGTGCGCATGGTGACTGTTGTATTCAAACTCGATGCAATTTCTGTATTTCATCAACACTCAGATACTCATCAGATTACAGAATGCCTCCAGACTTGCTTCAGAAACTACTACTGGTCTTCCAGAGAACGATCAAAACGTAGACTGTTTGAGACATTACTCCCATGGAGGAAAGTGCGCATGGTGACTGTTGTATTCAATCCCGATGCAATTTCTGTGTTTTGATACACACTTTGAAGGTCCACAGATTACAGAATGCCGTCAGACATGCATCGGAAACAACTACTGGTCTTCCACGGAACGATAAATGCGTAGACTGTTTGAGAATTACCCCCATGGAGGAAAGTGCGCATGGTGACTGTTGTATTCAGTCCCGATGCAATTTCTGTGTTTCATCAACACTCTGATAGTCCACAGATTACTGAATGCATCCAGATGTGCATCGGAAACTACTACTATCCTTCAAGGGAACGATCAAAGCGTAGAATGTTTGAGACATTTTTCCCATGAAGGAAAGTGCGCATGGTGACTGTTGTATTCAATGCCGATGTAATTTTTTTGTTTGATCAACACTCAGATAGTCCACAGATTACAGAATGGCTCCAGATGTGCATTAGAAACTACTACTGGTCTTCCAGGGAATTATCAAAGCGTAGACTGTTAGAGACATTACTTCCATGGAGGAAAGTGCGCATGGTGACTGTTGTATTCAAACTCGATGCAATTTCTGTATTTCATCAACACTCAGATACTCATCAGATTACAGAATGCCTCCAGACTTGCTTCAGAAACTACTACTGGTCTTCCAGAGAACGATCAAAACGTAGACTGTTTGAGACATTACTCCCATGGAGGAAAGTGCGCATGGTGACTGTTGTATTCAATCCCGATGCATTTTCTGTGTTTCATCAACACTCTGATAGTCCACAGATTACTGAATGCATCCAGATGTGCATCGGAAACTACTACTATCCTTCAAGGGAACGATCAAAGCGTAGAATGTTTGAGACATTTTTCCCATGAAGGAAAGTGCGCATGGTGACTGTTGTATTCAATGCCGATGTAATTTTTTTGTTTGATCAACACTCAGATAGTCCACAGATTACAGAATGGCTCCAGATGTGCATTAGAAACTACTACTGGTCTTCCAGGGAATTATCAAAGCGTAGACTGTTAGAGACATTACTTCCATGGAGGAAAGTGCGCATGGTGACTGTTGTATTCAAACTCGATGCAATTTCTGTATTTCATCAACACTCAGATACTCATCAGATTACAGAATGCCTCCAGACTTGCTTCAGAAACTACTACTGGTCTTCCAGAGAACGATCAAAACGTAGACTGTTTGAGACATTACTCCCATGGAGGAAAGTGCGCATGGTGACTGTTGTATTCAATCCCGATGCATTTTCTGTGTTTCATCAACACTCTGATAGTCCACAGCTAACAGAATGCCGCCAGACTTGCTTCGGAAACTACTACTGGTCTTCCAGAGAACGATCAAAGAGTAGACTGTTTGAGACATTACTCCCATGGAGGAAAGTGCGCATGGTGACTGTTGTATTCAGTCCCGATGCAATTTCTGTGTTTCATCAACACTCTGCTAGTCCACAGATTACTGAATGCATCCAGATGTGCATCGGAAACTACTACTGGCCTTCAAGGGAACGATCAAAGCGTAAAATGTTTGAGACATTTTTCCCATGAAGGAAAGTGCGCATGGTGACTGTTGTATTCAATCCCGATGCAATTTCTGTGTTTCATCAACACTCAGATACTCATCAGATTACAGAATGCCTCCAGACTTGCTTCGGAAACTACTACTGGTCTTCCAGAGAACGATCAAAGAGTAGACTGTTTGAGACATTACTCCCATGGAGGAAAGTGCGCATGGTGACTGTTGTATTCAGTCCCGATGCAATTTCTGTGTTTCATCAACACTCTGATAGTCCACAGATTACTGAATGCATCCAGATGTGCATCGGAAACTACTACTATCCTTCAAGGGAACGATCAAAGCGTAGAATGTTTGAGACATTTTTCCCATGAAGGAAAGTGCGCATGGTGACTGTTGTATTCAATGCCGATGTAATTTTTTTGTTTGATCAACACTCAGATAGTCCACAGATTACAGAATGGCTCCAGATGTGCATTAGAAACTACTACTGGTCTTCCAGGGAATTATCAAAGCGTAGACTGTTAGAGACATTACTTCCATGGAGGAAAGTGCGCATGGTGACTGTTGTATTCAAACTCGATGCATTTTCTGTATTTCATCAACACTCAGATACTCATCAGATTACAGAATGCCTCCAGACTTGCTTCAGAAACTACTACTGGTCTTCCAGAGAACGATCAAAACGTAGACTGTTTGAGACATTACTCCCATGGAGGAAAGTGCGCATGGTGACTGTTGTATTCAATCCCGATGCATTTTCTGTGTTTCATCAACACTCTGATAGTCCACAGCTAACAGAATGCCGCCAGACTTGCTTCGGAAACTACTACTGGTCTTCCAGAGAACGATCAAAGAGTAGACTGTTTGAGACATTACTCCCATGGAGGAAAGTGCGCATGGTGACTGTTGTATTCAGTCCCGATGCAATTTCTGTGTTTCATCAACACTCTGCTAGTCCACAGATTACTGAATGCATCCAGATGTGCATCGGAAACTACTACTGGCCTTCAAGGGAACGATCAAAGCGTAAAATGTTTGAGACATTTTTCCCATGAAGGAAAGTGCGCATGGTGACTGTTGTATTCAATGCCGATATAATTTTTTTGTTTGATCAACTCTCAGATAGTCCACAGATTACAGAATGCCTCCAGATGTGCATTAGAAACTACTACTGGTCTTCCAGGGAATTATCAAAGCGTAGACTGTTAGAGACATTACTTCCATGGAGGAAAGTGCGCATGGTGACTGCTTTATTCAATCCCGATGCAATTTCTGTGTTTCATCAACACTCTGATAGTCCACAGATTACAGAATGCCTCCAGATGTGCATCGGAAACTACTACTGGTCTTCCAGGGAACGATCAAAGCGTAGACTGTTAGAGACATTACTTCCATAGAGGGAAGTGCGCATGGTGACGGCTTTATTCAATCCCGAAGCAATTTCTGTGTTTCATTACCACTCTGATAGTCCACAGCTAACAGAATGCCGCCAGACTTGCTTCGGAAACTACTACTGGTCTTCCAGAGAACGATCAAAGAGTAGACTGTTTGAGACATTACTCCCATGGAGGAAAGTGCGCATGGTGACTGTTGTATTCAATCCCGATGCAATTTCTGTGTTTCATCAACACTCTGATAGTCTACAGATCACAGATTGTCTCCAGATGTGCATCGTAAACTACTACTGGTCTTCCAGGGAACGATCAAAACGTAGACTGTTTGAGACATTACTCCCATGGAGGAAAGTGCGCATAAAGACTGTTGTATCCAATCCCGATGCAATTTCTGTGTTCCATCAACACTCAGATAGTCCACGGATTACAGAATGCCTCCAGATGTGCATCGGAAACTCCTACTGGTCTTCCAGGGAACGATCAAAGCGTAGCCTGTATTAGACTTACTCACATGGAGGAAAGTGCACATGGTGACTGTTTTACTCAATCCCGATGCATTTTCTGAGTTTCATCAACACTCTGATAGTCCACAGATTACAGAATGCCTCCAGATGTGCATCGGAAACTACTTCTGGTCTTCCAGGGAACGATCAAAGCATAGACTGTTAGAGACATTACTTCCATGGAGGAAAGTGCGCATGGTGACGGCTGTATTCAATCCCCATGCAATTTTCTGTGTTTCATCAATATTCTGATAGTCCACAGACTACAGACTGCCTCCAGATGTGCATCGGGAGCTACTACTGGTCTTCCAGGGAACGATCAAAGAATAGCCTGTTTGAGACATTACTCCCATGGAGGAAAGTGCGCATGGTGACTGTTGTATTCAGTCCCGATGCAATTACTGTGTTTCATCAACACTCTGATAGTCCACAGATTACTGAATGCATCCAGATGTGCATCGGAAACTACTACTATCCTTCAAGGAAACGATCAAAGCGTAGAATGTTTGAGACATTTTTCCCATGAAGGAAAGTGCGCATGGTGACTGTTGTATTCAATGCCGATGTAATTTTTTTGTTTGATCAACACTCAGATAGTCCACAGATTACAGAATGCCTCCAGATGTGCATTAGAAACTACTACTGGTCTTCCAGGGAATTATCAAAGGGTAAACTGTTTGAGAAATACCCCCATGGAGGAAAGTGCGCATGGTGACTGTTGTATTCAATCCCGATGCAATTTCTGTGTTTCATCAACACTCTGATAGTCCACACATTACAGAATGCGTCCAGACTTGCTTTGGAAACTACTACTGGTCTTCCAGAGAACGATCAAAGAGTAGACTGTTTGAGACATTACTTCCATGGAGGAAAGTGCGCATGGTGGCGGCTTTATTCAATCCCGATGCAATTTCTGTGTTTCATCAACACTCTGATAGTCCACAGATTACAGAATGCCTCCAGATGTGCATCGGAAACTACTACTGGTCTTCCAGTGAACGATCAAAGAGTAGACTGTTAGAGACATTACTTCAATGAAGGAAAGTGCGCATGGTGACGGCTTTATTCAATCCCGATGCAATTTCTGTGTTTCATCAACACTCTGTTAGTCCACAGATTACAGATTGTCTCCAGATGTGCATCGTAAACTACTACTGGTGTTCAAGGGAACGATCAAAACGTAGACTGTTTGAGACATTACTCCCATGGGGGAAAGTGCGCATGGTGACGGCTGTATTCAATCCCGATGCAATTTCTGTGTTTCATCAATACTCTGATAGTCCACAGATTACAGACTGCCTCCAGATGTGCATCGGGAACTACTACTGGTCTTCCAGGGAACGATCAAAGAATAGCCTGTTTGAGACATTACTTCCATGGAGAAAAGTGCGCATGGTGCCTGTTGTTTTCAATCCCGATGCAATTTCTGTGATTCATCAACAGTCTGATAGTCCACAGACTACAGAATGCCTCCAGATGTGCATCGTAAACTACTACTGGTCTTCCAGGGAAAGATCAAAACGTAGACTGTTTGAGACATTACTCCCAAGGAGAAAAGTGCGCATGGTGAGTGTTGTATTCGATCCCGATGCAATTTCTGTGATTCATCAACAGTCTGATAGTCCACAGACTACAGAATGCCTCCAGATGTGCATCGTAAACTACTACTGGTCTTCCAGGGAACGATCAAAACGTAGACTGTTTGAGACATTACTCCCAAGGAGGAAAGTGCGCATGGTGACTCTTGTATTCAATCCCGATGCAATTTCTGTGTTTCATCAACACTCTGATAGCCCACAGATTACAGAACGCCTCCAGATGTGCATCGGAAACTACTACTGGTCTTCCAGGGAACGATCAAAGCATAGACTGTTAGAGACATTACTTCCATGGAGGAAAGTGGGCATGGTGACGGCTGTATTCAATCCCGATGCAATTTCTGTGTTTCATCAATACTCTGATAGTCCACAGATTACAGACTGCCTCCAGATGTGCATCGGAAACTACTACTGGTCTTCCAGGGAACGATCAAAGCGTAGACAGTTTGAGACATTTCTCCCATGGTGGAAAGTGTGCGTGGTGACTGTTGTATTCAATCCCGATGCAATTTCTGTGTTTCATCAGCACTATGATAGTCCACAGATTACAGAATGCCTCCAGATGTGCATCGGAAACTACTACTGGTCTTCCTGGGAACGACCAAAGTGTAGACTGTATGAGACAATACTCCCATGGAGGAAAGTGCGCATGGTCCCTGTTGTATTCAATCCCGATGCAATTTCTGTGTTTCACCAACACTCTGATAGCCCACAGATTACAGAATGCCTCCAGATGTGCATCGGAAACTACTACTGGTCTTCCAGGGAACGATCAAAGCATAGACTGTTATAGACATTACTTCCATGGAGGAAAGTGCGCATGGAGACGGCTGTATTGAATCCCGATGCAATTTCTGTGTTTCATCAACACTCTGATAGCCCACAGATTACAGAATGCCTCCAGATGTGCATCGGAAACTACTACTGGTCTTCGAGGGAACGATCAAAGCATAGACTGTTAGAGACGTTACTCCCATGGAGGAAAGTGCGCAGGGTGCCTGTTGTATTCAATCCCGATGCAATATCTGTGTTTCATCAACAGTGTGATAGTCCACAGACTACAGAATGCCTCCAGATGTGCATCGTAAACTTCTACTGGTCTTCCAGGGAACGATCAAAACCTAGAATGTTTGAGACATTACCCCCATGGAGGAAAGTGCGCATGGTGACTGTTGTATTCAATCCCGATGCAATTTCTGTGTTTCATCAACACTCTGATAGTCCACAGATTACAGAATGCCTCCAGACTTGCTTCGGAAACTACTACTGGTCTTCCAGAGAACGATCAAAGAGTAGACAGTTTGAGACATTACTCCCATGGAGGAAAGTGCGCATGGTGACTGTTGTATTCAGTCCCGATGCAATTTCTGTGTTTCATCAACACTCTGCTAGTCCACAGATTACTGAATGCATCCAGATGTGCATCGGAAACTACTACTGGCCTTCAAGGGAACGATCAAAGCGTAAAATGTTTGAGACATTTCTCCCATGAAGGTAAGTGCGCATGGTGACTGTTGTATTCAATGCCGATATAATTTTTCTGTTTGATCAACTCTCAGATAGTCCACAGATTACAGAATGCCTCCAGATGTGCATTAGAAACTACTACTGGTCTTCCAGGGAATTATCAAAGCGTAGACTGTTAGAGACATTACTTCCATGGAGGAAAGTGCGCATGGTGACTGCTTTATTCAATCCCGATGCAATTTCTGTGTTTCATCAACACTCTGATAGTCCACAGATTACAGAATGCCTCCAGATGTGCATCGGAAACTACTACTGGTCTTCCAGGGAACGATCAAAGCGTAGACTGTTAGAGACATTACTTCCATGGGGGGAAGTGCGCATGGTGACGGCTTTATTCAATCCCGATGCAATTTATGTGTTTCATTACCACTCTCATAGTCCACAGATTACAGAATGCCTCCAGATGTGCATCGGAAACTACTACTGGTCTTCCAGGGAACGATCAAAGCGTAGACTGTTAGAGACATTTCTCCCATGGTGGAAAGTGCGCGTGGTGACTGTTGTATTCAATCCCAATGCAATTTCTGTGTTTCATCAACACTCTGATAGTCTACAGATCACAGATTGTCTCCAGATGTGCATCGTAAACTACTAATGGTCTTCCAGGGAACGATCAAAACGTAGACTGTTTGAGACATTACTCCCATGGAGGAAAGTGCGCATAAAGACTGTTGTATCCAATCCCGATGCAATTTCTGTGTTCCATCAACACTCAGATAGTCCACGGATTACAGAATGCCTCCAGATGTGCATCGGAAACTCCTACTGGTCTTCCAGGGAACGATCAAAGCGTAGCCTGTATTAAACTTACTCACATGGAGGAAAGTGCACATGGTGACTGTTTTACTCAATCCCTATGCATTTTCTGAGTTTCATCAACACTCTGATAGTCCACAGATTACAGAATGCCTCCAGATGTGCATCGGAAACTACTTCTGGTCTTCCAGGGAACGATCAAAGCATAGACTGTTAGAGACATTACTTCCATGGAGGAAAGTGTGCATGGTGACGGCTGTATTCAATCCCCATGCAATTTTCTGTGTTTCATCAATATTCTGATAGTCCACAGACTACAGACTGCCTCCAGATGTGCATCGGGAACTACTACTGGTCTTCCAGGGAACGATCAAAGAATAGCCTGTTTGAGACATTACTCCCATGGAGGAAAGTGCGCATGGTACCTGTTGTATTCAATCCCGATGCAATTTCTGTGTTTCATCAACAGTGTGATAGTCCACAGACTACAGAATGCCTCCAGATGTGCATCGTAAGCTACTACTGGTCTTCCAGGGAACGATCAAAACGTAGACTGTTTGAGACATTACCCCCATGGAGGAAAGTGCGCATGGTGACTGTTGTATTCAATCCCGATGCAATTTCTGTGTTTCATCAACACTCAGATACTCATCAGATTACAGAATGCCTCCAGACTTGCATCGGAAACTACTACTGGTCTTCCAGAGAACGATCAAAGAGTAGACTGTTTGAGACATTACTCCCATGGAGGAAAGTGCGTATGGTGACTGTTGTATTCAGTCCCAATGCAATTTCTGTGTTTCATCAACACTCTGATAGTCCACAGATTACTGAATGCATCCAGATGTGCATCGGAAACTACTACTATCCTTCAAGGGAACGATCAAAGCGTAGAATGTTTGAGACATTTTTCCCATGAAGGAAAGTGCGCATGGTGACTGTTGTATTCAATGCCGATGTAATTTTTTTGTTTGATCAACACTCAGATAGTCCACAGATTACAGAATGCCTCCAGATGTGCATCGGAAACTACTACTGGTCTTCCAGGGAATTATCAAAGCGTAGACTGTTAGAGACATTACTTCCATGGAGGAAAGTGCGCATGGTGACTGTTGTATTCAAACTCGATGCAATTTCTGTATTTCATCAACACTCAGATACTCATCAGATTACAGAATGCCTCCAGACTTGCTTCGGAAACTACTACTGGTCTTCCAGAGAACGATCAAATCGTAGACTGTTTGAGACATTACTCCCATGGAGGAAAGTGCGCATGGTGATTGTTGTATTCAATCCCGATGCAATTTCTGTGTTTTGATACACACTTTGAAGGTCCACAGATTACAGAATGCCGTCAGACGTGCATCGGAAACAACTACTGGTCTTCCACGGAACGATAAATGCGTAGACTGTTTGAGAATTACCCCCATGGAGGAAAGTGCGCATGGTGACTGTTGTATTCAATCCCGATGCAATTTCTGTGTTTCATCAACACTCTGATAGTCCACAGATAACAGAATGCCGCCAGACTTGCTTCGGAAACTACTACTGGTCTTCCAGAGAACGATCAAAGAGTAGACTGTTTGAGACATTACTCCCATGGAGGAAAGTGCGCATGGTGACTGTTGTATTCAGTCCCGATGCAATTTCTGTGTTTCATCAACACTCTGATAGACCACAGATTACTGAATGCCTCCAGATGTGCATCGGAAACTACTACTGGCCTTCAAGGGAACGATCAAAGCGTAGAATGTTTGAGACATTTTTCCCATGAAGGAAAGTGCGCATGGTGACTGTTGTATTCAATCGCGATGTAATTTTTTTGTTTGATCAACACTCAGATAGTTCACAGATTACAAAATGCCTCCAGATGTGCATTACAAACTGCTACTGGTCTTCCAGGGAATTATCAAAGCGTAGACTGTTAGAGACATTACTTCCATGGAGGAAAGTGCGCATGGTGACGGCTTTATTCAATCCCGATGCAATTTCTGTGTTTCATCAACACTCTGATAGTCCACAGATTACAGAATGCCTCCAGATGTGCATCGGAAACTACTACTGGTCTTCCAGGGAACGATCAAAGCATAGACTGTTAGAGACATTTCTCCCATGTTGGAAAGTGCGCGTGGTGACTGTTGTATACAATCCCGATGCAATTTCTGTGTTTCATCAACACTCTGATAGTCCACAGATTACAGATTGTCTCCAGATGTGCATCGTAAACTACTACTGGTCTTCGAGGGAACGATCAAAACGTAGACTGTTTGAGACATTACTCCCATGGAGGAAAGTGCGCATGGTGACTGTTGTATTCAATCCCGATGTAATTATTTTGTTTGATCAACACTCAGATAGTCCACAGATTACAGAGTGCCTCCAGATGTGCATTAGAAACTGCTACTGGTCTTCCAGGGAATTATCAAAGCGTAGACTGTTAGAGACATTACTTCCATGGAGGAAAGTGTGCATTGTGACGACTTTATTCAATCCCGATGCAATTTCTGTGTTTCATCAACACTCTGATAGTCCACAGATTACAGAATGCCTCCAGATGTGCATCGGAAACTACTACTGGTCTTCCAGGGAACGATCAAAGCGTAGACTGTTAGAGACATTACTTCCATGGAGGGAAGTGCGCATGGTGACGGCTTTATTCAATCCCGATGCAATTTCTGTGTTTCATCAACACTCTGATAGTCCACAGATTACAGAATGCCTCCAGATGTGCATCGGAAACTACTACTAGCCTTAAAGGTAACGATCAAAGCGTAGAATGTTTGAGACATTTTTCCCATGAAGGAAAGTGCGCGTGGTGACTGTTGTATTCAATCCCGATGCAATATCTGTGTTTCATCAACACTCTGATAGTCTACAGATTACAGATTGTCTCCAGATGTGCATCGTAAACTACTACTGGTCTTCCAGGGAACGATCAAAACGTAGACTGTTTGAGACATTACTTCCAAGGAGGAAAGTGCGCATGGTGACTGTTGTATTCAATCCCGATATAATTTCTGTGTTTCATCAACACTCAGATAGTCCACAGATTACAGATTGTCTCCATATGTGCATCGGAAACTACTACTGGTCTTCCTAGGTACGATCAAAGCGTAGACTGTTTCAGACATTACTCCCATGGAGCAAAGTGCGCATGGTGACTATTGTATTCAATCCCGATGCAATTTCTGTGTTTCATCAACAGTCTGATAGTCCACAGATTACAGAATGCCTCCAGATGTGCATCGGAAACTACTACTGGTCTTCCAGGGAACGATCAAAGCTTAGCCTGTATGAAAATTACTCACATGAGGAAAGTGCATATGGTGACTGTTTTACTCAATCTCGATGCATTTTCTGTGTTTCATCACCACTCTGATAGTCCACAGATTACAGAATGCCTCCAGATGTGCATCGGAAACTACTACTGGTCTTCCTGGGAACGACCAAAGTGTAGACTGTCTGAGACAATACCCCCATGGAGGAAAGTGCGCATGGTGACTGTTGTATTCAATCCCGATGCAATATCTGTGTTTCATCAACACTCTGATAGTCTACAGATTACAGATTGTCTCCAGATGTGCATCGTAAACTACTACTGGTCTTCCAGGGAACGATCAAAACGTAGACTGTTTGAGACATTACTCCCATGGAGGAAAGTGCGCATAAAGACTGTTGTATTCGATCCCGATGCAATTTCTGTGTTTCATCAACACTCTGATAGCCCACAGATTACAGAATGCCTCCAGATGTGCATCGGAAACTACTACTAGTCTTCAAGGGAACGATCAAAGCGTAGACTGTTTGAGACATTACTTCCAAGGAGGAAAGTGCGCATGGTGACTGTTGTATTCAATCCCGATATAATTTCTGTGTTTCATCAACACTCAGATAGTCCACAGATTACAGATTGTCTCCATATGTGCATCGGAAACTACTACTGGTCTTCCTAGGTACGATCAAAGCGTAGACTGTTTCAGACATTACTCCCATGGAGCAAAGTGCGCATGGTGACTATTGTATTCAATCCCGATGCAATTTCTGTGTTTCATCAACAGTCTGATAGTCCACAGATTACAGAATGCCTCCAGATGTGCATCGGAAACTACTACTGGTCTTCCAGGGAACGATCAAAGCTTAGCCTGTATGAAAATTACTCACATGAGGAAAGTGCATATGGTGACTGTTTTACTCAATCTCGATGCATTTTCTGTGTTTCATCACCACTCTGATAGTCCACAGATTACAGAATGCCTCCAGATGTGCTTTGGAAACTACTACTGGTCTTCCTGGGAACGACCAAAGTGTAGACTGTCTGAGACAATACTCCCATGGAGGAAAGTGCGCATGGTGACTGTTGTATTAAATCCCGATGCCATTTCTGTGGTTCATCAACACTCTGATAGTCCACAGGTTACAGAGTGCCTCCAGATGTGCATCGGAAACTACTACTAGTCTTCAAGGGAACGATCAAAGAGTAGACAGTTTGAGACATTACTTCCATGGAGGAAAGTGCGAATGGTGACTGTTGTATTCAATCCCGACGATATTTCTGTGTCTCATCAACACTCAGATAGTCCACAGATTACAGAATGCCTCCAGATGTGCATCGGAAACTACTACTGGTCTTCCAGGGAATGATCAAAGCGTAGACTGTTAGAGACATTACTCCCATGGAGGAAAGTGCGCATGATGACTGTTGTATTTAATCCCGATGCAATTTCTGTGTTTCAATCCACACTTTGAAATTCCACAGATTACAGAATGCCTTAAGATGTGCATCGGAAACTACTACTGGTCTTCCAGGGAACGATCAAAGCGTAGTCTGTTTGAGACATTACTCCCATGGAGGAAGTGCACATGGTGACTGTTGTATTTAATCCCGATGCAATTTCTGTGTTTTGATACACACTTTGAAGGTCCACAGATTACAGAATGCACCAGACGTGCATCGGAAACTACTACTGGTCTTCCATGGAACGATAAAAGCATAGACTGTTTGAGAATTACCCCATGGAGGAAAGTGCGCATGCTGACTGTTGTATTCAATCCCGATGCAATTTCTGTGTTTCATCAACACTCTGATAGGCCACAGATTACAGAATACCTCCAGATGTGTATCGGAATCTACTTCTGGCCTTCAAGGGAAAGACCAAAGCGTAGACTGTTTGAGACATTTTTCCCATGAAGGAAAGTGCGCATGGTGACTGTTGTATTCAATCCCGATATAATTTCTGTGTTTCATCAACACTCAGATAGTTCACAGAATACAGATTGTCTCCAGATGTGCATCGGAAACAACTACTGGTCTTCCTAGGTACAATCAAAGCGTAGACTGTTTCAGACATTACTTCCATAGAGGAAAGTGCACATGGTGACTGTTATATTCAATCCCGATGTAATTTCTGTGTTTTGATACACACTTTGAAGGTCCACAGATTACAGAATGCCTCCAGACGTGCATCGGAAACTACTACTGGTCTTCCACGGAACGATAAAAGCGTAGACTGTTTGAGAATTACCCCATAAAGGAAAGTGCGCATGGTGACTGTTGTATTCAATCCCGATGCAATTTCTGTGTTTCATCAACACTCTGATAGTCCACAGATTACAGAATGCCTCCAGACTTGCTTCGGAAACTACTACTGGTCTTCCAGTGAACGATCAAAGAGTAGACTGTTTGAGACATTACTCCCATGGAGGAAAGTGCGCATGGTGACTGTTGTATTCAGTCCCGATGCACTTTCTGTGTTTCATCAACACTCTGATAGTCCACAGATTACTGAATTCCTCCAGATGTGCATCGGAAACTACTACTGGTCTTCCAGGGAACGATCAAAGCGTAGACTGTTAGAGACATTTCTCCCATGGTGGAAAGTGCGCGTGGTGACTGTTGTATTCAATCCCGATGTAATATCTGTGTTTCATCAACACTCTGATAGTCTACAGATTACAGATTGTCTCCAGATGTGCATCGTAAACTACTACTGGTCTTCCAGGGAACGATCAAAACGTAGACTGTTTGAGACATTACTCCCATGGAGGAAAGTTTGCATAAAGACTGTTGTATTCGATCCCGATGCAATTTCTGTGTTTCATCAACACTCTGATAGCCCACAGATTACAGAATGCCTCCAGATGTGCATCGGAAACTACTACTAGTCTTCAAGGGAACGATCAAAGCGTAGACTGTTTGAGAATTACCCCATAAAGGAAAGTGCGCATGGTGACTGTTGTATTCAATCCCGATGCAAATTCTGTGTTTCATCAACACTCTGATAGTCCACAGATTACAGAATGCCTCCAGATGTGCATCGGAAACTACTACTGGTCTTCCAGGGAACGATCAAAGCGTAGACTGTTAGAGACATTACTTCCATGGAGGGAAGTGCGCATGGTGACGGCTTTATTCAATCCCGATGCAATTTCTGTGTTTCATCAACACTCTGATAGTCCACAGATTACAGAATGCCTCCAGATGTGCATCGGAAACTACTACTGGTCTTCCAGGGAACGATCAAAGCGTAGACTGTTAGAGACATTTCTCCCATGGTGGAAAGTGCGCGTGGTGACTGTTGTATTCAATCCCGATGCAATATCTGTGTTTCATCAACACTCTGATAGTCTACAGATTACAGATTGTCTCCAGATGTGCATCGTAAACTACTACTGGTCTTCCAGGGAACGATCAAAACGTAGACTGTTTGAGACATTACTCCCATGGAGGAAAGTGCGCATAAAGACTGTTGTATTCGATCCCGATGCAATTTCTGTGTTTCATCAACACTCTGATAGCCCACAGATTACAGAATGCCTCCAGATGTGCATCGGAAACTACTACTAGTCTTCAAGGGAACGATCAAAGCGTAGACTGTTTGAGACATTACTTCCAAGGAGGAAAGTGCGCATGGTGACTGTTGTATTCAATCCCGATATAATTTCTGTGTTTCATCAACACTCAGATAGTCCACAGATTACAGATTGTCTCCATATGTGCATCGGAAACTACTACTGGTCTTCCTAGGTACGATCAAAGCGTAGACTGTTTCAGACATTACTCCCATGGAGCAAAGTGCGCATGGTGACTATTGTATTCAATCCCGATGCAATTTCTGTGTTTCATCAACAGTCTGATAGTCCACAGATTACAGAATGCCTCCAGATGTGCATCGGAAACTACTACTGGTCTTCCAGGGAACGATCAAAGCTTAGCCTGTATGAAAATTACTCACATGAGGAAAGTGCATATGGTGACTGTTTTACTCAATCTCGATGCATTTTCTGTGTTTCATCACCACTCTGATAGTCCACAGATTACAGAATGCCTCCAGATGTGCATCGGAAACTACTACTGGTCTTCCTGGGAACGACCAAAGTGTAGACTGTCTGAGACAATACTCCCATGGAGGAAAGAGCGCATGGTGACTGTTGTATTAAATCCCGATGCCATTTCTGTGGTTCATCAACACTCTGATAGTCCACAGGTTACAGAGTGCCTCCAGATGTGCATCGGAAACTACTACTAGTCTTCAAGGGAACGATCAAAGAGTAGACAGTTTGAGACATTACTTCCATGGAGGAAAGTGCGCATGGTGACTGTTGTATTCAATCCCGACGATATTTCTGTGTCTCATCAACACTCAGATAGTCCACAGATTACAGAATGCCTCCAGATGTGCATCGGAAACTACTACTGGTCTTCCAGGGAATGATCAAAGCGTAGACTGTTAGAGACATTACTCCCATGGAGGAAAGTGCGCATGATGACTGTTGTATTTAATCCCGATGCAATTTCTGTGTTTCAATCCACACTTTGAAATTCCACAGATTACAGAATGCCTTAAGATGTGCATCGGAAACTACTACTGGTCTTCCAGGGAACGATCAAAGCGTAGTCTGTTTGAGACATTACTCCCATGGAGGAAGTGCACATGGTGACTGTTGTATTTAATCCCGATGCAATTTCTGTGTTTTGATACACACTTTGAAGGTCCACAGATTACAGAATGCACCAGACGTGCATCGGAAACTACTACTGGTCTTCCATGGAACGATAAAAGCATAGACTGTTTGAGAATTACCCCATGGAGGAAAGTGCGCATGCTGACTGTTGTATTCAATCCCGATGCAATTTCTGTGTTTCATCAACACTCTGATAGGCCACAGATTACAGAATACCTCCAGATGTGTATCGGAATCTACTTCTGGCCTTCAAGGGAAAGACCAAAGCGTAGACTGTTTGAGACATTTTTCCCATGAAGGAAAGTGCGCATGGTGACTGTTGTATTCAATCCCGATATAATTTCTGTGTTTCATCAACACTCAGATAGTTCACAGAATACAGATTGTCTCCAGATGTGCATCGGAAACAACTACTGGTCTTCCTACGTACAATCAAAGCGTAGACTGTTTCAGACATTACTCCCATAGAGGAAAGTGCACATGGTGACTGTTATATTCAATCCCGATGTAATTTCTGTGTTTTGATACACACTTTGAAGGTCCACAGATTACAGAATGCCTCCAGACGTGCATCGGAAACTACTACTGGTCTTCCACGGAACGATAAAAGCGTAGACTGTTTGAGAATTACACCATAAAGGAAAGTGCGCATGGTGACTGTTGTATTCAATCCCGATGCAATTTCTGTGTTTCATCAACACTCTGATAGTCCACAGATTACAGAATGCCTCCAGACTTGCTTCGGAAACTACTACTGGTCTTCCAGTGAACGATCAAAGAGTAGACTGTTTGAGACATTACTCCCATGGAGGAAAGTGCGCATGGTGACTGTTGTATTCAGTCCCGATGCAATTTCTGTGTTTCATCAACACTCTGATAGTCCACAGATTACTGAATGCCTCCAGATGTGCATCGGAAACTACTACTGGTCTTCCAGGGAACAATCAAACCGTAGACTGTTTGAGACATTACTCCCATGGAGGAAAGTGCGCATGGTGACTGTTGTATTCAATCCCGATGCAATATCTGTGTTTCATCAACACTCTGATAGGCCACAGATTACAGAATACCTCCAGATGTGCATCGGAAACTACTACTGGCCTTCAAGGGAACGATCAAAGCGTAGAATGTTAGAGACATTTTTCCCATGAAGGAAAGTGCGCATGGTGACTGTTGTATTCAATCCCGATTTAATTTTTTTGTTTGATCAACACTCAGATAGTCCACAGATTACAGAATGCCTCCAGATGTGCATTGGAAACTTCTACTGGTCTTCCAGGGAATTATCAAAGCGTAGACTGTTATAGACATTACTCCCATGGAGGAAAGTGCGCATGGTGACTGTTGTATTCAATCCCGATGCAATTTCTGTGTTTCATCAACTCTCTGATAGTCCACAGATTACAAAATGCCTCCAGATGTGCATCGGTACTACTACTGGTCTTCCAGGAAACGATCAAAGCGTATACTGTTTGAGACATTAATCCCATGGAGGAAAGTCCGCATGGTGACTGTTGTATTCAATCCCGAGGCAATTTCTGTGTTTCAATCCACACTTTGAAGATCCACAGATACACAATGCCTCCAGATATGCATCGGAAACTCCTACTGGTCTTCCACGGAACGATCAAAGCGTAGACTGTTTGAGAATTACCCCCATGGAGGAAAGTGCGCATGGTGACTGTTGTATTCAATCCCGTTGCAATTTCTGTGTTTCATTAACACTCTGATAGTACACATATTACAGATTGTCTCCAGATGTGCATCGGAAACTACCACTGGTCTTCCTAGGTACGATCAAAGCGTAGACTGTTTCAGACATTACTCCCATAGAGGAAAGTGCGCATGGTGACTATTGTATTCAATCCCGATGCAATTTCTGTGTTTCATCAACAGTCTGATAATCCACAGATTACAGAATGCATCCAGATGTGCATCGGAAACTACTACTGGTCAACCAGGGAACGATCAAAGCGTAGCCTGTATGAGAATTACTCACATGGAAGAAAGTGCACATGGTGACTGTTTTACTCAATCCCGATGCATTATCTGTGTTTCATCAACACTCTGATAGTCCACAGATTATAGAATGCCTCCAGATGTGCATCGGAAATTACTACTGGTCTTCCTGGGAACAACCAAAGCGTAGTCTGTCTGAGACAATACTCCCATGGAGGAAAGTGCGCATGGTGACTGTTGTATTGAATCCCGATGCCATTTCTGTGTTTCATCAACACTCAGATAGTCCACAGATTACAGAATGCCACGCGACGTGTATCGGAAACTACTACTGGTCTTCCAGGGAACGATCAAAGCGTAAACTGTTTGAGACATTACTCCCATGGAGGAAGGTGCGCATGGTGACTGTTATATTCAATCCCGATGCAATATCTGTGTTTCATCAAAACTCTGATAATCCACAGATTACAGAATGCCTCCAGATGTGCATCGGAAACTACTACTGGCCTTAAAGGTAACGATCAAAGCGTAGAATGTTTGAGACATTTTTCCCATGAAGGAAAGTGCGCATGGTGACTGTTTTACTCAATCCCGATGCATTTTCTGTGTTTCATCACCACTCTGTTAGTCCACAGATTACAGAATGCATCCAGATGTGCATCGGAAACTACTACTGGCCTTCAAGGGAACGATCAAAGCGTAGAATGTTTGAGACATTTTTCCCAGAAGGAAAGTGCGCATGGTGACTGTTGTATCCAATCCCGATTTAATATTTTTGTTTGATCAACACTCAGATAGTCCACAGATTACAGAATGCCTCCAGATGTGCATTGGAAACTTCTACTGGTCTTCCAGGGAATTATCAAAGCGTAGACTGTTATAGACATTACTCCCATGGAGGAAAGTGCGCATGGTGACTGTTGTATTCAATCCCGATGCAATTTCTGTGTTTCATCAACTCTCTGATAGTCCACTGATTACAAAATGCCTCCAGATGTGCATCGGTACTACTACTGGTCTTCCAGGAAACGATCAAAGCGTAGACTGTTTGAGACATTACTCCCATGGAGGAAAGTGCGCATGGTGACTGTTGTATTCAATCCCGATGCAATTTCTGTGTTTCATCAACACTCTGATAGGCCACAGATTACAGAATACCTCCAGATGAGTATCGGAATCTACTTCTGGCCTTCAAGGGAAAGACCAAAGCGTAGACTGTTTTTGACATTTTTCCCATGAAGGAAAGTGCGCATGGTGACTGTTGTATTCAATCCCGATATAATTTCTGTGTTTCATCAACACTCAGATAGTCCACAGAATACAGATTGTCTCCAGATGTGCATCGGAAACAACTACTGGTCTTCCTAGGTACGATAAAAGCGTAGACTGTTTCAGACATTACTCCCATAGAGGAAAGTGCACATGGTGACTGTTATATTCAATCCCGATGTAATTTCTGTGTTTTGATACACACTTTGAAGGTCCACAGATTACAGAATGCCTCCAGACGTGCATCGGAAACTACTACTGGTCTTCCACGGAACGATAAAAGCGTAGACTGTTTGAGAATTACCCCATAAAGGAAAGTGCGCATGGTGACTGTTGTATTCAATCCCGATGCAATTTCTGTGTTTCATCAACACTCTGATAGTCCACAGATTACAGAATGCCTCCAGACTTGCTTCGGAAACTACTACTGGTCTTCCAGTGAACGATCAAAGAGTAGACTGTTTGAGACATTACTCCCATGGAGGAAAGTGCGCATGGTGACTGTTGTATTCAGTCTCGATGCAATTTCTGTGTTTCATCAACACTCTGATAGTCCACAGATTACTGAATGCCTCCAGATGTGCATCGGAAACTACTACTGGTCTTCCAGGGAACAATCAAACCGTAGACTGTTTGAGACATTACTCCCATGGAGGAAAGTGCGCATGGTGACTGTTGTATTCAATCCCGATGCAATATCTGTGTTTCATCAACACTCTGATAGGCCACAGATTACAGAATACCTCCAGATGTGCATCGGAAACTACTACTGGCCCTCAAGGGAACGATCAAAGCGTAGAATGTTTGAGACATTTTTCCCATGAAGGAAAGTGCGCATGGTGACTGTTGTATTCAATCCCGATTTAATTTTTTTGTTTGATTAACACTCAGATAGTCCACAGATTACAAAGTGCCTCCAGATGTGCATCGGTACTACTACTGGTCTTCCAGGAAACGATCAAAGCGTATACTGTTTGAGACATTAATCCCATGGAGGAAAGTCCGCATGGTGACTGTTGTATTCAATCCCGATGCAATTTCTGTGTTTCATCAACTCTCTGATAGTCCACAGATTACAAAGTGCCTCCAGATGTGCATCGGTACTACTACTGGTCTTCCAGGAAACGATCAAAGCGTATACTGTTTGAGACATTAATCCCATGGAGGAAAGTCCGCATGGTGACTGTTGTATTCAATCCCGAGGCAATTTCTGTGTTTCAATCCACACTTTGAAGATCCACAGATACACAAAGCCTCCAGATGTGCATCGGAAACTCCTACTGGTCTTCCACGGAACGATCAAAGCGTAGACTGTTTGAGAATTACCCCCATGGAGGAAGGTGCGCATGGTGACTGTTGTATTCAATCCCGTTGCAATTTCTGTGTTTCATTCACACTCTGATAGTCCACATATTACAGATTGTCTCCAGATGTGCATCGGAAACTACCACTGGTCTTCCTAGGTACGATCAAAGCGTAGACTGTTTCAGACATTACTCCCATAGAGGAAAGTGCGCATGGTGACTATTGTATTCAATCCCTATGCAATTTCTGTGTTTCATCAACAGTCTGATAATCCACAGATTACAGAATGCCTCCAGATGTGCATCGGAAACTACTACTGGTCAACCAGGGAACGATCAAAGCGTAGCCTGTATGAGAATTACTCACATGGAAGAAAGTGCACATGGTGACTGTTTTACTCAATCCCGATGCATTATCTGAGTTTCATCAACACTCTGATAGTCCACAGATTATAGAATGCCTCCAGATGTGCATCGGAAATTACTACTGGTCTTCCTGGGAACAACCAAAGCGTAGTCTGTCTGAGACAATACTCCCATGGAGGAAAGTGCGCATGGTGACTGTTGTATTGAATCCCGATGCCATTTCTGTGTTTCATCAACACTCAGATAGTCCACAGATTACAGAATGCCACGAGACGTGTATCGGAAACTACTACTGGTCTTCCAGGGAACGATCAAAGCGTAAACTGTTTGAGACATTACTCCCATGGAGGAAGGTGCGCATGGTGACTGTTGTATTCAATCCCGATGCAATATCTGTGTTTCATCAAAACTCTGATAGTCCACAGATTACAGAATGCCTCCAGATGTGCATCGGAAACTACTACTGGCCTTAAAGGTAACGATCAAAGCGTAGAATGTTTGAGACATTTTTCCCATGAAGGAAAGTGCGCATGGTGACTGTTTTACTCAATCCCGATGCATTTTCTGTGTTTCATCACCACTCTGTTAGTCCACAGATTACAGAATGCCTCCAGATGTGCATCGGAAACTACTACTGGTCTTCCTTGGAACGACCAAAGCGTAGACTGTTTGAGACAATACTCCCATGGAGGAAAGTGCGCATGGTGACAGTTGTATTTAATCCCGATGCAATTTCTGTGTTTCATCAACACTCTGATAGTCCACAGATTACAGAATGCCTCCAGATGTGCATCGGAAACTACTTCTGGTCTTCCAGCGTACGATCAAAGAATAGACTGTTTAAGACATTACTCCCATGGAGGAAAGTGCGCATGGTGCCTGTTGTATTTAATCCCGATGCAAATTTTTGTGTTTCATCAACAGTCTGAGTGTCCACAGACTACAGAATGCCTCCAGATGTGCATCGTAAACTACTACTGGTCTTAAAGGGAACGATCAAAACGTAGACTGTTTGAGACATTACTCCCATGGAGGAAAGTGCGCAAGGTGACTGTTGTATTCAATTCCGATGCAATTTATGTGTTTCATCAACACTCTGATAGTCCACAGATTACAGATTGCCTCCAGATGTGCATCGGAAACTGCTACTGGTCTTCCAGTAAACGATCAAAGCGTAGACAGTTTGAGACATTACTCCCATAAAGGAAAGTGCGCATGGTGACTGTTGTATTCGGTCCCGATGCTATTTCTAGGTTTCATCAACACTCTGGTAGTCCACAGATTGCAGAATGCCTCCAGATGTGCATCCGAAACTACCACTGGTCTTCCAGGGAACGATCAAAGCATAGACTGTTTGAGGCATTACTGCCATGGATAAAAGTTTTCATGGTGACAGTTGTATTCAATCCTGATGCAATTTCTGTGTTTCATCAGCACTCTGATAGTCCACAGATTACAGAATGCCTCCAGATGTGCATTGGAAACTACTACTGGCCTTCCAAAGAATGATCGAAGCGTAGACTGTTAGAGACATTACTTCCATGGAGGAAAGTGCGCATGGTGACGGCTTTATTCAATCCCGATGCAATTTCTGTGTTTCATCAACACTCTGATAGCCCACAGATTACAGAATGCCTCCAGATGTGCATCGGAAACTACTACTGGTCTTCCAGGGAACGATCAAAGCATAGACTGTTAGAGACATTACTTCCATGGAGGAAAGTGCGCATGGTGACGGCTGTATTCAATCCCGATGCAATTTCTGTGTTGCATCAACACTCTGATAGCCCACAGATTACAGAATGCCTCCAGATGTGCATCGGAAACTACTACTGGTCTTCCAGGGAACGATCAAAGCATAGACTGTTAGAGACATTACTCCCATGGAGGAAAGTGCGCATGGTGACTGTTGTATTCAATCCCGATGCAATTTCTGTGTTTCATCAACACTCTGATAGGCCACAGATTACAGAATACCTCCAGATGTGTATCGGAATCTACTTCTGGCCTTCAAGGGAAAGACCAAAGCGTAGACTGTTTTAGACATTTTTCCCATGAACGAAAGTGCGCATGGTGACTGTTGTATTCAATCCCGATTTAATATTTTTGTTTGATCAACACTCAGATAGTCCACAGATTACAGAATGCCTCCAGATGTGCATTGGAAACTTCTACTGGTCTTCCAGGGAATTATCAAAGCGTAGACTGTTATAGACATTACTCCCATGGAGGAAAGTGCGCATGGTGACTGTTGTATTCAATCCCGATGCAATTTCTGTGTTTCATCAACTCTCTGATAGTCCACTGATTACAAAATGCCTCCAGATGTGCATCGGTACTACTACTGGTCTTCCAGGAAACGATCAAAGCGTAGACTGTTTGAGACATTACTCCCATGGAGGAAAGTGCGCATGGTGACTGTTGTATTCAATCCCGATGCAATTTCTGTGTTTTATCAACACTCTGATAGGCCACAGATTACAGAACAACCTCCAGATGTGTATCGGAATCTACTTCTGGCCTTCAAGGGAAAGACCAAAGCGTAGACTGTTTGAGACATTTTTCCCATGAAGGAAAGTGCGCATGGTGACTGTTGTATTCAATCCCGATATAATTTCTGTGTTTCATCAACACTCAGATAGTCCACAGAATACAGATTGTCTCCAGATGTGCATCGGAAACAACTACTGGTCTTCCTAGGTACGATCAAAGCGTAGACTGTTTCAGACATTACTCCCATAGAGGAAAGTGCACATAGTGACTGTTATATTCAATCCCGATGTAATTTCTGTGTTTTGATACACACTTTGAAGGTCCACAGATTACAGAATGCCTCCAGACGTGCATCGGAAACTACTACTGGTCTTCCACGGAACGATAAAAGCGTAGACTGTTTGAGAATTACCCCATAAAGGAAAGTGCGCATGGTGACTGTTGTATTCAATCCCGATGCAATTTCTGTGTTTCATCAACACTCTGATAGTCCACAGATTACAGAATGCCTCCAGACTTGCTTCGGAAACTACTACTGGTCTTCCAGTGAACGATCAAAGAGTAGACTGTTTGAGACATTACTCCCATGGAGGAAAGTGCGCATGGTGACTGTTGTATTCAGTCCCGATGCAATTTCTGTGTTTCATCAACACTCTGATAGTCCACAGATTACTGAATGCCTCCAGATGTGCATCGGAAACTACTACTGGTCTTCCAGGGAACAATCAAACCGTAGACTGTTTGAGACATTACTCCCATGGAGGAAAGTGCGCATGGTGACGGCTTTATTCAATCCCGATGCAATTTCTGTGTTTCATCAACACTCTGATAGCCCACAGATTACAGAATGCCTCCAGATGTGCATCGGAAACTACTACTGGTCTTCCAGGGAACGATCAAAGCATAGACTGTTAGAGACATTACTTCCATGGAGGAAAGTGCGCATGGTGACGGCTGTATTCAATCCCGATGCTATTTCTGTGTTGCATCAACACTCTGATAGCCCACAGATTATAGATTGTCTCCAGATGTGCATCGGAAACTACCACTGGTCTTCCTAGGTACGATCAAAGCGTAGACTGTTTCAGACATTACTCCCATAGAGGAAAGTGCGCATGGTGACTATTGTATTCAATCCCGATGCAATTTCTGTGTTTCATCAACAGTCTGATAATCCACAGATTACAGAATGCCTCCAGATGTGTATCGTAAACTACTACTGGTCAACCAGGGAACGATCAAAGCGTAGCCTGTATGAGAATTACTCACAGGGAAGAAAGTGCACATGGTGACTGTTTTACTCAATCCCGATGCATTATCTGTGTTTCATCAACACTCTGATAGTCCACAGATTATAGAATGCCTCCAGATGTGCATCGGAAATTACTACTGGTCTTCCAGTAAACGATGAAAGCGTAGACAGTTTGAGACATTACTCCCATAAAGGAAAGTGCGCATGGTGACTGTTGTATTCGGTCCCGATGCTATTTCTGTGTTTCATCAACACTCTGGTAGTCCACAGATTGCAGAATGCCTCCAGATGTGCATCCGAAACTACCACTGGTCTTCCAGGGAACGATCAAAGCATAGACTGTTTGAGGCATTACTGCCATGGATAAAAGTTTTCATGGTGACAATTGTATTCAATCCTGATGCAATTTCTGTGTTTCATCAGCACTCTGATAGTCCACAGATTACAGAATGCCTCCAGATGTGCATTGGAAACTACTACTGGCCTTCCAAAGAATGATCGAAGCGTAGACTGTTAGAGACATTACTTCCATGGAGGAAAGTGCGAATGGTGACGGCTTTATTCAATCCCGATGCAATTTCTGTGTTTCATCAACACTCTGATAGCCCACAGATTACAGAATGCCTCCAGATGTGCATCGGAAACTACAACTGGTCTTCCAGGGAACGATCAAAGCATAGACTGTTAGACACATTACTTCCATGGAGGAAAGTGCGCATGGTGACGGCTTTATTCAATCCCGATGCAATTTCTGTGTTTCATCAACAGTCTGAGAGTCCACAGATTGCAGAATGCCTCCAGATGTGCATCGGAAACTACTACTGGTCTTCCAGGGAACGATCAAAGCGTAGCCTGTATTAGAATTACTCACATGGAGGAAAGTGCACATGTTGACTGTTTTACACAATCCCGATGCATTTTCTGAGTTTCATCAACACTCTGATAGTCCACAGATTACGGAATGCCTCCAGATGAGTATCTGAAACAACTACTGGTCTTCCTGGGAGCGATTAAAGCGTAGACTGTCTGAGACAATACTCCCTAGGAGGAAAGTGCGCATGGTGATTGTTGTATTCAATCCCGATGCAATTTCTGTGTTTCATCAACACTCTGATAGTCCACAGATTACAGAATGTCTCCAGATGTGCATCGGAAACTACTACTGGTCTTCCAGGGAACGATTAAAGCATAGACTGTTTGAGACATTACTCCCATAAAGGAATGTGCGCATGGTGACTGTTGTATTCGGTCCCGATGCAATATCTGTGTTTCATTAACACTCTGATAGTCCACAGAATACAGAATGCCTCAAGATGAGCATCGGAAACTACTACTGATATTCCAGGGAGCGATCAAAGCATAGACTGTTTGAGACATTACTCCCATGGAGGAACGTTCTCATGGTGACCCTTGTATTCAATACCGATGCAATTTCTGTGTTTCATCAGCACTCTGATAGTCCACAGATTACAGAATGCATCCAGATGTGCATAGGAAACTACTACTGGTCTTCCAGGGAACGATCAAATCGTAGACTGTTAGAGACATTACTTCCATGGAGGAAAGTGCGCATTGTGCCTCCTGTACTCAATCACGATGCAATATCTTTGTTTCATCAACACTCTGATAGTCCACAGATTACAGAATGCCACCAGATGGGCATCGGAAACTACTACTGGTCTTCCAGGGAACGATCAAAGCGTAGTCTGTTTGAGACATACCTCCCGTGGAAGAAAGTACGAATGGTGACTGTTGTATTAAATCCCGATGCAATTTCTGTGTTTCATCAACACTCTGACAGTCCACTTATTACAGATTGCCTCCAGATGTGCTTCGGAAATTACTACTGGTCTTCCATAGAACGATCAAAGCGTAGACTGTTTGAGACATAACTTTTATAGAGGAAAGTGCTTTTGGTGACTGTTGTATTCAATCCCGATGCAATTACTGTGATTCATCGACACTCTGATAGTCCACAGATTACAGAATGCAACGAGATTTGCATCGGAAACTACTACTGGTCTTCCAGGGAACGATCAAAGCGTAGACTGTTTGAGACATTACTCCCACGGAGGAAGGTGCGCATGGTGACAGTTGTATTCAATCCCGATGCAATTTCTGTGTTTCATCAACAGTCTGAGTGTCCACAGACTACAGAATGCCTCCAGATGTGCATCGTAAACTACTACTGGTCTTAAAGGGAACGATCAAAACGTAGACTGTTTGAGACATTACTCCCATGGAGGAAAGTGCGCAAGGTGACTGTTGTATTCAATTCCGATGCAATTTATGTGTTTCATCAACACTCTGATAGTCCACAGATTACAGATTGCCTCCAGATGTGCATCGGAAACTGCTACTGGTCTTCCAGTAAACGATCAAAGCGTAGACAGTTTGAGACATTACTCCCATAAAGGAAAGTGCGCATGGTGACTGTTGTATTCGGTCCCGATGCTATTTCTAGGTTTCATCAACACTCTGGTAGTCCACAGATTGCAGAATGCCTCCAGATGTGCATCCGAAACTACCACTGGTCTTCCAGGGAACGATCAAAGCATAGACTGTTTGAGGCATTACTGCCATGGATAAAAGTTTTCATGGTGACAGTTGTATTCAATCCTGATGCAATTTCTGTGTTTCATCAGCACTCTGATAGTCCACAGATTACAGAATGCCTCCAGATGTGCATTGGAAACTACTACTGGCCTTCCAAAGAATGATCGAAGCGTAGACTGTTAGAGACATTACTTCCATGGAGGAAAGTGCGCATGGTGACGGCTTTATTCAATCCCGATGCAATTTCTGTGTTTCATCAACACTCTGATAGCCCACAGATTACAGAATGCCTCCAGATGTGCATCGGAAACTACTACTGGTCTTCCAGGGAACGATCAAAGCATAGACTGTTAGAGACATTACTTCCATGGAGGAAAGTGCGCATGGTGACGGCTGTATTCAATCCCGATGCAATTTCTGTGTTGCATCAACACTCTGATAGCCCACAGATTACAGAATGCCTCCAGATGTGCATCGGAAACTACTACTGGTCTTCCAGGGAACGATCAAAGCATAGACTGTTAGAGACATTACTCCCATGGAGGAAAGTGCGCATGGTGACTGTTGTATTCAATCCCGATGCAATTTCTGTGTTTCATCAACACTCTGATAGGCCACAGATTACAGAATACCTCCAGATGTGTATCGGAATCTACTTCTGGCCTTCAAGGGAAAGACCAAAGCGTAGACTGTTTTAGACATTTTTCCCATGAACGAAAGTGCGCATGGTGACTGTTGTATTCAATCCCGATTTAATATTTTTGTTTGATCAACACTCAGATAGTCCACAGATTACAGAATGCCTCCAGATGTGCATTGGAAACTTCTACTGGTCTTCCAGGGAATTATCAAAGCGTAGACTGTTATAGACATTACTCCCATGGAGGAAAGTGCGCATGGTGACTGTTGTATTCAATCCCGATGCAATTTCTGTGTTTCATCAACTCTCTGATAGTCCACTGATTACAAAATGCCTCCAGATGTGCATCGGTACTACTACTGGTCTTCCAGGAAACGATCAAAGCGTAGACTGTTTGAGACATTACTCCCATGGAGGAAAGTGCGCATGGTGACTGTTGTATTCAATCCCGATGCAATTTCTGTGTTTTATCAACACTCTGATAGGCCACAGATTACAGAACAACCTCCAGATGTGTATCGGAATCTACTTCTGGCCTTCAAGGGAAAGACCAAAGCGTAGACTGTTTGAGACATTTTTCCCATGAAGGAAAGTGCGCATGGTGACTGTTGTATTCAATCCCGATATAATTTCTGTGTTTCATCAACACTCAGATAGTCCACAGAATACAGATTGTCTCCAGATGTGCATCGGAAACAACTACTGGTCTTCCTAGGTACGATCAAAGCGTAGACTGTTTCAGACATTACTCCCATAGAGGAAAGTGCACATAGTGACTGTTATATTCAATCCCGATGTAATTTCTGTGTTTTGATACACACTTTGAAGGTCCACAGATTACAGAATGCCTCCAGACGTGCATCGGAAACTACTACTGGTCTTCCACGGAACGATAAAAGCGTAGACTGTTTGAGAATTACCCCATAAAGGAAAGTGCGCATGGTGACTGTTGTATTCAATCCCGATGCAATTTCTGTGTTTCATCAACACTCTGATAGTCCACAGATTACAGAATGCCTCCAGACTTGCTTCGGAAACTACTACTGGTCTTCCAGTGAACGATCAAAGAGTAGACTGTTTGAGACATACTCCCATGGAGGAAAGTGCGCATGGTGACTGTTGTATTCAGTCCCGATGCAATTTCTGTGTTTCATCAACACTCTGATAGTCCACAGATTACTGAATGCCTCCAGATGTGCATCGGAAACTACTACTGGTCTTCCAGGGAACAATCAAACCGTAGACTGTTTGAGACATTACTCCCATGGAGGAAAGTGCGCATGGTGACGGCTTTATTCAATCCCGATGCAATTTCTGTGTTTCATCAACATTCTGATAGCCCACAGATTACAGAATGCCTCCAGATGTGCATCGGAAACTACTACTGGTCTTCCAGGGAACGATCAAAGCATAGACTGTTAGAGACATTACTTCCATGGAGGAAAGTGCGCATGGTGACGGCTGTATTCAATCCCGATGCTATTTCTGTGTTGCATCAACACTCTGATAGCCCACAGATTATAGATTGTCTCCAGATGTGCATCGGAAACTACCACTGGTCTTCCTAGGTACGATCAAAGCGTAGACTGTTTCAGACATTACTCCCATAGAGGAAAGTGCGCATGGTGACTATTGTATTCAATCCCGATGCAATTTCTGTGTTTCATCAACAGTCTGATAATCCACAGATTACAGAATGCCTCCAGATGTGTATCGTAAACTACTACTGGTCAACCAGGGAACGATCAAAGCGTAGCCTGTATGAGAATTACTCACAGGGAAGAAAGTGCACATGGTGACTGTTTTACTCAATCCCGATGCATTATCTGTGTTTCATCAACACTCTGATAGTCCACAGATTATAGAATGCCTCCAGATGTGCATCGGAAATTACTACTGGTCTTCCTGGGAACAACCAAAGCGTAGTCTGTCTGAGACAATACTCCCATGGAGGAAAGTGCGCATGGTGACTGTTGTATTGAATCCCGATGCCATTTCTGTGTTTCATCAACACTCAGATAGTCCACAGATTACAGAATGCCACCAGACGTGTATCGGAAACTACTACTGGTCTTCCAGGGAACGATCAAAGCGTAAACTGTTTGAGACATTACTCCCATGGAGGAAGGTGCGCATGGTGACTGTTGTATTCAATCCCGATGCAATATCTGTGTTTCATCAAAACTCTGATAGTCCACAGATTACAGAATGCCTCCAGATGTGCATCGGAAACTACTACTAGCCTTAAAGGTAACGATCAAAGCGTAGAATGTTTGAGACATTTTTCCCATGAAGGAAAGTGCGCATGGTGACTGTTTTACTCAATCCCGATGCATTTTCTGTGTTTCATCACCACTCTGTTAGTCCACAGATTACAGAATGCCTCCAGATGTGCATCGGAAACTACTACTGGTCTTCCTTGGAACGACCAAAGCGTAGACTGTTTGAGACAATACTCCCATGGAGGAAAGTGCGCATGGTGACAGTTGTATTTAATCCCGATGCAATTTCTGTGTTTCATCAACACTCTGATAGTCCACAGATTACAGAATGCCTCCAGATGTGCATCGGAAACTACTTCTGGTCTTCCAGGGTACGATCAAAGAATAGACTGTTTAAGACATTACTCCCATGGAGGAAAGTGCGCATGGTGCCTGTTGTATTTAATCCCGATGCAAATTTTTGTGTTTCATCAACAGTCTGAGAGTCCACAGACTACAGAATGCCTCCAGATGTGCATCGTAAACTACTACTGGTCTTAAAGGGAACGATCAAAACGTAGACTGTTTGAGACATTACTCCCATGGAGGAAAGTGCGCAAGGTGACTGTTGTATTCAATTCCGATGCAATTTATGTGTTTCATCAACACTCTAATAGTCCACAGATTACAGATTGCCTCCAGATGTGCATCGGAAACTACTACTGGTCTTCCAGTAAACGATGAAAGCGTAGACAGTTTGAGACATTACTCCCATAAAGGAAAGTGCGCATGGTGACTGTTGTATTCGGTCCCGATGCTATTTCTGTGTTTCATCAACACTCTGGTAGTCCACAGATTGCAGAATGCCTCCAGATGTGCATCCGAAACTACCACTGGTCTTCCAGGGAACGATCAAAGCATAGACTGTTTGAGGCATTACTGCCATGGATAAAAGTTTTCATGGTGACAATTGTATTCAATCCTGATGCAATTTCTGTGTTTCATCAGCACTCTGATAGTCCACAGATTACAGAATGCCTCCAGATGTGCATTGGAAACTACTACTGGCCTTCCAAAGAATGATCGAAGCGTAGACTGTTAGAGACATTACTTCCATGGAGGAAAGTGCGAATGGTGACGGCTTTATTCAATCCCGATGCAATTTCTGTGTTTCATCAACACTCTGATAGCCCACAGATTACAGAATGCCTCCAGATGTGCATCGGAAACTACAACTGGTCTTCCAGGGAACGATCAAAGCATAGACTGTTAGACACATTACTTCCATGGAGGAAAGTGCGCATGGTGACGGCTGTATTCAATCCCGATGCAATTTCTGTGTTTCATCAACACTCTGATAGCCCACAGATTACAGAATGCCTCCAGATGTGCATCGGAAACTACTACTGGTCTTCCAGGGAACGATCAAAGCATAGACTGTTAGAGACATTACTTCCATGGAGGAAAGTGCGCATGGTGACTGTTGTATTCAATCCCGATGCAATTTCTGTATTTCATCAGCACTATGATAGTCCACAGATTACAGAATGCCTCCAGATGTGCATCTGAAACTACTACTGGTCTTCCAAGGAACGATCAAAGCGTAGACTGTTAGAGACATTTCTCCCATGGTGGAAAGTGCGCGTGGGGACCGTTGTATTCAATCCCGATGCAATTTCTGTGTTTCATCAGAACTCTGATAGTCCACAGATTACAGAATGCCTCCAGATGTGCATCGGAAACTACTACTGGTCTTCCAGGGAACGATCAAAAAATAGACTGTTTGAGACAATACTCCCATGGAGGAAAGTGCGAATGGTGACTTTTGTATTCAATCCTGATGCAATTTCTGTGTTTCATCAACAGTCTGAGAGTCCACAGATTGCAGAATGCCTCCAGATGTGCATCGGAAACTACTACTGGTCTTCCAGGGAACGATCAAAGCGTAGCCTGTATTAGAATTACTCACATGGAGGAAAGTGCACATGTTGACTGTTTTACACAATCCCGATGCATTTTCTGAGTTTCATCAACACTCTGATAGTCCACAGATTACGGAATGCCTCCAGATGAGTATCTGAAACAACTACTGGTCTTCCTGGGAGCGATTAAAGCGTAGACTGTCTGAGACAATACTCCCTAGGAGGAAAGTGCGCATGGTGATTGTTGTATTCAATCCCGATGCAATTTCTGTGTTTCATCAACACTCTGATAGTCCACAGATTACAGAATGTCTCCAGATGTGCATCGGAAACTACTACTGGTCTTCCAGGGAACGATTAAAGCATAGACTGTTTGAGACATTACTCCCATAAAGGAATGTGCGCATGGTGACTGTTGTATTCGGTCCCGATGCAATATCTGTGTTTCATTAACACTCTGATAGTCCACAGAATACAGAATGCCTCAAGATGAGCATCGGAAACTACTACTGATATTCCAGGGAGCGATCAAAGCATAGACTGTTTGAGACATTACTCCCATGGAGGAACGTTCTCATGGTGACCCTTGTATTCAATACCGATGCAATTTCTGTGTTTCATCAGCACTCTGATAGTCCACAGATTACAGAATGCATCCAGATGTGCATAGGAAACTACTACTGGTCTTCCAGGGAACGATCAAATCGTAGACTGTTAGAGACATTACTTCCATGGAGGAAAGTGCGCATTGTGCCTCCTGTACTCAATCACGATGCAATATCTTTGTTTCATCAACACTCTGATAGTCCACAGATTACAGAATGCCACCAGATGGGCATCGGAAACTACTACTGGTCTTCCAGGGAACGATCAAAGCGTAGTCTGTTTGAGACATACCTCCCGTGGAAGAAAGTACGAATGGTGACTGTTGTATTAAATCCCGATGCAATTTCTGTGTTTCATCAACACTCTGACAGTCCACTTATTACAGATTGCCTCCAGATGTGCTTCGGAAATTACTACTGGTCTTCCATAGAACGATCAAAGCGTAGACTGTTTGAGACATAACTTTTATAGAGGAAAGTGCTTTTGGTGACTGTTGTATTCAATCCCGATGCAATTACTGTGATTCATCGACACTCTGATAGTCCACAGATTACAGAATGCAACGAGATTTGCATCGGAAACTACTACTGGTCTTCCAGGGAACGATCAAAGCGTAGACTGTTTGAGACATTACTCCCACGGAGGAAGGTGCGCATGGTGACAGTTGTATTCAATCCCGATGCAATTTCTGTGTTTCATCAACACTCTGATACTCCACAGATTGCAGAATGCCACCAGATGGGCATCGGAACTACTACTGGTCTTCCAGGGAATTATCAAAGCGTAGACTGTTTGAGACATTACTCCCACGGAGGAAAGTGCACTTGGTGACTGTAGTCAATCCCGATGCAATTTCTGTGTTTCATCAACAGTCTGATAGACCACAGATTACAGAATGCCTCCAGAAGTGAATCGGAAACTACTGCTGGTCTTCCAGGGAACCATCAAAGCGTAGACTGTTTGAGACATTACTCCCATGGAGGAAAGTGCGCATGGTGACCGTTGTATTCAATCCCGATGCAATTTCTGTGTTTCATCAACACTCTGATAGTCCACAGATTGCAGAATGCCACCAGATGGGCATCGGAAACTACTACTGGTCTTCCAGGGAATGATCAAAGCGTAGACTGTTAGAGACATTACTCCCATGGAGGAAAGTGCGCATGATGACTGTTGTATGTAATCCCGATGCAATTTATATGATTCATCAACACTCTGATAGTACACAGATTACAGAATGCCTACAGATGTGCATCGGTAACTACTACTGGTCTTCCAGGGAACGATCAAAGCGTAGACTGTTACAGACATTACTGCCATGGAGGAAAGTGCGCATGATGACTGTTGAATTTAATCCCGATGCAATTTCTGTGTTTCATCAATACTCTGATAGTCCACAGATTACAGAATGCCTCCAGATGTGCATCGGAAACTACTACTGGTCTTCCAAGGAACGATCAAAGCGTAGCCTGTTTGAGAATTACTCCCATGGAGGAGAGTGCGGATGGTGACTGTTGTATTCAATCCCGATGGAATTTCTCAGTTTCGTCTACAGTCGGATAGTCCACAGATTACAGAATGCCGCCAGATGTGCATCGTAAACTACTACTGCTCTTCCAGGGAACGATCAACACGTAGACTGTATGAGACATTACTCCCATGGAGGAAAGTGCGCATGGTGCCTGTTGTATTCAATCCCGATGAAATTTCTGTGTTTCATCAACACTCTGATAGGCCACAGATTACAGAATACCTCCAGATGTGTATCGGAATCTACTTCTGGCCTTCAAGGGAAAGACCAAAGCGTAGACTGTTTGAGACATTTTTCCCATGAAGGAAAGTGCGCATGGTGACTGTTGTATTCAATCCCGATATAATTTCTGTGTTTCATCAACACTCAGATAGTCCACAGAATACAGATTGTCTCCAGATGTGCATCGGAAACAACTACTGGTCTTCCTAGGTACGATCAAAGCGTAGACTGTTTCAGACATTACTCCCATAGAGGAAAGTGCACATAGTGACTGTTATATTCAATCCCGATGTAATTTCTGTGTTTTGATACACACTTTGAAGGTCCACAGATTACAGAATGCCTCCAGACGTGCATCGGAAACTACTACTGGTCTTCCACGGAACGATAAAAGCGTAGACTGTTTGAGAATTACCCCATAAAAGAAAGTGCGCCTGGTGACTGTTGTATTCAATCCCGATGCAATTTCTGTGTTTCATCAACACTCTGATAGTCCACAGATTACAGAATGCCTCCAGACTTGCTTCGGAAACTACTACTGGTCTTCCAGTGAACGATCAAAGAGTAGACTGTTTGAGACATTACTCCCATGGAGGAAAGTGCGCATGGTGACTGTTGTATTCAGTCCCGATGCAATTTCTGTGTTTCATCAACACTCTGATAGTCCACAGATTACTGAATGCCTCCAGATGTGCATCGGAAACTACTACTGGTCTTCCAGGTAACAATCAAACCGTAGACTGTTTGAGACATTACTCCCATGGAGGAAAGTGCGCATGGTGACTGTTGTATTCAATCCCGTTGCAATTTCTGTGTTTCATTAACACTCTGATAGTCCACATATTATAGATTGTCTCCAGATGTGCATCGGAAACTACCACTGGTCTTCCTAGGTACGATCAAAGCCTAGACTGTTTCAGACATTACTCCCATAGAGGAAAGTGCGCATGGTGACTATTGTATTCAATCCCGATGCAATTTCTGTGTTTCATCAACAGTCTGATAATCCACAGATTACAGAATGCCTCCAGATGTGTATCGTAAACTACTACTGGTCAACCAGGGAACGATCAAAGCGTAGCCTGTATGAGAATTACTCACATGGAAGAAAGTGCACATGGTGACTGTTTTACTCAATCCCGATGCATTATCTGTGTTTCATCAACACTCTGATAGTCCACAGATTATAGAATGCCTCCAGATGTGCATCGGAAATTACTACTGGTCTTCCTGGGAACAACCAAAGCGTAGTCTGTCTGAGACCATACTCCCATGGAGGAAAGTGCGCATGGTGACTGTTGTATTGAATCCCGATGCCATTTCTGTGTTTCATCATCACTCAGATAGTCCACAGATTACAGAATGCCACCAGACGTGTATCGGAAACTACTACTGGTCTTCCAGGGAACGATCAAAGCGTAAACTGTTTGAGACATTACTCCCATGGAGGAAGGTGCGCATGGTGACTGTTGTGTTCAATCCCGATGCAATATCTGTGTTTCATCAAAACTCTGATAGTCCACAGATTACAGAATGCCTCCAGATGTGCATCGGAAACTACTACTAGCCTTAAAGGTAACGATCAAAGCGTAGAATGTTTGAGACATTTTTCCCATGAAGGAAAGTGCGCATGGTGACTGTTTTACTCAATCCCGATGCATTTTCTGTGTTTCATCACCACTCTGTTAGTCGACAGATTACAGAATGCCTCCAGATGTGCATCGGAAACTACTACTGGTCTTCCTTGGAACGACCAAAGCGTAGAATGTTTGAGACAATACTCCCATGGAGGAAAGTGCGCATGGTGACAGTTGTATTTAATCCCGATGCAATTTCTGTGTTTCATCAACACTCTGATAGTCCGCAGATTACAGAATGCCTCCAGATGTGCATCGGAAACTACTTCTGGTCTTCCAGGGTACGATCAAAGAATAGACTGTTTAAGACATTACTCCCATGGAGGAAAGTGCGCATGGTGCCTGTTGTATTTAATCCCGATGCAAATTTTTGTGTTTCATCAACAGTCTGAGAGTCCACAGACTACAGCATGCCTCCAGATGTGCATCGTAAACTACTACTGGTCTTAAAGGGAACGATCAAAACGTAGACTGTTTGAGACTTTACTCCCATGGAGGAAAGTGCGCAAGGTGACTGTTGTATTCAATTCCGATGCAATTTATGTGTTTCATCAACACTCTGATTGTCCACAGATTACAGATTGCCTCCAGATGTGCATCGGAAACTACTACTGGTCTTCCAGTAAACGATCAAAGCGTAGACAGTTTGAGACATTACTCCCATAAAGGAAAGTGCGCATGGTGACTGTTGTATTCGGTCCCGATGCTATTTCTGTGTTTCATCAACACTCTGGTAGTCCACAGATTGCAGAATGCCTCCAGATGTGCATCCGAAACTACCACTGGTCTTCCAGGGAACGATCAAAGCATAGACTGTTTGAGGCATTACTGCCATGGATAAAAGTTTTCATGGTGACAGTTGTATTCAATCCTGATGCAATTTCTGTGTTTCATCAGCACTCTGATAGTCCACAGATTACAGAATGCCTCCAGATGTGCATTGGAAACTACTACTGGCCTTCCAAAGAATGATCGAAGCGTAGACTGTTAGAGACATTACTTCCATGGAGGAAAGTGCGAATGGTGACGGCTTTATTCAATCCCGATGCAATTTCTGTGTTTCATCAACACTCTGATAGCCCACAGATTACAGAATGCCTCCAGATGTGCATCGGAAACTACAACTGGTCTTCCAGGGAACGATCAAAGCATAGACTGTTAGACACATTACTTCCATGGAGGAAAGTGCGCATGGTGACGGCTGTATTCAATCCCGATGCAATTTCTGTGTTTCATCAACACTCTGATAGCCCACAGATTACAGAATGCCTCCAGATGTGCATCGGAAACTACTACTGGTCTTCCAGGGAACGATCAAAGCATAGACTGTTAGAGACATTACTTCCATGGAGGAAAGTGCGCATGGTGACTGTTGTATTCAATCCCGATGCAATTTCTGTATTTCATCAGCACTATGATAGTCCACAGATTACAGAATGCCTCCAGATGTGCATCTGAAACTACTACTGGTCTTCCAAGGAACGATCAAAGCGTAGACTGTTAGAGACATTTCTCCTATGGTGGAAAGTGCGCGTGGGGACCGTTGTATTCAATCCCGATGCAATTTCTGTGTTTCATCAGAACTCTGATAGTCCACAGATTACAGAATGCCTCCAGATGTGCATCGGAAACTACTACTGGTCTTCCAGGGAACGATCAAAAAATAGACTGTTTGAGACAATACTCCCATGGAGGAAAGTGCGAATGGTGACTTTTGTATTCAATCCTGATGCAATTTCTGTGTTTCATCAACAGTCTGAGAGTCCACAGATTGCAGAATGTCTCCAGATGTGCATCGGAAACTACTACTGGTCTTCCAGGGAACGATTAAAGCATAGACTGTTTGAGACATTACTCCCATAAAGGAATGTGCGCATGGTGACTGTTGTATTCGGTCCCGATGCAATATCTGTGTTTCATTAACACTCTGATAGTCCACAGATTACAGAATGCCTCAAGATGAGCATCGGAAACTACTACTGATATTCCAGGGAGCGATCAAAGCATAGACTGTTTGAGACATTACTCCCATGGAGGAACGTTCTCATGGTGACTCTTGTATTCAATACCGATGCAATTTCTGTGTTTTATCAGCACTCTGATAGTCCACAGATTACAGAATGCATCCAGATGTGCATAGGAAACTACTACTGGTCTTCCAGGGAACGATCAAATCGTAGACTGTTAGAGACATTACTTCCATGGAGGAAAGTGCGCATGGTGCCTCCTGTACTCAATCACGATGCAATATCTTTGTTTCATCAACACTCTGATAGTCCACAGATGACAGAATGCCACCAGAAGGGGGAATCGGAAACTACTACTGGTCTTCCAGGGAACGATCATATCGTAGT
This sequence comes from Schistocerca gregaria, assembly GCF_023897955.1. Lineage (NCBI taxonomy): Eukaryota > Metazoa > Arthropoda > Insecta > Orthoptera > Acrididae > Schistocerca > Schistocerca gregaria. Next base: position 16,109,206 of record NW_026061707.1, read on the forward strand.
CTGTTTGAGACATACCTCCCGTGGAGGAAAGTACGAATGGTGACTGTTGTATTAAATCCCGATGCAATTTCTGTGTTTCATCAACACTCTGACAGTCCACTTATTACAGATTGCCTCCAGATGTGCTTCGGAAATTACTACTGGTCTTCCAGAGAACGATCAAAGCGTAGACTGTTTGAGACATTACTCCCATGGTGGAAAGTGCGCATGGTGACTTTTGTATTCAATCCCGAGGCAATTTCTGTGTTTCAATACACACTTTGAAGGTACACAGATTACAGAATGCCTCCAGATGTGCATCGGAAACTGCTACTGGCCTTCCAGGGAACGATCAAAGCATAGACTGTTTGAGAATTACCCCCATGAGGGAAAGTGCGCATGGTGGCTGTTGTATTCAATGCCGATGCAATTTCTGTGTTTCATCAACACTCTGATAGTCCACAGATTACAGAATGCCTCCAGATGTGCATCGGAAACTACTACTGGTCTTAAAGGGAACGATCAAAACGTAGACTGTTTGAGACATTACTCCCATGGAGGAAGGTGCGCATGGTGACTGTTGTATTCAATCCCGATGCAATATCTGTGTTTCATCAAAACTCTGATAGTCCACAGATTACAGAATGCCTCCAGATGTGCATCGGAAACTACTACTGGCCTTAAAGGTAACGATCAAAGCGTAGAATGTTTGAGACATTTTTCCCATGAAGGAAAGTGCGCATGGTGACTGTTTTACTCAATCCCGATGCATTTTCTGTGTTTCATCACCACTCTGTTAGTCCACAGATTACAGAATGCCTCCAGATGTGCATCGGAAACTACTTCTGGTCTTCCAGGGTACGATCAAAGAATAGACTGTTAGAGACATTACTTCCATGGAGGAAAGTGCGCATGGTGACGGCTTTATTCAATCCCGATGCAATTTCTGTGTTTCATCAACACTCTGATAGCCCACAGATTACAGAATGCCTCCAGATGTGCATCGGAAACTACTACTGGTCTTCCAGGGAACGATCAAAGCATAGACTGTTAGAGACATTACTTCCATGGAGGAAAGTGCGCATGGTGACGGCTGTATTCAATCCCGATGCAATTTCTGTGTTGCATCAACACTCTGATAGCCCACAGATTACAGAATGCCTCCAGATGTGCATCGGAAACTACTGCTGGTCTTCCAGGGAACGATCAAAGCATAGACTGTTAGAGACATTACTCCCATGGAGGAAAGTGCGCATGGTGACTGTTGTATTCAATCCCGATGCAATTGCTGTGTTTCATCAACACTCTGATAGGCCACAGATTACAGAATACCTCCAGATGTGTATCGGAATCTACTTCTGGCCTTCAAGGGAAAGACCAAAGCGTAGACTGTTTGAGACATTTTTCCCATGAAGGAAAGTGCGCATGGTGACTGTTGTATTCAATCCCGATTTAATATTTTTGTTTGATCAACACTCAGATAGTCCACAGATTATAGAATGCCTCCAGATGTGCATTGGAAACTTCTACTGGTCTTCCAGGGAATTATCAAAGCGTAGACTGTTATAGACATTACTCCCATGGAGGAAAGTGCGCATGGTGACTGTTGTATTCAATCCCGATGCAATTTCTGTGTTTCATCAACTCTCTGATAGTCCACTGATTACAAAATGCCTCCAGATGTGCATCGGTACTACTACTGGTCTTCCAGGAAACGATCAAAGCGTAGACAGTTTGAGACATTACTCCCATGGAGGAAAGTGCGCATGGTGACTGTTGTATTCAATCCCGATGCAATTTCTGTGTTTCATCAACACTCTGATAGGCCACAGATTACAGAATACCTCCAGATGTGTATCGGAATCTACTTCTGGCCTTCAAGGGAAAGACCAAAGCGTAGACTGTTTGAGACATTTTTCCCATGAAGGAAAGTGCGCATGGTGACTGTTGTATTCAATCCCGATATAATTTCTGTGTTTCATCAACACTCAGATAGTCCACAGAATACAGATTGTCTCCAGATGTGCATCGGAAACAACTACTGGTCTTCCTAGGTACGATCAAAGCGTAGACTGTTTCAGACATTACTCCCATAGAGGAAAGTGCACATAGTGACTGTTATATTCAATCCCGATGTAATTTCTGTGTTTTGATACACACTTTGAAGGTCCACAGATTACAGAATGCCTCCAGACGTGCATCGGAAACTACTACTGGTCTTCCACGGAACGATAAAAGCGTAGACTGTTTGAGAATTACCCCATAAAAGAAAGTGCGCCTGGTGACTGTTGTATTCAATCCCGATGCAATTTCTGTGTTTCATCAACACTCTGATAGTCCACAGATTACAGAATGCCTCCAGACTTGCTTCGGAAACTACTACTGGTCTTCCAGTGAACGATCAAAGAGTAGACTGTTTGAGACATTACTCCCATGGAGGAAAGTGCGCATGGTGACTGTTGTATTCAGTCCCGATGCAATTTCTGTGTTTCATCAACACTCTGATAGTCCACAGATTACTGAATGCCTCCAGATGTGCATCGGAAACTACTACTGGTCTTCCAGGTAACAATCAAACCGTAGACTGTTTGAGACATTACTCCCATGGAGGAAAGTGCGCATGGTGACTGTTGTATTCAATCCCGTTGCAATTTCTGTGTTTCATTAACACTCTGATAGTCCACATATTATAGATTGTCTCCAGATGTGCATCGGAAACTACCACTGGTCTTCCTAGGTACGATCAAAGCCTAGACTGTTTCAGACATTACTCCCATAGAGGAAAGTGCGCATGGTGACTATTGTATTCAATCCCGATGCAATTTCTGTGTTTCATCAACAGTCTGATAATCCACAGATTACAGAATGCCTCCAGATGTGTATCGTAAACTACTACTGGTCAACCAGGGAACGATCAAAGCGTAGCCTGTATGAGAATTACTCACATGGAAGAAAGTGCACATGGTGACTGTTTTACTCAATCCCGATGCATTATCTGTGTTTCATCAACACTCTGATAGTCCACAGATTATAGAATGCCTCCAGATGTGCATCGGAAATTACTACTGGTCTTCCTGGGAACAACCAAAGCGTAGTCTGTCTGAGACAATACTCCCATGGAGGAAAGTGCGCATGGTGACTGTTGTATTGAATCCCGATGCCATTTCTGTGTTTCATCATCACTCAGATAGTCCACAGATTACAGAATGCCACCAGACGTGTATCGGAAACTACTACTGGTCTTCCAGGGAACGATCAAAGCGTAAACTGTTTGAGACATTACTCCCATGGAGGAAGGTGCGCATGGTGACTGTTGTATTCAATCCCGATGCAATATCTGTGTTTCATCAAAACTCTGATAGTCCACAGATTACAGAATGCCTCCAGATGTGCATCGGAAACTACTACTAGCCTTAAAGGTAACGATCAAACCGTAGAATGTTTGAGACATTTTTCCCATGAAGGAAAGTGCGCATGGTGACTGTTTTACTCAATCCCGATGCATTTTCTGTGTTTCATCACCACTCTGTTAGTCGACAGATTACAGAATGCCTCCAGATGTGCATCGGAAACTACTACTGGTCTTCCTTGGAACGACCAAAGCGTAGAATGTTTGAGACAATACTCCCATGGAGGAAAGTGCGCATGGTGACAGTTGTATTTAATCCCGATGCAATTTCTGTGTTTCATCAACACTCTGATAGTCCGCAGATTACAGAATGCCTCCAGATGTGCATCGGAAACTACTTCTGGTCTTCCAGGGTACGATCAAAGAATAGACTGTTTAAGACATTACTCCCATGGAGGAAAGTGCGCATGGTGCCTGTTGTATTTAATCCCGATGCAAATTTTTGTGTTTCATCAACAGTCTGAGAGTCCACAGACTACAGAATGCCTCCAGATGTGCATCGTAAACTACTACTGGTCTTAAAGGGAACGATCAAAACGTAGACTGTTTGAGACTTTACTCCCATGGAGGAAAGTGCGCAAGGTGACTGTTGTATTCAATTCCGATGCAATTTATGTGTTTCATCAACACTCTGATTGTCCACAGATTACAGATTGCCTCCAGATGTGCATCGGAAACTACTACTGGTCTTCCAGTAAACGATCAAAGCGTAGACAGTTTGAGACATTACTCCCATAAAGGAAAGTGCGCATGGTGACTGTTGTATTCGGTCCCGATGCTATTTCTGTGTTTCATCAACACTCTGGTAGTCCACAGATTGCAGAATGCCTCCAGATGTGCATCCGAAACTACCACTGGTCTTCCAGGGAACGATCAAAGCATAGACTGTTTGAGGCATTACTGCCATGGATAAAAGTTTTCATGGTGACAGTTGTATTCAATCCTGATGCAATTTCTGTGTTTCATCAGCACTCTGATAGTCCACAGATTACAGAATGCCTCCAGATGTGCATTGGAAACTACTACTGGCCTTCCAAAGAATGATCGAAGCGGAGACTGTTAGAGACATTACTTCCATGGAGGAAAGTGCGAATGGTGACGGCTTTATTCAATCCCGATGCAATTTCTGTGTTTCATCAACACTCTGATAGCCCACAGATTACAGAATGCCTCCAGATGTGCATCGGAAACTACAACTGGTCTTCCAGGGAACGATCAAAGCATAGACTGTTAGAGACATTACTTCCATGGAGGAAAGTGCGGATGGTGACGGCTGTATTCAATCCCGATGCAATTTCTGTGTTTCATCAACACTCTGATAGCCCCCAGATTACAGAATGCCTCCAGATGTGCATCGGAAACTACTACTGGTCTTCCAGGGAACGATCAAAGCATAGACTGTTAGAGACATTACTTCCATGGAGGAAAGTGCGCATGGTGACTGTTGTATTCAATCCCGATGCAATTTCTGTATTTCATCAGCACTATGATAGTCCACAGATTACAGAATGCCTCCAGATGTGCATCTGAAACTACTACTGGTCTTCCAAGGAACGATCAAAGCGTAGACTGTTAGAGACATTTCTCCTATGGTGGAAAGTGCGCGTGGGGACCGTTGTATTCAATCCCGATGCAATTTCTGTGTTTCATCAGAACTCTGATAGTCCACAGATTACAGAATGCCTCCAGATGTGCATCGGAAACTACTACTGGTCTTCCAGGGAACGATCAAAAAATAGACTGTTTGAGACAATACTCCCATGGAGGAAAGTGCGAATGGTGACTTTTGTATTCAATCCTGATGCAATTTCTGTGTTTCATCAACAGTCTGAGAGTCCACAGATTGCAGAATGTCTCCAGATGTGCATCGGAAACTACTACTGGTCTTCCAGGGAACGATTAAAGCATAGACTGTTTGAGACATTACTCCCATAAAGGAATGTGCGCATGGTGACTGTTGTATTCGGTCCCGATGCAATATCTGTGTTTCATTAACACTCTGATAGTCCACAGATTACAGAATGCCTCAAGATGAGCATCGGAAACTACTACTGATATTCCAGGGAGCGATCAAAGCATAGACTGTTTGAGACATTACTCCCATGGAGGAACGTTCTCATGGTGACTCTTGTATTCAATACCGATGCAATTTCTGTGTTTTATCAGCACTCTGATAGTCCACAGATTACAGAATGCATCCAGATGTGCATAGGAAACTACTACTGGTCTTCCAGGGAACGATCAAATCGTAGACTGTTAGAGACATTACTTCCATGGAGGAAAGTGCGCATGGTGCCTCCTGTACTCAATCACGATGCAATATCTTTGTTTCATCAACACTCTGATAGTCCACAGATGACAGAATGCCACCAGAAGGGGGAATCGGAAACTACTACTGGTCTTCCAGGGAACGATCATATCGTAGTCTGTTTGAGACATACCTCCCGTGGAGGAAAGTACGAATGGTGACTGTTGTATTAAATCCCGATGCAATTTCTGTGTTTCATCAACACTCTGACAGTCCACATATTACAGATTGCCTCCAGATGTGCTTCGGAAATTACTACTGGTCTTCCAGAGAACGATCAAAGCGTAGACTGTTTGAGACATAACTTTTATAGAGGAAAGTGCTTTTGGTGACTGTTGTATTCAATCCCGATGCAATTACTGTGATTCATCAACACTCTGATAGTCCACAGATTACAGAATGCAACGAGATTTGCATCGGAAACTACTACTGGTCTTCCAGGGAACGACCAAAGCGTAGACTGTTTGAGACATTACTCCCACGGAGGAAGGTGCGCATGGTGACAGTTGTATTCAATCCCGATGCAATTTCTGTGTTTCATCAACACTCTGATACTCCACAGATTGCAGAATGCCACCAGATGGGCATCGGAACTACTACTGGTCTTCCAGGGAATTATCAAAGCGTAGACTGTTTGAGACATTACTCCCACGGAGGAAAGTGCACTTGGTGACTGTAGTCAATCCCGATGCAATTTCTGTGTTTCATCAACAGTCTGATAGACCACAGATTACAGAATGCCTCCAGAAGTGAATCGGAAACTACTGCTGGTCTTCCAGGGAACCATCAAAGCGTAGACTGTTTGAGACATTACTCCCATGGAGGAAAGTGCGCATGGTGACCGTTGTATTCAATCCCGATGCAATTTCTGTGTTTCATCAACACTCTGATAGTCCACAGATTGCAGAATGCCACCAGATGGGCATCGGAAACTACTACTGGTCTTCCAGGGAATGATCAAAGCGTAGACTGTTAGAGACATTACTCCCATGGAGGAAAGTGCGCATGATGACTGTTGTATGTAATCCCGATGCAATTTATATGATTCATCAACACTCTGATAGTACACAGATTACAGAATGCCTACAGATGTGCATCGGTAACTACTACTGGTCTTCCAGGGAACGATCAAAGCGTAGACTGTTACAGACATTACTGAAATGGAGGAAAGTGCGCATGATGACTGTTGAATTTAATCCCGATGCAATTTCTGTGTTTCATCAATACTCTGATAGTCCACAGATTACAGAATGCCTCCAGATGTGCATCGGAAACTACTACTGGTCTTCCAAGGAACGATCAAAGCGTAGCCTGTTTGAGAATTACTCCCATGGAGGAGAGTGCGGATGGTGACTGTTGTATTCAATCCCGATGGAATTTCTCAGTTTCGTCTACAGTCGGATAGTCCACAGATTACAGAATGCCGCCAAATGTGCATCGTAAACTACTACTGCTCTTCCAGGCAACGATCAACACGTAGAATGTATGAGACATTACTCCCATGGAGGAAAGTGCGCATGGTGCCTGTTGTATTCAATCCCGATGAAATTTCTGTGTTTCATCGACACAATGACAGTCCACAGATTACAGATTGTCTCCAGATGTGCATCGGAAACTACTACTCGTCTTCCAGGGAACTATCAAAACGTAGACTGTTTGAGTCATTACTCCCATAAAGGAAAGTTCGAATGGTGACTGTTGTATTCAGTCCCGATGCAATTTCTGTGTTTCATCAGCACTCTGATAGTCCACAGATTACAGAATGCCTGCAAATGTGCATAGGAAACTACTACTGGTCTTCCAGGGAACGATCAAATCGTAGACTGTTAGGGACATTACTTCCATGGAGGAAAGGGCGCATGGTGCCTGTTGTATTCAATTCCGATGCAATTTTTGTGTTTCATCAACACTCTGATAGTCCACAGATTACAGAATGCCTCCAGTTGTGCATCGGGAACTACTACTGGTCTTCCAGGGAACGATCAAAGAGTAGACTGTTTGAGACACTGTTCGCATGGAGGAAAGTGTGCATGGTGACTGTTGTATTGAATCCCGATGCCATTTCTGTGTTCCATCAACACTCTGATAGTCCACAGATTACAGATTGCCTCCATATGAGCATCGGAAACTACTACTGGTCTTCAAGGGAACGATCAAAGCGTAGACTGTTTGAGACATTACTTCCATGGAGAAAAGGGCGCATGGTGACTGTTGTATTCAATCCTGACGCAATTTCTGTGTTTCATCAACACTCAGATAGGTCACAGATTACAGAATGCCTCCAGATGTGCATCGGTAACTACTACTGGTCTTCCAGGGAACGATCAAAGCGTAGACTGTTTGAGACATTACTCCCATGGTGGAAAGTGCGCATGGTGACTTTTGTATTCAATCCCGAGGCAATTTCTGTGTTTCAATACACACTTTGAAGGTACACAGATTACAGAATGCCTCCAGATGTGCATCGGAAACTGCTACTGGCCTTCCAGGGAACGATCAAAGCATAGACTGTTTGAGAATTACCCCCATGAGGGAAAGTGCGCATGGTGGCTGTTGTATTCAATGCCGATGCAATTTCTGTGTTTCATCAACACTCTGATAGTCCACAGATTACAGAATGGCACGAGACGTGCATCGGAACTATTACTGGTCTCCCAGGGAACAATCAACGCGTAGACTGTTTGAGACATTTCCCCCGTGGAGGAAAGTGCGCATGGTGACTGGGTATTCAATCCAGATGCAATTATTGTGTTTCATCAACACTTTGAACGTCCACAGATTACAGAATGCCTCCATATGTGCATCGGAAACTACTACTGGTCTTCCAGGGAACGATCAAAGCATAGACTGTTTGAGACACTGCTCCCTTGGAGGAAAGTGCGCATGGTGACTGTTATATTCAATTCCGATGCAATTTCTGTGGTTCAACAACACTCAGATAGTCCACAGATTACAGAATGCTTCCAGATGTGCATCGGAAACTACTACTGGTCTTCCAGGGAATAATCAAATCGTAGACTGTTAGAGACATTACTACAATGGAGGAAAGTGCGAATGCTGACTGTTATATTCAATCCCGATGCAATTTCTGTGTTTCATCAACAGTCTGGTAGACCACAGATTACAGAATGCCTCCAGATGTGCATCGGAAACTACTGCTGGTCTTCCAGGGAACGATCAAAGCGTAGACTGTTTGAGACATTACTCCCATGGAGGAAAGTGCGCATGGTGACTGTTGTATTCAATCCCGATGCAATTTCTGTGTTTCATCAACACTCTGACAGACCACTGATTACAGAATGCCTCCAGAAGTGAATCGGAAACTACTGCCGGTCTTCCAGGGAACGATCAAAGCGTAGACTGTTTGAGACATTACTCCCATGGAGGAAAGTGCGCATGGTGACCGTTGTATTCAATCCCGATGCAATTTCTGTGTTTCATCAACACACTGATAGTCCACAGATTGCAGAATGCCACCAGATGGGCATCGGAAACTACTACTGGTCTTCCAGGGAATGATCAAAGCGTAGACTGTTAGAGACATTACTCCCATGGAGGAAAGTGCGCATGATGACTGTTGTATTTAATCCCGATGCAATTTATATGATTCATCAACACTCTGATAGTACACAGATTACAGAATGCCTACAGATGTGCATCGGTAACTACTACTGGTCTTCCAGGTAACGATCAAAGCGTAGACTGTTACAGACATTACTGCCATGGAGGAAAGTGCGCATGATGACTGTTGAATTTAATCCCGATGCAATTTCTGTGTTTCATCAATACTCTGATAGTCCACAGATTACAGAATGCCTCCAGATGTGCATCGGAAACTACTACTGGTCTTCCAGGGAACGATCAAAGCGTAGACTGTTAGAGACATTTCTCCCATGGTGGAAAGTGCGCGTGGGGACCGTTGTATTCAATCCCGATGCAATTTCTGTGTTTCATCAGAACTCTGATAGTCCACAGATTACAGAATGCCTCCAGATGTGCATCGGAAACTACTACTGGTCTTCCAGGGAACGATCAAAAAATAGACAGTTTGTGACAATACTCACATGGAGGAAAGTGCGAATGGTGACTTTTGTATTCAATCCTGATGCAATTTCTGTGTTTCATCAACAGTCTGAGAGTCCACAGATTGCAGAATGCCTCCAGATGTGCATCGGAAACTACTACTGGTCTTCCAGGGAACGATCAAAGCGTAGCCTGTATTAGAATTACTCACATGGAGGAAAGTGCACATGGTGACTGTTTTACACAATCCCGATGCATTTTCTGAGTTTCATCAACACTCTGATAGTCCACAGATTACAGAATGCCTCCAGATGAGTATCTGAAACTACTACTGGTCTTCCTGGGAACGATTAAAGCGTAGACTGTCTGAGACAATACTCCCTAGGAGGAAAGTGCGCATGGTGATTGTTGTATTCAATCCCGATGCAATTTCTGTGTTTCATCAACACTCTGATAGTCCACAGATTACAGAATGTCTCCAGATGTGCATCGGAAACTACTACTGGTCTTCCAGGGAACGATTAAAGCATAGACTGTTTGAGACATTACTCCCATAAAGGAATGTGCGCATGGTGACTGTTGTATTCGGTCCCGATGCAATATCTGTGTTTCATTAACACTCTGATAGTCCACAGATTACAGAATGCCTCAAGATGAGCATCGGAAACTACTACTGATATTCCAGGGAGCGATCAAAGCATAGACTGTTTGAGACATTACTCCCATGGAGGAACGTTCTCATGGTGACTCTTGTATTCAATCCCGATGCAATTTCTGTGTTTCATCAGCACTCTGATAGTCCACAGATTACAGAATGCATCCAGATGTGCATAGGAAACTACTACTGGTCTTCCAGGGAACGATCAAATCGTAGACTGTTAGAGACATTACTTCCATGGAGGAAAGTGCGCATGGTGCATCCTGTACTCAATCACGATGCAATATCTTTGTTTCATCAACACTCTGATAGTCCACAGATTACAGAATGCCACCAGATGGGCATCGGAAACTACTACTGGTCTTCCAGGGAACGATCAAAGCGTAGTCTGTTTGAGACATACCTCCCGTGGAGGAAAGTACGAATGGTGACTGTTGTATTAAATCCCGATGCAATTTCTGTGTTTCATCAACACTCTGACAGTCCACTTATTACAGATTGCCTCCAGATGTGCTTCGGAAATTACTACTGGTCTTCCAGAGAACGATCAAAGCGTAGACTGTTTGAGACATAACTTTTATAGAGGAAAGTGCTTTTGGTGACTGTTGTATTCAATCCCGATGCAATTACTGTGATTCATCAACACTCTGATAGTCCACAGATTACAGAATGCAACGAGATTTGCATCGGAAACTACTACTGGTCTTCCAGGGAACGATCAAAGCGTAGACTGTTTGAGACATTACTCCCACGGAGGAAGGTGCGCATGGTGACAGTTGTATTCAATCCCGATGCAATTTCTGTGTTTCATCAACACTCTGATACTCCACAGATTGCAGAATGCCACCAGATGGGCATCGGAACTACTACTGGTCTTCCAGGAAATTATCTAAGCGTAGACTGTTTGAGACTTTACTCCCATGAAGGAAAGTGCGCATGGTGACTGTTGTATTCAATCCCGATATAATTTCTGTGTTTCATCAACACTCAGATAGTCCACAGAATACAGATTGTCTCCAGATGTGCATCGGAAACAACTACTGGTCTTCCTAGGTACGATCAAAGCGTAGACTGTTTCAGACATTACTCCCATAGAGGAAAGTGCACATAGTGACTGTTATATTCAATCCCGATGTAATTTCTGTGTTTTGATACACACTTTGAAGGTCCACAGATTACAGAATGCCTCCAGACGTGCATCGGAAACTACTACTGGTCTTCCACGGAACGATAAAAGCGTAGACTGTTTGAGAATTACCCCATAAAAGAAAGTGCGCATGGTGACTGTTGTATTCAATCCCGATGCAATTTCTGTGTTTCATCAACACTCTGATAGTCCACAGATTACAGAATGCCTCCAGACTTGCTTCGGAAACTACTACTGGTCTTCCAGTGAACGATCAAAGAGTAGACTGTTTGAGACATTACTCCCATGGAGGAAAGTGCGCATGGTGACTGTTGTATTCAGTCCCGATGCAATTTCTGTGTTTCATCAACACTCTGATAGTCCACAGATTACTGAATGCCTCCAGATGTGCATCGGAAACTACTACTGGTCTTCCAGGGAACAATCAAACCGTAGACTGTTTGAGACATTACTCCCATGGAGGAAAGTGCGCATGGTGACTGTTGTATTCAATCCCGATATAATTTCTGTGTTTCATCAACACTCTGATAGTCCACAGATTACAGAATGCCTCCAGATGTGCATCGGAAACTACTTCTGGTCTTCCAGGGAACGATCAAAGAATAGACTGTTTAAGACATTACTCCCATGGAGGAAAGTGCGCATGGTGCCTGTTGTATTTAATCCCGATGCAAATTTTTGTGTTTCATCAACAGTCTGAGAGTCCACAGACTACAGAATGCCTCCAGATGTGCATCGTAAACTACTACTGGTCTTAAAGGGAACGATCAAAACGTAGACTGTTTGAGACATTACTCCCATGGAGGAAAGTGCGCAAGGTGACTGTTGTATTCAATTCCGATGCAATTTATGTGATTCATCAACACTCTGATAGTCCACAGATTACAGATTGCCTCCAGATGTGCATCGGAAACTACTACTGGTCTTCCAGTAAACGATCAAAGCGTAGACAGTTTGAGACATTACTCCCATAAAGGAAAGTGCGCATGGTGACTGTTGTATTCGGTCCCGATGCTATTTCTGTGTTTCATCAACACTCTGGTAGTCCACAGATTGCAGAATGCCTCCAGATGTGCATCCGAAACTACCACTGGTCTTCCAGGGAACGATCAAAGCATAGACTGTTTGAGGCATTACTGCCATGGATAAAAGTTTTCATGGTGACAGTTGTATTCAATCCTGATGCAATTTCTGTGTTTCATCAGCACTCTGATAGTCCACAGATTACAGAATGCCTCCAGATGTGCATTGGAAACTACTACTGGCCTTCCAAAGAATGATCGAAGCGTAGACTGTTAGAGACATTACTTCCATGGAGGAAAGTGCGAATGGTGACGGCTTTATTCAATCCCGATGCAATTTCTGTGTTTCATCAACACTCTGATAGCCCACAGATTACAGAATGCCTCCAGATGTGCATCGGAAACTACAACTGGTCTTCCAGGGAACGATCAAAGCATAGACTGTTAGAGACATTACTTCCATGGAGGAAAGTGCGCATGGTGACGGCTGTATTCAATCCCGATGCAATTTCTGTGTTTCATCAACACTCTGATAGCCCACAGATTACAGAATGCCTCCAGATGTGCATCGGAAACTACTACTGGTCTTCCAGGGAACGATCAAAGCATAGACTGTTAGAGACATTATTTCCATGGAGGAAAGTGCGCATGGTGACTGTTGTATTCAATCCCGATGCAATTTCTGTATTTCATCAGCACTATGATAGTCCACAGATTACAGAATGCCTCCAGATGTGCATCTGAAACTACTACTGGTCTTCCAAGGAACGATCAAAGCGTAGACTGTTAGAGACATTTCTCCTATGGTGGAAAGTGCGCGTGGGGACCGTTGTATTCAATCCCGATGCAATTTCTGTGTTTCATCATAACTCTGATAGTCCACAGATTACAGAATGCCTCCAGATGTGCATCGGAAACTACTACTGGTCTTCCAGGGAACGATCAAAAAATAGACTGTTTGAGACAATACTCCCATGGAGGAAAGTGCGAATGGTGACTTTTGTATTCAATCCTGATGCAATTTCTGTGTTTCATCAACAGTCTGAGAGTCCACAGATTGCAGAATGTCTCCAGATGTGCATCGGAAACTACTACTGGTCTTCCAGGGAACGATTAAAGCATAGACTGTTTGAGACATTACTCCCATAAAGGAATGTGCGCATGGTGACTGTTGTATTCGGTCCCGATGCAATATCTGTGTTTCATTAACACTCTGATAGTCCACAGATTACAGAATGCCTCAAGATGAGCATCGGAAACTACTACTGATATTCCAGGGAGCGATCAAAGCATAGACTGTTTGAGACATTACTCCCATGGAGGAACGTTCTCATGGTGACTCTTGTATTCAATACCGATGCAATTTCTGTGTTTTATCAGCACTCTGATAGTCCACAGATTACAGAATGCATCCAGATGTGCATAGGAAACTACTACTGGTCTTCCAGGGAACGATCAAATCGTAGACTGTTAGAGACATTACTTCCATGGAGGAAAGTGCGCATGGTGCCTCCTGTACTCAATCACGATGCAATATCTTTGTTTCATCAACACTCTGATAGTCCACAGATTACAGAATGCCACCAGATGGGCATCGGAAACTACTACTGGTCTTCCAGGGAACGATCAAATCGTAGTCTGTTTGAGACATACCTCCCGTGGAGGAAAGTACGAATGGTGACTGTTGTATTAAATCCCGATGCAATTTCTGTGTTTCATCAACACTCTGACAGTCCACTTATTACAGATTGCCTCCAGATGTGCTTCGGAAATTACTACTGGTCTTCCAGAGAACGATCAAAGCGTAGACTCTTTGAGACATAACTTTTATAGAGGAAAGTGCTTTTGGTGACTGTTGTATTCAATCCCGATGCAATTACTGTGATTCATCAACACTCTGATAGTCCACAGATTACAGAATGCAACGAGATTTGCATCGGAAACTACTACTGGTCTTCCAGGGAACGATCAAAGCGTAGACTGTTTGAGACATTACTCCCACGGAGGAAGGTGCGCATGGTGACAGTTGTATTCAATCCCGATGCAATTTCTGTGTTCCATCAACACTCTGATACTCCACAGATTGCAGAATGCCACCAGATGGGCATCGGAACTACTACTGGTCTTCCAGGGAATTATCAAAGCGTAGACTGTTTGAGACATTACTCCCACGGAGGAAAGTGCACTTGGTGACTGTAGTCAATCCCGATGCAATTTCTGTGTTTCATCAACAGTCTGATAGACCACAGATTACAGAATGCCTCCAGAAGTGAATCGGAAACTACTGCTGGTCTTCCAGGGAACCATCAAAGCGTAGACTGTTTGAGACATTACTCCCATGGAGGAAAGTGCGCATGGTGACCGTTGTATTCAATCCCGATGCAATTTCTGTGTTTCATCAACACTCTGATAGTCCACAGATTGCAGAATGCCACCAGATGGGCATCGGAAACTACTACTGGTCTTCCAGGGAATGATCAAAGCGTAGACTGTTAGAGACATTACTCCCATGGAGGAAAGTGCGCATGAAGACTGTTGTATGTAATTCCGATGCAATTTATATGATTCATCAACACTCTGATAGTACACAGATTACAGAATGCCTACAGATGTGCATCGGTAACTACTACTGGTCTTCCAGGGAACGATCAAAGCGTAGACTGTTACAGACATTACTGCCATGGAGGAAAGTGCGCATGATGACTGTTGAATTTAATCCCGATGCAATTTCTGTGTTTCATCAATACTCTGATAGTCCACAGATTACAGAATGCCTCCAGATGTGCATCGGAAACTACTACTGGTCTTCCAAGGAACGATCAAAGCGTAGCCTGTCTGAGAATTACTCCCATGGAGGAGAGTGCGGATGGTGACTGTTGTACTCAATCCCGATGGAATTTCTCAGTTTCGTCTACAGTCGGATAGTCCACAGATTACAGAATGCCGCCAGATGTGCATCGTAAACTACTACTGCTCTTCCAGGGAACGATCAACACGTAGACTGTATGAGACATTACTCCCATGGAGGAAAGTGCGCATGGTGCCTGTTGTATTCAACCCCGATGAAATTTCTGTGTTTCATCGACACACTGATAGTCCACAGATTACAGATTGTCTCCAGATGTGCATCGGAAACTACTACTCGTCTTCCAGGGAACTATCAAAACGTAGACTGTTTGAGTCATTACTCCCATAAAGGAAAGTTCGAATGGTGACTGTTGTATTCAGTCCCGATGCAATTTCTGTGTTTCATCAGCACTCTGATAGTCCACAGATTACAGAATGCCTGCAAATGTGCATAGGAAACTACTACTGGTCTTCCAGGGAACGATCAAATCGTAGACTGTTAGGGATATTACTTCCATGGAGGAAAGTGCGCATGGTGCCTGTTGTATTCAATTCCGATGCAATTTTTGTGTTTCATCAACACTCTGATAGTCCACAGATTACAGAATGCCTCCAGTTGTGCATCGGGAACTACTACTGGTCTTCCAGGGAACGATCAAAGAGTAGACTGTTTGAGACACTGTTCGCATGGAGGAAAGTGTGCATGGTGACTGTTGTATTGAATCCCGATGCCATTTCTGTGTTCCATCAACACTCTGATAGTCCACAGATTACAGATTGCCTCCATATGAGCATCGGAAACTACTACTGGTCTTCAAGGGAACGATCAAAGCGTAGACTGTTTGAGACATTACTTCCATGGAGAAAAGGGCGCATGGTGACTGTTGTATTCAATCCTGACGCAATTTCTGTGTTTCATCAACACTCAGATAGGTCACAGATTACAGAATGCCTCCAGATGTGCATCGGTAACTACTACTGGTCTTCCAGGGAACGATCAAAGCGTAGACTGTTTGAGACATTACTCCCATGGTGGAAAGTGCGCATGGTGACTTTTGTATTCAATCCCAAGGCAATTTCTGTGTTTCAATACACACTTTGAAGGTACACAGATTACAGAATGCCTCCAGATGTGCATCGGAAACTGCTACTGGCCTTCCAGGGAACGATCAAAGCATAGACTGTTTGAGAATTACCCCCATGAGGGAAAGTGCGCATGGTGGCTGTTGTATTCAATGCCGATGCAATTTCTGTGTTTCATCAACACTCTGATAGTCCACAGATTACAGAATGGCACGAGACGTGCATCGGAACTATTACTGGTCTCCCAGGGAACAATCAAAGCGTAGACTGTTTGAGACATTACCCCCGTGGAGGAAAGTGCGCATGGTGACTGGGTATTCAATCCAGATGCAGTTATTGTGTTTCATCAACACTTTGAACGTCCACAGATTACAGAATGCCTCCATATGTGCATCGGAAACTACTACTGGTCTTCCAGGGAACGATCAAAGCGTAGACTGTTTGAGACACTGCTCCCTTGGAGGAAAGTGCGCATGGTGACTGTTATATTCAATTCCGATGCAATTTCTGTGGTTCATCAACACTCAGATAGTCCACAGATTACAGAATGCTTCCAGATGTGCATCGGAAACTACTACTGGTCTTCCAGGGAATAATCAAATCGTAGACTGTTAGAGACATTACTACAATGGAGGAAAGTGCGAATGCTGACTGTTATATTCAATCCCGATGCAATTTCTGTGTTTCATCAACAGTCTGATAGACCACAGATTACAGAATGCCTCCAGATGTGCATCGGAAACTACTGCTGGTCTTCCAGGGAACGATCAAAGCGTAGACTGTTTGAGACATTACTCCCATGGAGGAAAGTGCGCATGGTGACTTTTGTATTCAATCCCGATGCAATTTCTGTGTTTCATCAACACTCTGACAGACCACTGATTACAGAATGCCTATATAAGTGAATCGGAAACTACTGCTGGTCTTCCAGGGAACGATCAAAGCGTAGACTGTTTGAGACATTACTCCCATGGAGGAAAGTGCGCATGGTGACCGTTGTATTCAATCCCGATGCAATTTCTGTGTTTCATCAACACACTGATAGTCCACAGATTGCAGAATGCCACCAGATGGGCATCGGAAACTACTACTGGTCTTCCAGGGAATGATCAAAGCGTAGACTGTTAGAGACATTACTCCCATGGAGGAAAGTGCGCATGATGACTGTTGTATTTAATCCCGATGCAATTTATATGATTCATCAACACTCTGATAGTACACAGATTACAGAATGCCACCAGATGGGCATCGGAAACTACTACTGGTCTTCCAGGGAACGATCAAATCGTAGTCTGTTTGAGACATACCTCCCGTGGAGGAAAGTACGAATGGTGACTGTTGTATTAAATCCCGATGCAATTTCTGTGTTTCATCAACACTCTGACAGTCCACTTATTACAGATTGCCTCCAGATGTGCTTCGGAAATTACTACAGGTCTTCCAGAGAACGATCAAAGCGTAGACTGTTTGAGACATAACTTTTATAGAGGAAAGTGCTTTTGGTGACTGTTGTATTCAATCCCGATGCAATTACTGTGATTCATCAACACTCTGATAGTCCACAGATTACAGAATGCAACGAGATTTGCATCGGAAACTACTACTGGTCTTCCAGGGAACGATCAAAGCGTAGACTGTTTGAGACTTTACTCCCACGGAGGAAGGTGCGCATGGTGACAGTTGTATTCAATCCCGATGCAATTTCTGTGTTTCATCAACACTCTGATACTCCACAGATTGCAGAATGCCACCAGATGGGCATCGGAACTACTACTGGTCTTCCAGGGAATTATCAAAGCGTAGACTGTTTGAGACATTACTCCCACGGAGGAAAGTGCACTTGGTGACTGTAGTCAATCCCGATGCAATTTCTGTGTTTCATCAACAGTCTGATAGACCACAGATTACAGAATGCCTCCAGAAGTGAATCGGAAACTACTGCTGGTCTTCCAGGGAACCATCAAAGCGTAGACTGTTTGAGACATTACTCCCATGGAGGAAAGTGCGCATGGTGACCGTTGTATTCAATCCCGATGCAATTTCTGTGTTTCATCAACACTCTGATAGTCCACAGATTGCAGAATGCCACCAGATGGGCATCGGAAACTACTACTGGTCTTCCAGGGAATGATCAAAGCGTAGACTGTTAGAGACATTACTCCCATGGAGGAAAGTGCGCATGAAGACTGTTGTATGTAATTCCGATGCAATTTATATGATTCATCAACACTCTGATAGTACACAGATTACAGAATGCCTACAGATGTGCATCGGTAACTACTACTGGTCTTCCAGGGAACGATCAAAGCGTAGACTGTTACAGACATTACTGCCATGGAGGAAAGTGCGCATGATGACTGTTGAATTTAATCCCGATGCAATTTCTGTGTTTCATCAATACTCTGATAGTCCACAGATTACAGAATGCCTCCAGATGTGCATCGGAAACTACTACTGGTCTTCCAAGGAACGATCAAAGCGTAGCCTGTCTGAGAATTACACCCATGGAGGAGAGTGCGGATGGTGACTGTTGTACTCAATCCCGATGGAATTTCTCAGTTTCGTCTACAGCCGGATAGTCCACAGATTACAGAATGCCGCCAGATGTGCATCGTAAACTACTACTGCTCTTCCAGGGAACGATCAACACGTAGACAGTATGAGACATTACTCCCATGGAGGAAAGTGCGCATGGTGCCTGTTGTATTCAATCCCGATGAAATTTCTGTGTTTCATCGACACACTGATAGTCCACAGATTACAGATTGTCTCCAGATGTGCATCGGAAACTACTACTCGTCTTCCAGGGAACTATCAAAACGTAGACTGTTTGAGTCATTACTCCCATAAAGGAAAGTTCGAATGGTGACTGTTGTATTCAGTCCCGATGCAATTTCTGTGTTTCATCAGCACTCTGATAGTCCACAGATTACAGAATGCCTGCAAATGTGCATAGGAAACTACTACTGGTCTTCCAGGGAACGATCAAATCGTAGACTGTTAGGGATATTACTTCCATGGAGGAAAGTGCGCATGGTGCCTGTTGTATTCAATTCCGATGCAATTTTTGTGTTTCATCAACACTCTGATAGTCCACAGATTACAGAATGCCTCCAGTTGTGCATCGGGAACTACTACTGGTCTTCCAGGGAACGATCAAAGAGTAGACTGTTTGAGACACTGTTCGCATGGAGGAAAGTGTGCATGGTGACTGTTGTATTGAATCCCGATGCCATTTCTGTGTTCCATCAACACTCTGATAGTCCACAGATTACAGATTGCCTCCATATGAGCATCGGAAACTACTACTGGTCTTCAAGGGAACGATCAAAGCGTAGACTGTTTGAGACATTACTTCCATGGAGAAAAGGGCGCATGGTGACTGTTGTATTCAATCCTGACGCAATTTCTGTGTTTCATCAACACTCAGATAGGTCACAGATTACAGAATGCCTCCAGATGTGCATCGGTAACTACTACTGGTCTTCCAGGGAACGATCAAAGCGTAGACTGTTTGAGACATTACTCCCATGGTGGAAAGTGCGCATGGTGACTTTTGTATTCAATCCCGAGGCAATTTCTGTGTTTCAATACACACTTTGAAGGTACACAGATTACAGAATGCCTCCAGATGTGCATCGGAAACTGCTACTGGCCTTCCAGGGAACGATCAAAGCATAGACTGTTTGAGAATTACCCCCATGAGGGAAAGTGCGCATGGTGGCTGTTGTATTCAATGCCGATGCAATTTCTGTGTTTCATCAACACTCTGATAGTCCACAGATTACAGAATGGCACGAGACGTGCATCGGAACTATTACTGGTCTCCCAGGGAACAATCAAAGCGTAGACTGTTTGAGACATTACCCCCGTGGAGGAAAGTGCGCATGGTGACTGGGTATTCAATCCAGATGCAGTTATTGTGTTTCATCAACACTTTGAACGTCCACAGATTACAGAATGCCTCCATATGTGCATCGGAAACTACTACTGGTCTTCCAGGGAACGATCAAAGCGTAGACTGTTTGAGACACTGCTCCCTTGGAGGAAAGTGCGCATGGTGACTGTTATATTCAATTCCGATGCAATTTCTGTGGTTCATCAACACTCAGATAGTCCACAGATTACAGAATGCTTCCAGATGTGCATCGGAAACTACTACTGGTCTTCCAGGGAATAATCAAATCGTAGACTGTTAGAGACATTACTACAATGGAGGAAAGTGCGAATGCTGACTGTTATATTCAATCCCGATGCAATTTCTGTGTTTCATCAACAGTCTGATAGACCACAGATTACAGAAATGCCTCCAGATGTGCATCGGAAACTACTGCTGGTCTTCCAGGGAACGATCAAAGCGTAGACTGTTTGAGACATTACTCCCATGGAGGAAAGTGCGCATGGTGACTTTTGTATTCAATCCCGATGCAATTTCTGTGTTTCATCAACACTCTGACAGACCACTGATTACAGAATGCCTCCATAAGTGAATCGGAAACTACTGCTGGTCTTCCAGGGAACGATCAAAGCGTAGACTGTTTGAGACATTACTCCCATGGAGGAAAGTGCGCATGGTGACCGTTGTATTCAATCCCGATGCAATTTCTGTGTTTCATCAACACACTGATAGTCCACAGATTGCAGAATGCCACCAGATGGGCATCGGAAACTACTACTGGTCTTCCAGGGAATGATCAAAGCGTAGACTGTTAGAGACATTACTCCCATGGAGGAAAGTGCGCATGATGACTGTTGTATTTAATCCCGATGCAATTTATATGATTCATCAACACTCTGATAGTACACATATTACAGAATGCCTACAGATGTGCATCGGTAACTACTACTGGTCTTCCAGGGAACGATCAAAGCGTAGACTGTTACAGACATTACTGGAATGGAGGAAAGTGCGCATGATGACTGTTGAATTTAATTCCGATGCAATTTCTGTGTTTCATCAATACTCTGATAGTCCACAGATTACAGAATGCCTCCAGATGTGCATCGGAAACTACTACTGGTCTTCCAGGGAACGATCAAAGCGTAGACTGTTAGAGACATTTCTCCCATGGTGGAAAGTGCGCGTGGGGACCGTTGTATTCAATCCCGATGCAATTTCTGTGTTTCATCAGAACTCTGATAGTCCACAGATTACAGAATGCCTCCAGATGTGCATCGGAAACTACTACTGGACTTCCAGGGAACGATCAAAAAATAGACTGCTTGAGACAATACTCACATGGAGGAAAGTGCGAATGGTGACTTTTGTATTCAATCCTGATGCAATTTCTGTGTTTCATCAACAGTCTGAGAGTCCACAGATTGCAGAATGCCTCCAGATGTGCATCGGAAACTACTACTGGTCTTCCAGGGAACGATCAAAGCGTAGCCTGTATTAGAATTACTCACATGGAGGAAAGTGCACATGGTGACTGTTTTACACAATCCCGATGCATTTTCTGAGTTTCATCAACACTCTGATAGTCCACAGATTACAGAATGCCTCCAGATGAGTATCTGAAACTACTACTGGTCTTCCTGGGAACGATTAAAGCGTAGACTGTCTGAGACAATACTCCCTAGGAGGAAAGTGCGCATGGTGATTGTTGTATTCAATCCCGATGCAATTTCTGTGTTTCATCAACACTCTGATAGTCCACAGATTACAGAATGTCTCCAGATGTGCATCGGAAACTACTACTGGTCTTCCAGGGAACGATTAAAGCATAGACTGTTTGAGACATTACTCCCATAAAGCAATGTGCGCATGGTGACTGTTGTATTCGGTCCCGATGCAATATCTGTGTTTCATTAACACTCTGATAGTCCACAGATTACAGAATGCCTCAAGATGAGCATCGGAAACTACTACTGATATTCCAGGGAGCGATCAAAGCATAGACTGTTTGAGACATTACTCCCATGGAGGAACGTTCTCATGGTGACTCTTGTATTCAATCCCGACGCAATTTCTGTGTTTCATCAGCACTCTGATAGTCCACAGATTACAGAATGCATCCAGATGTGCGTAGGAAACTACTACTGGTCTTCCAGGGAACGATCAAATCGTAGACTGTTAGAGACATTACTTCCATGGAGGAAAGTGCGCATGGTGCATCCTGTACTCAATCACGATGCAATATCTTTGTTTCATCAACACTCTGATAGTCCACAGATTACAGAATGCCACCAGATGGGCATCGGAAACTACTACTGGTCTTCCAGGTAACGATCAAAGCGTAGTCTGTTTGAGACATACCTCCCGTGGAGGAAAGTACGAATGGTGACTGTTGTATTAAATCCCGATGCAATTTCTGTGTTTCATCAACACTCTGACAGTCCACTTATTACAGATTGCCTCCAGATGTGCTTCGGAAATTACTACTGGTCTTCCAGAGAACGATCAAAGCGTAGACTGTTTGAGACATAACTTTTATAGAGGAAAGTGCTTTTGGTGACTGTTGTATTCAATCCCGATGCAATTACTGTGATTCATCAACACTCTGATAGTCCACAGATTACAGAATGCAACGAGATTTGCATCGGAAACTACTACTGGTCTTCCAGGGAACGATCAAAGCGTAGACTGTTTGAGACATTACTCCCACGGAGGAAGGTGCGCATGGTGACAGTTGTATTCAATCCCGATGCAATTTCTGTGTTTCATCAACACTCTGATACACCACAGATTGCAGAATGCCACCAGATGGGCGTCGGAACTACTACTGGTCTTCCAGGGAATTATCTAAGCGTAGACTGTGTGAGACATTACTCCCACGGAGGAAAGTGCGCATGGTGACCGTTGTATTCAATACCGATGCAATTTCTGTGTTTCATCAACAGTCTGATAGACCACAGATTACAGAATGCCTCCAGAAGTGAATCGGAAACTACTGCTGGTCTTCCAGGGAACGATCAAAGCGTAGACTGTTTGAGACATTACTCCCATGGAGGAAAGTGCGCATGGTGACCGTTGTATTCAATCCCGATGCAATTTCTGTGTTTCATCAACACTCTGATAGTCCACAGATTGCAGAATGCCACCAGATGGGCATCGGAAACTACTACTGGTCTTCCAGGGAATGATCAAAGCGTAGACTGTTAGAGACATTACTCCCATGGAGGAAAGTGCGCATGATGACTGTTGTATTTAATCGCGATGCAATTTATATGATTCATCAACACTCTGATAGTACACATATTACAGAATGCCTACAGATGTGCATCGGTAACTACTACTGGTCTTCCAGGGAACGATCAAAGCGTAGACTGTTACAGACATTACTGGAATGGAGGAAAGTGCGCATGATGACTGTTGAATTTAATTCCGATGCAATTTCTGTGTTTCATCAATACTCTGATAGTCCACAGATTACAGAATGCCTCCAGATGTGCATCGGAAACTACTACTGGTCTTCCAGGGAACGATCAAAGCGTAGACTGTTAGAGACATTTCTCCCATGGTGGAAAGTGCGCGTGGGGACCGTTGTATTCAATCCCGATGCAATTTCTGTGTTTCATCAGAACTCTGATAGTCCACAGATTACAGAATGCCTCCAGATGTGCATCGGAAACTACTACTGGACTTCCAGGGAACGATCAAAAAATAGACTGCTTGAGACAATACTCACATGGAGGAAAGTGCGAATGGTGACTTTTGTATTCAATCCTGATGCAATTTCTGTGTTTCATCAACAGTCTGAGAGTCCACAGATTGCAGAATGCCTCCAGATGTGCATCGGAAACTACTACTGGTCTTCCAGGGAACGATCAAAGCGTAGCCTGTATTAGAATTACTCACATGGAGGAAAGTGCACATGGTGACTGTTTTACACAATCCCGATGCATTTTCTGAGTTTCATCAACACTCTGATAGTCCACAGATTACAGAATGCCTCCAGATGAGTATCTGAAACTACTACTGGTCTTCCTGGGAACGATTAAAGCGTAGACTGTCTGAGACAATACTCCCTAGGAGGAAAGTGCGCATGGTGATTGTTGTATTCAATCCCGATGCAATTTCTGTGTTTCATCAACACTCTGATAGTCCACAGATTACAGAATGTCTCCAGATGTGCATCGGAAACTACTACTGGTCTTCCAGGGAACGATTAAAGCATAGACTGTTTGAGACATTACTCCCATAAAGGAATGTGCGCATGGTGACTGTTGTATTCGGTCCCGATGCAATATCTGTGTTTCATTAACACTCTGATAGTCCACAGATTACAGAATGCCTCAAGATGAGCATCGGAAACTACTACTGATATTCCAGGGAGCGATCAAAGCGTAGTCTGTTTGAGACATACCTCCCGTGGAGGAAAGTACGAATGGTGACTCTTGTATTCAATCCCGATGCAATTTCTGTGTTTCATCAGCACTCTGATAGTCCACAGATTACAGAATGCATCCAGATGTGCATAGGAAACTACTACTGGTCTTCCAGGGAACGATCAAATCGTAGACTGTTAGAGACATTACTTCCATGGAGGAAAGTGCGCATGGTACCTCCTGTACTCTATCACGATGCAATATCTTTGTTTCATCAACACTCTGATAGTCCACAGATTACAGAATGCCACCAGATGGGCATCGGAAACTACTACTGGTCTTCCAGGGAACGATCAAAGCGTAGTCTGTTTGAGACATACCTCCCGTGGAGGAAAGTACGAATAGTGACTGTTGTATTAAATCCCGAAGCAATTTCTGTGTTTCATCAACACTCTGACAGTCCACTTATTACAGATTGCCTCCAGATGTGCTTCGGAAATTACTACTGGTCTTCCAGAGAACGATCAAAGCGTAGACTGTTTGAGACATAACTTTTATAGAGGAAAGTGCTTTTGGTGACTGTTGTATTCAATCCCGATGCAATTACTGTGATTCATCAACACTCTGATAGTCCACAGATTACAGAATGCAACGAGATTTGCATCGGAAACTACTACTGGTCTTCCAGGGAACGATCAAAGCGTAGACTGTTTGAGACATTACTCCCACGGAGGAAGGTGCGCATAGTGACAGTTGTATTCAATCCCGATGCAATTCCTGTGTTTCATCAACACTCTGATACGCCACAGATTGCAGAATGCCACCAGATGGGCATCGGAACTACTACTGGTCTTCCAGGGAATTATCAAAGCGTAGACTGTTTGAGACATTACTCCCACGGAGGAAAGTGCACTTGGTGACTGTAGTCAATCCCGATGCAATTTCTGTGTTTCATCAACAGTCTGATAGACCACAGATTACAGAATGCCTCCAGAAGTGAATCGGAAACTACTGCTGGTCTTCCAGGGAACCATCAAAGCGTAGACTGTTTGAGACATTACTCCCAAGGAGGAAAGTGCGCATGGTGACCGTTGTATTCAATCCCGATGCAATTTCTGTGTTTCATCAACACTCTGATAGTCCACAGATTGCAGAATGCCACCAGATGGGCATCGGAAACTACTACTGGTCTTCCAGAGAATGATCAAAGCGTAGACTGTTAGGGACATTACTCCCATGGAGGAAAGTGCGCATGATGACTGTTGTATGTAATCCCGATGCAATTTATATGATTCATCAACACTCTGATAGTACACAGATTTCAGAATGCCTACAGATGTGCATCGGTAACTACTACTGGTCTTCCAGGGAACGATCAAAGCGTAGACTGTTACAGACATTACTGCCATGGAGGAAAGTGCGCATGATGACTGTTGAATTTAATCCCGATGCAATTTCTGTGTTTCATCAATACTCTGATAGTCCACAGATTACAGAATGCCTCCAGATGTGCATCGGAAACTACTACTGGTCTTCCAAGGAACGATCAAAGCGTAGCCTGTTTGAGAATTACTCCCATGGAGGAGAGTGCGGATGGTGACTGTTGTATTCAATCCCGATGGAATTTCTCTGTTTCATCTACAGTCGGATAGTCCACAGATTACAGAACGCCGCCAGATGTGCATCGTAAACTACTACTGCTCTTCCAGGGAACGATCAACACGTAGACTGTATGAGACATTACTCCCATGGAGGAAAGTGCGCATGGTGACTGTTGTATTCAATCCCGATGAAATTCCTGTGTTTCATCGACACTCTGATAGTCCACAGATTACAGATTGTCTCCAGATGTGCATCGGAAACTACTACTCGTCTTCCAGGGAACGATCAAAACATAGACTGTTTGAGTCATTACTCCCATAAAGGAAAGTGCGAATGGTGACTGTTGTATTCAGTCCCGATGCAATTTCTGTGTTTCATCAGCACTCTGATAGGCCACAGATTACAGAATGCCTGCAAATGTGCATAGGAAACTACTACTGGTCTTCCAGGGAACGATCAAATCGTACACTGTTAGAGACATTACTTCCATGGAGGAAAGTGCGCATGGTGCCTGTTGTATTCAATTCCGATGCAATTTTTGTGTGTTTCATCAACACTCTGATAGTCCACAGATACAGAATGAAACCAGATGTGCATCGGAAACTACTACTGGTCTTCCAGGGAACGATCAAAGCGTAGTCTGTTTGAGACATACCTTCCTTGGAGGAAAGTGCGCATTGTGACTGTTGTATTCAATCCCGATGCAATTTCTGTGTTTCATCAACACTCTGACAGACCACTGATTACAGAATGCCTGCAAATGTGCATAGGAAACTACTACTGGTCTTCCAGGGAGCGATCAAAGCATAGACTGTTTGAGACATTACTGCCATGGAGGAACGTTCTCATGGTGACTCTTGTATTCAATCCCGATGCAATTTCTGTGTTTCATCAGCACTCTGATAGTCCACAGATTACAGAATGCATCCAGATGTGCATAGGAAACTACTACTGGTCTTCCAGGGAACGATCAAATCGTAGATTGTTAGAGACATTACTTCCATGGAGGAAAGTGCGCATGGTGCATCCTGTACTCAATCACGATGCAATATCTTTGTTTCATCAACACTCTGATAGTCCACAGATTACAGAATGCCACCAGATGGGCATCGGAAACTACTACTGGTCTTCCAGGGAACGATCAAAGCGTAGTCTGTTTGAGACATACCTCCCGTGGAGGAAAGTACGAATGGTGACTGTTGTATTAAATCCCGATGCAATTTCTGTGTTTCATCAACACTCTGACAGTCCACTTATTACAGATTGCCTCCAGATGTGCTTCGGAAATTACTACTGGTCTTCCAGAGAACGATCAAAGCGTAGACTGTTTGAGACATAACTTTTATAGAGGAAAGTGCTTTTGGTGACTGTTGTATTCAATCCCGATGCAATTACTGTGATTCATCAACACTCTGATAGTCCACAGATTACAGAATGCAACGAGATTTGCATCGGAAACTACTACTGGTCTTCCAGGGAACGATCAAAGCGTAGACTGTTTGAGACATTACTCCCACGGAGGAAGGTGCGCATGGTGACAGTTGTATTCAATCCCGATGCAATTTCTGTGTTTCATCAACACTCTGATACTCCACAGATTGCAGAATGCCACCAGATGGGCATCGGAACTACTACTGGTCTTCCAGGGAATTATCTAAGCGTAGACTGTTTGAGACATTACTCCCATGGAGGAAAGTGCACTTGGTGACTGTAGTCAATCCCGATGCAATTTCTGTGTTTCATCAACAGTCTGATAGACCACAGATTACAGAATGCCTCCAGAAGTGAATCGGAAACTACTGCTGGTCTTCCAGGGAACCATCATAGCGTAGACTGTTTGAGACATTACTCCCACGGAGGAAGGTGCGCATAGTGACAGTTTTATTCAATCCCGATGCAATTCCTGTGTTTCATCAACACTCTGATACTCCACAGATTGCAGAATGCCACCAGATGGGCATCGGAACTACTACTGGTCTTCCAGGGAATTATCAAAGCGTAGACTGTTTGAGACATTACTCCCACGGAGGAAAGTGCACTTGGTGACTGTAGTCAATCCCGATGCAATTTCTGTGTTTCATCAACAGTCTGATAGACCACAGATTACAGAATGCCTCCAGAAGTGAATCGGAAACTACTGCTGGTCTTCCAGGGAACCATCAAAGCGTAGACTGTTTGAGACATTACTCCCAAGGAGGAAAGTGCGCATGGTGACCGTTGTATTCAATCCCGATGCAATTTCTGTGTTTCATCAACACTCTGATAGTCCACAGATTGCAGAATGCCACCAGATGGGCATCGGAAACTACTACTGGTCTTCCAGGGAATGATCAAAGCGTAGACTGTTAGAGACATTACTCCCATGGAGGAAAGTGCGCATGATGACTGTTGTATGTAATCCCGATGCAATTTATATGATTCATCAACATTCTGATAGTACACAGATTACAGAATGCCTACAGATGTGCATCGGTAACTACTACTGGTCTTCCAGGGAATGATCAAAGCGTAGACTGTTAGAGACATTACTCCCATGGAGGAAAGTGCGCATGATGACTGTTGTATGTAATCCCGATGCAATTTATATGATTCATCAACACTCTGATAGTACACAGATTACAGAATGCCTACAGATGTGCATCGGTAACTACTACTGGTCTTCCAGGGAACGATCAAAGCGTAGACTGTTACAGACATTACTGCCATGGAGGAAAGTGCGCATGATGACTGTTGAATTTAATCCCGATGCAATTTCTGTGTTTCATCAATACTCTGATAGTCCACAGATTACAGAATGCCTCCAGATGTGCATCGGAAACTACTACTGGTCTTCCAAGGAACGATCAAAGCGTAGCCTGTTTGAGAATTACTCCCATGGAGGAGAGTGCGGATGGTGACTGTTGTATTCAATCCCGATGGAATTTCTCTGTTTCATCTACAGTCGGATAGTCCACAGATTACAGAATGCCGCCAGATGTGCATCGGAAACTACTACTCGTCTTCCAGGGAACGATCAAAACATAGACTGTTTGAGTCATTACTCCCATAAAGGAAAGTGCGAATGGTGACTGTTGTATTCAGTCCCGATGCAATTTCTGTGTTTCATCAGCACTCTGATAGGCCACAGATTACAGAATGCCTGCAAATGTGCATAGGAAACTACTACTGGTCTTCCAGGGAACGATCAAATCGTACACTGTTAGAGACATTACTTCCATGGAGGAAAGTGCGCATGGTGCCTGTTGTATTCAATTCCGATGCAATTTTTGTGTTTCATCAACACTCTGATAGTCCACAGATTACAGAATGAAACCAGATGTGCATCGGAAACTACTACTGGTCTTCCAGGGAACGACCAAAGCGTAGTCTGTTTGAGACATACCTTCCTTGGAGGAAAGTGCGCATTGTGACTGTTGTATTCAATCCCGATGCAATTTCTGTGTTTCATCAACACTCTGACAGACCACTGATTACAGAATGCCTGCAAATGTGCATAGGAAACTACTACTGGTCTTCCAGGGAGCGATCAAAGCATAGACTGTTTGAGACATTACTACCATGGAGGAACGTTCTCATGGTGACCCTTGTATTCAATCCCGATGCAATTTCTGTGTTTCATCAGCACTCTGATAGTCCACAGATTACAGAATGCATCCAGATGTGCATAGGAAACTACTACTGGTCTTCCAGGGAACGATCAAATCGTAGACTGTTAGAGACATTACTTCCATGGAGGAAAGTGCGCATGGTGCATCCTGTACTCAATCACGATGCAATATCTTTGTTTCATCAACACTCTGATAGTCCACAGATTACAGAATGCCACCAGATGGGCATCGGAAACTACTACTGGTCTTCCAGGGAACGATCAAAGCGTAGTCTGTTTGAGACATACCTCCCGTGGAGGAAAGTACGAATGGTGACTGTTGTATTAAATCCCGATGCAATTTCTGTGTTTCATCAACACTCTGACAGTCCACTTATTACAGAATGCCTCCAGATGTGCTTCGGAAATTACTACTGGTCTTCCAGGGAACGATCAAAGCGTAGACTGTTTGAGACATTACTCCCACGGAGGAAGGTGCGCATGGTGACAGTTGTATTCAATCCCGATGCAATTTCTGTGTTTCATCAACACTCTGATACTCCACAGATTGCAGAATGCCACCAGATGGGCATCGGAACTACTACTGGTCTTCCAGGGAATTATCTAAGCGTAGACTGTTTGAGACATTACTCCCACGGAGGAAAGTGCACTTGGTGACTGTAGTCAATCCCGATGCTATTTCTGTGTTTCATCAACAGTCTGATAGACCACAGATTACAGAATGCCTCCAGAAGTGAATCGGAAACTACTGCTGGTCTTCCAGGGAACCATCAAAGCGTAGACTGTTTGAGACATTACTCCCATGGAGGAAAGTGCGCATGGTGACCGTTGTATTCAATACCGATGCAATTTCTGTGTTTCATCAACACTCTGATAGTCCACAGATTGCAGAATGCCACCAGATGGGCATCGGAAACTACTACTGGTCTTCCAGGGAATGATCAAAGCGTAGACTGTTAGAGACATTACTCCCATGGAGGAAAGTGCGCATGATGACTGTTGTATGTAATCCCGATGCAATTTATATGATTCATCAACACTCTGATAGTACACAGATTACAGAATGCCTACAGATGTGCATCGGTAAATACTACTGGTCTTCCAGGGAACGATCAAAGCGTAGACTGTTACAGACATTACTACCATGGAGGAAAGTGCGCATGATGACTGTTGAATTTAATCCCGATGCAATTTCTGTGTTTCATCAATACTCTGATAGTCCACAGATTACAGAATGCCTCCAGATGTGCATCGGAAACGACTACTGGTCTTCCAAGGAACGATCAAAGCGTAGCCTGTTTGAGAATTACTCCCATGGAGGAGAGTGCGGATGGTGACTGTTGTATTCAATCCCGATGGAATTTCTCAGTTTCATCTACAGTCGGATAGTCCACAGATTACAGAATGCCGCCAGATGTGCATCGTAAACTACTACTGCTCTTCCAGGGAACGATCAACACGTAGACTGTATGAGACATTACTCCCATGGAGGAAAGTGCGCATGGTGACTGTTGTATTCAATCCCGATGAAATTTCTGTGTTTCATCGACACTCTGATAGTCCACAGATTACAGATTGTCTCCAGATGTGCATCGGAAACTACTACTCGTCTTCCAGGGAACGATCAAAACATAGACTGTTTGAGTCATTACTCCCATAAAGGAAAGTGCGAATGGTGACTGTTGTATTCAGTCCCGATGCAATTTCTGTGTTTCATCAGCACTCTGATAGTCCACAGATTACAGAATGCCTGCAAATGTGCATAGGAAACTACTACTGGTCTTCCAGGGAACGATCAAATCGTAGACTGTTAGGGACATTACTTCCATGGAGGAAAGTGCGCATGGTGCCTGTTGTATTCAATTCCGATGCAATTTTTGTGTTTCATCAACACTCTGATAGTCCACAGATTACAGAATGCCACCAGATGGGCATCGGAAACTACTACTGGTCTTCGAGGGAACGATCAAAGCGTAGACTGTTTGAGACATTACTTCCATGGAGGAAATTGCGCATGGTGACTGTTGTATTAAATCCCGACGCAATTTCTGTGTTTCATCAACACTCAGATAGTTCACAGATTACAGAATGCCTCCAGATGTGCATCGGAAACTACTACTGGTCTTACAGGGAAAGATCAAAGCGTAGGCTGTTAGAGACATTACTCCCATGGAGGAGAGTGCGCATGATGACTGTTGTATTTAATCCCGATGCAATTTATGTGATTCATCAACACTCTGATAGTCCACAGATTACAGAATGCCTCCAGTTGTGCATAGGAAACTACTACTGGTCTTCCAGGGAACGATCAAAGAGTAGACTGCTTGAGACACTGTTCGCATGGCGGAAAGAGTGCATGGTGACTGTTGTATTGAATCCCGATGCCATTTCTGTGTTCCATCAACACTCTGATAGTCCACAGATTACAGATTGCCTCCAGATGAGCATCGGAAACTACTACTGGTCTTCAAGGGAACGATCAAAGCGTAGACTGTTTGAGACATTACTTCCATGGAGAAAAGGGCGCATGGTGACTGTTGTATTCAATCCCGACGCAATTTCTGTGTTTCATCAACACTCAGATAGGTCACAGATTACAGAATGCCTCCAGATGTGCATCGGTAACTACTACTGGTCTTCCAGGGAACGATCAAAGCGTAGACTGTTTGAGACATTACTCCCATGGTGGAAAGTGCGCATGGTGACTTTTGTATTCAATCCCGAGGCAATTTCTGTGTTTCAATACACACTTTGAAGGTACACAGATTACAGAATGCCTCCAGATGTGCATCGGAAACTGCTACTGGCCTTCCAGGGAACGATCAAAGCATAGACTGTTTGAGAATTACCCAAATGGAGGAAAGTGCGCATGGTGGCTGTTGTATTCAATGCCGATGCAATTTCTGTGTTTCATCAACACTCTGATAGTCCACAGATTACAGAATGGCACGAGACGTGCATCGGAACTATTACTGGTCTCCCAGGGAACAATCAAAGCGTAGACTGTTTGAGACATTACTCCCGTGGAGGAAAGTGCGCATGGTGACTGGGTATTCAATCCAGATGCAATTATTGTGTTTCATCAACACTTTGAACGTCCACAGATTACAGAATGCCTCCATATGTGCATCGGAAACTACTACTGGTCTTCCAGGAAACGATCAAAGCGTAGACTGTTTGAGACACTGCTCCCTTGGAGGAAAGTGCGCATGGTGACTGTTATATTCAATTCCGATGCAATTTCTGTGGTTCATCAACACTCAGATAGTCCACAGATTACAGAATGCTTCCAGATGTGCATCGGAAACTACTACTGGTCTTCCAGGGAATTATCAAAGCGTAGACTGTTTGAGACATTACTCCCATGGAGGAAAGTGCGCATGGTGACTGTTGTATTCAATCCCGATGCAATTTCTGTGTTTCATCAACACTCTGACAGACCACTGATTACAGAATCCCTCCAGATGTGCATCGGAACTACTACTGGTCTTCCAGGGAATTATCAAAGCGTAGACTGTTTGAGACATTACTCCCATGGAGGAAAGTGCACTTGGTGACTGTAGTCAATCCCGATGCAATTTCTGTGTTTCATCAACAGTCTGATAGACCACAGATTATAGAATGCCTCCAGAAGTGAATCGGAAACTACTGCTGGTCTTCCAGGGAACGATCAAAGCGTAGACTGTTTGAGACATTACTCCCATGGAGGAAAGTGCGCATGGTGACCGTTGTATTCAATCCCGATGCAATTTCTGTGTTTCATCAACACTCTGATAGTCCACAGATTGCAGAACGCCACCAGATGGGCATCGGAAACTACTACTGGTCTTCCAGGGAATGATCAAAGCGTAGACTGTTAGAGACATTACTCCCATGGAGGAAAGTGCGCATGATGACTGTTGTATTTAATCCCGATGCAATTTATATGATTCATCAACACTCTGATAGTACACATATTACAGAATGCCTACAGATGTACATCGGTAACTACTACTGGTCTTCCAGGGAACGATCAAAGCGTAGACTGTTACAGACATTACTGGAATGGAGGAAAGTGCGCATGATGACTGTTGAATTTAATTCCGATGCAATTTCTGTGTTTCATCAATACTCTGATAGTCCACAGATTACAGAATGCCTCCAGATGTGCATCGGAAACTACTACTGGTCTTCCAGGGAACGATCAAAGCGTAGACTGTTAGAGACATTTCTCCTATGGTGGAAAGTGCGCGTGGGGACCGTTGTATTCAATCCCGATGCAATTTCTGTGTTTCATCAGAACTCTGATAGTCCACAGGTTACAGAATGCCTCCAGATGTGCATCGGAAACTACTACTGGTCTTCCAGGGAACGATCAAAAAATAGACTGTTTGAGACAATACTCACATGGAGAAAAGTGCGAATGGTGACTTTTGTATTCAATCCTGAAGCAATTTCTGTGTTTCATCAACAGTCTGAGAGTCCACAGATTGCAGAATGCCTATAGATGTGCATCGGAAACTACTACTGGTCTTCCAGGGAACGATCAAAGCGTAGCCTGTATTAGAATTACTCACATGGAGGAAAGTGCACATGGTGACTGTTTTACACAATCCCGATGCATTTTCTGAGTTTCATCAACACTCTGATAGTCCACAGATTACAGAATGCCTACAGATGAGTATCTGAAACTACTACTGGTCTTCCTGGGAACGATTAAAGCGTAGACTGTCTGAGACAATACTCCCTAGGAGGAAAGTGCGCATGGTGATTGTTGTATTCAATCCCGATGCAATTTCTGTGTTTCATCAACACTCTGATAGTCCACAGACTACAGAATGTCTCCAGATGTGCATCGGAAACTACTACTGGTCTTCCAGGGAACGATTAAAGCATAGACTGTTTGAGACATTACTCCCATAAAGGAATGTGCGCATGGTGACTGTTGTATTCGGTCCCGATGCAATATCTGTGATTCATTAACACTCTGATAGTCCACAGATTACAGAATGCCTCAAGATGAGCATCGGAAACTACTACTGATATTCGAGGGAGCGATCAAAGCATAGACTGTTTGAGACATTACTCCCATGGAGGAACGTTCTCATGGTGACTCTTGTATTCAATCCCGATGCAATTTCTGTGTTTCATCAGCACTCTGATAGTCCACAGATTACAGAATGCATCCGGATGTCCATAGGAAACTACTACTGGTCTTCCAGGGAACGATCAAATCGTAGACTGTTAGAGACATTACTTCCATGGAGGAAAGTGCGCATGGTACCTCCTGTACTCAATCACAATGCAATATCTTTGTTTCATCAACACTCTGATAGTCCACAGATTACAGAATGCCACCAGATGGGCATCGGAAACTACTACTGGTCTTCCAGGGAACGATCAATGCGTAGTCTGTTTGAGACATACCTCCCGTGGAGGAAAGTACGAATGGTGACTGTTGTATTAAATCCCGATGCAATTTCTGTGTTTCATCAACACTCTGACATTCCACTTATTACAGATTGCCTCCAGATGTGCTTCGAAAATTACTACTGGTCTTCCAGAGAACGATCAAAGCGTAGACTGTTTGAGACATAACTATTATAGAGGAAAGTGCTTTTGGTGACTGTTGTATTCAATCGCGATGCAATTACTGTGATTCATCAACACTCTGATAGTCCACAGATTACAGAATGCAACGAGATTTGCATCGGAAACTACTACTGGTCTTCCAGGGAACGATCAAAGCGTAGACTGTTTGAGACATTACTCCCACGGAGGAAGGTGCGCATAGTGACAGTTGTATTCAATCCCGATGCAATTTCTGTGTTTCATCAACACTCTGATACTCCACAGATTGCAGAATGCCACCAGATGGGCATCGGAACTACTACTGGTCTTCCAGGGAATTATCAAAGCGTAGACTGTTTGAGACATTACTCCCACGGAGGAAAGTGCACTTGGTGACTGTAGTCAATCCCGATGCAATTTCTGTGTTTCATCAACAGTCTGATAGACCACAGATTACAGAATGCCTCCAGAAGTAAATCGGAAACTACTGCTGGTCTTCCAGGGAACCATCAAAGCGTAGACTGTTTGAGACATTACTCCCAAGGAGGAAAGTGCGCATGGTGACCGTTGTATTCAATCCCGATGCAATTTCTGTGTTTCATCAACACTCTGATAGTCCACAGATTGCAGAATGCCACCAGATGGGCATCGGAAACTACTACTGGTCTTCCAGGGAATGATCAAAGCGTAGACTGTTAGAGACATTACTCCCATGGAGGAAAGTGCGCATGATGACTGTTGTATGTAATCCCGATGCAATTTATATGATTCATCAACACTCTGATAGTACACAGATTACAGAATGCCTCCAGATGTGCATCGGAAACTACTACTGGTCTTCCAAGGAACGATCAAAGCGTAGCCTGTTTGAGAATTACTCCCATGGAGGAGAGTGCGGATGGTGACTGTTGTATTCAATCCCGATGGAATTTCTCAGTTTCATATACAGTCGGATAGTCCACAGATTACAGAATGCCGCCAGATGTGCATCGTAAACTACTACTGCTCTTCCAGGGAACGATCAACACGTAGACTGTATGAGACATTACTCCCATGGAGGAAAATGCGCATGATGACTGTTGTATTCAATCCCGATGAAATTTCTGTGTTTCATCGACACTCTGATAGTCCACAGATTACAGATTGTCTCCAGATGTGCATCGGAAACTACTACTCGTCTTCCAGGGAACGATCAAAGCATAGACTGTTTGAGTCATTACTCCCATAAAGGAAAGTGCGAATGGTGACTGTTGTATTCAGTCCCGATGCAATTTCTGTGTTTCATCAGCACTCTGATAGGCCACAGATTACAGAATGCCTGCAAATGTGCATAGGAAACTACTACTGGTCTTCCAGGGAACGATCAAATCGTACACTGTTAGAGACATTACTTCCATGGAGGAAAGTGCGCATGGTGCCTGTTGTATTCAATTCCGATGCAATTTTTGTGTTTCATCAACACTCTGATAGTCCACAGATTACAGAATGAAACCAGATGTGCATCGGAAACTACTACTGGTCTTCCAGGGAACGATCAAAGCGTAGTCTGTTTGAGACATACCTTCCTTGGAGGAAAGTGCGCATTGTGACTGTTGTATTCAATCCCGATGCAATTTCTGTGTTTCATCAACACTCTGACAGACCACTGATTACAGAATGCCTGCAAATGTGCATAGGAAACTACTACTGGTCTTCCAGGGAACGATCAAATCGTAGACTGTTAGGGACATTACTTCCATGGAGGAAAGTGCGCATGGTGCCTGTTGTATTCAATTCCGATGCAATTTTTGTGTTTCATCAACACTCTGATAGTCCACAGATTAAAGAATGCCTCCAGTTGTGCATCGGAAACTACTACTGGTCTTCCAGGGAACGATCAAAGAGTAGACTGTTTGAGACACTGTTCGCATGGAGGAAAGTGTGCATGGTGACTGTTGTATTGAATCCCGATGCCATTTCTGTGTTCCATCAACACTCTGATAGTCCACAGATTACAGATTGCCTCCATATGAGCATCGGAAACTACTACTGGTCTTCAGGGGAACGATCAAAGCGTAGACTGTTTGAGACATTACTTCCATGGAGAAAAGGGCGCATGGTGACTGTTGTATTCAATCCTGACTCAATTTCTGTGTTTCATCAACACTCAGATAGGTCACAGATTACAGAATGCCTCCAGATGTGCATCGGTAACTACTACTGGTCTTCCAGGGAACGATCAAAGCGTAGACTGTTATAGACATTTCTCCCATGGTGGAAAGTGCGCGTGGGGACCGTTGTATTCAATCCCGATGCAATTTCTGCTTTTCATCAGAACTCTGTTAGTCCACAGATTACAGAATGCCTCCAGATGTGCATCGGAAACTACTACTGGTCTTCCAGGGAACGATCAAAAAATAGACTGTTTGTGACAATACTCACATGGAGGAAAGTGCGAATGGTGACTTTTGTATTCAATCCTGATGCAATTTCTGTGTTTCATCAACAGTCTGAGAGTCCACAGATTGCAGAATGGCTCCAGATGTGCATCGGAAACTACTATTGGTCTTCCAGGGAACGATCAAAGCGTAGCCTGTATTAGAATTACTCACATGGAGGAAAGTGCACATGGTGACTGTTTTACACAATCCCGATGCATTTTCTGAGTTTCATCAACACTCTGATAGTCCACAGATTACAGAATGCCTCCAGATGAGTATCTGAAACTACTACTGGTCTTCCTGGGAACGATTAAAGCGTAGACTGTCTGAGACAATACTCCCTAGAAGGAAAGTGCGCATGGTGATTGTTGTATTCAATCCCGATGCAATTACTGTGATTCATCAACACTCTAATAGTCCACAGATTACAGAATGCAACGAGATTTGCATCGGAAACTACTACTGGTCTTCCAGGGAACGATCAAAGCGTAGACTGTTTGAGACATTACTCCCACGGAGGAAGGTGCGCATGGTGACAGTTGTATTCAATCCCGATGCAATTTCTGTGTTTCATCAACACTCTGATACTCCACAGATTGCAGAATGCCACCAGATGGGCATCGGAACTACTACTGGTCTTCCAGGGAATTATCAAAGCGTAGACTGTTTGAGACATTACTCCCACGGAGGAAAGTGCACTTGGTGACTGTAGTCAATCCCGATGCAATTTCTGTGTTTCATCAACAGTCTGATAGACCACAGATTACAGAATGCCTCCAGAAGTGAATCGGAAACTACTGCTGGTCTTCCAGGGAACCATCAAAGCGTAGACTGTTTGAGACATTATTCCCATGGAGGAAAGTGCGCATGGTGACCGTTGTATTCAATACCGATGCAATTTCTGTGTTTCATCAACACTCTGATAGTCCACAGATTGCAGAATGCCACCTGATGGGCATCGGAAACTACTACTGGTCTTCCAGGGAATGATCAAAGCGTAGACTGTTAGAGACATTACTCCTATGGAGGAAAGTGCGCATGATGACTGTTGTATGTAATCCCGATGCTATTTATATGATTCATCAACACTCTGATAGTACACAGATTACAGAATGCCTACAGATGTGCATCGGTAACTACTACTGGTCTTCCAGGGAACGATCAAAGCGTAGACTGTTACAGACATTACTGCCATGGAGGAAAGTGCGCATGATGACTGTTGAATTTAATCCCGATGCAATTTCTGTGTATCATCAATACTCTGATAGTCCACAGATTACAGAATGCCTCCAGATGTGCATCGGAAACGACTACTGGTCTTCCAAGGAACGATCAAAGCGTAGCCTGTTTGAGAATTACTCCCATGGAGGAGAGTGCGGATGGTGACTGTTGTATTAAATCCCGATGGAATTTCTCAGTTTCATCTACAGTCGGATAGTCCACAGATTACAGAATGCCGCCAGATGTGCATCGTAAACTACTACTGCTCTTCCAGGGAACGATCAACACGTAGACTGTATGAGACATTACTCCCATGGAGGAAAGTGCGCATGGTGACTGTTGTATTCAATCCCGATGAAATTTCTGTGTTTCATCGACACTCTGATAGTCCACAGACTACAGATTGTCTCCAGATGTGCATCGGAAACTACTACTCGTCTTCCAGGGAACGATCAAAACATAGACTGTTTGAGTCATTACTCCCATAAAGGAAAGTGCGAATGGTGACTGTTGTATTCAGTCCCGATGCAATTTCTGTGTTTCTTCAGCACTCTGATAGTCCACAGATTACAGAATGCCTGCAAATGTGCATAGGAAACTACTACTGGTCTTCCAGGGAACGATCAAATCGTAGACTGTTAGGGACATTACTTCCATGGATTAAAGTGCGCATGGTGCCTGTTGTATTCAATTCCGATGCAATTTTTGTGTTTCATCAACACTCTGATAGTCCACAGATTACAGAATGCCACCAGATGGGCATCGGAAACTACTACTGGTCTTCGAGGGAACGATCAAAGCGTAGACTGTTTGAGACATTACTTCCATGGAGGAAATTGCGCATGTTGACTGTTGTATTAAATCCCGACGCAATTTCTGTGTTTCATCAACACTCAGATAGTTCACAGATTACAGAATGCCTCCAGATGTGCATCGGAAACTACTACTGGTCTTCCAGGGAAAGATCAAAGCGTAGGCTGTTAGAGACATTACTCCCATGGAGGAGAGTGCGCATGATGACTGTTGTATTTAATCCCGATGCAATTTATGTGATTCATCAACACTCTGATAATCCACAGATTACAGAATGCCTCCAGTTGTGCATCGGAAACTACTACTGGTCTTCCAGGGAACGATCAAAGAGTAGACTGTTTGAGACACTGTTCGCATGGAGGAAAGAGTGCATGGTGACTGTTGTATTGAATCCCGATGCCATTTCTGTGTTCCATCAACACTCTGATAGTCCAGAGATTACAGATTGCCTCCAGATGAGCATCGGAAACTACTACTGGTCTTCAAGGGAACGATCAAAGCGTAGACTGTTTGAGACACTGTTCGCATGGAGGAAAGAGTGCATGGTGACTGTTGTATTGAATCCCGATGCCATTTCTGTGTTTCATCAACACTCTGATAGTCCACAGATTACAGAATGGCATGAGACGTGCATCGGAACTATTACTGGTCTCCCAGGGAACAATCAAAGCGTAGACTGTTTGAGACATTACTCCCGTGGAAGAAAGTGCGCATGGTGACTGGGTATTCAATCCAGATGCAATTATTGTGTTTCATCAACACTTTGAACGTCCACAGATTACAGAATGCCTCCATATGTGCATCGGAAACTACTACTGGTCTTCCAGAGAACGATCAAAGCGTAGACTGTTTGAGACACTGCTCCCTTGGAGGAAAGTGCGCATGGTGACTGTTATATTCAATTCCGATGCAATTTCTGTGGTTCATCAACACTCAGATAGTCCACAGATTACAGAATGCTTCCAGATGTGCATCGGAAACTACTACTGGTCTTCCAGGGAATTATCAAAGCGTAGACTGTTTGAGACATTACTCCCATGGAGGAAAGTGCGCATGGTGACTGTTGTATTCAATCCCGATGGAATTTCTGTGTTTCATCAACACTCTGACAGACCACTGATTACAGAATCCCTCCAGATGTGCATCGGAACTACTACTGGCCTTCCAGGGAACGATCAAAGCGTAGCCTGTATTAGAATTACTCACATGGAGGAAAGTGCACATGGTGACTGTTTTACACAATCCCGATGCATTTTCTGAGTTTCATCAACACTCTGATAGTCCACAGATTACAGAATGCCTCCAGATGAGTATCTGAAACTACTACTGGTCTTCCTGGGAACGATTAAAGCGTAGACTGTCCGAGACAATACTCCCTAGGAGGAAAGTGCGCATGGTGATTGTTGTATTCAATCCCGATGCAATTTCTGTGTTTCATCAACACTCTGATAGTCCACAGATTACACAATGTCTCCAGATGTGCATCGGAAACTACTGCTGGTCTTCCAGGGAACGATTAAAGCATAGACTGTTTGAGACATTACTCCCATAAAGGAATGTGCGCATGGTGACTGTTGTATTCGGTCCCGATGCAATATCTGTGTTTCATTAACACTCTGATAGTCCACAGATTACAGAATGCCTCAAGATGAGCATCGGAAACTACTACTGATATTCCAGGGAGCGATCAAAGCATAGACTGTTTGAGACATTACTCCCATGGAGGAACGTTCTCATGGTGACTCTTGTATTCAATCCCGATGCAATTTCTGTGTTTCATCAGCACTCTGATAGTCCACAGATTACAGAATGCATCCAGATGTGCATAGGAAACTACTACTGGTCTTCCAGGGAACGATCAAATCGTAGACTGTTAGAGACATTACTTCCATGGAGGAAAGTGCGCATGGTGCCTCCTGTACTCAATCACGAAGCAATATCTTTGTTTCATCAACACTCTGATAGTCCACAGATTACAGAATGCCACCAGATGGGCATTGGAAACTACTACTGGTCTTCCAGGGAACGATCAAAGCGTAGTCTGTTTCAGACATACCTCCCGTGGAGGAAAGTACGAATGGTGACTGTTGTATTAAATCCCGATGCAATTTCTGTGTTTCATCAACACTCTGACAGTCCACTTATTACAGATTGCCTCCAGATGTGCTTCGGAAATTACTACTGGTCTTCCAGAGAACGATCAAAGCGTAGACTGTTTGAGACATAACTTTTATAGAGGAAAGTGCTTTTGGTGACTGTTGTATTCAATCCCGATGCAATTACTGTGATTCATCAACACTCTGATAGTCCACAGATTACAGAATGCAACGAGATTTGCATCGGAAACTACTACTGGTCTTCCAGGGAACGATCAAAGCGTAGACTGTTTGAGACATTACTACCACGGAGGAAGGTGCGCATGGTGACAGTTGTATTCAATCCCGATGCAATTTCTGTGTTTCATCAACACTCTGATACTCCACAGATTGCAGAATGCCACCAGATGGGCATCGGAACTACTACTGGTCTTCCAGGGAATTATCAAAGCGTAGACTGTTTGAGACATTACTCCCACGGAGGAAAGTGCACTTGGTGACTGTAGTCAATCCCGATGCAATTTCTGTGTTTCATCAACAGTCTGATAGACCACAGATTACAGAATGCCTCCAGAAGTGAATCGGAAACTACTGCTGGTCTTCCAGGGAACCATCAAAGCGTAGACTGTTTGAGACATTACTCCCAAGGAGGAAAGTGCGCATGGTGACCGTTGTATTCAATCCCGATGCAATTTCTGTGTTTCATCAACACTCTGATAGTCCACAGATTGCAGAATGCCACCAGATGGGCATCGGAAACTACTACTGGTCTTCCAGGGAATGATCAAAGCGTAGACTGTTAGAGACATTACTCCCATGGAGGAAAGTGCGCATGATGACTGTTGTATGTAATCCCGATGCAATTTATATGATTCATCAACACTCTGATAGTACACAGATTACAGAATGCCTACAGATGTGCATCGGTAACTACTACTGGTCTTCCAGGGAACGATCAAAGCGTAGACTGTTACAGACATTACTGCCATGGAGGAAAGTGCGCATGATGACTGTTGAATTTAATCCCGATGCAATTTCTGTGTTTCATCAATACTCTGATAGTCCACAGATTACAGAATGCCTCCAGATGTGCATCGGAAACTACTACTGGTCTTCCAAGGAACGATCAAAGCGTAGCCTGTTTGAGAATTACACCCATGGAGGAGAGTGCGGATGGTGACTGTTGTATTCAATCCCGATGGAATTTCTCAGTTTCATCTACAGTCGGATAGTCCACAGATTACAGAATGCCGCCAGATGTGCATCGTAAACTACTACTGCTCTTCCAAGGAACGATCAAAGCGTAGACTGTTTGAGACATTACTCAGACGGAGGAAAGTGCACTTGGTGACTGTAGTCAATCCCGATGCAATTTCTGTGTTTCATCGACACTCTGATAGTCCACAGATTACAGATTGTCTCCAGATGTGCATTGGTAACTACTACTGGTCTTCCAGGGAACGATCAAAGCGTAGACTGTTTGAGACATTACTCCCATGGTGGAAAGTGCGCATGGTGACTTTTGTATTCAATCCCGAGGCAATTTCTGTGTTTCAATACACACTTTGAAGGTACACAGATTACAGAATGCCTCCAGATGTGCATCGGAAACTGCTACTGGCCTTCCAGGGAACGATCAAAGCATAGACTGTTTGAGAATTACCCCCATGGAGGAAAGTGCGCATGGTGGCTGTTGAAATCAATGCCGATGCAATATCTGTGTTTCATCAACACTCTGATAGTCCACAGATTACAGAATGGCACGAGACGTGCGTCGGAACTATTACTGGTCTCCCAGGGAACAATCAAAGCGTAGACTGTTTGAGACACTGCTCCCTTGGAGGAAAGTGCGCATGGTGACTGTTATATTCAATTCCGATGCAATTTCTGTGGTTCATCAACACTCAGATTGTCCACAGATTGCAGAATGCTTCCAGATGTGCATCGGAAACTAATACTGGTCTTCCAGGGAATAATCAAATCGTAGACTGTTAGAGACATTACTACAATGGAGGAAAGTGCGAATGCTGACTGTTATATTCAATCCCGATGCAATTTCTGTGTTTCATCAACAGTCTGATAGACCACAGATTACAGAATGCCTCCAGATGTGCATCGGAAACTACTGCTGGTCTCCAGGGAACGATCAAAGCGTAGACTGTGTGAGACATTACTCCCATGGAGCAAAGTGCGCATGGTGACTGTTGTATTCAATCCCGATGCAATTTCTGTGTTTCATCAACACTCTGACAGACCACTGATTACAGAATGCCTCCAGATGTGCATCGGAACTACTACTGGTCTTCCAGGGAATTATCAAAGCGTAGACTGTTTGAGACATTACTCCCACGGAGGAAAGTGCACTTGGTGACTGTAGTCAATCCCGATGCAATTTCTGTGTTTCATCAACAGTCTGATAGACCACAGATTACAGAATGCCTCCAGAAGTGAATCGGAAACTACTGCTGGTCTTCCATGGAACGATCAAAGCGTAGACTGTTTGAGACATTACTCCCATGGAGGAAAGTGCGCATGGTGACAATTGTATTCAATCCCGATGCAAGTTCTGTGTTTCATCAAC
Organism: Schistocerca gregaria; assembly: GCF_023897955.1. NCBI lineage: Eukaryota > Metazoa > Arthropoda > Insecta > Orthoptera > Acrididae > Schistocerca > Schistocerca gregaria. Next base: position 16,153,843 of record NW_026061707.1, read on the forward strand.
ACTCTGATAGTCCACAGATTGCAGAATGCCACCAGATGGGCATCGGAAACTACTACTGGTCTTCCAGGGAATAATCAAAGCGTAGACTGTTAGAGACATTACTCCCATGGAGGAAAGTGCGCATGATGACTGTTTTATTTAATCCCGATGCAATTTATATGATTCATCAACACTCTGATAGTACACAGATTACAGAATGTCTACAGATGTGCATCGGTAACTACTACTGGTCTTCCAGGGAACGATCAAAGCGTAGACTGTTACAGACATTACTGCCATGGAGGAAAGTGCGCATGATGACTGTTGAATTTAATCCCGATGCAATTTCTGTGTTTCATCAATACTCTGATAGTCCACAGATTACAGAATGCCTCCATATGTGCATCGGAAACTACTACTGGTCTTCCAGGGAACGATCAAAGCGTAGACTGTTAGAGACATTTCTCCCATGGTGCAAAGTGCGTGTGGTGACTGTTGTATTCAATCCCGATGCAATTTCTGTGTTTCATCAGCACTATGATAGTCCACAGATTACAGATTGTCTCCAGATGTGCATCGGAAACTACTACTGGTCTTCCTGGGAGCGATCAAAGCGTAGACTGTTTCAGACATTACTCCCATAGAGGAAAGTGCACATGGTGACTGTTATATTCATCCCGATGTAATTTCTGTGTTTTGATACACACTTTGAAGGTCCACAGATTACAGAATGCCTCCAGACGTGCATCGGAAACTACTACTGGTCTTCCACGGAACGATAAAAGCGTAGACTGTTTGAGAATTACCCCATAAAGGAAAGTGCGCATGGTGACTGTTGTATTCTATCCCGATGCAATTTCTGTGTTTCATCAACACTCTGATAGTCCACAGATTACAGAATGCCTCCAGACTTGCTTCGGAAACTACTACTGGTCTTCCAGTGAACGATCAAAGAGTAGACTGTTTGAGACATTACTCCCATGGAGGAAAGTGCACATGGTGACTGTTGTATTCAGTCCCGATGCAATTTCTGTGTTTCATCAACACTCTGATAGTCCACTGATTACTGAATGCCTCCAGATGTGCATCGGAAACTACTACTGGTCTTCCAGGGAACAATCAAACCGTAGACTGTTTGAGACATTACTCCCATGGAGGAAAGTGCGCATGGTGACTGTTGTATTCAATCCCGATGCAATATCTCTGTTTCATCAACACTCTGATAGGCCACAGATTACAGAATACCTCCAGATGTGCATCGGAAACTCCTACTGGTCTTCCACGGAACGATCAAAGCGTAGACTGTTTGAGAATTACCCCCATGGAGGAAAGTGCGCATGGTGACTGTTGAATTCAATCCCGTTGCAATTTCTGTGTTTCATTAACACTCTGATAGTCCACATATTATAGATTGTCTCCAGATGTGCATCGGAAACTACCACTGGTCTTCCTAGGTACGATCAAAGCGTAGACTGTTTCAGACATTACTCCCATAGAGGAAAGTGCGCATGGTGACTATTGTATTCAATCCCGATGCAATTTCTGTGTTTCATCAACAGTCTGATAATCCACAGATTACAGAATGCCTCCTGATGTGTATCGTAAACTACTACTGGTCAACCAGGGAACGATCAAAGCGTAGCCTGTATGAGAATTACTCACATGGAAGAAAGTGCACATGGTGACTGTTTTACTCAATCCCGATGCATTATCTGTGTTTCATCAACACTCTGATAGTCCACAGATTATAGAATGCCCCAGATGTGCATCGGAAATTACTACTGGTCTTCCTGGGAACAACCAAAGCGTAGTCTGTCTGAGACAATACTCCCATGGAGGAAAGTGCGCATGGTGACTGTTGTATTGAATCCCGATGCCATTTCTGTGTTTCATCAACACTCAGATAGTCCACAGATTACAGAATGCCACCAGACGTGTATCGGAAACTACTACTGGTCTTCCAGGGAACGATCAAAGCGTAAACTGTTTGAGACATTACTCCCATGGAGGAAGGTGCGCATGGTGACTGTTGTATTCAATCCCGATGCAATATCTGTGTTTCATCAAAACTCTGATAGTCCACAGATTACAGAATGCCTCCAGATGTGCATCGGAAACTACTACTGGCCTTAAAGGTAACGATCAAAGCGTAGAATGTTTGAGACATTTTTCCCATGAAGTAAAGTGCGCATGGTGACTGTTTTACTCAATCCCGATGCATTTTCTGTGTTTCATCACCACTCTGTTAGTCCACAGATTACAGAATGCCTCCAGATGTGCATCGGAAACTACTACTGGTCTTCCTTGGAACGACCAAAGCGTAGACTGTTTGAGACAATACTCCCATGGAGGAAAGTGCGCATGGTGACAGTTGTATTTAATCCCGATGCAATTTCTGTGTTTCATCAACACTCTGATAGTCCACAGATTACAGAATGCCTCCAGATGTGCGTCGGAAACTACTTCTGGTCTTCCAGGGTACGATCAAAGAATAGACTGTTTAAGACATTACTCCCATGGAGGAAAGTGCGCATGGTGCCTGTTGTATTTAATCCCGATGCAAATTTTTGTGTTTCATCAACAGTCAGAGAGTCCACAGACTACAGAATGCCTCCAGATGTGCATCGGAAACTACTACTGGTCTTCCAGTAAACGATCAAAGCGTAGACAGTTTGCGACATTACTCCCATAAAGGAAAGTGCGCATGGTGACTGTTGTATTCGGTCCCGGTGCTATTTCTGTGTTTCATCAACACTCTGGTAGTCCACAGATTGCAGAATGCCTCCAGATGTGCATCCGAAACTACCACTGGTCTTCCAGGGAACGATCAAAGCATAGACTGTTTGAGGCATTACTGCCATGGATAAAAGTTTTCATGGTGACAGTTGTATTCAATCCTGATGCAATTTCTGTGTTTCATCAGCACTCTGATAGTCCACAGATTACAGAATGCCTCCAGATGTGCATTGGAAACTACTACTGGCCTTCCAAAGAATGATCGAAGCGTAGACTGTTAGAGACATTACTTCCATGGAGGAAAGTGCGAATGGTGACGGCTTTATTCAATCCCGATGCAATTTCTGTGTTTCATCAACACTCTGATAGCACACAGATTACAGAATGCCTCCTGATGTGCATCGGAAACTACAACTGGTCTTCCAGGGAACGATCAAAGCATAGACTGTTAGAGACATTACTTCCATGGAGGAAAGTGCGCATGGTGACAGCTGTATTCAATCCCGATGCAATTTCTGTGTTTCATCAACACTCTGATAGCCCACAGATTACAGAATGCCTCCAGATGTGCATCGGAAACTACTACTGGTCTTCCAGGGAACGATCAAAGCATAGACTGTTAGAGACATTACTTCCATGGAGGAAAGTGCGCATGGTGACTGTTGTATTCAATCCCGATGCAATTTCTGTATTTCATCAGCACTATGATAGTCCACAGATTACAGAATGCCTCCAGATGTGCATCTGAAACTACTACTGGTCTTCCAGGGAACGATCAAAGCGTAGACTGTTAGAGACATTTCTCCCATGGTGGAAAGTGCGCGTGGGGACCGTTGTATTCAATCCCGATGCAATTTCTGTGTTTCATCAGAACTCTGATAGTCCACAGATTACAGAATGCCTCCAGATGTGCATCGGAAACTACTACTGGTCTTCCAGGGAACGATCAAAAAATAGACTGTGTGAGACAATACTCCCATGGAGGAAAGTGCGAATGGTGACTTTTGTATTCAATCCTGATGCAATTTCTGTGTTTCATCAATAGTCTGAGAGTCCACAGATTGCAGAATGCCTCCAGATGTGCATCGGAAACTACTACTGGTCTTCCAGGGAACGATCAAAGCGTAGCCTGTATTAGAATTACTCACATGGAGGAAAGTGCACATGGTGACTGTTTTACACAATCCCGATGCATTTTCTGAGTTTCATCAACACTCTGATAGTCCACAGATTACAGAATGCCTCCAGATGAGTATCTGAAACTACTACTGGTCTTCCTGGGAACGATTAAAGCGTAGACTGTCTGAGACAATACTCCCTAGGAGGAAAGTGCGCATGGTGATTGTTGTATTCAATCCCGATGCAATTTCTGTGTTTCATCAACACTCTGATAGTCCACAGATTACAGAATGTCTCCAGATGTGCATCGGAAACTACTACTGGTCTTCCAGGGAACGAATAAAACATAGACTGTTTGAGACATTACTCCCATAAAGGAAAGTGCGCATGGTGACTGTTGTATTCGGTCCCGATGCAATATCTGTGTTTCATTAACACTCTGATAGTCCACAGATTACAGAATGCCTCAAGATGAGCATCGGAAACTACTACTGATATTCCAGGGAGCGATCAAAGCATAGACTGTTTGAGACATTACTCCCATGGAGGAACGTTCTCATGGTGACTCTTGTATTCAATCCCGATGCAATTTCTGTGTTTCATCAGCACTCTGATAGTCCACAGATTACAGAATGCATCCAGATGTGCATAGGAAACTAATACTGGTCTTCCAGGGAACGATCGAATCGTAGACTGTTAGGGACATTACTTCCATGGAGGAAAGTGCGCATGGTGCCTCCTGTACTCAATCACGATGCAATATCTTTGTTTCATCAACACTCTGATAGTCCACAGATTACAGAATGCCACCAGATGGGCATCGGAAACTACTACTGGTCTTCCAGGGAACGATCAAAGCGTAGTCTGTTTGAGACATACCTCCCGTGGAGGAAAGTACGAATGGTGACTGTTGTATTAAATCCCGATGCAATTTCTGTGTTTCATCAACACTCTGACAGTCCACTTATTACAGATTGCCTCCAGATGTGCTTCGGAAATTACTACTGGTCTTCCAGAGAACGATCAAAGCGTAGACTGTTTGAGACATAACTTTTATAGAGGAAAGTGCTTTTGGTGACTGTTGTATTCAATCCCGATGCAATTACTGTGATTCATCAACACTCTGATAGTCCACAGATTACAGAATGCAACGAGATTTGCATCGGAAACTACTACTGGTCTTCCAGGGAACGATCAAAGCGTAGACTGTTTGAGACATTACTCCCACGGAGGAAGGTGCGCATGGTGACAGTTGTATTCAATCCCGATGCAATTTCTGTGTTTCATCAACACTCTGATACTCCACAGATTGCAGAATGCCACCAGATGGGCATCTTAACTACTACTGGTCTTCCAGGGAATTATCAAAGCGTAGACTGTTTGAGACATTACTCCCACGGAGGAAAGTGCACTTGGTGACTGTAGTCAATCCCGATGCAATTTCTGTGTTTCATCAACAGTCTGATAGACCACAGATTACAGAATGCCTCCAGAAGTGAATCGGAAACTACTGCAGGTCTTCCAGGGAACCATCAAAGCGTAGTCTGTTTGAGACATTACTCCCATGGAGGAAAGTGCGCATGGTGACCGTTGTATTCAATCCCGATGCAATTTCTGTGTTTCATCAACACTCTGATAGTCCACAGATTGCAGAATGCCACCAGATGGGCATCGGAAACTACTACTGGTCTTCCAGGGAATGATCAAAGCGTAGACTGTTAGAGACATTACTCCCATGGAGGAAAGGGCGCATGATGACTGTTGTATGTAATCCCGATGCAATTTATATGATTCATCAACACTCTGATAGTACACAGATTACAGAATGCCTACAGATGTGCATCGGTAACTACTACTGGTCTTCCAGGGAACGATCAAAGCGTAGACTGTTACAGACATTACTGCCATGGAGGAAAGTGCGCATGATGACTGTTGAATTTAATCCCGATGCAATTTCTGTGTTTCATCAATACTCTGATAGTCCACAGATTACAGAATGCCTCCAGATGTGCATCGGAAACTACTACGGGTCTTCCAAGGAACGATCAAAGCGTAGCCTGTTTGAGAATTACTCCCATGGAGGAGAGTGCGGATGGTGACTGTTGTATTCAATCCCGATGGAATTTCTCAGTTTCATCTACATTCGGATAGTCCACAGATTACAGAATGCCGCCAGATGTGCATCGTAAACTACTACTGCTCTTCCAGGGAATGATCAACACGTAGACTGTATGAGACATTACTCCCATGGAGGAAAGTGCGCATGGTGACTGTTGTATTCAATCCCGATGAAATTTCTGTGTTTCATCGACACTCTGATAGTCGACAGATTACAGATTGTCTCCAGATGTGCATCGGAAACTACTACTCGTCTTCCAGGGAACGATCAAAACATAGACTGTTTGAGTCATTACTCCCATAAAGGAAAGTGCGAATGGTGACTGTTGTATTCAGTCCCGATGCAATTTATGTGATTCATCAACACTCTGATAGTCCACAGATTACAGAATGCCTCCAGTTGTGCATCGGAAACTACTACTGGTCTTCCAGGGAACGATCAAAGAGTAGACTGTTTGAGACACTGTTCGCATTGAGGAAAGTGTGCATGGTGACTGTTGTATTGAATCCCGATGCCATTTCTGTGTTCCATCAACACTCTGATAGTCCACAGATTACAGATTGCCTCCAGATGAGCATCGGAAACTACTACTGGTCTTCAAGGGAACGATCAAAGCGTAGACTGTTTGAGACATTACTTCCATGGAGAAAACGGCGCATGGTGACTGTTGTATTCAATCCTGACGCAATTTCTGTGTTTCATCAACACTCAGATAGGTCACAGATTACAGAATGCCTCCAGATGTGCATCGGTAACTACTACTGGTCTTCCAGGGAACGATCAAAGCGTAGACTGTTTGAGACATTACTCCCATGGTGGAAAGTGCGCATGGTGACTTTTGTATTCAATCCCGAGGCAATTTCTGTGTTTCAATACACACTTTGAAGGTACACAGATTACAGAATGCCTCCAGATGTGCATCGGAAACTGCTACTTTCCTTCCAGGGAACGATCAAAGCATAGACTGTTTGAGAATTACCCCCATTGAGGGAAGTGCGCATGGTTGCTGTTGTATTCAATGCCGATGCAATTTCTGTGTTTCATCAACACTCTGATAGTCCACAGATTACAGAATGGCACGAGACGTGCATCGGAACTATTACTGGTCTCCCAGGGAACAATCAAAGCGTAGACTGTTTGAGACATTACTCCCGTGGAGGAAAGTGCGCATGGTGACTGGGTATTCAATCCAGATGCAATTATTGTGTTTCATCAACACTTTGAACGTCCACAGATTACAGAATGCCTCCATATGTGCATCGGAAACTACTACTGGTCTTCCAGGGAACGATCAAAGCGTAGACTGTTTGAGACACTGCTCCCTTGGAGGAAAGTGCGCATGGTGACTGTTATATTCAATTCCGATGCAATATCTGTGGTTCATCAACACTCAGATAGTCCACAGATTACAGAATGCTTCCAGATGTGCATCGGAAACTACTACTGGTCTTCCAGGGAATAATCAAATCGTAGACTGTTAGAGACATTACTACAATGGAGGAAAGTGCGAATGCTGACTGTTATATTCAATCCCGTTGCAATTTCTGTGTTTCATCAACAGTCTGATAGACCACAGATTACAGAATGCCTCCAGATGTGCATCGGAAACTACTGCTGGTCTTCCAGGGAACGATCAAAGCGTAGACTGTTTGAGACATTACTCCCATGGAGGAAAGTGCACTTGGTGACTGTAGTCAATCCCGATGCAATTTCTGTGTTTCATGAACAGTCTGATAGACCACAGATTACAGAATGCCTCCAGAAGTGAATCGGAAACTACTGCTGGTCTTCCAGGGAACGATCAAAGCGTAGACTGTTTGAGACATTACTCCCATGGAGGAAAGTGCGCATGGTGACCGTTGTATTCAATCCCGATGCAATTTCTGTGTTTCATCAACACTCTGATAGTCCACAGATTGCAGAATGTCTCCAGATGTGCATCGGAAACTACTACTGGTCTTCCAGGGAACGATCAAAGCGTAGACTGTTACAGACATTACTGCCATGGAGGAAAGTGCGCATGATGACTGTTGAATTTAATCCCGATGCAATTTCTGTGTTTCATCAATACTCTGATAGTCCACAGATTACAGAATGCCTCCAGATGAGCATCGGAAACTACTACTGGTCTTCCAGGGAACGATCAAAGCGTAGACTGTTAGAGACATTTCTCCCATGGTGGAAAGTGCGCGTGGGGACCGTTGTATTCAATCCCGATGCAATTTCTGTGTTTTATCAGAACTCTGATAGTCCACAGATTACAGAATGCCTCCAGATGTGCATCGGAAACTACTACTGGTCTTCCAGGGAACGATCAAAAAATAGACTGTTTGTGACAATACTCACATGGAGGAAAGTGCGAATGGTGACTTTTGTATTCAATCCTGATGCAATTTCTGTGTTTCATCAACAGTCTGAGAGTCCACAGATTGCAGAATGCCTCCAGATGTGCATCGGAAACTACTACTGGTCTTCCAGGGAACGATCAAAGCGTAGCCTGTATTAGAATTACTCACATGGAGGAAAGTGCACATGGTGACTGTTTTACACAATCCCGATGCATTTTCTGAGTTTCATCAACACTCTGATAGTCCACAGATTACAGAATGCCTCCAGATGAGTATCTGAAACTACTACTGGTCTTCCTGGGAACGATTAAAGCGTAGACTGTCTGAGACAATACTCCCTAGGAGGAAAGTGCGCATGGTGATTGTTGTATTCAATCCCGATGCAATTTCTGTGTTTCATCAACACTCTGATAGTCCACAGATTGCAGAATGTCTCCAGATGTGCATCGGAAACTACTACTGGTCTTCCAGGGAACGATTAAAGCATAGACTGTTTGAGACATTACTCCCATAAAGGAATGTGCGCATGGTGACTGATGTATTCGGTCCCGATGCAATATCTGTGTTTCATTAACACTCTGATAGTCCACAGATTACAGAATGCCTCAAGATGAGCATCGGAAACTACTACTGATATTCCAGGGAGCGATCAAAGCATAGACTGTTTGAGACATTACTCCCATGGAGGAACGTTCTCATGGTGACTCTTGTATTCAATCCCGATGCAATTTCTGTGTTTCATCAGCACTCTGATAGTCCACAGATTACAGAATGCATCCAGATGTGCATAGGAAACTACTACTGGTCTTCCAGGGAACGATCAAATCGTAGACTGTTAGAGACATTACTTCCATGGAGGAAAGTGCGCATGGTGCATCCTGTACTCAATCACGACGCAATATCTTTGTTTCATCAACACTCTGATAGTCCACAGATTACAGAATGCCACGAGATGGGCATCGGAAACTACTACTGGTCTTCCAGGGAACGATCAAAGCGTAGTCTGTTTGAGACATACCTCCCGTGGAGGAAAGTACGAATGGTGACTGTTGTATTAAATCCCGATGCAATTACTGTGTTTCATCAACACTCTGACAGTCCACTTATTACAGATTGCCTCCAGATGTGCTTCGGAAATTTCTACTGGTCTTCCAGAGAACGATCAAAGCGTAGACTGTTTGAGACATAACTTTTATAGAGGAAAGTGCTTTTGGTGACTGTTGTATTCAATCCCGATGCAATTACTGTGACTCATCAACACTCTGATAGTCCACAGATTACAGAATGCAACGAGATTTGCATCGGAAACTACTACTGGTCTTCCAGGGAAAGATCAAAGCGTAGACTGTTTGAGACATTACTCCCACGGAGGAAGGTGCGCATGGTGACAGTTGTATTCAATCCCGATGCAATTTCTGTGTTTCATCAACACTCTGATACTCCACAGATTGCAGAATGCCACCAGATGGGCATCGGAACTACTACTGGTCTTCCAGGGAATTATCAAAGCGTAGACTGTTTGAGACATTACTCCCACGGAGGAAAGTGCACTTGGTGACTGTAGTCAATCCCGATGCAATTTCTGTGTTTCATCAACAGTCTGATAGACCACAGATTACAGAATGCCTCCAGAAGTGAATCGGAAACTACTGCTGGTCTTCCAGGGAACCATCAAAGCGTAGACTGTTTGAGACATTACTCCCATGGAGGAAAGTGCGCATGGTGACCGTTGTATTCAATCCCGATGCAATTTCTGTGTTTCATCAACACTCTGATAGTCCACAGATTGCAGAATGCCACCAGATGGGCATCGGAAACTACTACTGGTCTTCCAGGGAATGATCAAAGCGTAGACTGTTAGAGACATTACTCCCATGGAGGAAAGTGCGCATGATGACTGTTGTATGTAATCCCGATGCAATTTCTGTGTTTCATCAATACTCTGATAGTCCACAGATTACAGAATGCCTCCAGATGTGCATCGGAAACGACTACTGGTCTTCCAAGGAACGATCAAAGCGTAGCCTGTTTGAGAATTACTCCCATGGAGGAGAGTGCGGATGGTGACTGTTGTATTCAATCCCGATGGAATTTCTCAGTTTCATCTACAGTCGGATAGTCCACAGATTACAGAATGCCGCCAGATGTGCATCGTAAACTACTACTGCTCTTCCAGGGAACGATCAACACGTAGACTGTATGAGACATTACTCCCATGGAGGAAAGTGCGCATGGTGACTGTTGTATTCAATCCCGATGAAATTTCTGTGTTTCATCGACACTCTGATAGTCCACAGATTACAGATTGTCTCCAGATGTGGATCGGAAACTACTACTCGTCTTCCAGGAACCGATCAAAACATAGACTGTTTGAGTCATTACTCCCATAAAGGAAAGTGCGAATGGTGACTGTTGTATTCAGTCCCGATGCAATTTCTGTGTTTCATCAGCACTCTGATAGTCCACAGATTACAGAATGCCTGCAAATGTGTATAGGAAACTACTACTGGTCTTCCAGGGAACGATCAAATCGTAGACTGTTATGGACATTACTTCCATGGAGGAAAGTGCGCATGGTGCCTGTTGTATTCAATTCCGATGCAATTTTTGTGTTTCATCAACACTCTGACAGTCCACAGATTACAGAATGAAACCAGATGTGCATCGGAAACTACTACTGGTCTTCCAGGGAACGATCAAAGCGTAGTCTGTTTGAGACATACCTCCCTTGGAGGAAAGTGCGCATTGTGACTGTTGTATTCAATCCCGATGCAATTTCTGTGTTTCATCAACACTCTGACAGACCACTGATTACAGAATGCCTCCAGATGTGCATCGGAACTACTACTGGTCTTCCAGGGAACGATCAAAGCGTAGACTGTTTGAGACATTACTCCCATGGAGGAAAGTGCGCATGGTGACCGTTGTATTCAATCCCGATGCAATTTCTGTGTTTCATCAACACTCTGATAGTCCACAGATTGCAGAATGCCACCAGATGGGCATCGGAAACTACTACTGGTCTTCGAGGGAACGATCAAAGCGTAGACTGTTTGAGACATTACTTCCATGGAGGAAAGTGCGCATGGTGACTGTTATATTAAATCCCGACGCAACTTCTGTGTTTCATCAACACTCAGATAGTTCACAGATTACAGAATGCCTCCAGATGTGCATCGGAAACTACTACTGGTCTTCCAGGGACAGATCAAAGCGTAGGCTGTTAGAGACATTACTTCCATGGAGGAGAGTGCGCATGATGACTGTTGTATTTAATCCCGATGCAATTTATGTGATTCATCAACACTCTGATAGTCCACAGATTACAGAATGCCTCCAGTTGTGCATCGGAAACTACTACTGGTCTTCCAGGGAACGATCAAAGAGTAGACTGTTTGAGACACTGTTCGCATGGAGGAAAGTGTGCATGGTGACTGTTGTATTGAATCCCGATGCCATTTCTGTGTTCCATCAACACTCTGATAGTCCACAGATTACAGATTGCCTCCAGATGAGCATCGGAAACTACTACTGGTCTTCAAGGGAGCGATCAAAGCGTAGACTGTTTGAGACATTACTTCCATGGAGAAAAGGGCGCATGGTGACTGTTGTATTCAATCCCGACGCAATTTCTGTGTTTCATCAACACTCAGATAGGTCACAGATTACAGAAAGCCTCCAGATGTGCATCGGAAACTGCTACTGGCCTTCCAGGGAACGATCAAAGCATAGACTGTTTGAGAATTACCCCCATGGAGGAAAGTGCGCATGGTGGCTGTTGTATTCAATGCCGACGCAATTTCTGTGTTTCATCAACACTCTGATAGTCCACAGATTACAGAATGGCACGAGACGTGCATCGGAACTATTACTGGTCTCCCAGGGAACAATCAAAGCGTAGACTGTTTGAGACATTACTCCCGTGGAGGAAAGTGCGCATGGTGACTGGGTATTCATTCCAGATGCAATTGTTGTGTTTCATCAACACTTTGAACGTCCACAGATTACAGAATGCCTCCATATGTGCATCGGAAACTACTACTGGTCTTCCAGGGAACGATCAAAGCGTAGACTGTTAGAGACACTGCTCCCTTGGAGGAAAGTGCGCATGGTGACTGTTATATTCAATTCCGATGCAATTTCTGTGGTTCATCAACACTCAGATAGTCCACAGATTACAGAATATTTCCAGATGTGCATCGGAAACTACTACTGGTCTTCCAGGGAATAATCAAATCGTAGACTGTTAGAGACATTACTACAATGGAGGAAAGTGCGAATGCTGACAGTTATATTCAATCCCGATGCAATTTCTGTGTTTCATCAACAGTCTGATAGACCACAGATTACAGAATGCCTCCAGATGTGCATCGGAAACTACTGCTGGTCTTACAGGGAACGATCAAAGCGTAGACTGTTTGAGACATTACTCCCATGGAGGAAAGTGCGCATGGTGACTGTTGTATTAAATCCAGATGCAATTTCTGTGTTTCATCAACACTCAGATAGTTCACAGATTACAGAATGCCTCCAGATGTGCATCGGAAACTACTACTGGTCTTCCAGGGAAAGATCAAAGCGTAGGCTGTTAGAGACATTACTCCCATGGAGGAGAGTGCGCATGATGACTGTTGTATTTAATCCCGATGCAATTTATGTGATTCATCAACACTCTGATAGTCCACACATTACAGAATGCCTCCAGTTGTGCATCGGAAACTACTACTGGTCTTCCAGGGAACGATCAAAGAGTAGACTGTTTGAGACACTGTTCGCATGGAGGAAAGTGTGCATGGTGACTGTTGTATTGAATCCCGATGCCATTTCTGTGTTCCATCAACACTCTGATAGTCCACAGATTACAGATTGCCTCCAGATGAGCATCGGAAACTACTACTGGTCTTCAAGGGAGCGATCAAAGCGTAGACTGTTTGAGACATTACTTCCATGGAGAAAAGGGCGCATGGTGACTGTTGTATTCAATCCCGACGCAATTTCTGTGTTTCATCAACACTCAGATAGGTCACAGATTACAGAATGCCTCCAGATGTGCATCGGTAACTACTACTGGTCTTCCAGGGAACGAACAAAGCGTAGACTGTTTGAGACATTACTCCCATGGTGGAAAGTGCGCATGGTGACTTTGGTATTCAATCCCGAGGCAATTTCTGTGTTTCAATACACACTTTGAAGGTACACAGATTACAGAATGCCTCCAGATGTGCATCGGAAACTGCTACTGGCCTTCCAGGGAACGATCAAAGCATAGACTGTTTGAGAATTACCCCCATGGAGGAAAGTGCGCATGGTGGCTGTTGTATTCAATGCCGATGCAATTTCTGTGTTTCATCAACACTCTGATAGTCCACAGATTACAGAATGGCACGAGACGTGCATCGGAACTATTACTGGTCTCCCAGGGAACAATCAAAGCGTAGACTGTTTGAGACATTACTCCCGTGGAGGAAAGTGCGCATGGTGACTGGGTATTCAATCCAGATGCAATTGTTGTGTTTCATCAACACTTTGAACGTCCACAGATTACAGAACGCCTCCATATGTGCATCGGAAACTACTACTGGTCTTCCAGGGAACGATCAAAGCGTAGACTGTTTGAGACACTGCTCCCTTGGAGGAAAGTGCGCATGGTGACTGTTATATTCAATTCCGATGCAATTTCTGTGGTTCATCAACACTCAGATAGTCCACAGATTACCGAATATTTCCAGATGTGCATCGGAAACTACTACTGGTCTTCCAGGGAATAATCAAATCGTAGACTGTTAGAGACATTACTACAATGGAGGAAAGTGCGAATGCTGACTGTTATATTCAATCCCGATGCAATTTCTGTGTTTCATCAACAGTCTGATAGACCACAGATTACAGAATGCCTCCAGATGTGCATCGGAAACTACTGCTGGTCTTACAGGGAACGATCAAAGCGTAGACTGTTAGAGACATTTCTCCCATGGTGGAAAGTGCGCGTGGGGACCGTCGTATTCAATCGCGATGCAATTTCTGTGTTTCATCAGAACTCTGATAGTCCACAGATTACAGAATGCCTCCAGATGTGCATCGGAAACTACTACTGGTCTTCCAGGGAACGATCAAAAAATAGACTGTTTGAGACAATACTCACATGGAGGAAAGTGCGAATGGTGACTTTTGTATTCAATCCTGATGCAATTTCTGTGTTTCATCAACAGTCTGAGAGTCCACAGATTGCAGAATGCCTCCAGATGTGCATCGGAAACTACTACTGGTCTTCCAGGGAACGATCAAAGCGTAGCCTGTATTAGAATTACTCACATGGAGGAAAGTGCACATGGTGACTGTTTTACACAATCCCGATGCATTTTCTGAGTTTCATCAACACTCTGATAGTCCACAGATTACAGAATGCCTCCTGATGAGTATCTGAAACTACTACTGGTCTTCCTGGGAACGATTAAAGCGTAGACTGTCTGAGACAATACTCCCTAGGAGGAAAGTGCGCATGGTGATTGTTGTATTCAATCCCGATGCAATGTCTGTGTTTCATCAACACTCTGATAGTCCACAGATTACAGAATGTCTCCAGATGTGCATCGGAAACTACTACTGGTCTTCCAGGGAACGATTAAAGCATAGACTGTTTGAGACATTACTCCCATAAAGGAATGTGCGCATGGTGACTGTTGTATTCGGTCCCGATGCAATATCTGTGTTTCATTAACACTCTGATAGTCCACAGATTACAGAATGCCTCAAGATGAGCATCGGAAACTACTACTGATATTCCAGGGAGCGATCAAAGCATAGACTGTTTGAGACATTACTCCCATGGAGGAACGTTCTCATGGTGACTCTTGTATTCAATCCCGATGCAATTTCTGTGTTTCATCAGCACTCTGATAGTCCACAGATTACAGAATGCATCCAGATGTGCATAGGAAACTACTACTGGTCTTCCAGGGAACGATCAAATCGTAGACTGTTAGAGACATTACTTCCATGGAGGAAAGTGCGCATGGTGCCTCCTGTACTCAATCACGATGCAATATCTTTGTTTCATCAACACTCTGATAGTCCACAGATTACAGAATGCCACCAGATGGGCATCGGAAACTACTACTGGTCTTCCAGGGAACGATCAAAGCGTAGTATGTTTGAGACATACCTCCCGTGGAGGAAAGTACGAATGGTGACTGTTGTATTAAATCCCGATGCAATTTCTGTGTTTCATCAACACTCTGACAGTCCACTTATTACAGATTGCCTCCAGATGTGCTTCGGAAATTACTACTGGTCTTCCAGAGAACGATCAAAGCGTAGACTGTTTGAGACATAACTTTTATAGAGGAAAGTGCTTTTGGTGACTGTTGTATTCAATCCCGATGCAATTACTGTGAATCATCAACACTCTGATAGTCCACAGATTACAGAATGCAACGAGATTTGCATCGGAAACTACTACTGGTCTTCAAAGCGTAGACTGTTTGAGACATTACTCCCACGGAGGAAGGTGCGCATGGTGACAGTTGTATTCAATCCCGATGCAATTTCTGTGTTTCATCAACACTCTGATTCTCCACAGATTGCAGAATGCCACCAGATGGGCATCGGAACTACTACTGGTCTTCCAGGCAATTATCAAAGCGTAGACTGTTTGAGACATTACTCCCAAGGAGGAAAGTGCACTTGGTGACTGTAGTCAATCCCGATTCAATTTCTGTGTTCCATCAACACTCTGATAGTCCACAGATTACAGATTGCCTCCTGATGAGCATCGGAAACTACTACTGGTCTTCCAGGGAACGATCAAAGAGTAGACTGTTTGAGACACTGTTCGCATGGAGGAAAGTGTGCATGGTGACTGTTGTATTGAATCCCGATGCCATTTCTGTGTTCCATCAACACTCTGATAGTCCACAGATTACAGATTGCCTCCAGATGAGCATCGGAAACTACTACTGGTCTTCAAGGGAACGATCAAAGCGTAGACTGTTTGAGACATTACTTCCATGGAGAAAAGGGCGCATGGTGACTGTTGTATTCAATCCCGACGCAATTTCTGTGTTTCATCAACACTCAGATAGGTCACAGATTACAGAATGCCTCCAGATGTGCATCGGTAACTACTACTGGTCTTCCAGGGAACGATCAAAGCGTAGACTGTTTGAGACATTACTCCCATGGTGGAAATGCGCATGGTGACTTTTGTATTCAATCCCGAGGCAATTTCTGTGTTTCAATACACACTTTGAAGGTACACAGATTACAGAATGCCTCCAGATGTGCATCGGAAACTGCTACTGGCCTTCCAGGGAACGATCAAAGCATAGACTGTTTGAGAATTACCCCCATGGAGGAAAGTGCGCATGGTGGCTGTTGTATTCAATGCCGATGCAATTTCTGTGTTTCATCAACACTCTGATAGTCCACAGATTACAGAATAGCACGAGACGTGCATCGGAACTATTACTGGTGTCCCAGGGAACAATCAAAGCGTAGACTGTTTGAGACATTACTCCCGTTTAGGAAAGTGCGCATGGTGACTGGGTATTCAATCCAGATGCAATTATTGTGTTTCATCAACACTTTGAACGTCCACAGATTACAGAATGCCTCCATATGTGCATCGGAAACTACTACTGGTCTTCCAGGGAACGATCAAAGCGTAGACTGTTTGAGACACTGCTCCCTTGGAGGAAAGTGCGCATGTTGACTGTTATATTCAATTCCGATGCAATTTCTGTGGTTCATCAACACTCAGATAGTCCACAGATTACAGAATGCTTCCAGATGTGCATCGGAAACTACTACTGGTCTTCCAGGGAATAATCAAATCGTAGACTGTTGGAGACATTACTACAATGGAGGAAAAAGCGAATGCTGACTGTTATATTCAATCCCGATGCAATTTCTGTGTTTCATCAACAGTCTGATAGACCACAGATTACAGAATGCCTCCAGATGTGCATCGGAAACTACTGCTGGTCTTCCAGGGAACGATCAAAGCGTAGACTGTTTGAGACATTACTCCCATGGAGGAAAGTGCGCATGGTGACTGTTGTATTCAATCCCGATGCAATTTCTGTGTTTCATCAACACTCTGACAGACCACTGATTACAGAATGCCTCCAGATGTGCATCGGAACTACTACTGGTCTTCCAGGGAATTATCAAAGCGTAGACTGTTTGAGACATTACTCCCATGGAGGAAAGTGCACTTGGTGACTGTAGTCAATCCCGATGCAATTTCTGTGTTTCATCAACAGTCTGATAGACCACAGATTACAGAATGCCTCCAGAAGTGAATCGGAAACTACTGCTGGTCTTCCAGGGAACGATCAAAGCGTAGACTGTTTGAGACATTACTCCCATGGAGGAAAGTGCGCATGGTGACCGTTGTATTCAATCCCGATGCAATTTCTGTGTTTGATCAACACTCTGATAGTCCACAGATTGCAGAATGCCACCAGATGGGCATCGGAAACAACTACTGGTCTTCCAGGGAATGATCAAAGCGTAGACTGTTAGAGACATTACTCCCATGGAGGAAAGTGCGCATGATGACTGTTGTATTTAATCCCGATGCAATTTATATGATTCATCAACACTCTGATAGTACACATATTACAGAATGTCTCCAGATGTGCATCGGAAACTACTACTGGTCTTCCAGGGAGCGATCAAAGCATAGACTGTTTGAGACATTACTCCCATGGAGGAACGTTCTCATGGTGACTCTTGTATTCAATCCCGATGCAATTTCTGTGTTTCATCAGCACTCTGATAGTCCACAGATTACAGAATGCATCTAGATGTGCATAGGAAACTACTACTGGTTTTCCAGGGAACGATCAAATCGTAGACTGTTAGAGACATTACTTCCATGGAGGAAAGTGCGCATGGTGCCTCCTGTACTCAATCACGATGCAATATCTTTGTTTCATCAACACTCTGATAGTCCACAGATTACAGAATGCCACCAGATGGGCATCGGAAACTACTACTGGTCTTCCAGGGAACGATCAAAGCGTAGTCTGTTTGAGACATACCTCCCGTGGAGGAAAGTACGAATGGTGACTGTTGTATTAAATCCCGATGCAATTTCTGTGTTTCATCAACACTCTGACAGTCCACTTATTACAGATTGCCTCCAGATGTGCTTCGGAAATTACTACTGGTCTTCCAGAGAACGACCAAAGCGTAGACTGTTTGAGACATAACTATTATAGAGGAAAGTGTTTTTGGTGACTGTTGTATTCAATCCCGATGCAATTACTGTGATTCATCAACACTCTGATAGTCCACAGATTACAGAATGCAACGAGATTTGCATCAGAAACTATTACGGGTCTTCCAGGGAACGATCAAAGCGTAGACTGTTTGAGACATTACTCCCACGGAGGAAGGTGCGCATGGTGACAGTTGTATTCAATCCCGATGCAATTTCTGTGTTTCATTAACACTCTGATAGTCCACAGATTGCAGAATGCCACCTGATGGGCATCGGAAACTACTACTGGTGTTCCAGGGAATGATCCAAGCGTAGACTGTTAGAGACATTACTCCCATGGAGGAAAGTGCGCATGATGACTGTTGTATGTAATCCCGATGCAATTTATATGATTCATCAACACTCTGATAGTACACAGATTACAGAATGCCTACAGATGTGCATCGGTAACTACTACTGGTCTTCCAGGGAACGATCAAAGCGTAGACTGTTACAGACATTACTGCCATGGAGGAAAGTGCGCATGATGACTGTTGAATTTAATCCCGATGCAATTTCTGTGTTTCATCAATACTCTGATAGTCCACAGATTACAGAATGCCTCCAGATGTGCATCGGAAACTACTACTGGTCTTCCAAGGAACGATCAAAGCGTAGCCTGTTTGAGAATTACTCCCATGGAGGAGAGTGCGGATGGTGACTGTTGTATTCAATCCCGATGGAATTTCTCAGTTTCATCTACAGTCGGATAGTCCACAGATTACAGAATGCCGCCAGATGTGCATCGTGAACTACTACTGCTCTTCCAGGGAACGATCAACACGTAGACTGTATGAGACATTACTCCCATGGAGGAAAGTGCGCATGGTGACTGTTGTATTCAATCCCGATGAAATTTCTGTGTTTCATCGACACTCTGATAGTCCACAGATTACAGATTGTCTCCAGATGTGCATCGGAAACTACTACTCGTCTTCCAGGGAACGATCAAAACATAAACTGTTTGAGTCATTACTCCCATAAAGGAAAGTGCGAATGGTGACTGTTGTATTCAGTCCCGATGCAATTTCTGTGTTTCATCAGCACTCTGATAGTCCACAGATTACAGAATGCCTGCAAATGTGCATAGGAAACTACTACTGGTCTTCCAGGGAACGATCAAATCGTAGACTGTTAGAGACATTACTTCCATGGAGGAAAGTGCGCATGGTGCCTGTTGTATTCAATTCCGATGCAATTTTTGTGTTTCATCAACACTCTGATAGTCCACAGATTACAGAATGAAACCAGATGTGCATCGGAAACTACTACTGGTCTTCCAGGAAACGATCAAAGCGTAGTCTGTTTGAGACATACCTCCCTTGGAGGAAAGTGCGCATTGTGATTGTTGTATTCAATCCCGATGCAATTTCTGTGTTTCATCAACACTCTGACAGACCACTGATTACAGAATGCCTCCAGATGTGCATCGGAACTACTACTGGTCTTCCAGGGAACGATCAAAGCGTAGACTGTTTGAGACATTACTCACATGTAGGAAAGTGCGCATGGTGACCGTTGTATTCAATCCCGATGCAATTTCTGTGTTTCATCAACACTCTGATAGTCCACAGATTGCAGAATGCCACCAGATGGGCATCGGAAACTACTACTGGTCTTCGAGGGAACGATCAAAGCGTAGACTGTTTGAGACATTACTTCCATGGAGGAAAGTGCGCATGGTGACTGTTGTATTAAATCCCGACGCAATTTCTGTGTTTCATCAACACTCAGATAGTTCACAGATTACAGAATGCCTCCAGATGTGCATCGGAAACTACTACTGGTCTTCCAGGGAAAGATCAAAGCGTAGGCTGTTAGAGACATTACTCCCATGGAGGAGAGTGCGCATGATGACTGTTGTATTTAATCCCGATGCAATTTATGTGATTCATCAACACTCTGATAGTCCACAGATTACAGAATGCCTCCAGTTGTGCATCGGAAACTACTACTGGTCTTCCAGGGAACGATCAAAGAGTAGACTGTTTGAGACACTGTTCGCATGGAGGAAAGTGTGCATGGTGACTGTTGTATTGGATCCCGATGCCATTTCTGTGTTCCATCAACACTCTGATAGTCCACAGATTACAGATTGCCTCCAGATGAGCATCGGAAACTGCTACTGGTCTTCAAGGGAACGATCAAAGCGTAGACTGTTTGAGACATTACTTCCATGGAGAAAAGGGCGCATGGTGACTCTTGTATTCAATCCCGATGCAATTTCTGTGATTCATCAACACTTTGAAGGTCCACAGATTACAGAATACCACCAGATGTGCATCGGAAACCACTACTGGTCTTCCAAGGAACGATCAAAGCGTAGCCTGTTTGAGAATTACTCCCATGGAGGAGAGTGCGGATGGTGACTGTTGTATTCAATCCCGATGGAATTTCTCAGTTTCATCAACAGTCTGATAGTCCACAGATTGCAGAATGCCTCCAGATATGCATCGGAAACTACTTCTCGTCTTCCAGGGTACGATCAAAAAATAGACTGCTTGAGACATTACGCCCATGGAGGAAAAATAGCATGGTGCCTGTTGTATTCAATCCCGATGCAATTTCTGTGTTTCATCTACAGTCGGATAGTCCACAGATTACAGAATGCCGCCAGATGTGCATCGTAAACTACTACTGCTCTTCCAGGGAACGATCAACACGTAGACTGTATGAGACATTACTCCCATGGAGGAAAGTGCGCATGGTGACTGTTGTATTCAATCCCGATGAAATTTCTGTGTTTCATCGACACTCTGATAGTCCACAGATTACAGATTGTCTCCAGATGTGCATCGGAAACTACTACTCGTCTTCCAGGGAACGATCAAAACATAGACTGTTTGAGTCATTACTCCCATAAAGGAAAGTGCGAATGGTGACTGTTGTATTCAGTCCCGATGCAATTTCTGTGTTTCATCAGCACTCTGATAGTCCACAGATTACAGAATGCCTGCAAATGTGCATAGGAAATTACTACTGGTCTTCCAGGGAACGATCAAATCGTAGACTGTTAGAGACATTACTTCCATGGAGGAAAGTGCGCATGGTGCCTGTTGTATTCAATTCCGATGCAATTTTTGTGTTTCATCAACACTCTGATAGTCCACAGATTACAGAATGAAACCAGATGTGCATCGGAAACTACTACTGGTCTTCCAGGGAACCATCAAAGCGTAGTCTGTTTGAGACATACCTCCCGTGGAGGAAAGTGCGCATGGTGACTGTTGTATTCAATCCCGATGCAATTTCTGTGTTTCATCAACACTCTGACAGACCACTGATTACAGAATGCCTCCAGATGTGCATCGGAAGTACTACTGGTCTTCCAGGGAACGATCAAAGCGTAGACTGTTTGAGACATTACTCAGACGGAGGAAAGTGCACTTGGTGACTGTAGTCAATCCCGATGCAATTTCTGTGTTTCATCAACAGTCTGATAGACCACAGATTACAGAATGCCTCCAGATATGTGTCTTAAACTACTGCTAGTCTTCCAGGGAACGATCAAAGCGTAGACTGTTTGAGACATTACTCACATGGAGGAAAGTGCGCATGGTGACTGTTGTATTCAATCCCGATGCAATTTCTGTGTTTCATCAACACTCTGATAGTCCACAGATTGCAGAATGCCACCAGATGGGCATCGGAAACTACTACTGGTCTTCGAGGGAACGATCAAAGCGTAGACTGTTTGAGACATTACTTCCATGGAGGAAAGTGCGCATGGTGACTGTTGTATTAAATCCCGACGCAATTTCTGTGTTTCATCAACACTCAGATAGTTCACAGATTACAGATTGCCTCCAGATGTGCATCGGAAACTACTACTGGTCTTCCAGGGAACGATCAAAGCGTAGACTGTTACAGACATTACTGCCATGGCGGAAAGTGCGCATGATGACTGTTGAATTTAATCCCGATGCAATTTCTGTGTTTCATCAATACTCTGATAGTCCACAGATTACAGAATGCCTCCAGATGTGCATCGGAAACTACTACTGGTCTTCCAGGGAACGATCAAAGCGTAGACTGTTAGAGACATTTCTCCCATGGTGGAAAGTGCGTGTGGTGACTGTTGTATTCAATCCCGATGCAATTTCTGTGTTTCATCAGCACTATGATAGTCCACAGATTACAGAATGCCTCCAGATGTGCATCGGAAACTACTACTGGTCTTCCAGGGAACGATCAAAGCGTAGACTGTTAGAGACATTTCTCCCATGGTGGAAAGTGCGCGTGGGGACTGTTGTATTCAATCCCGATGCAATTTCTGTGTTTCATCAACACTCTGATAGTCCACAGATTACAGATTGTCTCCAGATGTGCATCGGAAACTACTACTGGTCTTCCTGGGAGCGATCAAAGCGTAGACTGTTTCAGACATTACTCCCATGGAGGAAAGTGCGCATGTTGACTCTTGTATTCAATCCCGATGCAATTTCTGTGATTCATCAACACTTTGAAGGTCCACAGATTACAGAATACCACCAGATGTGCATCGGAAACTACTACTGGTCTTCCAAGGAACGATCAAAGCGTAGCCTGTTTGAGAATTACTCCCATGGAGGAGAGTGGGGATGGTGACTGTTGTATTCAATCCCGATGGAATTTCTCAGTTTCATCAACAGTCTGATAGTCCACAGATTGCAGAATGCCTCCAGATGTGCATCGGAAACTACTTCACGTCTTCCAGGGTACGATCAAAGAATAGACTGCTTGAGACATTACGCCCATGGTGGAAAATGAGCATGGTGCCTGTTGTATTCAATCCCGATGCAATATCTGTGTTGCATCTACAGTCGGATAGTCCACAGATTACAGAATGCTGCCAGATGTGCATCGTAAACTACTACTGCTCTTCCAGGGAACGATCAACACGTAGACTGTATGAGACATTACTCCCATGGAGGAAAGTGCGCATGGTGACTGTTGTATTCAATCCCGATGAAATTTCTGTGTTTCATCGACACTCTGATAGTCCACAGATTACAGATTGTCTCCAGATGTGCATCGGAAACTACTACTCGTCTTCCAGGGAACGATCAAAACATAGACTGTTTGAGTCATTACTCCCATAAAGGAAAGTGCGAATGGTGACTGTTGTATTCAGTCCCGATGCAATTTCTGTGTTTCATCAGCACTCTGCAAGTCCACAGATTACAGAATGCCTGCAAATGTGCATAGGAAACTACTACTGGTCTTCCAGGGAACGATCAAATCGTAGACTGTTAGAGACATTACTTCCATGGAGGAAAGTGCGCATGGTGCCTTTTGTATTCAATTCCGATGCAATTTTTGTGTTTCATCAACACTCTGATAGTCCACAGATTACAGAGGGAAACCAGATGTGCATCGGAAACTACTACTGGTCTTCCAGGGAACGATCAAAGCGTAGTCTGTTTGAGACATACCTCCCGTGGAGGAAAGTGCGCATGGTGACTGTTGTATTCAATCCCGATGCAATTTCTGTGTTTCATCAACACTCTGACAGACCACTGACTACAGAATGACTCCAGATGTGCATCGGAACTACTACTGGTCTTCCAGGGAACGATCAAAGCGTAGACTGTTTGAGACATTACTCAGACGGAGGAAAGTGCACTTGGTGACTGTAGTCAATCCCGATGCAATTTCTGTGTTTCATCAACAGTCTGATAGACCACAGATTACAGAATGCCTCCAGATATGCATCGGAAACTACTGCTAGTCTTCCAGGGAACGATCAAAGCGTAGACTGTTTGAGACATTACTCCTATGGAGGAAAGTGCGCATGGTGACCGTTGTATTCAATCCCGATGCAATGTCTGTGTTTCATCAACACTCTGATAGTCCACAGATTGCAGAATGCCACCACATGGGCATCGGAAACTACTACTGGTCTTCGAGGGAACGATCAAAGCGTAGACTGTTTGAGACATTACTTCCATGGAGGAAAGTGCGCATGGTGACTGTTGTATTTAATCCCGATGCAATATATGTGATTCATCAACACTCTGATAGTCCACAGATTGCAGAATGCCACCAGATGGGCATCGGAAACTACTACTGGTCTTCCAGGGAACGATCAAAGCGTAGGCTGTTAGAGACATTACTCCCATGGTGGAAAGTGCGCATGGTGACTTTTGTATTCAATCGCGAGGCAATTTCTGTGTTTCAATATACACTTTGAAGGTACACAGATTACAGAATGCCTCCAGATGTGCATCGGAAACTGCTACTGGCCTTCCAGGGAACGATCAAAGCATAGACTGTTTGAGAATTACCCCCATGGAGGAAAGTGCGCATGGTGGCTATTGTATTCAATCCCGATGCAATTTCTGTGTTTCATCAACACTCTGATAGTCCACAGATTACAGAATGCCACAAGACGTGCATCGGAACTATTACTGGTCTCCCAGGGAACAATCAAAGCGTAGACTGTTTGAGACATTACTCCCGTGGAGGAAAGTGCGCATGGTGACTAGGTATTCAATCCAGATGCAATTATTGTGTTTCATCAACACTTTGAACGTCCACAGATTACAGAATGCCTCCATATGTGCATCGGAAACTACTACTGGTCTTCCAGGGAACGATCAAAGCGTAGACTGTTTGAGACACTGCTCCATTGGAGGAAAGTGCACATGGTGACTGTTATATTCAATTCCGATGCAATTTCTGTGGTTCATCAACACTCAGATAGTCCACAGATTACAGAATGCTTCCAGATGTGCATCGGAAACTACTACTGGTCTTCCAGGGAATAATCAAATTGTAGACTGTTAGAGACATTACTACAATGGAGGAAAGTGCGAATGCTGACTGTTATATTCAATCCCGATGCAATTTCTGTGTTTCATCAACAGTCTGATAGACCACAGATTACAGAATGCCTCCAGATGTGCATCGGAAACTACTGCTGGTCTTCCAGGGAACGATCAAAGCGTAGACTGTTTGAGACATTACTCCCATGGAGGAAAGTGCGCATGGTGAATGTTGTATTCAATCCCGATGCAATTTCTGTGTTTCATCAACACTCTGACAGACCACTGATTACAGAATGCCTCCAGATGTGCATCGGAACTACTACTGGTCTTACAGGGAACGATCAAAGCGTAGACTGTTTGAGACATTACTCAGACGGAGGAAAGTGCACTTGGTTACTGTAGTCAATCCCGATGCAATTTCTGTGTTTCATCAACAGTCTGATAGACCACAGATTACAGAATGCCTCCAGATGTGCATCGGAAACTACTACTGGTCTTCCAGGGAACGATCAAAGCGTAGACTGTTTGAGACACTGTTCGCATGGAGGAAAGTGTGCATGGTGACTGTTGTATTGAATCCCGATGCCATTTCTGTGTTCCATCAACACTCTGATAGTCCACAGATTACAGATTGCCTCCAGATGAGCATCGGAAACTACTACTGGTCTTCAAGGGAACGATCAAAGCGTAGACTGTTTGAGACATTACTTCCATGGAGAAAAGGGCGCATGGTGACTGTTGTATTCAATCCCGACGCAATTTCTGTGTTTCATCAACACTCAGATAGTTCACAGATTACAGAATGCCTCCAGATGTGCATCGGTAACTACTACTGGTCTTCCAGGGAACGATCAAAGCGTAGACTGTTTGAGACATTACTCCCATGGTGGAAAGTGCGCATGGTGACTTTTGTATTCAATCCCTAGGCAATTTCTGTGTTTCAATACACACTTTGAAGGTACACAGATTACAGAATGCCTCCAGATGTGCATCGGAAACTGCTACTGGCCTTCCAGGGAACGATCAAAGCATAGACTGTTTGAGAATTACCCCCATGGAGGAAAGTGCGCATGGTGGCTGTTGTATTCAATCCCGATGCAATTTCTGTGTTTCATCAACACTCTGATAGTCCACAGATTACAGAATGCCTCCAGATGTGCTGTGGAAACTACGAGGGTCGGTCAAAAAGTAATGCCTCCCATTTTTTTTCTACTTAAAAAAATTAAGTTAAGTGAAAAATTTGAATTTGGCGCCATTCCTCAAACCTTCTTCTGCAATGCACTGCAGTAGTAACTTTCTGTGTCAACAGGTGGCAGCACAGCAGAAGTTTGTAAGATGGCCGACATCGATGTTCGTTTGAGACAGCGTTGCGTGATTGAATTCTTGAATGCAGAAGGTGAAACGCTCATACGCATTCATGAAAGACTGAAGAAGGTGTATGGTGTTGTGACAGTGGATGTCAGCACTGTTAGACGATGGGTTCGTCGTTGTAAGGAAGCTGAAGGGCAAACATCGTTGACTGACGAAAAGCGGAGCGGCAGGCCGGTGAGTGCAGTGACTCCACACAACATTCAGCAAGTTGATGACATCATTCGTGGTGACCGTCGGGTGACTGCAGATGAAGTGTGTCGCATTATTTCTCTTAGTAAAGGCAGTGTGATCACGATTATTAAACAATTGGGGTACTCAAAAGTTTGTGCACGGTGGGTTCCAAGAATGTTAACCGATCAGAATAAAGAGGCAAGGAAAACAATAGCCTCCCAACACTTGCAGCGCTTCCGTTTGGAGGGAGATGAGTTTCTGAAAAAAATTGTGACCGGGGACGAAACATGGGTGCATTTTTTTGAACCCGAATCAAAGAGGCAGTCAATGGAGTGGCGTCACACAAGCTCGCCGAGGAAGAAAAAATTCAAAACTGTGCGATCGGCAGGGAAAGTTATGGCAACAGTTTTCTGGGATACAGACGGTGTGATTCTGGTTGATTTTTTGGAGCAGGGATGCACAATAAATTCTGTTCAATACGTCACAACCCTCAAAAAACTTAAAGCACGTCTTCAGCGAGTTCGCCCAACAAAATCAATGGCAGATGTTCTTCTTTTGCATGACAATGCAAGACCACACACCAGTCGTCACACCTCTGACGAGATTGTCAAAATTGGATGGGAAGTTTTGCCTCATCCCCCATACAGCCCTGACCTGGCACCATCAGACTTCCATCTGTTCGGGCCACTAAAAGAAGCTCATCGTGGGATTCATTTTGAAGATGAGGAGGCCGTCAAAACATCCGTGCGTCAATGGCTTAGGAAGCAGAGCTGTGATTTTTACCGTGCTGGGATACATGCCCTTGTTCAAAGATGGACCAAAACTGTAGAGATGGGCGGAGATTACATTGAAAAATGACAAAATGATCCTCAATGTTGTGGTTTTCAACCTATGTAATTGCATTTAAATTTCCTGACAATTAAACGTAGAAAAAAAAATAGGAGGCATTACTTTTTGACTGACCCTCGTACTACTGGTCTTCCAGGGAACGATCAAAGCGTAGACAGTTTGAGACATTTCTCCCATGGAGGAAAGTGCGCATGGTGTCTGTTGTATTCAATCCCGATTCTATTTCTGTGTTTCATCAACACTCTGATACTCCACAGATTACAGAAGGCCTCCAGATGTGCATCGGAAACTACTACTGGCCTCCCAGGGAACGATCAAAGCGTAGACTGTTTGAGACATTACTCCCGTGGAGGAAAGTGCGCATGGTGACTGTTGTATTAAATCCCGACGCTATTTCTGTGTTTCATCAACACTCAGATAGTCCACAGATTACAGAATGCTTCCAGATGTGCATCGGAAACTACTACTGGTCTTCCAGGGAATAATCAAATTGTAGACTGTTAGAGACAGTACTACAATGGAGGAAAGTGCGAATGCTGACTGTTATATTCAATCCCGATGCAATTTCTGTGTTTCATCAACAGTCTGATAGACCACAGATTACAGAATGCCTCCAGATGTGCATCGGAAACTACTACTGGTCTTCGAGGGAACGATCAAAGCGTAGACTGTTTGAGACATTACTTCCATGGAGGAAAGTGCGCATGGTGACTGTTGTATTAAATCCCGACGCAATTTCTGTGTTTCATCAACACTCAGATAGTCCACAGATTACAGAATGCCTCCAGATGTGCATCGGAAACTACTACTGGCCTTCCTGGGAACGATCAAAGCGTAGACTGTTTGAGAATTATCCCCATGGAGGAAAGTGCGCATGGTGACTGTTGTATTCAATCCCGATGCAATTTCTGTGTTTCATCAACACTCTGATAGTCCACAGATAACAGATTGCCTCCAGATGTGCATCGGAAACTACTACTTGTCTTCCAGGGAACGATCAAAGCGTAGACTGTTGGAGACATTACTCCCATGGAGGAAAATGCGCATGGTGACTGTTGTATTCAATCCCGAGGCAATTTCTGTGTTTCAATCCACACTTTGAAGGTCCAGAGATTACAGAATGCCTCCAGATGTGCATCGGAAACTACTACAGGTCTCCCAGGGAACGATCAAAGCGTAGACTGTTTGAGAATTACCCCATGGAGGAAAGAGTTCATGGTGTCTGTTGTATTCAATCCCGCTCCAATATCTGTGTTTCATCATCACTCTGATAGTCCACAGATTTCAGATTGCCTCCAGATGTGCTTCGGAAACTACTACTGGTCTTCCAGGGAACGATCAAAGCGTAGACTGTTTGAGACACTGCTCCATTGGAGGAAAGTGCGCATGGTGACTGTTATATTCAATTCCGATGCAATTTCTGTGGTTCATCAACACTCAGATAGTCCACAGATTACAGAATGCTTCCAGATGTGCATCGGAAACTACTACTGGTCTTCCAGGGAATAATCAAATTGTAGACTGTTAGAGACATTACTACAATGGAGGAAAGTGCGAATGCTGACTGTTATATTCAATCCCGATGCAATTTCTGTGTTTCATCAACAGTCTGATAGACCACAGATTACAGAATGCCTCCAGATGTGCATCGGAAACTACTGCTGGTCTTCCAGGGAACGATCAAAGCGTAGACTGTTTGAGACATTACTCCCATGGAGGAAAGTGCGCATGGTGACTGTTGTATTCAATCCCGATGCAATTTCTGTGTTTCATCAACACTCTGACAGACCACTGATTACAGAATGCCTCCAGATGTGCATCGGAACTACTACTGGTCTTACAGGGAACGATCAAAGCGTAGACTGTTTGAGACATTACTCAGACGGAGGAAAGTGCACTTGGTGACTGTAGTCAATCCCGATGCAATTTCTGTGTTTCATCAACAGTCTGATAGACCACAGATTACAGAATGCCTCCAGATGTGCATCGGAAACTACTACTGGTCTTCCAGGGAACGATCAAAGCGTAGACTGTTTGAGACACTGTTCGCATGGAGGAAAGTGTGCATGGTGACTGTTGTATTGAATCCCGATGCCATTTCTGTGTTCCATCAACACTCTGATAGTCCACAGATTACAGATTGCCTCCAGATGAGCATCGGAAACTACTACTGGTCTTCAAGGGAACGATCAAAGCGTAGACTGTTTGAGACATTACTTCCATGGAGAAAAGGGCGCATGGTGACTGTTGTATTCAATCCCGACGCAATTTCTGTGTTTCATCAACACTCAGATAGTTCACAGATTACAGAATGCCTCCAGATGTTCATCGGTAACTACTACTGGTCTTCCAGGGAACGATCAAAGCGTAGACTGTTTGAGACATTACTCCCATGGTGGAAAGTGCGCATGGTGACTTTTGTATTCAATCCCTAGGCAATTTCTGTGTTTCAATACACACTTTGAAGGTACACAGATTACAGAATGCCTCCAGATGTGCATCGGAAACTGCTACTGGCCTTCCAGGGAACGATCAAAGCATAGACTGTTTGAGAATTACCCCCATGGAGGAAAGTGCGCATGGTGGCTGTTGTATTCAATCCCGATGCAATTTCTGTGTTTCATCAACACTCTGATAGTCCACAGATTACAGAATGCCTCCAGATGTGCTGCGGAAACTACTACTGGTCTTCCAGGGAACGATCAAAGCGTAGACAGTTTGAGACATTTCTCCCATGGAGGAAAGTGCGCATGGTGTCTGTTGTATTCAATCCCGATTCTATTTCTGTGTTTCATCAACACTCTGATACTCCACAGATTACAGAATGCCACGAGACGTGCATCGGAACTACTACTGGTCTCCCAGGGAACGATCAAAGCGTAGACTGTTTGAGACATTACTCCCGTGGAGGAAAGTGCGCATGGTGACTGGGTATTCAATCCAGATGCAATTATTGTGTATCATCAACACTTTGAAAGTCCACAGATTACAGAATGCCTCCATATGTGCATCGGAAACTACTACTGGTCTTCCAGGGAACGATCAAAGCGTAGACTGTTTGAGACACTGCTCCCTTGGAGGAAAGTGCGCATGGTGACTGTTATATTCAATTCCGATGCAATTTCTGTGGTTCATCAACACTCAGATAGTCCACAGATTACAGAATGCTTCCAGATGTGCATTGGAAACTACTACTGGTCTTCCAGGGAATAATCAAATCGTAGACTGTTAGAGACATTACTACAATGGAGGAAAGTGCGAATGCTGACTGTTATATTCAATCCCGATGCAATTTCTGTGTTTCATCAACAGTCTGATAGACCACAGATTACAGAATGCCTCCAGATGTGCATCGGAAACTACTACTGGTCTTCGAGGGAACGATCAAAGCGTAGACTGTTTTAGACATTACTTCAATGGAGGAAAGTGCGCATGGTGACTGTTGTATTAAATCCCGACGCAATTTCTGTGTTTCATCAACACTCAGATAGTCCACAGATTACAGAATGCCTCCAGATGTGCATCGGAAACTACTACTGGCCTTCCTGGGAACGATCAAAGCGTAGACTGTTTGAGAATTATCCCCATGGAGGAAAGTGCGCATGGTGACTGTTGTATTCAATCCCGATGCAATTTCTGTGTTTCATCAACACTCTGATAGTCCACAGATAACAGATTGCCTCCATATGTGCATCGGAAACTACTACTTGTCTTCCAGGGAACGATCAAAGCGTAGACTGTTTGAGAAACTGCTCCCTTGGAGGAAAGTGCGCATGGTGACTGTTGTATTAAATCCCGACGCTATTTCTGTGTTTCATCAACACTCAGATAGTCCACAGATTACAGAATG
Source organism: Schistocerca gregaria (assembly GCF_023897955.1). Lineage (NCBI taxonomy): Eukaryota > Metazoa > Arthropoda > Insecta > Orthoptera > Acrididae > Schistocerca > Schistocerca gregaria. The sequence continues at coordinate 16,185,401 of NW_026061707.1, forward strand.
CTTCCAGATGTGCATCGGAAACTACTACTGGTCTTCCAGGGAATAATCAAATCGTAGACTGTTAGAGACAGTACTACAATGGAGGAAAGTGCGAATGCTGACTGTTATATTCAATCCCGATGCAATTTCTGTGTTTCATCAACAGTCTCATAGACCACAGATTACAGAATGCCTCCAGATGTGCATCGGAAACTACTACTGGTCTTCGAGGGAACGATCAAAGCGTAGACTGTTTGAGACATTACTTCAATGGAGGAAAGTGCGCATGGTGACTGTTGTATTAAATCCCGACGCAATTTCTGTGGTTCATCAACACTCAGATAGTCCACAGATTACAGAATGCTTCCAGATGTGCATTGGAAACTACTACTGGTCTTCCAGGGAATAATCAAATCGTAGACTGTTAGAGACATTACTACAATGGAGGAAAGTGCGAATGCTGACTGTTATATTCAATCCCGATGCAATTTCTGTGTTTCATCAACAGTCTGATAGACCACAGATTACAGAATGCCTCCAGATGTGCATCGGAAACTACTACTGGTCTTCGAGGGAACGATCAAAGCGTAGACTGTTTTAGACATTACTTCAATGGAGGAAAGTGCGCATGGTGACTGTTGTATTAAATCCCGACGCAATTTCTGTGTTTCATCAACACTCAGATAGTCCACAGATTACAGAATGCCTCCAGATGTGCATCGGAAACTACTACTGGCCTTCCTGGGAACGATCAAAGCGTAGACTGTTTGAGAATTATCCCCATGGAGGAAAGTGCGCATGGTGACTGTTGTATTCAATCCCGATGCAATTTCTGTGTTTCATCAACACTCTGATAGTCCACAGATAACAGATTGCCTCCATATGTGCATCGGAAACTACTACTTGTCTTCCAGGGAACGATCAAAGCGTAGACTGTTTGAGAAACTGCTCCCTTGGAGGAAAGTGCGCATGGTGACTGTTGTATTAAATCCCGACGCTATTTCTGTGTTTCATCAACACTCAGATAGTCCACAGATTACAGAATGCTTCCAGATGTGCATCGGAAACTACTACTGGTCTTCCAGGGAATAATCAAATCGTAGACTGTTAGAGACAGTACTACAATGGAGGAAAGTGCGAATGCTGACTGTTATATTCAATCCCGATGCAATTTCTGTGTTTCATCAACAGTCTCATAGACCACAGATTACAGAATGCCTCCAGATGTGCATCGGAAACTACTACTGGTCTTCGAGGGAACGATCAAAGCGTAGACTGTTTGAGACATTACTTCCATGGAGGAAAGTGCGCATGGTGACTGTTGTATTAAATCCCGACGCAATTTCTGTGTTTCATCAACACTCAGATAGTCCACAGATTACAGAATGCCTCCAGATGTGCATCGGAAACTACTATTGGCCTTCCTGGGAACGATCAAAGCGTAGACTGTTTGAGAATTATTCCCATGGAGGAAAGTGCGCATGGTGACTGTTGTATTCAATCCCGATGCAATTTCTGTGTTTCATCAACACTCTGATAGTCCACAGATAACAGATTGCCTCCAGATGTGCATCGGAAACTACTACTTGTCTTCCAGGGAACGATCAAAGCGTAGACTGTTAGAGACATTACACCCATGGAGGAAAGTGCGCATGGTGCCTGTTGTATTCAATTCCGATGCAATTTCTGTGTTTCAATCCACACTTTGAAGGTCCAGAGATTACAGAATGCCTCCAGATGTGCATCGGAAACTACTACAGGTCTCCCAGGGAACGATCAAAGCGTAGACTGTTTGAGAATTACCCCATGGAGGAAAGAGTTCATGGTGTCTGTTGTATTCAATCCCGCTCCATTATCTGTGTTTCATCATCACTCTGATAGTCCACAGATTTCAGATTGCCTCCAGATGTGCTTCGGAAACTACTACTGGTCTTCCAGGGAACGATCAATGCGTAGACTGTTTGAGACATTACCTTTATGGAGGAAAGTGCGCATGGTGTCTGTTGTATTCAATCCCGATTCTATTTCTGTGTTTCATCAACACTCTGATACTCCACAGATTACAGAATGCCACGAGACGTGCATCGGAACTACTACTGGTCTCCCAGGGAACGATCAAAGCGTAGACTGTTTGAGACATTACTCCCGTGGAGGAAAGTGCGCATGGTGACTGGGTATTCAATCCAGATGCAATTATTGTGTTTCATCAACACTTTGAAAGTCCACAGATTACAGAATGCCTCCATATGTGCATCGGAATGTACTACTGGTCTTCCAGGGAACGATCAAAGCGTAGACTGTTTGAGACACTGCTCCCTTGGAGGAAAGTGCGCATGGTGACTGTTGTATTAAATCCCGACGCAATTTCTGTGTTTCATCAACACTCAGATAGTCCACAGATTACAGAATGCTTCCAGATGTGCATCGGAAACTACTACTGGTCTTCCAGGGAATAATCAAATCGTAGACTGTTAGAGACAGTACTACAATGGATGAAAGTGCGAATGCTGACTGTTATATTCAATCCCGATGCAATTTCTGTGTTTCATCAACAGTCTGATAGACCACAGATTACAGAATGCCTCCAGATGTGCATCGGAAACTACTACTGGTCTTCGAGGGAACGATCAAAGCGTAGACTGTTTGAGACATTACTTCCATGGAGGAAAGTGCGCATGGTGACTGTTGTATTAAATCCCGACGCGATTTCTGTGTTTCATCAACACTCAGATAGTCCACAGATTACAGAATGCCTCCAGATGTGCATCGGAAACTACTACTGGCCTTCCTGGGAACGATCAAAGCGTAGACTGTTTGAGAATTATCCCCATGGAGGAAAGTGCGCATGGTGACTGTTGTATTCAATCCCGATGCAATTTCTGTGTTTCATCAACACTCTGATAGTCCACAGATAACAGATTGCCTCCAGATGTGCATCGGAAACTACTACTTGTCTTCCAGGGAACGATCAAAGCGTAGACTGTTGGAGACATTACTCCCATGGAGGAAAATGCGCATGGTGACTGTTGTATTCAATCCCGAGGCAATTTCTGTGTTTCAATCCACACTTTGAAGGTCCAGAGATTACAGAATGCCTCCAGATGTGCATCGGAAACTACTACAGGTCTCCCAGGGAACGATCAAAGCGTAGACTGTTTGAGAATTACCCCATGGAGGAAAGAGTTCATGGTGTCTGTTGTATTCAATCCCGCTCCAATATCTGTGTTTCATCATCACTCTGATAGTCCACAGATTTCAGATTGCCTCCAGATGTGCTTCGGAAACTACTACTGGTCTTCCAGGGAACGATCAATGCGTAGACTGTTTGAGACATTACCTTTATGGAGGAAAGTGCGCATGGTGACTGTTGTATTCAATCCCGATGCAATTTCTGTGTTTCATCAACACTATGATAGTCCACAGTTTACAGAATGCCTCCAGATATGCATCAGAAACTACTACTGACTTCCAGCTAACGATCAAAGCGTAGACTGTTTGAGACATTATTCACATGGAGGAAAGTGGGCATGGTGATTGTTGTACTCAATCCCGATGCAATTTCTGTGTTTCATCAACAGTCTGATAGTCCACAGATTACAGAATGCCTCCAGATGAGCATCGTAAACTACAACTGCTCTTCCAGGGAACGATCAAAACGTAGACTGTATGAGACATTACTCCCATGGAGGAAAGTGCGCATGGTGACTGTTGTATTCAATCCCGATGCAATTTCTGTGTTTCATCAACACTCTGGTAGTCCACAGATTACAGAATGCCACCAGATGGGCATCGGAAACTACTACTGGTCTTCCAGGGAACGATCAAAACGTAGACTGTTTGAGTCATTACTCCCATAAAGGAAAGTGCGAATGGTGACTGTTGTATTCAGTCCCGATGCAATTTCTGTGTTTCATTAACACTCTGATAGTCCACAGATTACAGAATGCCTCAAGATGAGCATCGGAAACTACTACTGGTCTTCCAGGGAACGATCAAAGCATAGACTGTTTGAGACATTACTCCCATGGAGGAACGTTCTCATGGTGACTGTTGTATTCAATCCCGATGCAATTTCTGTGTTTCATCAGCACTCTGATAGTCCACAGATTACAGAACGCCTGCAGATGTGCATAGGAAACTACTACTGGTCTTCCAGGGAACGATCAAATCGTAGACTGTTAGAGACATTACTCCCATGGAGGAAAGTGCGCATGGTGCCTGTTGTATTCAATTCCGATGCAATTTTTGTGTTTCATCAACACTCTGATAGTCCACAGATTTCAGAATGCCACCAGATGTGCATCGTAAACTACTACTGCTCTTCCAGGGAACGATCAAAACGTAGACTGTATGAGACATTACTCCCATGGAGGAAAGTGCGCATGGTGACTGTTGTATTCAATCCCGATGCAATTTCTGTGTTTCATCAACACTCTGATAGTCCACAGATTACAGATTGTCTTCAGATGTGCATCGGAAACTACTACTGGTCTTCCCGGGAACGATCAAAACGTAGACTGTTTGAGTCATTACTCCCATAAAGGAAAGTGCGAATGGTGACTGTTGTATTCAGTCCCGATGCAATTTCTGTGTTTTATTAACACTCTGATAGTCCACAGATTACAGAATGCCTCAAGATGAGCATCGGAAACTACTACTGATATTCCAGGGAGCGATCAAAGCATAGACTGTTTGAGACATTACTCCCATGGAGGAACGTTCTCATGGTGACTCTTGTATTCAATCCCGATGCAATTTCTGTGTTTCATCAGCACTCTGTTAGTCCACAGATTACAGAATGCAACCAGATGTGCATAGGAAACTACTACTGGTCTTCCAGGGAACGATCAAATCGTAGACTGTTAGAGACATTACTTCCATGGAGGAAAGTGCGCATGGTGCCTCCTGTACTCAATCACGATGCAATATCTTTGTTTCATCAACACTCTGATAGTCCACAGATTACAGAATGCCACCAGATGGGCATCGGAAACTACTACTGGTCTTCCAGGGAACGATCAAAGCGTAGTCTGTTTGAGACATACCTCCCGTGGAGGAAAGTACGAATGGTGACTGTTGTATTAAATCCCGATGCAATTTCTGTGTTTCATCAACACTCTGACAGTCCACTTATTACAGATTGCCTCCAGATGTGCTTCGGAAATTACTACTGGTCTTCCAGAGAACGATCAAAGCGTAGACTGTTTGAGACATAACTTTTATAGAGGAAAGAGCTTTTGGTGACCGTTGTATTCAATCCCGATGCAATTACTGTGATTCATCAACACTCTGATAGTCCACAGATTACAGAATGCAACGAGATTTGCATCGGAAACTACTACTGGTCTTCCAGGGAACGATCAAAGCGTAGACTGTTTGAGACATTACTCCCATGGAGGAACGTTCTCATGGTGACTCTTGTATTCAATCCCGATGCAATTTCTGTGTTTCATCAGCACTCTGATAGTCCACAGATTACAGAATGCATCCAGATGTGCATAGGAAACTACTACTGGTCTTCCAGGGAACGATCAAATCGTAGACTGTTAGAGACATTACTTCCATGGAGGAAAGTGCGCATGGTGCCTCCTGTACTCAATCACGATGCAATATCTTTGTTTCATCAACACTCTGGTAGTCCACAGATTACAGAATGCCACCAGATGCGCATCGGAAACTACTACTGGTCTTCCAGGGAACGATCAAAGCGTAGTCTGTTTGAGACATACCTCCCGTGGAGGAAAGCACGAATGGTGACTGTTGTATTAAATCCCGATGCAATTTCTGTGTTTCATCAACACTCTGACAGTCCACTTATTACAGATTGCCTCCAGATGTGCTTCGGAAATTACTACTGGTCTTCCAGAGAACGATCAAAGCGTAGACTGTTTGAGACATAACTTTTATAGAGGAAAGTGCTTTTGGTGACTGTTGTATTCAATCCCGATGCAATTACTGTGATTCATCAACACTCTGATAGTCCACAGATTACAGAATGCAACGAGATTTGCATCGGAAACTACTACTGGTCTTCCAGGGAACGATCAAAGCGTAGACTGTTTGAGACATTACACCCATGGAGGAACGTTCTCATGGTGACTCTTGTATTCAATCCCGATGCAATTTCTGTGTTTCATCAGCACTCTGATAGTCCACAGATTACAGAATGCATCCAGATGTGCATAGGAAACTACTACTGGTCTTCCAGGGAACGATCAAATCGTAGACTGTTAGAGACATTACTTCCATGGAGGAAAGTGCGCATGGTGCCTCCTGTACTCAATCACGATGCAATATCTTTGTTTCATCAACACTCTGGTAGTCCACAGATTACAGAATGCCACCAGATGGGCATCGGAAACTACTACTGGTCTTCCAGGGAACGATCAAAACGTAGACTGTTTGAGTCATTACTCCCATAAAGGAAAGTGCGAATGGTGACTGTTGTATTCAGTCCCGATGCAATTTCTGTGTTTCATTAACACTCTGATAGTCCACAGATTACAGAATGCCTCAAGATGAGCATCGGAAACTACTACTGGTCTTCCAGGGAACGATCAAAGCATAGACTGTTTGAGACATTACTCCCATGGAGGAACGTTCTCATGGTGACTGTTGTATTCAATCCCGATGCAATTTCTGTGTTTCATCAGCACTCTGATAGTCCACAGATTACAGAACGCCTGCAGATGTGCATAGGAAACTACTACTGGTCTTCCAGGGAACGATCAAATCGTAGACTGTTAGAGACATTACTTTCATGGAGGAAAGTGCGCATGGTGCCTGTTGTATTCAATTCCGATGCAATTTTTGTGTTTCATCAACACTCTGATAGTCCACAGATTACAGAATGCCACCAGATGTGCATCGTAAACTACTACTGCTCTTCCAGGGAACGATCAAAACGTAGACTGTATGAGACATTACTCCCATGGAGGAAAGTGCGCATGGTGACTGTTGTATTCAATCCCGATGCAATTTCTGTGTTTCATCAACACTCTGATAGTCCACAGATTACAGATTGTCTTCAGATGTGCATCGGAAACTACTACTGGTCTTCCCGGGAACGATCAAAACGTAGACTGTTTGAGTCATTACTCCCATAAAGGAAAGTGCGAATGGTGACTGTTGTATTCAGTCCCGATGCAATTTCTGTGTTTTATTAACACTCTGATAGTCTACAGATTACAGAATGCCTCAAGATGAGCATCGGAAACTACTACTGATATTCCAGGGAGTGATCAAAGCATAGACTGTTTGAGACATTACTCCCATGGAGGAACGTTCTCATGGTGACTTTTGTATTCAATCCCGATGCAATTTCTGTGTTTCATCAGCACTCTGTTAGTCCACAGATTACAGAATGCAACCAGATGTGCATAGGAAACTACTACTGGTCTTCCAGGGAACGATCAAATCGTAGACTGTTAGAGACATTACTTCCATGGAGGAAAGTGCGCATGGTGCCTCCTGTACTCAATCACGATGCAATATCTTTGTTTCATCAACACTCTGATAGTCCACAGATTACAGAATGCCACCAGATGGGCATCGGAAACTACTACTGGTCTTCCAGGGAACGATCAAAGCGTAGTCTGTTTGAGACATACCTCCCGTGGAGGAAAGTACGAATGGTGACTGTTGTATTAAATCCCGATGCAATTTCTGTGTTTCATCAACACTCTGACAGTCCACTTATTACAGATTGCCTCCAGATGTGCTTCGGAAATTACTACTGGTCTTCCAGAGAACGATCAAAGAGTAGACTGTTTGAGACATAACTTTTATAGAGGAAAGAGCTTTTGGTGACCGTTGTATTCAATCCCGATGCAATTACTGTGATTCATCAACACTCTGATAGTCCACAGATTACAGAATGCAACGAGATTTGCATCGGAAACTACTACTGGTCTTCCAGGGAACGATCAAAGCGTAGACTGTTTGAGACATTACTCCCATGGAGGAACGTTCTCATGGTGACTCTTGTATTCAATCCCGATGCAATTTCTGTGTTTCATCAGCACTCTGATAGTCCACAGATTACAGAATGCATCCAGATGTGCATAGGAAACTACTACTGGTCTTCCAGGGAACGATCAAATCGTAGACTGTTAGAGACATTACTTCCATGGAGGAAAGTGCGCATGGTGCCTCCTGTACTCAATCACGATGCAATATCTTTGTTTCATCAACACTCTGGCAGTCCACAGATTACAGAATGCCACCAGATGGGCATCGGAAACTACTACTGGTCTTCCAGGGAACGATCAAAGCGTAGTCTGTTTGAGACATACCTCCCGTGGAGGAAAGTACGAATGGTGACTGTTGTATTAAATCCCGATGCAATTTCTGTGTTTCATCAACACTCTGACAGTCCACTTATTACAGATTGCCTCCAGATGTGCTTCGGAAATTACTACTGGTCTTCCAGAGAACGATCAAAGCGTAGACTGTTTGAGACATAACTTTTATAGAGGAAAGTGCTTTTGGTGACTGTTGTATTCAATCCCGATGCAATTACTGTGATTCATCAACACTCTGATAGTCCACAGATTACAGAATGCAACGAGATTTGCATCGGAAACTACTACTTGTCTTCCAGGGAACGATCAAAGCGTAGACTGTTTGAGACATTACTCCCACGGAGGAAGGTGCGCAAGGTGACAGTTGTATTCAATCCCGATGCAATTTCTGTGTTTCATCAACACTCTGATACTCCACAGATTGCAGAATGCCACCAGATGGGCATCGGAACTACTACTGGTCTTCCAGGGAATTATCAAAGCGTAGACTGTTTGAGACATTACTCCCACGGACTAAAGTGCACTTGGTGACTGTAGTCAATCCCGATGCAATTTCTGTGTTTCATCAACAGTCTGATAGACCACAGATTACAGAATGCCTCCAGAAGTGAATCGGAAACTACTGCTGGTCTTCCAGGGAACCATCAAAGCGTAGACTGTTTGAGACATTACTCCCAAGGAGGAAAGTGCGCATGGTGACCGTTGTATTCAATCCCGATGCAATTTCTGTGTTTCGTCAACACTCTGATAGTCCACAGATTGCAGATTGCCACCAGATGGGCATCGGAAACTACTACTGGTCTTCCAGGGAATGATCAAAGCGTAGACTGTTATAGACATTACTCCCATGGAGGAAAGTGCGCATGATGACTGTTGTATGTAATCCCGATGCAATTTATATGATTCATCAACACTCTGATAGTACACAGATTACAGAATGCCTACAGATGTGCATCGGTAACTACTACTGGTCTTCCAGGGAACGATCAAAGCGTAGACTGTTACAGACATTACTGCCATGGAGGAAAGTGCGCATGATGACTGTTGAATTTAATCCCGATGCAATTTCTGTGTTTCATCAATACTCTGATAGTCCACAGATTACAGAATGCCTCCAGATGTGCATCGGAAACTACTACTGGTCTTCCAAGGAACGATCATAGCGTAGGCTGTTTGAGAATTACTCCCATGGAGGAGAGTGCGGATGGTGACTGTTGTATTCAATCCCGATGGAATTTCTCAGTTTCATCTACAGTCGGATAGTCCACAGATTACAGAATGCCGCCAGATGTGCATCGTAAACTACTACTGCTCTTCCAGGGAACGATCAACACGTAGACTGTATGAGACATTACTCCCATGGAGGAAAGTGCGCATGGTGACCGTTGTATTCAATCCCGATGCAATTTCTGTGTTTCATCAATACTCTGATAGTCCACTGATTACAGAATGCCTCCAGATGTGCATCGGAACTACTACTGGTCTTCCAGGGAACGATCAAAGCGTAGACTGTTTGAGACATTACTCCCATGGAGGAAAGTGCGCATGGTGACTGTTGTATTAAATCCCGACGCAATTTCTGTGTTTCATCAACACTCAGATAGTTCACAGATCACAGAATGCCTCCAGATGTGCATCGGAAACTACTACTAATCTTCCAGGGAAAGATCAAAGCGTAGGCTGTTAGAGACATTACTCCCATGGAGGAGAGTGCGCATGATGACTGTTGTATTTAATCCCGATGCAATTTATGTGATTCATCAACACTCTGATAGTCCACAGATTACAGAATGCCTCCAGTTGTGCATCGGAAACTACTACTGGTCTTCCAGGGAACGATCAAAGAGTAGACTGTTTGAGACACTGTTCGCATGGAGGAAAGTGTGCATGGTGACTGTTGTATTGAATCCCGATGCCATTTCTGTGTTCCATCAACACTCTGATAGTCCACAGATTACAGATTGCCTCCAGATGAGCATCGGAAACTACTACTGGTCTTCAAGGGAACGATCAAAGCGTAGACTGTTTGACACATTAGTTCCATGGAGAAAAGGGCGCATGGTGACTGTTGTATTCAATCCCGACGCAATTTCTGTGTTTCATCAACACTCTGATAGTCCACAGATTACAGAATGCCACGAGACGTGCATCGGAACTATTACTGGTCTCCCAGGGAACAATCAAAGCGTAGACTGTTTGAGACATTACTCCCGTGGAGGAAAGTGCGCATGGTGACTGGGTATTCAATCCAGATGCAATTATTGTGTTTCATCAACACTTTGAACATCCACAGATTAGAGAATGCCTCCACATGTGCATCGGAAACTACTACTGGTCTTCCAGGGAACGATCAAAGCGTAGACTGTTTGAGACACTGCTCCCTTGGAGGAAAGTGCGCATGGTGACTGTTATATTCAATTCCGATGCAATTTCTGTGGTTCATCAACACTCAGATAGTCCACAGATTACAGAATGCTTCCAGATGTGCATCGGAAACTACTACTGGTCTTCCAGGGAATAATCAAATCGTAGACTGTTAGAGACATTACTACAATGGAGGAAAGTGCGCATGATGACTGTTGTATTTAATCCCGATGCAATTTATATGATTCATCAACACTCTGATAGTACACAGATTACAGAATGCCTACAGATGTGCATCGGTAACTACTACTGGTCTTGCAGGGAACGATCAAAGCGTATACTGTTACAGACATTACTGCCAAGGAGGAAAGTGCGCATGATGACTGTTGAATTTAATCCCGATGCAATTTCTGTGTTTCATCAATACTCTGATAGTCCACAGATTACAGAATGCCTCCAGATGTGCATCGGAAACTACTACTGGTCTTCCAGGGAACGATCAAAGCGTAGACTGTTAGAGACATTTCTCCCATGGTGGAAAGTGCGTGTGGTGACTGTTGTATTCAATCCCGATGCAATTTCTGTGTTTCATCAGCACTATGATAGTCCACAGATTACAGAATGACTCCAGATGTGCATCTGAAACTACTACTGGTCTTCCAGGGAACGATCAAAGCGTAGACTGTTAGAGACATTTCTCCCATGGTGGAAAGTGCGCGTGGGGACTGTTGTATTCAATCTCGATGCAATTTCTGTGTTTCATCAACACTCTGATAGTCCACAGATTACAGATTGTCTCCAGATGTGCATCGGAAACTACTACTGGTCTTCCTGGGAGCGATCAAAGCGTAGACTGTTTCAGACATTACTCCCATGGAGGAAAGTGCGCATGGTGACTCTTGTATTCAATCCCGATGCAATTTCTGTGATTCATCAACACTTTGAAGGTCCACAGATTACAGAATACCACCAGATGTGCATCGGAAACTACTACTGGTCTTCCAAGGAACGAACAAAGCGTAGCCTGTTTGAGAATTACTCCCATGGAGGAGAGTGCGGATGGTGACTGTTGTATTCAATCCCGATGGAATTTCTCAGTTTCATCAACAGTCTGATAGTCCACAGATTGCAGAATGCCTCCAGATGTGCATCGGAAACTACTTCTCGTCTTCCAGGGTACGATCAAAGAATAGACTGCTTGAGACATTACGCCCATGGAGGAAAATGAGCATGGTGCCTGTTGTATTCAATCCCGATGCAATTTCTGTGTTTCATCTACAGTCAGATAGTCCACAGATTACAGAATGCCGCCAGATGTGCATCGTAAACTAGTACTGCTCTTCCAGGGAACGATCAACACGTAGACTGTATGAGACATTACTCCCATGGAGGAAAGTGCGCATGGCGACTGTTGTATTCAATCCCGATGAAATTTCTGTGTTTCATCGACACTCTGATAGTCCACAGATTACAGATTGTCTCCAGATGTGCAACGGAAACTACTACTCGTCTTCCAGGGAACGATCAAAACATAGACTGTTTGAGTCATTACTCCCATAAAGGAAAGTGCGAATGGTGACTGTTGTATTCAGTCCCGATGCAATTTCTGTGTTTCATCAGCACTCTGATAGTCCACAGATTACAGAATGCCTGCAAATGTGCATAGGAAACTACTACTGGTCTTCCAGAGAACGATCAAATCGTGGACTGTTAGAGACATTACTTCCATGGAGGAAAGTGCGCATTTTGCCTGTTGTATTCAATTCCGATGCAATTGTTGTGTTTCATCAACACTCTGATAGTCCACAGATTACAGAATGAAACCAGATGTGCATCGGAAACTACTACTGGTCTTCCAGGGAACGATCAAAGCGTAGTCTGTTTGAGACATACCTCCCGTGGAGGAAAGTGCGCATGGTGACTGTTGTATTCAATCCCGATGCAATGTCTGTGTTTCATCAACACTCTGACAGACCACTGATTACAGAATGCCTCCAGATGTGCATCGGAACTACTACTGGTCTTCCAGGGAACGATCAAAGCGTAGACTGTTTGAGACATTACTCAGACGGAGGAAAGTGCACTTGGTGACTGTAGTCAATCCCGATGCAATATCTGTGTTTCATCAACAGTCTGATAGACCACAGATTACAGAATGCCTCCAGATATGCATCGGAAACTACTGCTAGTCTTCCAGGGAACGATCAAAGCGTAGACTGTTTGAGACATTACTCCCATGGAGGAAAGTGCTCATGGTGATCGTTGTATTCAATCCCGATGCAATTTCTGTGTTTCATCAACACTCTGATAGTCCACAGATTGCAGAATGCCACCAGATGGGCATCGGAAACTACTACTGGTCTTCGAGGGAACGATCAAAGCGTAGACTGTTTGAGACATTACTTCCATGGAGGAAAGTGCGCATGGTGACTGTTGTATTAAATCCCGACGCAATTTCTGTGTTTCATCAACACTCAGATAGTTCACAGATTACAGATTGCCTCCAGATGTGCATCGGGAACTACTACTGGTCTTCCAGGGAACGATCAAAGCGTAGACTGTTACAGACATTACTGCCATGGAGGAAAGTGCGCATGATGACTGTTGAATTTAATCCCGATGCAATTTCTGTGTTTCATCATTACTCTGATAGTGCACAGATTACAGAATGCCTCCAGATGTGCATCGGAAACTACTACTGGTCTTCCAGGGAACGATCAAAGCGTAGACTGTTAGAGACATTTCTCCCATGGTGGAAAGTGCGTGTGGTGACTGATGTATTCAATCCCGATGCAATTTCTGTGTTTCATCAGCACTATGATAGTCCACAGATTACAGAATGCCTCCAGATGTGCATCTGAAACTACTACTGGTCTTCCAGGGAACGATCAAAGCGTAGACTGTTAGAGACATTTCTCCCATGGTGGAAAGTGCGCGTGGGGACTGTTGTATTCAATCCCGATGCAATTTCTGTGTTTCATCAACACTCTGATAGTCCACAGATTACAGATTGTCTCCAGATGTGCATCGGAAACTACTACTGGTCTTCCTGGGAGCGATCAAAGCGTAGACTGTTTCAGACATTACTCCCATGGAGGAAAGTGCGCATGGTGACTCTTGTATTCAATCCCGATGCAATTTCTGTGATTCATCAACACTTTGAAGGTCCACAGATTACAGAATACCACCAGATGTGCATCGGAAACTACTACTGGTCTTCCAAGGAACGATCAAAGCGTAGCCTGTTTGAGAATTACTCCCATGGAGGAGAGTGGGGATGGTGACTGTTGTATTCAATCCCGATGGAATTTCTCAGTTTCATCAACAGTCTGATAGTCCACTGATTGCAGAATGCCTCCAGATGTGCATCGGAAACTACTTCACGTCTTCCAGGGTACGATCAAAGAATAGACTGCTTGAGACATTACGCCCATGGAGGAAAATGAGCATGGTGCCTGTTGTATTCAATCCCGATGCAATTTCTGTGTTTCATCTACAGTCGGATAGTCCACAGATTACAGAATGCCGCCAGATGTGCATCGTAAACTACTACTGCTCTTCCAGGGAACGATCAACACGTAGACTGTATGAGACATTACTCCCATGGAGGAAAGTGCGCATGGTGACTGTTGTATTCAATCCCGATGAAATTTCTGTGTTTCATCGACACTCTGTTAGTCCACAGATTACAGATTGTCTCCAGATGTGCATCGGAAACTACTACTCGTCTTCCAGGGAACGATCAAAACATAGACTGTTTGAGGCATTACTCCCATAAAGGAAAGTGCGAATGGTGACTGTTGTATTCAGTCCCGATGCAATTTCTGTGTTTCATCAGCACTCTGATAGTCCACAGATTACAGAATGCCTGCAAATGTGCATAGGAAACTACTACTGGTCTTCCAGGGAACGATCAAATCGTAGACTGTTAGAGACATTACTTCCATGGAGGAAAGTGCGCATGGTGCCTGTTGTATTCAATTCCGATGCAATTTTTGTGTTTCATCAACACTCTGATAGTCCACAGATTACAGAATGAAACCAGATGTGCATCGGAAACTACTACTGGTCTTCCAGGGAACGATCAAAGCGTAGTCTGTTTGAGACATACCTCCCGTATAGGAAAGTGCGCATGGTGACTGTTGTATTCAATCCCGATGCAATTTCTGTGTTTCATCAACACTCTGACAGACCACTGATTACAGAATGCCTCCAGATGTGCATCGGAACTACTACTGCTCTTCCAGGGAACGATCAAAGCGTAGACTGTTTGAGACATTACTCAGACGGAGGAAAGTGCACTTGGTGACTGTAGTCAATCCCGATGCAATTTCTGTGTTTCATCAACAGTCTGATAGACCACAGATTACAGAATGCCTCCAGGTATGCATCGGAAACTACTGCTAGTCTTCCAGGGAACGATCAAAGCGTAGACTGTTTGAGATATTACTCCCATGGAGGAAAGTGCGCATGGTGACCGTTGTATTCAATCCCGATGCAATTTCTGTGTTTCATCAACACTCTGATAGTCCACAGATTGCAGAATGCCACCAGATGGGCATCGGAAACTACTACTGGTCTTCGAGGGAACGATCAAAGCGTAGACTGTTTGAGACATTACTTCCATGGAGGAAAGTGCGCATGGTGACTGTTGTATTAAATCCCGACGCAATTTCTGTGTTTCATCAACACTCAGATAGTTCACAGATTACAGATTGCCTCCAGATGTGCATCGGAAACTACTACTGGTCTTCCAGGGAATGATCAAAGCGTAGGCTGTTAGAGACATTACTCCCATGGAGGAGAGTGCGCATGATGACTGTTGTATTTAATCCCGATGCAATTTATGTGATTCATCAACACTCTGATAGTCCACAGATTGCAGAATGCCACCAGATGGGCATCGAAAATTACTACTGGTCTTCCAGGGAACGATCAAAGCGTAGACTGTTTGAGACATTACTCCCATGGTGGAAAGTGCGCATGGTGACTTTTGTATTCAATCGCGAGGCAATTTCTGTGTTTCAATACACACTTTGAAGGTACACAGATTACAGAATGCCTCCAGATGTGCATCGGAAACTGCTACTGGCCTTCCAGGGAACGATCAAAGCATAGACTGTTTGAGAATTACCCCCATGGAGGAAAGTGCGCATGGTGGCTGTTGTATTCAATCCCGATGCAATTTCTGTGTTTCATCAACACTCTGATAGTCCACAGATTACAGAATGCCACAAGACGTGCATCGGAACTATTACTGGTCTCCCAGGGAACAATCAAAGCGTAGACTGTTTGAGACATTACTCCCGTGGAGGAAAGTGCGCATGGTGACTGGGTATTCAATCCAGATGCAATTATTGTGTTTCATCAACACTTTGAACGTCCACAGATTACAGAATGCCTCCATATGTGCATCGGAAACTACTACTGGTCTTCCAGGGAACGATCAAAGCGTAGACTGTTTGAGACACTGCTCCATTGGAGGAAAGTGCGCATGGTGACTGTTATATTCAATTCCGATGCAATTTCTGTGGTTCATCAACACTCAGATAGTCCACAGATTACAGAATGCTTCCAGATGTGCATCGGAAACTACTACAGGTCTTCCAGGGAATAATCAAATTTTAGACTGTTAGAGACATTACTACAATGGAGGAAAGTGCGAATGCTGACTGTTATATTCAATCCCGATGCAATTTCTGTGTTTCATCAACAGTCTGATAGACCACAGATTACAGAATGCCTCCAGATGTGCATCGGAAACTACTGCTGGTCTTCCAGGGAACGATCAAAGCGTAGACTGTTTGAGACATTACTCCCATGGAGGAAAGTGCGCATGGTGACTGTTGTATTCAATCCCGATGCAATTTCTGTGTTTCATCAACACTCTGACAGACCACTGATTACAGAATGCCTGCAGATGTGCATCGGAACTACTACTGGTCTTCCAGGGAACGATCAAAGCGTAGACTGTTTGAGACATTACTCAGACGGAGGAAACTGCACTTGGTGACTGTAGTCAATCCCGATGCAATTTCTGTGTTTCATCAACAGTCTGATAGACCACAGATTACAGAATGCCTCCAGATGTGCATCGGAAACTACTACTGGTCTTCCAGGGAACGATCAAAGC
Organism: Schistocerca gregaria; assembly: GCF_023897955.1. NCBI lineage: Eukaryota > Metazoa > Arthropoda > Insecta > Orthoptera > Acrididae > Schistocerca > Schistocerca gregaria. The sequence continues at coordinate 16,202,180 of NW_026061707.1, forward strand.
GTAGACTGTTTGAGACACTGTTCGCATGGAGGAAAGTGTGCATGGTGACTGTTGTATTGAATCCCAATGCCATTTCTGTGTTCCATCAACACTCTGATAGTCCACAGATTACAGATTGCCTGCAGATGAGCATCGGAAACTACTACTGGTCTTCAAGGGTACGATCAAAGCGTAGACTGTTTGAGACATTACTTCCATGGAGAAAAGTGCGCATGGTGACTGTTGTATTCAATCCCGACGCAATTTCTGTGTTTCATCAACACTCAGATAGTTCACAGATTACAGAATGCCTCCAGATGTGCATCGGTAACTACTACTGGTCTTCCAGGGAACGATCAAAGCGTAGACTGTTTGAGACATTACTCCCATGGTGGAAAGTGGGCATGGTGACTTTTGTATTCAATCCCTAGGCAATTTCTGTGTTTCAATACACACTTTGAAGGTACACAGATTACAGAATGCCTCCAGATGTGCATCGGAAACTGCTACTGGCCTTCCAGGGAACGATCAAAGCATAGACTGTTTGAGAATTACCCCCATGGAGGAAAGTGCGCATGGTGGCTGTTGTATTCAATCCCGATGCAATTTCTGTGTTTCATCAACACTCTGATAGTCCACAGATTACAGAATGCCTCCAGATGTGCTGCGGAAACTACTACTGGTCTTCCAGGGAATAATCAAATCGTAGACTGTTAGAGACATTACTACAATGGAGGAAAGTGCGAATGCTGACTGTTATATTCAATCCCGATGCAATTTCTGTGTTTCATCAACAGTCTGATAGACCACAGATTACAGAATGCCTCCAGATGTGCATCGGAAACTACTACTGGTCTTCGAGGGAACGATTAAAGCGTAGACTGTTTGAGACATTACTTCCATGGAGGAAAGTGCGCATGGTGACTGTTGTATTAAATCCCGACGCAATATCTGTGTTTTATCAACACTCAGATAGTCCACAGATTCCAGAATGCCCCCAGATGTGCATCGGAAACTACTACTGGCCTTCCTGGGAACGATCAAAGCGTAGACTGTTTGAGAATTATCCCCATGGAGGAAAGTGCGCATGGTGACTGTTGTATTCAATCCCGATGCAATTTCTGTGTTTCATCAACACTCTGATAGTCCACAGATAACAGATTGCCTCCAGATGTGCATCGGAAACTACTACTTGTCTTCCAGGGAACGATCAAAGCGTAGACTGTTGGAGACATTACTCCCATGGAGGAAAATGCGCATGGTGACTGTTGTATTCAATCCCGAGGCAATTTCTGTGTTTCAATCCACACTTTGAAGGTCCAGAGATTACAGAATGCCTCCAGATGTGCATCGGAAACTACTACAGGTCTCCCAGGGAACGATCAAAGCGTAGACTGTTTGAGAATTACCCCATGGAGGAAAGAGTTCATGGTATCTGTTGTATTCAATCCCGCTCCAATATCTGTGTTTCATCATCACTCTGATAGTCCACAGATTTCAGATTGCCTCCAGATGTGCTTCGGAAACTACTACTGGTCTTCCAGGGAACGATCAATGCGTAGACTGTTTGAGACATTACCTTTATGGAGGAAAGTGCGCATGGTGACTGTTGTATTCAATCCCGATGCAATTCCTGTGTTTCATCAACACTATGATAGTCCACAGTTTACAGAATGCCTCCAGATATGCATCAGAAACTACTACTGACTTCCAGCTAACGATCAAAGCGTAGACTGTTTGAGACATTATTCCCATGGAGGAAAGTGGGCATGGTGATTGTTGTACTCAATCCCGATTCAATTTCTGTGTTTCATCAACAGTCTGATAGTCCACAGATTACAGAATGCCTCCAGATGTGCATCGTAAACTACAACTGCTCTTCCAGGGAACGATCAAAACGTAGACTGTATGAGACATTACTCCCATGGAGGAAAGTGCGCATGGTGACTGTTGTATTCAATCCCGATGCAATTTCTGTGTTTCATCAACACTCTGATAGTCCACAGATTACAGAATGCCTCAAGATGAGCATCGGAAACAACTACTGGTCTTCCAGGGAACGATCAAAGCATAGACTGTTTGAGACATTACTCCCATGGAGGAACGTTCTCATGGTGACTGTTGTATTCAATCCCGATGCAATTTCTGTGTTTCATCAGCACTCTGATAGTCCACAGATTACAGAACGCCTGCAGATGTGCATAGGAAACTACTACTGGTCTTCCAGGGAACGATCAAATCGTAGACTGTTAGAAACATTACTCCCATGGGGGAAAGTGCGCATGGTGCCTGTTGTATTCAATTACGATGCAATTTTTGTGTTTCATCAACACTCTGATAGTCCACAGATTACAGAATGCCACCAGATGTGCATCGGAAACTACTACTGGTCTTCCAGGGAACGATCAAAGCGTAGTCAGTTTGAGACATACCTCCTGTGGACGAAAGTGCGCATGGTGACTGTTGTATTCAATCCCGATGCAATTTCTGTGTTTTATCATCAGTCTGATAGTCCACAGATTACAGAATGCCTCCAGACGTGCATCGTAAACTACTACTGCTCTTCCAGGGAACGATCAAAACGTAGACTGTATGAGACATTACTCCCATGGAGGAAAGTGCGCATGGTGACTGTTGTATTCAATCCCGATGCAATTTCTGTGTTTCATCAACACTCTGATAGTCCACAGATTACAGATTGTCTTCAGATGTGCATCGGAAACTACTACTGGTCTTCCCGGGAACGATCAAAACGTAGACTGTTTGAGTCATTACTCCCATAAAGGAAAGTGCGAATGGTGACTGTTGTATTCAGTCCCGATGCAATTTCTGTGTTTCATTAACACTCTGATAGTCCACAGATTACAGAATGCCTCAAGATGAGCATCGGAAACTACTACTGGTCTTCCAGGGAACGATCAAAGCATAGACTGTTTGAGACATTACTCCCATGGAGGAACGTTCTCATGGTGACTGTTGTATTCAATCCCAATGCAATCTCTGTGTTTCATCAGCACTCTGATAGTCCACAGATTACAGAACGCCTGCAGATGTGCATAGGAAACTACTACTGGTCTTCCAGGGAACGATCAAAGCGTAGACTGTTTGAGACACTGCTCCCTTGGAGGAAAGTGCGCATGGTGACTGTTATATTCAATTCCGATGCAATTTCTGTGGTTCATCAACACTCAGATAGTCCACAGATTACAGAATGCTTCCAGATGTGCATCGGAAACTACTACTGGTCTTCCAGGGAATAATCAAATCGTAGACTGTTAGAGACATTACTACAATGGAGGAAAGTGCGAATGCTGACTGTTATATTCAATCCCGATGCAATTTCTGTGTTTCATCAACAGTCTGATAGACCACAGATTACAGAATGCCTCCAGATGTGCATCGGAAACTACTACTGGTCTTCGAGGGAACGATCAAAGCGTAGACTGTTTGAGACATTACTTCCATGGAGGAAAGTGCGCATGGTGACTGTAGTATTAAATCCCGACGCAATTTCTGTGTTTCATCAACACTCAGATAGTCCACAGATTACAGAATGCCTCCAGATGTGCATCGGAAACTACTACTGGCCTTCCAGGGAACGATCAAAGCGTAGACTGTTTGAGAATTATCCCCATGGAGGAAAGTGCGCATGGTGACTGTTGTATTCAATCCCGATGCAATTTCTGTGTTTCATCAACACTCTGATAGTCCACAGATAACTGATTGCCTCCAGATGTGCATCGGAAACTACTACTTGTCTTCCAGGGAACGATCAAAGCGTAGACTGTTGGAGACATTACTCCCATGGAGGAAAATGCGCATGGAGACTGTTGTATTCAATCCCGAGGCAATTTCTGTGTTTCAATCCACACTTTGAAGGTCCAGAGATTACAGAATGCCTCCAGATGTGCATCGGAAACTACAACAGGTCTCCCAGGGAACGATCAAAGCGTAGACTGTTTGAGAATTACCCCATGGAGGAAAGAGGGCATGGTGTCTGTTGTATTCAATCCCGATGCAATTTCTGTGTTTCATCAACACTATGATAGTCCACAGATTACAGAATGCCTCCAGATATGCATCGGAAACTACTACTGACTTCCAGCTAACGATCAAAGCGTAGACTGTTTGAGACATTATTCCCATGGAGGAAAGTGGGCATGGTGACTGTTGTACTCAATCCCGATGCAATTTCTGTGTTTCATCAACAGTCTGATAGTCCACAGATTACAGAATGCCTCCAGATGTGCATCGTAATCTACTACTGCTCTTCCAGGGAACGATCAAATCCTAGACTGTATGAGACATTACTCCCATGGAGGAAAGTGCGCATGGTGACTGTTGTATTCAAACCCGATGCAATTTCTGTGTTTCATCAACACTCTGATAGTCCACAGACTACAGATTGTCTTCAGATGTGCATCGGAAACTACTACTGGTCTTCCAGGGAACGATCAAAACGTATACTGTTTGAGTCATTACTCCCATAAAGGAAAGTGCGAATGGTGACTGTTGTATTCAGTCCCGATGCAATTTCTGTGTTTCATTAACACTCTGATAGTCCACAGATTACAGAATGCCTCAAGATGAGCATCGGAAACTACTACTGGTCTTCCAGGGAACGATCAAAGCATAGACTGTTTGAGACATTACTCCCATGGAGGAACGTTCTCATGGTGACTGTTGTATTCAATCCCGATGCAATTTCTGTGTTTCATCAGCACTCTGATAGTCCACAGATTACAGAACGCCTGCAGATGTGCATAGGAAACTACTACTGGTCTTCCAGGGAACGATCAAATCGTAGACTGTTAGAGACATTACACCCATGGAGGAAAGTGCGCATGGTGCCTGTTGTATTCAATTCCGATGCAATTTTTGTGTTTCATCAACACTCTGATAGTCCACAGATTACAGAATGCCACCAGATGTGCATCGGAAACTACTACTGGTCTTCCAGGGAACGATCAAAGCGTAGTCAGTTTGAGACATACCTCCCGTGGAGGAAAGTGCGCATGGTGACTGTTGTATTCAATCCCGATGCAATTTCTGTGTTTCATCAACAGTCTGATGGTCCACAGATTACAGAATGCCTCCAGATGTGCATCGTAAACTACTACTGCTCTTCCAGGGAACGATCAAAACGTAGGCTGTTAGAGACATTACTCCCATGGAGGAAAGTGCGCATGATGACTGTTGTATGTAATACCGATGCAATTTCTGTGTTTCATCAACACTCAGATAGTTCACAGATTACAGATTGTCTTCAGATGTGCATCGGAAACTACTACTGGTCTTCCCGGGAACGATCAAAGCGTAGACTGTTTGAGACATTACTTCCATGGAGGAAAGTGCGCATGGTGACTGTAGTATTAAATCCCGACGCAATTTCTGTGTTTCATCAACACTCAGATAGTCCACAGATGACAGAATGCCTCCAGATGTGCATCGGAAACTACTACTGGTCTTCCAGGGAACGATCAAAGCGTAGACTGTTTGAGACACTGCTCCCTTGGAGGAAAGTGCGCATGGTGACTGTTATATTCAATTCCGATGCAATTTCTGTGGTTCATCAACACTCAGATAGTCCACAGATTACAGAATGCTTCCAGATGTGCATCGGAAACTACTACTGGACTTCCAGGGAATAATCAAATCGTAGACTGTTAGAGACATTACTACAATGGAGGAAAGTGCGAATGCTGACTGTTATATTCAATCCCGATGCAATTTCTGTGTTTCATCAACAGTCTGATAGACCACAGATTACAGAATGCCTCCAGATGTGCATCGGAAACTACTACTGGTCTTCGAGGGAACGATCAAAGCGTAGACTGTTTGAGACATTACTTCCATGGAGGAAAGTGCGCATGGTGACTGTAGTATTAAATCCCGACGCAATTTCTGTGTTTCATCAACACTCAGATAGTCCACAGATGACAGAATGCCTCCAGATGTGCATCGGAAACTACTACTGGCCTTCCAGGGAACGATCAAAGCGTAGACTGTTTGAGAATTATCCCCATGGAGGAAAGTGCGCATGGTGACTGTTGTATTCAATCCCGATGCAATTTCTGTGTCTCATCAACACTCTGATAGTCCACAGATAACAGATTGCCTCCAGATGTGCATCGGAAACTACTACTTGTCTTCCAGGGAACGATCAAAGCGTAGACTGTTGGAGACATTACTCCCATGGAGGAAAATGCGCAATGGTGACTGTTGTATTCAATCCCGAGGCAATTTCTGTGTTTCAATCCACACTTTGAAGGTCCAGAGATTACAGAATGCCTCCAGATGTGCATCGGAAACTACAACAGGTCTCCCAGGGAACGATCAAAGCGTAGACTGTTTGAGAATTACCCCATGGAGGAAAGAGGGCATGGTGTCTGTTGTATTCAATCCTGCTCCAATATCTGTGTTTCATCATCACTCTGATAGTCCACAGATTTCAGATTGCCTCCAGATGTGCTTCGGAAGCTACTACTGGTCTTCCAGGGAACGATCAATGCGTAGACTGTTTGAGACATTACTTTTATGGAGGAAAGTGCGCATGGTGACTTTTGTATTCAATCCCGATGCAATTTCTGTGTTTCATCAACACTATGATAGTCCACAGATTACGGAATGCCTCCAGATATGCATCAGAAACTACTACTGACTTCCAGCTAACGATCAAAGCGTAGACTGTTTGAGACATTATTCCCATGGAGGAAAGTGGGCATGGTGACTGTTGTACTCAATCCCGATGCAATTTCTGTGTTTCATCAACAGTCTGATAGTCCACAGATTACAGAATGCCTCCAGATGTGCATCGTAAACTACTACTGCTCTTCCAGGGAACGATCAAATCCTAGACTGTATGAGACATTACTCCCATGGAGGAAAGTGCGCATGGTGACTGTTGTATTCAAACCCGATGCAATTTCTGTGTTTCATCAACACTCTGATAGTCCACAGACTACAGATTGTCTTCAGATGTGCATCGGAAACTACTACTGGTCTTCCAGGGAACGATCAAAACGTATACTGTTTGAGTCATTACTCCCATAAAGGAAAGTGCGAATGGTGACTGTTGTATTCAGTCCCGATGCAATTTCTGTGTTTCATTAACACTCTGATAGTCCACAGATTACAGAATGCCTCAAGATGAGCATCGGAAACTACTACTGGTCTTCCAGGGAACGATCAAAGCATAGACTGTTTGAGACATTACTCCCATGGAGAAACGTTCTCATGGTGACTGTTGTATTCAATCCCGATGCAATTTCTGTGTTTCATCAGCACTCTGATAGTCCACAGATTACAGAACGCCTGCAGATGTGCATAGGAAACTACTACTGGTCTTCCAGGGAACGATCAAATCGTAGACTGTTAGAGACATTACACCCATGGAGGTAAGTGCGCATGGTGCCTGTTGTATTCAATTCCGATGCAATTTTTGTGTTTCATCAACACTCTGATAGTCCACAGATTACAGAATGCCACCAGATGTGCATCGGAAACTACTACTGGTCTTCCAGGGAACGATCAAAGCGTAGTCAGTTTAAGACATACCTCCCGTGGAGGAAAGTGCGCATGGTGACTGTTGTATTCAATCCCGATGCAATTTCTGTGTTTCATCAACAGTCTGATAGTCCACAGATTACAGAATGCCTCCAGATGTGCATCGTAAACTACTACTGCTCTTCCAGGGAACGATCAAAACGTAGACTGTTAGAGACATTACTCCCATGGAGGAAAGTGCGCATGATGACTGTTGTATGTAATCCCGATGCAATTTCTGTGTTTCATCAACACTCAGATAGTTCACAGATTACAGATTGCCTCCAGATGTGCATCGGAAACTACTACTGGTCTTCCAGGGAATGATCAAAGCGTAGGCTGTTAGAGACATTACTCCCATGGAGGAGAGTGCGCATGATGACTGTTGTATTTAATCCCGATGCAATTTATGTGATTCATCAACACTCTGATAGTCCACAGATTGCAGAATGCCACCAGATGGGCATCGGAAACTACTACTGGTCTTCCAGGGAACGATCAAAGCGTAGACTGTTTGAGACATTACTCCCATGGTGGAAAGTGCGCATGGTGACTTTTGTATTCAATCGCGAGGCAATTTCTGTGTTTCAATACACACTTTGAAGGTACACAGATTACAGAATGCCTCCAGATGTGCATCGGAAACTGCTACTGGCCTTCCAGGGAACGATCAAAGCATAGACTGTTTGAGAATTACCCCCATGGAGGAAAGTGCGCATGGTGGCTGTTGTATTCAATCCCGATGCAATTTCTGTGTTTCATCAACACTCTGATAGTCCACAGATTACAGAATGCCACGAGACGTGCATCGGAACTATTACTGGTCTCCCAGGGAACAATCAAAGCGTAGACTGTTTGAGACATTACTCCCGTGGAGGAAAGTGCGCATGGTGACTGGGTATTCAATCCAGATGCAATTATTGTGTTTCATCAACACTTTGAACGTCCACAGATTACAGAATGCCTCCATATGTGCATCGGAAACTACTACTGGTCTTCTAGGGAACGATCAAAGCGTAGACTGTTTGAGACACTGCTCCATTGGAGGAAAGTGCGCATGGTGACTGTTATATTCAATTCCGATGCAATTTCTGTGGTTCATCAACACTCAGATAGTCCACAGATTACAGAATGCTTCCAGATGTGCATCGGAAACTACTACTGGTCTTCCAGGGAATAATCAAATTGTAGACTGTTGGAGACATTACTACAATGGAGGAAAGTGCGAATGCTGACTGTTATATTCAATCCCGATGCAATTTCTGTGTTTCATCAACAGTCTGATAGACCACAGATTACAGAATGCCTCCAGATGTGCATCGGAAACTACTGCTGGTCTTCCAGGGAACGATCAAAGCGTAGACTGTTTGAGACATTACTCCCATGGAGGAAAGTGCGCATGGTGACTGTTGTATTCAATCCCGATGCAATTTCTGTGTTTCATCAACACTCTGACAGACCACTGATTACAGAATGCCTCCAGATGTGCATCGGAACTACTACTGGTCTTCCAGGGAACGATCAAAGCGTAGACTGTTTGAGACATTACTCAGACGGAGGAAAGTGCACTTGGTGACTGTAGTCAATCCCGATGCAATTTCTGTGTTTCATCAACAGTCTGATAGACCACAGATTACAGAATGCCTCCAGATGTGCATCGGAAACTACTACTGGTCTTCCAGGGAACGATCAAAGCGTAGACTGTTTGAGACACTGTTCGCATGGAGGAAAGTGCGCATGGTGACTGTTGTATTGAATCCCGATGCCATTTCTGTGTTCCATCAACACTCTGATAGTCCACAGATTACAGATTGCCTCCAGATGAGCATCGGAAACTACTACTGGTCTTCAAGGGAACGATCAAAGCGTAGACTGTTTGAGACATTACTTCCATGGAGAAAAGGGCGCATGGTGACTGTTGTATTCAATCCCGACGCAACTTCTGTGTTTCATCAACACTCAGATAGTTCACAGATTACAGAATGCCTCCAGATGTGCATCGGTAACTACTACTGGTCTTCCAGGGAACGATCAAAGCGTAGACTGTTTGAGACATTACTCCCATGGTGGAAAGTGCGCATGGTGACTTTTGTATTCAATCCCTAGGCAATTTCTGTGTTTCAATACACACTTTGAAGGTACACAGGTTACAGAATGCCTCCAGATGAGCATCGGAAACTGCTACTGGCCTTCCAGGGAACGATCAAAGCATAGACTGTTTGAGAATTACCCCCATGGAGGAAAGTGCGCATGGTGGCTGTTGTATTCAATCCCGATGCAATTTCTGTGTTTCATCAACACTCTGATAGTCCACAGATTACAGAATGCCTCCAGATGTGCTGCGGAAACTACTACTGGTCTTCCAGGGAACGATCAAAGCGTAGACAGTTTGAGACCTTTCTCCCATGGAGGAAAGTGCGCATGGTGTCTGTTGTATTCAATCCCGATTCTATTTCTGTGTTTCATCAACACTCTGATACTCCACAGATTACAGAATGCCACGAGACGTGCATCGGAACTACTACTGGTCTCCCAGGGAACGATCAAAGCGTAGACTGTTTGAGACATTACTCCCGTGGAGGAAAGTGCGCATGGTGACTGGGTATTCAATCCAGATGCAATTATTGTGTTTCATCAACACTTTGAAAGTCCACAGATTACAGAATGCCTCCATATGTGCATCGGAAACTACCACTGGTTTTCCAGGGAACGATCAAAGCGTAGACTGTTTGAGACACTGCTCCCTTGGAGGAAAGTGCTCATGGTGACTGTTATATTCAATTCCGATGCAATTTCTGTGGTTCATCAACACTCAGATAGTCCACAGATTACAGAATGCCTCCAGATGTGCATCGGAAACTACTACTGGCCTTCCTGGGAACGATCAAAGCGTAGACTGTTTGAGAATTATCCCCATGGAGGAAAGTGCGCATGGTGACTGTTGTATTCAATCCCGATGCAATTTCTGTGATTCATCAACACTCTGATAGTCCACAGATAACAGATTGCCTCCAGATGTGCATCGGAAACTACTACTTGTCTTCCAGGGAACGATCAATGCGTAGACTGTTGGAGACATTACTCCCATGGAGGAAAATGGGCATGGTGACTGTTGTATTCAATCCCGAGGCAATTTCTGTGTTTCAATCCACACTTTGAAGGTCCAGAGATTACAGAATGCCTCCAGATGTGCATCGGAAACTACAATAGGTCTCCCAGGGAACGATCAAAGCGTAGACTGTTTGAGAATTACCCCATGGAGGAAAGAGTTCATGGTGTCTGTTGTATTCAATCCCGCTCCAATATCTGTGTTTCATCATCACTCTGATAGTCCACAGATTTCAGATTGCCTCCAGATGTGCTTCGGAAACTACTACTGGTCTTCCAGGGAACGATCAATGCGTAGACTGTTTGAGACATTACCTTTATGGAGGAAAGTGCGCATGGTGACTGTTGTATTCAATCCCGATGCAATTTCTGTGTTTCATCAACACTATGATAGTCCACAGTTTACAGAATGCCTCCAGATATGCATCAGAAACTACTACTGACTTCCAGCTAACGATCAAAGCGTAGACTGTTTGAGACATTATTCCCATGGAGGAAAGTGGGCATGGTGATTGTTGTACTCAATCCCGATGCAATTTCTGTGTTTCATCAACAGTCTGATAGTCCACAGATTACAGAATGCCTCCAGATGTGCATCGTAAACTACAACTGCTCTTCCAGGGAACGATCAAAACGTAGACTGTATGAGACATTACTCCCAAGGACGAAAGAGCGCATGGTGACTGTTGTATTCAATCCCGATGCAATTTCTGTGTTTCATCAACACTCTGATAGTCCACAGATTACAGATTGTCTTCAGATGTGCATCGGAAACTACTACTGGTCTTCCAGGGAACGATCAAAACGTAGACTGTTTGAGTCATTACTCCCATAAAGGAAAGTGCGAATGGTGACTGTTGTATTCAGTCCCGATGCAATTTCTGTGTTTCATTAACACTCTGATAGTCCACAGATTACAGAATGCCTCAAGATGAGCATCGGAAACTACTACTGGTCTTCCAGGGAACGATCAAAGCATAGACTGTTTGAGACATTACTCCCATGGAGGAACGTTCTCATGGTGACTGTTGTATTCAATCCCGATGCAATTTCTGTGTTTCATCAGCACTCTGATAGTCCACAGATTGCAGAACGCCTGCAGATGTGCATAGGAAACTACTACTGGTCTTCCAGGGAACGATCAAATCGTAGACTGTTAGAGACATTACTCCCATGGAGGAAAGTGCGCATGGTGCCTGTTGTATTCAATTCCGATGCAATTTTTGTGTTTCATCAACACTCTGATAGTCCACAGATTACAGAATGCCACCAGATGTGCATCGGAAACTACTACTGGTCTTCCAGGGAACGATCAAAGCGTAGTCAGTTTGAGACATACCTCCCGTGGAGGAAAGTGCGCATGGTGACTGTTGTATTCAATCCCGATGCAATTTCTGTGTTTCATCAACAGTCTGATAGTCCACAGATTACAGAATGCCTCCAGATGTGCATCGTAAACTACTACTGCTCTTCCAGGGAACGATCAAAACGTAGACTGTTAGAGACATTACTCCCATGGAGGAAAGTGCGCATGATGACTGTTGTATGTAATCCCGCTGCAATTTCTGTGTTTCATCAACACTCAGATAGTTCACAGTTTACAGATTGTCTTCAGATGTGCATCGGAAACTACTACTGGTCTTCCTGGGAACGATCAAAACGTAGACTGTTTGAGTCATTACTCCCATAAAGGAAAGTGCGAATGGTGACTGTTGTATTCAGTCCCGATGCAATTTCTGTGTCTCATCAACACTCTGATAGTCCACAGATAACAGATTGCCTCCAGATGTGCATCGGAAACTACTACTTGTCTTCCAGGGAACGATCAAAGCGTAGACTGTTGGAGACATTACTCCCATGGAGGAAAATGCGCATGGTGACTGTTGTATTCAATCCCGAGGCAATTTCTGTGTTTCAATCCACACTTTGAAGGTCCAGAGATTACAGAATGCCTCCAGATGTGCATCGGAAACTACAACAGGTCTCCCAGGGAACGATCAAAGCGTAGACTGTTTGAAAATTACCCCATGGAGGAAAGAGGGCATGGTGTCTGTTGTATTCAATCCCGCTCCAATATCTGTGTTTCATCATCACTCTGATAGTCCACAGATTTCAGATTGCCTCCAGATGTGCTTCGGAAGCTACTACTGGTCTTCCAGGGAACGATCAATGCGTAGACTGTTTGAGACATTACTTTTATGGAGGAAAGTGCGCATGGTGACTTTTGTATTCAATCCCGATGCAATTTCTGTGTTTCATCAACACTATGATAGTCCACAGATTACAGAATGCCTCCAGATATGCATCAGAAACTACTACTGACTTCCAGCTAACGATCAAAGCGTAGACTGTTTGAGACATTATTCCCATGGAGGAAAGTGGGCATGGTGACTGTTGTACTCAATCCCGATGCAATTTCTGTGTTTCATCAACAGTCTGATAGTCCACAGATTACAGAATGCCTCCAGATGTGCATCGTAAACTACTACTGCTCTTCCAGGGAACGATCAAATCCTAGACTGTATGAGACATTACTCCCATGGAGGAAAGTGCGCATGGTGACTGTTGTATTCAAACCCGATGCAATTTCTGTGTTTCATCAACACTCTGATAGTCCACAGACTACAGATTGTCTTCAGATGTGCATCGGAAACTACTACTGGTCTTCCAGGGAACGATCAAAACGTATACTGTTTGAGTCATTACTCCCATAAAGGAAAGTGCGAATGGTGACTGTTGTATTCAGTCCCGATGCAATTTCTGTGTTTCATTAACACTCTGATAGTCCACAGATTACAGAATGCCTCAAGATGAGCATCGGAAACTACTACTGGTCTTCCAGGGAACGATCAAAGCATAGACTGTTTGAGACATTACTCCCATGGAGAAACGTTCTCATGGTGACTGTTGTATTCAATCCCAATGCAATTTCTGTGTTTCATCAGCACTCTGATAGTCCACAGATTACAGAGCGCCTGCAGATGTGCATAGGAAACTACTACTGGTCTTCCAGGGAACGATCAAATCGTAGACTGTTAGAGACATTACACCCATGGAGGAAAGTGCGCATGGTGCCTGTTGTATTCAATTCCGATGCAATTTTTGTGTTTCATCAACACTCTGATAGTCCACAGATTACAGAATGCCACCAGATGTGCATCGGAAACTACTACTGGTCTTCCAGGGAACGATCAAAGCGTAGTCAGTTTGAGACATACCTCCCGTGGAGGAAAGTGAGCATGGTGACTGTTGTATTCAATCCCGATGCAATTTCTGTGTTTCATCAACAGTCTGATAGTCCACAGATTACAGAATGCCTCCAGATGTGCATCGTAAACTACTACTGCTCTTCCAGGGAACGATCAAAACGTAGACTGTTAGAGACATTACTCCCATGGAGGAAAGTGCGCATGATGACTGTTGTATGTAATCCCGATGCAATTTCTGTGTTTCATCAACACTCAGATAGTTCACAGATTACAGATTGCCTCCAGATGTGCATCGGAAACTACTACTGGTCTTCCAGGGAATAATCAAAGCGTAGGCTGTTAGAGACATTACTCCCATGGAGGAGAGTGCGCATGATGACTGTTGTATTTAATCCCGATGCAATTTATGTGATTCATCAACACTCTGATAGTCCACAGATTGCAGAATGCCACCAGATGGGCATCGGAAACTACTACTGGTCTTCCAGGGAACGATCGAAGCGTAGACTGTTTGAGACATTACTCCCATGGTGGAAAGTGCGCATGGTGACTTTTGTATTCAATCGCGAGGCAATTTCTTTGTTTCAATACACACTTTGAAGGTACACAGACTACAGAATGCCTCCAGATGTGCATCGGAAACTGCCACTGGCCTTCCAGGGAACGATCAAAGCATAGACTGTTTGAGAATTACCCCAATGGAGGAAAGTGCGCATGGTGGCTGTTGTATTCAATCCCGATGCAATTTCTGTGTTTCATCAACACTCTGATAGTCCACAGATTACAGAATGCCACGAGACGTGCATCGGAACTATTACTGGTCTCCCAGGGAACAATCAAAGCGTAGACTGTTTGAGACACTACTCCCGTGGAGGAAAGTGCGCATGGTGACTGGGTATTCAATCCAGATGCAATTATTGTGTTTCATCAACACTTTGAACGTCCACAGATTACAGAATGCCTCCATATGTGCATCGGAAACTACTACTGGTCTTCTAGGGAACGATCAAAGCGTAGACTGTTTGAGACACTGCTCCATTGGAGGAAAGTGCGCATGGTGACTGTTATATTCAATTCCAATGCAATTTCTGTGGTTCATCAACACTCAGATAGTCCACAGATTACAGAATGCTTCCAGATGTGCATCGGAAACTACTACTGGTCTTCCAGGGAATAATCAAATTGTAGACTGTTAGAGACATTACTACAATGGAGGAAAGTGCGAATGCTGACTGTTATATTCAATCCCGATGCAATTTCTGTGTTTCATCAACAGTCTGATAGACCACAGATTACAGAATGCCTCCAGATGTGCATCGGAAACTACTGCTGGTCTTCCAGGGAACGATCAAAGCGTAGACTGTTTGAGATATTACTCCCATGGAGGAAAGTGCGCATGGTGACTGTTGTATTCAATCCCGATGCAATTTCTGTGTTCCATCAACACTCTGATAGTCCACAGATTACAGATTGCCTCCAGATGAGCATCGGAAACTACTACTGGTCTTCAAGGGAACGATCAAAGCGTAGACTGTTTGAGACATTACTTCCATGGAGAAAAGGGCGCATGGTGACTGTTGTATTCAATCCCGACGCAATTTCTGTGTTTCATCAACACTCAGATAGTTCACAGATTACAGAATGCCTCCAGATGTGCATCGGTAACTACTACTGGTCTTCCAGGGAACGATCAAAGCGTAGACTGTTTGAGACATTACTCCCATGGTGGAAAGTGCGCATGGTGACTTTTGTATTCAATCCCTAGGCAATTTCTGTATTTCAATACACACTTTGAAGGTACACAGATTACAGAATGCCTCCAGATGAGCATCGGAAACTGCTACTGTCCTTCCAGGGAACGATCAAAGCATAGACTGTTTGAGAATTACCCCCATGGAGGAAAGTGCGCATGGTGGCTGTTGTATTCAATCCCGATGCAATTTCTGTGTTTCATCAACACTCTGATAGTCCACAGATTACAGAATGCCTCCAGATGTGCTGCGGAAACTACTACTGGTCTTCCAGGGAACGATCAAAGCGTAGACAGTTTGAGACATTTCTCCCATGGAGGAAAGTGCGCATGGTGTCTGTTGTATTCAATCCCGATTCTATTTCTGTGTTTCATCAACACTCTGATACTCCACAGATTACAGAATGCCACGAGACGTGAATCGGAACTACTACTGGTCTCCCAGGGAACGATCAAAGCGTAGACTGTTTGAGACATTACTCCCGTGGAGGAAAGTGCGCATGGTGACTGGGTATTCAATCCAGATGCAATTATTGTGTTTCATCAACACTTTGAAAGTCCACAGATTACAGAATGCCTCCATATGTGCATCGGAAACTAATACTGGTCTTCCAGGGAACGATCAAAGCGTAGACTGTTTGAGACACTGCTCCCTTGGAGGAAAGTGCGCATGGTGACTGTTATATTCAATTCCGATGCAATTTCTGTGGTTCATCAACACTCAGATAGTCCACAGATTACAGAATGCTTCCAGATGTGCATCGGAAACTACTACTGGTCTTCCAGGGAATAATCAAATCGTAGACTGTTAGAGACATTACTACAATGGAGGAAAGTGCGAATGCTGACTGTTATATTCAATCCCGATGCAATTTCTGTGTTTCATCAACAGTCTGATAGACCACAGATTACAGAATGCCTCCAGATGTGCATCGGAAACTACTACTGGTCTTCGAGGGAACGATCAAAGCGTAGACTGTTTAAGACATTACTTCCATGGAGGAAAGTGCGCATGGTGACTGTTGTATTAAATCCCGACGCAATTTCTGTGTTTCATCAACACTCAGATAGTCCACAGATTACAGAATGCCTCCAGATGTGCATCGGAAACTACTACTGGCCTTCCTGGGAACGATCAAAGCGTAGACTGTTTGAGAATTATCCTCATGGAGGAAAGTGCGCATGGTGACTGTTGTATTCAATCCCGATGCAATTTCTGTGATTCATCAACACTCTGATAGTCCACAGATAACAGATTGCCTCCAGATGTGCATTGGAAACTACTACTTGTCTTCCAGGGAACGATCAAAGCGTAGACTGTTGGAGACATTACTCCCATGGAGGAAAATGGGCATGGTGACTGTTGTATTCAATCCCGAGGCAATTTCTGTGTTTCAATCCACACTTTGAAGGTCCAGAGATTACAGAATGCCTCCAGATGTGCATCGGAAACTACTATAGGTCTCCCAGGGAACGATCAAAGCGTAGACTGTTTGAGAATTACCCCATGGAGGAAATAGTTCATGGTGTCTGTTGTATTCAATCCCGCTCCAATATCTGTGTTTCATCATCACTCTGATAGTCCACAGATTTCAGATTGCCTCCAGATGTGCTTCGGAAACTACTACTGGTCTTCCAGGGAACGATCAATGCGTAGACTGTTTGAGACATTACCTTTATGGAGGAAAGTGCGCATGGTGACTGTTGTATTCAATCCCGATGCAATTTCTGTGTTTCATCAACACTATGATAGTCCACAGTTTACAGAATGCCTCCAGATATGCATCAGAAACTACTACTGACTTCCAGCTAACGATCAAAGCGTAGACTGTTTGAGACATTATTCCCATGGAGGAAAGTGGGCATGGTGATTGTTGTACTCAATCCCGATGCAATTTCTGTGTTTCATCAACAGTCTGATAGTCCACAGATTACAGAATGCCTCCAGATGTGCATCGTAAACTACAACTGCTCTTCCAGGGAACGATCAAAACGTAGACTGTATGAGACATTACTCCCATGGAGGAAAGAGCGCATGGTGACTGTTGTATTCAATCCCGATGCAATTTCTGTGTTTCATCAACACTCTGATAGTCCACAGATTACAGATTGTCTTCAGATGTGCATCGGAAACTACTACTGGTCTTCCAGGGAACGATCAAAACGTAGACTGTTTGAGTCATTACTCCCATAAAGGAAAGTGCGAATGGTGACTGTTGTATTCAGTCCCGATGCAATTTCTGTGTTTCATTAACACTCTGATAGTCCACAGATTACAGAATGCCTCAAGATGAGCATCGGAAACTACTACTGGTCTTCCAGGGAACGATCAAAGCATAGACTGTTTGAGACATTACTCCCATGGAGGAACGTTCTCATGGTGACTGTTGTATTCAATCCCGATGCAATTTCTGTGTTTCATCAGCACTCTGATAGTCCACAGATTGCAGAACGCCTGCAGATGTGCATAGGAAACTACTACTGGTCTTCCAGGGAACGATCAAATCGTAGACTGTTAGAGACATTACTCCCATGGAGGAAAGTGCGCATGGTGCCTGTTGTATTCAATTCCGATGCAATTTTTGTGTTTCATCAACACTCTGATAGTCCACAGATTACAGAATGCCACCAGATGTGCATCGGAAACTACTACTGGTCTTCCAGGGAACGATCAAAGCGTAGTCAGTTTGAGACATACCTCCCGTGGAGGAAAGTGCGCATGGTGACTGTTGTATTCAATCCCGAATCAATATCTGTGTTTCATCAACAGTCTGACAGTCCACAGATTACAGAATGCCTCTAGATGTGCATCGTAAACTACTACTGCTCTTCCAGGGAACGATCAAAACGTAGACTGTATGAGACATTACTCCCATGGAGGAAAGTGCGCATGGTGACTGTTGTATTCAATCCCGATGCAATTTCTGTGTTTCATCAACACTCTGATAGTCCACAGATTACAGATTGTCTTCAGATGTGCATCGGAAACTACTACTGGTCTTCCCAGGAACGATCAAAACGTAGACTGTTTGAGTCATTACTCCCATAAAGGAAAGTGCGAATGGTGACTGTTGTATTCAGTCCCGATGCAATTTCTGTGTTTCATTAACACTCTGATAGTCCACAGATTACAGAATGCCTCAAGATGAGCATCGGAAACTACTACTGGTCTTCCAGGGAACGATCAAATCGTAGACTGTTAGAGACATTACTCCCATGGAGGAAAGTGCGCATGGTGCCTGTTGTATTCAATTCCGATGCAATTTTTGTGTTTCATCAACACTCTGATAGTCCACAGATTACAGAATACCACCAGATGTGCATCGGTAACTACTACTGGTCTTCCAGGGAACGATCAAAGCGTAGACTGTTTGAGACATTACTCCCATGGTGGAAAGTGCGCATGGTGACTGTTGTATTCAATCCCGATTCTATTTCTGTGTTTCATCAACACTCTGATACTCCACAGGTTACAGAATGCCACGAGACGTGCATCGGAACTACTACTGGTCTCCCAGGGAACGATCAAAGCGTAGACTGTTTGAGACATTACTCCCGTGGAGGAAAGTGCGCATGGTGACTGGGTATTCTATCCAGATGCAATTATTGTGTTTCATCAACACTTTGAAAGTCCACAGATTACAGAATGCCTCCATATGTGCATCGGAAACTACTACTGGTCTTCCAGCTAACGATCAAAGCGTAGACTGTTTGAGACACTGCTCCCTTGGAGGAAAGTGCGCATGGTGACTGTTATATTCAATTCCGATGCAATTTCTGTGGTTCATCAACACTCAGATAGTCCACAGATTGCAGAATGCTTCCAGATGTGCATCGGAAACTACTACTGGTCTTCCAGGGAATAATCAAATCGTAGACTGTTAGAGACATTACTACAATGGAGGAAAGTGCGAATGCTGACTGTTATATTCAATCCCGATGCAATTTCTGTGTTTCATCAACAGTCTTATAGACCACAGATTACTGAATGCCTCCAGATGTGCATCGGAAACTACTACTGGTCTTCGAGGGAACGATCAAAGCGTAGACTGTTTGAGACATTACTTCCATGGAGGAAAGTGCGCATGGTGACTGTAGTATTAAATCCCGACGCAATTTCTGTGTTTCATCAACACTGAGATAGTCCACAGATTACAGAATGCCTCCAGATGTGCATCGGAAACTACTACTTGTCTTCCAGGGAACGATCAAAGCGTAGACTGTTGGAGACATTACTCCCATGGAGGAAAGTGCGCATGGTGACTGTTGTATTCAATCCCGAGGCAATTTCTGTGTTTCAATCCACACTTTGAAGGTCCAGAGATTACAGAATGCCTCCAGATGTGCATCGGAAACTACTACAGGTCTCCCAGGGAACGATCAAAGCGTAGACTGTTTGAGAATTACCCCATGGAGGAAAGAGGGCATGGTGTCTGTTGTATTCAATCCCGCTCCAATATCTGTGTTTCATCATCACTCTGATAGTCCACAGATTTCAGATTGCCTCCAGATGTGCTTCGGAAACAACTACTGGTCTTCCAGGGAACGATCAATGCGTAGACTGTTTGAGACATTACTTTTATGGAGGAAAGTGCGCATGGTGACTGTTGTATTCAATCCCGATGCAATTTCTGTGTTTCATCAACACTATGATAGTCCACAGATTACAGAATGCCTCCAGATATGCATCAGAAACTACTACTGACTTCCAGCTAACGATCAAAGCGTAGACTGTTTGAGACATTATTCCCATGGAGGAAAGTGGGCATGGTAACTGTTGTACTCAATCCCGATGCAATTTCTGTGTTTCATCAACAGTCTGATAGTCCACAGATTACAGAATGCCACCAGATGTGCATCGGAAACTACTACTGGTCTTCCCGGGAACGATCAAAACGTAGACTGTTTGAGTCATTACTCCCATAAAGGAAAGTGCGAATGGTGACTGTTGTATTCAATCCCGATGCAATTTCTGTGTTTCATCAATACTCTGATAGTCCACAGATTACAGAATGCCACCAGATGTGCAGCGGAAACTACTACTGGTCTTCCAGGGAACGATCAAAGCGTAGACTGTTTGAGACACTGTTCGCATGGAGGAAAGTGCGCATGGTGATAGTTGTATTGAATCCCGATGCCATTTCTGTGTTTCATCAACACTCTGATAGTCCACATATTACAGATTGCCTCCAGATGAGCATCGGAAACTACTACTGGTCTTCAAGGGAACGATCAAGGCGTAGACTGTTTGATACATTACTTCCATGGAGAAAAGGGCGCATGGTGACTGTTGTATTCAATCCCGATGCAATTTCTGTGTTTCATCAACAGTCTGATAGTCCACAGATTACAGAATGCCTCCAGATGTGCATCGTAAACTACTACTGCTCTTCCAGGGAACGATCAAATCCTAGACTGTATGAGACATTACTCCCATGGAGGGAAGTGCGCATGGTGACTGTTGTATTCAATCCCGATGCAATTTCTGTGTTTCATCAACACTCTGATAGTCCACAGACTACAGATTGTCTTCAGATGTGCATCGGAAACTACTACTGGTCTTCCAGGGAACGATCAAAACGTATACTGCTTGAGTCATTACTCCCATAAAGGAAAGTGCGAATGGTGACTGTTGTATTCAGTCCCGATGCAATTTCTGTGTCTCATTAACACTCTGATAGTCCACAGATTACAGAATGCCTCAAGATGAGCATCGGAAACTACTACTGGTCTTCCAGGGAACGATCAAAGCATAGACTGTTTGAGACATTACTAGCATGGAGAAACGTTCTCATGGTGACTGTTGTATTCAATCCCGATGCAATTTCTGTGTTTCATCAGCACTCTGATAGTCCACAGATTACAGAACGCCTGCAGATGTGCATAGGAAACTACTACTGGTCTTCCAGGGAACGATCAAATCGTAGACTGTTAGAGACATTACACCCATGGAGGAAAGTGCGCATGGTGCCTGTTGTATTCAATTCCGAAGCAATTTTTGTGTTTCATCAACACTCTGATAGTCCACAGATTACAGAATGCCACCAGATGTGCATCGGAAACTACTACTGGTCTTCCAGGGAACGATCAAAGCGTAGTCAGTTTGAGACATACCTCCCGTGGAGGAAAGTGTGCATGGTGACTGTTGTATTCAATCCCGATGCAATTTCTGTGTTTCATCAACAGTCTGATAGTCCACAGATTACAGAATGCCTCCAGATGTGCATCGTAAACTACTACTGCTCTTCCAGGGAACGATCAAAACGTAGACTGTTAGAGACATTACTCCCATGGAGGAAAGTGCGCATGATGACTGTTGTATGTAATCCCGATGCAATTTCTGTGTTTCATCAACACTCATATAGTTCACAGATTACAGATTGCCTCCAGATGTGCATCGGAAACTACTACTGGTCTTCCAGGGAATGATCAAAGCGTAGGCTGTTAGAGACATTACTCCCATGGAGGAGAGTGCGCATGATGACTGTTGTATTTAATCCCGATGCAATTTATGTGATTCATCAACACTCTGATAGTCCACAGATTGCAGAATGCCACCAGATGGGCATCGGAAACTACTACTGGTCTTCCAGGGAACGATCAAAGCGTAGACTGTTTGAGACATTACTCCCATGGTGGAAAGTGCGCATGGTGACTTTTGTATTCAATCGCGAGGCAATTTCTGTGTTTCAATACACACTTTGAAGGTACACAGATTACAGAATGCCTCCAGATGTGCATCGGAAACTGCTACTGGCCTTCCAGGGAACGATCAAAGCATAGACTGTTTGAGAATTACCCCCATGGAGGAAAGTGCGCATGGTGACTGTTGTATTCAATCCCGATGCAATTTCTGTGTTTCATCAACACTCTGATAGTCCACAGATTACAGAATGCCACGAGACGTGCATCGGAACTATTACTGGTCTCCCAGGGAACAATCAAAGCGTAGACTGTTTGAGACATTACTCCCGTGGAGGAAAGTGCGCATGGTGACTGGGTATTCAATCCAGATGCAATTATTGTGTTTCATCAACACTTTGAACGTCCACAGATTACAGAATGCCACCATATGTGCATCGGAAACTACTACTGGTCTTCTAGGGAACGATCAAAGCGTAGACTGTTTGAGACACTGCTCCATTGGAGGAAAGTGCGCATGGTGACTGTTATATTCAATTCCGATGCAATTTCTGTGGTTCATCAACACTCAGATAGTCCACAGATTACAGAATGCTTCCAGATGTGCATCGGAAACTACTACTGGTCTTCCAGGGAATAATCAAATTGTAGACTGTTAGAGACATTACTACAATGGAGGAAAGTGCGAATGCTGACTGTTATATTCAATCCCGATGCAATTTCTGTGTTTCATCAACAGTCTGATAGACCACAGATTACAGAATGCCTCCAGATGTACATCGGAAACTACTGCTGGTCTTCCAGGGAACGATCAAAGCGTAGACTGTTTGAGACATTACTCCCATGGAGGAAAGTGCGCATGGTGACTGTTGTATTCAATCCCGATGCAATTTCTGTGTTTCATCAACACTCTGACAGACCACTGATTACAGAATGCCTCCAGATGTGCATCGGAACTACTACTGGTCTTCCAGGGAACGATCAAAGCGTAGACTGTTTGAGACATTACTCAGACGGAGGAAAGTGCACTTGGTGACTGTAGTCAATCCCGATGCAATTTCTGTGTTTCATCAACAGTCTGATAGACCACAGATTACAGAATGCCTCCAGATGTGCATCGGAAACTACTACTGGTCTTCCAGGGAACGATCAAAGCGTAGACTGTTTGAGACACTGTTCGCATGGAGGAAAGTGTGCATGGTGACTGTTGTATTGAATCCCGATGCCATTTCTGTGTTCCATCAACACTCTGATAGTCCACAGATTACAGATTGCCTCCAGATGAGCATCGGAAACTACTACTGGTCTTCAAGGGAACGATCAAAGCGTAGACTGTTTGAGACATTACTTCCATGGAGAAAAGGGCGCATGGTGACTGTTGTATTCAATCCCGACGCAATTTCTGTGTTTCATCAACACTCAGATAGTTCACAGATTACAGAATGCCTCCAGATGTGCATCGGTAACTACTACTGGTCTTCCAGGGAACGATCAAAGCGTAGACTGTTTGAGACATTACTCCCATGGTTGAAAGTGCGCATGGTGACTTTTGTATTCAATCCCTAGGCAATTTCTGTGTTTCAATACACACTTTGAAGGTACACAGATTACAGAATGCCTCCAGATGAGCATCGGAAACTGCTACTGGCCTTCCAGGGAACGATCAAAGCATAGACTGTTTGAGAATTACCCCCATGGAGGAAAGTGCGCATGGTCGCTGTTGTATTCAATCCCGATGCAATTTCTGTGTTTCATCAACACTCTGATAGTCCACAGATTACAGAATGCCTCCAGATGTGCTGCGGAAACTACTACTGGTCTTCCATTGAACGATCAAGGCGTAGACAGTTTGAGACATTTCTCCCATGGAGGAAAGTGCGCATGGTGTCTGTTGTATTCAATCCCGATTCTATTTCTGTGTTTCATCAACAGTCTGATACTCCACAGATTACAGGATGCCACGAGACGTGCATCGGAACTACTACTGGTCTCCCAGGGAACGATCAAAGCGTAGACTGTTTGAGACATTACTCCCGTGGAGGAAAGTGCGCATGGTGACTGGGTATTCAATCCAGATGCAATTATTGTGTTTCATCAACACTTTGAAAGTCCACAGATTACAGAATGCCTCCATATGTGCATCGGAAACTACTACTGGTCTTCCAGGGAACGATCAAAGCGTAGACTGTTTGAGACACTGCTCCCTTGGAGGAAAGTGCGCATGGTGACTGTTATATTCAATTCCGATGCAATTTCTGTGGTTCATCAACACTCAGATAGTCCACAGATTACAGAATGCTTCCGGATGTGCATCGGAAACTACTACTGGTCTTCCAGGGAATAATCAAATCGTAGACTGTTAGAGACATTACTACAATGAAGGAAAGTGCGAATGCTGACTGTTATATTCAATCCCGATGCAATTTCTGTGTTTCATCAACAGTCTGATAGACCACAGATTACAGAATGCCTCCAGATGTGCATCGGAAACTACTACTGGTCTTCGAGGGAACGATCAAAGCGTAGACTGTTTGAGACATTACTTCCATGGAGGAAAGTGCGCATGGTGACTGTTGTATTAAATCCCGACGCAATTTCTGTGTTTCATCAACACTCAGATAGTCCACAGATTACAGAATGCCTCCAGATGTGCATCGGAAACTACTACTGGCCTTCCTGGGAACGATCAAAGCGTAGACTGTTTGAGAATTATCCCCATGGAGGAAAGTGCGCATGGTGACTGTTGTATTCAATCCCGATGCAATTTCTGTGTTTCATCAACACTCTGATAGTCCACAGATAACAGATTGCCTCCAGATGTGCATCGGAAACTACTACTTGTCTTCCAGGGAACGATCAAAGCGTAGACTGTTGGAGACATTACTCCCATGGAGGAAAATGGGCATGGTGACTGTTGTATTCAATCCCGAGGCAATTTCTGTGTTTCAATCCACACTTTGAAGGTCCAGAGATTACAGAATGCCTCCAGATGTGCATCGGAAACTACTATAGGTCTCCCAGGGAACGATCAAATCGTAGACTGTTTGAGAATTACCCCATGGAGGAAAGAGTTCATGGTGTCTGTTGTATTCAATCCCGCTCCAATATCTGTGTTTCATCATCACTCTGATAGTCCACAGATTTCAGATTGCCTCCAGATGTGCTTCGGAAACTACTACTGGTCTTCCAGGGAACGATCAATGCGTAGACTGTTTGAGACATTACCTTTATGGAGGAAAGTGCGCATGGTGACTGTTGTATTCAATCCCGATGCAATTTCTGTGTTTCATCAACACTATGATAGTCCACAGTTTACAGAATGCCTCCAGATATGCATCAAAAACTACTACTGACTTCCAGCTAACGATCAAAGCGTAGACTGTTTGAGACATTATTCCCATGGAGGAAAGTGGGCATGGTGATTGTTGTACTCAATCCCGATGCAATTTCTGTGTTTCATCAACAGTCTGATAGTCCACAGATTACAGAATGCCTCCAGATGTGCATCGTAAACTACAACTGCTCTTCCAGGGAACGATCAAAACGTAGACTGTATGAGACATTACTCCCATGGAGGAAAGTGCGCATGGTGACTGTTGTATTCAATCCCGATGCAATTTCTGTGTTTCATCAACACTCTGATAGTCCACAGATTACAGATTGTCTTCAGATGTGCATCGGAAACTACTACTGGTCTTCCAGGGAACGATCAAAACGTAGACTGTTTGAGTCATTACTCCCATAAAGGAAAGTGCGAATGGTGACTGTTGTATTCAGTCCCGATGCAATTTCTGTGTTTCATTAACACTCTGATAGTCCACAGATTACAGAATGCCTCAAGATGAGCATCGGAAACTACTACTGGTCTTCCAGGGAACGATCAAAGCATAGACTGTTTGAGACATTACTCCCATGGAGGAACGTTCTCATGGTGACTGTTGTATTCAATCCCGATGCAATTTCTGTGTTTCATCAGCACTCTGATAGTCCACAGATTACAGAACGCCTGCAGATGTGCATAGGAAACTACTACTGGTCTTCCAGGGAACGATCAAATCGTAGACTGTTAGAGACATTACTCCCATGGAGGAAAGTGCGCATGGTGCCTGTTGTATTCAATTCCGATGCAATTTTTGTGTTTCATCAACACTCTGATAGTCCACAGATTACAGAATGCCACCAGATGTGCATCGGAAACTACTACTGGTCTTCCAGGGAACGATCAAAGCGTAGTCAGTTTGAGACATACCTCCCATGGAGGAAAGTGCGCATGGTGACTGTTGTATTCAATCCCGATGCAATTTCTGTGTTTCATCAACAGTCTGATAGTCCACAGATTACAGAATGCCTCCAGATGTGCATCGTAAACTACTACTGCTCTTCCAGGGAACGATCAAAACGTAGACTGTATGAGACATTACTCCCATGGAGGAAAGTGCGCATGGTGACTGTTGTATTCAATCCCGATGCAATTTCTGTGTTTCATCAACACTCTGATAGTCCACAGATTACAGATTGTCTTCAGATGTGCATCGGAAACCACTACTGGTCTTCCCGGGAACGATCAAAACGTAGACTGTTTGAGTCATTACTCCCATAAAGGAAAGTGCGAATGGTGACTGTTGTATTCAGTCCCGATGCAATTTCTGTGTTTCATTAACACTCTGATAGTCCACAGATTACAGAATGCCTCAAGATGAGCATCGGAAACTACTACTGGTCTTCCAGGGAACGATCAAAGCGTAGACTGTTTGAGACATTACTCCCGTGGAGGAAAGTGCGCATGGTGACTGGGTATTCAATCCAGATGCAATTATTGTGTTTCATCAACACTTTGAAAGTCCACAGATTACAGAATGCCTCCATATGTGCATCGGAAACTACTACTGGTCTTCCAGGGAACGATCAAAGCGTAGACTGTTTGAGACACTGCTCCCTATGAGGAAAGTGCGCATGGTGACTGTTATATTCAATTCCGATGCAATTTCTGTGGTTCATCAACACTCAGATAGTCCACAGATTACAGAATGCTTCCAGATGTGCATCGGAAACTACTACTGGTCTTCCAGGGAATAATCAAATCGTAGACTGCTAGAGACATTACTACAATGGAGGAAAGTGCGAATGCTGACTGTTATATTCAATCCCGATGCAATTTCTGTGTTTCATCAACAGTCTTATAGACCACAGATTACAGAATGCCTCCAGATGTGCATCGGAAACTACTACTGGTCTTCGAGGGAACGATCAAAGCGTAGACTGTTTGAGACATTACTTCCATGGAGGAAAGTGCGCATGGTGACTGTAGTATTAAATCCCGACGCAATTTCTGTGTTTCATCAACACTCAGATAGTCCACAGATTACAGAATGCCTCCAGATGTGCATCGGAAACTACTACTGGCCTTCCAGGGAACGATCAAAGCGTAGACTGTTTGAGAATTATCCCCATGGAGGAAAGTGCGCATGGTGACTGTTGTATTCAATCCCGATGCAATTTCTGTGTTTCATCAACACTCTGATAGTCCACAGATAACAGATTGCCTCCAGATGTGCATCGGAAACTACTACTTGTCTTCCAGGGAACGATCAAAGCGTAGACTGTTGGAGACATTACTCCCATGGAGGAAAATGGGCATGGTGACTGTTGTATTCAATCCCGAGGCAATTTCTGTGTTTCAATCCACACTTTGAAGGTCCAGAGATTACAGAATGCCTCCAGATGTGCATCGGAAACTACTATAGGTCTCCCAGGGAACGATCAAAGCGTAGACTGTTTGAGAATTACCCCATGGAGGAAAGAGTTCATGGTGTCTGTTGTATTCAATCCCGCTCCAATATCTGTGTTTCATCATCACTCTGATAGTCCACAGATTTCAGATTGCCTCCAGATGTGCTTCGGAAACTACTACTGGTCTTCCAGGGAACGATCAATGCGTAGACTGTTTGAGACATTACCTTTATGGAGGAAAGTGCGCATGGTGACTGTTGTATTCAATCCCGATGCAATTTCTGTGTTTCATCAACATTATGATAGTCCACAGTTTACAGAATGCCTCCAGATATGCATCAGAAACTACTACTGACTTCCAGCTAACGATCAAAGCGTAGACTGTTTGAGACATTATTCCCATGGAGGAAAGTGGGCATGGTGATTGTTGTACTCAATCCCGATGCAATTTCTGTGTTTCATCAACAGTCTGATAGTCCACAGATTACAGAATGCCTCCACATGTGCATCGTAAACTACAACTGCTCTTCCAGGGAACGATCAAAACGTAGACTGTATGAGACATTACTCCCATGGAGGAAAGTGCGCATGGTGACTGTTGTATTCAATCCCGATGCAATTTCTGTGTTTCATCAACACTCTGATAGTCCACAGATTACAGATTGTCTTCAGATGTGCATCGGAAACTACTACTGGTCTTCCAGGGAACGATCAAAGCATAGACTGTTTGAGACATTACTCCCATGGAGGAACGTTCTCATGGTGACTGTTGTATTCAATCCCGATGCAATTTCTGTGTTTCATCAGCACTCTGATAGTCCACAGATTACAGAACGCCTGCAGATGTGCATAGGAAACTACTACTGGTCTTCCAGGGAACGATCAAATCGTAGACTGTTAGAGACATTACTCCCATGGAGGAAAGTGCGCATGGTGCCTGTTGTATTCAATTCCGATGCAAATTTTGTGTTTCATCAACACTCTGATAGTCCACAGATTACAGAATGCCACCAGATGTGCATCGGAAACTACTACTGGTCTTCCAGGGAACGATCAAAGCGTAGTCAGTTTGAGACATACCTCCCGTGGAGGAAAGTGCGCATGGTGACTGTTGTATTCAATCCCGATGCAATTTCTGTGTTTCATCAACAGTCTGATAGTCCACAGATTACAGAATGCCTCCAGATGTGCATCGTAAACTAGTACTGCTCTTCCAGGGAACGATCAAAACGTAGACTGTATGAGACATTACTCCCATGGAGGAAAGTGCGCATGGTGACTGTTGTATTCAATCCCGATGCAATTTCTGTGTTTCATCAACACTCTGATAGTCCACAGATTACAGATTGTCTTTAGATGTGCATCGGAAACTACTACTGGTCTTCCCGGGAACGATCAAAACGTAGACTGTTTGAGTCATTACTCCCATAAAGGAAAGTGCGAATGGTGACTGTAGTATTCAGTCCCGATGCAATTTCTGTGTTTCATTAACACTTTGATAGTCCACAGATTACAGAATGCCTCAAGATGAGCATCGGAAACTACTACTGGTCTTCCAGGGAACGATCAAAGCATAGACTGTTTGAGACATTACTCCCATGGAGGAACGTTCTCATGGTGACTGTTGTATTCAATCCCAATGCAATCTCTGTGTTTCATCAGCACTCTGATAGTCCACAGATTACAGAACGCCTGCAGATGTGCATAGGAAACTACTACTGGTCTTCCAGGGAACGATCAAATCGTAGACTGTTAGAGACATTACTCCCATGGAGGAAAGTGCGCATGGTGCCTGTTGTATTCAATTCCGATGCAATTTTTGTGTTTCATCAACACTCTGATAGTCCACAGATTACAGAATGCCACCAGATGTGCATTGGTAACTACTACTGGTCTTCCAGGGAACGATCAAAGCGTAGACTGTTTGAGACATTACTCCCATGGTGGAAAGTGCGCATGGTGACTGTTGTATTCAATCCCGATTCTATTTCTGTGTTTCATCAACACTCTGAAACTCCACAGATTACAGAATGCCACGAGACGTGCATCGGAACTACTACTGGTCTCCCAGGGAACGATCAAAGCGTAGACTGTTTGAGACATTACTCCCGTGGAGGAAAGTGCGCATGGTGACTGGGTATTCAATCCAGATGCAATTATTGTGTTTCATCAACACTTTGAAAGTCCACAGATTACAGAATGCCTCCATATGTGCATCGGAAACTACTACTGGTCTTCCAGGGAACGATCAAAGCGTAGACTGTTTGAGACACTGCTCCCTTGGAGGAAAGTGCGCATGGTGACTGTTATATTCAATTCCGATGCAATTTCTGTGGTTCATCAACACTCAGATAGTCCACAGATTACAGAATGCTTCCAGATGTGCATCGGAAACTACTACTGGTCTTCCAGGGAATAATCAAATCGTAGACTGTTAGAGACATTACTACAATGGAGGAAAGTGCGAATGCTGACTGTTATATTCAATCCCGATGCAATTTCTGTGTTTCATCAACAGTCTTATAGACCACAGATTACAGAATGCCTCCAGATGTGCATCGGAAACTACTACTGGTCTTCGAGGGAACGATCAAAGCGTAGACTGTTTGAGACATTACTTCCATGGAGGAAAGTGCGCATGGTGACTGTAGTATTAAATCCCGACGCAATTTCTGTGTTTCATCAACACTCAGATAGTCCACAGATTACAGAATGCCTCCAGATGTGCATCGGAAACTACTACTGGCCTTCCAGGGAACGATCAAAGCGTAGACTGTTTGAGAATTATCCCCATGGAGGAAAGTGCGCATGGTGACTGTTGTATTCAATCCCGATGCAATTTCTGTGTTTCATCAACACTCTGATAGTCCACAGATAACAGATTGCCTCCAGATGTGCATCGGAAACTACTACTTGTCTTCCAGGGAACGATCAAAGCGTAGACTGTTGGAGACATTACTCCCATGGAGGGAAGTGCGCATGGTGACTGTTGTATTCAATCCCGAGGCAATTTCTGTGTTTCAATCCACACTTTGAAGGTCCAGAGATTACAGAATGCCTCCAGATGTGCATCGGAAACTACTACAGGTCTCCCAGGGAACGATCAAAGCGTAGACTGTTTGAGACATTACTTCCATGGAGGAAAGTGCGCATGGTGACTGTAGTATTAAATCCTGACGCAATTTCTGTGTTTCATCAACACTCAGATAGTCCACAGATTACAGAATGCCTCCAGATGTGCATCGGAAACTACTACTGGCCTTCCAGGGAACGATCAAAGCGTAGACTGTTTGAGAATTATCCCCATGGAGGATAGTGCGCATGGTGACTGTTGTATTCAATCCCGAGGCAATTTCTGTGTTTCAATCCACACTTTGAAGGTCCAGAGATTACAGAATGCCTCAAGATGAGCATCGGAAACAACTACTGGTCTTCCAGGGGACGATCAAAGCATAGACTGTTTGAGACATTACTCCCATGGAGGAACGTTCTCATGGTGACTGTTGTATTCAATCCCGATGCAATTTCTGTGTTTCATCAGCACTCTGATAGTCCACAGATTTCAGATTGCCTCCAGATGTGCTTCGGAAACTACTACTGGTCTTCCAGGGAACGATCAATGCGTAGACTGTTTGAGACATTACCTTTATGGAGGAAAGTGCGCATGGTGACTGTTGTATTCAATCCCGATGCAATTTCTGTGTTTCATCAACACTATGATAGTCCACAGTTTACAGAATGCCTCCAGATATGCATCAGAAACTACTACTGACTTCCAGCTAACGATCAAAGCGTAGACTGTTTGAGACATTATTCCCATGGAGGAAAGTGGGCATGGTGATTGTTGTACTCAATCCCGATGCAATTTCTGTGTTTCATCAACAGTCTGATAGTCCACAGATTACAGAATGCCTCCACATGTGCATCGTAAACTACAACTGCTCTTCCAGGGAACGATCAAAACGTAGACTGTATGAGACATTACTCCCATGGAGGAAAGTGCGCATGGTGACTGTTGTATTCAATCCCGATGCAATTTCTGTGTTTCATCAACAATCTGATAGTCCACAGATTACAGATTGTCTTCAGATGTGCATCGGAAACTACTACTGGTCTTCCAGGGAACGATCAAAACGTAGACTGTTTGAGTCATTACTCCCATAGAGGAAAGTGCGAATGGTGACTGTTGTATTCAGTCCCGATGCAATTTCTGTGTTTCATTAACACTCTGATAGTCCACAGATTACAGAATGCCTCAAGATGAGCATCGGAAACTACTACTGGTCTTCCAGGGAACGATCAAAGCATAGACTGTTTGAGACATTACTCCCATGGAGGAACTTTCTCATGGTGACTGTTGTATTCAATCCCGATGCAATTTCTGTGTTTCATCAGCACTCTGATAGTCCACAGATTACAGAACGACTGCAGATGTGCATAGGAAACTACTACTGGTCTTCCAGGGAACGATCAAATCGTAGACTGTTAGAGACATTACTCCCATGGAGGAAAGTGCGCATGGTGCCTGTTGTATTCAATTCCGATGCAAATTTTGTGTTTCATCAACACTCTGATAGTCCACAGATTACAGAATGCCAGCAGATGTGCATCGGAAACTACTACTGGTCTTCCAGGGAACGATCAAAGCGTAGTCAGTTTGAGACATACCTCCCGTGGAGGAAAGTGCGCATGGTGACTGTTGTATTCAATCCCGATGCAATTTCTGTGTTTCATCAACAGTCTGATAGTCCACAGATTACAGAATGCCTCCAGATGTGCATCGTAAACTAGTACTGCTCTTCCAGGGAACGATCAAAACGTAGACTGTATGAGACATTACTCCCATGGAGGAAAGTGCGCATGGTGACTGTTGTATTCAATCCCGATGCAATTTCTGTGTTTCATCAACACTCTGATAGTCCACAGATTACAGATTGTCTTCAGATGTGCATCGGAAACTACTACTGGTCTTCCCGGGAACGATCAAAACGTAGACTGTTTGAGTCATTACTCCCATAAAGGAAAGTGCGAATGGTGACTGTAGTATTCAGTCCCGATGCAATTTCTGTGTTTCATTAACACTTTGATAGTCCACAGATTACAGAATGCCTCAAGATGAGCATCGGAAACTACTACTGGTCTTCCAGGGAACGATCAAAGCATAGACTGTTTGAGACATTACTCCCATGGAGGAACGTTCTCATGGTGACTGTTGTATTCAATCCCAATGCAATCTCTGTGTTTCATCAGCACTCTGATAGTCCACAGATTACAGAACGCCTGCAGATGTGCATAGGAAACTACTACTGGTCTTCCAGGGAACGATCAAATCGTAGACTGTTAGAGACATTACTCCCATGGAGGAAAGTGCGCATGGTGCCTGTTGTATTCAATTCCGATGCAATTTTTGTGTTTCATCAACACTCTGATAGTCCACAGATTACAGAATGCCACCAGATGTGCATTGGTAACTACTACTGGTCTTCCAGGGAACGATCAAAGCGTAGACTGTTTGAGACATTACTCCCATGGTGGAAAGTGCGCATGGTGACTGTTGTATTCAATCCCGATTCTATTTCTGTGTTTCATCAACACTCTGATACTCCACAGATTACAGAATGCCACGAGACGTGCATCGGAACTACTACTGGTCTCCCAGGGAACGATCAAAGCGTAGACTGTTTGAGACATTACTCCCGTGGAGGAAAGTGCGCATGGTGACTGGGTATTCAATCCAGATGCAATTATTGTGTTTCATCAACACTTTGAAAGTCCACAGATTACAGAATGCCTCCATATGTGCATCGGAAACTACTACTGGTCTTCCAGGGAACGATCAAAGCGTAGACTGTTTGAGACACTGCTCCCTTGGAGGAAAGTGCGCATGGTGACTGTTATATTCAATTCCGATGCAATTTCTGTGGTTCATCAACACTCAGATAGTCCACAGATTACAGAATGCTTCCAGATGTGCATCGGAAACTACTACTGGTCTTCCAGGGAATAATCAAATCGTAGACTGTTAGAGACATTACTACAATGGAGGAAAGTGCGAATGCTGACTGTTATATTCAATCCCGATGCAATTTCTGTGTTTCATCAACAGTCTTATAGACCACAGATTACAGAATGCCTCCAGATGTGCATCGGAAACTACT
Organism: Schistocerca gregaria; assembly: GCF_023897955.1. NCBI lineage: Eukaryota > Metazoa > Arthropoda > Insecta > Orthoptera > Acrididae > Schistocerca > Schistocerca gregaria. The sequence continues at coordinate 16,236,301 of NW_026061707.1, forward strand.
ACTGGTCTTCGAGGGAACGATCAAAGCGTAGACTGTTTGAGACATTACTTCCATGGAGGAAAGTGCGCATGGTGACTGTAGTATTAAATCCCGACGCAATTTCTGTGTTTCATCAACACTCAGATAGTCCACAGATTACAGAATGCCTCCAGATGTGCATCGGAAACTACTACTGGCCTTCCAGGGAACGATCAAAGCGTAGACTGTTTGAGAATTATCCCCATGGAGGAAAGTGCGCATGGTGACTGTTGTATTCAATCCCGATGCAATTTCTGTGTTTCATCAACACTCTGATAGTCCACAGATAACAGATTGCCTCCAGATGTGCATCGGAAACTACTACTTGTCTTCCAGGGAACGATCAAAGCGTAGACTGTTGGAGACATTACTCCCATGGAGGAAAGTGCGCATGGTGACTGTTGTATTCAATCCCGAGGCAATTTCTGTGTTTCAATCCACACTTTGAAGGTCCAGAGATTACAGAATGCCTCCAGATGTGCATCGGAAACTACTACAGGTCTCCCAGGGAACGATCAAAGCGTAGACTGTTTGAGACATTACTTCCATGGAGGAAAGTGCGCATGGTGACTGTAGTATTAAATCCCGACGCAATTTCTGTGTTTCATCAACACTCAGATAGTCCACAGATTACAGAATGCCTCCAGATGTGCATCGGAAACTACTACTGGCCTTCCAGGGAACGATCAAAGCGTAGACTGTTTGAGAATTATCCCCATGGAGGAAAGTGCGCATGGTGACTGTTGTATTCAATCCCGAGGCAATTTCTGTGTTTCAATCCACACTTTGAAGGTCCAGAGATTACAGAATGCCTCAAGATGAGCATCGGAAACTACTACTGGTCTTCCAGGGAACGATCAAAGCATAGACTGTTTGAGACATTACTCCCATTGAGGAACGCTCTCATGGTGACTGTTGTATTCAATCCCGATGCAATTTCTGTGTTTCATCAGCACTCTGATAGTCCACAGATTACAGAACGCCTGCAGATGTGCATAGGAAACTACTACTGGTCTTCCAGGGAACGATCAAATCGTAGACTGTTAGAGACATTACTCCCATGGAGGAAAGTGCGCATGGTGCCTGTTGTATTCAATTCCGATGCAATTTTTGTGTTTCATCAACACTCTGATAGTCCACAGATTACAGAATGCCACCAGATGTGCATCGGAAACTACTACTGGTCTTCCAGGGAACGATCAAAGCGTAGTCAGTTTGAGACATACCTCCCGTGGAGGAAAGTGCGCATGGTGACTGTTGTATTCAATCCCGATGCAATTTCTGTGTTTCATCAACAGTCTGATAGTCCACAGATTACAGAATGCCTCCAGATGTGCATCGTAAACTACTACTGCTCTTCCAGGGAACGATCAAAACGTAGACTGTATGAGACATTACTCCCATGGAGGAAAGTGCGCATGGTGACTGTTGTATTCAATCCCGATGCAATTTCTGTGTTTCATCAACACTCTGATAGTCCACAGATTACAGATTGTCTTCAGATGTGCATCGGAAACTACTACTGGTCTTCCCGGGAACGATCAAAACGTAGACTGTTTGAGTCATTACTCCCATAAAGGAAAGTGCGAATGGTGACTGTTGTATTCAGTCCCGATGCAATTTCTGTGTTTCATTAACACTCAGATAGTCCACAGATTACAGAATGCCTCAAGATGAGCATCGGAAACTACTACTGGTCTTCCAGGGAACGATCAAAGCATAGACTGTTTGAGACATTACTCCCATGGAGGAACGTTCTCATGGTGACTGTTGTATTCAATCCCAATGCAATCTCTGTGTTTCATCAGCACTCTGATAGTCCACAGATTACAGAACGCCTGCAGATGTGCATAGGAAACTACTACTGGTCTTCCAGGGAACGATCAAATCGTAGACTGTTAGAGACATTACTCCCATGGAGGAAAGTGCGCATGGTGCCTGTTGTATTCAATTCCGATGCAATTTTTGTGTTTCATCAACACTCTGATAGTCCACAGATTACAGAATGCCACCAGATGTGCATCGGTAACTACTACTGGTCTTCCAGGGAACGATCAAAGCGTAGACTGTTTGAGACATTACTCCCATGGTGGAAAGTGCGCATGGTGACTGTTGTATTCAATCCCGATTCTATTTCTGTGTTTCATCAACACTCTGATACTCCACAGATTACAGAATGCCACGAGACGTGCATCGGAACTACTACTGGTCTCCCAGGGAACGATCAAAGCGTAGACTGTTTGAGACATTACTCCCGTGGAGGAAAGTGCGCATGGTGACTGGGTATTCAATCCAGATGCAATTATTGTGTTTCATCAACACTTTGAAAGTCCACAGATTACAGAATGCCTCCATATGTGCATCGGAAACTACTACTGGTCTTCCAGGGAACGATCAAAGCGTAGACTGTTTGAGACACTGCTCCCTTGGAGGAAAGTACGCATGGTGACTGTTATATTCAATTCCGATGCAATTTCTGTGGTTCATCAACACTCAGATAGTCCACAGATTACAGAATGCTTCCAGATGTGCATCGGAAACTACTACTGGTCTTCCAGGGAATAATCAAATCGTAGACTGTTAGAGACATTACTACAATGGAGGAAAGTGCGAATGCTGACTGTTATATTCAATCCCGATGCAATTTCTGTGTTTCATCAACAGTCTTATAGACCACAGATTACAGAATGCCTCCAGATGTGCATCGGAAACTACTACTGGTCTTCGAGGGAACGATCAAAGCGTAGACTGTTTGAGACATTACTTCCATGGAGGAAAGTGCGCATTGTGACTGTAGTATTAAATCCCGACGCAATTTCTGTGTTTCATCAACACTCAGATAGTCCACAGATTACAGAATGCCTCCAGATGTGCATCGGAAACTACTACTGGCCTTCCAGGGAACGATCAAAGCGTAGACTGTTTGAGAATTATCCCCATGGAGGAAAGTGCGCATGTTGACTGTTGTATTCAATCCCGATGCAATATCTGTGTTTCATCAACACTCTGATAGTCCACAGATAACAGATTGCCTCCAGATGTGCATCGGAAACTACTACTTGTCTTCCAGGGAACGATCAAAGCGTAGACTGTTGGAGACATTACTCCCATGGAGGAAAGTGCGCATGGTGACTGTTGTATTCAATCCCGAGGCAATTTCTGTGTTTCAATCCACACTTTGAAGGTCCAGAGATTACAGAATGCCTCCAGATGTGCATCGGAAACTACTACAGGTCTCCCAGGGAACGATCAAAGCGTAGACTGTTTGAGAATTACCCCATGGAGGAAAGAGGGCATGGTGTCTGTTGTATTCAATCCCGCTCCAATATCTGTGTTTCATCATCACTCTGATAGTCCACAGATTTCAGATTGCCTCCAGATGTGCTTCGGAAACTACTACTGGTCTTCCAGGGAACGATCAATGCGTAGACTGTTTGAGACATTACTTTTATGGAGGAAAGTGCGCATGGTGACTGTTGTATTCAATCCCGATGCAATTTCTGTGTTTCATCAACACTATGATAGTCCACAGATTACAGAATGCCTCCAGATATGCATCAGAAACTACAACTGACTTCCAGCTAACGATCAAAGCATAGACTGTTTGAGACATTATTCCCATGGAGGAAAGTGGGCATGGTGACTGTTGTACTCAATCCCGATGCAATTTCTGTGTTTCATCAACAGTCTGATAGTCCACAGATTACAGAATGCCTCCAGATGTGCATCTTAAACTACTACTGCTCTTCCAGGGAACGATCAAATCCTAGACTGTATGAGACATTACTCCCATGGAGGAAAGTGCGCATGGTGACTGTTGTATTCAATCCCGATGCAATTTCTGTGTTTCATCAACACTCTGATAGTCCACAGACTACAGATTGTCTTCAGATGTGCATCGGAAACTACTACTGGTCTTCCAGGGAACGATCAAAACGTAGACTGTTTGAGTCATTACTCCCATAAAGGAAAGTGCGAATGGTGACTGTTGTATTCAGTCCCGATGCAATTTCTGTGTTTCATTAACACTCTGATAGCCCACAGATTACAGAATGCCTCAAGATGAGCATCGGAAACTACTACTGGTCTTCCAGGGAACGATCAAAGCATAGACTGTTTGAGACATTACTCCCATGGAGAAACGTTCTCATGGTGACTGTTGTATTCAATCCCGATGCAATTTCTGTGTTTCATCAGCACTCTGATAGTCCACAGTTTACAGAACGTCTGCAGTTGTGTATCGGAAACTGCTACTGGCCTTCCAGGGAACGATCAAAGCATAGACTGTTTGAGAATTAACCCCATGGAGGAAAGTGCGCATGGTGGCTGTTGTATTCAATACCGATGCAATTTCTGTGTTTCATCAACACTCTGATAGTCCACAGATTACAGAATGCCTCCAGATGTGCTACGGAACTACTACTGATCTTCCAGGGAACGATCAAAGCGTAGACAGTTTGAGACAATACTCCCATGGAGGAAAGTGCGCATGGTGACTGTTGTATTCAATCCCGATGCAATTTCTCTGTTTCATCAACACTCTGATTCTCCACAGATTACAGAATTCCTCCAGATGTGCTTCGGAAACTACTACTGGTCTTCCAGGGAACGATCAAAGCGTAGACTGTTTGAGACATTACTCCCCTGGAGGAAAGTTCACTTGGTGACAGTTGTATTCAATCCCGATCCAATTTCTGTGTTTCATCAACACTCTGATAGTCTACAGATTACAGAATGCCACCAGATGTGCATCGGAAACTACTACAGGTCGTCCAGGGAACGATCAAAGCGTAGACTGTTTTAGAATTACCCCATGTAGGAATGAGGGCATGGTGTCTGTTGTATTCAATCCCGCTGCAATATCTGTGTTTCATTAACACTCTGATAGTCCACAGATTACAGATTGCCTCCAGATGTGCTTCGGAAACTACTACTGGTCTTCCAGGGAACTATCAAAGCGTAGACTGTTTGAGACATTACTTTTATGGAGGAAAGCGCGCATGGTGACTGTTGTTTTCAATCCCGATGCAATTTCTGTGTTTCATCAACACTATGATAGTCCACAGATTACAGAATGCCTCCATATGTGCATCGGAAACTACTACTGGTCTTCCAGGGAACGATCAAAGCGTAGACTGTTTGAGACATTACTCCCCTGGAGGAAAGTTCACTTGGTGACAGTTGTATTCAATCCCGATGCAATTTCTGTGTTTCATCAACACTCTGATTCTCCACAGATTACAGAATTCCTCCAGATGTGCTTCGGAAACTACTACTGGTCTTCCAGGGAACGATCAAAGCGTAGACTGTTGGAGACATTACTCCCATGGAGAAAAGTGCGCATGGTGACTGTTGTATTCAATCCCGAGGCAATTTCTGTGTTTCAATCCACACTTTGAAGGTCCAGAGATTGCAGAATGCCTCCAGATGTGCATCGGAAACTACTACAGGTCTCCCAGGGAACGATCAAAGCGTAGACTGTTTGAGAATTACCCCATGGAGGAAAGAGGTCATGGTGTCTGTTGTATTCAATCCCGCTCCAATATCTATGTTTCATCATCACTCTGATAGTCCACAGATTTCAGATTGCCTCCAGATGTGCTTCGGAAACTACTACTGGTCTTCCAGGGAAAGATCAATGCGTAGACTGTTTGAGACATTACTTTTATGGAGGAAAGTGCGCATGGTGACTGTTGTATTCAATCCCGATGCAATTTCTGTGTTTCATCAACACTATGATAGTCCACAGATTACAGAATGCCTCCAGATATGCATCAGAAACTACTACTGACTTCCAGCTAACGATCAAAGCATAGACTGTTTGAGACATTATTCCCATGGAGGAAAGTGGGCATGGTGACTGTTGTACTCAATCCCGATGCAATTTCTGTGTTTCATCAACAGTCTGATAGTCCACAGATTACAGAATGCCTCCAGATGTGCATCGTAAACTACTACTGCTCTTCCAGGGAACGATCAAATCCTAGACTGTATGAGACATTACTCCCATGGAGGAAAGTGCGCATGGTGACTGTTGTATTCAATCCCGATGCAATTTCTGTGTTTCATCAACACTCTGATAATCCACAGACTACAGATTGTCTTCAGATGTGCATCGGAAACTACTACTGGTCTTCCAGGGAACGATCAAAACGTAGACTGTTTGAGTCATTACTCCCATAAAGGAAAGTGCGAATGGTGACTGTTGTATTCAGTCCCGATGCAATTTCTGTGTTTCATTAACACTCTGATAGTCCACAGATTACAGAATGCCTCAAGATGAGCATCGGAAACTACTACTGGTCTTCCAGGGAACGATCAAAGCATAGACTGTTTGAGACATTACTCCCATGGAGAAACGTTCTCATGGTGACTGTTGTATTCAATCCCGATGCAATTTCTGTGTTTCATCAGCACTCTGATAGTCCACAGTTTACAGAACGTCTGCAGTTGTGCATCGGAAACTGCTACTGGCATTCCAGGGAACGATCAAAGCATAGACTGTTTGAGAATTAACCCCATGGAGGAAAGTGCGCATGGTGGCTGTTGTATTCAATACCGATGCAATTTCTGTGTTTCATCAACACTCTGATAGTCCACAGATTACAGAATGCCTCCAGATGTGCTACGGAACTACTACTGATCTTCCAGGGAACGATCAAAGCGTAGACAGTTTGAGACATTTCTCCCATGGAGGAAAGTGCGCATGGTGACTGTTGTATTCAATCCCGATGCAATTTCTCTGTTTCATCAACACTCTGATTCTCCACAGATTACAGAATTCCTCCAGATGTGCTTCGGAAACTACTACTGGTCTTCCAGGGAACGATCAAAGCGTAGACTGTTTGAGACATTACTCCCCTGGAGGAAAGTTCACTTGGTGACAGTTGTATTCAATCCCGATCCAATTTCTGTGTTTCATCAACACTCTGATAGTCTACAGATTACAGAATGCCACCAGATGTGCATCGGAAACTACTACAGGTCGTCCAGGGAACGATCAAAGCGTAGACTGTTTTAGAATTACCCCATGTAGGAATGAGGGCATGGTGTCTGTTGTATTCAATCCCGCTGCAATATCTGTGTTTCATTAACACTCTGATAGTCCACAGATTACAGATTGCCTCCAGATGTGCTTCGGAAACTACTACTGGTCTTCCAGGGAACTATCAAAGCGTAGACTGTTTGAGACATTACTTTTATGGAGGAAAGTGCGCATGGTGACTGTTGTTTTCAATCCCGATGCAATTTCTGTGTTTCATCAACACTATGATAGTCCACAGATTACAGAATGCCTCCATATGTGCATCGGAAACTACTACTGGTCTTCCAGGGAACGATCAAAGCGTAGCCTGTTTGAGACATTACTCCCCTGGAGGAAAGTTCACTTGGTGACAGTTGTATTCAATTCCGATGCAATTTCTGTGATTCATCAACACTCTGATAGTCTACAGATCACAGAATGCCACCAGATGTGCATCGGAAACTACTACAGGTCTTCCAGGGAACGATCAAAGCGTAGACTGTTTGACCCATTACTTTTATGGAGGAAAGTGCGCATGGTGACTGTTGTTTTCAATCCCGATGCAATTTCTGTGTTTCATCAACACTCTGATAGTCCACAGATAACAGATTGCCTGCAGATGTGCATCGGAAACTACTACTGGTCTTCCAGGGAACGATCAAAGCGTAGACTGTTGGAGACATTACTCCCATGGAGGAAAGTGCGCATGGTGACTGTTGTATTCAATCCCGAGGCAATTTCTGTGTTTCAATCCACAATTTGAAGGTCCAGAGGTTACAGAATGCCTCCAGATGTTTATCGTAAACTACTACTGGTCTTCCAGGGAACGATCAAAGCGTAGACTGTTGGAGACATTACTCCCATGGAGGAAAGTGCGCATGGTGACCGTTGTATTCAATCCCGATGCAATTTCTGTGTTTCATCAACACTCTGATAGTCCACAGATTACAGATTGTCTTCAGATGTGCATCGGAAACTACTACTGGTCTTCCACGGAACGATCAAAACGTAGACTGTTTGAGTCATTACTCCCATAAAGGAAAGTGCGAATGGTGACTGTTGTATTCAGTCCCGATGCAATTTCTGTGTTTCATTAACACTCTGATAGTCCACAGATTACAGAATGCCTCAAGATGAGCATCGGAAACTACTACTGGTCTTCCAGGGAACGATCAAAGCATAGAATGTTTGAGACATTACTCCCATGGAGGAACGTTCTCATGGTGACTGTTGTATTCAATCACGATGCAATTTCTGTGTTTCATCAGCACTCTGATAGTCCACAGGTTACAGAACGCCTGCAGATGTGCATAGGAAACTACTACTGGTCTTCCAAGGAACGATCAAATCGTAGATTGTTAGAGACATTACTTCCATGGAGGAAAGTGCGCATGGTGCCTGTTGTATTCAATTCCGATGCAATTTTTGTGTTTCCTCAACACTCTGATAGTACACAGATTACAGAATGCCACCAGATGTGCATCGGAAACTACTACTGGTCTTCCAGAGAACGATCAAAGCATAGTCAGTTTGAGACATACCTCCCGTGGAGGAAAGTGCGCATGGCGACTGTTGTATTCAATCCCGATGCAATTTCTGTGTTTCATCAACACTCTTACAGTCCACTGATTACAGAATGCCTCCAGATGTGCATCGGAACTACTACTGGTCTTCCAGGGAACGATCAAAGCGTAGACTGTTTGAGACATTACTCAGACGGAGGAAAGTGCACTTGGGGACTGTAGTCAATCCCGATGCAATTTCTGTGTTTTATCAACAGTCTGATAGACCACAGATTACAGAATGCTTCCAGATGTGCATCGGAAACTACTGCTGGTCTTCCGGGGAACCATCAAAACGTAGACTGTTTGAGAGATTACTCCCATGGAGGAAAGTGCGCATTGTGACCGTTGTATTCAATCCCGATGCAATTTCTGTGTTTCATCAACACTCTGAGAGTCCACAGATTACAGAATGCCTCCAGATGTGCATCGGTAACTACTACTGGTCTTCCAGGGAACGATCAAAGCGTAGACTGTTTGAGACATTACTCCCATGGTGGAAAGTGCGCATGGTGACTTTTGTATTCAATCCCGAAGCAATTTCTGTGTTTCAATACACACTTTGAAGGTCCAAAGATTACAGAATGCCTCCAGATGTGCATCGGAAACTACTACTGGCCTTCCAGTGAACGATCAAAGCGTAGACTGTTTGAGAGTTACCCCCATGGAGGAAAGTGCGCATGGTGACTGTTGTATTCAATCCCGACGCAATTTCTGTGTTTCATCAACACTCAGATAGTTCACAGATAACAGAATGCCTCCAGATGTGCATCGGAAACTACTACTGGTCTTCCAGGGAATGAACAAAGCGTAGACTGTTACAGACATTACTGCCATGGAGGAAAGTGCGCATGATGACTGTTGTATTTAATCCCGATGCAATTTATGTGTTTCATCAACACTCTTATAGTCCACAGATTACAGAATGCCTCCATATGTGCATCGGAAACTACTACTGGTCTTCCAGGGAACGATCAAAGCGTAGACTGTTTGAGACACTGCTCCCTTGGAGGAAAGTGCGCATGCTGACTGTTATATTTAATTCCGATGCAATTTCTGTGGTTCATCAACACTCAGATAGTCCACAGATTACAGAATGCTTCCAGATGAGCATCGGAAACTACTACTGGTCGTCAAGGGAACGATCAAAGCGTAGACTGTTTGAGAATTACCCCATGGAGGAAAGAGGGTATGGTGTCTGTTGTATTCAATCCCGCTGCAATATCTGTGTTTCATCAACACTCTGATAGTCCACAGATTACAGATTGCCTAAACATGTGCTTCGGAAACTACTACTGGTCTTCCAGGGAACGATCAAAGCGTGGACTGTTTGAGACATTACTTTTATGGAGGAAAGTGCGCATGGTGACTGTCGTATTCAATCCCGATGCAATTTCTTTGTTTCATCAACACTATGATAATCCACAGATTACAGAATGAATCCAGATATGCATCAGAAACTACTACTGGCTTCCAGCTAACGATCAAAGCGTAGACTGTTTGAGACATTACTCCCATGGAGGAAAGTGCGCATAGTGAATGTTGTACTCAATCCCGATGCAATTTCTGTGTTTCATCAACACTCTGATAGTCCACAGATTACAGAAAGCCTCGAGATGTGCATCGGAAACTACTACTGGTCTTCCAGGGAACGATCAAAGCGTAGACTGTTAGAGACATTACTCCTATGGAGGAAAGTGCGCATAGTGAATGTTGTACTCAATCCCGATGCAATTTCTGTGTTTCATCAACACTCTGATAGTCCACAGATTACAGAAAGCCTCGAGATGTGCATCGGAAACTACTACTGGTCTTCCAGGGAACGATCAAAGCGTAGACTGTTAGAGACATTACTCCTATGGAGGAAAGTGCGCATGGTGACTGTTGTATTCAATCCCGATGCAATTTCTGTGTTTCATCAACACTCAAATAGTCGACAGATTACAGAATGCCACCAGATGTGCATCGGAAACTACTACTGGTCTTCCAGGGAACGATCAAAGCGTAGACTGTTTGAGACATTACTCCCGTGGAGGAAAGTGCTCATGGTGACTGGGTATTCAATCCAGATGCAATTATTGTGTTTCATCAACACTTTTGAAGGTCCACAGATTACAGAATGCCTCCATATGTGCATCGGAAACTACTACTGGTCTTCCAGGGAACGATCAAAGCGTAGACTGTTGGAGACATTACTCCCAAGGAGGAAAGTGCGCATGGTGACTGTTGTATTCAATCACGAGGCAATTTCTGTGTTTCAATCCACACTTTGAAGGTCCAGAGATTACAGAATGCCTCCAGATGTGCATCGGAAACTACTACAGGTCTTCCAGGGAACGATCAAAGCGTAGACTGTTTGAGAATTACCCCATGGAGGAAAGAGGGCATGGTGTCTGTTGTATTCAATCCCGCGGCAATATCTGTGTTTCATCAACACTCTGATAGTCCACAGATTACAGATTGCCTCCAGATGTGCTTCGGAAACTACTACTGGTCTTCCAGGGAACGATCAAAGCGTAGACTGTTTGAGGCATTACTTTTATGGAGGAAAGTGCGCATGGTGACTGTTGTATTCAATCCCGATGCAATTTCTGTGTTTCATCAACACTATGATAGTCCACAGATTACAGAATGCCTCCAGATATGCATCAGAAACTACTACTGGCTTCCAGCTAACGATCAAAGTGTAGACTGTTTGAGACATTATTCCCATGGAGGAAAGTGTTCATGGTGAATGTTGTACTCAATCCCGATGCAATTTCTGTGTTTCATCAACACTCTTATAGTCCACAGATTACAGAAAGCCTCGAGATGTGCATCGGAAACTACTACTGGTCTTCCAGGGAACGATCAAAGCGTAGACTGTTAGAGACATTACTCCCATGGAGGAAAGTGCGCATAGTGAATGTTGTACTCAATCCCGATGCAATTTCTGTGTTTCATCAACACTCTGATAGTCCACAGATTACAGAAAGCCTCGAGATGTGCATCGGAAACTACTACTGGTCTTCCAGGGAACGATCAAAGCGTAGACTGTTAGAGACATTACTCCTATGGAGGAAAGTGCGCTTGGTGACTGTTGTATTCAATCCCGATGCAATTTCTGTGTTTCATCAACACTCAAATAGTCGACAGATTACAGAATGCCACCAGATGTGCATCGGAAACTACTACTGGTCTTCCAGGGGACGATCAAAGCGTAAAGACTTTGAGACATTACTCCCATTGTGAAAGGTGCGCATGGTGACTGTTGTATTCAATCCCGATGTAATTTCTGTGTTTCAACAACAGTCCGATTCTCCACAGATTACAGAATTCCTCCAGATGTGCTTCGGAAACTACTACTGGTCTTCCAGGGAACGATCAAAGCGTAGACTGTTTGAGACATTACTCCCACGGAGGAAAGTTCACTTGGTGACTGTTGTATTCAATCCCGACGCAATTTCTGTGTTTCATCAACACTCTGATAGTCTACAGATTACAGAATGCCACCAGATGTGCATCGGAAACTACTACTGGTCTTCCAGGGAACGATCAAAGCGTAGACTGTTTGAGACATTACTCCCGTGGAGGAAAGTGCTCATGGTGACTGGGTATTCAATCCAGATGCAATTATTGTGTTTCATCAACACTTTTGAAGGTCCACAGATTACAGAATGCCTCCATATGTGCATCGGAAACTACTACTGGTCTTCCAGGGAACGATCAAAGCGTAGACTGTTGGAGACATTACTCCCAAGGAGGAAAGTGCGCATGGTGACTGTTGTATTCAATCACGAGGCAATTTCTGTGTTTCAATCCACACTTTGAAGGTCCAGAGATTACAGAATGCCTCCAGATGTGCATCGGAAACTACTACAGGTCTTCCAGGGAACGATCAAAGCGTAGACTGTTTGAGAATTACCCCATGGAGGAAAGAGGGCATGGTGTCTGTTGTATTCAATCCCGCGGCAATATCTGTGTTTCATCAACACTCTGATAGTCCACAGATTACAGATTGCCTCCAGATGTGCTTCGGAAACTACTACTGGTCTTCCAGGGAACGATCAAAGCGTAGACTGTTTGAGGCATTACTTTTATGGAGGAAAGTGCGCATGGTGACTGTTGTATTCAATCCCGATGCAATTTCTGTGTTTCATCAACACTATGATAGTCCACAGATTACAGAATGCCTCCAGATATGCATCAGAAACTACTACTGGCTTCCAGCTAACGATCAAAGTGTAGACTGTTTGAGACATTATTCCCATGGAGGAAAGTGTTCATGGTGAATGTTGTACTCAATCCCGATGCAATTTCTGTGTTTCATCAACACTCTTATAGTCCACAGATTACAGAAAGCCTCGAGACGTGCATCGGAAACTACTACTGGTCTTCCAGGGAACGATCAAAGCGTAGACTGTTAGAGACATTACTCCCATGGAGGAAAGTGCGCATGGTGACTGTTGTATTCAATCCCGATGCAATTTCTATGTTTCATCAACACTCAAATAGTCGACAGATTACAGAATGCCACCAGATGTGCATCAGAAACTACTACTGGTCTTCCAGGGGACGATCAAAGCGTAAAGACTTTGAGACATTACTCCCATGGTGAAAGGTGCACATGGTGACTTGTATTCTATCCCGATGCAGTTTCTGTGTTTCAACAACAGTCTGATTCTCCACAGATTACAGAATTCCTCCAGATGTGCTTCGGAAACTACTACTGGTCTTCCAGGGAACGATCAAAGCGTAGACTGTTAGAGACATTACTCCCACGGAGGAAAGTTCACTTGGTGACTGTTGTATTCAATCCCGATGCAATTTCTGTGTTTCATCAACACTCTGATAGTCTACAGATTACAGCATGCCACCAGATGTGCATCGTAAACTACTACTGGTCTTCCAGGGAACGATCAAAACGTAGACTGTTTGAGACATTACTCCCGTGGAGGTAAGTGCTCATGGTGACTGAGTATTCAATCCAGATGTAATTATTGTGTTTCATCAACACTTTTGAAGGTCCACAGATTACAGAATGCCTCCATATGTGCATCGGAAACTACTACTGGTCTTCCAGGGAACGATCAAAGCGTAGACTGTTTGAGACACTGCTAATTTGGAGGAAAGTGCGCATGGTGACTGTTATATTCAATTCCGATGCAATTTTTGTGGTTCATCAACACTCAGATAGTCCACAGATTACAGAATGCTTCCAGATGTGCATCGGAAACTACTACTGGTCTTCCAGGGAATAATCAAATCGTAGACTGTTAGAGACATTACTACAATGGAGGAAAGTGCGAATGCTGACTGTTATATTCAATTCGATGCAATTTCTGTGTTTCATCAACACTCAGACAGTATACAGATAACAGAATGATTCCAGATGTGCATCGGAAACTACTACTGGTCTTCAAGGGAACGATCAAAGCGTAGACTGTTTGAGAATTGTCCCCATGGACGAAAGTGCGCATGGTGACTGTTGTATTCAATCCCGATGCAATTTCTGTGTTTCATCAACACTCTGATAGTCCACAGATAACAGATTGCCTCCAGATGTGCATCGGAAACTACTACTGGTCTTCCAGGGAACAATCAAAGCGTAGACTGTTGGAGACATTACTCCCATGGAGGAAAGTGCGCATGGTGACTGTTGTATTCAATCCCGATGCAATTTCTGTGTTTCATCAACACTCAAATAGTCGACAGATTACAGAATGCCACCAGATGTGCATCGGAAACTACTACTGGTCTTCCAGGGAACGATCAAAGCGTAGACTGTTTGAGACATTACTCCCGTGGAGGAAAGTGCTCATGGTGACTGGGTATTCAATCCAGATGCAATTATTGTGTTTCATCAACACTTTTGAAGGTCCACAGATTACAGAATGCCTCCATATGTGCATCGGAAACTACTACTGGTCTTCCAGGGAACGATCAAAGCGTAGACTGTTGGAGACATTACTCCCAAGGAGGAAAGTGCGCATGGTGACTGTTGTATTCAATCACGAGGCAATTTCTGTGTTTCAATCCACACTTTGAAGGTCCAGAGATTACAGAATGCCTCCAGATGTGCATCGGAAACTACTACAGGTCTTCCAGGGAACGATCAAAGCGTAGACTGTTTGAGAATTACCCCATGGAGGAAAGAGGGCATGGTGTCTGTTGTATTCAATCCCGCGGCAATATCTGTGTTTCATCAACACTCTGATAGTCCACAGATTACAGATTGCCTCCAGATGTGCTTCGGAAACTACTACTGGTCTTCCAGGGAACGATCAAAGCGTAGACTGTTTGAGGCATTACTTTTATGGAGGAAAGTGCGCATGGTGACTGTTGTATTCAATCCCGATGCAATTTCTGTGTTTCATCAACACTATGATAGTCCACAGATTACAGAATGCCTCCAGATATGCATCAGAAACTACTACTGGCTTCCAGCTAACGATCAAAGTGTAGACTGTTTGAGACATTATTCCCATGGAGGAAAGTGTTCATGGTGAATGTTGTACTCAATCCCGATGCAATTTCTGTGTTTCATCAACACTCTTATAGTCCACAGATTACAGAAAGCCTCGAGATGTGCATCGGAAACTACTACTGGTCTTCCAGGGAACGATCAAAGCGTAGACTGTTAGAGACATTACTCCCATGGAGGAAAGTGCGCATAGTGAATGTTGTACTCAATCCCGATGCAATTTCTGTGTTTCATCAACACTCTGATAGTCCACAGATTACAGAAAGCCTCGAGATGTGCATCGGAAACTACTACTGGTCTTCCAGGGAACGATCAAAGCGTAGACTGTTAGAGACATTACTCCTATGGAGGAAAGTGCGCTTGGTGACTGTTGTATTCAATCCCGATGCAATTTCTGTGTTTCATCAACACTCAAATAGTCGACAGATTACAGAATGCCACCAGATGTGCATCGGAAACTACTACTGGTCTTCCAGGGGACGATCAAAGCGTAAAGACTTTGAGACATTACTCCCATTGTGAAAGGTGCGCATGGTGACTGTTGTATTCAATCCCGATGTAATTTCTGTGTTTCAACAACAGTCCGATTCTCCACAGATTACAGAATTCCTCCAGATGTGCTTCGGAAACTACTACTGGTCTTCCAGGGAACGATCAAAGCGTAGACTGTTTGAGACATTACTCCCACGGAGGAAAGTTCACTTGGTGACTGTTGTATTCAATCCCGACGCAATTTCTGTGTTTCATCAACACTCTGATAGTCTACAGATTACAGAATGCCACCAGATGTGCATCGGAAACTACTACTGGTCTTCCAGGGAACGATCAAAGCGTAGACTGTTTGAGACATTACTCCCGTGGAGGAAAGTGCTCATGGTGACTGGGTATTCAATCCAGATGCAATTATTGTGTTTCATCAACACTTTTGAAGGTCCACAGATTACAGAATGCCTCCATATGTGCATCGGAAACTACTACTGGTCTTCCAGGGAACGATCAAAGCGTAGACTGTTGGAGACATTACTCCCAAGGAGGAAAGTGCGCATGGTGACTGTTGTATTCAATCACGAGGCAATTTCTGTGTTTCAATCCACACTTTGAAGGTCCAGAGATTACAGAATGCCTCCAGATGTGCATCGGAAACTACTACAGGTCTTCCAGGGAACGATCAAAGCGTAGACTGTTTGAGAATTACCCCATGGAGGAAAGAGGGCATGGTGTCTGTTGTATTCAATCCCGCGGCAATATCTGTGTTTCATCAACACTCTGATAGTCCACAGATTACAGATTGCCTCCAGATGTGCTTCGGAAACTACTACTGGTCTTCCAGGGAACGATCAAAGCGTAGACTGTTTGAGGCATTACTTTTATGGAGGAAAGTGCGCATGGTGACTGTTGTATTCAATCCCGATGCAATTTCTGTGTTTCATCAACACTATGATAGTCCACAGATTACAGAATGCCTCCAGATATGCATCAGAAACTACTACTGGCTTCCAGCTAACGATCAAAGTGTAGACTGTTTGAGACATTATTCCCATGGAGGAAAGTGTTCATGGTGAATGTTGTACTCAATCCCGATGCAATTTCTGTGTTTCATCAACACTCTTATAGTCCACAGATTACAGAAAGCCTCGAGACGTGCATCGGAAACTACTACTGGTCTTCCAGGGAACGATCAAAGCGTAGACTGTTAGAGACATTACTCCCATGGAGGAAAGTGCGCATGGTGACTGTTGTATTCAATCCCGATGCAATTTCTATGTTTCATCAACACTCAAATAGGCGACAGATTACAGAATGCCACCAGATGTGCATCAGAAACTACTACTGGTCTTCCAGGGGACGATCAAAGCGTAAAGACTTTGAGACATTACTCCCATGGTGAAAGGTGCACATGGTGACTTGTATTCTATCCCGATGCAGTTTCTGTGTTTCAACAACAGTCTGATTCTCCACAGATTACAGAATTCCTCCAGATGTGCTTCGGAAACTACTACTGGTCTTCCAGGGAACGATCAAAGCGTAGACTGTTAGAGACATTACTCCCACGGAGGAAAGTTCACTTGGTGACTGTTGTATTCAATCCCGATGCAATTTCTGTGTTTCATCAACACTCTGATAGTCTACAGATTACAGCATGCCACCAGATGTGCATCGTAAACTACTACTGGTCTTCCAGGGAACGATCAAAACGTAGACTGTTTGAGACATTACTCCCGTGGAGGTAAGTGCTCATGGTGACTGAGTATTCAATCCAGATGTAATTATTGTGTTTCATCAACACTTTTGAAGGTCCACAGATTACAGAATGCCTCCATATGTGCATCGGAAACTACTACTGGTCTTCCAGGGAACGATCAAAGCGTAGACTGTTTGAGACACTGCTAATTTGGAGGAAAGTGCGCATGGTGACTGTTATATTCAATTCCGATGCAATTTTTGTGGTTCATCAACACTCAGATAGTCCACAGATTACAGAATGCTTCCAGATGTGCATCGGAAACTACTACTGGTCTTCCAGGGAATAATCAAATCGTAGACTGTTAGAGACATTACTACAATGGAGGAAAGTGCGAATGCTGACTGTTATATTCAATTCGATGCAATTTCTGTGTTTCATCAACACTCAGACAGTATACAGATAACAGAATGATTCCAGATGTGCATCGGAAACTACTACTGGTCTTCAAGGGAACGATCAAAGCGTAGACTGTTTGAGAATTGTCCCCATGGACGAAAGTGCGCATGGTGACTGTTGTATTCAATCCCGATGCAATTTCTGTGTTTCATCAACACTCTGATAGTCCACAGATAACAGATTGCCTCCAGATGTGCATCGGAAACTACTACTGGTCTTCCAGGGAACAATCAAAGCGTAGACTGTTGGAGACATTACTCCCATGGAGGAAAGTGCGCATGGTGACTGTTGTATTCAATCCCGAGGCAATTTCTGTGTTTCAATCCACACTTTGGAGGTCCAGAGATTACAGAATGCCTCCAGATGTGCATCGGAAACTACTGCAGGTCTTCCAGGGAACGATCAAAGCGTAGACTGTTGGAGACATTACTCCCATGGAGGAAAGTGCGCATGGTGACTGTTGTATTCAATCCCGAGGCAATTTCTGTGTTTCAATCCACACTTTGAAGGTCCAGAGATTACAGAATGCCTCCAGATGTGCATCGGAAACTACTGCAGGTCTTCCAGGGAACGAGCAAAGCGTAGACTGTTTGAGAATTACCCCATGGAGGAAAGAGGGCATGGTGTCTGTTGTATTCAATCCCGCTGCAATATCTGTGTTTCATCAACCCTCTGATAGTCCACAGATTACATATTGCGTCCAGATGTGCTTCGGAAACTACTACTGGTCTTCCAGGGAACGATCAAAGCGTAGACTGTTTGAGACATTACTTTTATGGAGGAAAGTGCGCATGGTCACTGTTGTATCCAATCCCGATGCTATTTATGTGTTTCATCAACACTATGATAGTCCACAGATTACAGAATGCCACCAGATATGCATCACAAACTACTACTGGCATCCAGCTAACGATCAAATCGTAGACTGTTTGAGACATAATTCCCATGGAGGAAAGTGCGCATGGTGACTGTTGTACTCAATCCCGATGCAATTTCTGTGTTTCATCAACACTATGATAGTCCACAGATTACAGAATGCCACCAGATATGCATCACAAACTACTACTGGCATCCAGCTAACGATCAAATCGTAGACTGTTTGAGACATAATTCCAATGGAGGAAAGTGCGCATGGTGACTGTTGTACTCAATCCCGATGCAATTTTTGTGTTTCATCAACACTCTGATAGTCCACAGATTACAGAAAGCCTCGAGATGTGCATCGGAAACTACTGCTGGTCTTCCAGGGAAAGATCAAAGCGTAGACTGTTTGAGACACTGCTCCCTTGGAGGAAAGTGCGCATGGTGACTGTTACATTCAATTCCGATGCAATTTCTGTGGTTCATCAACACTCAGATAGTCCACAGATTACAGAATGCTTCCAGATGAGCATCGGAAACTACTACTGGTCTTCAAGGGAACGATCAAAGCGTAGACTGTTTGAGAATTACCCCATGGAGGAAAGAGGGTATGGTGTCTGTTGTATTCAATCCCGCTGCAATATCTGTGTTTCATCAACACTCTGATAGTCCACAGATTACAGATTGCCTCCACATGTGCTTCGGAAACTACTACTGGTCTTCCAGGGAACGATCAAAGCGTGGACTGTTTGAGACATTACTTTTATTGAGGAAAGTGCGCATGGTGACTGTCGTATTCAATCCCGATGCAATTTCTTTGTTTCATCAACACTGTGATAGTCCACAGATTACAGAATGCCTCCAGATATGCATCAGAAACTACTACTGGCTTCCAGCTAACGATCAAAGCGTAGACTGTTTGAGACATCACTCCCATGGAGGAAAGTCGCATAGTGAATGTTGTACTCAATCCCGATGCAATTTCTGTGTTTCATCAACACTCTGATAGTCCACAGATTACAGAAAGCCTCGAGATGTGCATCGGAATCTACTACTGGTCTTCCAGGGAACGATCAAAGCGTAGACTGTTAGAGACATTACTCCTATGGAGGAAAGTGCGCATGGTGCCTGTTGTATTCAATCCCGATGCAATTTCTGTGTTTTATCAACAGTCTGATAGACCACAGATTACAGAATGCTTCCAGATGTGCATCGGAAACTACTGCTGGTCTTCCGGGGAACGATCAAAACGTAGACTGTTTGAGAGATTACTCCCATGGAGGAAAGTGCGCATTGTGACCGTTGTATTCAATCCCGATGCAATTTCTGTGTTTCATCAACACTCTGAGAGTCCACAGATTACAGAATGCCTCCAGATGTGCAACGGTAACTACTACTGGTCTTCCAGGGAACGATCAAAGCGTAGACTGTTTGAGACATTACTCCCATGGTGGAAAGTGCGCATGGTGACTTTTGTATTCAATCCCGAAGCAATTTCTGTGTTTCAATACACACTTTGAAGGTCCAAAGATTACAGAATGCCTCCAGATGTGCATCGGAAACTACTACTGGCCTTCCAGTGAACGATCAAAGCGTAGACTGTTTGAGAGTTACCCCCATGGAGGAAAGTGCGCATGGTGACTGTTGTATTCAATCCCGACGCAATTTCTGTGTTTCATCAACACTCAGATAGTTCACAGATAACAGAATGCCTCCAGATGTGCATCGGAAACTACTACTGGTCTTCCAGGGAATGAACAAAGCGTAGACTGTTACAGACATTACTGCCATGGAGGAAAGTGCGCATGATGACTGTTGTATTTAATCCCGATGCAATTTATGTGTTTCATCAACACTCTTATAGTCCACAGATTACAGAATGCCTCCATATGTGCATCGGAAACTACTACTGGTCTTCCAGGGAACGATCAAAGCGTAGACTGTTTGAGACACAGCTCCCTTGGAGGAAAGTGCGCATGGTGACTGTTACATTTAATTCCGATGCAATTTCTGTGGTTCATCAACACTCAGATAGTCCACAGATTACAGAATGCTTCCAGATGAGCATCGGAAACTACTACTGGTCTTCAAGGGAACGATCAAAGCGTAGACTGTTTGAGAATTACCCCATGGAGGAAAGAGGGTATGGTGTCTGTTGTATTCAATCCCGCTGCAATATCTGTGTTTCATCAACACTCTGATAGTCCACAGATTACAGATTGCCTCCACATGTGCTTCGGAAACTACTACTGGTCTTCCAGGGAACGATCAAAGCGTGGACTGTTTGAGACATTACTTTTATGGAGGAAAGTGCGCATGGTGACTGTCGTATTCAATCCCGATGCAATTTCTTTGTTTCATCAACACTATGATAGTCCACAGATTACAGAATGCCTCCGGATATGCATCAGAAACTACTACTGGCTTCCAGCTAACGATCAAAGCGTAGACTGTTTGAGACATTACTCCCATGGAGGAAAGTGCGCATAGTGAATGTTGTACTCAATCCCGATGCAATTTCTGTGTTTCATCAACACTCTGATAGTCCACAGATTACAGAAAGCCTCGAGATGTGCGTCGGAAACTACTACAGGTCTTCCAGGGAACGATCAAAGCGTAGACTGTTAGAGACATTACTCCTATGGAGGAAAGTGCGCATGGTGACTGTTGTATTCAATCCCGATGCAATTTCTGTGTTTCATCAACACTCAAATAGTCGACAGATTACAGAATGCCACCAGATGTGCATCGGAAACTACTACTGGTCTTCCAGGGGACGATCAAAGCGTAAAGACTTTGAGACATTACTCCCATTGTGAAATGTGCGCATGGTGACTGTTGTATTCAATCCAGATGCAATTTCTGTGTTTCAACAACAGTCCGATTCTCCACAGATTACAGAATTCCTCCAGATGTGCTTCGGAAACTACTACTGGTCTTCCAGGGAACGATCAAAGCGTAGACTGTTTGAGACATTACTCCCACGGAGGAAAGTTCACTTGGTGACTGTTGTATTCAATCCCGACGCAATTTCTGTGTTTCATCAACACTCTGATAGTCTACAGATTACAGAATGCCACCAGATGTGCATCGGAAACTACTACTGGTCTTCCAGGGAACGATCAAAGCGTAGACTGTTTGAGACATTACTCCCGTGGAGGAAAGTGCTCATGGTGACTGGGTATTCAATCCAGATGCAATTATTGTGTTTCATCAACACTTTTGAAGGTCCACAGATTACAGAATGCCTCCATATGTGCATCGGAAACTACTACTGGTCTTCCAGGGAACGATCAAAGCGTAGACTGTTGGAGACATTACTCCCATGGAGGAAAGTGCGCATGGTGACTGTTGTATTCAATCTCGAGGCAATTTCTGTGTTTCAATCCACACTTTGAAGGTCCAGAGATTACAGAATGCCTCCAGATGTGCATCGAAAACTACTACAGGTCTTCCAGGGAACGATCAAAGCGTAGACTGTTTGAGAATTACCCCATGGAGGAAAGAGGGCATGGTGTCTGTTGTATTCAATCCCGCTGCAATATCTGTGTTTCATCAACACTCTGATAGTCCACAGATTACAGATTGCCTCCACATGTGCTTCGGAAACTACTACTGGTCTTCCAGGGAACGATCAAAGCGTAGACTGTTTGAGGCATTACTTTTATGGAGGAAAGTGCGCATGGTGACTGTTGTATTCAATCCCGATGCAATTTCTGTGTTTCATCAACACTCTGATAGTCCACAGATTACAGAAAGCCTCGAGATGTGCATCGGAAACTACTACTGGTCTTCCAGGGAACGATCAAAGCGTAGACTGTTAGAGACATTACTCCTATGGAGGAAAGTGCGCATAGTGAATGTTGTACTCAATCCCGATGCAATTTCTGTGTTTCATCAACACTCTGATAGTCCACAGATTACAGAAAGCCTCGAGATGTGCATCGGAAACTACTACTGGTCTTCCAGGGAACGATCAAAGCGTAGACTGTTAGAGACATTACTCCTATGGAGGAAAGTGCGCATGGTGACTGTTGTATTCAATCCCGATGCAATTTCTGTGTTTCATCAACACTCAAATAGTCGACAGATTACAGAATGCCACCAGATGTGCATCGGAAACTACTACTGGTCTTCCAGGGAACGATCAAAGCGTAGACTGTTTGAGACATTACTCCCGTGGAGGAAAGTGCTCATGGTGACTGGGTATTCAATCCAGATGCAATTATTGTGTTTCATCAACACTTTTGAAGGTCCACAGATTACAGAATGCCTCCATATGTGCATCGGAAACTACTACTGGTCTTCCAGGGAACGATCAAAGCGTAGACTGTTGGAGACATTACTCCCAAGGAGGAAAGTGCGCATGGTGACTGTTGTATTCAATCACGAGGCAATTTCTGTGTTTCAATCCACACTTTGAAGGTCCAGAGATTACAGAATGCCTCCAGATGTGCATCGGAAACTACTACAGGTCTTCCAGGGAACGATCAAAGCGTAGACTGTTTGAGAATTACCCCATGGAGGAAAGAGGGCATGGTGTCTGTTGTATTCAATCCCGCGGCAATATCTGTGTTTCATCAACACTCTGATAGTCCACAGATTACAGATTGCCTCCAGATGTGCTTCGGAAACTACTACTGGTCTTACAGGGAACGATCAAAGCGTAGACTGTTTGAGGCATTACTTTTATGGAGGAAAGTGCGCATGGTGACTGTTGTATTCAATCCCGATGCAATTTCTGTGTTTCATCAACACTATGATAGTCCACAGATTACAGAATGCCTCCAGATATGCATCAGAAACTACTACTGGCTTCCAGCTAACGATCAAAGTGTAGACTGTTTGAGACATTATTCCCATGGAGGAAAGTGTTCATGGTGAATGTTGTACTCAATCCCGATGCAATTTCTGTGTTTCATCAACACTCTTATAGTCCACAGATTACAGAAAGCCTCGAGATGTGCATCGGAAACTACTACTGGTCTTCCAGGGAACGATCAAAGCGTAGACTGTTAGAGACATTACTCCCATGGAGGAAAGTGCGCATAGTGAATGTTGTACTCAATCCCGATGCAATTTCTGTGTTTCATCAACACTCTGATAGTCCACAGATTACAGAAAGCCTCGAGATGTGCATCGGAAACTACTACTGGTCTTCCAGGGAACGATCAAAGCGTAGACTGTTAGAGACATTACTCCTATGGAGGAAAGTGCGCATGGTGACTGTTGTATTCAATCCCGATGCAATTTCTGTGTTTCATCAACACTCAAATAGTCGACAGATTACAGAATGCCACCAGATGTGCATCGGAAACTACTACTGGTCTTCCAGGGGACGATCAAAGCGTAAAGACTTTGAGACATTACTCCCATTGTGAAAGGTGCGCATGGTGACTGTTGTATTCAATCCCGATGTAATTTCTGTGTTTCAACAACAGTCCGATTCTCCACAGATTACAGAATTCCTCCAGATGTGCTTCGGAAACTACTACTGGTCTTCCAGGGAACGATCAAAGCGTAGACTGTTTGAGACATTACTCCCACAGAGGAAAGTTCACTTGGTGACTGTTGTATTCAATCCCGACGCAATTTCTGTGTTTCATCAACACTCTGATAGTCTACAGATTACAGAATGCCACCAGATGTGCATCGGAAACTACTACTGGTCTTCCAGGGAACGATCAAAGCGTAGACTGTTTGAGACATTACTCCCGTGGAGGAAAGTGCTCATGGTGACTGGGTATTCAATCCAGATGCAATTATTGTGTTTCATCAACACTTTTGAAGGTCCACAGATTACAGAATGCCTCCATATGTGCATCGGAAACTACTACTGGTCTTCCAGGGAACGATCAAAGCGTAGACTGTTGGAGACATTACTCCCAAGGAGGAAAGTGCGCATGGTGACTGTTGTATTCAATCACGAGGCAATGTCTGTGTTTCAATCCACACTTTGAAGGTCCAGAGATTACAGAATGCCTCCAGATGTGCATCGGAAACTACTACAGGTCTTCCAGGGAACGATCAAAGCGTAGACTGTTTGAGAATTACCCCATGGAGGAAAGAGGGCATGGTGTCTGTTGTATTCAATCCCGCGGCAATATCTGTGTTTCATCAACACTCTGATAGTCCACAGATTACAGATTGCCTCCAGATGTGCTTCGGAAACTACTACTGGTCTTCCAGGGAACGATCAAAGCGTAGACTGTTTGAGGCATTACTTTTATGGAGGAAAGTGCGCATGGTGACTGTTGTATTCAATCCCGATGCAATTTCTGTGTTTCATCAACACTATGATAGTCCACAGATTACAGAATGCCTCCAGATATGCATCAGAAACTACTACTGGCTTCCAGCTAACGATCAAAGTGTAGACTGTTTGAGACATTATTCCCATGGAGGAAAGTGTTCATGGTGAATGTTGTACTCAATCCCGATGCAATTTCTGTGTTTCATCAACACTCTTATAGTCCACAGATTACAGAAAGCCTCGAGATGTGCATCGGAAACTACTACTGGTCTTCCAGGGAACGATCAAAGCGTAGACTGTTAGAGACATTACTCCCATGGAGGAAAGTGCGCATGGTGACTGTTGTATTCAATCCCGATGCAATTTCTATGTTTCATCAACACTCAAATAGTCGACAGATTACAGAATGCCACCAGATGTGCATCAGAAACTACTACTGGTCTTCCAGGGGACGATCAAAGCGTAAAGACTTTGAGACATTACTCCCATGGTGAAAGGTGCACATGGTGACTTGTATTCTATCCCGATGCAGTTTCTGTGTTTCAACAACAGTCTGATTCTCCACAGATTACAGAATTCCTCCAGATGTGCTTCGGAAACTACTACTGGTCTTCCAGGGAACGATCAAAGCGTAGACTGTTAGAGACATTACTCCCACGGAGGAAAGTTCACTTGGTGACTGTTGTATTCAATCCCGATGCAATTTCTGTGTTTCATCAACACTCTGATAGTCTACAGATTACAGCATGCCACCAGATGCGCATCGTAAACTACTACTGGTCTTCCAGGGAACGATCAAATCGTAGACTGTTTGAGACATTACTCCCGTGGAGGTAAGTGCTCATGGTGACTGGGTATTCAATCCAGATGGAATTATTGTGTTTCATCAACACTTTTGAAGGTCCACAGATTACAGAATGCCTCCATATGTGCATCGGAAACTACTACTGGTCTTCCAGGGAACGATCAAAGCGTAGACTGTTTGAGACACTGCTAATTTGGAGGAAAGTGCGCATGGTGACTGTTATATTCAATTCCGATGCAATTTTTGTGGTTCATCAACACTCAGATAGTCCACAGATTACAGAATGCTTCCAGATGTGCATCGGAAACTACTACTGGTCTTCCAGGGAATAATCAAATCGTAGACTGTTAGAGACATTACTACAATGGAGGAAAGTGCGAATGCTGACTGTTATATTCAATTCGATGCAATTTCTGTGTTTCATCAACACTCAGACAGTATACAGATAACAGAATGATTCCAGATGTGCATCGGAAACTACTACTGGTCTTCAAGGGAACGATCAAAGCGTAGACTGTTTGAGAATTGTCCCCATGGACGAAAGTGCGCATGGTGACTGTTGTATTCAATCCCGATGCAATTTCTGTGTTTCATCAACACTCTGATAGTCCACAGATAACAGATTGCCTCCAGATGTGCATCGGAAACTACTACTGGTCTTCCAGGGAACAATCAAAGCGTAGACTGTTGGAGACATTACTCCCATGGAGGAAAGTGCGCATGGTGACTGTTGTATTCAATCCCGAGGCAATTTCTGTGTTTCAATCCACACTTTGGAGGTCCAGAGATTACAGAATGCCTCCAGATGTGCATCGGAAACTACTGCAGGTCTTCCAGGGAACGATCAAAGCGTAGACTGTTGGAGACATTACTCCCATGGAGGAAAGTGCGCATGGTGACTGTTGTATTCAATCCCGAGGCAATTTCTGTGTTTCAATCCACACTTTGAAGGTCCAGAGATTACAGAATGCCTCCAGATGTGCATCGGAAACTACTGCAGGTCTTCCAGGGAACGAGCAAAGCGTAGACTGTTTGAGAATTACCCCATGGAGGAAAGAGGGCATGGTGTCTGTTGTATTCAATCCCGCTGCAATATCTGTGTTGAATCAACCCTCTGATAGTCCACAGATTACATATTGCGTCCAGATGTGCTTCGGAAACTACTACTGGTCTTCCAGGGAACGATCAAAGCGTAGACTGTTTGAGACATTACTTTTATGGAGGAAAGTGCGCATGGTCACTGTTGTATCCAATCCCGATGCTATTTATGTGTTTCATCAACACTATGATAGTCCACAGATTACAGAATGCCACCAGATATGCATCACAAACTACTACTGGCATCCAGCTAACGATCAAATCGTAGACTGTTTGAGACATAATTCCCATGGAGGAAAGTGCGCATGGTGACTGTTGTACTCAATCCCGATGCAATTTCTGTGTTTCATCAACACTATGATAGTCCACAGATTACAGAATGCCACCAGATATGCATCACAAACTACTACTGGCATCCAGCTAACGATCAAATCGTAGACTGTTTGAGACATAATTCCAATGGAGGAAAGTGCGCATGGTGACTGTTGTACTCAATCCCGATGCAATTTTTGTGTTTCATCAACACTCTGATAGTCCACAGATTACAGAAAGCCTCGAGATGTGCATCGGAAACTACTGCTGGTCTTCCAGGGAACGATCAAAGCGTAGACTGTTTGAGACACTGCTCCCTTGGAGGAAAGTGCGCATGGTGACTGTTACATTCAATTCCGATGCAATTTCTGTGGTTCATCAACACTCAGATAGTCCACAGATTACAGAATGCTTCCAGATGAGCATCGGAAACTACTACTGGTCTTCAAGGGAACGATCAAAGCGTAGACTGTTTGAGAATTACCCCATGGAGGAAAGAGGGTATGGTGTCTGTTGTATTCAATCCCGCTGCAATATCTGTGTTTCATCAACACTCTGATAGTCCACAGATTACAGATAGCCTCCACATGTGCTTCGGAAACTACTACTGGTCTTCCAGGGAACGATCAAAGCGTGGACTGTTTGAGACATTACTTTTATGGAGGAAAGTGCGCATGGTGACTGTCGTATTCAATCCCGATGCAATTTCTTTGTTTCATCAACACTGTGATAGTCCACAGATTACAGAATGCCTCCAGATATGCATCAGAAACTACTACTGGCTTCCAGCTAACGATCAAAGCGTAGACTGTTTGAGACATCACTCCCATGGAGGAAAGTGCGCATAGTGAATGTTGTACTCAATCCCGATGCAATTTCTGTGTTTCATCAACACTCTGATAGTCCACAGATTACAGAAAGCCTCGAGATGTGCATCGGAAACTACTACTGGTCTTCCAGGGAACGATCAAAGCGTAGACTGTTAGAGACATTACTCCTATGGAGGAAAGTGCGCATGGTGCCTGTTGTATTCAATCCCGATGCAATTTCTGTGTTTTATCAACAGTCTGATAGACCACAGATTACAGAATGCTTCCAGATGTGCATCGGAAACTACTGCTGGTCTTCCGGGGAACGATCAAAACGTAGACTGTTTGAGAGATTACTCCCATGGAGGAAAGTGCGCATTGTGACCGTTGTATTCAATCCCGATGCAATTTCTGTGTTTCATCAACACTCTGAGAGTCCACAGATTACAGAATGCCTCCAGATGTGCAACGGTAACTACTACTGGTCTTCCAGGGAACGATCAAAGCGTAGACTGTTTGAGACATTACTCCCATGGTGGAAAGTGCGCATGGTGACTTTTGTATTCAATCCCGAAGCAATTTCTGTGTTTCAATACACACTTTGAAGGTCCAAAGATTACAGAATGCCTCCAGATGTGCATCGGAAACTACTACTGGCCTTCCAGTGAACGATCAAAGCGTAGACTGTTTGAGAGTTACCCCCATGGAGGAAAGTGCGCATGGTGACTGTTGTATTCAATCCCGACCCAATTTCTGTGTTTCATCAACACTCAGATAGTTCACAGATAACAGAATGCCTCCAGATGTGCATCGGAAACTACTACTGGTCTTCCAGGGAATGAACAAAGCGTATACTGTTACAGACATTACTGCCATGGAGGAAAGTGCGCATGATGACTGTTGTATTTAATCCCGATGCAATTTATGTGTTTCATCAACACTCTTATAGTCCACAGATTACAGAATGCCTCCATATGTGCATCGGAAACTACTACTGGTCTTCCAGGGAACGATCAAAGCGTAGACTGTTTGAGACACTGCTCCCTTGGAGGAAAGTGCGCATGGTGACTGTTACATTCAATTCCGATGCAATTTCTGTGGTTCATCAACACTCAGATAGTCCACAGATTACAGAATGCTTCCAGATGAGCATCGGAAACTACTACTGGTCTTCAAGGGAACGATCAAAGCGTAGACTGTTTGAGAATTACCCCATGGAGGAAAGAGGGTATGGTGTCTGTTGTATTCAATCCCGCTGCAATATCTGTGTTTCATCAACACTCTGATAGTCCACAGATTACAGATTGCCTCCACATGTGCTTCGGAAACTACTACTGGTCTTCCAGGGAACGATCAAAGCGTGGACTGTTTGAGACATTACTTTTATGGAGGAAAGTGCGCATGGTGACTGTCGTATTCAATCCCGATGCAATTTCTTTGTTTCATCAACACTATGATAGTCCACAGATTACAGAATGCCTCCAGATATGCATCAGAAACTACTACTGGCTTCCAGCTAACGATCAAAGCGTAGACTGTTTGAGACATTACTCCCATGGAGGAAAGTGCGCATAGTGAATGTTGTACTCAATCCCGATGCAATTTCTGTGTTTCATCAACACTCTGATAGTCCACAGATTACAGAAAGCCTCGAGATGTGCGTCGGAAACTACTACTGGTCTTCCAGGGAACGATCAAAGCGTAGACTGTTAGAGACATTACTCCTATGGAGGAAAGTGCGCATGGTGACTGTTGTATTCAATCCCGATGCAATTTCTGTGTTTCATCAACACTCAAATAGTCGACAGATTACAGAATGCCACCAGATGTGCATCGGAAACTACTACTGGTCTTCCAGGGGACGATCAAAGCGTAAAGACTTTGAGACATTACTCCCATTGTGAAATGTGCGCATGGTGACTGTTGTATTCAATCCAGATGCAATTTCTGTGTTTCAACAACAGTCCGATTCTCCACAGATTACAGAATTCCTCCAGATGTGCTTCGGAAACTACTACTGGTCTTCCAGGGAACGATCAAAGCGTAGACTGTTTGAGACATTACTCCCACGGAGGAAAGTTCACTTGGTGACTGTTGTATTCAATCCCGACGCAATTTCTGTGTTTCATCAACACTCTGATAGTCTACAGATTACAGAATGCCACCAGATGTGCATCGGAAACTACTACTGGTCTTCCAGGGAACGATCAAAGCGTAGACTGTTTGAGACATTACTCCCGTGGAGGAAAGTGCTCATGGTGACTGGGTATTCAATCCAGATGCAATTATTGTGTTTCATCAACACTTTTGAAGGTCCACAGATTACAGAATGCCTCCATATGTGCATCGGAAACTACTACTGGTCTTCCAGGGAACGATCAAAGCGTAGACTGTTGGAGACATTACTCCCATGGAGGAAAGTGCGCATGGTGACTGTTGTATTCAATCTCGAGGCAATTTCTGTGTTTCAATCCACACTTTGAAGGTCCAGAGATTACAGAATGCCTCCAGATGTGCATCGAAAACTACTACAGGTCTTCCAGGGAACGATCAAAGCGTAGACTGTTTGAGAATTACCCCATGGAGGAAAGAGGGCATGGTGTCTGTTGTATTCAATCTCGCTGCAATATCTGTGTTTCATCAACACTCTGATAGTCCACAGATTACAGATTGCCTCCAGATGTGCTTCGGAAACTACTACTGGTCTTCCAGGGAACGATCAAAGCGTAGACTGTTTGAGGCATTACTTTTATGGAGGAAAGTG
Organism: Schistocerca gregaria; assembly: GCF_023897955.1. Lineage (NCBI taxonomy): Eukaryota > Metazoa > Arthropoda > Insecta > Orthoptera > Acrididae > Schistocerca > Schistocerca gregaria. The sequence continues at coordinate 16,266,911 of NW_026061707.1, forward strand.
CGCATGGTGACTGTTGTATTCAATCCCGATGCAATTTCTGTGTTTCATCAACACTATGATAGTCCACAGATTACAGAATGCCTCCAGATATGCATCAGAAACTACTACTGGCTTCCAGCTAACGATCAAAGTGTAGACTGTTTGAGACATTATTCCCATGGAGGAAAGTGTTCATGGTGAATGTTGTACTCAATCCCGATGCAATTTCTGTGTTTCATCAACACTCTGATAGTCCACAGATTACAGAAAGCCTCGAGATGTGGATCGGAAACTACTACTGGTCTTCCAGGGAACGATCAAAGCGTAGACTGTTAGAGACATTACTCCCATGGAGGAAAGTGCGCATGGTGACTGTTGTATTCAATCCCGATGCAATTTCTATGTTTCATCAACACTCAAATAGTCGACAGATTACAGAATGCCACCAGATGTGCATCGGAAACTACTACTGGTCTTCCAGGGGACGATCAAAGCGTAAAGACTTTGAGACATTACTCCCATGGTGAAAGGTGCACATGGTGACTTGTATTCTATCCCGATGCAATTTCTGTGTTTCAACAACAGTCTGATTCTCCACAGATTACAGAATTCCTCCAGATGTGCTTCGGAAACTACTACTGGTCTTCCAGGGAACGATCAAAGCGTAGACTGTTAGAGACATTACTCCCACGGAGGAAAGTTCACTTGGTGACTGTTGTATTCAATCCCGATGCAATTTCTGTGTTTCATCAACACTCTGATAGTCTACAGATTACAGCATGCCACCAGATGTGAATCGGAAACTACTACTGGTCTTGCAGGGAACGATCAAAACGTAGACTGTTTGAGACATTACTCCCGTGGAGGTAAGTGCTCATGGTGACTGGGTATTCAATCCAGATGGAATTATTGTGTTTCATCAACACTTTTGAAGGTCCACAGATTACAGAATGCCTCCATATGTGCATCGGAAACTACTACTGGTCTTCCAGGGAACGATCAAAGCGTAGACTGTTTGAGACACTGCTAATTTGGAGGAAAGTGCGCATGGTGACTGTTATATTCAATTCCGATGCAATTTTTGTGGTTCATCAACACTCAGATAGTCCACAGATTACAGAATGCTTCCAGATGTGCATCGGAAACTACTACTGGTCTTCCAGGTAATAATCAAATCGTAGACTGTTAGAGACATTACTACAATGGAGGAAAGTGCGAATGCTGACTGTTATATTCAATTCGATGCAATTTCTGTGTTTCATCAACACTCAGACAGTATACAGATTACAGAATGATTCCAGATGTGCATCGGAAACTACTACTGGTCGTCAAGGGAACGATCAAAGCGTAGACTGTTTGAGAATTGTCCCCATGGACGAAAGTGCGCATGGTGACTGTTGTATTCAATCCCGATGCAATTTCTGTGTTTCATCAACACTCTGATAGTCCACAGATAACAGATTGCCTCCAGATGTGCATCGGAAACTACTACTGGTCTTCCAGGGAACGATCAAAGCGTAGACTGTTGGAGACATTACTCCCTTGGAGGAAAGTGCGCATGGTGACTGTTGTATTCAATCCCGAGGCAATTTCTGTGTTTCAATCCACACTTTGAAGGTCCAGAGATTACAGAATGCCTCCAGATGTGCATCGGAAACTACTGCAGGTCTTCCAGGGAACGAGCAAAGCGTAGACTGTTTGAGAATTACCCCATGGAGGAAAGAGGGCATGGTGTCTGTTGTATTCAATCCCGCTGCAATATCTGTGTTTCATCAACACTCTGATAGTCCACAGATTACAGATTGCCTCCACATGTGCTTCGGAAACTACTACTGGTCTTCCAGGGAACGATCAAAGCGTGGACTGTTTGAGACATTACTTTTATGGAGGAAAGTGCGCATGGTGACTGTCGTATTCAATCCCGATGCAATTTCTTTGTTTCATCAACACTATGATAGTCCACAGATTACAGAATGCCTCCAGATATGCATCAGAAACTACTACTGGCTTCCAGCTAACGATCAAAGCGTAGACTGTTTGAGACATTACTCCCATGGAGGAAAGTGCGCATAGTGAATGTTGTACTCAATCCCGATGCAATTTCTGTGTTTCATCAACACTCTGATAGTCCACAGATTACAGAAAGCCTCGAGATGTGCATCGGAAACTACTACTGGTCTTCCAGGGAACGATCAAAGCGTAGACTGTTAGAGACATTACTCCTATGGAGGAAAGTGCGCATGGTGACTGTTGTATTCAATCCCGATGCAATTTCTGTGTTTCATCAACACTCAAATAGTCGACAGATTACAGAATGCCACCAGATGTGCATCGGACACTACTACTGGTCTTCCAGGGGACGATCAAAGCGTAAAGACTTTGAGACATTACTCCCATTGTGAAATGTGCGCATGGTGACTGTTGTATTCAATCCAGATGCAATTTCTGTGTTTCAACAACAGTCCGATTCTCCACAGATTACAGAATTCCTCCAGATGTGCTTCGGAAACTACTACTGGTCTTCCAGGGAACGATCAAAGCGTAGACTGTTTGAGACATTACTCCCACGGAGGAAAGTTCACTTGGTGACTGTTGTATTCAATCCCGACGCAATTTCTGTGTTTCATCAACACTCTGATAGTCTACAGATTACAGAATGCCACCAGATGTGCATCGGAAACTACTACTGGTCTTCCAGGGAACGATCAAAGCGTAGACTGTTTGAGACATTACTCCCGTGGAGGAAAGTGCTCATGGTGACTGGGTATTCAATCCAGATGCAATTATTGTGTTTCATCAACACTTTTGAAGGTCCACAGATTACAGAATGCCTCCATATGTGCATCGGAAACTACTACTGGTCTTCCAGGGAACGATCAAAGCGTAGACTGTTGGAGACATTACTCCCATGGAGGAAAGTGCGCATGGTGACTGTTGTATTCAATCTCGAGGCAATTTCTGTGTTTCAATCCACACTTTGAAGGTCCAGAGATTACAGAATGCTTCCAGATGTGCATCGGAAACTACTACAGGTCTTCCAGGGAACGATCAAAGCGTAGACTGTTTGAGAATTACCCCATGGAGGAAAGAGGGCATGGTGTCAGTTGTATTCAATCCCGCTGCAATATCTGTGTTTCATCAACACTCTGATAGTCCACAGATTACAGATTGCCTCCAGATGTGCTTCGGAAACTACTACTGGTCTTCCAGGGAACGATCAAAGCGTAGACTGTTTGAGGCATTACTTTTATGGAGGAAAGTGCGCATGGTGACTGTTGTATTCAATCCCGATGCAACTTCTGTGTTTCATCAACACTATGATAGTCCACAGATTACAGAATGCCTCCAGATATGCATCAGAAACTACTACTGGCTTCCAGCTAACGATCAAAGTGTAGACTGTTTGAGACATTATTCCCATGGAGGAAAGTGTTCATGGTGAATGTTGTACTCAATCCCGATGCAATTTCTGTGTTTCATCAACACTCTGATAGTCCACAGATTACAGAAAGCCTCGAGATGTGCATCGGAAACTACTACTGGTCTTCCAGGGAACGATCAAAGCGTAGACTGTTAGAGACATTACTCCCATGGAGGAAAGTGCGCATGGTGACTGTTGTATTCAATCCCGATGCAATTTCTATGTTTCATCAACACTCAAATAGTCGACAGATTACAGAATGCCACCAGATGTGCATCGGAAACTACTACTGGTCTTCCAGGGGACGATCAAAGCGTAAAGACTTTGAGACATTACTCCCATGGTGAAAGGTGCACATGGTGACTTGTATTCTATCCCGATGCAATTTCTGTGTTTCAACAACAGTCTGATTCTCCACAGATTACAGAATTCCTCCAGATGTGCTTCGGAAACTACCACTGGTCTTCCAGGGAACGATCAAAGTGTAGACTGTTAGAGACATTACTCCCACGGAGGAAAGTTCACTTGGTGACTGTTGTATTCAATCCCGATGCAATTTCTGTGTTTCATCAACACTCTGATAGTCTACAGATTACAGCATGCCACCAGATGTGAATCGGAAACTACTACTGGTCTTGCAGGGAACGATCAAAACGTAGACTGTTTGAGACATTACTCCCGTGGAGGTAAGTGCTCATGGTGACTGGGTATTCAATCCAGATGGAATTATTGTGTTTCATCAACACTTTTGAAGGTCCACAGATTACAGAATGCCTCCATATGTGCATCGGAAACTACTACTGGTCTTCCAGGGAACGATCAAAGCGTAGACTGTTTGAGACACTGCTAATTTGGAGGAAAGTGCGCATGGTGACTGTTATATTCAATTCCGATGCAATTTTTGTGGTTCATCAACACTCAGATAGTCCACAGATTACAGAATGCTTCCAGATGTGCATCGGAAACTACTACTGGTCTTCCAGGTAATAATCAAATCGTAGACTGTTAGAGACATTACTACAATGGAGGAAAGTGCGAATGCTGACTGTTATATTCAATTCGATGCAATTTCTGTGTTTCATCAACACTCAGACAGTATACAGATTACAGAATGATTCCAGATGTGCATCGGAAACTACTACTGGTCGTCAAGGGAACGATCAAAGCGTAGACTGTTTGAGAATTGTCCCCATGGACGAAAGTGCGCATGGTGACTGTTGTATTCAATCCCGATGCAATTTCTGTGTTTCATCAACACTCTGATAGTCCACAGATAACAGATTGCCTCCAGATGTGCATCGGAAACTACTACTGGTCTTCCAGGGAACGATCAAAGCGTAGACTGTTGGAGACATTACTCCCTTGGAGGAAAGTGCGCATGGTGACTGTTGTATTCAATCCCGAGGCAATTTCTGTGTTTCAATCCACACTTTGGAGGTCCAGAGATTACAGAATGCCTCCAGATGTGCATCGGAAACTACTGCAGGTCTTCCAGGGAACGATCAAAGCGTAGACTGTTGGAGACATTACTCCCACGGAGGAAAGTGCGCATGGTGACTGTTGTATTCAATCCCGAGGCAATTTCTGTGTTTCAATCCACACTTTGAAGGTCCAGAGATTACAGAATGCCTCCAGATGTTAATCGGAAACTAGTGCAGGTCTTCCAGGGAACGAGCAAAGCGTAGACTGTTTGAGAATTACCCCATGGAGGAAAGAGGGCATGGTGTCTGTTGTATTCAATCCCGCTGCAATATCTGTGTTTCATCAACCCTCTGATAGTCCACAGATTACATATTGCGTCCAGATGTGCTTCGGAAACTACTACTGGTCTTCCAGGGAACGATCAAAGCTTAGACTGTTTGAGACATTACTTTTATGGAGGAAAGTGCGCATGGTCACTGTTGTATCCAATCCCGATGCTATTTATGTGTTTCATCAACACTATGATAGTCCACAGATTACAGAATGCCACCAGATATGCATCACAAACTACTACTGGCATCCAGCTAACGATCAAATCGTAGACTGTTTGAGACATAATTCCCATGGAGGAAAGTGCGCATGGTGACTGTTGTACTCAATCCCGATGCAATTTCTGTGTTTCATCAACACTCTGATAGTCCACAGATTACAGAAAGCCTCGAGATGTGCATCGGAAACTACTGCTGGTCTTCCAGGGAACGATCAAAACGTAGACTGTTAGAGACATTTTTCCCATGGAGGAAAGTGCGCATGGTGACTGTTGTATTCAATCCCGATGCAATTTCTGTGTTTCATCAACACTCAAATAGTCGACAGATTACAGAATGCCACCAGATGTGCATCGGAAACTACTACTGGTCTTCCAGGGGACGATCAAAGCGTAAAGACTTTGAGACATTACTCCCATTGTGAAAGGTTCGCATGGTGACTGTTGCATTCAATCCCTATGTAATTTCTGTGTTTCAACAACAGTCTGATAGTCCACTGATTACAGAATGCCTCCAGATGTGCATCGGAAACTACTACTGGTCTTCCAGGAAACGATCCAAGAGTAGACTGTTTGAGACGTTACTCCCATGGAGGAATGTGCGCATGGTGACTGTTGCATTCAATTCCGATGCAATTTCTGTGTCTCATCAACACTCTGATAGTCTACAGATTACAGAATGCCACTAGATGTGCATCGGAAACTACTACTGTTCTTCCAGGGAACTATCAAAGCGTAGACTCTTTGAGACATTATTCCCATGGAGGAAAGTGCGCATGGTGACTGTTGTATTCAATCCTGTCGCAATTTCTGTGTTTCATTAACACTCAGATAGTCCACAGATTACAGAATGCCTCCAGATGTGCATCGGAGACTACTACTGGTCTTCCAGGGAATGATCAAAGTGTAGACTGTTCGAGACATTACGTTTATGGAGGAATGTGTGCATGGTAACTGTTGTATTAAATCCCGATGCAATTTCTGTGTTTCATCAACACTCTGATAGTCCACAGATTACAGAATGCCTCCAGATGTGCATCGGCAACAAACACTGGTCTTCATGGGAACGATCAAAGCGTAGACTGTTTGAGACATTACTACCATGGAGGAAAGTGCGCATTGTGACTGTTGTATTCAATCCCGATGCAATTATTGTGTTCCATCAAAACTTTGAAGGTCCACAGATTACAGAATGCCTCCAGATGTGCATCAGAAACTACTACTGGTCTTCCAGGGAAGGATCAAATCGTAGACTGTTTGAGACACTGCTCCCTTGGAGGACAGTGCGCATGGTGACTGTTGTATTGAATCCCGATGCAATATCTGTCTTTCATCAACACTCTGATAGTCCACAGATTACAGAATGCCTCCAGATGTGCATCTGAAACTACTACTGGTCTTCTAGGGAACGATCAAACCGTAGACTGTTTCAGGGTTACTCCCATGGAGGAAAGTGCGCATGGTGACAGTTATATTCAATTCCGATGCAATTTCTGTGTTTCATCAACACTCAGATAGTCCACAGATTACAGAATGCTTCCAGATGTGCATCGGAAACTACTACTGGTCTTCCAGGGAATGATCAAAGCGTAGACTGTTTGAGACTTTACTCCCGTGGAAGAAAGTGCGCATGGTGACTGGGTATTCAATCCCGATGCAATTTCTGTGTTTCATCAACACTCTGATACTCCACAGATTACAGAATTCCTTCAGATGTGCTTCCGAAACTACTACTGGTCTTCCAGGGAACGATCAAAGCGCAGACTGTTTGAGACATTACTCCCACGGAGGAAAGTGCACTTGGTGACTGTAGTCAATCCCGATGCAATTTCTGTGTTTCATCAACAGTCTGATAGTCCACAGATTACAGAATGCCTCCAGATGAGCATCGGAAACTACTGCTGGTCTTCCAGGGTACGATCAAAGCGTAGACTGTTTGAGACTTTACTCCCATGGAGGTAAGTGCGCATGGTGACTGTTGTATTCAATCCCGATGCAATTTCTGTGTTTCATCAACAGTCTGATAGTCCACAGATTACAGAATGCCTCCAGATGTGCATCGGAAACCTCTGCTGGTCTTCCAGGGAACGATCAAAGCGTAGACTGTTTGAGACATTACCCCATGGAGGAAAGTGCGCATGATGACTGTTGTATTCAATCCCGATGCAATTTCTGTGTTTTATCAACACTCTGATAGTCCACAGATTACAGAATGCCACCAGATGTGCATCGGAAGCTACTACTGGTCTTCCGGGGAACGATCAAAGCGTAGAATGTTTGAGACACTGTTCGCATGGAGGAAAGTGCGCATGGTGACTTTTGTATTGAATCCGATGCCATTTCTATGTTCCATCAACACTCTGATAGTCCACAGATTACACAATGCCTCCAGATGTGCATCGGAAACTAATACTGGTCTTCAAGGGAACGATCAAAGCGTAGACTGTTTGAGACATTACTTCCATGGAGGAAAGTGCGCATGGTGACGTATTCAATCCCGGCGCAATATCTGTGTTTCATCAACCCTCAGATAGTCCACAGTTTACAGAATGCCTCCAGATGTGCATCGGTAAGTACTACTGGTCTTCCAGGGAACGATCAAAGCGTAGACTGTTTGAGACATTACTCCCATGGTGGAAAGTGCGCATGGTGACTCTTGTATTCAATCCCGAGGCTATTTCTGTGTTTCAATACACACTTTGAAGGTCCACAGATTACAGAATGCCTCCAGATGTGCATCGGAAACTACTACTGGTCTTCCAGGGAACGATCAAAGCGTAGACTGTTTGAGAATTACATCCATGGAGGAAAGTGCGCATGGTGACTGTTGTATTAAATTCCGATGCAATCTCTGTGTTTCATCAACACTCTGATAGTACACAGATTACAGAATGCCTCCAGATGTGTTTCGGAAACTACTACTGGTCTTCCAGGGAGCGATCAAAGCGTAGACTGTTTGAGACATTACTCCAATGGAGGAAAGTGCGCCTGGTGAATGTTGTATTCAATCCCGATGCAATTTCTGTGTTTCATCAACAGTCTGATAGTCTACTGATTACTGAATGCATCCAGATGTGCATCGGAAACTACTACTGGTCTTCCAGGAAACGATCAAAGCGTAGACTGTTTGAGACATTACTCCCGTGGAGGAAAGTGCGCATGGTGACTGGGTATTCAATCCAGATGCAATTATTGTGTTTCATCAACACTTTGAAGGTCCACAGATAACAGAATGCCTCCATATGTGGATCGGAAACTACTACTGGTCTTCCAGGGAACGATCAAAGCGTAGACTGTTTGAGACATTACTCCCATGGTGGAAAGTGCGCATGGTGACTCTTGTATTCAATCCCGAGGCAATTTCTGTGTTTCAATACACACTTTGAAGGTCCACAGATTATAGAATGCCTCCAGATGTGCATCGGAAACTACTTCTGGTCTTCCAGGGAGCGATCAAAGCGTAGACTGTTTGAGATATTACTCCCATGGAGGAAATGCGCATGGTGACTGTTGTATTCAATCCCGATGCAATTTCTGTGTTTCATCAACACTCTGATAGTCTACTGATTACTGAATGCATCCAGATGTGCATCGGAAACTACTACTGGTCTTCCAGGAAACGATCAAAGCGTAGACTGTTTGAGACATTACTCCCGTGGAGGAAAGTGCGCATGGTGACTGGGTATTCAATCCAGATGCAATTATTATGTTTCATCAACACTTTGAAGGTCCACAGATAACAGAATGCCTCCATATGTGGATCGGAAACTACTACTGGTCTTCCAGGGAACGATCAAAGCGTAGAGTGTTTGAGACACTGCTCCCTTGGAGGAGAGTGCGCATGGTGACTGTTGTATTGAATCCCGAAGCAATATCTGTGTTTCGTCAACACTCTGATAGTCCACAGATTACAGAATGCCACCAGATATGCATCACAAACTACTACTGGCATCCAGCTAACGATCAAATCGTAGACTGTTTGAGACATAATTCCCATGGAGGAAAGTGCGCATGGTGACTGTTGTACTCAATCCCGATGCAATTTCTGTGTTTCATCAACACTCTGATAGTCCACAGATTACAGAAAGCCTCGAGATGTGCATCGGAAACTACTGCTGGTCTTCCAGGGAACGATCAAAGCGTAGACTGTTAGAGACATTTTCCCATGGAGGAAAGTGCGCATGGTGACTGTTGTATTCAATCCCGATGCAATTTCTGTGTTTCATCAACACTCAAATAGTCGACAGATTACAGAATGCCACCAGATGTGCATCGGAAACTACTACTGGTCTTCCAGGGGAAGATCAAAGCGTAAAGACTTTGAGACATTACTCCCATTGTGAAAGGTTCGCATGGTGACTGTTGTATTCAATCCCTATGTAATTTCTGTGTTTCAACAACAGTCTGATAGTCCACCGATTACAGAATGCCTCCAGATGTGCATCGGAAACTACTACTGGTCTTCCAGGAAACGATCAAAGAGTAGACTGTTTGAGACTTTACTCCCGTGGAGGAAAGTGCGCATGGTGACTGGGTATTCAATCCCGATGCAATTTCTGTGTTTCATCAACACTCTGATACTCCACAGATTATAGAATTCCTCCAGATGTGCTTCGGAAACTACTGCTGGTCTTCCAGGGTACGATCAAAGCGTAGACTGTTTGAGACATTACTCCCATGGAGGTAAGTGCGCATGGTGACTGTTGAATTCAATCCCGATGCAATTTCTGTGTTTCATCAACAGTCTGATAGTCCACAGATTACAGAATGCCTCCAGATGTGCATCGGAAACCTCTGCTGGTCTTCCAGGAAACGATCAAAGCGTAGACTGTTTGAGACATTACTCCCATGGAGGAAAGTGCGCATGATGACTGTTGTATTCAATCCCGATGCAATTTCTGTGTTCCATCAACACTCTGATAGTCCACAGATTACAGAATGCCACCAGATGTGCATCGGAAGCTACTACTGGTCTTCCGGGGAACGATCAAAGCGTAGACTGTTTGAGACACTGTTCGCATGGAGGAAAGTGCGCATGGTGACTTTTGTATTGAATCCGATGCCATTTCTGTGTTCCATCAACACTCTGATAGTCCACAGATTACAGAATGCCTCCAGATGTGCATCGGAAACTACTACTGGTCTTCCAGGGAACGATCAAAGCGTAGACTGTTTGAGAATTACATCCATGGAGGAAAGTGCGCATGGTGACTGTTGTATTCAATCCCGATGCAATCTCTGTGTTTCATCAACACTCTGATAGTACACAGATTACAGAATGCCTCCAGATGTGTTTCGGAAACTACTACTGGTCTTCCAGGGAGCGATCAAAGCGTAGACTGTTTGAGACATTACTCCAATGGAGGAAAGTGCGCTTGGTGAATGTTGTATTCAATCCCGATGCAATTTCTGTGTTTCATCAACAGTCTGATAGTCCACAGATTATAGAATGCCTCCAGATGTGCATCGGAAACTACTTCTGGTCTTCCAGGGAGCGATCAAAGCATAGACTGTTTGAGATATTACTCCCATGGAGGAAATGCGCATGGTGACTGTTGTATTCAATCCCGATGCAATTTCTGTGTTTCATCAACACTCTGATAGTCTACAGATTACAGAATGCATCCAGATGTGCATCGGAAACTACTACTGGTCTTCCAGGAAACGATCAAAGCGTAGACTGTTTGAGACATTACTCCCGTGGAGGAAAGTGCGCATGGTGACTGGGTATTTAATCCAGATGCAATTATTGTGTTTCATCAACACTTTGAAGGTCCACAGATAACAGAATGCCTCCATATGTGCATCGGAAACTACTACTGGTCTTCCAGGGAACGATCAAAGCGTAGAGTGTTTGAGACACTGCTCCCTTGGAGGAGAGTGCGCATGGTGACTGTTGTATTGAATCCCGATGCAATATCTGTGTTTCGTCAACACTCTGATAGTCCACAGATTACAGAATGCCTCCAGATATGCATCGGAAACTACTACTGGTCTTCTAGGGAACGATCAAAGCGTAGACTGTTTCAAGGTTACTCCCATGGACGAAAGTGCGCATGGTGACTGTTATATTCAATTCCGATGCAATTTCTGTGTTTCATCAACACTCAGATAGTCCACAGATTACAGAATGCATCCAGATATGCATCGGAAACTACTACTAGTCTTCCAGGGAATGATCAAAGCGTAGACTGTATAAGACATTACTTTTATGGAAGAAAGTGTGCATAGTGACTGTTGTATTCAATCCCGATGCAATTTATGTGTTTCATCAACACTCAAACAGTCGACAGATTACAGAATGCCACCAGATGTGCATCGGAAACTACTACTGGTCTTCCAGGGGACGATCAAAGCGTAAAGACTTTGAGACATTACTCCCATTGTGAAAGGTGCGCATGGTGACTGTTGTATTCATTCCCGATGCAATTGCTGTGTTTCAACAACAGTCTGATAGTCCACCGATTACAGAATGCCTCCAGATGTGCATCGGAAACTACTACTGGTCTTCTTGGGAACGAGCAAAGCGTAGACTGTTTGAGACGTTACTCCCATGGAGGAAGGTGCGCATGGTGACTTTTGCATTCATTTCCGATGCAATGTCTGTGTTTCATCAACACTCTGATAGTCTACAGATTACAGAATGCCACTAGATGTGCATCGGAAACTACTACTGGTCTTCTAGGGAACGATCAAAGCATAGACTGTTTGAGACACTGCTCCCTTGGAGGAAAGTGCGCATGGTGACTGTTGTATTGAATCCCGATGCAATATATGTCTTTCATCAACACTCTGATAATCCACAGATTACAGAATGCCTCCAGATGTGCATCGGAAACTACTACTGGTCTTCTAGGCAACGATCAAAGCGTAGACTGTTTTGGGGTTACTCCCATGGAGGAAAGTGCGCATGGTGGCAGTTATATTTAACAACGATGCAATATCTGTGTTTCATCAACACTCAGATAGTCCAGAGATTACAGAATGCTTCCAGATGTGCATCGGAAACTACTACTGGTCATCCAGGGAATGATCAAAGCGTAGACTGTTTGAGACATTACTCCGGTGGAGGAAAGTGCGCATGGTGTCTGGGTATTCAATCCGGATGCAATTTCTGTGTTTCATCAACACTCTGATAGTCCACAGATTACAGAATGCCTCCAGATGTGCATCGGAAACTAACACTGGTCTTCCAGGGTACGATCAAAGCGTAGACTGTTTGAGACATTACTCCCATGGAGGAAAGTGCGCATGGTGACTGTTGTATTAAATCCCGATGCAATTTCTGTGTTTCATCAACACTCTGATAGTCCACAGATTACAGAATGCTACGAGACCTGCATCGGAAACTACTACTGGTCTTCCAGTGAACGATCAAACCGTAGACTGTTTGAGACATTACTCCCATGGAGGAAAGTGCGCTTGGTGAATGTTGTATTCAATCCCGATGCAATTTCTGTGTTTCATCTACAGTCTGATAGTCCACAGATTATAGAATGCCTCCAGATGTGCATCTTAAACTACTTCTGGTCTTCCAGGGAGCGATCAAAGCGTAGACTGTTTGAGACATTACTCCCATGGAGGAAATGCGCATGGTGACTGTTGTATTCAATCCCGATGCAATTTCTGTGTTTCATCAACACTCTGATAGTCTGCAGATTACAGAATGCATCCAGATGTGCATCGGAAACTACTCCTGGTCTTCCAGGAAACGATCAAAGCGTAGACTTTTTGAGACATTACTCCCGTGGAGGAAAGTGCGCATGGTGACTGGGTATTCAATCCAGATGCAATTATTGTGTTTCATCAACACTTTGAAGGTCCACAGATAACAGAATGCCTCCATATGTGCATCGGAAACTACTACTTGTCTTCCAGGGAACGATCAAAGCGTAGACTGTTTGAGACACTGCTTCCTTGGAGGAGAAAGCGCATGGTGACTGTTGTATTGAATCCCGATGCAATATCTGTGTTTCGTCAACACTCTGATAGTCCACAGATTACAGAATGCCTCCAGATATGCATCGGAAACTACTACTGGTCTTCTAGGGAACGATAAAAGCGTAGACTGTTTCGGGGTTACTCCCATGGAGGATAGTGCGCATGGTGACTGTTATATTCAATTCCGATGCAATTTCTGTGTTTCATCAACACTTAGATAGTCCACAGATTACAGAATGCATCCAGATATGCATCGGAAACTACTACTGGTCTTCCACAGAATAATCAAAGCGTAGACTGTTAGAGACATTACTACAATGGAGGAAAGTGCGAATGCTGACTGTTATATTCAATTCCGATGCAATTTCTGTGTTTCATCAACACTCAGATAGTCCACAGATTACAGAATACTTCCAGATGTGCATCGGAAACTACTACTGGTCTTCCAGGGAATGATCAAAGCGCAGACTGTTTGAGACATTACTTTTATGGAAGAAAGTGTGCATGGTGACTGTTGTATTCAATCCCGATGCAATTTCTGTGTTTAATCAACACTGTGATAGTCCACAGATAACAGATTGCCTCCAGATGTGCATCGGAAACTACTACTGGTCTTCTAGGGAACGATCAAAGCGTAGACTGTTGGAGACATTACTCCCATGGAGGAAAGTGCGCATGGTGACTGTTGTATTCAATCCCGAGGCAATTTCTGTGTTTCAATCCACACTTTGAAGGACCAGAGATTACAGAATGCCTCCAGATGTGTATCGGAAACTACTACTGGTCTTCCAGGGAACGATCAAAGCGTAGACTTTTTGAGAATTACCCCATGGAGGAAAGAGGGCATGGTGACTGTTGTACTCAATCCCGCTGCAATATCTGTGTATCATCAACACTCTGATAGTCCACAGATAACAGATTGCCTCCAGATGTGCTTCGGAAACTACTACTGGTCTTCCAGGGAACGATCAAAGCGTAGACTGTTTGAGACATTACTTTTATGGAGGAATGTGCGCATCGTGACTGTTGTATTCAATCCCGGTGCAATTTCTGTGTTTCATCAACACTATGATAGTCCACAGATTACAGAATGCCTCCAGATATGCATCGGAAACTACTACTGGTCTTCCAGTGAACGATCAAACCGTAGACTGTTTGAGACATTACTCCCATGGAGGAAAGTGCGCTTGGTGAATGTTGTATTCAATCCCGATGCAATTTCTGTGTTTCATCAACAGTCTGATAGTCCACAGATTATAGAATGCATCCAGATGTGCATCGGAAACTACATCTGGTCTTCCAGGGAGCGATCAAAGCGTAGACTGTTTGAGACATTACTCCCATGGAGGAAATGCGCATGGTGACTGTTGTATTCAATACCGATGCAATTTCTGTGTTTCATCAACACTCTGATAGTCTACAGATTACAGAATGCATCCAGATGTGCATCGGAAACTACTACTGGTCTTCCAGGAAACGATCAAAGCGTAGACTGTTTGAGACGTTACTCCCATGGAGGAAAGTGCGCATGGTGACTGTTGCATTCATTTCCGATGCAATGTCTGTGTTTCATCAACACTCTGATAGTCTACAGATTACAGAATGCCACTAGATGTGCATCGGAAACTACTACTGGTCTTCTAGGGAACGATCAATGCGTAGCCTGTTTGAGACACTGCTCCCTTGGAGGAAAGTGCGCATGGTGACTGGGTATTCAATCCGGATGCAATTTCTGTGTTTCATCAACACTCTGATAGTCCACAGATTACAGAATACCTCCAGATGTGCATCGGAAACTAACACAGGTCTTCCAGGGTACGATCAAAGCGTAGACTGTTTGTGACATTACTACCAAGGAGGAAAGTGCGCATGGTGACTGTTGTATTCAATCCCGATGCAATTATTGTGTTTCAACAACACTTTGAAGGTCCACAGATTACAGAATGCCTCCAGATGTGCTGTGGAAACTACTACTGGTCTTCTAGGGAACGATCAAAGCGTAGACTGTTTGAGACATTACTCCCACGGAGGAAAGTGCGCATGGTGACTGTTGAATTCAATCCCGATGCAATATCTGTGTTTCATCAACACTCTGATAGTATACAGATTACAGAATGCCACGAGACGTGCATCGCAACTACTACTGGTCTTCCAGCGAACGATCAAAGCGTAGACTGTTTGAGACATTACTCCCACGGAGGAAGGTGCGCATGGTGCCTGTTGTATACAATCCCGATGTTATTTCTGTGTTTCATCAACACTCTGATAGTCCACAGATTACAGAATGCCTCCAGATGGGCTTCGGAAACTACTACTGGTCTTCCAGGGAACGATTAAAGCGTAGACTGTTTGAGACATTACTCCCACGGAGGTAAGTGCACTTGGTGACTGTAGTCAATCCCGATGCAATTTCTGTGTTTCATCAATAGTCTGATAGACCACAGATTACAGACTGCCTCCAGATGTGCGTCGGAAACTACTGCTGGTCTTCCACGGAACGATCAAAGCGTAGACTGTTTGAGACACTGCTCCCTTGGAGGAAAGAGTGCATGGTGACTGTTGTATTCAATCCCGAGGCAATTTCTGTGCTTCAATCCACACTTTGAAGGTCCACAGATTACAGAATGATTCCAGATGTGCATCGGAAACTACTACTGGTCTTCCAGGGAACAATGAAAGCGTAGACTGTTTGAGAATAACCCTCATGGAGGAAAGTGCGCATGGTGACTGTTGTATTCATTCCCGATGCAATTACTGTGTTTCCTCAACACTCTGATAGTCCACAGACAACAGATTGCCTCCAGATGTGCTTCGGAAACTACTACTGGTTTTCCAGGGAACGATCAAAGCGTAGACTGTTTGAGACATTACTGACATGGAGGGAAGTGCGCATGGTGACTGTTGTACTCAATCCCAATGCAATTTCTGTGTTTCATCAACACTCTGATAGCCCACAGATTACAGAAAGCCTCGAGATGTGCATCGGAAACTACCACTGTTCTTCCAGGGAATGATCAAAGCGTAGACTTTTAGAGACATTACTCCCATGGAGGAAAGAGCGCATGGTGACTGTTGTATTCAATCCCGATGCAATTTCTGTGTTTCATTAACACTCTGATAGTCTACAGATCACAAAATGCCACCAGATGTGCATCGGAAACTACTACTGGTCTCCCAGGAAACGACCAAAGCGTAGACTGTTTGAGACGTGGCTTCCATGGAGAAAAGTGCGCTTGGTGACTGTTGTATTCAATCCCGATGCAATATCTGTGTTTCATCAACATTGTGATAGTCTACAGATAACAGAATGCCTTCAGATGTGCTTTCGAAACTAATACTGGTCTTCCAGGGAACGATCAAAGCGTAGACTGTTTGAGACATTACTTTTACGTAGGAAAGTGCGCATGGTGTCTGTTGTATTCAAAGTGCGCATGGCTACCGTTGTATTCAATCCCGATGCAATTACTGTGTTTCATCAACACTCTGATAGTCCACAGATTACAGAATGACTCCAGATGTGCATCGGAAACTAATACTGGTCTTCCAGGGAACGATCAAAGCTTAGACTGTTTGAGACTTTACTCCCATAATGGAAAGTGCGCATGGTGACTGTTGTATTCAATCCCGAGACAATTTCTGTGTTTCAATCCACACTTTGAAGGTCCACATATTACAGAATGATTCCAGATGAGCATCGGAAACTACTACTGGTCTTCCAGAGCACGATGAAAGCGTAGACTGTTTGAGAAGTACCCCCATGGAGGAAAGTGCGCATGGTGACTGTTGTAATCAATCCCGATGCAATTTCTGTGTTTCATCAACGCTCTGATAGTCCACAGATTACACAAAACCTCGAGATGTGCATCGGAAACTACCACTGGTCTTCCTGGGAACGATCAAAGCGTAGACTGTTTCAGACATTACTCCCATGCATGAAAGTGCGCATGGTGTCTGTTGTATTCAATCCCGATGCTATTTCTGTGTTTCACCAACACTCTGATAGTCCACAGATTACTGAATGCCACCAGATGTGCTTCGGAAACTACTACTGGTCTTCCAGGGAACGATCAAAGCGTAGACTGTTTGAGACACTGCTCCCTTGGAGGAGAGTGCGCATGGTAACTGTTGTATTGAATCCCGATGAAATATCTGTGTTTCGTCAACACTCTGATAGTCCACAGATTACAGAATGCCTCCAGATTTGCATTGGAAACTACTACTGGTCTTCTCGGGAACGATCAAAGCGTAGACTCTTGAGGGTTACTCCCATGGAGGAAAGTGCGCATGGTGACTGTTATATTCAATTCCGATGCAATTTCTGTGTTTCATCAACACTCAGCTAGTCCACAGATTACAGAATGCATCCAGATATGCATCGGAAACTATTACTGGTCTTCCAGGGAATAATCAAATCGTAGACTGTTAGAGACATTACTACAATGGAGGAAAGTGCGAATGCTGACTGTTATATTCAATTCCGATGCAATTTCTGTGTTTCAACAACACTCAGATAGTCCACAGATTACAGAATGCTTCCAGATGTGCATCGGAAACTACTACTGGTCTTCCAGGGAATGATCAAAGCGTAGACTGTTTGAGACATTACTTTTATGGAAGGAAGTGTGCATGGTGACTGTTGTATTCAATCCCGATGCAATATCTGTGTTTCATCAACACTCTGATAGTCCACAGATTACAGAATGCCTCCAGATGTGCATCGGTAACTACTACTGGTCTTCCAGGGAACGATCAAAGCGTTTGAGACATCACGCCCATGGAGTAAAGTGCGCATGGTGCCTGTTGTATTCAATCCCGAGGCAATTTCTGTGTTTCAATCCACACTTTGAAGGACCAGAGATTACAGAATGCCTCCAGATGTGCATCGGAAACTACTACTGGTCTTCAAGGGAACGATCAAAGCGTAGACTGTTTGAGAATTACCACATGGAGGAAAGAGGGCATGGTGTCTGTTGTATTCAATCCCGTTGCAATATCTGTGTTTCATTAACACTCTGATAGTCCTAAGATTGCAGATTGCCTCCAGATGTGCTTCGGAAACTACTACTGGTCTTCCAGGGAACGATCAAAGCGTAGACTGTTTGAGACATTACTTTTATGGAGGAAAGTGCGCATGGTGACTGTTGTATTCAATCCCGATGCAATTTCCGTGTTTCATCAACACTATGATAGTCCACAGATTACAGAATGCCTCCAGATATGCATCGGAAACTACTACTGGTCTTCCAGGAAACGATCAAAGCGTAGACTGTTTGAGACGTTACTCCCATGGAGGAAAGTGCGCATGGTGACTGTTGCATTCATGTCCGATGCAATGTCTGCGTTTCATCAACACTCTGATAGTCTACAGATTACAGAATGCCACTAGATGTGCATCGGAAACTACTACTGGTCTTCTAGGGAACGATCAATGCGTAGCCTGTTTGAGACACTGCTCCCTTGGAGGAAAGTGCGCATGGTGACTGGGTATTCAATCCGGATGCAATTTCTGTGTTTCATCAACACTCTGATAGTCCACAGATTACAGAATACCTCCAGATGTGCATCGGAAACTAACACAGGTCTTCCAGGGTACGATCAAAGCGTAGACTGTTTGTGACATTACTACCAAGGAGGAAAGTGCGCATGGTGACTGTTGTATTCAATCCCGATGCAATTATTGTGTTTCAACAACACTTTGAAGGTCCACAGATTACAGAATGCCTCCAGATGTGCTGTGGAAACTACTACTGGTCTTCTAGGGAACGATCAAAGCGTAGACTGTTTGAGACATTACTCCCACGGAGGAAAGTGCGCATGGTGACTGTTGAATTCAATCCCGATGCAATATCTGTGTTTCATCAACACTCTGATAGTATACAGATTACAGAATGCCACGAGACGTGCATCGCAACTACTACTGGTCTTCCAGCGAACGATCAAAGCGTAGACTGTTTGAGACATTACTCCCACGGAGGAAGGTGCGCATGGTGCCTGTTGTATACAATCCCGATGTTATTTCTGTGTTTCATCAACACTCTGATAGTCCACAGATTACAGAATGCCTCCAGATGGGCTTCGGAAACTACTACTGGTCTTCCAGGGAACGATTAAAGCGTAGACTGTTTGAGACATTACTCCCACGGAGGTAAGTGCACTTGGTGACTGTAGTCAATCCCGATGCAATTTCTGTGTTTCATCAATAGTCTGATAGACCACAGATTACAGACTGCCTCCAGATGTGCGTCGGAAACTACTGCTGGTCTTCCACGGAACGATCAAAGCGTAGACTGTTTGAGACACTGCTCCCTTGGAGGAAAGAGTGCATGGTGACTGTTGTATTCAATCCCGAGGCAATTTCTGTGCTTCAATCCACACTTTGAAGGTCCACAGATTACAGAATGATTCCAGATGTGCATCGGAAACTACTACTGGTCTTCCAGGGAACAATGAAAGCGTAGACTGTTTGAGAATAACCCTCATGGAGGAAAGTGCGCATGGTGACTGTTGTATTCATTCCCGATGCAATTACTGTGTTTCCTCAACACTCTGATAGTCCACAGACAACAGATTGCCTCCAGATGTGCTTCGGAAACTACTACTGGTTTTCCAGGGAACGATCAAAGCGTAGACTGTTTGAGACATTACTCACATGGAGGGAAGTGCGCATGGTGACTGTTGTACTCAATCCCAATGCAATTTCTGTGCTTCATCAACACTCTGATAGCCCACAGATTACAGAAAGCCTCGAGATGTGCATCGGAAACTACCACTGTTCTTCCAGGGAATGATCAAAGCGTAGACTTTTAGAGACATTACTCCCATGGAGGAAAGAGCGCATGGTGACTGTTGTATTCAATCCCGATGCAATTTCTGTGTTTCATTAACAATCTGATAGTCTACAGATCACAAAATGCCACCAGATGTGCATCGGAAACTACTACTGGTCTCCCAGGAAACGACCAAAGCGTAGACTGTTTGAGACGTGGCTTCCATGGAGAAAAGTGCGCTTGGTGACTGTTGTATTCAATCCCGATGCAATATCTGTGTTTCATCAACATTGTGATAGTCTACAGATAACAGAATGCCTTCAGATGTGCTTTCGAAACTAATACTGGTCTTCCAGGGAACGATCAAAGCGTAGACTGTTTGAGACATTACTTTTACGTAGGAAAGTGCGCATGGTGTCTGTTGTATTCAAAGTGCGCATGGCTACCGTTGTATTCAATCCCGATGCAATTACTGTGTTTCATCAACACTCTGATAGTCCACAGATTACAGAATGACTCCAGATGTGCATCGGAAACTAATACTGGTCTTCCAGGGAACGATCAAAGCTTAGACTGTTTGAGACTTTACTCCCATAATGGAAAGTGCGCATGGTGACTGTTGTATTCAATCCCGAGACAATTTCTGTGTTTCAATCCACACTTTGAAGGTCCACATATTACAGAATGATTCCAGATGAGCATCGGAAACTACTACTGGTCTTCCAGAGCACGATGAAAGCGTAGACTGTTTGAGAAGTACCCCCATGGAGGAAAGTGCGCATGGTGACTGTTGTAATCAATCCCGATGCAATTTCTTTGTTTCATCAACGCTCTGATAGTCCACAGATTACACAAAACCTCGAGATGTGCATCGGAAACTACCACTGGTCTTCCTGGGAACGATCAAAGCGTAGACTGTTTCAGACATTACTCCCATGCATGAAAGTGCGCATGGTGTCTGTTGTATTCAATCCCGATGCTATTTCTGTGTTTCACCAACACTCTGATAGTCCACAGATTACTGAATGCCACCAGATGTGCATCGGAAACTACTACTGGTCTTCCAGGGAACGATCAAATTGTAGACTGTTTGAGAATTACCCCCATGGAGGAAAGTTCGCATGGTGACTGTTGTATTCAATCCCGATGCAATTTCTGTGTTTCATCAACACTCTGATAGTCCACAGGTAACAGATTGCTTCCAGATGTGCTTCGGAAACTACTACTGGTCTTCCAGGGAACGAACAAAGCGTAGACTGTTAGAGACATTACTTCCATGGAGGAAAGTGCGCATAGTGACTGTTGTATTCAATCCCGAGGCAATTTCTGTGTTTCAATCCACACTTTGAAGGTCCACAGAGTACAGAATGATTACAGATGAGCATCGGAAACTACTACTGGTCTTCCAGGGAACGATGAAAGCGTAGACTGTTTGAGAAGTACCCCCATGGAGGAAAGTGCGCATGGTGACTGTTGTATTCAATCCCGATGCAATTTCTTTGTTTCATCAACGCTCTGATAGTCCACAGATTACACAAAGCCTCGAGATGTGCATCGGAAACTACCACTGGTCTTCCAGGGAAAGATCAATGCGTAGACTGTTAGAGACTTTACTCCCATGGAGGAAAGAGCGCATGGTGACTGTTGTATTCAATCCCTTTGCAATTTCTGTGTTTCATCAACACTCTGATAGTCCACAGACAACAGATTGCCTCCAGATGTGCTTCGGAAACTACTACTGGTCTTCCAGGGAACGATCAAAGCGTAGACTGTTTGAGACACTGCTCCCTTGGAGGAGAGTGCGCATGGTAACTGTTGTATTGAATCCCGATGAAATATCTGTGTTTCGTCAACACTCTGATAGTCCACAGATTACAGAATGCCTCCAGATTTGCATTGGAAACTACTACTGGTCTTCTCGGGAACGATCAAAGCGTAGACTCTTGAGGGTTACTCCCATGGAGGAAAGTGCGCATGGTGACTGTTATATTCAATTCCGATGCAATTTCTGTGTTTCATCAACACTCAGCTAGTCCACAGATTACAGAATGCATCCAGATATGCATCGGAAACTATTACTGGTCTTCCAGGGAATAATCAAATCGTAGACTGTTAGAGACATTACTACAATGGAGGAAAGTGCGAATGCTCACTGTTATATTCAATTCCGATGCAATTTCTGTGTTTCAACAACACTCAGATAGTCCACAGATTACAGAATGCTTCCAGATGTGCATCGGAAACTACTACTGGTCTTCCAGGGAATGATCAAAGCGTAGACTGTTTGAGACATTACTTTTATGGAAGGAAGTGTGCATGGTGACTGTTGTATTCAATCCCGATGCAATATCTGTGTTTCATCAACACTCTGATAGTCCACAGATTACAGAATGCCTCCAGATGTGCATCGGTAACTACTACTGGTCTTCCAGGGAACGATCAAAGCGTTTGAGACATCACGCCCATGGAGTAAAGTGCGCATGGTGCCTGTTGTATTCAATCCCGAGGCAATTTCTGTGTTTCAATCCACACTTTGAAGGACCAGAGATTACAGAATGCCTCCAGATGTGCATCGGAAACTACTACTGGTCTTCAAGGGAACGATCAAAGCGTAGACTGTTTGAGAATTACCACATGGAGGAAAGAGGGCATGGTGTCTGTTGTATTCAATCCCGTTGCAATATCTGTGTTTCATTAACACTCTGATAGTCCTAAGATTACAGATTGCCTCCAGATGTGCTTCGGAAACTACTACTGGTCTTCCAGGGAACGATCAAAGCGTAGACTGTTTGAGACATTACTTTTATGGAGGAAAGTGCGCATGGTGACTGTTGTATTCAATCCCGATGCAATTTCCGTGTTTCATCAACACTATGATAGTCCACAGATTACAGAATGCCTCCAGATATGCATCGGAAACTACTACTGGTCTTCCAGGAAACGATCAAAGCGTAGACTGTTTGAGACGTTACTCCCATGGAGGAAAGTGCGCATGGTGACTGTTGCATTCATGTCCGATGCAATGTCTGCGTTTCATCAACACTCTGATAGTCTACAGATTACAGAATGCCACTAGATGTGCATTGGAAACTACTGCTGGTCGTCCAGGGAACTATAAAAGCGTAGACTGTTTGAGACATTATTCCCATGGAGGAAAGTGCGCATGGTCACTGTTGTACTCAATCCCGATGATATTTCTGTGTTTCATTAACACTCTGATAGTCCACAGATTACAGAAAGCCTGGAGATGTGCATCGGAAACTACTACTGGTCTTCCAGGGGCGATCAAAGCGTAAACACTTTGAGACATTACTCCCATTGTGAAAGGTGCCCATTGTGACTGTTGTATTCAATCCCTATGCAATTGCAGTGTTTCAACAACAGTCTGATAGTCCACCGATTACAGAATGCCTCCAGATGTGCATCGGAAACTACTACTGGTCTTCCAGGAAACGATCAAAGCGTAGACTGTTTGAGACGTTACTCCCAAGGAGGAAAGTGCACATGGTGACTGTTGCATTCATTTCCGACGCAATGTCTGTGTTTCATCAACACTCTGATAGTCTACAGATTACAGAATGCCACTAGATGTGCATCGGAAACTACTACTGGTCTTCTAGGGAACGATCAAAGCGTAGACTGTTTGAGACACTGCTCCCTTGGAGGAAAGTGCGCATGGTGACTGGGTATTCAATCCGGATGCAATTTCTGTGTTTCAACAACACTCTGATAGTCTACAGATTACAGAATGCCACGAGACGTGCATCGCAACTACTACTGGTCTTCCAGCGAACGATCAAAGCGTAGACTGTTTGAGACATTACTCCCACGGAGGAAGGTGCGCATGGTGACTGTTGTATTCAATCCCGATGTTATTTCTGTGTTTCATCAACACTCTGATAGTCCACAGATTACAGAATGCCTCCAGATGTGCTTCGGAAACTACTACTGGTCTTCCAGGGAACGATTAAAGCGTAGACTGTTTGAGACATTACTCCCACGGAGGTAAGTGCACTTGGTGACTGTAGTCAATCCCGATGCAATTTCTGTGTTTCATCAACAGTCTGATAGACCACAGATTACAGACTGCCTCCAGATGTGCATCGGAAACTACTGCTGGTCTTCCAGGGAACGATCAAAGCGTAGACTGTTTGAGACATTACTCCCATGGAGGTAAGTGCGCATGGTGACTGTTGAATTCAATCCCGATGCAATTTCTGTGTTTCATCAACACTTTGAAGGTCCACAGATTACAGAATGCCTCCAGATGTGCATCGGAAACTACTACTGGTCTTCCAGGGAACGATAAAAGCGTAGACTGTTTGAGACACTGCTCCCTTGGAGGAAAGTGCGCATGGTGACTGTTGTATTGAATCCCGATGATATATCTGTGTTTCATCAACACTCTGATAGTCCACAGATTACGGAATGCCTCCAGATGTGCATCGGAAACTACTACTGGTCTTCTAGGGAACGATCAAAGCGTACCCTGTGTCAGGGTTACTCCCATGGAGGAAAGTGCGCATGGTGATCGTTATATTCAATTCCGATGCAATTTCTGTGTTTCTTCAACACTCAGATAGTCCACAGATTACAGAATGCCTCCAGATGTGCATCGGAAACTAACACTGGTCTTCCAGGGAACGATCAAATCGTAGACTCTTTGAGACATTACTACCTTGGAGGAATGTTCGCATGGTGACTGTAGTATTCAATCCCTTTGCAATTACTGTGTTTCATCAACACTTTGAAGGTCCACAGATTACAGAATGACTCAAGATGTGCATCGGAAACTACTACTGGTCTTCCAGGGAACGATCAAAGCGTAGACTGTTTGAGACACTGCTCCCTTTTAGGAAAGTGCGCATGGTGACTGTTATATTCAATTCCGATGCAATTTCTATGTTTCATCAACACTCAGATAGTCCACAGAATACAGAATGCTTCCAGATGTGCATCGGAAACTACTACTGGTCTTCCAGGGAATGATCAAAGCGTAGACTGTTTGAGACGTGGCTCCCATGGAGAAAAGTGCGCTTGGCGACTGTTGTATTCAATCCCGATGCAATATCTGTGTTGCATCAACATTGTGATAGTCTACAGATAACAGAATGCCTTCAGATGTGCTTTCGAAACTAATACTGGTCTTCCAGGGAACGATCAAAGCGTACACTGTTTGAGACATTACTTTTACGTAGGAAAGTGCGCATGGTGACTGTTGTATTCAATCCCGAGACAATTTCTGTGTTTCAATCCACACTTTGAAGGTCCACAGATTACAGAATGATTCCAGATGAGCATCGGAAAATACTACTGGTCTTCCAGGGAACGATGAAAGCGTAGACTGTTTGAGAATTACCCCCATGGAGGAAAGTGCGCATGGTGACTGTTGTATTCAATCCCGATGCAATTTCTGTGTTTCATCAACACTCTGATAGTCCACAGATTACACAAAGCCTCGAGATGTGCATCGGAAACTACCACTGGCCTTCCAGGGAAAGATCAATGCGTAGACTGTTAGAGACTTTACTCCCATGGTGGAAAGAGCGCATGGTGACTGTTGTATTCAATCCCTTTGCTATTTCTGTGTTTCATCAACACTCTGATAGTCAACAGACAACAGATTGCCTTCAGATGGGCTTCGGAAACTACTACTCGTCTTCCAGGGAACGATCAAAGCGTACACTGTTTGAGACATTATTCCCACGGAGGAAAGTGCGGATGGTGTCTGTTGTACGCAATCCCGATGCAATTTCTGTGTTTCATCAACACTCTGATAGTCCACAGGTAACAGATTGCTTCCAGATGTGCTTCGGAAACTACTACTGGTCTACCAGGGAACGATCAAAGCGTAGACTGTTAGAGACATTAATCCCATGGAAGAAAGTGCGCATGGTGACTGTTGTACTCAATCCCGATGCAATTTCTGTGTTTCATCAACGCTCTGATAGTCCACAGATTACAGAAAGCCTCGAGATGTGCATCGGAAACTGCCACTGGTCTTCCAGGGAATGATCAATGCGTAGACTGTTAGAGACTTTACTCCCATGGAGGAAAGAGCGCATGGTGACTGTTGTATTCAATCCCTATGCTATTTCTGTGTTTCATCAACACTCTGATAGTCCACAGACAACAGATTGCCTCCAGACGTGCTTCGGAAACTACTAATGGTCTTCCAGGGAACGATCAAAGCGTAGACTGTTTGAGACATCAGTCCCATGGAGGAAAGTGCGCATGGTGACTGTTGTACTCAATCCCGATGCAGTTTCAGTGTTTCATCAACACTCTGATAGTATACAGATAACAAAATGCCACCAGATGTGCATCTGAAACTACTACTGAACTCCCAGGAAACGATCAAAGCGTAGACTGTTTGAGACATTGCTCCCATGGAGGAAAGTGCGCATGGTGACTGCTGTATTCAATCCCGATGCAATTTCTGTGTTTCATCAACAATCTGATAGTCTACAGATTACAGAATGCCACCAGATGTGCATCGGAAACTACTACTGGTATTCCAGTGAACGATCAAAGCGTTGACCGTTTGAGACATTACTCCCGTGGAGGAAAATGCGGTTGGTGACTGCTGTATTCAATCCCGATGCAATATCTGTGTTTCATCAACACTCTGATAGTCCACAGGTTACAGAAAGCCTCGAGATGTGCATCGGAAACTACTACTGGTCTTCCAGGGAACGATCAAAGCGTAGACTATTAGAGACATTACTCCCATTGAGGGAGGTGCGCATGGTGACTGTTGTCTTCAATCCCGATGCAATTTCTGTGTTTCATCAACAGTCTGATAGTCCACAGATTACAGAATGCCTCCAGATGTGCATCGGAAACTACCACTGTTCTTCCAGGGAATGATCAAAGCGTAGACTTTTAGAGACATTACTCCCATGGAGGAAAGAGCGCATGGTGACTGTTGTATTCAATCCCGATGCAATTTCTGTGTTTCATCAACACTCTGATAGTCTACACACCACAAAATGCCACCAGATGTGCATCGGAAACTACTACTGGTCTCCCAGGAAACGACCAAAGCGTAGACTGTTTGAGACGTGGCTCCCATGGAGAAAAGTGCGCTTGGTGACTGTTGTATTCAATCCCGATGCAATATCTGTGTTCATCAATATTGTGATAGTCTACAGATAACAGAATGCCTTCAGATGTGCTTTCGAAACTAATACTGGTCTTCCAGGGAACGATCAAAGCGTACACTGTTTGAGACATTACTTTTACGTAGGAAAGTGCGCATGGTGACTGTTGTATTCAATCCCGATGCAATTTCTGTGTTTCATCAACACCCTGATAGTCCACAGATTACAGAATGCCACCAGATGGGCATCGCAAACTACTACTGGTTTTCCAGGGAAAGATCAAAGTGTAGACTGCTTGAGACGTTACACCCATGGAGGAAAGTGCGCATGGTTACCGTTGTATTCAGTCCCGATGCAATTACTGTGTTTCATCAACACTCTGATAGTCCACAGATTGCAGAATGATTCCAGATGAGCATCGGAAACTACTACTGGTCTTCCAGGGAACGATGAAAGCGTAGACTGTTTGAGAATTACCCCTATGGAGGAAAGTGCGCATGGTGACTGTTGTATTCAATCCCGATGCAATTTCTGTGTTTCATCAACGCTCTGATATTCCACAGATTACACAAAGCCTCGAGATGTGCATCGGAAACTACCACTGGCCTTCCAGGGAAAGATCAATGCGTAGACTGTTAGACACTTTACTCCCATGGAGGAAACAGCGCATGGTGACTGTTGTATTCAATCCCTTTGCAATTTCTGTGTTTCATCAACACCCTGATAGTCCACAGACAACAGATTGCCTCCAGATGTGCTTCGGAAACTACTACTGGTCTTCCAGGGAACGATCAAAGCGTACACTGTTTGAGACATTAGTCCCACGGAGGAAAGTGCGCATGGTGTCTGTTGTACGCAATCCCGATGCAATTTCTGTGTTTCATCAACACTCTGATAGTCCACAGATTACAGAAAGCCTCGAGATGTGCATCGGAAACTGCCACTGGTCTTCCAGGGAAAGATCAATGCGTAGACTGTTAGAGACTTTACTCCCATGGAGGAAAGAGCGCATGGTGACTGTTGTATTCAATCCCTATGCTATATCTGTGTTTCATCAACACTCTGATAGTCCACAGACAACAGTTAGCCTCCAGATGTGCTTCGGAAACTACTACTGGTCTTCCAGGGAACGATCAAAGCGTAGACTGTTTGAGACATCAGTCCCATGGAGGAAAGTGCGCATGGTGACTGTTGTACTCAATCCCGATGCAGTTTCAGTGTTTCATCAACACTCTGATAGTATACAGATAACAAAATGCCACCAGATGTGAATCGGAAACTACTACTGAACTCCCAGGAAACGATCAAAGCGTAGACTGTTTGAGACATTGCTCCCATGGAGGAAAGTGCGTATGGTGACTGTTGTATTCAATCCCGATGCAATTTCTGTGTTTCATCAACACTCTGATAGTCTACAGATTACAGAATGCCACCAGATGTGCATCTGAAACTACTACTTGTCTTCCAGTGAACGATCAAAGCGTTGACCGTTTGAGACATTACTCCCGTGGAGGAAAATGCGGTTGGTGACTGTTGTATTCAATCCCGATGCAATATCTGTGTTTCATCAACACTCTGATAGTCCACAGATTACAGAAAGCCTCGAGATGTGCATCGGAAACTACTACTGGTCTTCCAGGGAACGATCAAAGCGTAGACTATTAGAGACATTACTCCCATTGAGGGAGGTGCGCATGGTGACTG
This sequence comes from Schistocerca gregaria, assembly GCF_023897955.1. Lineage (NCBI taxonomy): Eukaryota > Metazoa > Arthropoda > Insecta > Orthoptera > Acrididae > Schistocerca > Schistocerca gregaria. The sequence goes on from NW_026061707.1 coordinate 16,295,795, forward strand.
TTGTCTTCAATCCCGATGCAATTTCTGTGTTTCATCAACAGTCTGATAGTCCACAGATTACAGAATGCCTCCAGATGTGCATCGGAATCTACTACTGATCTTCCATGGAACGATCAAAACGTAGACTGTTTGAGACATTACTCCCATGGAGGAAGGTGCGCATGGTGATTGTTGTATTCAATCCCGATGAATTTCTGTGTTTCACCAACACCCTAATAGTCCATAGATAACAGATTGCCTCCAGATGTGCATCGGAAACTACTACTGGTCTTCCAGGGAACGATCAAAGCGTAGACTGTTTGAGACATTACTCCCATGGAGGAAACTGCGCATGGAGACTGTTGTATTCAATCCCGATGCAATTTCTGTGTTTCATAAACACTCTGATAGTCCACAGATTACAGAAAGCCTCCAGATGTGCATCGGAAACTACTACTGGACTTCCAGGGAACGATCAAAGCGTAGACTATTAGAGACATTACTCCCATGGAGGAAAGTGCGCATGGTGACTGTTGTATTGAATCCCGGTGCATATACTGTGTTTCATTAACACTCTGATAGTCTACACATTACAGAATGCCACCAGATGTGTATCGGAAACTACTACTGGTCTTCCAGGGAATGATCAAAGCGTAGATTGTTTGAGACAATACTCCCGTTGAGGAAAGTGCGCATGGTGACTGTTGTATTCAATCCCGATGCAATTTCTGTGTTTCATCAACACTCTGATAGCCCACAGATTACAGAATGCCTCCAGATGTGCATCGGAAACTACTTTTGGTCCTCCAGGGAACGATCAAAGCGTAGACTGCTTGACAATTACTCCCATGGAGGAATGTGCGCATGGTGACTGTTGAATTCAATCCCGATGCAATTTCTGTGTTTCATCAACACTCAGATAGTCCACAGATTACAGAATGCCTCCAGATGTGCATCGGAAACTACTACTGGTCATCTAGGGAACGATCAAAGCGTAGACTGTTTCACGGTTACTCCCATGGAGGAAAGTGCGCATGGTGACTGTTATATCCAACTCCGATGCAATTTCTGTGTTTCATCAACACTCAGATAGTCCACAGATTACAGAATGTCTCCAGATGTGCATCGGAAACTACTACAGGTATTCCAGGGAATGATCAAATCGTAGACTGTTAGAGACATTACTCCCATGGAGGAAAGTGCGCATGGTGACTGTTATATTCAATTCCGATGCAATTTCTGTGTTTCATCAACACTCAGATAGTCCACAGATTACAGAATGCCACCAGATGGGCATCGCAAACTACTACTGGTTTACCAGGGAAGGATCAAAGCGTAGACTGCTTGAGACATTACACCCATGGAGGAAAGTGCGCATGGTTACCGTTGTATTCAGTCCCGATGCAATTACTGTGTTTCATCAACACTCTGATAGTCCACAGATTACAGAATGACTCCAGATGTGCATCGGAAGCTAATACTGGTCTTCCAGGGAACGATCAAAGCTTAGACTGTTTGAGACTTTACTCCCATGATGGAAAGTGCGCATGGTGACTGTTGTATTCAATCCCGAGACAATTTCTGTGTTTCAATCCACACTTTGAAGGTCCACAGATTACAGAGTGATTCCAGATGAGGATCGGAAACTACTACTGGTCTTCCAGGGAACGATGAAAGCGTAGACTGTTTGAGAATTACCCCCATGGAGGAAAGTGCGCATGGTGACTGTTGTACTCAATCCCGATGCAATTTCTGTGTTTCATCAACGCTCTGATAGTCCACAGATTACAGAAAGCCTCGAGATGTTCATCGGAAACTGCCACTGGTCTTCCAGGGAAGGATCAAAGCGTAGACTATTAGAGACATTACTCCCATTGAGGGAGGTGCGCATGGTGACTGTTGTCTTCAATCCCGATGCAATTTCTGTGTTTCATCAACAGTCTGATAGTCCACAGATTACAGAATGCCTCCAGATGTGCTTCGGAAACTACTACTGGTCTTCCAGGGAACGATCAAAGCGTAGACTGATAGAGACATTACTCCCATGGAGGAAAGTGCGTATGGTGACTGTTATATTCAATTCCGATGCAATTTCTGTGTTTCATCAACACTAAGATAGTCCACAGATTACAGAATGCTTCCAGATGTGCATCGGAAACTACTACTGGTCTTCCAGGGAATGATCAAAGCGTATACTGTTTGAGACTTTTCTTTTATGGAGGAAAGTGTGCATGGTGACTGTTGTATTCAATCCCGATGCAATTTCTGTGTTTCATCAACACTCTGATATTCCACAGATAACAGATTGCCTCCAGATGTGCATCGGAAACTACTACTGGTCTTCCAGGGAACGATCAAAGCGTAGACTTATAGAGACATTACTCCCATGGAGGAAAGTGCGCATGGTGACTGTTATATTCAATTCGGATGCAATTTTTGTGTTTCAATCCACACTTTAATGGTCCAGAGATTTCAAAATGCCTCCAGATGTGCATCGGAACTACTACTGGTCTTCCAGGGAACGATCAAATCGTAGACTGTTTGAGAATTACCCCATGGAGGAAAGTGGGCATGGTGTCTGTTGTATTCAATTCCGCTGCAATATCTGTGTTTCATCAACACTCTGACAGTCCACAGATTACAGACTGCCTCCAGATGTGCTTCGGAAACTACTACTGGTCTTCCAGGGAACGATCAAAGCGTAGACTGTTAGAGACATTACTCCCATGGAGGAATGTGCGCATGGTGACTGTTGTATTCAATCCGGAGGCAATTTCTGTGTTTCAATCCACACTTTGTAGGTCCACAGATTACAGAATGATTCCAGATGTGCATCAGAAACTACTACTGGTCTTCAAGGGAACGATCAAAGAGTAGACTGTTTGAGAATTATCCCCATGGAGGAAAGTGCGCATGGTGACTGTTGTATTCAATCCCGATGCAATTTCTGTGTTTCCTCAACACTCTGAAAGTCCACAGACAACAGATGGCCTCCAGATGTGCTTCGGAAACTACTACTGGTTTTCCAGGGAACGATCAAAGCGTAGACTGTTTGAGACATTACTCCCATGGAGGAAAGTGCGCATGGTGACTGTTGTATTCAATCCCAAGGCAATTTCTGTGTTTCAATCCACACTTTAAAGGTCCAGAGATTACAAAATGCCTCCAGATGTGCATCGGAAACTACTACTCGTCTTCCAGGGAACGATCAAAGCGTAGACTGTTTGAGAAATACCCCATGGTGGAAAGTGGGCATGGTGTCTGTTGTATTCAATCCCGCTGCAATATCTGTGTCTCATCAACACTCTGGCAGTCCACAGATTACAGATTGCCTCCAGATGTGCTTCGGAAACTACTACTGGTCTTCCAGGGAACGATCAAAGCGTAGACTGTTAGAGACATTACTCCCATGGAGGAAAGTGAGCATGGTGACTGTTGTATTCAATCCCGAGGCAAATTCTGTGTTTCAATCCACACTTTGAAGGTCCACAGATTACAGAATGATTCCAGATGAGCATCGGAAACTACTACTGGTCTTCCAGGGAACAATGAAAGCGGAGACTGTTTGAGAATTACCCTCATGGAGGAAAGTGCACATGGTGACTGTTGTATTCAATCCCGATGCAATTTCTGTGTTTCCTCAACACTCTGATAATCCACAGACAACAGATTGCCTCCAGATGTGCTTCGGAAACTACTACTGGTTTTCCAGGGAACGATCAAAGCGTAGACTGTTTGAGACATTACTCCCATGGAGGAAAGTGCGCATGGTGACTGTTGTACTCAATCCCGATGCAATTTCTGTGTTTCATCAACACTCTAATAGTCCACAGATTACAGAAAGCCTCGAGATGTGCATCGGAAGCTACCACTGGTCTTCCAGGGAGATCAAAGCGTAGACTTTTAGAGACATTACTCCCATGGAGGAAAGAGCGCATGGTGACTGTTGTATTCAATCCCGATGCAATTTCTGTGTTTCATGAACACTCTGATAGTCTACAGATCACAAAATGCCAATAGATATGCATCGGAAACAACTACTGGTTTCCCAGGAAACGATCAAAGCGTAGACTGTTTGAGACATGGCTGCCATGGAGAAAAGTGCGCATGGTGACTGTTGTATTCAATCCCGATGCAATTTCTGTGTTTCATCAACATTGTGATAGTCCACAGATAACAGAATGCCTTCAGATGTGCTTTCGAAACTAATACTGGTCTTCCAGGGAACGATAAAAGCGTAGACTGTTTGAGAAATTACTTTTACGTAGGAAAGTGCGTATGGTGACTGTTGTATTCAATACCGATGCAATTTCTGTGTTTCATCAACACCCTGATAGTCCACAGGTAACAGATTGCTTCCAGATGTGCTTCGGAAACTACTACTGGTCTTCCAGGGAACGATCAAAGCGTAGACTGCCTGAGACATTACTCCCATGGAGGAAAGTGCGCATGGTTACCGTTGTATTCAATCCCGATGCAATATCTGTGTTTCATCAACAGTCTGATAGTCCACAGATTACTGAATGACTCCAGATGTGCATCGGAAACTACTACTGGTCTTCCAGGGAATGATCAAGGCGTAGACTGTTAGAGACATTACTTCCATGGAGGAAAGTGCGCATGGTGACTCTTGTATTCAATCCCGATGCAACTTCTGTGTTTCATCAAAACTCTGATATTACACAGATTACAGAATGCCTCCAGATTTGCATCGGTTACTACTACTGGTCTTACAGGGAACGATCAAAGCTTAGACTGTTTGAGACTTTACTCCCATGAAGGAAAGTGCGCATGGTGACTGTTGTATTCAATCCTAAGGCAATTTCTGTGTTTCAATCCACACTTTGAAGGTCCACAGATTGCAGAATGATTCCAGATGTGCATCGGAAACTACAACAGGTCTTCCAGGGAACGATCAAAGCGTAGACTGTTTGAGACATACCTCCCGTGGAGGAAAGTGCGCATGGTGACTGTTGTATTCATTCCCGATGCATTTTCTGTGTTTCATCAATACTCTGATAGTCCACAGTTTACAGAATGGTTTAAAATATGCATCGGAAACTACTACTGGTCCTCCAGGGAACGATCAAATCGTAGACTGTTTGAGAATTAATCCCATGCAGGAAAGTGCGGATGGTGACTGTTGTATTCAATCCCGAAGCAATTTCTGTGTTTCATCAACACTCCGATAGTCCACAGATTACAGAAAGCCTCCAGATGTGCATCGGAAACTGCTACTGGTCTTCCAGGGAACGATCAAAGCGAAGACTGTTTGAGACATTACTCCCATGGAGGAAACTGCGCATGGTGACTGTTTTATTCAATCCCGATGCAATGTCTGTGTTTCATCAACACTCTGATAGTCCACAGATTACAGAATGCCTCCAGATGTGCATCGCAAACAACTACTGGTCTTCCTGCGAACGATCAAAGCGTAGACTGTTTGAGACATTACTCCCATGGAGGAAAGTTTGCATGGTTACTGTTGTATTCAATCCCGATGGAATATCTGTGTTTCATCAACACTCTGATAGTCCACAGATTACAGAATGCCTCCAGATGTTCATCGGAATCTACTACAGGTCTTCCAGGGAACGATCAAAGCGTAGACTGTTTGAGACATTACTTTTATGGAGGAATGTGCGCATGGTGATTGTTGTATTCAATCCCGATGCAATTTCTGTGTTTCATCAACACTCTAATAGTCCACAGATTACAGAATGCCTCCAGATGTGCATCGGAAACTACTACTGTCTTCCAGGGAACGATCAAAGCGTAGACAGCTTGAGAATTACTCCCATGGAGGAAAGTGCACATGGTGACTGTTGTATTCAATCCAGATGTAATTTCTGTGTTTCATCAACACTCTGATAGTCCACAGATTACAGAAAGCCTCCTGATGTGTAACGGAAACTACTGCTGCTCTTCCAGATAACGATCAAAGCGAAGACTGTTTGAGACATGACTCCCATGGAATAAAGTGCGCATGGTGACTGTTGTATTCAATCCCGATGCATTTTCTGTGTTTCATCAACATTCTGATAGTCTACAAATTACAGTATGCAACCAGATGTGCATCGGAAACTACTACTGGTCTTCAGGGAACGATCAAAGCGTAGACTGTTTCAGACATTACACCCATGGAGGAAATTGCGGATGGTGACTGTTTTATTCAATCCCGATGCAATTTCTGTGTTTCATCAAGTCTCTGATACTCCACAGATTACAGAATGCCTCCAGATGTGCATCGGAAACTACTACTAAGCTTCCAGGGAACGAATAAAGCGTAGACTGTTTGAGACATTGCTTTAATGGAAGAAACAGCTCATGGTGACTGTTGTATTCAATCCCGATGCAATTTCTGTGTTTCATCAAGACTCTGATAGTCCACAGACTACAGAATGCCTCCAGATGTGCATCGGAAACTACTACTGGTCTTCCAGGAAACGATCAAAGCGTAGGCTGTTTGAGACATTACTTTTATGGAGGAATGTACGCATGGTGACTGTTGTATTCAATCCCGAAGCATTTTCTGTGTTTTATCAACACTCTGATAGTCCACAGATTACAGAATGCCACGAGATGTACTTCGGAAACTACTACTGGTCTACCCGGGAACGATCAAAGCGTAGACTGCTTGAGACATTACTCTCATGGATGAAAGTGCGCATGGTGACTGTTGTATTCAATCCCGTTGCAATTTCTGTGTTTCATCAACACTCTGATAGTCCACAGATTACAGAATGCCACCAGATGTGCATAGGAAATACTACTGGTCTTCCAGGGAACGATCAATGCGTAGACTGCTTGAGAATTTCTCCTATGGGGGAAAGTGCGCATTGTGACTGTTGTATTCAATCCCGAAGCAATTTCTGTGTTTCATCAACACTCTGATAGTCCACAGATTACAGAATTCCTCCAGATGTGCATCGGAAACTACTACTGGTCTTCCAGGGAACGATCAAAGCGTAGACTGTTTGAGACATTACTCAAATGGAGGAAGGTGCACATGGTGAGTGTTGTATTCAAACTCGATACAATTTCTATGTTTCATCAACACTCTGATAGTCCACAGATTACAGAATGCATCCAGATGTGCATCGGAAACTACTACTGGTCTTCCAGGGAACGATCAAATCGTAGACTGTTTGGGACATTACTCCTATGGAGGAAAGTGCGCATGGTGACTGATGTATTCAATCCCGATGCAATTTCTGTGTTGCATCAACACTCTGAAAGTCCACAGATTACAGAATGCCTCCAGATGTTAATCGGAAACTACTACTGGTCTTCCCTGGGAACGATCAAAGCGTAGACTGTTTCAGACATTACACCCATGGAGGAAAGTGCGGATGGTGACTGTTTTATTCAATCCCGATGTAATTTCTGTGTTTCATCAACCCTCTGATAGTCCACAGATTACAGAATGCCTCCAGATGTGCATCGGAAACTACTACTTGTCTTCCAGGGAACGAATAAAGCGTAGACCGTTTGAGGCATTGCTTTTATGGAAGAAACAGCGCATGGTGACTGTTGTATGCAATCCCGATGGAATTTCTGTGTTTCATCAACACTCTGATAGTCCACAGATTACAGAATGCCTCCAGATGTGCATCGGAAAGTAATACTGGTCTTTCCGGGAACGATCAAAGCGTAGACTGCTTGAGACATTACTCCCATGGAGGAAAGTGAGCATGGTGACTGTTTTATTCAATCCCGAGGCAATTACTGTGTTTCATCAACACTCTGATAGTCTAGACATTACAGAATGCCACCAGAAGTGCATCGGAAACTACTACTGGTCTTCCAGGGAACAATCAAAGCGTAGATTGTTTGAGAAATTACTCCCTGGGAGGGAAGTGCGCATGGTGACTGTTGTATTCAATCCCGATGCATTTTATGTGTTTCATCAACACTCTGATACTCCACAGATTACAGAAAGCCTTCAGATGTTCATCGGAAACTACTACTGGTCTTCCAGGGAACGATCAAAACGTTGACTGTTTGGGACATTACTCCCATGGAGGAAAGTGCGCATGGTGACTGTTGTATTCAATCCCGATGCAATTTCTGTGTTTCATCAACACTCTGATAGTCCACAGATTACAGAATGCCTCCAGATGTTAATCGGAACCTACTAGTGGTCTTCCCAGGAACGATCAAAGCGTAGACTGTTTCAGACATTACTCCCATGGAGGAAAGTGCGGATGGTGACTGTTTTATTCAATCCCGATACAATTTCTGTGTTTCATCAACTCTCTGATACTCCACAGATTACAGAATGCCTCCAGATGGGCATCGGAAAGTACTACTGGTCTTCCAGGGAACGATCAAAGCGTAGACTGTTTGAGACATTACTGCCATGGAGGAAAGCGTGCATGGTGACTGTTGTATTCAATCCCGATGCAACTTCTGTGTTTCATCAAAACTCTGATATTACACAGATTACAGAATGCCTCCAGATTTGCATCGGTTACTACTACTGGTCTTACAGGGAACGATCAAAGCTTAGACTGTTTGAGACTTTACTCCCATGAAGGAAAGTGCGCATGGTGACTGTTGTATTCAATCCTAAGGCAATTTTTGTGTTTCAATCCACACTTTGAAGGTCCACAGATTACAGAATGATTCCAGATGTGCATCGGAAACTACTACTGGTCTTCCAGGGATCGATCAAAGCGTAGACTGTTTGATAATTAATCCCATGCAGGAAAGTGCGGATGGTGACTGTTGTATTCAATCCCGAAGCAATTTCTGTGTTTCATCAACACTCCGATAGTCCGCAGATTACAGAATGCTACCAGATGTGCATCGGAAACTATAACAGGTCTTCCAGGGAACGATCAAATCGTAGACTGTTTGAGAATCACTCCCATGGAGGAAAGTGCGCATGCTGACTGTTGTATTCAATCCCGAGGCAATGTCTGTGTTTCATCAACACTCTGATAGTCCACAGATTACAGAAAGCCTCCAGATGTGCATCGGAAACTACTACTGGTCTTCCAGGGAACGATGAAAGCGAAGACTGTTTGAGACATTACTCCCATGGAGGAAACTGCGCATGGTGACTGTTTTATTCAATCCCGATGCAATGTCTGTGTTTCATCAACACTCTGATAGTCCACAGATTACAGAATGCCTCCAGATGTGCATCGCAATCAACTACTGGTCTTCCTGCGAACGATCAAAGCGTAGACTGTTTGAGACATTACTCCCATGGAGGAAAGTTTGCATGGTTACTGTTGTATTCAATCCCGATGGAATATCTGTGTTTCATCAACACTCTGATAGTCCACAGATTACAGAATGCCTCCAGATGTTCATCGGAATCTACTACAGGTCTTCCAGGGAACGATCAAAGCGTAGACTGTTTGAGACATTACTTTTATGGAGGAATGTGCGCATGGTGATTGTTGTATTCAATCCCGATGCAATTTCTGTGTTTCATCAACACTCTAATAGTCCACAGATTACAGAATGCCTCCAGATGTGCATCGGAAACTACTACTGTCTTCCAGGGAACGATCAAAGCGTAGACAGCTTGAGAATTACTCCCATGGAGGAAAGTGCACATGGTGACTGTTGTATTCAATCCAGATGTAATTTCTGTGTTTCATCAACACTCTGATAGTCCACAGATTACAGAAAGCCTCCTGATGTGTAACGGAAACTACTGCTGCTCTTCCAGATAACGATCAAAGCGAAGACTGTTTGAGACATGACTCCCATGGAATAAAGTGCGCATGGTGACTGTTGTATTCAATCCCGATGCATTTTCTGTGTTTCATCAACATTCTGATAGTCTACAAATTACAGTATGCCACCAGATGTGCATCGGAAACTACTACTGGTCTTCAGGGAACGATCAAAGCGTAGACTGTTTCAGACATTACACCCATGGAGGAAATTGCGGATGGTGACTGTTTTATTCAACCCCGATGCAATTTCTGTGTTTCATCAAGTCTCTGATACTCCACAGATTACAGAATGCCTCCAGATGTGCATCGGAGACTACTACTGGGCTTCCAGGGAACGAATAAAGCGTAGACTGTTTGAGACATTGCTTTAATGGAAGAAACAGCTCATGGTGACTGTTGTATTTAATCCCGATGCAATTTCTGTGTTTCATCAAGACTCTGATAGTCCACAGACTACAGAATGTCTCCAGATGTGCATCGGAAACTACTACTGGTCTTCCAGGAAACGATCAAAGCGTAGGCTGTTTGAGACATTACTTTTATGGAGGAATGTACGCATGGTGACTGTTGTATTCAATCCCGAAGCATTTTCTGTGTTTTATCAACACTCTGATAGTCCACAGATTACAGAATGCCACGAGATGTACTTCGGAAACTACTACTGGTCTACCCGGGAACGATCAAAGCGTAGACTGCTTGAGACATTACTCTCATGGATGAAAGTGCGCATGGTGACTGTTGTATTCAATCCCGATGCAATTTCTGTGTTTCATCAACACTCTGATAGTCCACAGATTACAGAATGCCTCCAGATGTGCATCGGAAACTACTACTTGTCTTCCAGGGAACGAATAAAGCGTACACCGTTTGAGACATTACTCAAATGGAGGAAGGTGCACATGGTGAGTGTTGTATTCAAACTCGATACAATTTCTATGTTTCATCAACACTCTGATAGTCCACAGATTACAGAATGCATCCAGATGTGCATCGGAAACTACTACTGGTCTTCCAGGGAACGATCAAATCGTAGACTGTTTGGGACATTACTCCTATGGAGGACAGTGCGCATGGTGACTGATGTATTCAATCCCGATGCAATTTCTGTGTTGCATCAACACTTTGAAAGTCCACAGATTACAGAATGCCTCCAGATGTTAATCGGAAACTACTACTGGTCTTCCCTGGGAACGATCAAAGCGTAGACTGTTTCAGACATTACACCCATGGAGGAAAGTGCGGATGGTGACTGTTTTATTCAATCCCGATGTAATTTCTGTGTTTCATCAACCCTCTGATAGTCCACAGATTACAGAATGCCTCCAGATGTGCATCGGAAACTACTACTTGTCTTCCAGGGAACGAATAAAGCGTAGACCGTTTGAGACATTGCTTTTATGGAAGAAACAGCGCATGGTGACTGTTGTATGCAATCCCGATGGAATTTCTGTGTTTCATCAACACTCTGATAGTCCACAGATTACAGAATGCCTCCAGATGTGCATCGGAAAGTAATACTGGTCTTTCCGGGAACGATCAAAGCGTAGACTGCTTGAGACATTACTCCCATGGAGGAAAGTGAGCATGGTGACTGTTTTATTCAATCCCGAGGCAATTACTGTGTTTCATCAACACTCTGATAGTCTAGACATTACAGAATGCCACCAGAAGTGCATCGGAAACTACTACTGGTCTTCCAGGGAACAATCAAAGCGTAGATTGTTTGAGAAATTACTCCCTGGGAGGGAAGTGCGCATGGTGACTGTTGTATTCAATCCCGATGCATTTTATGTGTTTCATCAACACTCTGATACTCCACAGATTACAGAAAGCCTTCAGATGTTCATCGGAAACTACTACTGGTCTTCCAGGGAACGATCAAAACGTTGACTGTTTGGGACATTACTCCCATGGAGGAAAGTGCGCATGGTGACTGTTGTATTCAATCCCGATGCAATTTCTGTGTTTCATCAACACTCTGATAGTCCACAGATTACAGAATGCCTCCAGATGTTAATCGGAACCTACTAGTGGTCTTCCCAGGAACGATCAAAGCGTAGACTGTTTCAGACATTACTCCCATGGAGGAAAGTGCGGATGGTAACTGTTTTATTCAATCCCGATACAATTTCTGTGTTTCATCAACTCTCTGATACTCCACAGATTACAGAATGCCTCCAGATGGGCATCGGAAAGTACTACTGGTCTTCCAGGGAACGATCAAAGCGTAGACTGTTTGAGACATTACTGCCATGGAGGAAAGCGTGCATGGTGACTGTTGTATTCAATCCCGATGCAATTTCGGTGTTTAATCAACACTCTGATAGTCCACAGATTACAGAATGCATCCAGATGTTAATCGGAAACTTCTACTGGTCTTCCCAAGAACGATCAAAGCATAGACTGTTAGAGACATTACTCCCATGGAGGAAAGTGCGGATGGTGACTGTTTTATTCAATCCCGATGCAATTTCTGTGTTTCATCAACACTCTGATAGTCCACAGATTACAGAATGCCTCCAGATGTGCATAGGAAACTACTACTTGTCTTCCAGGGAACGAATAAAGCGTAGACTGTTTGAGACATACCTCCCGTGGAGGAATGTGCGGTTGGTGACTGTTGTATTCAATCCCGATGCAATTTCTGTGTTTCATCAACACTCTGATAGTGAACAGATTACAGAATGTCTAAAGATGTTCATCGGAAACTACTACAGGTCTTCCAGGGAACGATCAAATCGTTGACTGTTTGAGACATTACTACCGTTAAGGAAAGTGCGCATGGTGACTGTTGTATTCAATCCCGATGCAATTTCTGTGTTTCATCAACACTCTGATAGTTCACAGATTACAGAATGCCACCAAATGTGCATCGGAAACTACTACTGGCCTTCCAGGGAACGATCAAACCGCAGACTGTTTGAGACATGCCTCCCGTGGAGGAAAGAGCGCATGGTGACTGTTGTATTCAATCCCGATGCAATTTCTGAGTTTCATCAATACTCTGATAGTCCATAGATTTCTGAATGCCACCAGATGTGCATAGGAAATACTACTGGTCTTCCAGGGAACGATCAGTGCTTAGACTGCTTGAGAATTACTCCTATGGAGGAAAGTGCGCATTGTGACTGTTGTATTCAATCCCGATGCAATGTCTGTGTTTCATCAACACTCTGATAGTCCACAGATTACAGAATGCCTCCAGATGTGCATCGGAAACTACTACTGGTCTTCCAGGGAACGAACAAAGCGTAGACTGTTTGAGACATTACTCCCATGGTGGAAGATGCACATGGTGAGTGTCGTATTCAACAGTCATACAATTTCTGTGTTTTATCAACACTCTGATAGTCCACAGATTAAAGAATGCCTCCAGATGTGCATCGGAAACTACTACTGGTCTTCCAGGGAACGATCAAAGCGTAGACTGTTTCAGACATTACACCCATGGAGGAAATTGCGGATGGTGACTGTTTTATTCAATCCCGATGCAATTTCTGTGTTTCATCAAGTCTCTGATACTCCACAGATTACAGAAAGCATCCAGATGTTCATCGGAAACTACTACTGGTCTTCCAGGGAACGATCAAAACGTAGACTTTTTGGGACATTACTCCCATGGAGGAAATTGCGCATGGTGACTGTTGTATTCAATCCCGAAGCAATTTCTGTGTTTGATCAACACTCTGATAGTCCACAGATTACAGAATGCCTCCAGATGTGCATTGGAAACTACTACTGGTCTTCCAGGGATTGATCAAAGCGTAGACTGTTTGAGACATTACTCAAATGGAGGAAGGTGCACATAGTGAGTGTTGTATTCAATCCCGATACAATTTCTGTGTTTCATCAACACTCTGATAGTCCACAGATTACAGAATGCATCCAGATGTGCATCGGAAACTACTACTGGTCTTCCAGGGAACGATCAAAGCGTAGACTGTTTGGGACATTACTCCCATGGAGGAAAGTGCGCATGGTGACTGTTGTATTCAATCCCGATGCAATTTCTGTGTTGCATCAACACTCTGATAGTCCACAGATTACAGAATGACTCCAGGTGTTAATCGGAAACTACTACTGGTCTTCCTGGGATCGATCAAAGCGTAGACTGTTTCAGACATTACACCCATGGAGGAAAGTGCGGATGGTGACTGTTTTATTCAATCCCGATGCAATATCTGTGTTTCATCAACACTCTGATAGTCCACAGATTACAGAATGCGTCCAGATGTGCATTGGAAACTACTACTTGTCTTCCAGGGAACGAATAAAGCGTAGACTGTTTGAGACATACCTCCCGTGGAGGAATGTGCGCTTGGTGACTGTTGTATTCAATCCCGATGCAATTTCTGTGTTTCATCAACTCTCTGATAGTGAACAGATTACAGAATGCCACCAGATGTGCATCGGAAACTACTACTGGTCTTCCAGGGAACGATCAAACCGCAGACTGTTTGAGACATACCTCCCGTGGAGGAAAGTGCGCATGGTGACTGTTGTATTCAATCCCGATGCAATTTCTGAGTTTCATCAATACTCTGATAGTCCATAGATTTCAGAATGCCACCAGATGTGCATAGGAAATACTACTGGTCTTCCAGCGAACGATCAATGCTTAGACTGCTTGAGAATTACTCCTATGGAGGAAAGTGCGCATTGTGACTGTTGTATTCAATCCCGATGCAATTTCTGTGTTTCATCAACAGAATGATAGTCGACAGATTACAGAATGCCTCCAGATGTGCATCGGAAACTACTACTGGTCTTCCAGGGAACGAACAAAGCGTAGACTGTTTGAGACATTACTCCCATGGAGGAAGATGCACATGGTGAGTGTCGTATTCAACAGTGATACAATTTCTGTGTTTTATCAACACTCTGATAGTCCACAGATTAAAGAATGCCTCCAGATGTGCATCGGAAACTACTACTGGTCTTCCAGGGAACGATCAAAGCGTAGACTGTTTCAGACATTACACCCATGGAGGAAATTGCGGATGGTGACTGTTTTATTCAATCCCGATGCAATTTCTGTGTTTCATCAAGTCTCTGATACTCCACAGATTACTGAATGCCTCCAGATGTGCATCGGAAACTACTACTGGGCTTCCAGGGAACGAATAAAGCGATGACTGTTTGAGACATTGCTTTTATGGAAGAAACAGCCCATGGTGACTGTTGTATTCAATCCCGATGCAATTTCTGTGTTTCATCAAGACTCTGATAGTCCACAGATTACAGAATGCCTCCAGATGTGCATCGGAAACTACTACTGGTCTTCCAGGAAACGATCAAAGCGTAGACTGTTTGAGACATAACTTTTATGGAGGAATGTACGCATGGTGACTGTTGTATTCAATCCCGATGCAATTTCTGTGTTTCATCAACACTCTGATAGTCCACAGATTACAGAAAGCCTAAGGATGTTCATCGGAAACTACTACTGGTCTTCCAGGGAACGAACAAAGCGTAGACTGTTTGAGACATTACTCCCATGGAGGAAACAGCGCATGGAGAATGTTGTATCAAATACCGATTCAATTTCTGTGTTTCATCAACACTCTGATAGTCCACAGATTACATAAAGCCTCCAGATGTTCATCGGAAACTACTACTGGTCTTCCAGGGAACGATCAAAACGTAGACTTTTTGGAACATTACTCCCATGGAGGAAATTGCGCATGGTGACTGTTGTATTCAATCCCGAAGCAATTTCTGTGTTTGATCAACACTCTGATAGTCCACAGATTACAGAATGCCTCCAGATGTGCATTGGAAACTACTACTGGTCTTCCAGGGATTGATCAAAGCGTAGACTGTTTGAGACATTACTCAAATGGAGGAAGGTGCACATAGTGAGTGTTGTATTCAATCCCGATACAATTTCTGTGTTTCATCAACACTCTGATAGTCCACAGATTACAGAATGCATCCAGATGTGCATCGGAAACTACTACTGGTCTTCCAGGGAACGATCAAAGCGTAGAATGTTTGGGACATTACTCCCATGGAGGAAAGTGCGCATGGTGACTGTTGTATTCAATCCCGATGCAATTTCTGTGTTGCATCAACACTCTGATAGTCCACAGATTACAGAATGACTCCAGGTGTTAATCGGAAACTACTACTGGTCTTCCTGGGAACGATCAAAGCGTAGACTGTTTCAGACATTACACCCATGGAGGAAAGTGCGGATGGTGACTGTTTTATTCAATCCCGATGCAATATCTGTGTTTCATCAACACTCTGATAGTCCACAGATTACAGAATGCGTCCAGATGTGCATTGGAAACTACTACTTGTCTTCCAGGGAACGAATAAAGCGTAGACTGTTTGAGACATACCTCCCTTGGAGGAATGTGCGCTTGGTGACTGTTGTATTCAATCCCGATGCAATTTCTGTGTTTCATCAACTCTCTGATAGTGAACAGATTACAGAGTGCCACCAGATGTGCATCGGAAACTACTACTGGTCTTCCAGGGAACGATCAAACCGCAGACTGTTTGAGACATACCTCCCGTGGAGGAAAGTGCGCATGGTGACTGTTGTATTCAATCCCGATGCAATTTCTGAGTTTCATCAATACTCTGATAGTCCATAGATTTCAGAATGCCACCAGATGTGCATAGGAAATACTACTGGTCTTCCAGCGAACGATCAATGCTTAGACTGCTTGAGAATTACTCCTATGGAGGAAAGTGCGCATTGTGACTGTTGTATTCAATCCCGATGCAATTTCTGTGTTTCATCAACAGAATGATAGTCGACAGATTACAGAATGCCTCCAGATGTGCATCGGAAACTACTACTGGTCTTCCAGGGAACGAACAAAGCGTAGACTGTTTGAGACATTACTCCCATGGAGGAAGATGCACATGGTGAGTGTCGTATTCAACAGTGATACAATTTCTGTGTTTTATCAACACTCTGATAGTCCACAGATTAAAGAATGCCTCCAGATGTGCATCGGAAACTACTACTGGTCTTCCAGGGAACGATCAAAGCGTAGACTGTTTCAGACATTACACCCATGGAGGAAATTGCGGATGGTGACTGTTTTATTCAATCCCGATGCAATTTCTGTGTTTCATCAAGTCTCTGATACTCCACAGATTACAGAATGCCTCCAGATGTGCATCGGAAACTACTACTGGGCTTCCAGGGAACGAATAAAGCGATGACTGTTTGAGACATTGCTTTTATGGAAGAAACAGCCCATGGTGACTGTTGTATTCAATCCCGATGCAATTTCTGTGTTTCATCAAGACTCTGATAGTCCACAGATTACAGAATGCCTCCAGATGTGCATCGGAAACTACTACTGGTCTTCCAGGAAACGATCAGAGCGTAGACTGTTTGAGACATAACTTTTATGGAGGAATGTACGCATGGTGACTGTTGTATTCAATCCCGATGCATTTCTGTGTTTCATCAACACTCTGATAGTCCACAGATTACAGAAAGCCTAAGGATGTTCATCGGAAACTACTACTGGTCTTCCAGGGAACGATCAAAGCGTAGACTGTTTGAGACATTACTCCCATGTAGGAAACAGCGCATGGAGAATGTTGTATCAAATACCGATTCAATTTCTGTGTTTCATCAACACTCTGATAGTCCACAGATTACATAAAGCCTCCAGATGTTCATCGGAAACTACTACTGGTCTTCCAGGGAACGATGAAAGCGTAGACTGTTAGAGACATTACTCCCATGGAGGAAAGTGAGCATGGTGACTGTTTTATTCAATCCCGATGCAATTACTGTGTTTCATCAACACTCTGATAGTCTAGACATTACAGAATGCCACCAGAAGTGCATCGGAAACTACTCCTGGTCTTCCAGGGAACGATCAAAGCGTAGATTGTTTGAGACATTACTCCCGTGGAGGAAAGTGCGCATAGTGCCTGTTGTATTCAATCCCGATGCATTTTCTTTGTTTCATCAACACTCTGATACTCCACAGATTACAGAATGCCTCCAGATGTGCATCGGAAACTACTACTGGTCTTCCAGAGAACGATCAAATTGTAGAGTGTTTGAGACATTACTCCCAGGGAGGAAAGTGCGCATGGTGACTGTTGTATTCAATCCCGATACAATTTCTGTGTTTCATCAACACTCTGATAGTCCACAGATTACATAAAGTCTCCAGATGTTCATCGGAAACTACTACTGGTCTTCCAGGGAACGATCAAAGCGTAGACTGTTTGAGACATTACTCCCATCGAGGAAAGTGCGGATGGTGACTGTTTTATTCAATCCCGATACAATTTCTGTGTTTCATCAACTCTCTGATACTCCACAGATTACAAAATGCCTCCAGATGGATATCGGAAACTACTACTGGTCTTCCAGGGAACGATCAAAGCGTAGACTGTTTGTGACATTACTGCCATGGAGGAAAGTGTGCATGGTGACTGTTGTATTCAATCCCGATGCAATTTCTGTGTTTCATCAACACTCAGATAGTCCACAGATTACAGAATGCCTCCAGATGTGCATCGGAAACTTCTACTGGTCTTCCAGGGAACGATCAAATTGTAGACTGTTTGAGACATTACTCCCATGGAGGAATGTGAGCATGGTGACTGTTGTATTCAATCCCTATGCAATTTCTGTGTTTTATCAACACTCTGATACTCCACAGATTACAGAATGCCTCCAAATGTGCATTGGAAACTACTACTGGTCTTCCAGGGAACGATTAAACCGTAAACTCTTTGAGACATTACTCCGATGGAGGAAAGTGCACATGGTGACTGTTGTATTCAATCCCGATGCATTTTCTGTGTTCCATCATCACTCTGATAGTCCACAGATTACAGAATGCAACGAGATGTGCATCGGAAACTACTACTGGTCTTCCCGGGAACGATCAAAGCGTAGACTGTTTGAAACATTACTCCTATGGAGGAAACTGCGCATGGAGAATGTTGTATTCAATCCCGATGCAATATCTGTGTTTCGTCAACATTCTGATAGTCCACAGATTACAGAATGCCTCCAGATGTTAATCGTAAACTACTACTCGTCATCCAGGGAACGATCAAAGCGTAGACTGTTTGTGACATTACTCCCATGGAGGAAAGTGCGCATGGTGACTGTTGTATTCAATCCCGATGCAATTTCTGTGTTTCATCAATACTCTGATAGTCCACAGATTACAGAATGCCACCAGATGTGCATAGGAAATACTACTGGTCTTCCAGGGAACGATCAATGCGTAGACTGCTTGAGAATTACTCCTATGGGGGAAAGTGCGCATTGTGACTGTTGTATTCAATCCCGAAGCAATTTCTATGTTTCATCAACACGCTGATAGTCCACAGATAACAGAATGCCTCCACATGTGCATCGGAAACTACTACTGGTCTTCCAGGGAACGATCAAAGCATAGACTGTTTGAGACATTACTCAAATGGAGGAAGGTGCACATGGTGAGTGTTGTATTCAATCCCGATACAATTTCTGTGTTTCATCAACACTCTGATAGTCCACAGATTACAGAATGCATCCAGATGTGCATCGCAAACTACTATTGGTCTTCCAGGGAACGATCAAAGCGTAGACTGTTGGGACATTACTCCTATGGAGGAAAGTGCGCATGGTGACTGTTGTATTCAATCCCGATGCAATTTCTGTGTTGCATCAACACTCTGAAAGTCCACAGATTACAGAATGCCTACAGATGTTAATCGGAAACTACTACTGGTCTTCCAGGGAACGATCAAAGCGTAGACTGTTTCAGACATTACACCCATGGAGGAAAGTGCGGATGGTGACTGTTTTATTCAATCCCGATGCAATTTCTGTGTTTCATCAACTCTCTGATACTCCACAGATTACAGAATGCCTCCAGATGTGCATCGGAAACTACTACTTGTCTTCCAAGGAACGAATAAAGCGTAGACTGTTTGAGACATTGTTTTTATGGAAGAAACAGCGCATGGTGACTGTTGTATGCAATCCCGATGGAATTTCTGTGTTTCATCAACACTCTGATAGTCCACAGATTACAGAATGCCTCCAGATGTGCATCGGAAACTACTACTTGTCTTCCAGGGAACGAATAATGCGTAGACTGTTTGAGACATTGCTTTTATGGAAGAAACAGCGCATGGTGACTGTTGTATTCAATCCCGATGGAATTTCTGTGTTTCATCAACGCTCTGATAGTCCACAGATTACAGAATGCCTCCAGATGTGCATCGCAAACAACTACTGGTCTTCCTGCGAACGATCAAAGCGTAGACTGTTTGAGACATTACTCCCATGGAGGAAAGTTTGCATGGTTACTGTTGTATTCAATCCCGATGCAATTTCTGTGTTGCATCAACACTCTGATAGTCCACAGATTACAGAATGACTCCAGATGTGCATCGGAAACTACTACTGGTCTTCCAGGGAACGAACAAAGCGTAGACTGTTTGAGACATTACTCCCATGGTGGAAGATGCACATGGTGAGTGTCGTATTCAACAGTCATACAATTTCTGTGTTTTATCAACACTCTGATAGTCCACAGATTAAAGAATGCCTCCAGATGTGCATCGGAAACTACTACTGGTCTTCCAGGGAACGATCAAAGCGTAGACTGTTTCAGACATTACACCCATGGAGGAAATTGCGGATGGTGACTGTTTTATTCAATCCCGATGCAATTTCTGTGTTTCATCAAGTCTCTGATACTCCACAGATTACAGAAAGCATCCAGATGTTCATCGGAAACTACTACTGGTCTTCCAGGGAACGATCAAAACGTAGACTTTTTGGGACATTACTCCCATGGAGGAAATTGCGCATGGTGACTGTTGTATTCAATCCCGAAGCAATTTCTGTGTTTGATCAACACTCTGATAGTCCACAGATTACAGAATGCCTCCAGATGTGCATTGGAAACTACTACTGGTCTTCCAGGGATTGATCAAAGCGTAGACTGTTTGAGACATTACTCAAATGGAGGAAGGTGCACATAGTGAGTGTTGTATTCAATCCCGATACAATTTCTGTGTTTCATCAACACTCTGATAGTCCACAGATTACAGAATGCATCCAGATGTGCATCGGAAACTACTACTGGTCTTCCAGGGAACGATCAAAGCGTAGACTGTTTGGGACATTACTCCCATGGAGGAAAGTGCGCATGGTGACTGTTGTATTCAATCCCGATGCAATTTCTGTGTTGCATCAACACTCTGATAGTCCACAGATTACAGAATGACTCCAGGTGTTAATCGGAAACTACTACTGGTCTTCCTGGGATCGATCAAAGCGTAGACTGTTTCAGACATTACACCCATGGAGGAAAGTGCGGATGGTGACTGTTTTATTCAATCCCGATGCAATATCTGTGTTTCATCAACACTCTGATAGTCCACAGATTACAGAATGCGTCCAGATGTGCATTGGAAACTACTACTTGTCTTCCAGGGAACGAATAAAGCGTAGACTGTTTGAGACATACCTCCCGTGGAGGAATGTGCGCTTGGTGACTGTTGTATTCAATCCCGATGCAATTTCTGTGTTTCATCAACTCTCTGATAGTGAACAGATTACAGAATGCCACCAGATGTGCATCGGAAACTACTACTGGTCTTCCAGGGAACGATCAAACCGCAGACTGTTTGAGACATACCTCCCGTGGAGGAAAGTGCGCATGGTGACTGTTGTATTCAATCCCGATGCAATTTCTGAGTTTCATCAATACTCTGATAGTCCATAGATTTCAGAATGCCACCAGATGTGCATAGGAAATACTACTGGTCTTCCAGCGAACGATCAATGCTTAGACTGCTTGAGAATTACTCCTATGGAGGAAAGTGCGCATTGTGACTGTTGTATTCAATCCCGATGCAATTTCTGTGTTTCATCAACAGAATGATAGTCGACAGATTACAGAATGCCTCCAGATGTGCATCGGAAACTACTACTGGTCTTCCAGGGAACGAACAAAGCGTAGACTGTTTGAGACATTACTCCCATGGAGGAAGATGCACATGGTGAGTGTCGTATTCAACAGTGATACAATTTCTGTGTTTTATCAACACTCTGATAGTCCACAGATTAAAGAATGCCTCCAGATGTGCATCGGAAACTACTACTGGTCTTCCAGGGAACGATCAAAGCGTAGACTGTTTCAGACATTACACCCATGGAGGAAATTGCGGATGGTGACTGTTTTATTCAATCCCGATGCAATTTCTGTGTTTCATCAAGTCTCTGATACTCCACAGATTACAGAATGCCTCCAGATGTGCATCGGAAACTACTACTGGGCTTCCAGGGAACGAATAAAGCGATGACTGTTTGAGACATTGCTTTTATGGAAGAAACAGCCCATGGTGACTGTTGTATTCAATCCCGATGCAATTTCTGTGTTTCATCAAGACTCTGATAGTCCACAGATTACAGAATGCCTCCAGATGTGCATCGGAAACTACTACTGGTCTTCCAGGAAACGATCAAAGCGTAGACTGTTTGAGACATAACTTTTATGGAGGAATGTACGCATGGTGACTGTTGTATTCAATCCCGATGCAATTTCTGTGTTTCATCAACACTCTGATAGTCCACAGATTACAGAAAGCCTAAGGATGTTCATCGGAAACTACTACTGGTCTTCCAGGGAACGATCAAAGCGTAGACTGTTTGAGACATTACTCCCATGGAGGAAACAGCGCATGGAGAATGTTGTATCAAATACCGATTCAATTTCTGTGTTTCATCAACACTCTGGTAGTCCACAGATTACATAAAGCCTCCAGATGTTCATCGGAAACTACTACTGGTCTTCCAGGGAACGATCAAAACGTAGACTTTTTGGGACATTACTCCCATGGAGGAAATTGCGCATGGTAACTGTTGTATTCAATCCCGAAGCAATTTCTGTGTTTGATCAACACTCTGATAGTCCACAGATTACAGAATGCCTCCAGATGTGCATTGGAAACTACTACTGGTCTTCCAGGGATTGATCAAAGCGTAGACTGTTTGAGACATTACTCAAATGGAGGAAGGTGCACATAGTGAGTGTTGTATTCAATCCCGATACAATTTCTGTGTTTCATCAACACTCTGATAGTCCACAGATTACAGAATGCATCCAGATGTGCATCGGAAACTACTACTGGTCTTCCAGGGAACGATCAAAGCGTAGAATGTTTGGGACATTACTCCCATGGAGGAAAGTGCGCATGGTGACTGTTGTATTCAATCCCGATGCAATTTCTGTGTTGCATCAACACTCTGATAGTCCACAGATTACAGAATGACTCCAGGTGTTAATCGGAAACTACTACTGGTCTTCCTGGGAACGATCAAAGCGTAGACTGTTTCAGACATTACACCCATGGAGGAAAGTGCGGATGGTGACTGTTTTATTCAATCCCGATGCAATATCTGTGTTTCATCAACACTCTGATAGTCCACAGATTACAGAATGCGTCCAGATGTGCATTGGAAACTACTACTTGTCTTCCAGGGAACGAATAAAGCGTAGACTGTTTGAGACATACCTCCCTTGGAGGAATGTGCGCTTGGTGACTGTTGTATTCAATCCCGATGCAATTTCTGTGTTTCATCAACTCTCTGATAGTGAACAGATTACAGAGTGCCACCAGATGTGCATCGGAAACTACTACTGGTCTTCCAGGGAACGATCAAACCGCAGACTGTTTGAGACATACCTCCCGTGGAGGAAAGTGCGCATGGTGACTGTTGTATTCAATCCCGATGCAATTTCTGAGTTTCATCAATACTCTGATAGTCCATAGATTTCAGAATGCCACCAGATGTGCATAGGAAATACTACTGGTCTTCCAGCGAACGATCAATGCTTAGACTGCTTGAGAATTACTCCTATGGAGGAAAGTGCGCATTGTGACTGTTGTATTCAATCCCGATGCAATTTCTGTGTTTCATCAACACAATGATAGTCGACAGATTACAGAATGCCTCCAGATGTGCATCGGAAACTACTACTGGTCTTCCAGGGAACGAACAAAGCGTAGACTGTTTGAGACATTACTCCCATGGAGGAAGATGCACATGGTGAGTGTCGTATTCAACAGTGATACAATTTCTGTGTTTTATCAACACTCTGATAGTCCACAGATTAAAGAATGCCTCCAGATGTGCATCGGAAACTACTACTGGTCTTCCAGGGAACGATCAAAGCGTAGACTGTTTCAGACATTACACCCATGGAGGAAATTGCGGATGGTGACTGTTTTATTCAATCCCGATGCAATTTCTGTGTTTCATCAAGTCTCTGATACTCCACAGATTACAGAATGCCTCCAGATGTGCATCGGAAACTACTACTGGGCTTCCAGGGAACGAATAAAGCGATGACTGTTTGAGACATTGCTTTTATGGAAGAAACAGCCCATGGTGACTGTTGTATTCAATCCCGATGCAATTTCTGTGTTTCATCAAGACTCTGATAGTCCACAGATTACAGAGTGCCTCCAGATGTGCATCGGAAACTACTACTGGTCTTCCAGGAAACGATCAAAGCGTAGACTGTTTGAGATATAACTTTTATGGAGGAATGTACGCATGGTGACTGTTGTATTCAATCCCGATGCATTTCTGTGTTTCATCAACACTCTGATAGTCCACAGATTACAGAAAGCCTAAGGATGTTCATCGGAAACTACTACTGGTCTTCCAGGGAACGATCAAAGCGTAGACTGTTTGAGACATTACTCCCATGGAGGAAACAGCGCATGGAGAATGTTGTATCAAATACCGATTCAATTTCTGTGTTTCATCAACACTCTGATAGTCCACAGATTACATAAAGCCTCCAGATGTTCATCGGAAACTACTACTGGTCTTCCAGGGAACGATGAAAGCGTAGACTGTTAGAGACATTACTCCCATGGAGGAAAGTGAGCATGGTGACTGTTTTATTCAATCCCGATGCAATTACTGTGTTTCATCAACACTCTGATAGTCTAGACATTACAGAATGCCACCAGAAGTGCATCGGAAACTACTCCTGGTCTTCCAGGGAACGATCAAAGCGTAGATTGTTTGAGACATTACTCCCGTGGAGGAAAGTGCGCATAGTGCCTGTTGTATTCAATCCCGATGCATTTTCTTTGTTTCATCAACACTCTGATACTCCACAGATTACAGAATGCCTCCAGATGTGCATCGGAAACTACTACTGGTCTTCCAGAGAACGATCAAATTGTAGAGTGTTTGAGACATTACTCCCAGGGAGGAAAGTGCGCATGGTGACTGTTGTATTCAATCCCGATACAATTTCTGTGTTTCATCAACACTCTGATAGTCCACAGATTACATAAAGTCTCCAGATGTTCATCGGAAACTACTACTGGTCTTCCAGGGAACGATCAAAGCGTAGACTGTTTGAGACATTACTCCCATCGAGGAAAGTGCGGATGGTGACTGTTTTATTCAATCCCGATACAATTTCTGTGTTTCATCAACTCTCTGATACTCCACAGATTACAAAATGCCTCCAGATGGATATCGGAAACTACTACTGGTCTTCCAGGGAACGATCAAAGCGTAGACTGTTTGTGACATTACTGCCATGGAGGAAAGTGTGCATGGTGACTGTTGTATTCAATCCCGATGCAATTTCTGTGTTTCATCAACACTCAGATAGTCCACAGATTACAGAATGCCTCCAGATGTGCATCGGAAACTTCTACTGGTCTTCCAGGGAACGATCAAATTGTAGACTGTTTGAGACATTACTCCCATGGAGGAATGTGAGCATGGTGACTGTTGTATTCAATCCCTATGCAATTTCTGTGTTTTATCAACACTCTGATACTCCACAGATTACAGAATGCCTCCAAATGTGCATTGGAAACTACTACTGGTCTTCCAGGGAACGATTAAACCGTAAACTCTTTGAGACATTACTCCGATGGAGGAAAGTGCACATGGTGACTGTTGTATTCAATCCCGATGCATTTTCTGTGTTCCATCATCACTCTGATAGTCCACAGATTACAGAATGCAACGAGATGTGCATCGGAAACTACTACTGGTCTTCCCGGGAACGATCAAAGCGTAGACTGTTTGAAACATTACTCCTATGGAGGAAACTGCGCATGGAGAATGTTGTATTCAATCCCGATGCAATATCTGTGTTTCGTCAACATTCTGATAGTCCACAGATTACAGAATGCCTCCAGATGTTAATCGTAAACTACTACTCGTCATCCAGGGAACGATCAAAGCGTAGACTGTTTGGGACATTACTCCCATGGAGGAAAGTGCGCATGGTGACTGTAGTATTCAATCCCGATGCAATTTCTGTGTTTCATCAATACTCTGATAGTCCACAGATTACAGAATGCCACCAGATGTGCATAGGAAATACTACTGGTCTTCCAGGGAACGATCAATGCGTAGACTGCTTGAGAATTACTCCTATGGGGGAAAGTGCGCATTGTGACTGTTGTATTCAATCCCGAAGCAATTTCTATGTTTCATCAACACGCTGATAGTCCACAGATAACAGAATGCCTCCACATGTGCATCGGAAACTACTACTGGTCTTCCAGGGAACGATCAAAGCATAGACTGTTTGAGACATTACTCAAATGGAGGAAGGTGCACATGGTGAGTGTTGTATTCAATCCCGATACAATTTCTGTGTTTCATCAACACTCTGATAGTCCACAGATTACAGAATGCATCCAGATGTGCATCGCAAACTACTATTGGTCTTCCAGGGAACGATCAAAGCGTAGACTGTTGGGACATTACTCCTATGGAGGAAAGTGCGCATGGTGACTGTTGTATTCAATCCCGATGCAATTTCTGTGTTGCATCAACACTCTGAAAGTCCACAGATTACAGAATGCCTACAGATGTTAATCGGAAACTACTACTGGTCTTCCAGGGAACGATCAAAGCGTAGACTGTTTCAGACATTACACCCATGGAGGAAAGTGCGGATGGTGACTGTTTTATTCAATCCCGATGCAATTTCTGTGTTTCATCAACTCTCTGATACTCCACAGATTACAGAATGCCTCCAGATGTGCATCGGAAACTACTACTTGTCTTCCAAGGAACGAATAAAGCGTAGACTGTTTGAGACATTGTTTTTATGGAAGAAACAGCGCATGGTGACTGTTGTATGCAATCCCGATGGAATTTCTGTGTTTCATCAACACTCTGATAGTCCACAGATTACAGAATGCCTCCAGATGTGCATCGGAAACTACTACTTGTCTTCCAGGGAACGAATAATGCGTAGACTGTTTGAGACATTGCTTTTATGGAAGAAACAGCGCATGGTGACTGTTGTATTCAATCCCGATGGAATTTCTGTGTTTCATCAACGCTCTGATAGTCCACAGATTACAGAATGCCTCAAGATGTGCATCGGAAACTACTACTGGTCATTCCGGGAACGATCAAAGCGTAGACTGCTTGAGACATTACTCCCATGGAGGAATGTGAGCATGGTGACTGTTTTATTCAATCCCGATGCAATTACTGTGTTTCATCAACACTCTGATAGTCTAGACATTACAGAATGCCACCAGAAGTGCATCGGAAACTACTACTGGTCTTCCAGGGAACGATCAAAGCGTAGATTGTTTGAGACATTACTCCCTTGGAAGAAAGTGCGCATGGTGACTGTTGTATTCAATCCCGATGCCTTTTCTGTGTTTCATCAATACTCTGATAGTCTACATATTACAGAATGCCACCAGAAGTGCATCGGAAACTACTACTGGTCTTCCAGTGAACGATCAAAACGTTGACTGTTTGGGACATTACTCCCATGGAGGAACGTGCGCATGGTGACTTTTTTATTCAATCCCGATACAATTTCTGTGTTTCATCAACTCTCTGATACTCCACAGATTACAGATTGCCTCCAGATGGGCATCGGAAACTACTACTGGTTTTCCAGGGAACGATCAAAGCGTAGACTGTTTGAGACATTACTGCCATGGAGGAAATTGTGCATGGTGACTGTTGTATTTAATCCCAATGCAATCTGTGTTTCATCAAAACTCTGATAGTCCACAGATTACAGAATGCATCCAGATGTGCATCGGAAACTACTATTGGTCTTCCAGGGAACGATCAAAGCGTAGACTGTTTGGGACATTACTCCTATGGAGGAAAGTGCGCATGGTGACTGTTGTATTCAATCCCGATGCAATTTCTGTGTTGCATCAACACTCTGAAAGTCCACAGATTACAGAATGCCTACAGATGTTAATCGGAAACTACTACTGGTCTTCCAGGGAACGATCAAAGCGTAGACTGTTTCAGACATTATACCCATGGAGGAAAGTGCGCATGGTGACTGTTGTATTCAATCCCGATGCAATTTCTGTGTTGCATCAACACTCTGAAAGTCCACAGATTACAGAATGCCTACAGATGTTAATCGGAAACTACTACTGGTCTTCCAGGGAACGATCAAAGCGTAGACTGTTTCAGACATTACACCCATGGAGGAAAGTGCGGATGGTGACTGTTTTATTCAATCCCGATGCAATTTCTGTGTTTCATCAACCTTCTGATACTCCACAGATTACAGAATTCCTCCAGATGTGCATCGGAAACTACTACTGGTCTTCCAGGGAACGATCAAAGCGTAGACTGTTTGAGACATTACTCAAATGGAGGAAGGTGCACATGGTGAGTGTTGTATTCAATCCCGATACAATCTCTATGTT
Source organism: Schistocerca gregaria (assembly GCF_023897955.1). Taxonomy (NCBI): domain Eukaryota; kingdom Metazoa; phylum Arthropoda; class Insecta; order Orthoptera; family Acrididae; genus Schistocerca; species Schistocerca gregaria. The sequence continues at coordinate 16,324,177 of NW_026061707.1, forward strand.
TCATCAACACTCTGATAGTCCACAGATTACAGAATGCATCCAGATGTGCATCGGATACTACTACTGGTCTTCCAGGGAACGATCAAATCGTAGACTGTTTGGGACATTACTCCTATGGAGGAAAGTGCGCATGGTGACTGTTGTATTCAATCCCGATGCAATTTCTGTGTTGCATCAACACTCTGAAAGTCCACAGATTACAGAATGCCTCCAGATGTTAATCAAAAACTACTACTGGTCTTCCCTGGGAACGATCAAAGTGTAGACTGTTTCAGACATTACACCCATGGAGGAAAGTGCGGATGGTGACTGTTTTATTCAATCCTGATGCAATTTCTGTGTTTCATCAACCCTCTGATACTCCACAGTTTACAGAATGCCTCCAGATGTGCATCGGAAACTACTACTTGTCTTCCAGGGAACGAATAAAGCGTAGACCATTTGAGACATTGCTTTTATGGAAGAAACAGCGCATGGTGACTGTTGTATGCAATCCCGATGGAATTTCTGTGTATCATCAACACTCTTATAGTCCACAGATTACAGAATGCCTCCAGATGTGCATCGGAAAGTAATACTGGTCTTTCCGGGAACGATCAAAGCGTAGACTGCTTGAGACATTACTCCCATAGTGGAAACTGAGCATGGTGACTGTTTTATTCAATCCCGAGGCGATGACTGTGTTTCATCAACACTCTGATAGTCTAGACATTACAGAATGCCACCAGAAGTGCATCGGAAACTACTACTGGTCTTCCAGGGAACAATCAAAGCGTAGATTGTTTGAGAAATTACTCCCTTGGAGGGAAGTGCGCATGGTGACTGTTGTATTCAATCCCGATGCATTTTCTGTGTTTCATCAACACTCTGATACTCCACAGATTACAGAAAGCCTTCAGATGTTCATCGGAAACTACTACTGGTCTTCCAGGGAACGATCAAAACGTTGACTGTTTGGGACATTACTCCCATGGAGGAAAGTGCGCATGGTGACTGTTGTATTCAATCCCGATGCAATTTCTGTGTTTCATCAACACTCTGATAGTCCACAGATTACAGAATGCCTCCAGATGTTAGTCGGAAACTACTAGTGGTCTTCCCAGGAACGATCAAAGCGTAGACTGTTTCAGACATTACGCCCATGGAGAAAAGTGCGGATGGTGACTGTTTTATTCAATCCCGATACAATTTCTGTGTTTCATCAACACTCTGATACTCCACAGATTACAGAATGCCTCCAGATGGGCATCGGAAACTACTACTGGTCTTCCAGGGAACGATCAAAGCGTAGACTGTTTGAGACATTACTGCCATGGAGGAAATTGTGCATGGTGACTGTTGTATTTAATCCCAATGCAATCTGTGTTTCATCAACACTCTGATAGTCCACAGATTACAGAATGCCTCCAGATGTTAATCGGAAACTTCTACTGGTTATCCAGGGAACGATCAAAGCGTAGACTGTTTGGGACATTACTCCCATGGAGGAAAGTGCGTATGGTGACTATTGTATTCAATCCCGATGCAATTTCTGTGTTTCATCAATACTCTGATAGTCCACAGATTACAGAATGCCACCAGATGTGCATAGGAAATACTACTGGTCTTCCAGGGAACGATCAATGCGTAGACTGCTTGAGAATTACTCCTATGGGGGAAAGTGCGCATTGTGACTGTTGTATTCAATCCCGAAGCAATTTCTGTGTTTCATCAACACTCTGATAGTCCACAGATTACAGAATGCCTCCAGATGTGCATCGGAAACTACTACTGGTCTTCCAGGGAACGAATAATGCGTAGACTGTTTGAGACATTGCTTTTATGGAAGAAACAGCGCATGGTGACTGTTGTATTCAATCCCGATGGAATTTCTGTGTTTCATCAACGCTCTGATAGTCCACAGATTACAGAATGCCTCAAGATGTGCATCGGAAACTACTACTGGTCATTCCGGGAACGATCAAAGCGTAGACTGCTTGAGACATTACTCCCATGGAGGAATGTGAGCATGGTGACTGTTTTATTCAATCCCGATGCAATTACTGTGTTTCATCAACACTCTGATAGTCTAGACATTACAGAATGCCACCAGAAGTGCATCGGAAACTACTACTGGTCTTCCAGGGAACGATCAAAGCGTAGATTGTTTGAGACATTACTCCCTTGGAAGAAAGTGCGCATGGTGACTGTTGTATTCAATCCCGATGCCTTTTCTGTGTTTCATCAATACTCTGATAGTCCACATATTACAGAATGCCACCAGAAGTGCATCGGAAACTACTACTGGTCTTCCAGTGAACGATCAAAACGTTGACTGTTTGGGACATTACTCCCATGGAGGAACGTGCGCATGGTGACTTTTTTATTCAATCCCGATACAATTTCTGTGTTTCATCAACTCTCTGATACTCCACAGATTACAGAATGCCTACAGATGTTAATCGGAAACTACTACTGGTCTTCCAGGGAACGATCAAGGCGTAGACTGTTTGAGACATTACTGCCATGGAGGAAATTGTGCATGGTGACTGTTGTATATAATCCCAATGCAATCTGTGTTTCATCAAAACTCTGATAGTCCACAGATTACAGAATGCATCCAGATGTGCATCGGAAACTACTATTGGTCTTCCAGGGAACGATCAAAGCGTAGACTGTTTGGGACATTACTCCTATGGAGGAAAGTGCGCATGGTGACTGTTGTATTCAATCCCGATGCAATTTCTGTTTTGCATCAACACTCTGAAAGTCCACAGATTACAGAATGCCTACAGATGTTAATCGGAAACTACTACTGGTCTTCCAGGGAACGATCAAAGCGTAGACTGTTTCAGACATTATACCCATGGAGGAAAGTGCGCATGGTGACTGTTGTATTCAATCCCGATGCAATTTCTGTGTTGCATCAACACTCTGAAAGTCCACAGATTACAGAATGCCTACAGATGTTAATCGGAAACTACTACTGGTCTTCCAGGGAACGATCAAAGCGTAGAATGTTTCAGACATTACACCCATGGAGGAAAGTGCGGATGGTGACTGTTTTATTCAATCCCGATGCAATTTCTGTGTTTCATCAACTCTCTGATACTCCACAGATTACAGAATGCCTCCAGATGTGCATCGGAAACTACTACTGGTCTTCCAGGGAACGATCAAAGCGTAGACTGTTTGAGACATTACTCAAATGGAATAAGGTGCACATGGTGAGTGTTGTATTCAATCCCGATACAATCTCTATGTTTCATCAACACTCTGATAGTCCACAGATTACAGAATGCATCCAGATGTGCATCGGATACTACTACTGGTCTTCCAGGGAACGATCAAATCGTAGACTGTTTGGGACATTACTCCTATGGAGGAAAGTGCGCATGGTGACTGTTGTATTCAATCCCGATGCAATTTCTGTGTTGCAACAACACTCTGAAAGTCCACAGATTACAGAATGCCTCCAGATGTTAATCAAAAACTACTACTGGTCTTCCCTGGGAACGATCAAAGTGTAGACTGTTTCAGACATTACACCCATGGAGGAAAGTGCGGATGGTGACTGTTTTATTCAATCCTGATGCAATTTCTGTGTTTCATCAACCCTCTGATACTCCACAGATTACAGAATGCCTCCAGATGTGCATCGGAAACTACTACTTGTCTTCCAGGGAACGAATAAAGCGTAGACCATTTGAGACATTGCTTTTATGGAAGAAACAGCGCATGGTGACTGTTGTATGCAATCCCGATGGAATTTCTGTGTTTCATCAACACTCTGATAGTCCACAGATTACAGAATGCCTCCAGATGTGCATCGGAAAGTAATACTGGTCTTTCCGGGAACGATCAAAGCGTAGACTGCTTGAGACATTACTCCCATAGAGGAAACTGAGCATGGTGACTGTTTTATTCAATCCCGAGGCGATGACTGTGTTTCATCAACACTCTGATAGTCTAGACATTACAGAATGCCACCAGAAGTGCATCGGAAACTACTACTGGTCTTCCAGGGAACAATCAAAGCGTAGATTGTTTGAGAAATTACTCCCTTGGAGGGAAGTGCGCATGGTGACTGTTGTATTCAATCCCGATGCATTTCCTGTGTTTCATCAACACTCTGATACTCCACAGATTACAGAAAGCCTTCAGATGTTCATCAGAAACTACTACTGGTCTTCCAGGGAACGATCAAAACGTTGACTGTTTGGGACATTACTCCCATGGAGGAAAGTGCGCATGGTGACTGTTGTATTCAATCCCGATGCAATTTCTGTGTTTCATCAACACTCTGATAGTCCACAGATTACACAATGCCTCCAGATGTTAGTCGGAAACTACTAGTGGTCTTCCAAAGAACGATCAAAGCGTAGACTGTTTCAGACATTACGCCCATGGAGGAAAGTGCGGATGGTGACTGTTTTATTCAATCCCGATACAATATCTGTGTTTCATCAACACTCTGATACTCCACAGATTACAGAATGCCTCCAGATGGGCATCGGAAACTACTACTGGTCTTCCAGGGAACGATCAAATCGTAGACTGTTTGAGACATTACTGCCATGGAGGAAATTGTGCATGGTGACTGTTGTATTTAATCCCAATGCAATCTGTGTTTCATCAACACTCTGATAGTCCACAGATTACAGAATGCCTCCAGATGTTAATCGGAAACTTCTACTGGTTATCCAGGGAACGATCAAAGCGTAGACTGTTTGGGACATTACTCCCATGGAGGAAAGTGCGCATGGTGACTATTGTATTCAATCCCGATGCAATTTCTGTGTTTCATCAATACTCTGATAGTCCACAGATTACACAATGCCACCAGATGTGCATAGGAAATACTACTGGTCTTCCAGGGAACGATCAATGCGTAGACTGCTTGAAAATTACTCCTATGCGGGAAAGTGCGCATTGTGACTGTTGTATTCAATCCCGAAGCAATTTCTGTGTTTCATCAACACTCTGATAGTCCACAGATTACAGAATGCCTCCAGATGTGCATCGGAAACTACTACTGGTCTTCCAGGGAACGATCAAAGCGTACACTGTTTGAGACATTACTCAAATGGAGGAAGGTGCACATGGTGAGTGTTGTATTCAATCCCGATACAATTTCTATGTTTCATCAACACTCTGATAGTCCACAGATTACAGAATGCATCCAGATGTGCATCGGAAACTACTACTGGTCTTCCCTGGGAACGATCAAAGTGTAGACTGTTTCAGACATTACACCCACGGAGGAAAGTGCGGATGGTGACTGTTTTATTCAATCCTGATGCAATTTCTGTGATTCATCAACCCTCTGATACTCCACAGATTACAGAATGCCTCCAGATGTGCATCGGAAACTACTACTTGTCTTCCAGGGAACGAATAAAGCGTAGACCGTTTGAGACATTGCTTTTATGGAAGAAACAGCGCATGGTGACTGTTGTATGCAATCCCGATGGAATTTCTGTGTTTCGTCAACACTCTGATAGTCCACAGATTACAGAATGCCTCCAGATGTGCATCGGAAAGTAATACTGGACTTTCCGGGAACGATCAAAGCGTAGACTGCTTGAGACATTACTCCCATAGAGGAAAGTGAGCATGGTGACTGTTTTATTCAATCAAGAGGCGATAACTGTGTTTCATCAACACTCTGATAGTCTAGACATTACAGAATGCCACCAGAAGTGCATCGGAAACTACTACTGGTCTTCCAGGGAACAATCAAAGCGTAGATTGTTTGAGAAATTACTCCCTTGGAGGGAAGTGCGCATGGTGACTGTTGTATTCAATCCCGATGCATTTTCTGTGTTTCATCAACACTCTGATACTCCACAGATTACAGAAAGCCTTCAGATGTTCATCGGAAACTACTACTGGTCTTCCAGGGAACGATCAAAACGTTGACTGTTTGGGACATTACTCCCATGGAGGAAAGTGCGCATGGTGACTGTTGTATTCAATCCCGATGCAATTTCTGTGTTTCATCAACACTCTGATAGTCCACAGATTACAGAATGCCTCCAGATGTTAATCGGAAACTACTAGTGGTCTTCCCAGGAACGATCAAAGCGTAGACTGTTTCAGACATTACGCCCATGGAGGAAAGTGCGGATGGTGACTGTTTTATTCAATCCCGATACAATTTCTGTGTTTCATCAACTCTCTGATACTCCACAGATTACAGAATGCCTCCAGATGGGCATCGGAAACTACTACTGGTCTTCCAGGGAACTATCAAAGCGTAGACTGTTTGAGACATTACTGCCATGGAGGAAATTGTGCATGGTGACTGTTGTATTTAATACCAATGCAATCTGTGTTTCATCAACACTCTGATAGTCCACAGATTACAGAATGCCTCCAGATGTTAATCGGAAACTTCTACTGGTAATCCAGGGAACGATCAAAGCGTAGACTGTTTGGGACATTACTCCCATGGAGGAAAGTGGGCATGGTGACTATTGTATTCAATCCCGATGCAATTTCTGTGTTTGATCAATACTCTGATAGTCCACAGAGAACAGAAAGCCTCCAGATGTGCATCGGAAACTACTACTGGTCTTCCAGGGAACGATCAAAACGTTGACTGTTTGGGACATTACTCCCATGGAGGAAAGTGCGCATGGTGACTGTTGTATTCAATCCCGATGCAATTTCTGTGTTTCATCAACACTCTGATAGTCCACAGATTACAGAATGCCTCCAGATGTTAATCGGAAACTACTACTGGTCTTCCCGGGAACGATAAAAGCGTAGACTGTTTCAGACATTACTCCCATGGAGGAAAGTGCGGAAGGTGACTGTTTCATTCAATCCCGATACAATTTCTGTGTTTCATCAACTCTCTGATACTCCACAGATTACAGAATGCCTCCAGATGGGCATCGGAAACTACTACTGGTCTTCCAGGGAACGATCAAAGCGTAGACTGTTTGAGACATTACTGCCATGGAGGAAAGTGTGCATGGTGACCGTTGTATTCAATTCCAATGCAATTTCTGTGTTTCATCAACACTCTGATAGTCCACAGATTACAGAATGCCTCCAGATGTGCATCGGAAACTACTACTGCTCTTCCAGCGAACGATCAAATTGTAGAGTGTTTGAGACATTACTCCCATGGAGGAATGTGCGCATAGTGACTGTTGTATTCAATTCCGATGCAATTTTTGTGTTTTATCAACACTCTGATACTCCACAGATTACAGAATGCCTCCAAATGTGCATCGGAAACTACTACTGGTCTTCCAGGGAACGATCAAAGCGTAAACTCTTTGAGACATTACTCCTATGGACGAAAGTGCGCATGCTGACTGTTGTATTCAATCCCGATGCATTTTCTGTGTTTTATCAACACTCTGATAGTCCACAGGTTACAGAATGCCACGAGATGTGCATCGGAAACTACTACTGGTCTTCCCGGGAACGATCAAAGCGTAGACTCTTAGAGACATTACTCCCATGGAGTAATGTGCGCATAGTGACTGTTGTATTCAATCCCAATGCAATATCTGTGTTTTATCAACACTCTGATACTCCACAGATTACAGAATGCCTCCAAATGTGCATCGGAAACTACTACTGGTCTTCCCGGGAACGATCAAAGTGTATACTGTTTGAGACAATACTCCCATGGAGGAAAGTGCGCATGGTGACTGTTGTATTCAATCCCGATGCATTTTCTATGTTTCATCAACACTCTGATACTCCACAGATTACAGAAAGCCTCCAGATGTTCATCGGAAACTACTACTGGTCTTCCAGGGAACGATCAAAACGTAGACTGTTTGGGACATTACTAACATGGAGGAAAGTGCGCATGGTGACTGTTGTATTCAATCCCGATGCACTTTCTGTGTTTCATCAACACTCTGATAGTCCACAGATTACAGAATGCCACGAGATGTGCATCGGAAACTACTACTGGTCTTCCCGGGAACGATCAAAGCGTAGACTGTTTGAGACATTACTCCCATGGAGGAATGTGCGCATTGTGACTGTTGTATTCAATCCCGATGCAATTTCTGTGTTTTATCAACACTCTGATACTAAACAGATTACAGAAAGCCTCCAAATGTGCATCGGAAACTACTACTGGTCTTCCAGGGAACGATCAATGCGTAGACTGTTTCAGACTTTACTCCCATGGAGGAAAGTGCGGATGGTGACTGTTTTATTCAATCCCGATACTATTTCTGTGTTTCATCAACTCTCTGATACTCCACAGATTACGGAATGCCTCCAGATGGGCATCGGAAACTACTACTGGTCTTCCAGGGAACGATCAAAACGTAGACCGTTTTGAGACTTTACTGCCATGGAGGAAAGTGTGCATGGTGACTGTTGTATTCAATCCCGATGCAATTTCTGTGTTTCATCAACACTCTGATAGTCCACAGATTACAGAATGCCTCCAGATGTTAATCGGAAACTTCTACTGGTCTTCCAGGGAACGATCAAATTGTAGAGTGTTTGAGACATTACTCCCATGGAGGAATGTGCGCATAGTGACTGTTGTATTCAATCCCGATGCATTTTCTGTATTTTATCAACACTCTGATACTCAACAGATTACAGACTGCCTCCAAATGTGCATCGGAAACTACTACTGGCCTTCCAGGGAACGATCAAAGCGTAAACTCTTTGAGACATTACTCCCATGGAGGAAAGTGCGCATGGTGACTGTTGTATTTAATCCCGATGCATTTTCTGTGTTTCATCAACACTCTGATAGTCCACAGATTACAGAAAGCCACGAGATATGCATCGGAAACTACTACTGGTCTTCCCGGGAACGATCAAAGTGTAGACTGTTTGAGATATTACTCCCATGGAGGAAAGTGCGCATGGTGACTGTTGTATTCAATCCCGATGCAATTTCTGTGTTTCATCAACACTCTGATACTCCACAGATTACAGAATGCCTCCAGATGTGAAGTTGAAACTACTACTGGCCTTCCACTGAACGATCAAAGCGTAGACTGTTTGAGACATTACTTTTATGGAGGAATGTGCTCATGGTGATTGTTGTATTCAATCCCGATTCAATTTCTATGTTTCATCAACACTCTGATAGTCCACAGATTACAGAATGCCTCCAGATGTTAATCGGAAACTACTACTGGTCTTCCCGGGAACGATCAAAGCGTAGACTGTTTCAGACATTACTCCCACGTAAGAAAGTGCGGATGGTGACTGTTTTATTCAATCCCGATACAATTTCTGTGTTTCATCAACTCTCTGATACTCCACAGATTACAGAATGCCTTCAGATGGGAATCTGAAACTACTACTGGTCTTCCAGGGAACGATCAAAGCGTAGACTGTTTGAGACATTACTGCCATGGAGGAAATTGTGCATGGTTACTGTTGTATTCAATCCCAATGCAATCTGTGTTTCATCAACACTCTGATAGTCCACAGATTACAGAATGCCTCCAGATGTTAATCGGAAACTACTACTGGTCTTTCCGGGAACGATCAAAGCGTAGACTGTTTCAGACATTACTCCCATGGAGGAAAGTCTGATGGTGACTGTTTCATTCAATCCCGATAGAATTTCTGTGTTTCATCAACTCTCTGATACTCCACAGATTACAGAATGCCTCCAGATGTGCTTCGGAAACTACTACTGCTCTTCCAGCGAACGATCAAATTGTAGAGTGTTTGAGAAATTACTCCCATGGAGGAATGTGCGCATAGTGACTGTTGTATTCTATCCCGATGCAATTTTTGTGTTTTATCAACACTCTGATACTCCACAGATTACAGATTGTCTCCAAATGTGCATCGGAAACTACTACTGGTCTTCCAGGGAACGATCAAAGCGTAAACTCTTTGAGACATTACTCCCATGGACGAAAGTGCGCATGCTGACTGTTGTATTCAATCCCGATACATTTTCTGTGTTTTATCAACACTCTGATAGTCCACAGATTACAGAATGCCACGAGATGAGCATCGGAAACTACTACTGGTCTTCCCGGGAACGATCAAAGCGTAGACTGTTAGAGACATTACTCCCATGGAGGAATGTGCGCATAGTGACTGTTGTATTCAATCCCAATGCAATATCTGTGTTTTATCAACACTCTGATACTCCACAGATTACAGAATGCCTCCAAATGTGCATCGGAAACTACTACTGGTCTTCCCGGGAACGATCAAAGTGTAGACTGTTTGAGACAATACTCCCATGGAGGAAAGTGCGCATGGTAACTGTTGTATTCAATCCCGATGCATTTTCTGTGTTTCATCAACACTCTGATACTCCACAGATTACAGAAAGCATCCAGATGTTCATCGGAAACTACTACTGGTCTTCCAGGGAACGATCAAAACGTAGACTGTTTGGGACATTACTCCCATGGAGGAAAGTGCGCATGGTGACTGTTGTATTCAATCCCGATGCAATTTCTGTGTTTCATCAACACTCTGATAGACCACAGATTACAGAATGCCTCCAGATGTTAATCGGAAACTACTACTGGTCTTCCAGGGAACGATCAAATTGTAGAGTGTTTTAGACATTACTCCCATGGAGGAATGTGCGCATAGTGACTGTTGTATTCAATCCCGATGCAATTTCTGTGTTTTATCAACACTCTGATACTCCATAGATTACAGAATGCCTCCAAATGTGCATCGGAAACTACTACTGGTCTTCCAGGGAACGATCAAAGCGTAAACTCTTTGAGACATTACTCCCATGGAGGAAAGTGCGCATGGTGACTGTTGTATTCAATCCCGATGCATTTTCTGTGTTTCATCAACACTCTGATAGTCCACAGATTCCAGAATGCCACGAGATGTGCATCGGAAACTACTACTGGTCTTCCCGGGAACGATCAAAGCGTAGACTGTTTGAGACATTACTCCCATGGAGGAATGTGCGCATAGTGACTGTTGTATTCAATCCCGATGCAATTTCTGTGTTTTATCAACACTCTGATACTAAACAGATTACAGAAAGCCTCCAGATGTTCATCGGAAACTACTACTGGTCTTCCAGGGAACGATCAAAACGTAGACTGTTTGGGACATGACTCCCATGGAGAAAAGTGCGCATGGTGACTGTTGTATTCAATCCCGATGCAATCTCTGTGTTTCATCAACACTCTGATAGACCACAGATTACAGAATGCCTCCAGATGTTAATCGGAAACTACTACTGGTCTTCCCGGGAACGATCAAAGTGTAGACTGTTAGAGATATTACTCCCATGGAGGAAAGTGCGCATGGTGACTGTTGTAATCAATCCCGATGCAATTTCTGTGTTTCATCAACACTCTGATACTCCACAGATTACAGAATGCCTCCAGATGGGCAGTTGAAACTACTACAGGCCTTCCACTGAACGATCAAAGCGTAGACTATTTGAGACATTACTCCTATGGAGGAAACTGCGCATGGAGAATGTTGTATTCAATCCCGATACAATTTCTGTGTTTCATCAACTCTCTGATACTCCACAGATTACGGAATGCCTCCAGATGGGCATCGGAAACTACTACTGGTCTTCCAGGGAACTATCAAAGCGTAGACTGTTTGAGACATTACTGCCATGGAGGAAAGTGTGCATGGTGACTGTTGTATTCAATCCCGATGCAATTTCTGTGTTTCATCAACACTCTGATACTCCACAGATTACAGAATGCCTCCAGATGTGAAGTTGAAACTACTACTGGCCTTCCACTGAACGATCAAAGCGTAGACTGTTTGAGACATTACTTTTATGGAGGAATGTGCTCATGGTGATTGTTGTATTCAATCCCGATTCAATTTCTATGTTTCATCAACACTCTGATAGTCCACAGATTACAGAATGCCTCCAGATGTTAATCGGAAACTACTACTGGTCTTCCCGGGAACGATCAAAGCGTAGACTGTTTCAGACATTACTCCCACGGAGCAAAGTGCGGATGGCGACTCTTTTATTCAATCCCGATACAATTTCTGTGTTTCATCAACTCTCTGATACTCCACAGATTACAGAATGCCTTCAGATGGGCATCTGAAACTACTACTGGTCTTCCAGGGAACGATCAAAGCGTAGACTGTTTGAGACATTACTGCCATGGAGGAAATTGTGCATGGTGACTGTTGTATTCAATCCCAATGCAATCTGTGTTTCATCAACACTCTGATAGTCCACAGATTACAGAATGCCTCCAGATGTTAATCGGAAACTCTTACTGGTCATCCAGGGAACGATCAAAGCGTAGACTGTTTGGGACATTACTCCCATGGAGGAAAGTGCGCATGGTGACTATTGTATTCAATCCCGATGCAATTTCTGTGTTTCATCAATACTCTGATAGTCCACAGATTACAGAATGCCACCAGATGTGCTTAGGAAATACCACTGGCCTTCCAGGGAACGATCAATGCGTAGACTGCTTGAGAATTACTCCTATGGGGGAAAGTGCGCATTGTGACTGTTGTATTCAATCCCGAAGCAATTTCTGTGTTTCATCAACACTCTGATAGTCCACAGATTACAGAATGCCTCCAGATGTGCATCAGAAACTACTACTGGTCTTCCAGGGAACGATCAAGGCGTAGACTGTTTGAGACGTTACTCAAATGGAGGAAGGTGCACATGGTGAGTGTTGTATTCAATCCCGATACAATTTCTATGTTGCATCAACACTCTGATAGTCCACAGATTACAGAATGCATCCAGATGTGCATCGGAAACTACTACTGGTCTTCCAGGGAACGATCAAAGCGTAGACTGTTTGGGACATTACTCCTATGGAGGAAAGTGCGCATGGTGACTGTTGTATTCAATCCCGATGCAATTTCTGTGTTGCATCAACACTCTGAAAGTCCACAGATTACAGAATGCCTCCAGATGTTCATCATAAACTACTACTGGTCTTCCCTGTGAACGATCAAACCGTAGACTGTTTCAGACATTACACCCATGGAGGAAAGTGCGGATGGTGACTGTTTCATTCAATCCCGATGCAATTTCTGTGTTTCATCAACCCTCTGATACTCCACAGATTACAGAATGCCTCCAGATGTGCATCGGAAACTAGTACTTGTCTTCCAGGGAACGAATAAAGCGTAGACTGTTTGAGACATTGCTTTTATGGAAGAAACAGCGCATGGTGACTGTTGTATGCAATCCCGATGGAATTTCTGTGTTTCATCAACACTCTGATAGTCCACAGATTACAGAATGCCTCCAGATGTTAATCGGAAACTCTTACTGGTCATCCAGGGAACGATCAAAGCGTAGACTGTTTGGGACATTACTCCCATGGAGGAAAGTGCGCATGGTGACTATTGTATTCAATCCCGATGCAATTTCTGTGTTTCATCAATACTCTGATAGTCCACAGATTACAGAATGCCACCAGATGTGCTTAGGAAATACCACTGGCCTTCCAGGGAACGATCAATGCGTAGACTGCTTGAGAATTACTCCTATGGGGGAAAGTGCGCATTGTGACTGTTGTATTCAATCCCGAAGCAATTTCTGTGTTTCATCAACACTCTGATAGTCCACAGATTACAGAATGCCTCCAGATGTGCATCAGAAACTACTACTGGTCTTCCAGGGAACGATCAAGGCGTAGACTGTTTGAGACGTTACTCAAATGGAGGAAGGTGCACATGGTGAGTGTTGTATTCAATCCCGATACAATTTCTATGTTGCATCAACACTCTGATAGTCCACAGATTACAGAATGCATCCAGATGTGCATCGGAAACTACTACTGGTCTTCCAGGGAACGATCAAAGCGTAGACTGTTTGGGACATTACTCCTATGGAGGAAAGTGCGCATGGTGACTGTTGTATTCAATCCCGATGCAATTTCTGTGTTGCATCAACACTCTGAAAGTCCACAGATTACAGAATGCCTCCAGATGTTCATCATAAACTACTACTGGTCTTCCCTGTGAACGATCAAACCGTAGACTGTTTCAGACATTACACCCATGGAGGAAAGTGCGGATGGTGACTGTTTCATTCAATCCCGATGCAATTTCTGTGTTTCATCAACCCTCTGATACTCCACAGATTACAGAATGCCTCCAGATGTGCATCGGAAACTAGTACTTGTCTTCCAGGGAACGAATAAAGCGTAGACTGTTTGAGACATTGCTTTTATGGAAGAAACAGCGCATGGTGACTGTTGTATGCAATCCCGATGGAATTTCTGTGTTTCATCAACACTCTGATAGTCCACAGATTACAGAATGCCTCCAGATGTGCATCGGAAAGTAATACTGGTCTTTCCGGGAACGATCAAAGCGTAGACTGCTTGAGACATTACTCCCATGGAGGAAAGTGAGCATGGTGACTGTTTTATTCAATCCCGAGGCAATTACTGTGTTTCATCAACACTCTGATAGTCTAGACATTACAGAATGCCACCAGAAGTGCATCGGAAGCTACTACTGGTCTTCCAGGGAACAATCAAAGCGTAGATTGTTTGAGAAATTACTCCCTTGGAGGGAAGTGCGCATGGTGACTGTTGTATTCAATCCCGATGCATTTTCTGTGTTTAATCAACACTCTGATACTCCACAGATTACAGAAAGCCTTCAGATGTTCATCGGAAACTACTACTGGTCTTCCAGGGAACGATCAAAACGTTGACTGTTTGGGACATTACTCCCATGGAGGAAAGTGCGCATAGTGACTGTTGTATTCAATCCCGATGCAATTTCTGTGTTTCATCAACACTCTGATAGTCGACAGATTACAGAATGCTTCCAGATGTTAATCGGAAACTACTAGTGGTCTTCCCAGGAACGATCAAAGCGTAGACTGTTTCAGACATTACTCCCATGGAGGAAAGTGCGGATGGTGACTGTTTTATTCAATCCCGATTCAATTTCTGTGTTTCATCAACTCTCTGATACTCCACAGATTACAGAATGCCTCCAGATGGGCATCGGAAACTACTACTGGTCTTATAGGGAACGATCAAAGCGTAGACTGTTTGAGACATTATGGCCATGGAGGAAAGTGTGCATGGTGACTGTTGTATTCAATCCCGATGCAATTTCGGTGTTTCATCAACACTCTAATAGTCCACAGATTACAGAGTGCCTCCAGATGTTAATCGGAAACTTGTACTGGTCTTCCAGGGAACGATCAAATTGTAGAGTGTTTGAGACATTACTCCCATGGAGGAATGTGCGCATAGTGACTGTTGTATTCAATCGCAATGCAATTTTTGTGTTTTATCAACACTCTGATACTCCACAGATTACGGAATGCCTCCAGATGGGCATCGGAAACTACTACTGGTCTTCCAGGGAACGATCAAAGCGTAGACTGTTTGAGACATTACTGCCATGGAGGAAAGTGTGCATGGTGACTGTTGTATTCAATCCCGATGCAATTTCTGTGTTTCATCAACACTCTGATACTTCACAGATTACAGAATGCCTCCAGATGTGAAGTTGAAACTACTACTGGCCTTCCACTGAACGATCAAAGCGTAGACTGTTTGAGACATTACTTTTATGGAGGAATGTGCTCATGGTGATTGTTTTATTCAATCCCGATTCAATTTCTATGTTTCATCAACACTCTGATAGTCCACAGATTACAGAATGCCTCCAGATGTTAATCGGAAACTACTACTGGTCTTCCTGGGAACGATCAAAGCGTAGACTGTTTCAGACATTACTCCCACGGAGGAAAGTGCGGATGGTGACTCTTTTATTCAATCCCGATACAATTTCTGTGTTTCATCAACTCTCTGATAATCCACAGATTACAGAATGCCTTCAGATGGGCATCTGAAACTACTACTGGTCTTCCAGGGAACGATCAAAGCGTAGACTGTTTGAGACATTACTGCCATGGAGGAAATTGTGCATGGTGACTGTTGTATTCAATCCCAATGCAATCTGTGTTTCATCAACACTCTGATAGTCCACAGATTACAGAATGCCTCCAGATGTTAATCGTAAACTCTTACTGGTCATCCAGGGAACGATCAAAGCGTAGACTGTTTGGGACACTACTCCCATATAGGAAAGTGCGCATGGTGACAATTGTATTCAATCCCGATGCAATTTCTGTGTTTCATCAATACTCTGATAGTCCACAGATTACAGAATGCCACCAGATGTGCATAGGAAATACTACTGGCCTTCCAGGGAACGATCAATGCGTAGACTGCTTGAGAATTACTCCTATGGGGGAAAGTGCGCATTGTGACTGTTGTATTCAATCCCGAAGCAATTTCTGTGTTTCATCAACACTCTGATAGTCCACAGATTACAGAATGCCCCCAGATGTGCATCAGAAACTACTACTGGTCTTCCAGGGAACGATCAAGGCGTAGACTGTTTGAGACATTACTCAAATGGAGGAAGGTGCACATGGTGAGTGTTGTATTCAATCCCGATACAATTTCTATGTTGCATCAACACCCTGATAGTCCACAGATAACAGAATGCATCCAGATGTGCATCGGAAACTACTACTGGTCTTCCAGGGAACGATCAAAGCGTAGACTGTTTGGGACATTACTCCTATGGAGGAAAGTGCGCATGGTGACTGTTGTATTCAATCCCGATGCAATTTCTGTGTTGCATCAACACTCTGAAAGTCCACAGATTACAGAATGCCTCCAGATGTTCATCATAAACTACTACTGGTCTTCCCTGTGAACGATCAAACCGTAGACTGTTTCAGACATTACACCCATGGAGGAAAGTGCGGATGGTGACTGTTTCATTCAATCCCGATGCAATTTCTGTGTTTCATCAACCCTCTGATACTCCACAGATTACAGAATGCCTCCAGATGTGCATCGGAAACTAGTACTTGTCTTCCAGGGAACGAATAAAGCGTAGACTGTTTGAGACATTGCTTTTATGGAAGAAACAGCGCATGGTGACTGTTGTATGCAATCCCGATGGAATTTCTGTGTTTCATCAACACTCTGATAGTCCACAGATTACAGAATGCCTCCAGATGTGCATCGGAAAGTAATACTGGTCTTTCCGGGAACGATCAAAGCGTAGACTGCTTGAGACATTACTCCCATGGAGGAAAGTGAGCATGGTGACTGTTTTATTCAATCCCGAGGCAATTACTGTGTTTCATCAACACTCTGATAGTCTAGACATTACAGAATGCCACCAGAAGTGCATCGGAAGCTACTACTGGTCTTCCAGGGAACAATCAAAGCGTAGATTGTTTGAGAAATTACTCCCTTGGAGGGAAGTGCGCATGGTGACTGTTGTATTCAATCCCGATGCATTTTCTGTGTTTAATCAACACTCTGATACTCCACAGATTACAGAAAGCCTTCAGATGTTCATCGGAAACTACTACTGGTCTTCCAGGGAACGATCAAAACGTTGACTGTTTGGGACATTACTCCCATGGAGGAAAGTGCGCATAGTGACTGTTGTATTCAATCCCGATGCAATTTCTGTGTTTCATCAACACTCTGATAGTCCACAGATTACAGAATGCTTCCAGATGTTAATCGGAAACTACTAGTGGTCTTCCCAGGAACGATCAAAGCGTAGACTGTTTCAGACATTACTCCCATGGAGGAAAGTGCGGATGGTGACTGTTTTATTCAATCCCGATTCAATTTCTGTGTTTCATCAACTCTCTGATACTCCACAGATTACAGAATGCCTCCAGATGGGCATCGGAAACTACTACTGGTCTTATAGGGAACGATCAAAGCGTAGACTGTTTGAGACATTATGGCCATGGAGGAAAGTGTGCATGGTGACTGTTGTATTCAATCCCGATGCAATTTCGGTGTTTCATCAACACTCTAATAGTCCACAGATTACAGAGTGCCTCCAGATGTTAATCGGAAACTTGTACTGGTCTTCCAGGGAACGATCAAATTGTAGAGTGTTTGAGACATTACTCCCATGGAGGAATGTGCGCATAGTGACTGTTGTATTCAATCGCAATGCAATTTTTGTGTTTTATCAACACTCTGATACTCCACAGATTACGGAATGCCTCCAGATGGGCATCGGAAACTACTACTGGTCTTCCAGGGAACGATCAAAGCGTAGACTGTTTGAGACATTACTGCCATGGAGGAAAGTGTGCATGGTGACTGTTGTATTCAATCCCGATGCAATTTCTGTGTTTCATCAACACTCTGATACTTCACAGATTACAGAATGCCTCCAGATGTGAAGTTGAAACTACTACTGGCCTTCCACTGAACGATCAAAGCGTAGACTGTTTGAGACATTACTTTTATAGAGGAATGTGCTCATGGTGATTGTTGTATTCAATCCCGATTCAATTTCTATGTTTCATCAACACTCTGATAGTCCACAGATTACAGAATGCCTCCAGATGTTAATCGGAAACTACTACTGGTCTTCCTGGGAACGATCAAAGCGTAGACTGTTTCAGACATTACTCCCACGGAGGAAAGTGCGGATGGTGACTCTTTTATTCAATCCCGATACAATTTCTGTGTTTCATCAACTCTCTGATAATCCACAGATTACAGAATGCCTTCAGATGGGCATCTGAAACTACTACTGGTCTTCCAGGGAACGATCAAAGCGTAGACTGTTTGAGACATTACTGCCATGGAGGAAATTGTGCATGGTGACTGTTGTATTCAATCCCAATGCAATCTGTGTTTCATCAACACTCTGATAGTCCACAGATTACAGAATGCCTCCAGATGTTAATCGGAAACTCTTACTGGTCATCCAGGGAACGATCAAAGCGTAGACTGTTTGGGACACTACTCCCATATAGGAAAGTGCGCATGGTGACAATTGTATTCAATCCCGATGCAATTTCTGTGTTTCATCAATACTCTGATAGTCCACAGATTACAGAATGCCACCAGATGTGCATAGGAAATACTACTGGCCTTCCAGGGAACGATCAATGCGTAGACTGCTTGAGAATTACTCCTATGGGGGAAAGTGCGCATTGTGACTGTTGTATTCAATCCCGAAGCAATTTCTGTGTTTCATCAACACTCTGATAGTCCACAGATTACAGAATGCCCCCAGATGTGCATCAGAAACTACTACTGGTCTTCCAGGGAACGATCAAGGCGTAGACTGTTTGAGACATTACTCAAATGGAGGAAGGTGCACATGGTGAGTGTTGTATTCAATCCCGATACAATTTCTATGTTGCATCAACACCCTGATAGTCCACAGATAACAGAATGCATCCAGATGTGCATCGGAAACTACTACTGGTCTTCCAGGGAACGATCAAAGCGTAGACTGTTTGGGACATTACTCCTATGGAGGAAAGTGCGCATGGTGACTGTTGTATTCAATCCCGATGCAATTTCTGTGTTGCATCAACACTCTGGAAGTCCACAGATTACAGAATGCCTCCAGATGTTAATCATAAACTACTACTGGTCTTCCCTGTGAACGATCAAAGCGTAGACTGTTTCAGACATTACACCCATGGAGGAAAGTGCGGATGGTGATTGTTTTATTCAATCCCGATGCAATTTCTGTGTTTCATCAACCCTCTGATACTCCACAGATTACAGAATGCCTCCAGATGTGCATCGGAAACTACTACTTGTCTTCCAGGGAACGAATAAAGCGTAGACTGTTTGAGACATTGCTTTTATGGAAGAAACAGCGCATGGTGACTGTTGTATGCAATCCCGATGGAATTTCTGTGTTTCATCAACACTCTGATAGTCCACAGATTACAGAATGCCTCCAGATGTGCATCGGAAAGTAATACTGGTCTTTCCGGGAACGATCAAAGCGTAGACTGCTTGAGACATTACTCCCATGGAGGGAAGTGAGCATGGTGACTGTTTTATTCAATCCCGAGGCAATTACTGTGTTTCATCAACACTCTGATAGTCTAGACATTACAGAATGCCACCAGAAGTGCATCGGAAACTACTACTGGTCTTCCAGGGAACAATCAAAGCGTAGATTGTTTGAGAAATTACTCCCTTGGAGGGAAGTGCGCATGGTGACTGTTGTATTCAATCCCGATGCATTTTCTGTGTTTCATCAACACTCTGATACTCCACAGATTACAGAAAGCCTTCAGATGTTCATCGGAAACTACTACTGGTCTTCCAGGGAACGATCAAAACGTTGACTGTTTGGGACATTACTCCCATGGAGGAAAGTGCGCATAGTGACTGTTGTATTCAATCCCGATGCAATTTCTGTGTTTCATCAACACTCTGATAGTCCACAGATTACAGAATGCCTCCAGATGTTAATCGGAAACTACTAGTGGTCTTCCCAGGAACGATCAAAGCGTAGACTGTTTCAGACATACTCCCATGGAGGAAAGTGCGGATGGTGACTGTTTTATTCAATCCCGATTCAATTTCTGTGTTTCATCAACTCTCTGATACTCCACAGATTACAGAATGCCTCCAGATGGGCATCGGAAACTACTACTGGTCTTATAGGGAACGATCAAAGCGTAGACTGTTTGAGACATTATGGCCATGGAGGAAAGTGTGCATGGTGACTGTTGTATTCAATCCCGATGCAATTTCGGTGTTTCATCAACACTCTAATAGTCCACAGATTACAGAGTGCCTCCAGATGTTAATCGGAAACTTGTACTGGTCTTCCAGGGAACGATCAAATTGTAGAGTGTTTGAGACATTACTCCCATGGAGGAATGTGCGCATAGTGAGTGTTGTATTCAATCGCAATGCAATTTTTGTGTTTTATCAACACTCTGATACTCCACAGATTACAGAATGCCTCCAAATGTGCATCGGAAACTACTACTGGTCTTCCAGGGAACGATCAAAGCGTAAACTCTTTGAGACATTACTCCCATGGAGGAAAGTGCGCATGGTGACTGTTGTATTCAATCCCGATGCATTTTCTGTGTTTCATTAACACTCTGATACTCCACAGATTACAGAAAGCCTCCAGATGTTCATCGGAAACTACTACTGGTCTTCCAGGGAACGATCAAAACGTAGACTGTTTGGGACATTACTCCCATGGAGGAAAGTGCGCATGGTGACTGTTGTATTCAATCCCGAAGCAATTTCTGTGTTTCATCAACACTCTGATAGTCCACAGATTACAGAATGCCTCCAGATGTGCATCGGAAACTACTACTGGTCTTCCAGGGAACGATCAAAGCGTAGACTCTTTGAGACATTACTCAAATGGAGGAAGGTGCACATGGTGAGTGTTGTATTCAATCCCGATACAATTTCTGTGTTTCATCAACACTCAGATAGTCCACAGATTACAGAATGCATCCAGATGTGCATCGGAAACTACTACTGGTCTTCCAGGGAACGATCAAAGCGTAGACTGTTTGGGACATTACTCCCATATAGGAAAGTGCGCATGGTGACTGTTGTATTCAATCCCGATGCAATTTCTGTGTTGCATCAACACTCTGATAATCCACAGATTACAGAATGACTCCAGATGTTAATCGGAAACTACTACAGGTCTTCCCGGGAACGATCAAAGCGTAGACTGTTTCAGACATTACACCCATGGAGGAAAGTGCGGATGGTGACTGTTTTATTCAATCCCGATGCAATTTCTGTGTTTCATCAACACACTGATAGTCCACAGATTACAGAATGCCTCCAGATGTGCATCGGAAACTACTACTTGTCTTCCAGGGAACGAATAAAGCGTAGACTGTTTGAGACATTGCTTTTATGGAAGAAACAGCGCATGGTGACTGTTGTATTCAATCCCGATGGAATTTCTGTGTTTCATCAACACTCTGATAGTCCACAGATTACAGATAGCCTCCAGATGTGCATCGGAAACTACTACTGGTCTTTCTGGGAACGATCAAAGCGTAGACTGCTTGAGACATTACTCCCATGGAGGAAAGTGAGCATGGTGACTGTTTTATTCAATCCCGAGGCAATTACTGTGTTTCATCAACACTCTGATAGTCTAGACATTACAGAATGCCACCAGAAGTGCATCGGAAACTACTACTGGTCTTCCAGGGAACGATCAAAGCGTAGATTGTTTGAGACATTACTCCCATGGAGGAAAGTGCGCATGGTGATTGTTGTATTCAATCCCGATGCAATTCCTGTGTTTCATCAACACTCTGATAGTCCACAGATTACAGAATGCCTCCAGATGTTAATCGGAAACTACTACTGGTCTTCCCGGGAACGATCAAAGCGTAGACTGTTTCAGACATTACTCCCATGGAGGAAAGTGCGGATGGTGACTGTTTTATTCAATCCCGATACAATTTCTGTGTTTCATCAACTCTCTGATACTCCACAGATTACAGAATGCCTCCAGATGTTAATCGGAAACTTCTACTGCTCTTCCAGGGAGCAATCAAATTGTAGAGTGCTTGAGACATTACTCCCATGGAGGAATGTGCGCATAGTGACTGTTGTATTCAATCCCGATGCAATTTTTATGTTTTATCAACACTCTGAAACTCCACAGATTACAGAATGCCTCCAAATGTGCATCGGAAACTACTACTGGTCTTCCAGGGAACGATCAAAGCGTAAACTCTTTGAGACATTACTCACATGGAGCAAAGTGCGCATGGTGACTGTTGTATTCAATCCCGATGCAATTTCTGTGTTTCATCAACACTCTGATTCTCCACAGATTACAGAAAGCCTCCAGATGTTCATCGGAAACTACTACTGGTCTTCCAGGGAACGATCAAAACGCAGACTGTTTGGGACATTACTCCCATGGAGGAAAGTGCGCATGGTGACTGTTGTATTCAATCCCGATGCAATTTCTGTGTTTCATCAACACTCTGATAGACCACAGATTACAGAATGCCTCCAGATGTTAATCGGAAACTACTACTGGTCTTCCCGGGAACGATCAAAGCGTAGACTGTTTCAGACATTACTCCCATGGATGAAAGTGCGGATGGTGACTGTTTTATTCAATCCCGAAACGAAATCTGTGTTTCATCAACTCTCTGATCCTCCATAGATTACAGAATGCCTCCAGATGTGCATCGGAAACTACTACTGGTCTTCCAGGGAACGATCAAAGCGTAGACTGTTTGAGACATTACTGCCATGGTGGAAAGTGTGCATGGTGACTGTTGTATTCAATCCCGATGCAATTTCTGTGTTTCATCAACACTCTGATAGTCCACAGATTACAGAATGCCTCCAGATGCTAATCGGAAACTTCTACTGGTCTTCCAGGGAACGATCAAATTGTAGAGTGTTTGAGACATTACTCCCATTGAGGAATGTGCGCATAGTGACTATTGTATTCAATCCCGATGCAATTTCTGTGTTTTATCAACACTCTGATAGTCCACAGATTACAGAATGCCACGAGATGTGCATCGGAAACTACTACTGGTCTTCCCGGGAACGATAAAGTGTAGACTGTTAGAGATATTACTCCCATGGAGGAATGTGCGCATAGGGACTGTTGTATTCAATCCCGATGCAATTTCTGTGTTTCATCAAAACTCTGATAGTCCACAGATTACAGAATGCCACGAGATGTGCATCGGAAACTACTACTGGTCTTCCCGGGAACGATCAAAGTGTAAACTGTTAGAGATATTACTCCCATGGAGGAAAGTGCTCATGGTGACTGTTGTATTCAATCCCGATGCAATTTCTGTGTTTCAACAACACTCTGATACTCCACAGATTACAGAATGCCTCCAGATGTGCAGTTGAAACTACTACAGGCCTTCCACTGAACGATCAAAGCGTAGACTGTTTGAGACATTACTCCTATGGAGGAAACTGCGCATGGAGAATGTTGTATTCAATCCCGATGCAGTTTCTGTGTTTCATCAACACTCTGATAGTCCACAGATTACAGGATGCCTCCAGATGTTAATCGGAAACTACTACTGGTCTTCCAGGGAACGATCAAATTGTAGAGTGTTTGAGACATTACTTTTATGGAGGAATGTGCTCATGGTGATTGTTGTATTCAATCCCGATGCAATTTCTATGTTTCATCAACACTCTGATAGTCCACAGATTACAGAATGCCTCCAGATGTTAATCGGAAACTACTACTGGTCTTCCCGGGAACGATCAATGCGTAGACTGTTTCAGACATTAATCCCATTTAGGAAAGTGCAAATGGTGACTGTTTTATTCAATCCCGATACAATTTCTGTGTTTCATCAACTCTCTGATACTCCACAGATTACGGAATGCCTCCAGATGGGCATCGGAAACTACTACTGGTCTTCCAGGGAACGATCAAAGCGTAGACTGTTTGATACATTACTGCCATGGAGGAAAGTGTGCATGGTGACTGTTGTATTCAATCCCGATGCAATTTCTGTGTTTCATCAACACTCTGATAGTCCACAGATTACAGAATGCCTCCAGATGTTAGTCGGAAACTTCTACTGGTCTTCCAGGGAACGATCAAATTGTAGAGTGTTTGAGACATTACTCCCATGGAGGAATGTGCGCATAGTGACTGTTGTATTCAATCCCGATGCAATTTCTGTGTTTTATCAACACTCTGATACTCCACAGATTACAGAATGCCTCCAAATGTGCATCGGAAACTACTACTGGTCTTCCAGGGAACGATAAAAGCGTAAACTCTTTGAGACATTACTCCCATGGAGGAAAGTGTGCATGGTGACTGTTGTATTCAATCCCGATGCATTTTCTGTGTTTCATCAACACGCTGATAGTCCACAGATTACAGAATGCCACGAGATGTGCATCTGAAAGTACTACTGGTCTTTCAGGGAATGATCAAAGCGTAAACTCTTTGAGACATTACTCCCATGGAGGAAAGTGCGCATGGTGACTGTTGTATTCAATCCCGATGCATTTTCTGTGTTTCATCAACACTCTGATACTCCACAGATTACAGAAAGCCTCCAGATGTTCATCGGAAACTACTACTGGTCTTCCAGGGAACGATCAGAACGTTGACTGTTTGGGACATTAGTCCCATGGAGGAAAGTGCGCATGGTGACTGTTGTATTCAATCCCGAAGCAATTTCTGTGTTTCATCAACACTCTGATAGTCCACAGATTACAGAATGCCTCCAGATGTGCACCGGAAACTACTACTGGTCTTCCAGGGAACGATCAAAGCGTAGACTGTTTGAGACATTACTCAAATGGAGGAAGGTGCACATGGTGAGTGTTGTATTCAATCCCGATACAATTTCTGTGTTTCATCAACACTCTGATAGTCCACAGATTACAGAATGCATCCAGATGTGCATCGGAAACTACTACTGGTCTTCCAGGGAACGATCAAAGCGTAGACTGTTTGGGACATTACTCCCATATAGGAAAGTGCGCATGGCGACTGTTGTATTCAATCCCGATGCAATTCCTGTGTTGCATCAACACTCTGATAGTCCACAGATTACAGAATGACTCCAGATGTTAATCGGAAACTACTACTGGTCTTCCTGGGAACGATCAAAGCGTAGACTGTTTCAGACATTACACCCATGGAGGAAAGTGCGGATGGTGACTGTTTTATTCAATCCCGATGCAATTTCTGTGTTTCATCAACACTCTGATAGTCCACAGATTACAGAATGCCTCCAGATGTGCATCGGAAACTACTACTTGTCTTCCAGGGAACGAATAAAGCGTAGACTGTTTGAGACAAAGCTTTTATGGAAGAAACAGCGCATGGTGACTGTTGTATTCAATCTCGATGGAATTTCTGTGTTTCATCAACACTCTGATAGTCCACAGATTACAGAATGCCTCCAGATGTGCATCGGAAACTACTAGTGGTCTTTCCGGGAACGATCAAAGCGTAGACTGCTTGAGACATTACTCCCATGGAGGAAAGTGAGCATGGTGACTGTTTTATTCAATCCCGAGGCAATTACTGTGTTTCATCAACACTCTGATAGTCTAGACATTACAGAATGCCACCAGAAGTGCATCGGAAACTACTACTGGTCTTCCAGGGAACGATCAAAGCGTAGATTGTTTGAGACATTACTCCCTTGGAGGAAAGTGCGCATGGTGACTGTTGTATTCAATCCCGATGCATTTTCTGTGTTTCATCAACACTCTGATACTCAACAGATTTTAGAAAGCCTTCAGATGTTCATCGGAAACTACTACTGGTCTTCCAGGGAACGATCAAAACGTTGACTGTTTGGGACATTACTCCCATGGAGGAAAGTGCGCATGGTGACTGTTGTATTCAATCCCGATGCAATTTCTGTGTTTCATCAACACTCTGATAGTCCACAGATTACAGAATGCCTCCAGATGTTAATCGGAAACTACTACTGGTCTTCCCGGGAACGATCAAAGCGTAGACTGTTTCAGACATTACTCCCATGGAGGAAAGTGCGAATGGTGACTGTTTTATTCAATCCCGATACAATTTCTGTGTTTGATCAACTCTCGATACTCCACAGATTACAGAATGCCTCCAGATGGGCATCGGAAACTACTACTGGTCTTCCAGGGAACGATCAAAGTGTAGACTGTTTGAGACATTACTGCCATGGAGGAAAGTGTGCATGGTGACTGTTGTATTCAATCCCAATGCAACTTCTGTGTTTCATCAACACTCTGATAGTCCACAGATTACAGAATGCCTCCAGATGTTAATCGGAAACTTCTACTGCTCTTCCAGGGAACGATCAAATTGTAGAGTGATTGAGACATTACTCCCATGGAGGAATGTGCGCATAGTGACTGTTGTATTCAATCCCGATGCAATTTTTATGTTTTATCAACACTCTGATACTCCACAGATTACAGAATGCCTCCAGAAGTGCATCGGAAACTACTACTGGTCTTCCAGGGAACGATCAAAGCGTAGATTGTTTGAGACATTACTCCCTTGGAGGAAAGTGCGCATGGTGACTGTTGTATTCAATCCCGATGCATTTTCTGTGTTTCATCAACACTCTGATACTCCACAGATTACAGAAAGCCTCCAGATGGGCATCGGAAACTACTACTGGTCTTCCAGGGAACGATCAAAGTGTAGACTGTTTGAGACATTACTGCCATGGAGGAAAGTGTGCATGGTGACTGTTGTATTCAATCCCAATGCAACTTCTGTGTTTCATCAACACTCTGATAGACCACAGATTACAGAATGCCTCCAGATGTTAATCGGAAACTACTTCTGGCCTTCCCGGGAAGGATCAAATCGTAGGCTGTTAGAGACATTACTCCCATGGAGGAAAGTGCTCATGGTGACTGTTGTATTCAATCCCGATGCAATTTCTGTGTTTCATCAACACTCTGATAGTCTACAGATTGCAGAATGCCTCCAGATGTGCATCGGAAACTACTACTGGTCTTCCAGGGAACAATCAAAGCGTAGATTGTTTGAGAAATTACTCCCTTGGAGGGAAGTGCGCATGGTGACTGTTGTATTCAATCCCGATGCATTTTCTGTGTTTCATCAACACTCTGATACTCCACAGATTACAGAAAGCCTTCAGATGTTCATCGGAAACTACTACTGGTCTTCCAGGGAACGATCAAAACGTTGACTGTTTGGGACATTACTCCCATGGAGGAAAGTGCGCATAGTGACTGTTGTATTCAATCCCGATGCAATTTCTGTGTTTCATCAACACTCTGATAGTCCACAGATTACAGAATGCCTCCAGATGTTAATCGGAAACTACTAGTGGTCTTCCCAGGAACGATCAAAGCGTAGACTGTTTCAGACATACTCCCATGGAGGAAAGTGCGGATGGTGACTGTTTTATTCAATCCCGATTCAATTTCTGTGTTTCATCAACTCTCTGATACTCCACAGATTACAGAATGCCTCCAGATGGGCATCGGAAACTACTACTGGTCTTATAGGGAACGATCAAAGCGTAGACTGTTTGAGACATTATGGCCATGGAGGAAAGTGTGCATGGTGACTGTTGTATTCAATCCCGATGCAATTTCGGTGTTTCATCAACACTCTAATAGTCCACAGATTACAGAGTGCCTCCAGATGTTAATCGGAAACTTGTACTGGTCTTCCAGGGAACGATCAAATTGTAGAGTGTTTGAGACATTACTCCCATGGAGGAATGTGCGCATAGTGAGTGTTGTATTCAATCGCAATGCAATTTTTGTGTTTTATCAACACTCTGATACTCCACAGATTACAGAATGCCTCCAAATGTGCATCGGAAACTACTACTGGTCTTCCAGGGAACGATCAAAGCGTAAACTCTTTGAGACATTACTCCCATGGAGGAAAGTGCGCATGGTGACTGTTGTATTCAATCCCGATGCATTTTCTGTGTTTCATTAACACTCTGATACTCCACAGATTACAGAAAGCCTCCAGATGATCATCGGAAACTACTACTGGTCTTCCAGGGAACGATCAAAACGTAGACTGTTTGGGACATTACTCCCATGGAGGAAAGTGCGCATGGTGACTGTTGTATTCAATCCCGAAGCAATTTCTGTGTTTCATCAACACTCTGATAGTCCACAGATTACAGAATGCCTCCAGATGTGCATCGGAAACTACTACTGGTCTTCCAGGGAACGATCAAAGCGTAGACTCTTTGAGACATTACTCAAATGGAGGAAGGTGCACATGGTGAGTGTTGTATTCAATCCCGATACAATTTCTGTGTTTCATCAACACTCAGATAGTCCACAGATTACAGAATGCATCCAGATGTGCATCGGAAACTACTACTGGTCTTCCAGGGAACGATCAAAGCGTAGACTGTTTGGGACATTACTCCCATATAGGAAAGTGCGCATGGTGACTGTTGTATTCAATCCCGATGCAATTTCTGTGTTGCATCAACACTCTGATAATCCACAGATTACAGAATGACTCCAGATGTTAATCGGAAACTATTACAGGTCTTCCCGGGAACGATCAAAGCGTAGACTGTTTCAGACATTACACCCATGGAGGAAAGTGCGGATGGTGACTGTTTTATTCAATCCCGATGCAATTTCTGTGTTTCATCAACACACTGATAGTCCACAGATTACAGAATGCCTCCAGATGTGCATCGGAAACTACTACTTGTCTTCCAGGGAACGAATAAAGCGTAGACTGTTTGAGACATTGCTTTTATGGAAGAAACAGCGCATGGTGACTGTTGTATTCAATCCCGATGGAATTTCTGTGTTTCATCAACACTCTGATAGTCCACAGATTACAGATAGCCTCCAGATGTGCATCGGAAACTACTACTGGTCTTTCTGGGAACGATCAAAGCGTAGACTGCTTAAGACATTACTCCCATGGAGGAAAGTGAGCATGGTGACTGTTTTATTCAATCCCGAGGCAATTACTGTGTTTCATCAACACTCTGATAGTCTAGACATTACAGAATGCCACCAGAAGTGCATCGGAAACTACTACTGGTCTTCCAGGGAACGATCAAAGCGTAGATTGTTTGAGACATTACTCCCATGGAGGAAAGTGCGCATGGTGATTGTTGTATTCAATCCCGATGCAATTCCTGTGTTTCATCAACACTCTGATAGTCCACAGATTACAGAATGCCTCCAGATGTTAATCGGAAACTACTACTGGTCTTCCCGGGAACGATCAAAGCGTAGACTGTTTCAGACATTACTCCCATGGAGGAAAGTGCGGATGGTGACTGTTTTATTCAATCCCGATACAATTTCTGTGTTTCATCAACTCTCTGATACTCCACAGATTACAGAATGCCTCCAGATGTTAATCGGAAACTTCTACTGCTCTTCCAGGGAGCAATCAAATTGTAGAGTGTTTGAGACATTACTCCCATGGAGGAATGTGCGCATAGTGACTGTTGTATTCAATCCCGATGCAATTTTTATGTTTTATCAACACTCTGAAACTCCACAGATTACAGAATGCCTCCAAATGTGCATCGGAAACTACTACTGGTCTTCCAGGGAACGATCAAAGCGTAAACTCTTTGAGACATTACTCACATGGAGCAAAGTGCGCATGGTGACTGTTGTATTCAATCCCGATGCATTTTCTGTGTTTCATAAACACTCTGATAGTCCACAGATTACAGAATGCCACGAGATGTGCATCGGAAACTACTACTGGTCTTCCCAAGAACGATCAAAGCGTAGACTGTTAGAGACATTACTCCCATGGAGGAATGTGCGCATGGTGACTGTCGTATTCAATCCCGATGCAATTTCTGTGTTTCATCAACACTCTGATACTCCACAGATTACAGAAAGCCTCCAGATGTTCATCGGAAACTACTACTGGTCTTCCAGGGAACGATCAAAACGCAGACTGTTTGGGACATTACTCCCATGGAGGAAAGTGCGCATGGTGACTGTTGTATTCAATCCCGATGCAATTTCTGTGTTTCATCAACACTCTGATAGACCACAGATTACAGAATGCCTCCAGATGTTAATCGGAAACTACTACTGGTCTTCCCGGGAACGATCAAAGCGTAGACTGTTTCAGACATTACTCCCATGGATGAAAGTGCGGATGGTGACTGTTTTATTCAATCCCGAAACGAAATCTGTGTTTCATCAACTCTCTGATCCTCCACAGATTACAGAATGCCTCCAGATGTGCATCGGAAACTACTACTGGTCTTCCAGGGAACGATCAAAGCGTAGACTGTTTGAGACATTACTGCCATGGTGGAAAGTGTGCATGGTGACTGTTGTATTCAATCCCGATGCAATTTCTGTGTTTCATCAACACTCTGATAGTCCACAGATTACAGAATGCCTCCAGATGCTAATCGGAAACTTCTACAGGTCTTCCAGGGAACGATCAAATTGTAGAGTGTTTGAGACATTACTCCCATTGAGGAATGTGCGCATAGTGACTATTGTATTCAATCCCGATGCAATTTCTGTGTTTTATCAACACTCTGATAGTCCACAGATTACAGAATGCCACGAGATGTGCATCGGAAACTATTACTGGTCTTCCCGGGAACGATAAAGTGTAGACTGTTAGAGATATTACTCCCATGGAGGAATGTGCGCATAGGGACTGTTGTATTCAATCCCGATGCAATTTCTGTGTTTCATCAAAACTCTGATAGTCCACAGATTACAGAATGCCACGAGATGTGCATCGGAAACTACTACTGGTCTTCCCGGGAACGATCAAAGTGTAAACTGTTAGAGATATTACTCCCATGGAGGAAAGTGCGCATGGTGACTGTTGTATTCAATCCCGATGCAATTTCTGTGTTTCATCAACACTCTGATACTCCACAGATTACAGAATGCCTCCAGATGTGCAGTTGAAACTACTACAGGCCTTCCACTGAACGATCAAAGCGTAGACTGTTTGAGACATTACTCCTATGGAGGAAACTGCGCATGGAGAATGTTGTATTCAATCCCGATGCAGTTTCTGTGTTTCATCAACACTCTGATAGTCCACAGATTACAGGATGCCTCCAGATGTTAATCGGAAACTACTACTGGTCTTCAAGGGAACGATCAAATTGTAGAGTGTTTGAGACATTACTTTTATGGAGGAATGTGCTCATGGTGATTGTTGTATTCAATCCCGATGCAATTTCTATGTTTCATCAACACTCTGATAGTCCACAGATTACAGAATGCCTCCAGATGTTAATCGGAAACTACTACTGGTCTTCCCGGGAACGATCAATGCGTAGACTGTTTCAGACATTAATCCCATTTAGGAAAGTGCAAATGGTGACTGTTTTATTCAATCCCGATACAATTTCTGTGTTTCATCAACTCTCTGATACTCCACAGATTACGGAATGCCTCCAGATGGGCATCGGAAACTACTACTGGTCTTCCAGGGAACGATCAAAGCGTAGACTGTTTGATACATTACTGCCATGGAGGAAAGTGTGCATGGTGACTGTTGTATTCAATCCCGATGCAATTTCTGTGTTTCATCAACACTCTGATAGTCCACAGATTACAGAATGCCTCCAGATGTTAGTCGGAAACTTCTACTGGTCTTCCAGGGAACGATCAAATTGTAGAGTGTTTGAGACATTACTCCCATGGAGGAATGTGCGCATAGTGACTGTTGTATTCAATCCCGATGCAATTTCTGTGTTTTATCAACACTCTGATACTCCACAGATTACAGAATGCCTCCAAATGTGCATCGGAAACTACTACTGGTCTTCCAGGGAACGATAAAAGCGTAAACTCTTTGAGACATTACTCCCATGGAGGAAAGTGTGCATGGTGACTGTTGTATTCAATCCCGATGCATTTTCTGTGTTTCATCAACACGCTGATAGTCCACAGATTACAGAATGCCACGAGATGTGCATCTGAAACTACTACTGGTCTTTCAGGGAATGATCAAAGCG
The DNA here is from genome assembly GCF_023897955.1 of Schistocerca gregaria. Lineage (NCBI taxonomy): Eukaryota > Metazoa > Arthropoda > Insecta > Orthoptera > Acrididae > Schistocerca > Schistocerca gregaria. Next base: position 16,356,389 of record NW_026061707.1, read on the forward strand.
TAAACTCTTTGAGACATTACTCCCATGGAGGAAAGTGCGCATGGTGACTGTTGTATTCAATCCCGATGCATTTTCTGTGTTTCATCAACACTCTGATACTCCACAGATTACAGAAAGCCTCCAGATGTTCATCGGAAACTACTACTGGTCTTCCAGGGAACGATCAGAACGTTGACTGTTTGGGACATTAGTCCCATGGAGGAAAGTGCGCATGGTGACTGTTGTATTCAATCCCGAAGCAATTTCTGTGTTTCATCAACACTCTGATAGTCCACAGATTACAGAATGCCTCCAGATGTGCACCGGAAACTACTACTGGTCTTCCAGGGAACGATCAAAGCGTAGACTGTTTGAGACATTACTCAAATGGAGGAAGGTGCACATGGTGAGTGTTGTATTCAATCCCGATACAATTTCTGTGTTTCATCAACACTCTGATAGTCCACAGATTACAGAATGCATCCAGATGTGCATCGGAAACTACTACTGGTCTTCCAGGGAACGATCAAAGCGTAGACTGTTTGGGACATTACTCCCATATAGGAAAGTGCGCATGGTGACTGTTGTATTCAATCCCGATGCAATTCCTGTGTTGCATCAACACTCTGATAGTCCACAGATTACAGAATGACTCCAGATGTTAATCGGAAACTACTACTGGTCTTCCTGGGAACGATCAAAGCGTAGACTGTTTCAGACATTACACCCATGGAGGAAAGTGCGGATGGTGACTGTTTTATTCAATCCCGATGCAATTTCTGTGTTTCATCAACACTCTGATAGTCCACAGATTACAGAATGCCTCCAGATGTGCATCGGAAACTACTACTTGTCTTCCAGGGAACGAATAAAGCGTAGACTGTTTGAGACAAAGCTTTTATGGAAGAAACAGCGCATGGTGACTGTTGTATTCAATCTCGATGGAATTTCTGTGTTTCATCAACACTCTGATAGTCCACAGATTACAGAATGCCTCCAGATGTGCATCGGAAACTACTACTGGTCTTTCCGGGAACGATCAAAACGTTGACTGTTTGGGACATTACTCCCATGGAGGAAAGTGCGCATGGTGACTGTTGTATTCAATCCCGATGCAATTTCTGTGTTTCATCAACACTCTGATAGTCCACAGATTACAGAATGCCTCCAGATGTTAATCGGAAACTACTACTGGTCTTCCCGGGAACGATCAAAGCGTAGACTGTTTCAGACATTACTCCCATGGAGGAAAGTGCGAATGGTGACTGTTTTATTCAATCCCGATACAATTTCTGTGTTTGATCAACTCTCTGATACTCCACAGATTACAGAATGCCTCCAGATGGGCATCGGAAACTACTACTGGTCTTCCAGGGAACGATCAAAGTGTAGACTGTTTGAGACATTACTGCCATGGAGGAAAGTGTGCATGGTGACTGTTGTATTCAATCCCAATGCAACTTCTGTGTTTCATCAACACTCTGATAGTCCACAGATTACAGAATGCCTCCAGATGTTAATCGGAAACTTCTACTGCTCTTCCAGGGAACGATCAAATTGTAGAGTGATTGAGACATTACTCCCATGGAGGAATGTGCGCATAGTGACTGTTGTTTTCAATCCCGATGCAATTTTTATGTTTTATCAACACTCTGATACTCCACAGATTACAGAATGCCTCCAAATGTGCATCGGAAACTACTACTGGTCTTCCAGGGAACGATCAAAGCGTAAACTCTTTGAGACATTACTCCCATGGAGGAAAGTGCGCATGCTGACTGTTGTATTCAATCCCGATGCATTTTCTGTGTTTCATCAACACTCTGATACTCCACAGATTACAGAAAGCCTCCAGATGTTCATCGGACACTACTACTGGTCTTCCAGGAACGATCAAAACGTAGACTGTTTGGGACATTACTCCCATGGAGGAATGTGCGTATGGTGACTGTTGTATTCAATCCCTATGCAATTTCTGTGTTTCATCAACACTCTTATAGACCACAGATTACAGAATGCCTCCAGATGTTAATCGGAAACTACTACTGGTCTTCCCGGGAACGATCAAAGCGTAGACTGTTTCAGACATTACTCCCATGGAGGAAAGTGCGGATGGTGACTGTTTTATTCAATCCCGAAACAAAATCTGTGTTTCATCAACTCTCTGATACTCCACAGATTACAGAATGCCTCCAGATGGGCATCGGAAACTACTACTGGTCTTCCAGGAACGATCAAAGCGTAGACTGTTTGAAACATTACTGCCATGGTGGAAAGTGTGCATGGTGACTGTTGTATTCAATCCCGATGCAATTTCTGTGTTTCATCAACACTCTGATAGTCCACAGATTACAGAATGCCTCCAGATGTTAATCGGAAACTTCTACTGGTCTTCCAGGGAACGATCAAATTGTAGAGTGTTTGAGACATTACTCCCATGGAGAAATGTGCGCATAGTGACTATTGTATTCAATCCCGATGCAATTTCTGTGTTTTATCAACACTCTGATAGTTCACAGATTACAGAATGCCACGAGATGTGCATCAGAAACTACTACTGGTCTTCCCGGGAACGATCAAAGTGTAGACTGTTAGAGATATTACTCCCATGGAGGAATGTGCGCATAGTGACTGTTGTATTCAATCCCGATGCAATTTCTGTGTTTCATCAACACTCTGATACTCTACAGATTACAGAATGCCTCCAGATGTGCAGTTGAAACTACTACAGGCCTTCCACTGAACGATCAAAGCGTAGACTGTTTGAGACATTACTCCTATGGAGGAAACTGCGCATGGAGAATATTGTATTGAATCCCGATGCAGTTTCTGTGTTTCATCAACACTCTGATAGTCCACAGATTACAGGATGCCTCCAGATGTTAATCGGAAACTACTGCTGGTCTTCCAGGGAACGATCAAAGCGTAGACTGTTTGAGACATTACTTTTATGGAGGAATGTGCTCATGGTGATTGTTGTATTCAATCCCGATGCAATTTCTATGTTTCATCAACACTCTGATAGTCCACAGATTACAGAATGCCTCCAGATGTTAATCGGAAACTACTACTGGTCTTCCCGGGAACGATCAATGCGTAGACTGTTTCAGACTTTAATCCCATTTAGGAAAGTTCAAATGGTGACTGTTTTATTTAATCCCGATACAATTTCTGTGTTTCATCAACTCTCTGATACTCCACAGATTACGGAATGCCTCCAGATGGGCATCGGAAACTACTACTGGTCTTCCAGGGAACGATCAAAGCGTAGACTGTTTGATACATTACTGCCATGGAGGAAAGTTTGCATGGTGACTGTTGTATTCAATCCCGATGCAATTTCTGTGTTTCATCAACACTCTGATAGTCCACAGACTACAGAATGCCTCCAGATGTTAATCGGAAACTTCTACTGGTCTTCCAGGGAACGATCAAATTGTAGAGCGTTTGAGACAGTACTCCCATGGAGGAATGTGCGCATAGTGACTGTTGTATTCAATCCCGATGCAATTTCTGTGTTTTATCAACACTCTGATACTCCACAGATTACAGAATGCCTCCAAATGTGCATCGGAAACTACTACTGGTCTTCCAGGGAACGATCAAAGCGTCAACTCTTTCAGACATTACTCCCATGGAGGAATTTGCGCATGGTGACTGTTGTATTCAATCCCGATGCATTTTCTGTGTTTCATCAACACTCTGATAGTCCACAGATTACAGAATGCCACGAGATATGCATCGGAAACTACTACTGGTCTTCCCGGGAACGATCAAAGCGTAGACTGTTTGAAACATTACTCCCATGGAGGAATGTGCGCATAGTGACTGTTGTATTCAATCCCGATGTAATTTCTGTGTTTTATCAACACTCTGATACTCCACAGATTACAGAATGCCTCCAGATGTGCACTTGAAACTACTACTGGCCTTCCAGGGAACGATCAAAGCGTAAACTTTTTGAGACATTACTCCCATGGAGGAAAGTGCGCATGGTGACTGTTGTATTCAATCCCGATGCATTTTCTGTGTTTCATCAACACTCTGATAGTCCACAGATTACAGAATGCCACGAGATGTGCATCGGAAAATACTTCTGGTCTTCCCGGGAAGGATCAAAGTGTAGTCTGTTTGACATATTACTCCCATGGAGGAAAGTGAGCATGGTGACTGTTGTATTCAATCCCGATGCAATTTCTGTATTTTAACAACACTCTGATACTCCACAGATTACAGAATGCCTCCAAATGTGCATCGGAAACTACTACTGGTCTTCCAGGGAACGATCAAAGCGTAAACTCTTTCAGACATTACTCCCATGGAGGAAATTGCGCATGGTGACTGTTGTATTCAATCCCGATGCATTTTCTGTGTTTCATCAACACTCTGATAGTCCACAGATTGCAGAATGCCACGAGATGTGCATCGGAAACTACTACTGGTCTCCCCGGGAACGATCAAAGCGTAGACTGTTTGAAACATTACTCCCATGGAGGAATGTGCGCATAGTGACTGTTGTATTCAATCCCGATGCAATTTCTGTGTTTTATCAACACTCTGATACTCCACAGATTACAGAATGCCTCCATATGTGCAGTTGAAACTACTACTGGCCTTCCAGGGAACGATCAAAGCGTAAACTCTTTGAGACATTACTCCCATGGAGAAAGTGCGCATGCTGACTGTTGTATTCAATACCGATGCATTTTCTGTGTTTCATCAACACTCTGCTAGTCCACAGATTACAGAATGCCACGAGATGTGCATCGGACACTACTACTGGTCTTCCCGGGAACGATCAAAGTGTAGACTGTTTGAGATATTACTCCCATGGAGGGAAGTGCGCATGGTGACTGTTGTATTCAATCCCGATGCAATTTCTGTGTTTCATCAACACTCCGATACTCCACAGATTACAGAATGCCTCCAGATGTGAAGTTGAAACTACTACTGGCCTTCCACTGAACGATCAAAGCGTAGACTGTTTGAGACATTACTGCCATGGAGGAAAGTGTGCATGGTGACTGTTGTATTCAATCCCGATACAATTTCTGTGTTTCATCAACACTCTGATAGTCCACAGATTACAGAATGCCTCCAAATGTGCATCGGAAACTACTACTGGTCTTCCAGGGAACGATCAAAGCGTAAACTCTTTGAGACATTACTCCCATGGAGGAAAGTGCGCATGGTGACTGTTGTATTCAATCCCGATGCATTTTCTGTGTTTCATCAACACTCTGATAGTCCACAGATTACAGAATGTAACGAGATGTGCATCGGAAACTACTACTGGTCTTCCAGGGAATGATCAAAGCGTAGACTGTTTGAGACATTACTCCCATGGAGGAATATGCGCATAGTGACTGTTGAATTCAATCCCGATGCAATTTCTGTGTTTTATCAACACTCTGATACTCCACAGATTGCAGAATGCCTCCAAATGTGCATCGGAAACTACTACTGGTCTTCCAGGGAACGATCAAAGCGTAAACTCTTTGAGACATTACTCCCATGGAGGAAATTGCGCATGGTGACTGTTGTATTCAATCCCGATGCATCTTCTGTGTTTCATCAACACTCTGATAGTCCACAAATTACAGAATGCCACGAGATGTGCATCGGAAACTACTACTAGCCTTCCCGGGAACGATCAAAGCGTAGACTGTTTCAGACATTACTCCTATGGAGGAATGTGCGCATGGTGACTGTTGTATTCAATCCCGATACAATTTCTGTGTTTCATCAACTCTCTGATACTCCACAGATTACAGAATGCCTCCAGATGGGCATCGGAAACTACTACTGGTCTTCCAGGGAACGATCAAAGCGTAGACTGTTTGAGACATTACTGCCATGGTGGAAAGTGTGCATGGTGACTGTTGTATTCAATCCCGATGCAATTTCTGTGTTTCATCAACACTCTGATAGTCCACAGATTACAGAATGCCTCCAGATGTTAATCGGAAACTTCTACTGGTCTTCCAGGGAATGATCAAATTGTAGAGTGTTTGAGACATTACTCCCATGGAGGAATGTGCGCATGCTGACTATTGTATTCAATCCCGATGCAATTTCTGTGTTTTATCATCACTCTGATAGTCCACAGATTACAGAATGCCACGAGATGTGCATCGGAAACTACTACTGGTCATCCCGGGAACGATCAAAGTGTAGACTGTTAGAGATATTACTCCCATGGAGGAATGTGCGCATAGTGACTGTTGTATTCAATCCCGATGCAATTTCCGTGTTTCATCAACACTCTGATACTCCACAGATTACAGAATGCCTCCAGATGTGCAGTTGAAACTACTACAGGCCTTCCACTGAATGATCAAAGCGTAGACTGTTTGAGACATTACTCCTATGGAGGAAACTGCGCATGGAGAAAGTTGTATTCAATCCCGAAGCAGTTTCTGTGTTTCATCAACACTCTGATAGTCCACAGATTACAGGATGCCTCCAGATGTTAATCGGAAGCTACTACTGGTCTTCCAGGGAACGATCAAAGCGTAGACTGTTTGAGACATTACTTTTATGGAGGAATGTGCTCATGGTGATTGTTGTATTCAATCCCGATGCAATTTCTATGTTTCATCAACACTCTGATAGTCCACAGATTACAGAATGCCTCCAGATGATAATCGGAAACTACTACTGGGCTTTCCGGGAACGATCAATGCGTAGACTGTTTCAGACATTAATCCCATTTAGGAAAGTGCAAATGGTGACTGTTTTATTCAATCCCGATACAATTTCTGTGTTTCATCAACTCTCTGATACTCCACAGATTACGGAATGCCTCCAGATGGGCATCGGAAACTACTACTGGTCTTCCAGGGAACGATCAAAGCGTAGACTGTTTGATACGTTACTGCCTTGGAGGAAAGTGTGCATGGTGCCTGTTGTATTCAATCCCGATGCAATTTCTGTGTTTCATCAACACTCTGATAGTCCACAGATTACAGAATGCCTACAGATGTTAATCGGAAACTTCTACTGGTCTTCCAGGGAACGATCAAATTGTAGAGTGCTTGAGACGTTACTCCCATGGAGGAATGTGCGCATAGTGACTGTTGTATTCAATCCCGATGAAATTTCTGTGTTTTATCAACACTCTGATATTCCACAGATTACTGAATGCCTCCAAATGTGCATCGCAAACTACTACTGGTCTTCCAGGGAACGATCAAAGCGTAAACTCTTTCAGACATTACTCCCATGGAGGAAATTGCGCATGGTGACTGTTGTATTCAATCCCGATGCATTTTCTGTGTTTCATCAACACTCTGATAGTCCACAGATTACAAAATGCCACGAGATGTGCATCGGAAACTACTACTGGTCTTGCCGGGAACGATCAAAGCGTAGACTGTTTGAAACATTACTCCCATGGAGGAATGTGCGCATAGTGACTGTTGTATTCAATCCCGATGCAATATCTGTGTTTTATCAACACTCTGATACTCCACAGATTACAGAATGCCTCCAGATGTGCAGTTGAAACAACTACTGGCCTTCCAGGGAACGATCAAAGCGTAAACTCTTTGAGACATTACTCCCATGGAGAAAGTGCGCATGCTGACTGTTGTATTCAATACCGATGCATTTTCTGTGTTTCATCAACACTCTGCTAGTCCACAGATTACAGAATGCCACGAGATGTGCATCGGACACTACTACTGGTCTTCCCGGGAACGATCAAAGTGTAGACTGTTTGAGATATTACTCCCATGGAGGGAAGTGCGCATGGTGACTGTTGTATTCAATCCCGATGCAATTTCTGTGTTTCATCAACACTCCGATACTCCACAGATTACAGAATGCCTCCAGATGTGAAGTTGAAACTACTACTGGCCTTCCACTGAACGATCAAAGCGTAGACTGTTTGAGACATTACTGCCATGGAGGAAAGTGTGCATGGTGACTGTTGTATTCAATCCCGATACAATTTCTGTGTTTCATCAACACTCTGATAGTCCACAGATTACAGAATGCCTCCAAATGTGCATCGGAAACTACTACTGGTCTTCCAGGGAACGATCAAAGCGTAAACTCTTTGAGACATTACTCCCATGGAGGAAAGTGCGCATGGTGACTGTTGTATTCAATCCCGATGCATTTTCTGTGTTTCATCAACACTCTGATAGTCCACAGATTACAGAATGTAACGAGATGTGCATCGGAAACTACTACTGGTCTTCCAGGGAACGATCAAAGCGTAGACTGTTTGAGACATTACTCCCATGGAGGAATATGCGCATAGTGACTGTTGAATTCAATCCCGATGCAATTTCTGTGTTTTATCAACACTCTGATACTCCACAGATTGCAGAATGCCTCCAAATGTGCATCGGAAACTACTACTGGTCTTCCAGGGAACGATCAAAGCGTAAACTCTTTGAGACATTACTCCTATGGAGGAAATTGCGCATGGTGACTGTTGTATTCAATCCCGATGCATCTTCTGTGTTTCATCAACACTCTGATAGTCCACAAATTACAGAATGCCACGAGATGTGCATCGGAAACTACTACTAGCCTTCCCGGGAACGATCAAAGCGTAGACTGTTTCAGACATTACTCCTATGGAGGAATGTGCGCATGGTGACTGTTGTATTCAATCCCGATACAATTTCTGTGTTTCATCAACTCTCTGATACTCCACAGATTACAGAATGCCTCCAGATGGGCATCGGAAACTACTACTGGTCTTCCAGGGAACGATCAAATCGTAGACTGTTTGAGACATTACTGCCATGGTGGAAAGTGTGCATGGTGACTGTTGTATTCAATCCCGATGCAATTTCTGTGTTTCATCAACACTCTGATAGTCCACAGATTACAGAATGCCTCCAGATGTTAATCGGAAACTTCTACTGGTCTTCCAGGGAATGATCAAATTGTAGAGTGTTTGAGACATTACTCCCATGGAGGAATGTGCGCATGCTGACTATTGTATTCAATCCCGATGCAATTTCTGTGTTTTATCATCACTCTGATAGTCCACAGATTACAGAATGCCACGAGATGTGCATCGGAAACTACTACTGGTCATCCCGGGAACGATCAAAGTGTAGACTGTTAGAGATATTACTCCCATGGAGGAATGTGCGCATAGTGACTGTTGTATTCAATCCCGATGCAATTTCCGTGTTTCATCAACACTCTGATACTCCACAGATTACAGAATGCCTCCAGATGTGCAGTTGAAACTACTACAGGCCTTCCACTGAATGATCAAAGCGTAGACTGTTTGAGACATTACTCCTATGGAGGAAACTGCGCATGGAGAAAGTTGTATTCAATCCCGATGCAGTTTCTGTGTTTCATCAACACTCTGATAGTCCACAGATTACAGGATGCCTCCAGATGTTAATCGGAAGCTACTACTGGTCTTCCAGGGAACGATCAAAGCGTAGACTGTTTGAGACATTACTTTTATGGAGGAATGTGCTCATGGTGATTGTTGTATTCAATCCCGATGCAATTTCTATGTTTCATCAACACTCTGATAGTCCACAGATTACAGAATGCCTCCAGATGATAATCGGAAACTACTACTGGGCTTTCCGGGAACGATCAATGCGTAGACTGTTTCAGACATTAATCCCATTTAGGAAAGTGCAAATGGTGACTGTTTTATTCAATCCCGATACAATTTCTGTGTTTCATCAACTCTCTGATACTCCACAGATTACGGAATGCCTCCAGATGGGCATCGGAAACTACTACTGGTCTTCCAGGGAACGATCAAAGCGTAGACTGTTTGATACGTTACTGCCATGGAGGAAGTGTGCATGGTGACTGTTGTATTCAATCCCGATGCAATTTCTGTGTTTCATCAACACTCTGATAGTCCACAGATTACAGAATGCCTACAGATGTTAATCGGAAACTTCTACTGGTCTTCCAGGGAACGATCAAATTGTAGAGTGCTTGAGACGTTACTCCCATGGAGGAATGTGCGCATAGTGACTATTGTATTCAATCCCGATGAAATTTCTGTGTTTTATCAACACTCTGATACTCCACAGATTACTGAATGCCTCCAAATGTGCATCGCAAACTACTACTGGTCTTGCCGGGAACGATCAAAGCATAGACTGTTTGAAACATTACTCCCATGGAGGAATGTGCGCATAGTGACTGTTGTATTCAATCCCGATGCAATATCTGTGTTTTATCAACACTCTGATACTCCACAGATTACAGAATGCCTCCAGATGTGCAGTTGAAACTACTACTGGCCTTCCAGGGAACGATCAAGCGTAAACTCTTTGAGACATTACTCCCATGGAGGAAAGTGCGCATGGTGACTGTTGTATTCAATCCCGATGCATTTTCTGTGTTTCATCAACACTCTGATAGTCCACAGATTACAGAATGCCACGAGATGTGCATCGGAAACCACTACTGGTCTTCCCGGGAACGATCAAAGTGTAGACTGTTTGAGATATTACTCCCATGGAGGAAAGTGCGAATGGTGACTGTTGTATTCATCCCGATGCAATTTCTGTGATTCATCAACACTCTGATAGTCCACAGATTACAGAATGCCACGAGATGTGCATCGGAAACTACTACTGGTCTTCCCGGGAACGATCAAAGCGTAGACTGTTTGAGACATTACTCCCATGGAGGAATGTGCGCATTGTGACTGTTGTATTCAATCCCGATGCAATTTCTGTGTTTTATCAACACTCTGATACTCCACAGATTACAGAATGCCTCCAAATGTGCATCGGAAACTACTACTGGTCTTCCAGGGAACGATCAAAGCGTAAACTCTTTCAGACATTACTCCCATGGAGGAAATTGCGCATGGTGACTGTTGTATTCAATCCCGATGCATTTTCTGTGTTTCATCAACACTCTGATAGTCCACAGATTACAGAATGCCACGAGATGTGCATCGGAAACTACTACTGGTCTTCCCGGGAACGATCAAACCGTAGACCGTTTGAAACATTACTGCCATGGAGGAATGTGCGCATAGTGACTGTTGTATTCAATCCCGATGCAATTTGTGTTTTATCAACACTCTGATACTCCACAGAATACAGAATGCCTCCAGATGTGCAGTTGAAACTACTACTGGCCTTCCAGGGAACGATCAAAGCGTAAACTCTTTGAGACATTACTCCAATGGAGGAAAGTGCGCATGGTGACTGTTGTATTCAATCCCGATGCATTTTCTGTGTTTCATCAACACTCTGATAGTCCACAGATTACAGAATGCCACGAGATGTGCATCGGAAACTACTACTGGTCTTCCCGGGAACGATCAAAGTGTAGACTGTTTGAGATATTACTCCCATGGAGGAAAGTGCGCATGGTGACTGTTGTATTCAATCCCGATGCAATTTCTGTGTTTCATCAACACTCTGATACTCCACAGATTACAGAATGCCTCCAGATGTGAAGTTGAAACTACTACTGGCCTTCCACTGAACGATCAAAGCGTAGACTGTTTGAGACATTACTTTTATGGAGGAATGTGCTCATGGTGATTGTTGTATTCAATACCGATTCAATTTCTATGTTTCATCAACACTCTGATAGTCCACAGATTACAGAAGGCCTCCAGATGTTAATCGGAAACTACTACTGGTCTTCCCGGGAACGATCAATGCGTAGACTGTTTCAGACATTACTCCGAAGGAGGAAAGTGCGGATGGTGACTGTTTTATTCAATCCCGATACAATTTCTGTGTTTCATCAACTCTCTGATACTGCACAGATTACGGAATTCCTCCAGATGGGCATCGGAAACTACTACTGTTCTTCCAGGGAACGATCAAAGCGTAGACTGTTTGAGACATTACTGCCATGGAGGAAAGTGTGCATGGTGACTTTTGTATTCAATCCCGATGAAATTTCTCTGTTTCATCAACACTCTGATAGACCACAGATTACAGAATGCCTCCAAATCTGCATCGGAAACTACTACTGGTCTTCCAGGGAACGATCAAAGCGTAAACTCTTTGAGACATTACTCCCATGGAGGAAAGTGCGAATGGTGACTGTTGTATTCAATCCCGATGCATTTTCTGTGTTTCATCAACACTCTGATAGTCCACAGATTACAGAATGTAACGAGATGTGCAACGGAAACTACTACTGGTCTTCCCGGGAACGATCAAAGCGTAGACTGTTTGAGACATTACTCCCATGGAGGAATGTGCGAATAGTGACTGTTGTATTCAATCCCGATGCAATTTCTGTGTTTTATCAACACTCTGATACTCCACAGATTACAGAATGCCTCCAAATGTGCATCGGAAACTACTACTGGTCTTCCAGGGAACGATCAAAGCGTAAACTCTTTGAGACATTACTCCCATGGAGGAATGTGCGCATAGTGACTGTTGTATTCAATCCCGATGCAATTTCTGTGTTTTATCAACACTCTGATACTCCACAGATTACAGGATGCCTCCAGATGTTAATCGGAAACTACTACTGATCTTCCAGGGAACGATCAAAGCGTAGGCTGTTTGGGACATTACTTTTATGGAGGAATGTGCTCAGGTGATTGTTGTATTCAATCCCGATGCAATTTCTATGTTTCATCAACACTCTGATAGTCCACAGATTACAGAATGCCTCCAGATGTTAATCGGAAACTACTACTGATCTTCCCGGGAACGATCAATTCGTAGACTCTTTCAGACATTACTCCCATTTAGGAAAGTGCGGATGGTGTCTGTTTTATTCAATCCCGATCGAATTTCTGTGTTTCATCAACTCTCTTATACTCCACAGATTACGGAATGCCTCCAGATGGGCATCGGAAACTACTACTGGTCTTCCAGGGAACGATCAAAGCGTAGACTGTTTGAGACATTACTGCCATGGAGGAAAGTGTGCATGGTGACTGTTGTATTCAATCCCGATGCAATTTCTGTGTTTCATCAACACTCTGATAGTCCACAGATTACAAAATGCCTCCAGATGTTAATCGGAAACTACTATCTGTCCTCCAGGGAACGATCAAAGCGTAGACTGTTTGGGACATTACTCCCATGAAGGAAAGTGCGCATGGTGACTGTTGTATTCAATCCCGATGCAATTTCTGTGTTTCATCAACACTCTGATACTCCACAGATTACAGAATGCCTCCAAATGTGCATCGGAAACTACTACTGGTCTTCCAGGGAACGATCAAAGCGTAGACTGTTTGAGACATTACTCCCATGGAGGAAAGTGCGCATGGTGACTGTTGTATCCAATCCCGATGCATTTTCTGTGTTTCATCAACACTCTGATAGTCCATAGATTACAGAATGCCACCAGATGTGCATCGGAAACTACTACTTGTCTTCCCGGGAACGATCAAAGCGTAGACTGTTTGAGACATTACTACAATGGAGGAAAGTGAGCATGGTGAGTGTTTTATTCAATCCGGATGCAATTACTGTGTTTCATTAACACTCTGATAGTCTACAGATTACAGAATGCCACCAGAGGTGCATCGGAAACTACTACTCGTCTTCCAGGGAACGATCAAAGCGTAGATTGTTTGAGACATTACTCCCGTGGAGGAAAGTGGGCATGGTGACTGTTGTATTCACTCCCGATGCATTTTCTGTGTTTCATCAACACTCTGATAGTCCTCAGATTACAAAATGCCTCCAGATGTGCATCGGAAACTACTACTGCTCTTCCAGGGAACAATCAAAGCGTAGACTGTTTGAGACATTACTGCCATGGAGGAAAGTGTGCATGGTGACTGTTGTATTCAATCCCATTGCAATTTGTATGTTTCATCACCACTCTGATAGTCCACAGATTACAGAATGCCTCCAAATGTGCATCGGAAAGTACTACTTGTCTTCCAGGGAACGATCAAATCGTAAACTCTTTGAGACATTACTCCCATGGAGGAAAGTGCGCATGGTGACTGTTGTATTCAATCCCGATGCATTTTCTGTGTTTCATCAACTCCCTGATAGTCCACAGATTACAGAATGCCACGAGATGTGCATCGGAAACTACTACTGGTCTTCCCGGGAACGATCAAAGCGTAGACTGTTTGAGACATTACTCCCATGGAGGAATGTGTGCATAGTGACTGTTGTATTCAATCCCGATGCAATTTCTGTGTTTTATCAACACTCTGATACTCCACAGATTACAGAATGCCTGCAAATGTGCATCGGAAACTACTACTGGTCTTCCAGGGAACGATCAAAGCGTAAACTCTTTGAGACATTACTCCCATGGAGGAAAGTGCGAATGGTGACTGTTGTATTCAATCCCGATGCATTTTCTGTGTTTCATCAACACTCTGATAGTCCACAGATTACAGAATGCCACGAAATGTGCATCGGAAACTACTACTGGTCTTCCCGGGAACGATCAAAGTGTAGACTCTTTGAGACATTACTCCCATGGAGGAAAGTGCGCTTGGTGACTGTTGTATTCAATCCCGATGCAATTTCTGTGTTTCATCAACACTCTGATACTCAACAGATTACAGAATGCCTCCAGATGTGCAGTTGAAACTACTACTGGCCTTCCACTGAACGATCAAAGCGTAGACTGTTTGAGACATTACTCCTATGGAGGGAACTGCGCATGGAGAATGTTGTATTCAATCCCAATGCAATTTCTGTGTTTCATCAACACTCTGATAGTCCACAGATTACAGAATGCCTCCAGATGTTAATCGGAAACTACTACTGGTCTTCCAGTTAACGATCAAAGCGTAGGCTGTTTGTTACATTACTCCCATGGAGGAAAGGGCGCATGGTGACTGTTGTATTCAATCACGATGCATTTACAGTGATTCATCAACAATCTGATAGACCACAGATTACAGAATGCCACGAGATGTGCATCGGAAACTACTACTGGTCCCCAGGGAACGATGAAAGCGTAGACTGTTTGAGACATTACTTTTATGTAAGGAACAGCGCATGGTGACTGTTGTATTGAATCCCGATGAAATTTCTGTGTTTCATCAACACTCTGATAGTCCACAGATTACAGAATGCCTCCACATAAGAATCGGAAACTACTACTGGTCTTCCAGGAAACCATCAAAGCGTAGACTGTTTGAGACATTACTTTTATGGAGGAATGTACGCATGGTGACTGTTGAATTCAATCCCGATGCAATTTCTGTGTTTCATCAACACTCTGATAGTCACAGATTACAGAATGCCTCCAGATGTTAATCGGAAACTACTACTGGTCTTCCAGGGAACGATCAAAGCGTAGACAGTTTGAGACATTACTCCCATGGAGGAAACTGCGCATGGTGACTGTTGTATTCAATCCTGATGCAATTTCTGTGCTTCATCAACACTCTGATACTCCACAGATTACAGAATGCCTCCAAATGTGCATCGGAATCTACTACTGGTCTTCCAGGGAACGATCATAGCGTAGACTGTTTAAGACATTACTCCCATGGAGGAAAGTGCGCATGGTGACTGTTGTATCCAATCCCGATGCATTTTCTGTGTTTCATCAACACTCTGATAGTCCACAGATTACAGAATGCCACGAGATGTGCATCGGATACTACTACTGGTCTTCCCAGGAACGATCAAAGCGTAGACTGTTTAAGACATTACACCCATGGAGGAAAGTGCGCATGGTGACTGTTGTATCCAATCCCGATGCATTTTCTGTGTTTCATCAACACTCTGATAGTCCACAGATTACAGAATGCCACGAGATGTGCATCGGATGCTACAACTAGTCTTCCCTTGGAACGATCAAAGCGTAGACTGTTTGAGACATTACTCCCATGGAGGAAAGTGCGCATGGTGACTGTTGTATTCAATCCCGATGCAATTTCTGTGTTTCATCAACACTCTGATACTCCACAGATTACAGAATGCCTCCAATTGTGCATCGGAAACTACTACTGGTCTTCCAGGGAACGATCAAAGCGTAGACTGTTTGAGACATTACTCCCATGGAGGAAAGTGCGCATGGTGACTGCTGTATCCAATCCCGATGCATTTTCTGTGTTTCATCAACACTCTGATAGTCCACTGATTACAGAATGCCTCGAGATGTGCATCGGAAACTACTACTTGTCTTCCCGGGAACGATCAAAGCGTAGACTGTTTGAGACATTACTCCCATGGAGGAAAGTGCGCATGGTGACTGTCGTATTCAATCCCGATGCAATTTCCATGTTTCATCAACACTCTGATAGTCCACAGATTACAGAAAGCCTCCAGTAGTTCATCGGAAACTACTACTGGTCTTCCTTGGAACGATCAAAGCGTAGAGTGTTAGAGACATTACTCCCATGGAGGAAAGTGAGCATGGTGAGTGTTTTATTCCATCCGGATGCAATTACTCTGTTTCATCAACACTCTGATAGTCTACAGATTACAGAATGCCTCCAGATGTGCATCGGAAACTACTACTGCTCTTCCAGGGAACGATCAAAGCGTAGACTGTTTGAGACATTACTCCCATGGAGGGAAGTGCGCATGGTGACTGTTGTATTCAATCCCGATGCAATTTCTGTGTTTCATCAACACTCTGATACTCCACAGATTACAGAATGCCTCCAAATGTGCATCGGAAACTACTACTGGTCTTCCAGTTAACGATAAAAGCATAGGCTGTTTGTTACATTACTCCCATGGAGAAAAGTGCGCATGGTGACTGTTGTATTCAATCCCGATTCATTTACAGTGTTTCATCAACACTCTGATAGACCACAGATTACAGAATGCCACGAGATGTGCATCGGAAACTACTACTGGTGTCCAGGGAACGATGAAAGCGTAGACTGTTTGAGACATTACTTTTATGTAAGAAACAGCGCATGGTGACTGTTGTATTGAATCCCGATGCAATTTCTGTGTTTCATCAACACTCTGATAGTCCACAGATTACAGAATGCCTCCACATGTGAATCGGAAACTACTACTGGTCTTCCAGGAAACCATCAAAGCGTAGACTGTTTGAGACATTACTTTTATGGAGGAATGTACGCATGGTGACTGTTGTATTCAATCCCCATGCAATTTCTGTGTTTCATCAACACTCTGATAGTCCACAGATTACAGAATGCCTCCAGATGTTAATCGGAAACTACTACTGGTCTTCCAGGGAACGATCGAAGCGTAGACTGTTTGAGACATTACTCCCATGGAGGAAACTGCGCATGGAGAATGTTGTATTCAATCCCGATGCAATTTCTGTGTTTCATCAACACTCTGATAGTCCACAGATTACAAAATGCCTCCAGATGTTAATCGGAAACTACTACTGGTTCTCCAGGGAACGATCAAAGCGTAGACTGTTTGGGACATTACTCCCATGAAGGAAAGTGCGCATGGTGACTGTTGTATTCAATCCCGATGCAATTTCTGTTTTTCATCAACACTCTGATACTCCACAGATTACAGAATGCCTCCAAATGTGCATCGGAAACTACTACTGGTCTTCCAGGGAACGATCAAAGCGTAGACTGTTAGAGACATTAATCCTATGGAACGAACTGCGCATGGAGAATTTTGTATTCAATCCCGATGCAATTTCTGTGTTTCATCAACACTCTGATAGTCCACAGATTACAGAATGCCTCCAGATGTTAATCGGAAACTACTACTGGTCTTCCAGTTAACGATCAAAGCGTAGGCTGTTTGTTACATTACTCCCATGGAGGAAAGGGCGCATGGTGACTGTTGTATTCAATCACGATGCATTTACAGTGATTCATCAACAATCTGATAGACCACAGATTACAGAATGCCACGAGATGTGCATCGGAAAATACTACTTGTCTTCCTGGGAACGATCAAAGCGAGGACTGTTTGAGACATTACTCCCATGGAGGAAAGTGCGCATGGTGACTGTCGTATTCAATCCCGATGCAATTTCTGTGTTTCATCAACAATCTGATAGTCCACAGATTACAGAAAGCCTCCAGAAGTTCATCGGAAACTACTACTGGTCTTCCAGGAAACGATCAAAGCGTAGACTGTTAGAGACATTACTCCCATGGAGGAAAGTGATCATGGTGAGTGTTTTATTCAATCCGGATGCAATTACTGTGTTTCATCAACACTCTGATAGTCTACAGATTACAGAATGCCACCAGAGGTGCATCGGAAACTACTACTGGTCTTCCAGGGAACGATCAAAGCATAGATTGTTTGAGACTTTACTCCCGTGCAGGAAAGTGCGCATGGTGACTGTTGTATTCAATCTCGATGCATTTTCTGTGTTTCATCAACACTCTGATAGTCCACAGATTACAGAATGCCTCCAGATGTGCATCGGAAACTACTACTGCTCTCCAATTGAACGATCAAAGCGTAGACTGTTAGAGACATTACTCCCATGGAGGAAAGTGCGCATGGTGACTGTTGTATTCAATCCCGATGCAATTTCTGTGTTTCATCAACACTCTGATACTCAACAGATTACAGAATGCCTCCAGATGTGCAGTTGAAACTGCTACTGGCCTTTCACTGAACGATCAAAGCGTAGACAGTTTGAGACATTAATCCTATGGATCGAACTGCGCATGGGGAATGTTGTATTCAATCCCAATGCAATTTCTGTGTTTCATCAACACTCTGATAGTCCACAGATTACAGAATGCCTCCAGATGTTAATCGGAAACTACTACTGGTCTTCCAGTTAACGATCAAAGCGTAGGCTGTTTGTTACATTACTCCCATGGAGGAAAGGGCGCATGGTGACTGTTGTATTCAATCACGATGCATTTACAGTGATTCATCAACAATCTGATAGACCACAGATTACAGAATGCCACGAGATGTGCATCGGAAACTACTACTGGTCTCCAGGGAACGATGAAAGCGTAGACTGTTTGAGACATAAATCTTATGTAAGAAACAGCGCATGGTGACTGTTGTATTGAATCCCGATGAAATTTCTGTGTTTCATCAACACTCTGATAGTCCACAGATTACAGAATGCCTCCACATGTGAATCGGAAACTACTACTGGTCTTGCAGGAAACCATCAAATCGTAGACTGTTTGAGACATTACTTTTATGGAGGAATGTACGCATGGTGACTGTTGTATTCAATCCCGATGCAATTTCTGTGTTTCATCAACACTCTGATAATCCACAGATTACAGAATGCCACCAGATGTTAATCGGAAACTACTACTGGTCTTCCAGGGAACGATCAAAGCGTAGACTGTTTGAGACATTACTCCCATGGAGGAAACTGCGCATGGTGACTGTTGTATTCAATCCCGATGCAATTTCTGTGTTTCATCAACACTCTGATACTCCACAGATTACAGAATGCCTCCAAATGTGCTTCGGAAAGTACTACTGGTCTTCCAGGGAACGATCAAAGCGTAGACTGTTTAAGTCATTACTCCCATGGAGGAAAGTGCGCATGGTGACTGTTGTATCCAATCCCGATGCATTTTCTGTGTTTCATCAACACTCTGATAGTCCACAGATTACAGAATGCCACGAGATGTGCATCGGAAACTAATACTTGTCTTCCCGGGAACGATCAAAGCGAGGACTGTTTGAGACATTACTCCCATGGAGGAAAGTGCGCATGCTGACTGTCGTATTCAATCCCGATGCAATTTCTGTGTTTCATCAACACTCTGATAGTCCACAGATTACAGAAAACCTCCAGAAGTTCATCGGAAACTACTACTGGTCTTCCAGGAAACGATCAAAGCGTAGACTGTTAGAGACATTACTCGCATGGAGGAAAATGAGCATGGTGAGTGTTTTATTCAATCCCGATGCATTTTCTGTGTTTCATCAACACTCTGATAGTCCACAGATTACAGAATGCCACCAGAGGTGCATCGGAAACTACTACTGGTCTTCCCAGGAACGATCAAAGCGTAGACTGTTTGAGACATTACTCCCATGGAGGAAAGTGCGCATGGTGACTGTTGTATTCAATCCCGATGCATTTTCTGTGTTTCATCAACACTCTGATAGTCCACAGATTACAGAATGCCACGAGATGTGCATCAAAAGCTACTACTTGTCTTCCCTTGGAACGATCAAAGCGTAGACTGTTTGAGACATTACTCCCATGGAGGAAAGTGCGCATGGTGACTGTTGTATTCAATCCCGATGCAATTTCTGTGTTTCATCAACACTCTGATACCCCACAGATTACAGAATGCCTCCAAATGTGCATCGG
The DNA here is from genome assembly GCF_023897955.1 of Schistocerca gregaria. NCBI lineage: Eukaryota > Metazoa > Arthropoda > Insecta > Orthoptera > Acrididae > Schistocerca > Schistocerca gregaria. The sequence goes on from NW_026061707.1 coordinate 16,376,519, forward strand.
AAACTACTACTGGTCTTTCAGGGAACGATCAAAGCGTAGACTGTTTGAGACATTACTCCCATGGAGGAAAGTGCGCATGGTGACTGTTGTATCCAATCCCGATGCATTCTCTGTGTTTCATCAACACTCTGATAGTCCACAGATTACAGAATGCCACGAGATGTGCATCGGAAACTACTACTTGTCTTCCCGGGAACGATCAAAGCGAGGACTGTTTGAGACATTACTCCCATGGAGGAAAGTGCGCATGGTGACTGTCGTATTCAATCCCGATGCAATTTCTGTGTTTCATCAACACTCTGATAGTCCACAGATTACAGAAAGCCTCCAGAAGTTCATCGGAAACTACTACTGGTCTTCCAGGAAACGATCAAAGCGTAGACTGTTAGAGACATTACTCCCATGGAGGAAAGTGAGCATGGTGAGTGTTTTATTTAATCCGGATGCAATTACTTTGTTTCATCAACACTCTGATAGTCTACAGATTACAGAATGCCACCAGAGGTGCATCGGATACTACTACTGGTCTTCCAGGGAACGATCAAAGCGTAGATTGTTTGAGACATTACTCCCGTGGAGGAAAGTGCGCATGGTGACTGTTGTATTCAATCTCGATGCATTTTCTGTGTTTCATCAACACTCTGATAGTCCACAGATTACAGAATGCCTCCAGATGTGCATCGGAAACTACTACTGCTCTCCCATTGAACGATCAAAGCGTAGACTCTTTGAGACATTACTGCCATGGAGGAAAGTGTGCATGGTGACTGTTGTATTCAATCCCAATGCAATTTCTGTGTTTCATCAACACTCTGATAGTCCACAGATTACAGAAAGCCTCCAGAAGTTCATCGGAAACTACTACTGGTCTTCCAGGAAACGATCAAAGCGTAGACTGTTAGAGACATTACTCCCATGGAGGAAAGTGAGCATGGTGAGTGTTTTATTCAATCCCGATGCATTTTCTGTGTTTCATCAACACTCTGATAGTCCACAGATTACAGAATGCCACCAGAGGTGCATCGGAAACTACTACTGGTCTTCCCAGGAGCGATCAAAGCGTAGACTGTTTGAGACATTACTCCCATGGAGGAAAGTGCGCATGGTGACTGTTGTATTCAATCCCGATGCAATTTCTGTGTTTCATCAACACTCTGATACTCCACAGATTACAGAATGCCTCCAAATGTGCATCGGAAACTACTACTGGTCTTTCAGGGAACGATCAAAGCGTAGACTGTTTGAGACATTACTCCCATGGAGGAAAGTGCGCATGGTGACTGTTGTATCCAATCCCGATGCATTCTCTGTGTTTCATCAACACTCTGATAGTCCACAGATTACAGAATGCCACGAGATGTGCATCGGAAACTACTACTTGTCTTCCCGGGAACGATCAAAGCGAGGACTGTTTGAGACATTACTCCCATGGAGGAAAGTGCGCATGGTGACTGTCGTATTCAATCCCGATGCAATTTCTGTGTTTCATCAACACTCTGATAGTCCACAGATTACAGAAAGCCTCCAGAAGTTCATCGGAAACTACTACTGGTCTTCCAGGAAACGATCAAAGCGTAGACTGTTAGAGACATTACTCCCATGGAGGAAAGTGAGCATGGTGAGTGTTTTATTCAATCCGGATGCAATTACTGTGTTTCATCAACACTCTGATAGTCTACAGATTACAGAATGCCACCAGAGGTGCATCGGAAACTACTACTGGTCTTCCAGGGAACGATCAAAGCGTAGATTGTTTGAGACATTACTCCCGTGGAGGAGAGTGCGCATGGTGACTGTTGTATTCAATCTCGATGCATTTTCTGTGTTTCATCAACACTCTGATAGTCCACAGATTACAGAATGCCTCCAGATGTGCATCGGAAACTACTACGGCTCTCCCATTGAACGATCAAAGCGTAGACTGTTTGAGACATTACTGCCATGGAGGAAAGTGTGCATGGTGACTGTTGTATTCAATCCTAATGCAATTTCTGTGTTTCATCAACACTCTGATAGTCCACAGATTACAGAATGCCTCCAAATGTGCATCGGAAACTACTACTGGTCTTCCAGGGAACGATAAAAGCGTAAACTCTTTGAGACATTACTCTCATGGAGGAAAGTGCGCATGGTGACTGTTGTATTCAATCCCGATGCATTTTCTGTGTTTCATCAACACTCTGATAGTCCACAGATTACAGAATGCCACGAGATGTGCATCGGAAACTACTACTGTTCTTCCCGGGAACGATCAAAACGTAGACTGTTTGAGACATTACTCCCATGGAGGAATAAGCGCATAGTGACTGTTGTATTCAATCCCGATGCAATTTCTGTGTTTTATCAACACTCTGATACTCCACAGATTACAGAATGCCTCCAAATGTGCATCGGAAACTACTACTGGTCTTCCAGGGAACGATCAAAGTGTAAACTCTTTGAGACATTACTCCCATGGAGGAAAGTGCGCATGGTGACTGTTGTATTCAATCCCGATGCATTTTCTGTGTTTCATCAACACTCTGATAGTCCACAGATTACAGAATGCCACGAGATGTGCATCGGAAACTACTACTGTTCTTCCCGGGAACGATCAAAGCGTAGACTCTTTTAGACATTACTCCCATGGAGGAAAGTGCGCATGATGACTTTTGTATTCAATCCCGATGCAATTTCTGTGTTTCATCAACACTCTGATACTCCACAGATTACAGAATGCCTCCAGATGTTAATCGGAAACTACTACTGGTCTTCCAGTTAACGATCAAAGCGTAGGCTGTTTGTTCCATTACTCCCATGGAGGAAAGGACGCATGGTGACTGTTGTATTCAATCCCGATGCATTTACAGTGTTTCATCAACACTCTGATAGACCACAGATTACAGAATGCCACGAGATGTGCATCGGAAACTACTACTGGTCTCCAGGGAACGATGAAAGCGTAGACTGTTTGAGACATTACTTTTATGTAAGAAACAGCGCATGGTGACTGTTGTATTGAATCCCGATGCAATTTCTGTGTTTCATCAACACTCTGATAGTCCACATATTACAGAATGCCTCCACATGTGAATCGGAAACTACTACTGGTCTTCCAGGAAACCTTCAAACCGTAGACTGTTTGAGACATTACTTTTATGGAGTAATGTACGCATGGTGACTGTTGTATTCAATCCCCATACAATTTCTGTGTTTCGTCAACACTCTGATAGTCCGCAGATTACAGAATGCCTCCAGATGTTAATCGGAAACTACTACTGGTCTTCAAGGGAACGATCAAAGCGTAGACTGTTTGAGACATTACTCCCATGGAGGAAACTGCGCATGGAGAATGTTGTATTCAATCCCGATGCAATTTCTGTGTTTCATCAACACTCTGATAGTCCACAGATTACAAAATGCCTCCAGATGTTAATCGGAAACTACTACTGGTTCTCCAGGGAACGATGAAAGCGTAGACTGTTTGAGACATTACTCCCATGGAGGAAAGTGCGCATGGTGACTGTTGTATCCAATCCCGATGCATTTTCTGTGTTTCATCAACACTCTGATAGTCCACAGATTACAGAATGCCACGAGATGTGCATCGGAAACTACTACTGGTCTTCCCGGGAACGATCAAAGCGTAGACTGTTTGAGACATTACTCCCATGGAGGAAAGTGCGCATGGTGACTGTCGTATTCAATGCCGATGCAATTTCTGTGTTTCATCAACACTCTCATACTCCACAGATTACAGAATGCCTCCAAATGTGCATCGGAAACTACTACTGGACTTCCAGGGAACGATCAAAGTGTAGATTGTTAGAAACATTACTCCCATGGAGGAAAGTGAGCATGGTGACTGTTTTATTCAATCCGGAAGCAATTACTCTCTTTCATCAACAATCTGATCGTCTACACATTACAGAATGCCACCAGAGGTGCATCGGAAACTACTACTGGTCTTTCAGGGAACGATCAAAGCGTACATTGTTTGAGACATTACTCCCGCGCAGGAAACTGCGCATGGTGACTGTTGTATTCAATCCCGATGCATTTTCTGTCTTTCATCAACACTCTGATAGTCCAAAGACTACAGAATGCCTCCAGATGTGCATCGGAAACTACTACTGCTCTTCCAGGGACCGATCAAAGCGTAGACTGTTTGAGGCATTACTCCCATGGATTAAAGTGCGCATGGTGACTGTTGTATTCAATAGCGATGCAATTTCTGTGTTTCATCAACACTCTGATAGTCCACAGATTACAGAATGCCTCCAGATGTGCATCGGAAACTACTACTGGTCTTCCAGGGAACGATCAAAGCGTAGACTGTTTGAGACATTACTTTTATAGAGGAATGTGCGCATGGTGACTGTTGTAATCAATCCCGATGCAATTTCTGTGTTTCATCAACACTCTAATAGTCCACAGATTACAGAATGCCTCCAGATGTGCATCGGAAACTATTACTGGTCTTCCAGGGAACGATCAAAGCGTAGACTGTTTGAGACATTACTTTTATGGAGGAATGTGCGCATGGTGACTGTTGTATTCAATCCCCATGCAATTTCTGTGTTTCATCAACACTCTAATAGTCCACAGATTACAGAATGCCCCCAGATGTGCATCGGAAACTACTACTGGCCTTACAGGGAACAATCAAAGCGAAAACTCTTTGAGACATTACTCCCGTGGAGGAAAGTGGGCATGGTGACTGTTTTATTCAATCCCGATGCAATTACTGTGTTTCATCAGTACTCTGATAGTCCACAGATTACAGAATGCCTCCAAATGTGCATCGGAAACTACTACTGGTCTTCCAGGGAACGATAAAAGCGTAAACTCTTTGAGACATTACTCTCATGGAGGAAAGTGCGCATGGTGTCTGTTGTATTCAATCCCCATGCATTTTCTGTGTTTCATCAACACTCTGATAGTCCACAGATTACAGAATGCCACGAGATGTGCATCGGAAACTACTACTGTTCTTCCCGGGAACGATGAAAACGTAGACTGTTTGAGACATTACTCCCATGGAGGAATAAGCGCATAGTGACTGTTGTATTCAATCCCGATGCAATTTCTGTGTTTTATCAACACTCTGATACTCCACAGATTACAGAATGCCTCCAAATGTGCATCGGAAACTACTATTGGTCTTCCAGGGAACGATCAAAGTGTAAACTCTTTGAGACATTACTCCCATGGAGGAAAGTGCGCATGGTGACTGTTGTATCCAATCCCGATGCATTTTCTGTGTTTCATCAACACTCTGATTGTCCACAGATTACAGAATGCCACGAGATGTGCATCGGAAACTACTACTGTTCTTCCCGGGAACGATCAAAGCGTAGACCCTTTGAGACATTACTCCCATGGAGGAAAGTGCGCATGGTGACTTTTGTATTCAATCCCGATGCAATTTCTGTGTTTCATCAACACTCTGATACTCCACAGATTACAGAATGCCTCCAGATGTTAATCGGAAACTACTACTGGTCTTCCAGTTAACGATCAAAGCGTAGGCTGTTTGTTACATTACTCCCATGGAGGAAAGGACGCATGGTGACTGTTGTATTCAATCCCGATGCATTTACAGTGTTTCATCAACACTCTGATAGACCACAGATTACAGAATGCCACGAGATGTGCATCGGAAACTACTACTGGTCTCCAGGGAACGATGAAAGCGTAGACTGTTTGAGACATTACTTTTATGTAAGAAACAGCGCATGGTGACTGTTGTATTGAATCCCGATGCAATTTCTGTGTTTCATCAACACTCTGATAGTCCACAGATTACAGAATGCCTCCACATGTGAATCGGAAACTACGACTGGTCTTCCAGGAAACCATCAAACCGTAGACTGTTTGAGACATTACTTTTATGGAGGAATGTACGCATGGTGACTGTTGTATTCAATCCCCATACAATTTCTGTGTTTCATCAACACTCTGATAGTCCGCAGATTACAGAATGCCTCCAGATGTTAATCGGAAACTACTACTGGTCTTCCAGGGAACGATCAAAGCGTAGACTGTTTGAGACATTACTCCCATGGAGGAAACTGCGCATGGAGAATGTTGTATTCAATCCCGATGCAATTTCTGTGTTTCATCAACACTCTGATAGTCCACAGATTACAAAATGCCTCCAGATGTTAATCGGAAACTACTACTGGTTCTCCAGGGAACGATCAAAGCGTAGACTGTTTGAGACATTACTCCCATGGAGGAAAGTGCGCATGGTGACTGTTGTATCCAATCCCGATGCATTTTCTGTGTTTCATCAACACTCTGATAGTCCACAGATTACAGAATGCCACGAGATGTGCATCGGAAACTACTACTGGTCTTCTCGGGAACGATCAAAGCGTAGACTGTTTGAGACATTACTCCCATGGAGGAAAGTGCGCATGGTGACTGTCGTATTCAATCCCGATGCAATTTCTGTGTTTCATCAACACTCTGATACTCCACAGATTACAGAATGCCTCCAAATGTGCATCGGAAACTACTACTGGACTTCCAGGGAACGATCAAAGTGTAGATTGTTAGAAACATTACTCCCATGGAGGAAAGTGAGCATGGTGACTGTTTTATTCAATCCGGAAGCAATTACTCTGTTTCATCAACAATCTGATAGTCTACACATTACAGAATGCCACCAGAGGTGCATCGGAAACTACTACTGGTCTTTCAGGGAACGATCAAAGCGTACATTGTTTGAGACATTACTCCCGCGCAGGAAAGTGCGCATGGTGACTGTTGTATTCAATTCCGATGCATTTTCTGTGTTTCATCAACACTCTGATAGTCCACAGATTACAGAATGTCGCAAGATATGCATCGGGAACTACTACTGGTCTTCCAGGGAACGGTCAAAACGTAGACTGTTTTTGACATTACTCCCATGGAGGAAAGTGCGCATGGTGACTGTTGTATTCAATCCCGATGCAATATCTGTGTTTCATCAACACTCTCATACTCCACAGATTACAGAATGCCTCCAGATCTGCATCGGAAACTACTACTGGTCTTCCAGGGAACGATCAAAGCATAGACTGTTTGAGACATTACTTTTATGGAGGAATGTGCTCATGGTGATTATTGTATTCAATCCCGATGCAATTTCTATGTTTCATCAACACTCTGATAGTCCACAGATTACAAAATGCCTCCAGATGCTAATATGGAGGAAAGTGCGCATGGTGACTGTTGTATCCAATCCCGATGCATTTTCTGTGTTTCATCAACACTCTGATAGTCCACAGATTACAGAATGCCACGAGATGTGCATCGGAAACTACTACTGGTCTTCTCGGGAACGATCAAAGCGTAGACTGTTTGAGACATTACTCCCATGGAGGAAAGTGCGCATGGTGACTGTCGTATTCAATCCCGATGCAATTTCTGTGTTTCATCAACACTCTGATACTCCACAGATTACAGAATGCCTCCAAATGTGCATCGGAAACTACTACTGGACTTCCAGGGAACGATCAAAGTGTAGATTGTTAGAAACATTACTCCCATGGAGGAAAGTGAGCATGGTGACTGTTTTATTCAATCCGGAAGCAATTACTCTGTTTCATCAACAATCTGATAGTCTACACATTACAGAATGCCACCAGAGGTGCATCGGAAACTACTACTGGTCTTTCAGGGAACGGTCAAAACGTAGACTGTTTTTGACATTACTCCCATGGAGGAAAGTGCGCATGGTGACTGTTGTATTCAATCCCGATGCAATATCTGTGTTTCATCAACACTCTCATACTCCACAGATTACAGAATGCCTCCAGATCTGCATCGGAAACTACTACTGGTCTTCCAGGGAACGATCAAAGCATAGACTGTTTGAGACATTACTTTTATGGAGGAATGTGCTCATGGTGATTGTTGTATTCAATCCCGATGCAATTTCTATGTTTCATCAACACTCTGATAGTCCACAGATTACAAAATGCCTCCAGATGCTAATCGGAAACTACTACTGGTCTTCCAGGGAACGATCAAAGCGTAGAGTGTTTGAGACATTACTCCCATTGAGGAAAGTGCGCATGGTGACTGTTGTATTCAATCCCGATGCATTTTCTGTCTTTCATCAACACTCTGATAGTCCAAAGATTACAGAATGCCTCCAGATGTGCATCGGAAACTACTACTGCTCTTCCAGGGACCGATCAAAGCGTAGACTGTTTGAGGCATTACTCCCATGGATTAAAGTGCGAATGGTGACTGTTGTATTCAATAGCGATGCAATTTCTGTGTTTCATCAACACTCTGATAGTCCACAGATTACAGAATGCCTCCAGATGTGCATCGGAAACTACTACTGGTTTTCCAGGGAACGATCAAAGCGTAGACTGTTTGAGACATTACTTTTATAGAGGAATGTGCGCATGGTGACTGTTGTATTCAATCCCGATGCAATTTCTGTGTTTCATCAACACTCTAATAGTCCACAGATTGCAGAATGCCTCCAGATGTGCATCGGAAACTACTACTGGTCTTCCAGGGAACGATCAAAGCGTAGACTGTTTGAGACATTACTTTTATGGAGGAATGTGCGCATGGTGACTGTTGTATTCAATCCCGATGCAATTTCTGTGTTTCATCAACACTCTAATAGTCCACAGATTACAGAATGCCTCCAGATGTGCATCGGAAACTACTACTGGTCTTCCAGGGAACAATCAAAGCGAAAAACTCTTTGAGACATTACTCCCATGGAGGAAAGTGGGCATGGTGACTGTTTTATTCAATCCCGATGCAATTACTGTGTTTCATCAGTACTCTGATAGTCTACACATTACAGAATGCCACCAGAAGTGCATCGGAAACTACTACTGGTCTTCCAGGGAACCATCAAAGCGTAGATTGTTTGAGACATTACTCCCGTGGAGGAAAGTGCGCATGGTGACTGTCGTATTCAATCCCGATGCAATTTCTGTGTTTCATCAACACTCTGATACTCCACAGATTACAGAATGCCTCCAAATGTGCATCGGAAACTACTACTGGACTTCCAGGGAACGATCAAAGTGTAGATTGTTAGAAACATTACTCCTATGGAGGAAAGTGAGCATGGTGACGGTTTTAATCAATCCGGAAGCAATTACTCTGTTTCATCAACAATCTGATAGTCTACACATTACAGAATGCCACCAGAGGTGCATCGGAAACTACTACTGGTCTTTCAGGGAACGATCAAAGCGTACATTGTTTGAGACATTACTCCCGCGCAGGAAAGTGCGCATGGTGACTGTCGTATTCAATCCCGATGCAATTTCTGTGTTTCATCAACACTCTCATACTCCACAGATTACAGAATGCCTCCAGATCTGCATCGGAAACTACTACTGGTCTTCCAGGGAACGATCAAAGCATAGACTGTTTGAGACATTACTTTTATGGAGGAATGAGCTCATGGTGATTGTTGTATTCAATCCCGATGCAATTTCTATGTTTCATCAACACTCTGATAGTCCACAGATTACAAAATGCCTCCAGATGTTAATCGGAAACTACTACTGGTCTTCCAAGGAACGATCAAAGCGTAGAGTGTTTCAGACATTACTCCCATGGAGGAAAGTGCGCATGGTGACTGTTGTATTCAATCCCGATGCATTTTCTGTCTTTCATCAACACTCTGATAGTCCAAAGATTACAGAATGCCTCCAGGTGTGCATCGGAAACTACTACTGCTCTTCCAGGGACCGATCAAAGCGTAGACTGTTTGAGGCATTACTCCCATGGATTAAAGTGCGCATGGTGACTGTTGTATTCAATAGCGATGCAATTTCTGTGTTTCATCAACACTCTGATAGTCCACAGATTACAGAATGCCTCCAGATGTGCATCGGAAACTACTACTTGTCTTCCAGGGAACGATCAAAGCGTAGACTGTTTGAGACATTACTTTTATAGAGGAATGTGCGCATGGTGACTGTTGTATTCAATCCCGATGCAATTTCTGTGTTTCATCAACACACTAATAGTCCACAGATTACAGAATGCCTCCAGATGTGCATCTGAAACTACTACTGGTCTTCCAGGGAACGATCAAATCGTAGACTGTTTGAGACATTACTTTTATGGAGGAATGTGCGCATGGTGACTGTTGTATTCAATCCCGATGCAATTTCTGTGTTTCATCAACGCTCTAATAGTCCACAGATTACAGAATGCCTCCAGATGTGCATCGGAAACTACTACTGGTCTT